>NC_086449.1:430492297-431842297 GCF_028390025.1 Pseudophryne corroboree | reverse complement strand
CGATTAGCAAACACAGTGTACTATTAGAACACTGGAGTAATGGTTGCTGGAAATGGGCCTCTATACACCTATGTAGATATTCCTTTAAAAACCAGACGTTTGCAGCTAGTATAGTCATTTTACCACATTAACAATGTATAGAGTATATTTCTGATTAATTTAACGTTATCTTCATTGAAAAAAACTGTGCTTTTCTTTCAAAAATAAGGAACTTGTCTGGGTGACCCCAAACTTTTGAACGGAGATATATATATATATTACTGTAAATTGTGGTTCACAGTTGTTTAGACAGCATACTAACCGCGGTGCATTTTGGTACCGGATATGCGCTTCAGCGGACTACGGTATACTTTTCACAACGCATATCCGGTTCTATCATACACCGCAGTTAGAAAACTGCGGTGTATGATAGAACCGGATATGCGTTCCAGCGGACTCTGGTATGCGATTCACAGCTACGTTCTAGCCGCAGTGTAAGATGGAACCGGATATGCGGTCCAGCGGCCCCCGGCGTGCGGTTTCCCGTCGCGAGTGCCGGGTAATGCAGTTGATACGCAGTTTATGATGGGGGAACACAGGTGAGTAGCGATAAATACGGGTGTGGGGGATCATACTGCTAATGACAGGCGCCTTACCATTTATAAGCACAGCATTATGCACTTTATTTGTAAAGCTCTTGAGGAAGGTGGGAGACCACCGAAACGGCTGTCATGCTGATGAGGGATAACCTGCTCTCAGGTCCCCGTGAGGCAGTGATTTTCAACCTTTTTTTACTCGCGGCACACCGAACAATATTTTAAAATTGCCAAGGCACACCATCAGTTCCCCACAGTAAAAAAAAAAATCCACACATACAGTACATTGTTTTTTGTGTGTAGGCCAATCATGTTGCTCCCCACATAAATCATGTTGCTCCCCACATAAATCAATCACATTGCTCCCCACATAAATCCTTATTATCCCCACATAAATCCTGTTGCCCCCCACAGGAGAAATAACATAACAAATATTAGCCCCTACCGGTCAGCTGTCCTCCTCCCTGTCCCTCAGTGGCGGTGGCTGTTCATAGTGGAGTTCTGCGAATACTGAGCAGCAGGCGGGCAGGTGTGGATGTGGGTGGGCAAAGAAAGCTGTGTATGCAGGCAGGAACTGGAAGATGCGTATGCAGGCAGGTGGGCTGGCTGGGTGGTGAGACGCAGCATCCGTGACCCGTGATATCACACCGCCGCGTCTTCAAGGCATAGGTCACGGCCGGAGCACGACTGATCCTCTAAGAAGAGCCTGGGCCAACAGTTCACTCTGAAGGTGCAGGAAGCTGCTCTGGCTCCGCGGCACACCTTACAACTGGTCGCGGCTCACTAGTGTGCCACGGCACACTGGTTGAAAAAGCCTGCCTTGAGGACATAAGTAACATGTTTATATCCTTTGAACTTCAGAACTACTTGCTATAATGCTGTATTTGTTTTTGATGAACACTTTATTTTTTATTTTTAATACAGTAAATTTTTATTCACAGAAAAATGTCAGGTACAGATAATAGATGTCGTAATCAACCAAATACATTACATGGCTTGTGGTATATACATATTGCAGTACAACATTAGTTCCATATAAAAACATGAAAGAAACACGTGTATATTATTAGGAAACTCGTAAAGCAATAAATGTTATCTCAAGTCTGTACGTAAGTATATTATTAGTCACAATTCAATATTGAAACACAACCTAACCAATGAAAGCAGGCAATTGCCTACAAGAGTTAAAAGTTAAAGAAAAATATATAGAAAATGAACAAAACAAACACACTAAAGATACAGAGGGTAGAGTGCACTGCAAGTCGAGCAAGAATAATAACCAAGAGGAACAAGCTCTGGAGAACCATGCCCAAAATAACATTGCTACTGGTCCAAAGAAGGCTGTAAAAGGTTATATTGGTTATATTTTTAACCTTTTGAACTGGCATTATTTTTTATGTAAACAAAGCATTTTTTAGAGATAGAGTCGTGCTATACACACCTTAGCCAGGGCACAGACATTGTAAATGTACAATTTCTCCCACCTGGACAGGAAATCAGAGCCTGCTATACCAAGAACACATAATTTAGGAGTTAATGCTCTCAGGGGCATCCCAGTATTCTCCAGAACCGACCTTACCCGTAACCAAAGGGACTGTATAGTAGGGCATGTCCACACAAGATGCCAGAAGGTACCCCGAGCAACTGCGCACTTAGGGCAGGCGTCAGAGCGTCCACTCGCATATCCGGCAAGTCTAACCGGTGTCATATAGGTCTTATGAAATATAAAAAACTGGATCTGCTGGATCTAAGGGACTTGGTAACAATACGTGGATACTCCATTGCTAGTTCCTATTCCTCCTCATCTATCGGGGCCAGGTCAACTTTTCACTTCTCACGTAAGCGAGAGAGTGAATCAGTATGATGCAGACCCACATTAAATACAAAAGTCTTAATAGGAAATGGGAGAATTGTGGGAGGTGAGTCCCTGAACTGTGCCTGCAATGCGTGTCGAAGTTGGAGGAAACTGTAGAAATACGAATTAGGTATACCATATTCATCCTTCAATTGCTGAAAAGATTTCAGTGTACCACCACTATAAAGTTGAGACAGTGAAATCACAGATTTGGGGGCCCACACGCTACATCCAGCAAGAGACTTCAGTTCAGGGAGCCAACGAGAATACCAGAGGGGAGTATCCGGAGTAAGACCATCAAACTTAGTGAGCACCCGCAACGCCTGCCAAATTTTCGCAGCCTGAAAAACAATGGGAGG
Source organism: Pseudophryne corroboree (assembly GCF_028390025.1). NCBI lineage: Eukaryota > Metazoa > Chordata > Amphibia > Anura > Myobatrachidae > Pseudophryne > Pseudophryne corroboree. The sequence continues at coordinate 431,839,508 of NC_086449.1, read as the reverse complement.
AGAGAACCGGGATAAATTACCGCTTAACAAAACCTGCACAGGTGAAAACCCAGTAAAAGTAACTTTGAAGAAATGCTACATGTAAAGACGGCACATCAGTATCCTGTAACCAAAGCCTGAGGTGTTTAATTTGAGCGGCATAATAGTATAGTTGGAAGTTAGGAAGCGCCAGGACGCCCTAGGTCTGGTGAGATTACCTAACTGCAGCCGGGGTCGTCTGTTGGCCCAAATCAATGACGAGAGAATACTATTCAATTTCCTAAAAAATGGGGGAAATATATAGACAGGAGACTGTAAAAGTACATACAGAATCTTGCGCAACAATAACATTTTAACAAGATTGACCCTGCCGGTAACCGCTAACGGAAGTTTACACCAAGATTTAGATTTGCATATAATTTGCTACATTAATGGGTCAAGGTTTAAGGGGAAAAGTCAGAGGGATCATTAGTGATCTGAATGCCTAGGTACTTAAATTGGCCAGTCCAGCAGAAGTGCAAGGAAATTTTGGGAGTAGCAGGAGGGGGGGGGGGGGGGGGGGGGGCAAGTACTGGCATCATGAATGACTTGGACCAATTTATGCGAAGGCCAGAAAATCTACCAAACTCCTCTATTACCTTCAGAAGTTTTGGCATGAACACAGCATAGTCTTGCAAGAACAGCATTAAGTCGTCTGCATAGAGGGCAATCTTATGAATGCTAGAGCCAATACATATACCCAGTATGTCTGGATGGGACCGAATAATGCACGCAAGGGGTTCAATGGCAATAGCGAAAAGTGTAGGAGAAAGGGGACACCCCTGTAGAGTACCCTGAGACAAAGAAAAGGAGTCGGAAATATATCCGTTAACCGAGATCCTGGCAACTGGTTGCTGATAAATGAGTTTGGTCCAACGCACATAGTTTGGACCAAAGCCCATACCACTCATGACCTCCCACAAGTAAGGCCATTCTACGCTGTCAAAGGCTTTGACCGCGTCCAGAGAGACTATGACTGTATCAGAGGGAAAATCATGTGGGGCTTGGAGAACAGTGTATAGGCGGCGTAAATTGATGGAGGTGGACATGCCAGGCATGAAGCCAGACTGATCCGAATGAATTATGGTTTTGATGACAGCATTAAGCATCAGGGCTAAAATTTTTGGCAGGATCTTGGCATCAGTGGGGATGAGAGAAATTGGTCTATAAGACTCTAGGAGTCTGGGGTCCTTTCCAGGCTTCGGTGGCACAATGCTAACAGCCTCAGACATAGAGGGGGAAAGCCTATTCAGAGCGAAAAGGTCTAGGTATAAGGAATGTAAAACAAGGGCAAAAATATTGACATGTTTTTTATGTAATTCAGGAGGGAGACCATCGCTTCCAGGGGCTTTGCCACCCGGAAAGGACCAATCGCTACGGTCACCTCTTCAAGTGTTATGGGTGCATCTAGGAAAGCGCAAGCCTCAGAGGAGAGTTGAGGAAGGGTAATCGTAGACTGAAATTGACAAAGCTCAAAGGCCGAGCAGGTTAAACTGAACTTATATACATTGCTATAATAGGATAGAAATGTATGCGCAATATCTGGTATAGTATCAATAATGGCACCGGAAGGGTCAATCACCTGTGTAATAGCGGTCCCAGGATGATCGTAATGCACTAAATCGGCCAACAGTGCCAGGTCATTCTGCTTGCATATAAATATTTTGAGCCCTAAACATAAGTGACCTAGAAATGGGCCAACCAGGCCGACTGAGCTAGCAGCCAGCGGGTTTTAGTGGTAGGCAAACCGTCAGTCAAATATTGTGTTTCTAGATCCCGAAATTTGGTTTCCATAGCCCTATCAGTTGTCCGGGAAGACATTTTAAGGGCAGCAATTTGCTTATTAAGTGTACCTCGCATGTAGGCCTTGAATGAATCCCAGACCACAGTTATATTTGCAGAGCAAATATATTTTATATTTAAGTTATATTTAAGAGCAAAGTATCCCTCCCATAAGGACCGTTGTTAATCTGCAACAACCATAAAGGGTGCAGTTTCCGATAGGACTGTTCCCTCTGGCACATAACATTTAATGACAACAACAAGGGTGAGTGGTCGGAAATACCTCTGGCCTCATAGTGTATATCAGTAAGTGTGGGTAGTAGAAAAGGAGAGACCAGGGCCAGATCGATTCTGGAAAAAGAGCCATGGGTCTTAGAAAAACAGGAGAATTGTCGAAGTGAAGGGTGGCGGCTTCTCCAGGCATCCACCCACCCCAAACTAGCAATATAATCAGCGAACTTGGTGGGGCCACCACCAGCCATATCAGAGAGGGGTGTCTTCCATTTGTCCAGGAAGGGGTCTAAAAGGATGTTAAAGTCCCCTAAGCAAATGACAGGATTATGGGGAGAGGAGGCTACAAAGGTGGCAGCCTTCTGTAAAATTTTGTAGGCAAAAGGAGCGGGAATATAAATTGCCAGTATAAAGAAGTGTCGGGAACACAATTTACACCCAATAAATACAAATCTGCCGCAGGAGTCAGTCTTGATCGAGAGTAATTCATATTGTACAGTTTTCTTAATCAAGACTGAGATCCCCCTAGAAAAAAAAGGAGTGGGAGGCGTGGTACACCCACCCAACCCAAGATCGACGGAGCGACAACAGTCGAGTACCCTCCAAATGAGTCTCCAAATGAGACTAAGGTAAGCAATGTCCGGGTAATATTTCTTGACCATTTTCAATACTAGAGAGCATTTTACCTTGTTATTAATGCACTGGACATTCCACGATAAGAATTTTAAATCAGGCATAATACAGACGGCACAATATACGTCTGAAGGAGAACAGGAGTAATCTTCCCCTGAAGTAAGCAACCAGCAGGAAACTCAATAGGCGTCAGCAAGGTTAACAACAAAATTATTAGGTATTATAGAGATTTTACCCTCAGCATAATAGATGCGTCTACGAATAAAGAACAAGTACGGGCACAGGGTACATAAGACATCACAGTGCTCTAAAACTAAACCAGCAGTAGTTGCCAATGAGCAGCGGGCTATATCCTTGACAGAGCAAATCCAGTATCGCATATAAAGCAAATGTGCAAGGAAAATGCACCAGTATACAGTTATAGTAGAAAGAGCAGTGCACTTATATGAAAAACAAAAAACTAAAATAAAGGGGAAAAAAAGACAAAACATTTCCCAACTACCCCCCTTCCCGTATACCTCCCCACACAGTGGCATACTTGGATCCCAAAACTAAACCCTCAATACACAGTAAACCTTGCGTATAACTGTGGATGAGGCGATAACCTGAGAACCAAAACCACCAAAGCATGGTGGCTACCCGGGCATATATTTGTATATCCAGGACACTTTATAACAAAAATAATAAAGCAGATACAGGATACTGGAGCTAGCTGTTGGGCACCCGGCGCATAGCGATCCAGCCATGCTGCCACCTCTAGAGGAGAATTGAAGAACTTTGATTCACCATCTGCCACCACACGAAGCTTAGAGGGAAAAAGCATAGAGTATGAGAGGTTAAGGTCACGAAGGCGAAGTTTAACTGGGAGGAACTGGGCTCGGTCCTTTTGTATGTCCGCATCAAAGTCTGGAAATGCATAAACCCTGACTCTGTTCCTGGTGAGAGGGCCCTTAGTACGCCCCATGCGAAGGACAGAATCACAGTCTCTGTAGTGTAAAAACCATGCAATAAATGTGCGCGGAGGAGAGCCAGGGGCCAGGAAGGTACCCTGTGTGTGCGCTCCACCGCAAACTGTGGAGTAAAGGAGGCAGCTCCGAATGATTGCTTAAGCCAGGACTCCAGAAACTCCTCAGGATTGGAGCCCTCTTCCTTTTCAGGGAGGCCAACGAACCTGACGTTGTTTCTGCGCAGACATCCCTCCATATCAAGGAGCTTAGCTTGAATCGAGGAGACTTGATGTGAAAGCGTGGAGACATTTCGCTGTAGGGGACCGCAGGAGTCTTCAAGGGTGGAAACACGAGTCTCAACTTCCCCAACTCGTTCTCGGATACATTGCACATCATGTCGCAGCAGTGAGAGATCACACTATATTTTCTCAATTTTGTCAGATGGACTTTTTTCGCTACCCACAATAGCTTCCAGCACCTGCTGGATAGAGGGGGTCGAGGAGGATGCTGAAGCACCAGAGTCCGCCCCAGAAAGGTGGGGGGGGGGAGGGCTGGGTTGAGCAGGTTGTTGAGGCACAGGAGGGGAACCAGATTCCTGGATGGCAGGCTGTCTGGCAAACTTCTCCAGTTTGGCAGCCGCTGTACGGCCACAATCCTTCACCATTATGTATCAGTGCAGATAACTAAACTGGCACAGGGATATCAGGCAGGAGTGTGGGGCACAGGCGTGGGCACTCCCAATAGGAAATTAAGCTGCTGGGGTGTTGCAGGAGCAGAGGCAGTCAAAAACAGCACCACACACTTGAGAATATAGAGGGGTATATTCAATTGAAGTCGAAAGCTGCCGTCTGTCGAAAAACTTTTTTAGGTCGGAAGGGGTTCAGACCTATTCAATCTAACTTCAGATTATTTAAAAAGTCGAGGAATTTGACTTGTCGAAAAGCACATGGATCGGCAGAATAGCTGCCGATCCACGTGCTTGTGTCAAAAACGGGGCCAAAACCAACAGGTTTTGGCCGCCTTTTCGACCATCTCAATTCGACTTTGAAAAAAGTCGAAGTGAGATGCGGGAGCAGAGATGGGGAGAGTCGTGGGCAGCCAGACGGGGAGAGCAGCGCTGGAGGATGTCACAGCCGCCGCTCACAGCAGCGTCCACCCATCTCCAGCAAGCGAGACCTTGCTTGCTGGAGCCGGGCGGACGCTGCCCTGAGCAGCGGCTGTGATGCGGGGACGGCGAGAGGAGGGACGGGGAGAGGCGGGGGAAGAGACGGGGGAAAACCCTCCCCCGTCTGCCCGCGGCTCTCCCCTGTCTCAGCGCCCCCACATCTCAATTCGACATTTTGAAAAGTCGAATTGAGATGACATTGATTAGCCCAGGTCGGATACATTCCGACAAATGAATGTCGGAATGGATCCGACTTCAATTGAAGACACAGTGAACTCGTTTCCTGTTTGAACGGTTGCCATGCCAACGCCCCCGGAGTCGTGCGCAGATCCCTGTCCGGAGGGGTGAGTGACTAAAACACTGAGGGTGAGGAAAATGTGGGTGGGGCTTGTCTCCAACACTAACATCCTCCTGGAGGTTGGTTGCTAGGCTAAAAGCCGCCGGAGAGGTGTACGAGGCGGGGTGACGTTCACCGGAAGTACCGTAAACCGGAAGTGCAGGCGGCACCGGCGCGGGAATCGGAGACGCACGTGTGGGATGGAGAAAGGTGTGCAGAGGGTATTTAGGTGAGCACATTGCCAATGTTTGTTTGTATGTATTCTGCTTGACAAAGGAGTAAAATCTGAAACGTCGCTTTCACTGGCTAACATTGGTATAGCTTGTTATTTCACACAAGTCCGTTGGAGTGCCACTCTTTTTCCTATATATATATATATATATATATATATATATATATATATATATAGCATGCAGTGAGGCGGCACTCCGGAGACTTTTTAGTGATTTTATTGTAGTGTCTACGTTTCGGGGACGCAGCCCCTTCGTCAGGATACATGTGAACAATAAACATAAAGTGCTTAAATACCTTTGTGGATTCTGTACCGCCCGCTGCCTCCAACCGCGTTGCCCGGTTTCCGGTCGCGTCCTCCCGGTCCCGCCGGAAGTGACGTCACGCCGGCCCGTCCAGCGTACGCGTTGTGGCTGAGGAAGAGAAACCATGGAGACATGTAAACAATATGTCTGCCTCCATAGATCACTATACTGAGATACAATTATTAAAATACAAATCTAAAGCAGCAAATACAGTGCACAAAACCATAAATTTAGACGATCTGATATACTCAAAAACATACATTAATAACAATCAGAATTAATCAGAGCGAAAATTGTGAAAACAAAAAAGCTAAAACAATGCTGCCGGTTATTATGTGATTAGACCAATCTGGCCTGTGCTGTGAATAAAATTGAATTCCTTTGGCTGACAATTATTACCATCAATGTTAGGGTGTCCTACTTAATACCAAAAGGTTTAATTAACTATTATCATACACTATATCTACTATACCCCATAAATTAATAATCAGTACACCCTCTTAATGGCTTATTATAATTTTCATAAAAAGCACTTTAGATTAAGAGCTTCATTTAGCCCTTTTGGGGCAAGTGTGTTTAGTACATGGATCCAACGTGACTCCAGTTGTAACAGTTTTTTAGATCTGTCCCCACCCCTTAGTGATTTGGGGACCTGATCAATAATTTTGTACCGCAATGTGGCCATATTATGTGGTTTTTTAGCAAAATGACGGGCCACTAGTTGATCACTATCCCCTATTTTTATGGCTTCGCGAATGGCATATCTGTGTTGCGCCATTCTGATCTTAAAAGCGCAGTCCGTCTTGCCTACATATGATAGGCCACAGGGGCATGTCAGTAAATAAACCACAAATTTCGATTCACATGACAAAAACTGTTTGATGGTATATGATTTCCCCGTATGGGGATGCAAAAATGTTGTGCCCGGTGTCATGTAGCTGCATGTGGTGCACCCACTGCACCGATAGCACCCTGCTTTTTTGCTTAGAAAATGTTCTTTTGGGGTGTTAAACTGAGATATGTCAGTTTTAACGACAATGTCTCGTATACTACGATTTCTGGAATAACTCGGCAGTAATTTAGATTGAAACACATCACCTAACCCTTTATCTGTAGCCACTATGGGCCAGATTTGTTTAGTTCTCTTGGTTAACTGATGACTACTGGTATTGAATCTAGTGACCCAAGGAAATCTGCCCTGTAGCTGTTTTTGAGGTTTTGGTTCTAATAATTGTTCTCTTGAACAATTTAGGGCTTTCTCTAACGTCCTAGTGGATGCTGGGAACTCCGAAAGGACCATGGGGAATAGCGGCTCCGCAGGAGACTGGGCACAACTAAAAGAAAGCTTTTAGACTACCTGGTGTGCACTGGCTCCTCCCACTATGACCCTCCTCCAAGCCTCAGTTGGATTTCTGTGCCCGGCCGAGCTGGATGCACACTAGGGGCTCTCCTGAGCTCCTAGAAAGAAAGTTTATTTTAGGTTTTTTATTTTACAGTGAGACCTGCTGGCAACAGGCTCACTGCATCGAGGGACTAAGGGGAGAAGAAGCGAACCTACCTGCTTGCAGCTAGCTTGGGCTTCTTAGGCTACTGGACACCATTAGCTCCAGAGGGATCGACCGCATGGAACTGGCCTTGGTGTTCGTTCCCGGAGCCGCGCCGCCGTCCCCCTTACAGAGCCAGAAGCAAGAAGAGGTCCGGAAAATCGGCGGCAGAAGACATCAGTCTTCACCAAGGTAGCGCACAGCACTGCAGCTGTGCGCCATTGCTCCTCATGCACACTTCACACTCCGGTCACTGAGGGTGCAGGGCGCTGGGGGGGGGCGCCCTGAGCAGCAATAAAAACACCTAGGCTGGCAAATATATCACAATATATAGCCCCAGAGGCTATATATGTGATAAATACCCCTGCCAGAATCCATAAAAAAACGGGAGAAAAGTCAGCGAAAAAGGGGCGGAGCTATCTCCCTCAGCACACTGGCGCCATTTTCTCTTCACAGTGCAGCTGGAAGACAGCTCCCCAGGCTCTCCCCTGTAGTTTGCAGGCTCAAAGGGTTAAAAAGAGAGGGGGGGCACTAAATTTAGGCGTAATATTGTATATACAAGCAGCTATTGGGAAAAATTCACTCAATATAGTGTTAATCCCTAAATTATATAGCGCTCTGGTGTGTGCTGGCATACTCTCTCTCTGTCTCCCCAAAGGGCTGTGTGGGGTCCTGTCCTCAGTCAGAGCATTCCCTGTGTGTGTGCGGTGTGTCGGTACGGCTGTGTCGACACGTTTGATGAGGAGGCTTATGTGATGGCAGAGCAGATGCCGATAAATGTGATGTCGCCCCCTGTGGGGCCGACACCAGAGTGGATGGATAGGTGGAAGGTATAAACCGACAGTGTCAACTCCTTACATAAAAGGCTGGATGACGTAACAGCTATGGGACAGCCGGCTTCTCAGCCCGCGCCTGCCCAGGCGTCTCAAAGGCCATCAGGGGCTCAAAAACGCCCGCTCCCTCAGATGGCAGACACAGATGTCGACACGGAGTCTGACTCCAGTGTCGACGAGGTTGAGACATATACACAATCCACTAGGAACATCCGTTACATGATCCCGGCAATAAAAAATGCGTTACACATTTCTGACATTAACCCAAGTACCACTAAAAAAGGGTTTTATGTTTGGGGAGAAAAAGCAGGCAGTGCTTTGTTCCCCCATCAAATGAGTGAATGAAGTGTGAAAAAGCGTGGGTTCCCCCGATAAGAAACTGGTAATTTCTAAAAAGTTACTGATGGCGTACCCTTTCCCGCCAGAGGATAAGTTACGCTGGGAGATATCCCCTAGGGTGGATAAGGCGCTCACACGTTTGTCAAAAAAGGTGGCACTGCCGTCTTAGGATACGGCCACTTTGAAGGTACCTGCTGATAAAAAGCAGGAGGCTATCCTGAAGTCTGTATTTACACACTCAGGTACTAGACTGAGACCTGCAGATAGTGCTGCTGCAGCGTGGTCTGTAACCCTGTCAAACAGGGATACTATTTTGCGAACATAAGACGTCGTCTTATATATGAGGGATGCACAGAGGGATATTTTGCCGGCTGGCATCCAGAATTAATGCAATGTCCATTCTGTCAGGAGGGTATTAGAGACCCGACACTGGACAGGTGATGCTGACTTTAAAAGGCACATAGAGCCTTATAAGGGTGAGGAATTGTTTGGGGATGGTCTCTGGGACCTCGTATCCACAGCAACAGCTGGGAAGAAAAATTTTTTACCTCAGGTTTCCTCACAGCCTAAGAAAGCACTGTATTATCAGGTACAGTCCTTTCGGCTTCAGAAAAGCAAGCGGGTAAAAGGCGCTTCCTTTCTGCACAGAGACGAGGGAAGAGGGAAAAAGCTGCACCAGTCAGCCAGTTCCCAGAATCAAAATTCTTCCCCCGCTTCCTCTGAGTCCACCGCATGACGCGGGGGCTCCACAGGCGTAGCCAGGTACGGTGGGGGGCCGCCTCAAAAATTTCAGCGATCAGTGGGCTCGCTCACAGGTGGATCCCTGGATCCTTCAAGTAGTATCTCAGGGGTACAAGCTGGAATTCGAGGCGTCTCCCCCCCGCCGTTTCCTCAAATCTGCCTTGCCGACAACTCCCTCAGGCAGGGAGGCTGTGCTAGAGGCAATTCACAAGCTGTATTCCCAGCAGGTGATAGTCAAGGTGCCCCTACTTCAACAAGAACGGGGTTACTATTCCACACTGTTTGTCGTACCGAAACCGGACGGTTCGGTGAGACCCATTTTAAATTTGAAATCCTTGAACACATACATAAAAAAATTCAAGTTCAAGATGGAATCGCTCAGGGCGGTTATTGCAAGCCTGGAGGAGGGGGATTACATGGTATCCCTGGACATCAAGGAGGCTTACCTACATGTCCCCATTTACCATCCTCACCAGGAGTACCTCAGATTTGTGGTACAGAATTGCCATTACCAATTCCAAACACTGCCGTTTGGGCTGTCCACGGCACCGAGGGTCTTTACCAAGGTAATGGCAGAAATGATGATACTCCTTCGAAAAAGGGAGTTTTAATTATCCCGTACTTGGACGATCTCCTTATAAAGGCGAGGTCCAAGGAGCAGTTGTTGGTCGAAGTAGCACTATCTCGGGAAGTGCTACAACAGCACGGATGGATTCTATACATTCCAAAGTCACAGCTGGTTCCTACCACACGCCTACTGTTCCTGGGGATGGTTCTGGACACAGAACAGAAAAAAGTGTTTCTCCCGCAGGAGAAAGCCAAGGAGCTGTCATCTCTAGTCAGAGACCTCCTGAAATCAAAACAGGTATCGGTGCATCACTGCACACGAGTCCTGGGAAAAATGGTAGCTTCTTACGAAGCAAAATTCCATTCGGCAGGTTCCATGCAAGAACCTTTCAGTGGGACCTCTTGGACAAGTGGTCGGGATCGCATCTTCAGATGCATCGGCTGATAACCCTGTCTCCAAGGACCAGGGTATCTCTACTGTGGTGGCTGCAGAGTGCTCATCTTCAAGAGGGCCGCAGATTCGGCATACAGGACTGGGTCCTGGTAACCACGGATGCCAGCCTTCGAGGCTGGGGGGCAGTCACACAGGGAAGAAATTTCCAAGGACTTTGGTCAAGTCAGGAGTCGTCCCTACACATAAATATTCTGGAACTGAGGGCCATTTACAATGCCCTAAGTCTGGCAAGGCCTCTGCTTCAAAACCAGCCGGTACTGATCCAATCGGACAACATCACGGCAGTCGCCCATGTAAACCGACAGGGCGGCACAAGAAGCAGGACGGCGATGGCAGAAGCCACAAGGATTCTCCGATGGGCGGAAAATCACGACTTAGCACTGTCAGCAGTGTTCATTCCGGGAGTGGACAACTGGGAAGCAGACTTCCTCAGCAGACACGACCTACACCCGGGAGAGTGGGGACTTCATCCAGAAGTCTGCCAACTGTTGGTAAACCGTTGGGAAAGGCCACAGGTGGACATGATGGCGTCCCGCCTAAACAAAAAACTAGATATTGCGCCAGGTCAAGGGACCCTCAGGCAATAGCTGTGGACGCTCTAGTGACACCGTGGGTGTACCAGTCGGTTTATGTATTCCCTCCTCTGCCTCTCATACCAAAGGTACTGAGAATAATAAGAAAACGAGGAGTAAGAACGATACTCGTGGTTCCGGATGGGCCAAGAAGAGCTTGGTACCCAGAACTTCAAGAAATGATATCAGAGGACCCATGGCCTCTACCGCTCAGACAGGATCTGCTACAGCAGGGGCCCTGTCTGTTCCAAGACTTACCGCGGCTGCGTTTGACGGCATGGCGGTTGAATTCCGGATCCTAAAGGAAAAGGGCATTCCGGAGGAAGTCATTCCTACGCTGATAAAAGCCAGGAAAGAATTAACCGCAAACCATTATCACCGTATTTGGCGAAAATATGTTGCGTGGTGTGAGGCCAGGAAGGCCCCAACAAAGGAATTTCAGCTGGGTCGTTTTCTGCACTTCCTACAGTCAGGAGTGACTATGGGCCTAAACTTGGGTTCCATTAAGGTCCAGATTTCGGCTCTGTCGATTTTCTTCCAGAAAGAACTGGCTTCACTGCCTGGAGTTCAGACATTTGTAAAGGGAGTGCTACATATTCAGCCCCCTTTTGTGCCTCCTGTGGCACCTTGGGATCTCAACGTGGTGTTGAGTTTCCTAAAATCACATTGGTTTGAGCCACTTAAAACTGTGGATTTGAAATATCTCACGTGGAAAGTGGTCATGTTATTGGCCTTGGCTTCGGCCAGGCGTGTGTCAGAATGGGCGGCTTTGTCATGTAAAAGCCCTTATCTGATTTTCCATATGGATAGGGCAGAATTGAGGACTCGTCCCCAGTTTCTCCCTAAGGTGGTATCAGCTTTTCACTTGAACCAACCTATTGTAGTGCCTGCGGCTACTAGGGACTTGGAAGATTCCAAGTTACTGGACGTAGTCAGGGCCTTAAAAAATTATATTTCCAGGACGGCTGGAGTCAGGAAAACTGACTCGCTTTTTATCCTGTAGGCACCCAACAAAATAGGTGCTCCTGCTTCTAAGCAGACTATTGCTCGCTGAATTTGTAGCACAATTCAGCTGGAACATTCTGCGGCTGGATTGCCGCATCCTAAATCAGTAAAAGCCCATTCCACGAGGAAAGTGGGCTCATCTTGGGCGGCTGCCCGAGGGGTCTCGGCTTTACAACTTTGCCGAGCTGCAACTTGGTCAGGGGCAAACACGTTTGCTAAATTCTACAAATTTGATACCCTGGCTGAGGAGGACCTTGAGTTCTCTCATTCGGTGCTGCAGAGTCATCCGCACTCTCCCGCCCGTTTGGGAGCTTTGGTATAATCCCCATGGTCCTTTCGGAGTTCCCAGCATCCACTAGGACGTTAGAGAAAATAAGATTTTACTCACCGGTAAATCTATTTCTCGTAGTCCGTAGTGGATGCTGGGCGCCCATCCCAAGTGCGGATTGTCTGCAATACTTGTATATAGTTATTGTTAACTAAAGGGTTATTGTTATGAGCCATCTGTTGAGAGGCTCAGTTATGTTTCATACTGTTAACTGGGTATCATATCACGAGTTATACGGTGTGATTGGTGTGGCTGGTATGAGTCTTACCCGGGATTCAAAATCCTTCCTTATTGTGTCAGCTCTTCCGGGCACAGTATCCTAACTGAGGCTTGGAGGAGGGTCATAGTGGGAGGAGCCAGTGCACACCAGGTAGTCTAAAAGCTTTCTTTTAGTTGTGCCCAGTCTCCTGCGGAGCCGCTATTCCCCATGGTCCTTTCGGATTTCCCAGCATCCACTACGGACTACGAGAAATAGATTTACCGGTGAGTAAAATCTTATTTTCTTCCTTGCTGCTTTCAACAGTTTAATGGGATAGCCCCGCTCCAGAAATTTTAATGTCATGTTATGTAATGCTTGATCTTTTTCCTGTGGTTTAGAAGTGATGCGGCACACTCTCAAAAATTAAGAGAACGGTAAACTGCGAATTGTGGATTTAGGGTGAGAGCTGTCATATTTCAACACATTGTTTCTGTCTGTTGGTTTCACAAACAGCGATGTGTTGATCATTCTATTCTCAATGGTAATACAGACATCTAGAAAATTGAAGGTTTTAGCATCAATTGTCACAGTCAATTTAATTGGACTATTTGATGCGTTGTGTGTCTGCACTAGTGTTTCCAAATCAGACTGATTGCCTTTCCAAAAGATCAGGACGTCATCTATATATCGACAATATAGACTCATCCTATCTGAAATGACCCTATTTTGTAAGAATAAATCACACTCCACCTCCCACATATATGAGTTTGCAAAGGATGGCGCCACGGCCGATCCCATTGCGCATCCCGTGCGCTGCAAATAAAACGTTTTATCATATAAGAAATAATTATGGGTTAAGGTAAATTCTAACAATGCTAGAAAAAAATCAATGTTAGGGCCCTTATAGAGTTGATTATTTGTAATCAACCTTCTGACAGCTTGTAGCCCCGCTCCATGTGGTATACATGTGTATAAGCTTGTTACATCAATGGAAGCGAGGCTAGTCTGTTCAGAAAGTTCACCAATACCTTCTAATTTCCTAAGTAACATAGAGGTATCTTTTAAATTTGTACTGGTGTTCTGAATGCAAGGTTGTAAAAAAGCATCACAGTATACAGACAGTGGTTCACATAATGATCCCCTGGCCGAAATAATCGGTCGTCCCGGAGGATCCAGGGGATTCTTATGTACCTTAGGGATAATATAAAACACTGGTACAATAGGGAACTCTCTAGACAAGGCATTACAAACGGACTGTGCAACTATACCCTGGTCCACTGCCTCCTTAAGCATACTATCCAATTCACGCTTAAACAGTCCCGTAGGATCTTGACTTAATGGCCCATATGTATCAGAATCAGACAATAATCGTGCACATTCCTGTTTATATTTAACTGTGTCAAGAACCACTAGAGCTCCTCCCTTGTCCGCATTCCTAAACATGATGTCCTGTCTCTTACCAAGATCTATCAGTGTTGCGGATTCTTCACGGGACATATTGGAACATAATTTTTCGCATGGTTCTTCACACAGATTGTCCAACATTCTACTAAATGTGCGAATAGACGGATTTTGTGAAATAGGGTCAAATGTGGATTTCCTCAATTTCTTTAACTGTGCTGGTATTATTGACTTTGTCACTGAATTAGAGTCCGCATTATTCTTACTGAAATACTCTTTCAATTTAAGGGATTGTGTCAATCTGTAGGATTCAACCTTCCATTGTAATGAGTCCACTGTACTAGTGGGAATGAAGGACAAGCCTTTATTCAAAACCTGGACCTCCATAGGTGACAGCTCCTTAGATGAGAGATTGATAATTAGTTGCGACCCCTCCTCTGTGGTTTTGGTCTGGATTTGGGACCTTGCTTTCCGCCACGTCTGGCCCCCTCTCCTCGTAGGCGCACCTCGCGGCCTGCCAGTATGGCCCTGGTGCGTACGCCTAAAGGGGCATCCTGTGACTGTTGTCCACTCCTCGACGGTATTTCGTCAGCATCACTGGCTGAAGTGCTGGAATATTGTTGTCTCGGCTGTCGACGTCTATATTGTTGCTGGTTCTGTGTATGTTGTCTTGGGTTACTGCTGTTAAGCCATAGATAAACCCTATGTTGCGCATAGTCCTGCTGCACACGTGCCAATTTTTGCTTTTTAAACTTAATCAGATCTGTTGTGTATTTTTCCAGATCATTGTTGATTTTAGTGAGCCATTCTGGTGGAGAGGATTCAGTGATGTTATGCTCTAATTCAAAGGCTGCTATTTTCTGTTTGGCAATATTCATCTCCCGTGCAGATTCCTCAATCACCAGCAACAATAAGTCCATGGAACATTTATTTAAAACCGAGATCCACTTCTTACAAAACGTAACATCATACCTCCCTATCGTAGGCATGTTATGTACTCGGAATCCCCGAGGGATCTGTCTGGCTCTGTAATAGTCCGACAGAGTCATACCATGATATTTAAAATCAATCTCCCTTTTCCGGAGCTTGAGTAACTCCTTATAGATGTCATCACCAGTGCTTCTAGTTTCTGCATCAAATGCTGGGGTTTTAAATAGAATATTCTCAGCTTCAGCTTCACTGAAGCTTAGTGTGTCTGAATTGTCACACTGTAAAAAATGCATTGCACCCTCCACTGTAGGATCGCTGTTGTCAGCCATAATGAAATAGTAAAGTGCAAATGTGCTGTGCAACAAAGTGACTAGTGCACGTGCAAAAAGTGTTCCGCAACACCTGTGCGGTATGCTGGTGAAAATATCCCAAAGATATACACAGGGGTTAATGCGGTGCCTTGGTCCTTACCACCTAAACTCCTTCCGAGTAGTGAGTGGTGTATACAACCTTCCAAACTGACCCGGCACTCCTGCGGTCCCCTCCGCAACTGTGAATCTGCTCCCGGTGCCCTCCTCGTAGAGGCAATCCTCTAAGGTATATAGCATGCAGTGAGGCGGCACTCCGGAGACTTTTTAGTGATTTTATTGTAGTGTCTACGTTTCGGGGACGCAGCCCCTTCGTCAGGATACATGTGAACAATAAACATAAAGTGCTTAAATACCTTTGTGGATTCTGTACCGCCCGCTGCCTCCAACCGCGTCGCCCGGTTTCCGGTCGCGTCCTCCCGGTCCCGCCGGAAGTGACGTCACGCCGGCCCGTCCAGCGTACGCGTTGTGGCTGAGGAAGAGAAACCATGGAGACATGTAAACAATATGTCTGCCTCCATAGATCACTATACTGAGATACAATTATTAAAATACAAATCTAAAGTTTATTGTTCACATGTATCCTGACGAAGGGGCTGCGTCCCCGAAACGTAGACACTACAATAAAATCACTAAAAAGTCTCCGGAGTGCCGCCTCACTGCATGCTATATACCTTAGAGGATTGCCTCTACGAGGAGGGCACCGGGAGCAGATTCACAGTTGCGGAGGGGACCGCAGGAGTGCCGGGTCAGTTGGGAAGGTTTTATATATATATAATATCTACAGTGCATTTTTTGTCCTTTTTTGTATTTTTTTCTTTTTTCAGCTAGACATATAGATCTCTTTGTGTTATTTTACTATTTTTTTATTTTGAGTTTATTACATATTTTGTTTCTTTTGTTTTTTTTCTTGTATGTTCCATATCGGTCATTTATTCTAACATTTATTCTGCAACACATAGCAATTAAACTGGTGGCTATAGGTTATAATACAGGTGTGCACATTGTGCTGTAAATACAGTCTGTATTGTCTTTAACTCTAACCACATATTATTCAAGACTTTTCAGTGTGTGTGTGTGTGTGTGTGTTACTAGAATCTTATAGCCTGCCATACAGGGCTAAAGTTAGGAGGTAAAGAGAGGAGTGTTGCAATCAACCATGTTATCAGGTAGCCATGCTTCTAGATAAGACAAGGTTGCACTCACCTCTTTTTAAGCGCATTGAGGTCTGTTTCTGCAAATAAATATATGCATATACATATACAGTTTATGTATACTGTAGCTAGGCAATAGCTAGTGTTTGTTTTCTATGTTAAAACATACTTGCCTACCTGACCCTCTCCATGAGGGAGAAAATGCTCTGTTCCTGGACTTACCTGGTAATGTATGATTGCCATCACCTGTGGTGAAACACCTTTCTGATCAATTAACTAGCTCACCACAGGTGATAGCAATCATACATTACCAGGAAAGTCCAGGAACGGAGCATTTTCTCCCTCATGGAGAGGGTTAGGTAGGCAAGTATGTGCTAAAATGATCACACAGAGCATGGAGGACACAAAATATATTGAATAGTACTCACTTTTTTTCGGCCATTTTCAGTAGTCTTACTTTATATTTGTCGTTTATTATAGTATTAACCCATTTCACCCCAGCTATGCTTCATGATTTTTAGCTTGTTAAAGATCCAATTATTCTTTTTTTTTCCCCTCTTCAAGGTTATATCAGGTCAGAGTTCGTTGCCAGCAACCGCAGAAGAGAATATAACTGCTGCCATGAAGGTAATAAGTTCTTTTAATATCATGAAGGAATAAGTTCAATAAAAATCTCATGTTTGTCTTAGTCTCTAACTTGAAGAAGTGAGCTGTAGACAGCAAATAATGGAATTACGTGTGACAGTTAAAGGTACAATCATGTCATTACATTTTGGAAATGATCTGTAGGCAGGTTGCTGTTGTGTTAATAAGGAGCTTAAAAAGCTATTTCAGAAGAATAAGCCAAACAAAGGAATAGGTGACCACATAAACAGAACACTAAAATATCATAGTACAATAACAATGTAGCATATGAATAAAGGGGGTGGTATTCAGTATGCCGGCTGTTGGGATCCCGGCGCTCAGCATACCGGCGCTGGAATCCCGACACCTGGCATACCGACAACTATTCTCCCTTTTGGGGGTCCACAACCCCCCTGGAGTGAGAATAAATAGCGTGGCACGCGTATCGCGCCACCATGCCCGCAGCGAGCCCGTAAGGGGCTCTTTTGCGCTGGCCCCGCTGCCGGCAAGCCGGCGGTCGGGATCCTGGCGCCGGTATGCTGGGTGCCGGGATCCTGATCGCTGCCCACTCATACTACACCCGAATACAGGAGCTCTCTAATAACTCTCTCTTACAACACATCAGCGAAACGGTTGTTCATAGTCTGCATGAATAGTGCTTTGCCTAATCAGAAAGGAGCTCCTACAGCGAAAGTAACGTAAAAGCAATAGTAGTTCAAAGACCATTACACAGTACTTTGTATTATGAAATAGGCTACTTTCAAAGTGATACAATGGGGGTAATTCAAATGTGTGAAAAGTTGGTTAGGTGTCTGTTTTCTCCTGTCTATTAGATAGGAAAAAACAGACTCCCAACTGACTTTTTAAACAATTGAATATCCCCCAGTATGTACTCTCCAATTGTAACTTCGCTAACTCAGGAGTGACACATCTACAATGTCAATATAGACATGTATCTTACAAGATAATATTTTTTTTTTATTCAGTGTGTATACGATAGAAAATTCATTGCTGGTATGAGAATGGAAGAAAGCCCTTTATGAAGTTTATATTTACTGTACTGTATATACATCTTATCTAACAGTCTCATAGGTGTTACTTTCCTGCTGAGAATGCTACAGATATAACAAGCCTTTCTTTGCCGCTCACCTCCTCAGCAGGTTTAATTAACCTGATTGATCCTTCATAAACACGTGCACGTTATTTAACCTTTTATGCAAAATCCTCTACAATGAATTTCATATTGACTCTGAGGTCTTGTCATTCACTTTTATAGTTTCCTTTTTAATTTTCCTCATACTGTTTAAATGATAGATAGATAGATAGATAGATAGATAGATAGATAGATAGATAGATAGATAGATAGATAGATAGATGCAAGCTTAGAACACAGAGAACTGCTTCTCGTATAAATCATGTTTTTATGAGCTTGGTGAATTAAGCAATATAATTGCTTTGTTTTATTCAGATAATCTATAAACTTATGGGGAGTGCTGTACAACCTTTACTAAGTTCTGTGGGTGACTCTGTCGAAGCCATTATCATAACTATGTACCAGGAAGACTTCTCTGGGTGAGTTTATAACATTATGTTGAATGTTATAATCACTGTTTTTATTGTATGTGCATATACCGGTACATATTGTATAGAAGATTTTTTTGTTGTGGATGCTTAAAAATCTTAAAATTACATTTATAATAATGAGTGTTGCAGCAAATGATGAAGAAATTGTAAGAGATATATATATATATATATATATATATACCGTAAGTAGTTGTCACAAGGCAACTTCCAATCGGAATGATCAGGAGCACATTCCTAGCTTCTACAACTGATATGTTCGCTTAGCTACTGGCCCCAGGCCACACATTTGTGTTTTCTACATGCAGATATACTGTAGATGTATTTACTGTGATTAGGAATACAGGTACATTGTCCTTCAAACCAATTTTAAATATGTATTTTGATTTTCAGAAATGTATCAAATTTGGGAAAGCCAGATGTACCGTGCTCTTTATACATGAAAGAATTACAAGGTTTTATTGCAAGAGTCATGAGTGACTACTTTCGCCATTTTGAGTGCATTGATTTTGTGTATGACAGTACTGAAGAAATTGCCCAAAGAGCAATAGAACTTTTCATACGCAATGCAAGTTTGCTGCGACCACTCGGTGAAGGAGGGAAGATGAGACTGGCAGCTGATTTTGCACAGGTAAGAATAGAGACTTTGGGGGTTATTAAGTGTTGTTAGCAAACCAAAAAAGTTAGAAATTGGGCAAAAACATTTTGCACAGCAGGTGGGGCAGATGTAACGTGCAGAGAGAGTTAGATTTGGGTGGGTTATTTTGTTTCTGTGCAGGGTAAATACTGGCTGCTTTATTTTTACTCTGCAATTTAGATTTCAGTTTGAACACACCTCACCCAAATCTAACTCTCTCTGCACATGTTACATCTGCTCCTCCTGCAGTGCAACATGGTTTTGCCCAATTGCTAACTTTTTTGGTTTGCTAACAACTCTGAATAACCCTCTTTGTACACAAATTGTCTGTGTAACATTTCAAAATGATCTCTTAACGTGGGCCAATTCTGCCACCAAAGTGTAATGCTGGGTATACACAATTACACACTGCCCGATCTGTTGTGACTGACGCCACGAACTGGGTGGGCGTTTGCATGTGCTTCCAATCACCGCTGGTGTCTGCAGCAAGTGTACGGATGGTCGGCTGACCGCCCGTACACACAGCATGATGCTCCAATATATTGTTAGATATATTGGCTGTCGGCTCTGCTGCAGGGCCGACGCGATATGTCTGTGAACGACGGTGATGTTCACAGACACATCGCTCGTACACACTGACCGATAGAGCTGCAATATATCGGCCAGTGTGTACCCCCCTTAAGTCATCCAGGTGTAATCTTAATGTTAAACACCAATGTTTGGAACAAGCTCATTACAGACATATAAGATGCATATTGTGCCAAATTGAGCAAAATAGCAAAGATGTAAGTGGATACATCTGTAATGCAACTTATTGAGGAGGAAAGGGATTTAGAAGTCACTATTTCAAGTGACTTAAAGGCAGGTAAGCAATGTAACAAAGCAATGAGAAAGGCAAGTCAGGATGCTTGGTTGCATAGCCAGAGGAATCAGTAGCAGGAAAAACAAAGCAATTATGCCATTGTATAGGTTATTGGTACGGCCTCATCTAGAATACTGTGTTCAGTTCTGGAGATCATATCTAGAAGGATACAAATACATTAGAGACTGTAGGTGCAACTAAAATGGTGCATGGCCTACAGCGTAAAACTTACCCGGAAAAAATAAAAGTTCATAACATGTATAGTTTGGAGCAGAGAAAGGAAAGGGGGGGCATGATAGAAACTTTGAAAAAAATCAAGGGTTTTAACAAGGTCCAGGAGGGACGCATTCTTCAAAGGAAGAGAAGTACAAGGAAACAAGGACTTGCACAGAGACTGGAGGGAAGTACAGATGTAGCAATGCTCATTCTTGCCCGACTACATGCGTGTGCATACACACGCACACCCATTGAAGTCTGTGGAGCAAATGCCAGCTGTGGCCAGGCGCATTCACAATATGCCGCGATGCGTATGCCCTTGCGTACGCATCACGGCTTAGCTGAGTGTGGCTACATCTGTAGGTTTCGGGGGAAATTTGAGGTAAAATTACTTCACAGAAAAGGCAGTGGATAAGTGGAATAGCCTCCCATCAGAAGTGGTTGAGGATAAGTCAGTAGAGCAATTTAAACATACTTGGGAAATAAGGATCAAATAGAGATGAGGTTACCAAAAGGTAAAAAAAAAAGGGGCAGATTAGATTCTAGGTTTCTGTAGGTGATATGTAAAACAATGCATCACAAAAAGTGTCTGTAAAAGTTGGCAGTAGTAGATAAGGTCATAATAATAATAATAATAAAAAAGTAAATATACATAGAAAATGATCTGTTGGGCAAATCGTAAATTCAGGAAATTGGAAGATACAAAAAGAGCCCCCTGGTTTAAATACTTCTTGAAAACATAGGTTTTCCCCACAATGGGATATATTTTAATGCAGTGTAGGGGTGTACAGCTGCTGGAGAGTATAGGCAGAACAAATCCTTTTCCAAACATTTATTAGTGAAATGTTACAACCTTGGAATCCAGTCTGAAGAGTACCACAACATAGCTGCTGTAGCAGATGCAAGGAAGGACCATACATCAGGAAGGACCAAGTGTCCATCAGGTTTAGGAAGGATGAGTTAAGATTGTGCTATGCATGTTATTTACCTCACCAAACAAATCACTCATACATTTGGTGGAATCTTTTGTGTTGACAATGGGTAACATCTGCACACTATAAAATAGCTTAGAAAGATCACCACTATTGTGCTGAAGAGGAAGAGTGACAAGTTTTCCCAAAGGAAAGGAGGGTCATCATTTTTCTAAACTGTGGGAGTAGTTGCAAGAGAAAAGGTTACATGAATTGTTACATGAATTAAAAGGTGTACAGACCCCTAAATATTTTAATGGACATGTAACAATGTGAAAGGTGAAGGAGTGAGAGGTTGTGGGATTTATAACATGTGAGTCAGTGGGAAGATCTCAGATTTATGAACATTAATTCTATAACCGGCAAAAAAAATAAAGCAAGAGATGGTGTCTGGAATAACCAACCTTGATACGCAGATAAATACGGTCACTTTACCTACTTCTATACGAATGAAAATCACAATATTGCCACCATCCGCTACTATTCAGTGTGTAATAAACGCGCTCTCGTACTCATTTTTGTTTAGCCGAGTTACTTCCATCTGTCAGGTGTGTGACAGGTACCGTAGCTTAGTCAGATGCAGTTGGGGAAGTGTTCCTAACTGCCGGCCTTTTTTCTTAGTGTGTGCGTCTTAGGTCTTAAGCTATTACAGATTTGTTTATCCCCCTAAAACTTTTTAATACTTTAGCACATATGTCATAACTGGCGAGTTACAGGGACACACACAATTCCTGCAAATTAGCCCCTGGATTTAAAGCGTCAATTATTTTGAAGGAAAATCAACCTGATTAGCTGCATAAAGTTTATGGACTAATTTGGGAATTGCGTAAGTTCCTGTAACTTTCAGGCTATTACATAGGGGCCACTGCCTGTGTTTTCCTTACAGTCTCTGACTGGTGATGATTCTTTGTCCTGCAGCACAAAACACATTTCCGAATGATGATCCAGAGGTATCTTTACATACTGTTTCCCTGGCTCCTCATTATATTATATTATATGACGTGGCTCAGTTAGAGCTAGACACTTTTGCCCCTAAGTGTATGCAGGAAAAGACATACAGTGCAAAAAGAGAGTATGAGGATGCAATGGCTCAGTCAGAAGTATATCTCATAATGCATACAACAGTAATATTTGTGCTATGTAATGAAATACAAAAATCCTCCACATATTCTGTTTACACCTTTAGAAATCCACTGGAACTCTTCTTTATTGCAGTAGTCAAAATGGAAATAACAGACATATAATACAAGCAGACATCCATGACTTGGTATAATGTACGGATGCCTCCAAGTTCAATGTTGTCGATCACACAATGCATTCACTATGGGTCGCATGTCTGCGAACGGTCACACTAGTTGCTGTAAGCTAATGTGATTGTTCTCACCTGTGATGAGGATGGATACTTCTGTATCATAAGAGAGTGAATATATCGTCTTTAGAAACCCTTATGCAGTCCGTCAGAATCAACTACCTAGTGCTGCTGGTGGTCGTCATTATTGCATATATTTGCAATATATATTTGCACTCTCTCCACGTACCAGCAAGAGATACATCTCCTAAGAGGCGTGTTTGGGGATACGTAAACGTCCACTTATGTTTCATTGATCAATACATTTAAGTTTGCAGGCCAACATCAAGGAGCTTCATCTCATTGTGAGTCCTACTCTATCACCCAGATTTATGAGAACCTGGCAACTGCTATAACATTAGAGTCAAATTGATAATGTGCTACCTAGTTTAAGGCTCACCTGTCAACTAATTTATGGCTTTTAAAGATGAGATAGTCACCAACACAGCTCCTGAATTACTAGTTACTAATTTTTAGTTTGACTTTGATGTTGTAGCAGTTGCCAGGTTCTCAGAAATCCTGGTGATAGAGTAGGACTCACAATGAGATGAAGTACCTTGATGTTGGCCTGCAAGCTTAAATGCATTGATCAATCTTTGGACCAAAACTCCATAATGTATTTATTTATGCATTAAGGTGAGTGAGCTTAATATGGGGAGTACTGGGCTCTCTGTTTTTTATTTATTTAAGCAATGTGATCACAGTACACTGCACCCCAACATGGGAATGGTAAGTGCTGGTGTGCACCCCATTTCTAGGAATGGTAAGTGCTGGTGTGCACCCCATTCCTAGGAATAGTAAGTGCTGGTGTGCACCCCATTCCAAGGAATAGTAAGTGCTGGTGTCCACCCCATTCCTAGGAATAGTAAGTGCTGGTGTCCACCCCATTCCTAGGAATAGTAAGTGCTGGTGTCCACCCCATTCCTAGGAACAGTAAGTGCTGGTGTCCACCCCATTCCTAGGAATAGTAAGTGCTGGTGTCCACCCCATTCCTGTGAATGGTAAGTGCTGGTGTGCACCCCATTCCTAGGAATAGTAAGTGCTGGTGTCCACCCCATTCCTAGGAATGGTAAGTGCTGGTGTGCACCCCATTCCTAGGAATGGTAAGTGCTGGTGTGTACCCCATTCCTAGGAATAGTAAGTGCTGGTGTCCACCCCATTCCTAGGAATGGTAAGTGCTGGTGTGTACCCCATTCCTAGGAATAGTAAGTGCTGGTGTCCACCCCATTCCTAGGAATGGTAAGTGCTGGTGTGCACCCCATTCCTAGGAATGGTAAGTGCTGGTGTGCACCCCTTTCCTAGGAATGGTAAGTGCTGGTGTGCACCCCTTTCCTAGGAATGGTAAGTGCTGGTGTCCACCCCATTCCTAGGAATGGTAAGTGCTGGTGTGCACCCCATTCCTAGGAATGGTAAGTGCTGGTGTGCACCCCTTTCCTAGGAATGGTAAGTGCTGGTGTGTACCCCGTTCCTAGGAATGGTAAGTGCTGGTGTGCACCCCATTCCTAGGAATGGTAAGTGCTGGTGTGCACCCCATTCCTAGGAATGGTAAGTGCTGGTGTCCACCCCATTCCTAGGAATAGTAAGTGCTGGTGTCCACCCCATTCCTAGGAATGGTAAGTGCTGGTGTGTACCCCATTCCTAGGAATGGTAAGTGCGGTAGATTTGTGTATGTGTTTAATTGTGTATTAGTTATAATAGTAGATTATTCCCTGTAAGTAAAATGTTTATGCTGTTCCTTTCTATAACATTATATCACATATAATATGCTTAGTAACCTCCAAATTGGGAGAGAACATCTTATTTTTGTTTCTTAGCTTTCATTTTACATTGTGCTCTCATTTATATGTGTATACAATATAGGTGACATTGGAATCTTTGTATCATCTTTAAGATAATACTGTAAATAATTTTTACCAGATCATCCATCTTATGCATGAGACTTCAATACATCTATCTAATACATTCTCTGAGGTATAGTTTGGACCTGATGTAGTTTGTATTCCATTAATCCAGACACAATTACTAGAGAATGTCACCTTGAAAACTCTGATTACACACTGATCTTTTCAGCCAGCTGGGTAAATATGCAGTGTTGGTAAAAAAATAGCTATTTGATAGAAAACACGCCTAGCAAATAGATATATTTATTTACTTCTATTGGATAACTGGTGGTCACTAGTTTAATAATGTTGTCAGATAAAGGGGGATGCACACAAAATAAATCACAGCAGGTAAAGGGTGTAATGATTATAGCTCTTCTGGAGTGAGTAGAGTTGCAAAGACAGAACGTCCATTTTTTGGATGTTCTATGGAACATAAAGACAATATTATTACCTTACATTCTTGCCCTAACATTTCCTATTGTTTCTGAATGTTTTTTTTTATTTTTCTGATCTTGTCTCTCCTGCTGTTCGGCCAGTTGTAGATAGCATTCCTGGTGCAGGTGGAAGTGGATAAATTAGACTGGCAGGGATCTACTTCAATACTCAGAACAGTGTCTCAGTATGCTCCAGCGTGTTTTGTCCAGTTTCAGATTTTTTGAAAATGCCAGTGACCGTGAAACATTGGCTTAGCTTAATAAAAACAATTCCCCTTAGCCCCAACACATACTATCCATGATACTCTCATGGGTATGGATGTACCTTTTGACCCGGATTTTTTGTTTTTCTGATACTCAAGGATATGTCTAATAATAATAATATTAGATATGATCATCTCCACCCTCCATTAATGGCTGGATTGAGTGCATACAATTCTTTATGGCAACTCCAAAATAAATTCCATGAATTTTCATTCGTTTCCAGTGGTTGGAATTTAAGGACTCCCCATCATATAAATCCCAATTAACACTATGAAACTCTGTTTTTCAGTTTCCTACTTTGGGTAGAGTCTCGCTGCAGGTCCAGAGATATCTTAATTTCATATTTCATCTACACATTCAGAAGCTTTTAAAATATGCTGTCTCGAGAGCCCTGACCCTCATCCACCATAACTGTGCAAATTATATTAAACTATCACTGTGCTAAAAACAATCCCAGATGGAAAGACAGATTGAGGCCTGCCTGTTATGGGGTTTTTTCTATTTAGATTGAGTTTATATATAATATATTAAAGGTTAAGTCACATTATAGAAAATGAAATGACTGACAACATGTAAAATTAAACAAAACAGTTTTGTAGAATAATTACAGTACACATATGAAGGTAATTGCAGCAATACCATACCATACAACACAACAATAGCAAATAAGACAGTGATAATCAGTGCTAACAATCAAAACAAAGTTTAAAGGGTGGACACCCAGCAGCCAATGGGTATCCAGCAACCTTCAGAGGGCAGATGTTGAAACAAGAGCATCAGTAGTGAATATGAATTAAGGTCCTCTGTCTACAAGTGTGATTAAGTTTAGGCAGCATTGATTAGCTGTGGTATGCAAATATTTAATGGCCTGTATAGTTTTGCAAACTAGTGTCAACGAGATATGATAACGAGGTCCCGAAGGCGCCATCCAGGTCCACACTAAACAGATCACAACTGATAATGTATTGATGACAGACAGCCTTGTATATTTATCTTAGCAGTCTTCGGCTATTATACTAAATATGCAGACCTTTGAATGCCACACACATTCCATATGAGAATTCCGTCAGAGGCATTCATTATATCCAAACTGAACAAAATAGTGAAAAGAAAAATTGTAATAAAACACCCAGAATACAACTGTGAAAGACTGTACACTCATAACTAGCAACTAGAACAATGACCAACTCCACGTCTGACACTAGACTACACCACCAAAATGCTTACAGTACGCAACTCTAAATTAAGAAAGTTTGCAGAGGGCGTGGCCTGGCTGGCATCAGGAGAAGTCGGGTTCCTGCAGAGCTCCGGCCAGCAACACAATAAAATAAACCTCTGAGCTAACTTTGGGGGCCCACCTGCAAGGAAACAATCCCCTGAGCCCTGCTACATCACCCTGCACCCGGAGGTCGAGGCTGCGGAATCGGGGAGGCCCTGTGTTGCCCCCTGCGGATTGCGGTCTACCTCCGCCCCAGAAGCCGGGGCCTCGATTTTGGTGTGGAGCCGTCGGTCCGTCGGACCTGGTGCGGCGATTCTGCGGACCCCTCCCCCACCTGAGCGGCGCTCCCTGGCACCCAAGAGCTCACCCATCAGCCACTGACCCTCACAGGAGACCGGCGACCGGACAATCTGCGGGAGGTGAGAGCCGGGACGAGTGTGACTGGCGGCCGGCGGCCATCTTGTGGTTGGCGCCGCCCGGACTTTAAGCTCTGCTTTGCCGATCCCTGGCCTCTCCGGGCGCCTGCCCTCCGACCCCCACCTCATACATCCTCGCAAGAACAGATCTCCCCCCCCCCCCCCACTGGTGGGGATCAACGACCCGGGGACCTCCGGAGGATCCGTGTTTCATTTACAGGCGGCGGCCATCTTGTGACTGGCACAACTCTCTCCTCACTCCATAGCTAGAAATGGCTGTAGCTCTAGCTCCCTCTTGTGGCGACTTTTAGATTAGACAACTCACAGCCACTATAAATATATTTCTATACTCCTGCCTATTCTCATGTCTCCTGTTTAGCGGCTGGAGGGGAGTTATCATATTACACCTTGAAACAACAGGTGCAAACTTTAACAGCCCTGCCGCCATCTGCCCGGAGGCTTTCACCCTGCAGAGAGCTGACCCTGCACCCCTGCTGGAATAGGCGCTGCTGCGATCACCTATATCTCGGAAGCTCCACCTGCTCCACCCATAAACCCATGCCGGCCTCTACACCTGTGTGACATTTCTCCTCGCCCATGTGCGCTGTTCACGGACTGATGCCTACCGGTCCTGAGCTATTACTCGTTGAGATGTAACCTGTTATACTTCCGCTTCTTTTTTCCTCTCCATGTGACCTCATTATAGCCTGCTCCTTGCGTGAGGCGACTCCTACTGTATAAATTGGTTCTCCGTTGCCCGCTTATTTTTATGGAAAAATTTCTCATACCCACCCCGATGTCAATTGCTGACCCCGCCTCTACAACCCGAGGCGATACTGTGTGGAGACACTCGTCTGATTCAGATTGCTCTGTCACCCGTTCCAGGTCCTTACAAAAACGCAAGTCTGCTCCGGCCAATAAGCCTCCCAAAATGAAACCTGCGGATATTGCGGCGGTGCTGGGCCCTCTACTAGATGAAAAACTGGCGGGCCTTAGAGAAGCTATTGACTCTACTCTATCCAAATTAACTCAACACTCTGGCCGCTTAGATGACGTCGAACAGAGGGTGTCTACCCTGGAGGATGATTTGCATGCAGCACAACTCACCATTAATTCACAGCAAAGCGACATTTCGGATCTGACCCAGAAGCTAGATGATTTGGAGAATCGCGGACGCAGAAGTAATCTCCGGGTGGTGGGTATCCCCGAATCGGTCAAAGGCTATGAGTTACTTGATCTTCTCTCTAACTGGATACCGCAACAACTGGCCATGGATCTCAAAGGTGCCCCTCTGGCTATTGAGCGGGCACATAGAATAGGCCCTGAACGTAAAACGAACTCTGGTCGCCCTCGCCCGGTGATCATGAAAATCCTTAATTATGCCGACAAAGCTCGACTCTTAGACCACTACCGGAAGACGGATAGCTTAACCTACAACGGAGATCGGCTCTTGATATTTCAGGATTTTTCCACCATTGTCGCTGCTAAACGCAAGGAGTTTGCCCCGTTGTGCAAGCAACTGTTTAATGCCAAAATCAAATTCTCTCTCCTGTACCCGGCCCGGCTGCGGGTCTTCGAGGACGGCAAGCCGTTGTTCTTCGATGACATAACACTCGCCAAGGCCCACTTCTCGAGTTTACCCACTTGACTGTTGCACTGTTATTATTGCTTGCATGCATGTTTTTCTCTCTTTTTTTTCTCCATCTGCAGGTCACGTGGAGAGGAATAATTGCGCAGCTCTGTGTATACAATGAGCTGTAAATTTTCTTGTTTTTCTTGTTTGTTTTCTATGTTACTGTTTAATATTGTTGGTTGCACCTGCCAGACCTGCAGACCCCGATCCTCCATGGGTCAACCCCTTCCCGCTCGCTGGGACGGGCAGGGGCCCTACTTTACCTCTAGTATATTTTTTCTTGCATTCCCAACCATCGGTATAGGCTGATATAGCTGACCCTGCTCCTACTCCCCCCGCCGCCGCGGAAGATACCCCACTCCTTGCCTTCAATATAGTATCATGGAATGTGGAGGGCCTTAACGCTCCAGTGAAGCGTAAGAAAGTGCTCTCCCACCTCCACCGTTTGACCCCTCACATCACCTTCTTACAGGAAACACATTGGCTGGACGATCCCCGTAACACTCTACGTGCCCCCTGGATCGGGGATTGTATCTCGGCCCCTTACTCTAATAAGACCAGGGGAGTTGCCATCCTTTTTCACAAGTCCCTACAATATTCGATACGCAGAAAATTTCTCGATCCTAATGGGAGATTTATTTTGCTAGATGTGATTATTGATAATGTCTTGTATACTCTCCTTAATCTATATGCCCCAAATGTCTCTCAACAGGATTTTTTTGCAGTTGTCCTACAGAAACTTTCCTCTTGGGGGAGCTCTAATCTAATCCTAGGAGGAGATTTCAACACGGTCATCGATCCGTCCATGGACAGGTCTGGGGTGAGTACTTCATCCTCCAAATCCGGCTATGATCTTCTTTCTTCCCTCTGTTCACAACTTGCTCTCTCTGACCCTTGGCGTATCCATCACCCTCTTCTTCGTGATTACTCTTTCTACTCTCACCCCCACTCCACACACTCCCGTATTGATTATATTTTCTTATCCCGACACCTCTTTCCTAAAGTCACTCACACATCGATTCAAAATATTATTATCTCAGACCATGCCCCTATTATGATCTCTCTTAAGCTTGCGTTGCCCCAATGCTTTTCCAAATGCTGGCGATTCCCTGCCTATCTTACTCACTCTGAGGATTTTCTCCTACACCTTAGACACACTTGGCACACCTACGTTTCTGATAATTTGACCCAGGCGGAGGATGTCTCACTGTTCTGGAGCGCCTCTAAAGCTGTTATCCGGGGCCACATTATCTCATACGTAAATTCCAAACGCAAAGCATTTAACTCCCGCCTCCATGAACTGAGCTCCCTTCTCACCTCAACTTATAGAACGTATAAGCGTTCCGACACTCCCGCACATAAAGAGGCTTACCTGACTGCTAAACAAGTATATGATACCTTCCTAACAGAGCAGGCCCAGACACGATATGATTACCAGCGGAACAAATTTTTTAGATGGGGTAATAAATCGGGCAGACTCTTGGCAAACCTCGCTCGGGGACCCCGGACGCGCACATGGGTTGAGGTGGTTAAATCTTCAGACACTATTATATCAGATCCGACAGCCATTTGCGCCGAATTTATGCAGTTTTACAAATCCCTATATACAGCAGAGCCAGATAACGTGGAGACAGGTAAATCCTTTCTGTATGACGCTCAGCTTCCTGTCCTCTCTCGAGATGACAGGGACCTTCTCGAGATGTCTATAACTGAGGAAGAGATACTCACAACTATCAAATCTTTACCAAACGGCAAGAGCCCAGGCCCTGATGGCTTTGGGGCTGAATATTATAAATTACTTAATGCTGAAATCACACCCACTCTAGCCAAATTATATAATCATATCTTTACCTCCGGAACTATACCCTTATACTTCAATGAGGCACGGATAATCGTAATACCCAAGCCGGGTAAAGATCCCTCCCTTGTGGGTTCTTATCGCCCTATCTCACTTCTTAACCAAGACTTCAAATTGCTTACCAAACTAATGGCCAACCGTCTACAGTCTTGTCTGCCTCATCTCATTTCCCCGGCCCAATTAGGCTTTATTAAAGGCAGACAATCTGTACAAGGTATTAGATCGGCGATAGCTGCTATTTCCCATACCCGCCTTCATAATTTGGAAGACAATATTCTTATCAATCTAGACGCCGAAAAGGCCTTCGATAAAATCGCTTGGCCACACCTTTTTAGAGTGCTCTCCCATCAGCAATTTGGCACTAATTTCTGTAGTCTAATGCGGACCCTCTGCACTGCTCCGATGGCCCAGGTGGTAGTTAATAATGTGGCCTCCTCTTCCTTTTTTCTTGAGAGAGGCACCAGACAAGGATGCCCTCTCTCCCCTCTGCTTTTTAATTTGGCCTTGGAACCTTTTATTCGTTATATCCAACTACTACCTGGGTTTAGAGGCATTGTTATTGGGGATCGCGAACTCAAAGTTATAGCCTTCGCAGATGACCTACTTATATGTACCTCTGACCCTAAACGCTCCCTTCCTGTATTGGTAGAGGCAATTGACAGATTTTCGTCTTTTGCTGGCTTCTCCATTAACTTTGCCAAGTCTGAAGCCCTGGCCATATTTGGCCAGGCGAGACTGGGTTGGATTAGACCCTTCCCGTTTAGATGGGCCCCCTCGCATATCACCTTTTTAGGAGTGGCTCTACCACAACATCTCTCCACCCTCTATGCACGTAATATTACCCCGATCATACATAAAATACAGACTGAACTTAGCCTATGGCAAAACCTTCCCCTTAATATGTTAGGGAGATGCAACCTGTTTAAAATGGCAAGCTTCCCGAAACTCCTGTATATTCTCCAAATGACTCCCATTCTTCTCACTAACTCCGACTTTTCTTTACTTAATACCTTGCTTTCCAAGTTTATATGGAACCGTAAGCGCCCCAGGATAAGCCTAAAAAAAATGACGCAATCGGTGCGCCAAGGGGGTGTAAACCTACCAAACATTAAACAATACAATCTAGCGTGCTTACTACGTTTCGCTATGGATTGGCTCAGTGGCAACGATGTATTCACAGATACCAAGTTAGAATCTCAGCTTTGTGCTCCTCTCTCTCTTGCTTACCTCCTACATGCCCGGCCCTCTCAAATAAAATCTTCCCAATTTGATAACCCGCTATTGTCTTCCACTATTAAGGCGTGGAAAATGGCTAGGAAAGCCCTTGGTCTCAAATATTATTACTCAGTATCTCTACCTTTGCTTGGAAACCTGGAGTTCCAAAATGGTACTGCCTCTTTGCCTTTTGGTGCTTGGTGCTCCTCTGGTTTAAAGACTCTACGTAATCTGATGACACCTACTCACACTCCTTTGCCATTCCAGGAGGCTATTGAGAAATATGCAATTTCACCCCTGCATGGATTTTACTACTCCCAGGCTATACATTATCTTACATCCGTTCTCCCTCACCTCACGGGAAAAGACTTTGTTAACCCCTTAGACTCCCTTTTACGCTCCAACACATACTCCATATCTTCTATCTATGCGCGCATCCGCACTGAACTGGACCCCCACACTGATTTTCCTGATCTGGCTAAATGGATCTCCCAAGTTCCTACACTCACAGTAGACACCCTACTAGATACTTTTTTTATGACCCTTAAACTAATACCGGCTAGTATATATCAGGAAATGGCCTATAAACTGCTACACAGGGCATATATTTCGCCCAAACAAGGTTTTCTAATGGGTATATCAGATAGGGCCGGATGTAATAAATGCTCAACGGTAGAAGCTGACCTTTTCCATTGTCTCTGGGCCTGCCCTGTCATCCAAAAATTCTGGCATACCTTACACCACTATGGCACCTCAACGCTAGGCATCCCCTTTCAATGCACTGCTCCCTGGGCCCTCTTTGGTCATCTGTCGGACCAACCTGGAATTCCACGCACTGATAAAAAATTGATAGTGCTACTTTCAGCAGTGGGGAAAAAAGCTATATTGCAACAGTGGATCCATCCTACCTCTCCTACTCTCCCTATGGCTACTTCTAGGTTACTCTTCTTATTTAATATGGACTGGCTGGAGGCCTCTATCCACAAGGAAACCCTGACTCCTGCACTCTTTAAGTGCTGGGATAAATACATTTGTACCCTCCCTGCCCACACTAAACTAGCAATACATAAATGTTTCCAATCTAACTTTTGGTACTCTCTCCGACAACTTGATAGCCAACTTTCTCTAACTGACTGAGCCTCCTATCTTCCCCTCCCCCTCTTCTTCTTCATCCGTACTTCCCTCTCCACACACTTCTTCTTTTCTTTCCCCTTTCTTCTTATTTCTCCTGTTTCTTCCCTGGCGGATTGGTTGGACACTTCTATGGACGGATCGGTGGCCTGTGGCTCTTGGTAGGTGTTTTTGCCTATTTTTGTTCTAACGTTTTTGTGATGTTCTTTTTTACCTCCCCTTTTTTTTTTTTCTTTTGTTATTTGAACTGCCGGAATTGAGTGTCAGTTTTTAGTCAGTCATATTCAGTCCCATTCTCAATATATTATAGCCTGACCGCCGCTCTTCTGGTGGTTTACAGTTTGTTCTTGTTGATTGTTTTGGAAAATTGGAAAATTTCCTCCACCTACTCATATATGCTGTGTACTTTTACCTTTCTTATTTGCCTACTTTGATGTAGATATGTTTGATATGTATGCGGTTTTTTCCTTACTTCTGTACCATGTTTTGGAGGTATTTAATAAACATATTTGGAAAAAAAAAGAAATTTTGCAAATACTGTGACTTAACAAAAGGTAAGTACAGGCAGACTTTGACTAAGTATGAACTTATCCAACTCAACCAAATCTACTTATCTACACCAGCCCCAAACTTTGTACTTGGAGCCCTATAATCAGTCACCCGTCTAAAGTAATTAAACCCCCATTCTCCCACCACCTTACACACAAAGCAAAAACAGACTTCAGACCAAACAGCAGCAGGCAAGCATGAGCTTACTTGTGAATTGCCATAATGCAATAGGCTCATCAGTATTATTATCTTGGTAAGTAATTGTGTGAATATATACTAAAGAAAAAGTAACATTTGATGTAAAGCAAGGCAAACAAAGACCATCACAGATACAAAGATTATCAGAAGAGAAATCGTAAATACTGAAAAATAAATTAATAATAAACCATAGCCATGGGTATTGGGCCAGCCCAAATTAGGAGCAGGGAATTAAAGTAGCATAACACTTGAATGAGGCAGGCAAGCACACAGACATAGGCTACAGACACATACCCACCAACATATAGAAGAGAGAGAATCGTTCTAGGGGGTAAATTTACTAAGATGGAAGTTCTATTTAAGATGGGATGTTGCCCATAGCAACCAATCAGATTCTACTTCTCATTTATCTAGCACCTTCTAGAAGATAATACCTGGAATCTGATTGGTTGCTTTAGGCAACATCCCGTCTTAAATAGAACTCCCATCTTAGTAAATTTACTCCTCGCTGGCACACCAATGGCAAGATAAGAAGCATATGAGACGGCATAGAAAAACAAAAACACCTTGCAGTATGGTATTCTTATGAGACTTAAAAGAGCAAGAAAACATTATATGCAGTATCTAAAATGACAATGAATCATATTCTCAGAAGCTTACTGGTGGCAATCGTGACACCTTAAGAAATAAAGAGAAAGAAGGGTACAATTGCCTAATAGTCAGACTAGATAAAAGCAAATAAGAGGTATCCAAAATTGCAGAAAATTAACAATTTTATTTGCAAAGAGGACACAGTCTCCAATAATGCATCAAATACAAGTACAATAAAATTAACTGAGTAGATGCTTTAAACAGTAGGAGGTATAACCCAGAGTCTTGAATTTAAAGAAAATGAGAAGTGTAACAGTAGAAAGTTGTAACTGAAATCCATTCTGTAATATGGCAGAACTTTGAAGGATGGATATGAGTCAATTCTTAATATTCTTTCTAGGTGGCAGTCATATTCCCTTGAACAAATAAAGTTTGCTTATCATCATTTCCTGCATCCTACAGTTAGTTCATCCGGATACTTGCCGCTTAGCAACTGTAGTTGGGCAGATTACTACCTACAGTATGGTGGTTGCGTTGCAGAGCTTGATTTTATCTTAATCAGAAGACCTTCAACAGAATTTAACAAAGGTTCTGGCACACAACCAACAGGGTGCATGCATAATGGTCTGGAGAGACAAGCCCTTTGTTGCAGTCTTAGTAGCCTGAGTAAGTCATGGGTCGGATATACAGTATCAATTAAAGTGAGTTCTATCCCCCAAGCTGCAAAGCCTAGAGCCAACAAGGAGGCAGGCTTCTGAGAGCTGGAAAGCAAATTCACTGAAGCATCCAAAGCTGTTATGTGTGACTGGACTAAAAACCCATGTTTCAGAATATCTAGGATGACTTGGACTAGCAAGTGTAGGTAAATTATCTGTGAAGCCTGGAATCAGAAGATTGAGTACTGAGCCATGTGTTCTGTTGGTGGCTCATGTCATCCCTAATTCAAATTTGTGGGCCAAAAATGTAGACTTAGTTGAAGACTAGAGACCATGTGAGAATCATATATCTGAGAATGGCAAGAAAAAAAACTTCATTATTGCAGAGTATCTCGCCTTTGTCTTTGGTATCAAGGAAGCTTTAATGAGAGCTGTTGCGGATGTAGCTATGGGTGCAGTAAGTCCATTAACAGCCTAGCAGTGTTGCCGTTAACATGGAGTGAGGGAGATTTTCCACAACATCTGGGTTTCCTAGGAAACTATTGGTGGGAAATACCATCAGAACTTTGGGACTTATTGATGTGCAGTGAGGGGAAACTAGGATTTGGATGGCCAAACTGGGTGGGTCAGAATGATTTGAGGAACCTGATCTATTTTGATATTGTGCAATATTATTAATAGAAGAGCATGATGGGCAATGCATAAGGAAACAAAATGTTCACCGATGGAAAAGACAGCGTGTCCATTTCCATGAACTGTGGATAAATAGAGAGTCTGGGCATTCAGAGAAGAGGCAAAGATATTTATCACTAGGTACCAAGAGCTAAAACAATTTCATGAAACATGTCTATTAGAGACACTCTGTCCAACAATAGGCTTTGTCTCGACTACGAATCTGCCTGTTTGTTTCCCCAGGAACGTGGATGACTGAAAGTATTATTTTCCCCTGTATGACCCAGTGCCACATTTCTAACAATCTTCTTGCACAGTGACAGGGAGAGGGTACCACCCATATTGTTGGTATAGGACACTTTAAGAACTAGAACACTGCAATCTGATGGTGGAAACAAGGGCTGAAGAGTCAGTTTTGCTGCCTTCAGTTCTAGGACGTTTATATGCAGGAGTGATTCTGCAGGAGCCCATTCTCCCTTGATTGGTGTGAACCGAAAATCCGCTCCCCAACTCCTAAGGGAAGTATCTAACATAATGGAGAGAACTTGGGGAGGTAGAATGAGAGGCCTTGGTGGCAAAATAGGTAAAGTTGTCCAGGTCCATATGTCTTGAGCTATTTGATAAGGCAAGAGACGTATGTCTGAACATTCGCAATGATTGTGAATTAGTGCTGTGAAGAATCTCTGGGGTTCTCTGCACAGTAGAGGCACATGAAAATACCTTGGAGAAAGAGCTTCCATTCTTTCTAGTACTACATCTAGGTCTAAGACAGAAAAAGCGGTCTGCACCCTTCTTCATTCGTCCGGAGGAATGCTCAGTGAAGAAAAATTGGTGTCTAGGAGAAATCCTTAGTGGACTGGCTACTTCCTGACTTCATTCTTTTTTTGACTTTAGGTCAGCAAATGACTTTCTAGTTTTATAACGAGGGCCTCATTAACTCAGATGGCTTTAGGAACAAGACCTAAGAGCACGGGCCTAGTAAGCCAGTGTGCCCTGGGTTAATTTGTAATGTACAGTAAGTTAAGGTCTGCCCTATAATGAGGGTTGCCCTACTGGCTGCCTTGAGCAAAGCAAATTTAGACGCTACTAGTTATTCAACAGAGGATATGGACTTACTTTCTCTTTCAGCCTTGTCCAGGACATATAATAAAAATCTATAGGAATCTGCAATTTTATATTGAATTTTTGTAAGGGCTTATCATTAGTGTCATGAGTGACTTTCTCTTTCAGTAACACATTTAGGGAAAGACTTATATCTGGAACGATTAAAGAAGGTATATTAGGTAAACCTGCATGGTTGCATAGAACCCACTTGTTCTTAACCACTTAGACTATTTCTTCCCCACAGAACTGATCAAAAATTGATTTTTTTTTTGTATTATTTCAAGTTTCAAAAGTATTTTTAATATATAAAAATATTTTATAAATATAAAAAAATAATAATATATATATATATATATATGGGATGTTTTATAACCCCCCCCCCCCCCCCATTGTAAAATAGCTTTCCATCCCCATTGACAAAAGATCCCCTAGTGGTCTTAAATCCTTAAAACAGTACCCCACGCATACCCTTAGTAGTGAAAAAAACATGTTTCATAAACCACTCCTCCCAACGTTAAAAAACAAACAAACTTTTTTGCCCCTCTCCCCACCCAATGGCCAATGTATTTATTTTGTAAATTATTTTAACCCCTCTCCAACATTTAACTTTATATTATTCTTCCTCACCCCTCTAGTGATTGATTCCCCCCTTGGAGTCCTGAACCCACCCACCCCCATAGGCATACAAGGTTAGGATTAGGCTGTGGTGTTGGTTGGGGGGGGTTTAGGCTGTGGGGTGGGTGGGTTAGGGTTAAACACTTAAGGGAAGGGTTAGGGTTGGGCTGTGGGGAGGGAGGGTTAGGGGGGTAGGGCAGAGGGTTAGAATACTTATTCCCTGTTGTGCTGAGTTCCTTTTTTCTGTAGAATACTTACGTAGCAGGTGTTGGAATTCTGCTGGTCGGGGATGTCGCAGTCGGTCTTCTGACCGACGGTATCCCGATGCCATCCCTATTGAGGAGATGATGTGGCTGGGGAGTAAGGGAAGGAGAAGAATAATTGAGGAGAGGATGAGACTAGGATATGAAGGAAGTAGCAGGGTTGTGGATGAGAGGATGGGACCAGAGTACGGATGATGGAGGATGTGGCTGGAATGTGAGGGAAGGAGCAGGATGATGATCGAGGAGAGGATGTTGCTGAGGTGTGAGGGAAGGAGGAGGATAATGGAGGAGAGGATATGGCTGGGGAGTTAAGGAAGAAAGAGGGTGATGGAGGAGAAGATGTGACTGAGGAAGTAAGCAGGTTTGTGGATGAGAGGATTGGGCCAGAGTGAGAATGAAGCAGGATGTGGCTGATGTGTGAGGAAAGGAGGAGGATGTTGGAGGAGAGGATGTAGCTGAGGTGTGAGGGACGTAGCAGGGTTGTGGATGAGAAGATGGAGCCAGAGTGCGGCTGATGGAGGTTGTGACTGGGGTGTGAGTTAAGGAGGAGGAGGATTGAGGAAAGGACATGGCTGAGGTGTGTGGGAATGAGGTGGATAATGGAGGATAGGATCTGACTGAAGTGTGAGGGAAGGAGGAGGATAGTGCTGGGGTGCGAAGGAAACAGGATTGTGATTGAGAGGATGTTACTGGGGTGTGGGGGAAGTAGCAAGGTTGCGGATGAGAGGATGGGGTCAGAGGGAGAATGATGCAGGTAGTGGCTGATGTGTGAGGAAAGGAGGAGGAGGATAGTGGAGGAGAGGATTGGCTGGGGTGTTAAGGAAGCAGATCAGACTAAGCCACATCCACCCAGTACTTTAAATTGGCAAGTTAGGTAGTTAATACTAATAATATTAAGCATGAATGATGCTGCATTGGTTTCGAGAACTTTTGTTCTGGGGTAGATGGGTGTGTGTGAGGGGGGGGGGGGGGTACATGGGTCACCAAGCTATAGGGTTCATTGCATTGTTAGGAAAAGGGACACTTAGGGTACATTTACTAAACAGCGGGGATAGACGTCAGATTGCAGTTTACAATCCGACATTTACTAAAGATTTGTTGATACCCATAAGATTTCAAACCCTTATATTGCAGAAGATCTGAAAACCCATTGTCGATCTGCTTCACAGTGGCTGCTTTGTTTGCTTAAAATGTGTAGAAATGGTTAAAATGAAAAAATAAAATAAAATGTGTGGTAAGTTTCCCTAAATGTTATACTGTAATAAATCAGACACTGTTTCTGTTCATTATGATGGGCTTGATTCTTCATTAAAAAAAATTAAAAAAAAATTGCAGAATTCAACAAACGTTACACATGCCCGGTAGGAACGGCCTCACTTTGATGAATCCCTCCCATGAAGCTGCTGTTGATGTCCTCTACGGCTCATAAAAGCATGTTATGAGCGCCACCCATAAGAGCTCAGCACATGCCTTTCTGACCTTTTGTGCTTATTCTCATGGGACTTATGCAGTGCACAGTGTGCACCGATGCTCAGTACTACATGTAGCTGTCCGGCCGCATTAACTATTGAGGTATCGGCAGCCTGGTCAAGCACTGTATGGTTGCGGCAGGTGGGCACGAGGTATCCTAGGACCACTGGGCCCTTGATGCCTGCCTGTACCGCCATGTCAGTAATCAGGCACTGGGTTTCCCGCCCATAATAGCAACTAGCTTTAAACTAGACATCCCAGGGCTGGAGCCCCTAGGGAAGCGGGGAACCTCCCCCAAAAATGGGGTCCCTGTCCCCAAGAACAACCAGCTGTAATATTGTAAACGTTCACAAGTAGGTCCTCTTCCCTCATGTACCCTTTTTTTGCTTAGCTGTACCATTATCTCCCCTTTATAATTATTTTGCAATTAGTGGCTTTGAATCCAAGGGTGAAGCTATGCCTCTGTCTCCAGTAGTAAGACTCAGCTTGGTGACCCCTCCCCCTGCCTCCCTTTTTAACCTGCTTGTTATTATATGCCATCAGATCCTTCCAGAAGCCCCTTATACACAATTAAACCCCTTCACATACCATTATATGCCATCAGACCCCTTCATGTTTCCTTATATGCCATTTTACTCTTCCACATGCCCCTTACATATCATTAGACCCATCTACAGTAGATTCCCCATATATGCCATCAGACATGTATGCCCCTCTACAGAATCCAGCCCCCATTTAGGGCTGCTTCAGAAATTTCCTGGGCTGGTTTTTCATTCCAATCCGCCCCTGTAGTGAGTGAGAAGGAGCTCTCCGAGCCATGCAGCCATGAAACCATGCAGCCTTTTGCCAGGACTGATGAGGTGTGTGTGTGCGTGGGGGGCGAACCTTATCCCCTTCCTGGTATAACCCCTGTAAGAGGATAAGGATATACAGCTGACTGCCTTCTGTCACTAATTCTCCACTGGGGAATCAGTATGGAATGCCGGCGTTCATAATACTGACACCTGGATCCCGATGTATGAAATCATGACAGTGGTGAGTAGAGGCTATTCTCCCCCTGTCCCCTAACCCTCTGTTCCTGCAGCCTAAAACCTAACCTCCCCCTTAGTGCCTAATCCTAACCACCCCCCTGGAGGTGGCTAACCCTGACCTCCCACCCCTGCTGCCTATACCTAACATTCCTCCCCTGCAGCCTAACCCCCTGTGTGGCTCCTAAACCTACCCCCCCCCCCCCCCCCCTCTCCCTCCCGTCCCTAAATCTAACCAGACAGCAGTTCTTACGGTTGGGATGCCATCTGTCGGAATGCCGGCAGTTGGGGTTCCGGCGTCGGTCTCCTGTCCCTTTCGGAGTTCCAGTGTCGGTATTTTGACTTCTGGGATCCCGACAGTCAGCATCTTCACCGCATTCCCTCCACTGACACCACCCCCAACCCTGTTACCTGCCCTCTCTGCCCCCTAGCTGCACTCTTGGAGACATAAAGTTTAAAACTGAGGGATTCCACATGAGATGGACATTTCCATACATCTGGCTTCTAGTAAAGACATGCTGCAGTTTTTACTTAAATCATATTTTCACTTTAATTTTTATGCAGTGGATTTAAATTACTGTCTCTTTAGTAGGCATACTGATGGCAGAGAAGGTTATGCTGTAAAATTGGAAACTGTAGAGTGTTCTTAAAATTGCTTAGGTTGAACGATGTAACATTTTAGATAATCTAATATGAAATTATTTTTTTGTAAGTGCATACTAGATAAATTACGTTTTTCTCCATATGTTTTTAGTACCTCTCCAGATTCTGCAGACAAGATTGTTTTCTTTATTGCCATTGTGGAGTGCTGAGTAATTTGTGAAAAAATGTATGTTTAAAAAAAAAAACACCTCTTACATTCTAGTCAGGTGACATTTTATTGTGTTGTTAACAAAATAGCTCCTACATTTTACTCAGCATAACAAAACACAGAAAAAAAACATTGTGTAACCTTATAGAACATACAGTATAGAACAAAGAATGCTATTAATATATTAATGGTAATTGGTAATGGTAATTAATGGTAATTGGTAATGGTAATTAATGGTTAATGGTAATTGGGCAGTGCCCCAACCACATCTAGCTTTTTTCCACAGGGCTTCCCCAGTTGTGTAATCTTCTAAATTACTAAATGTCTCTTAATAGTGGCTCAGAGGAGTCCAAGGAATAATGGCTGTGTGTCTCTAAATTTAGGACAGCCATTGTTAACAGAAGGGTTGTCAACCATTAATATTTTAGATCCAATGAAGATGCTTTTCCCATTCTATGGTGGGATTCCGATTGTTCTCACAGGTGTGGATTATTAGAGCTACACTAAAAAGGTCTACAGTCAATAGGTCTACCACTAATGGTAGATATGCAAGTATGAAAAGGTGTAAAAGAATAAAAAAAAAAAACTTTTGTCTACCATATGTGTGTCGACCATTGTCTTGTTGACCTTTTGTCCATGTCGACCTTTTGACGCTGTTAACCTTTTGAATGGTCTACCTTTTATTTGTAGACCGTTTGACCCTGTCTACCTAATGCATGTCTACCATTAGTGGTAGACCTATTGACTGTAGACCTTTTTAGTAGTGTAGATCTACAGTCCAGATACCAGTCCTCACAATCGCATGCTTCTTTCCAATGGCTGACATCAGGAAGGAGACAGTCTATATTAGAACCCTTTGCACAGACACAAACTTCAGCTGCCCACTGAGCATATGCACTAGCAAACCATTGATGGCTAAACCATCAAATGGTTTACATGTGATGGCTACGTACCATTGCAAGATGTGGTGATTGCCACAAATCTGACAGTGGGCCTAATTCAGCATGGAATGCTGCTGCAGCAGCGTTCACATGCTGATAACCTGGGAGGAATGAGCACACACAGAAGCCGTATTGTGCGTGTGCACACTGTGAACGCCTCTGCCTGATTGACAGGCAGAGGCATTTGTGGGGTGAGAGGGGACGTTGCAACAGTGTTTAAGGGGAGTCGCAGAGGCATGGGGGGGGGGACGCAGTCTGGACATTGCAGGCGTATCCGGACCGTTTGCGGGTCGGCCGCTGCGGCTGCGTTACATCACATGCAGGCGCTGCAACCCAATATATGGCTTCACCGCCGTTCCACGCTTTGCATGTGTGCGGGGGGGGGGGGGGCCTAACTCTGGCATGCTGGGCGTCCCCCCGCATTTCAGAGTAATGAATTAGGCCCACTATTCTATGGGCCCTTTATGATGGCCGTCAATACTCCAAATAGATGGAGGGGGCTGCCACTATCACCTTTTTCTTTTTAACATGTTTATTTATAATTTTTACATTCAATAGAGATGCAGAGTCAAGTTTACACTAGTAAAAGTTGGCAATAATATACATTCAAGCCGAGTAGTGAAGAACAATTAAATATGTATAACTGTGGGTTAATCTAGGTAACGTAGCTTCAGGCTAAGGCGTATGTCTTGAACTTAGTAGAAGAAAAAGAAGAGCGTTAGCCATCAATGCACTTAACCATAGACACATATAAAACAGCAATTAACCCAAGAGTATGGATGTGAGTGGCTAAAAGAGACACGTAAAAACACAATAATGTAACGGATGAGGGGGAGAGAGGAAAAAAGTAAAAATGAAAGAGGAAGAGCGAAAAAGTATGAAGAGGGTAGAGCAGAAGAAGAAAGCAAAAAGCAGAGGCCTAGTCCGTGTCATTAATGTAAATGAAAATAGGAGCATAAGGGGTGAATATAGCTACATCAATTAGAGGTTGAAAGACTAATATACACTTCAGAGCAAGAGGCCTGAAAGACCAGAGGGGAGAGCTCCATGTGGGGTAGTGTTGTTGTACAGAAAGCAGTCACACCAGATTGTGAGGCATTTAGGGGAAGAATTGTTAAGGTAGGCTGAAATTTTCTCCATGGCTGCACATACCATATTTTATTTATAAGTTGCTGTTGAGAGGGGGGATCTATACATTTCCATTGTTTAGCAATTAGACAATGGGCTGCGTTTAAAATATGTAAAGACAGTTTGTCCGCAGGATTATTAAGGCCTTCTATTGGACAACCAAGGAGAAACGCCTAAGGTGTTTTAACTATTGGGGCCTAAAGGACCTCATGCAAAATATGGGAAACCTCGTCCCAAAACTTAGCAATTGTGGGGCATGACCACCAGATGTGTATAAAGGTTCCCTCCTCTCCGCAACCTCTCCAACATTGGTCTGAAGCGGAGCTGTACATTTTGCGTAACCGTGTAGGTACCAGGTACCATCTGTAATAAACCATATAGGCATTTTCGTTAATTAATGAGGAGCTAGATGCTTTAGAGACCCTTTCACGGACTGTAGTCCATGTTTCCTCATCTGATGGCGTTCCCAGATCTTTTTCCCATTGAAGCTCGTGATACGGGGTAGTAGGGATTTTAACTTGAAGCAGGTAGTTGTAAAGCGTTGAAATGACACCCTTGCGAAGGGAACAGTCCAAACTAATAGACTCAGTACCAGTCAAAGGTCTGGTTATCGAGTTAAGAGGAAGTGAGTTAAAAAAGTGACTGATTTGGATGTATGTGAAGCAGTTGATAGCGGGTAAATTATGTTTGTTCTGTAACAAATCCAGAGAGGCGCAACCATTTGAGTCTAGTAAATCATGTACGACCCTAATGCCCCCCTCAAACCATGGATAGAAACGCCTATAGTTGAAACCGGGGCGAAACGCCGGATTGTGCCAGAGGGGAGTAATGGGGGAAGGGTAGGAAGTAGTTTCAAAATGGATTTTGCAGTACTCCCAGATTGAACACGTGAACACAATAACTGGATGTGAACGTGCTTGAGCGGGTCTGTCCAGAGGAGCCAACCCAATGATAGAGGACATTGAGAAACTTTGCATGAGTTAGCCTCTATTGTGACCCACCTTGGTGCTTGAGAAGATGTGAACCAAGCTATTGCTTGGCTGAGGTGGGTTGCGTAATAGTATAGATTAATGTCAGGGAACCCAGTTCCACCATTGGAGGTAGGGCGTTGAAGGGATAAGAAGCTGATACGGGGTGGTTTGAGCTTCCACACAAATTGAATAAACCACTTATGCAGTTGTAGTAGGAAAGCTCTAGGCACCTGAACAGGTAGAGTCTGAAAGAATTAGAGTAGTCTTGGTAAAACGTTCATTTAAATTGTTACGATTCTGCCTAACCACAAAATAATTAGGCCTCTCCATTGAAAGATATCTAGCTTGATAGTCTTGAACAAAGGTAAAAAGTTAGCAGCGTACAGGGTATTATAGTGATTTGTTATATAAATTCCTAAGTATTTAATTTTAGAAGCACGCCATGCAAAGTGATAATTATGGTGTAAAAGTTTTAGAGTTAGCGGGGATAAATTAAGAGCAAGCGTCTCCGTTTTAGAGAAATTTATCTTATAACCAGATAAAGCGCCATAAGCGTCTAGGGACCAAAAGAGTTTAGCGAGGGATGTATGGGGGGGACGTTAAGGTGAGGAGGATGTCGTCCGCGAAGAGAGATATTTTATATTCATCCTTGCCAAGGAACACTCCGCTAATATCAGTGTCAGGGCGAATGTGGGCAGCTAAAGGCTCGATAACCAGGGCAAAGATCAGGGGTGACAAAGTAAAACCCCTGTCTTTGCCCTGGTTAGCGAGTGGCATTGGTTATAAAGCGTAAAGATGAAAGAATCCCATTTACAGAGACCCTAGCTGAGGGAGA
Source organism: Pseudophryne corroboree (assembly GCF_028390025.1). Lineage (NCBI taxonomy): Eukaryota > Metazoa > Chordata > Amphibia > Anura > Myobatrachidae > Pseudophryne > Pseudophryne corroboree. The sequence goes on along the minus strand of NC_086449.1, from coordinate 431,795,300 downwards.
GGAGTACAGAGCTTGGATGCCACAGAGAAAGGTACCAGCAAGACCAAAGGCCTGTAAAGTGTGATTCATAAAGGGCCAGCTGATCCTGTCGAAGGCCTTCTCTGCGTCCAGGGACAACGCTGTAGCAGGAGTCCTGAGAGCTGTTGAGAGAATGGATAAGGCTGATTACTCGTCTAGTGTTGTCCCTAGCCTGGCGTCCAGGAATGAAGCCAACCTGATCATTGTGGATCAGTCCAGGCAAAACAAGGTTCAAACAATTATTTTGGAATAACAATAATCCTGGCCTCTAAGGCTTCTTTGGAGAAGGAACCCTCTGACATCACACCATTGAACACCTCCATCAGATAAAGGGGAAAGAATAGAGTTAAATGTTTTGTAATAGCTGGCTTAAAGCCGTCTGAGCCGGGGGCTTTATTGGTCTTAATGTTCTTTGGGGGACATGTACTAAGCAGTGATAAAAATGGAGAAGTGAGCCAGTGGAGAAGTTGCCCATGGCAACCAATCATTATTGACGTAACATTTATAATTTGCATGCTATAAAATTATGCAGAACAGCTGATTGGTTGCTATGGGCAACTTCTCCACTGGCTCGCTTCTCCACTTTTATCACTGCTAGTACATGTCCTCCTTAATCACAGTTCAGATCTCCTGAACCAGAATCTTAGAACAAACAGGTTCAAGGTCGGAAGAAGACAGTTTGGGAAGGTTACAACGGGGTAGGAAAGTCTGTATAGCGTTAACAGTAGAAGGAGGGATAGCCATAGAAGATGAAAGGTTGTATAATTGTGCGTAGAACTTCCTGAACTCCTCCGCAATACAGGTGGGATCATGAACAGGTTTTCCCGAGTGCGGCTTGCCCGATAAGACTTTGTTCTGCGATAGTTTAGCACGGAATCTGGATGCCAAGAGCCTATCTGCTTTATCACTTTTTTCATTAAAAGTTTTGTTAAGCCGGGGGGTTGTGGCCTGGACGCAAATCGAAGTGGACGTGCCCTCATAGAGCTCCCTGGCCCATATTCCCTTACAGGCATTATATCCTGCTCCACTACACCCCTCAAGGCTGATTTTGCCACCTACCACTTACCGCACCTGCCCCCGCTCGATAGGAACCGCTTTCGGGCTCCAGGCCGGCTGATTTCCGGTGTGGCCTACCCATGCCTCCGGAGCTGCGGACTAAATTTGGTGCCTGAGGCCGGGACAGAAGCTCCGCAAATCACGGGACCCGCGTTCTCGCCCCCCCAGCGGCAGCGCTTCCTGGGAAGACTCACCCCTCATTGCAGGCCCCTGCTGGCAGCACTGTTCTCCCTAGATGGGAAATCTACTGGCAATATACAGGTAAACAAGGCTGTGGTTACCTGCAAGGGGCCTTCTAGCTTCTCCATTCCAGCTGCCATCTTGCCTTCTCCTGCCTTTCACTAGTGCACTGCTCCCCATACATCATTACTGCTATTACTATCCACTCTAACAAATGAGTGAGGAAACTGCATAAGCACCTGTTCCAGTCTCTCCTCCATCTTATTTTCTAAGAGATTGGGCTGCTAATACTCCGATGTGCTCCTGTTAATTAACTGTGCCACCTTGTTCTTTACCATCTTTTGCCCACTGGCTCATGAATAAAATCTAGTGATTCTATGTCACCAGCATAACCAGGTGATTTGCTGTGATCTCACACCCCACAGTGACTGCTTGGTGGATCTCTGCGGGTCAGGATCTGCCTTGTGTTGCTGTTTCTGGATGAATAATCCCTGATACTTGTGTCAGAAGTGATTACCTGCAATTCCGAATTATTCATGTGGCATTAATTCATTGCATACTTAGAAGATTTTTGCCACATTTTTTCTACCACTAAGTGACACTTTTTCCACTTTTTTCTGAGATGTAATTTCTCTGCTTCTCATGCCGTCGTAATCACAGCCTTCTACACTTTATTTTGACTGGACTCATAATTCGGATTATACGTGGATTATACTTTCTGTAATGGATAAATTTGTGGCCCTAACTGCCCCTAAAATTCAACGGACCAGGGGTGGAGGCAAGAAAGGGGATGCGGTCATAGATACTGGAGACGACTTGGAACTTACATCTTCTGTGGGCCCCCAAATCCCCCCCTTTGTCATACAATGAAATCGTCCGGGCCATTAGGGAAACTGTCACCTCTCCTCCAGAAGCAAGCAGACAAGTTTATGGGGGCTGTTGCCGATCTCAAGTCACAAATGACATCTGTCTCACAACAAGTCACTGAAAACTAAAATAGAATCGGATCCAACTTCCATGAAATCTCCGACTTATAGAGACAAGTAGCCGACCTCATCTACTCAAACCATCTTAACTAAAGTCAATGACCTTGAGAACAGGTCCAGACAAAATAATCTCCGCATCATCGGCCTCAAGGAATCCATCAAAGGCCCGGATCTTACTAAATTCCTTACCTCTGATCTCCCGGACTTGTTAGGTATTACCTCGGAATTATCTACTATGGAAATCGAACGAGCCCATCATTTGGTTCCATACCGAGATTCCCACAATTCCAGGCCCACGGCTGTTATTTTCAAATGCTTGAACTTCCATCATAAGGAACTCATCTGGTCTACTGTTAAGAAAAAGGGCCCTCTTCAATGGGATGGTCAATGCATTCATCTCCAGAATTACTCTGCGGAGGTTTCCAGGGCTCACAGGAATATGTCGCCTGTTTGTGCTCAATTGGTGAAGAGGGGCATTAAGTTTGCACTCCTATACCCTGCAAGGCTCCGCATTTTCACTCCACAGGGCATCAAAGACTTCATGGATGTATCAGAAGCTCAAGCTTTTTTGCAAGATTCCGAACCAGAGCTGAATTCTTCTAATCCGGACTGAGCATTATTCTGGTCGCAGTAATGGTTCTCTCCGAGTTCAATGCCAGGTCATATTACAATACTCTTCAGTTGAATATTACCGAAGATTGTTACTGTTACTTTGTTACGCCTGATATAGTTCATAAATAGTTACGTCTCTTATAGATTCCCAATTTACATACAATGACGTATAATGTTTTGTTCCCTCTGATATTGGTGGTTACTATATCGTGCTACCACGATATCCGCTGCTTATTTTATAGAGATTTTGTATTGCCTTTAGTCCAGTTAAATGCATTCTTACGCCAAGTTTTATTTAGGCTGTGACAACAGTGCGGCATCCCTACCTATTTGTAACTGAATGCCGTTCCAGTGTTTTTTCCTTTTTTGTATTGTATTCCCTACTCCTAGTTGCTCTTCTCTAGTATTTTATTACTTCTACCGCAATGTATATTCTGTGTTGTGAATTATTGGTTACCACAGGTCGCATCGTACTCTATTACTTCTCTATAATCCCTCCTTTAATACTGCTATGATTGGATTAGTGCGAATGTGTATCTTTTTATCCTCAGACACAAATGGCTTCCATCTTAGATTTTGTACTTGGAACGTTAGAGGTATACATTCCCCGATTAAACGAAGGCGGATTCTGATGTACTTAAACAAAATAAAAGCTGATATCACTTATCTTCAGGAAACCCACTTATCCCCCCCGACCTTAAAAATTCAATATGTTACATCAAAAAGTGCTAGCTTCATGCTCCTATTCCTCTAAAGCCAGGGGTGTAGCCTTTTTAATTCGTAAAGGTATTCCATATATACGGTTTGTCGAAGTCAAAAATATTACATAAAAAGAACATACAAACTACACACATTATGAGTCGTTATACTTGCAAACACGTGCAGCGAGCACAGCAATATATGGTAACACGCGCATTTACACGGACATGCCACAGAGATGGATTCGACACTTATTTCATGCAGTACATAATTATAATAATATCAAGCGCCAGACATCATGATGATTTAAAATTATATAATGAAGTAATGTCATGTATGTGTATTATTTGAACGAAACCAGATACACCTGTCATATTTGGTATTAAAGCAAGCAGATTAATGTGTAGATTCATTTGATACTTGTTATTAAGTTGTAGGACATTGCAACAAATAGTTATGATTAAATGTATGAAAGCTAAAAATCACTCTTATTAGGACAATGGACAGGAAACTCAGGCCAGCCCCTTTGGACGTCCCCAAGGCTGAACCTGTTCAGCACACGAATAGACTAGTGACTCATCATGAATGAGAAAGTCCCCTCCCCCAAAAACTAGATAACACATTGCTGATCACACGGGAGTCAGTTGCTGTTTTTGTCCGAGACGATGATGGAGTGCCTGCATGATTTTACAGAGAGAGAGAGTGATATGGAGAAACGAATTTATATAACTTAAGGAGAATGGTATTGTATGCTGGCCTGTAACTGTATGTATTTTGTATTAACTGATTACTGTGCTATTGTATCCATGTAACTATAGGTATACTGTACATTGTAATATATTTTGAATCCATATCCTTTTAATAACAAATATATACATCGATGAGCTTTGGAACTCAGATAATGTGTGGGTGTATTGTTTTCTCTTATGGGATGCAGTGTTTTGCGATGTATAGTGCACATTCATGGCACATGGTAATAAGAGGTGCAGGCGTTTACAATATATATTAGAGCGGGCATTTTAAATATTTGTGAGAAAGCAATTTGGCATTCACAGGTTCATTCCTTGATTACCGATCCACAAGGCCGCTACATTATTGCAGACGTGACAATAGATGGTAGATGGTATACTCTATGCAATGTATACGGTCCTACTACTTATGATAAGGCGTTTCTTCTAGGTTTGATTAACAAATTGTTTCCTTTAGTTGATACCCAATTGGTGCTTGGAGGGGATTTTAACATGTTTGCCTCTAATACCCTAGATAGAAAATCTCTCTCCCGTACTTCTCGTAAGCAACCTCAATTTGACTTACCTTACCTGGCCTCACAACTAAATTTGATGGATGTTTGGAGGGTGAGACACCCAGTTGATATAGAATATCCATATTATTCAGCTACCCATGATGCGTTTTCCAGGCTGGATAATTTTTTTCTTTCTAATTCATTATCCCCCATGGTCTTGGACACGAATAAAGAACCCATCTCAATTTCACACCATGACCTGGTCTGGGTTGATATCCAAGGAAAATTTATACTTGGCCCTTATTCCCAATGGAGGTTCCCAGCTAAATTAGCCTCATCTGTCAAATTTAAATCTATGCTAGAATCGGCCTGGGCTGAATTTAAACATAATAATCAATCTCATAAGGACGATCCCTGCCTTTTTTGGCAAACAACTAAAGCTGTGATCAGAGGTAATATAGTCTCCTTTATGAAAAAATCTAGATTAGAAAAGTATGCATTATACAGATCGGCTCAGACCTCATTAACTAATCCTTTCCAGGCTCTAAAGAATGCTCCCTCACCGGCTAATAAGGCTGCCTATATGGAAAGCAAGCTTCATTTTGATCAAGTTCTCACGCAGTTAGATTGATATTACCTTAGGCTAGGCCAGGCACATTTTTTCCGTTATGGCAACAAATCCAGTCATCTCCTTTCCAACATGCTACGGGGTGATAGATGCCATTCTCACATAGCAGCTCTTAAGGATCACCAATCTATCCCTAGATATGGAGGGGAGGAAATAGCGGATATCTTTTATCAATACTACCAAGATTAATATTCTCAGGAACCGATGTCAACTTCCCAGAAACATTCTTTCTGGGAGGGGCTCTCCTTACCTCAGATATCGCCTACACAAGCAGATAGTTTAATCGGAAAATTTGCGGTCACTAACGTTAGCCATATTATCAAGTCACTCAAGCCCCTAAAAACCCCGGGCTCTGATGGCTATAGTGGCGAATTCTATAAGCTACTTCGCCCACATATTGAAGATTCTCTTATGAACCTCTTTAACTCCATCCTAGAAGGCCATCCGTTTCCTTTTCATTTCAACTCGGCCATAGTCAAAGTTTTATTAAAGCCAGGTAGGGACCCTTATTACCCTCATCTTAGGCCCATATCCTTACTCAGCACCGATTACAAAATATTTACTAAATTACTTGCAGAGAGACTTAAAATTATTCTCCCAACTATTATTCACCCGGACCAAACGGGATTTATTCTGGGTCGAAGCTCAGTTATTAATATCAGAAAAGTTGTATCGATTATCCAGTCTACTGCTGGCCCTCGGACAGGTGACCCCGGGTTCCTTCTCTTTTTAGATGCTGAAAAAGCTTTTGATTTGGTAACCTGGGATCACCTGTTTGAGACGCTGCACCGCTTTGGCCTCCCATCCCATTTTATTAATCTTCTGACATCGTTATATTCAACTCCGTCTACTCAAATTCTAACTAATAAATTCCTATCTCCATCCATAAAATATCCAAAGGGGTACGAGGCAGGGGTGCCCCCTTTTCCCACTCCTCTTTGTGGCTGCGCTTGAGCCTCTAGCTATAACCCTAAGACTAAATTCTTTATTTACGGGGATTCGCATTAGAAACCAAGACTGCAAAATATTACTCTTTGCAGACGATATGTTATTATTTATATCAGACCCACTTACTTCTATACCCGAAATCCTCCGTGTTATTCAATCTTTTAGCTCCTTCGCAGGTTATCGTATCAATTTGGATAAATCTGAGCTGCTTCCTCTTAGTTCAACCTCTTTTCTCTCATCCCATCCTGATACCGTACCTCTATTTAAAATCGCACCTACTCAAATTAAATATTTAGGCATACATATCCCTTCTCACCTTAACAAACTATATGGCGCTAACTTTACACCAATAATAACTAAACTTAAAACACAACTTCTCTGTTGGAAAGACCTTAAACTATCCCTACTTGGACGAGTTACGGTGATTAAAACTGTACTGTTCCCCAAACTAGCGTACCTACTACAAATGTTACCTATAAATTTGACTAGGGCTGATGTACTTTATTGCACTCAAAGTTTCTCACAGTTTCTCTGGCATCATGGTAAGCTTAGAATGAATCATGCTTGTACTTTTCTCCCGAAGGTCAAAGGAGGCTTGGGAGTCCCCCACATAGCAGCATTTTCAAAATCATCTCTGTTCCGCTATGCAGCCGATTGGTTATTTCATACTGAATATTACACCAATCCTGCACTAGAAGAGGCACTCTTGTACCCATTTCCCCCAGCGGCCTTGTTACATACCCCGAAATCTCATCTACCACCCGGTATTAGTTCTAACATCCTTTTCTGGGACACATATAAAGTATGGCTTAATATACATTCACAATTTAGCCGTAATCCTTCCTCCTCCCGCTATATACCATTGTGGGGTAATCTATCCTTTACTCCGTCTCTAGACAATTCTAAATACAAAATTTGGTATCACAAAGGTATCCTATCAGTCAGAAAAGTTTTTGACCCTGGAGGCCACCTCTTATCCTTTCAGGACCTAAAAGATAGATGTAACCTTCCCAATTCACATTTTTTATGTTCCTGCAAGTATGTCATTACATCCAATCATTAGACAACCCTCTAACACCTACGCAAACCCCAGACACTCTGAGTGGTGTCTTTTCTATGTGTCAATCATTCAAATTTAGGATCCACTATTTGTACCCTCATTTAATTGAGCTTACCCCTCATACCTGGTTGTCTGTATATCGGGCATGGAATTCAGAGCTTCCAGAGTTGCCTGACTTCCAGTCCTTTATAGACTCTTTGGATAGGGTCTTGCCTTGTCTTAAATCAGCTCCTTTACAAGAGGATTATCTGAGAATATTGACTCGTACTTACATGTCCCCTGCTCATAGAAAACATTTTAGAACTGATGACACCGGAAATTGTGTCAAATGCGGCCAGATGAATGCTTCCCTTACGCATAATCTATGGCAATGTGGCAGGGTCAGTAAATTCTGGAATAAAATTCTAAATTATATGAGATATACACTTCACCTTGAGGTCTCAAAAAATGCTGCAGCTTTTCTTTTTGCAGATTTCACAGCATGGCGCTCGAGTGTGCCTATTACTCCTTGGAGATCGGCACTAACAGTTATGGTTACAGTTGGCAAACATCTCATACTTAAATATTGGATTTCACGCTCAACCCCCACTCTGTCGGAATGGAAGACTGCAGTATTGGATAATATTTATCATGAACGCTGCATGGCCACGTACGATATAGATAGAGGAATCCTGGCTTTTTAAAAAAAATGGCAAGCTTACATTGATTGTTTACCTGAACTAACGCAGATTGCTATATGGAAAGTGTTTGAACACACCGAATGGTTTTTACTCCGTCAGATCTCATGATATGTTCTTATTTTAGACGTATAAACAGGTCTTGACATTGAGAAACCTTGGGTACTGTTTTAATATGTGGATGCGACATGTGGTATATATTTCTCTTTACTTGTATTATAGTATATAACAGTCGACAGTAGCAGAATTTGTATCATTATTTGCTACTTAGTGGTTTTTCTCTCTTTATCTTTTTGTTTTCAATCTCTTGCCTTCACTTCTCTCCCCTTTTTCTTTCCCTCTTTTGTTCCCTTTCCCCGTCTCCCACTTGCATCCTCTACTTCTAGAGTGATTATTGCTATCCTTTATCTTGTTCTATATATTTGGAAAATTAGAAAATAGACAGCGATGTAATTTCTGGAAATGTCCGGGTGACTTACTATTATTTCTTGTGTTATTGCTCACTACTGTCATCTTTATGTGATAATTGTACACCTCATTTATTGCTGTTCAATAAACAGATTTTTCACATTAAAAAAAAGTTTGGTTGAGCCATCTAAGAGATGATTCCGCTTTAGCTGTAAGCAGGAGGTTAAGTTCCCCCTTAGCCGCTGAAAGTTTTCGATAATCCTCAGCAGAGCCTGAAGTTTTGTGGAGCTTCTCTATTGGCACTATCACCTTTTAATGGTTCACACTCTGCGGCATGTTAGGGTAGTAAAGCATTACATTATTTTTGTTCATGCTTGATATGAGCACAAGTGAAAAAATAAGAATTTACTTACCGATAATTCTATTTCTCATAGTCCGTAGTGGATGCTGGGGACTCCGTAAGGACCATGGGGAATAGCGGCTCCGCAGGAGACTGGGCACATCTAAAGAAAGCTTTAGGACTATCTGGTGTGCACTGGCTCCTCCCCCTATGACCCTCCTCCAAGCCTCAGTTAGGATACTGTGCCCGGACGAGCGTACACAATAAGGAAGGATTTTGAATCCCGGGTAAGACTCATACCAGCCACACCAATCACACCGTATAACCTGTGATCTGAACCCAGTTAACAGCATGATAACAGAGGAGCCTCTGAAAGATGGCTCACAACAATAATAACCCGATTTTTGTAACAATAACTATGTACAAGTATTGCAGACAATCCGCACTTGGGATGGGCGCCCAGCATCCACTACGGACTATGAGAAATAGAATTATCGGTAAGTAAATTCTTATTTTCTCTAACGTCCTAAGTGGATGCTGGGGACTCCGTAAGGACCATGGGGATTATACCAAAGCTCCCAAACGGGCGGGAGAGTGCGGATGACTCTGCAGCACCAAATGAGAGAACTCCAGGTCCTCCTCAGCCAGGATATCAATTTTGTAGAATTTTACAAACGTATTTGGTCCTGACCAAGTAGCTGCTCGGCAAAGTTGTAATGCCGAGACCCCTCGGGCAGCCGCCCCAAGATGAGCCCACCTTCCTTGTGGAGTGGGCATTTACAGATTTTTGGCTGTGGCAGGCCTGCCACAGAATGTGCAAGCTGAATTGTACTACAAATCCAACGAGCAATAGTCTGCATAGAAGCAGGAGCACCCAGCTTGTTGGGTGCATACAGGATAAACAGCGAGTCAGATTTCCTGACTCCAGCCCTCCTGGAAACATATATTTTCAGGGCCCTGACAACGTCTAGCAACTTGGAGTCCTCCAAGTCCCTAGTAGCCGCAGGCACCACAAATAGGTTGGTTCAGGTGAAACGCTGAAACCACCTTAGGGAGAAACTGAGGACGAGTCCTCAATTCCGCCCTGTCCGAATGGAACATCAGATAAGGGCTTTTTCAGGATAAAGCCGCCAATTCTGACACGCGCCTGGCCCAGGCCAGGGCCAACAGCATGACCACTTTCCATGTGAGATATTTTAACTCCACAGATTTAAGTGGTTCAAACCAATGTGACTTTTGGAACCCAAAACTACATTGAGATCCCAAAGTGCCACTGGAGGCACAAAAGGAGGCTGTATATGCAGTACCCCTTTTACAAACGTCTGAACTTCAGGGACTGAAGCTAGCTCTTTTTGGAAGAAAATTGACAGGGCCGAAATTTGAACCTTAATGGACCCCAATTTCAGGCCCATAGACACTCCTGTTTGCAGGAAATGTAGGAATCGACCCAGTTGAATTTCCACCGTCGGGCCTTACTGGCCTCGCACCACGCAACATATTTTCGCCAATTGCGGTGATAATGTTTTTGCGGTAACATCCTTCCTGGCTTTGATCAGGATAGGGATGACTTCATCCGGAATGCCTTTTTTCCTTCAGGATCCGGCGTTCAACCGCCATGCCGTCAAACGCAGCCGCGGTAAATCTTGGAACAGACAGGGTCCTTGCTGGAGCAGGTCCCTTCTTAGAGGTAGAGGCCACGGATCCTCCGTGAGCATCTCTTGAAGTTCCGGTTACCAAATCCTTCTTGGCCAATCCGGAGCCACGAATATAGTGCTTACTCCTCTCCATCTTATCAATCTCAGTACCTTGGGTATGAGAGGCAGAGGAGGGAACACATACCCTGACTGGTACACCCACGGTGTTACCAGAGCGTCTACAGCTATTGCCTGAGGGTCCCTGGACCTGGCGCAATACCTGTCGAGTTTTTCCCAACGGTTTATAATCATGTGGAAGACTTCTGGGTGAAGTCCCCACACTCTCCCGGGTGGAGGTCGTGCTGAGGAAGTCTGCTTCCCAGTTGTCCACTCCCGGAATGAATACTGCTGACAGTGCTATCACATGATTTTCCGCCCAGCGAAGAATCCTTGCAGCTTCTGCCATTGCCCTCCTGCTTCTTGTGCCACCCTGTTTATGTGGGTGACTGCCGTGATGTTGTCCGACTGGATCAACACCGGCTGACCTTGAAGCAGAGGTCTTGCTAAGCTTAGAGCATTGTAAATGTCCCTTAGCTTCAGGATATTTATGAAGTGATGTCTCCAGGCTTGACCATAAGTCCTGGATATTCCTTCCCTGTCTGACTGCTCCCCAGCCTCGCAGGCTGGCATCCGTGGTTACCAGGACCCCGTCCTGAATGCCGAATCTGCGGCCCTCTAGAAGATGAGCACTCTGCAACCACCACAGGAGGGACACCCTTGTCCTTGGTGACAGGGTTATCCGCTGATGCATCTGAAGATGCGACCCGGACCATTTGTCCAGCAGGTCCCACTGGAAAGTTCTTGCGTGGAATCTGCCGAATGGGATTGCTTCGTAGGAAGCCACCATTTTACCCAGAACCCTTGTGCATTGATGCACTGAGACTTGGCTCGGTTTTAGGAGGTTCCTGACTAGCTCGGATAACTCCCTGGCTTTCTCCTCCGGGAGAAACACCTTTTTCTGGACTGTGTCCAGGATCATCCCTAGGAACAGAAGACAAGTCGTCGGAACCAGCTGTGATTTTGGAATATTGAGAATCCAACCGTGCTGCAGCAACACTACCTGAGATAGTGCTACACCGACCTCCAACTGTTCCCTGGATCTTACCCTTATCAGGGAATTGTCCAAGTAAGGGATAACTAAAATTCCCTTCCTTTGAAGGAATATCATCATTTCGGCCATTACCTTGGTTAAGACCCGGGGTGCCGTGGACCATCCATACGGCAGCGTCTGAACTGATAGTGACAGTTCTGTATCATAAACCTGAGGTACCCTTGGTGAGAAGGGTAAATTTTAACATGAAGGTAAGCATCCTTGATGTCCCGAGACATCATGTAGTCCCCTTCTTCCAGGTTCGCAATCACTGCTCTGAGTGACTCAATCTTGAATTTGAACCTCTGTATGTAAGTGTTCAAAGATTTTAGATTTAGAATCGGTCTCACCGAGCCGTCCGGCTTCGGTACCACAACAGTGTGGAATAATACCCCGTTCCCTGTTGCAGGAGGGGTATCTTGATTATCACCTGCTGGGAATACAGCTTGTGAATGGCTTCCAAAACTGTCTCCCTGTCAGAAGGAGACATCGGTAAAGCCGACTTTAGGAAACGGCGAGGGGGAGACGTCTCAAATTCTAATTTGTACCCCTGAGATATCACCTGAAGGATCCAGGGGTCTACTTGCGAGTGAGCCCACTGCGCGTTGAAATTCATTGAGACGGGCCCCCCACCGTGCCTGATTCTGCTTGTAAAGCCCCAGCGTATACTGAGGGCTTGGCAGAGGCGGGAGAGGGTTTCTGTTCCTGGGAACTGGCTGATTTCTGCAGCCTTTTTCCTCTCCCTCTGTCACGGGGCAGAAATGAGGAACCTTTTGGCCGCTTATCCACGAAAAGACTGCGCCTGATAATACGGCGTCTTCTCATGTTGAGAGGCGACCTGGGGTACAAACGTGGATTTCCCAGCTGTTGCCGTGGCCACCAGGTCTGAAAGACCGACCCCAAATAACTCCTCCCCTTAATAAGGCAATACTTCGAAATGCCGTTTGGAATACGCATCACCTGACCACTGACGTGTCCATAACCCTCTACTGGTAGAAATGGACAACGCACTTAGACTTGATGCCAGTCGGCAAATATTCCGCTGTGCATCACGCATATATAGAAATGCATCTTTCAAATGCACTATAGGCAAAAATATACTGTCCCTATCTAGGGTATCAATATTTTCAGTCAGGGAATCCGACCACGCCAACCCAGCACTGCACATCCAGGCTGAGGCGATTGCTGGTCGCAGTATAACACCAGTATGTGTGTAAATACATTTTAGGATATCCTCCTGCTTTCTATCAGCAGGATCCTTAAGGGCGGCCATCTCAGGAGAGGATAGAGCCCCTACAAGCGTGTGAGCGCTTTATCCACCCTAGGGGGTGTTTCCCAACGCACCCTAACCTCTGGCGGGAAAGGATATAATGCCAATAACATTTTAGAAATTATCAGTTGTTATCGGGGGAAACCCACACATCATCACACACCTCATTTAATTTCTCAGATTCAGGAAAACTACAGGTAGTTTTTCCTCACCGAACATAGGCCCTCATTCCGAGTTGATCGCTCGCAAGGCGAATTTAGCAGAGTTGCTCACGCTAAGCCTACGCCTACTGGGAGTGTATCTTAGCTTCTTAAAATTGCGACCGATGTATTCGCAATATTGCGATTACAAACTACTTAGCAGTTTCAGAGTAGCTTCAGACTTACTCGGCATCTGCGTTCAGTTCAGTGCTTGTCGTTCCTGGTTTGACGTCATAAACACACCCAGCGTTCGCCCAGACACTCCCCCGTTTCTCCAGCCACTCCTGCGTTTTTTCCGGAAACGGTAGCGTTTTTATCCACACGCCCCGAAAACGCTGTGTTTCCGCCCAGTAACACCCATTTCCTGTCAATCACACTACGTTCGCCAGAGCGAAGAAAAAGCCGTGAGTAAAAATACTATCTTCATTGTAAAATTACTTGGCGCAGTCGCAGTGCGAATATTGCGCATGCGTACTAAGCGGAATTTCACTGCGATGCGAAGAAAATTACCGAGCGATCAACTCGGAATGAGGGCCATAATACCCCTTTTTGGTGGTACTCGTATTATCAGAAATGTGTAAAACATTTTTCATTGCCTCAATCATGTAACGTGTGGCCCTACTGGAAGTCACATTTGTCTCTTCACCGTCGACACTGGAGTCAATATCCGTGTCGGCGTCTATATCTGCCATCTGAGGTAACGGGCGCTTTATAGCCCCTGACGGCCTATGAGACGTCTGGACAGGCACAAGCTGAGTAGCCGGCTGTCTCATGTCAACCACTGTCTTTTATACAGAGCTGACACTGTCACATTTCTTCCAACAGTTCATCCACTCAGGTGTCGACCCCCTAGGGGGTGACATCACTATTACAGGCAATCTGCTCCGTCTCCACATCATTTTTCTCCTCATACATGTCGACACAAAAGTACCGACATACAGCACACACACAGGGAATGCTCTGATAGAGGACAGGACCCCACTAGCCCTTTGGGGAGACAGCGGGAGAGTTTGCCAGCACACACCAGAGCGCTATATATATACAGGGATAACCTTATATAAGTGTTTTTCCCCTTATAGCTGCTGTATAGTTAATACTGCGCCTAATTTGTGCCCCCCTCTCTTTTTTAACCCTTTCTGTAGTGTAGTGACTGCAGGGGAGCGCCAGGGAGCTTCCCTCCAACGGAGCTGTGAGGGAAAATGGCGCCAGTGTGCTGAGGAGATAGGCTCCGCCCCTTTATCGGCTGCCTTATCTCCCGTTTTTTTATGTATTTTGGCAGGGGTTAAATGCATCCATATAGCCCAGGAGCTATATGTGATGCATTTTTTGCCATCCAAGGTGTTTATTATTGCGTCTCAGGGCGCCCCCCCCAGCGCCCTGCACCCTCAGTGACCGGAGTGTGAAGTGTGCTGAGAGCAATGGCGCACAGCTGCAGTGCTGTGCGCTACCTTGTTGAAGACAGGACGTCTTCTGCCGCCGATTTTCCGGACCTCTTCTGCCTTCTGGCTCTGTAAGGGGGCCGGCGGCGCGGCTCTGGGACCCTTCCAAGCTGGGCCTGTGATCGTCCCTCTGGAGCTAATGTCCAGTAGCCTAAGAAGCCCAATCCACTCTGCACGCAGGTGAGTTCGCTTCTTCTCCCCTTAGTCCCTCGATGCAGTGAGCCTGTTGCCAGCAGGTCTCACTGAAAATAAAAAACCTAAACTAAAACTTTCACTAAGAAGCTCAGGAGAGCCCCTAGTGTGCACCCTTCTCGTTCGGGCACAGAGATCTAACTGAGGCTTGGAGGAGGGTCATAGGGGGAGGAGCCAGTGCACACCAGATAGTCCTAAAGCTTTCTTTAGATGTGCCCAGTCTCCTGCGGAGCCGCTATTCCCCATGGTCCTTACGGAGTCCCCAGCATCCACTTAGGACGTTAGAGAAATAAGCAACATTTTACCTACTGTATTCCCTGGAAGTGTGATGTGTGCATCTGCCCAAGTGCATTTTTTGTTTGCCAGACAGGAAGCTGTATCTTGCATTGACGCTGCGATCACAAATTTTCAGTTGTTTCAGAACTGAGAGATGAATATCATGGGACCAGACAGTGTATATAATTCTGATTATACTACACCAGTCTCTTTCATACAATGTTTGCAATTCAGTCATGTGTAAAGCCTGTTTTTGGTCTCATCACATAACAACTTTAATCCTATAGATTGGAAGCTTGTGAGCAGGGCCTTCCTACCTCTATGTCTGCAACGGAATGTGCTGCGCTATATAAGAAACTGTAAATAAATCAGGGCTCCTGGCCCAACCTTGCTCATTGTTGCATCCCTATTTCACTGCTGCTTACCTTAGCAGGTGTGATCACATGCACAAGGTCAGATTATGTGTATATGGCAGCACTTGCCAGACACCCAGTGATCACGATGAACAGTAGTGCAACTCCTTACCTGTAGGAGGACTCACCATTTGACGTTTTGGCCGGCATTTAGGTGTAGATTCCATTTCCCCTTAGCAGCCAAAAGGTTAATGCTTTGAAATAGTCGGTTATCTTTGACTTTCTGAAAAACATACTTTGAAATAACACCCCTCATTTGCAGTGTTAGTGACCACTAACACTGCCCTCATTTGCAGTGTTAGTGATCACTTTAATTAAACAGAAATGCAGCTGCAGAAATAGTTCAGTATAAAAAATAGATGAGAACCATTGATAACAGTGTATGATTTAATTATCCATCTATGAAAAGAAACTATGGTACAATATATGGTTTACTAGCTTTATACTTACAAGTCTATTTTCAATATTTTTTCTCTACGTACGATTTCCTCTCTGTTCACAGAATGAACCCAAGTCTATGTTCTCTGTTATTGTTTCATTGGTAACCTTCTTACTGTGCTTAATCAGTCTGACCTGCATTCTGGGGGTCAATCAAAAGTTAATTGACATTTACCTGACATTTTAATTCACACTAAATGAAACCGCATGAGTTTAGTCTATTCATTATAAAACCAGTTGTCGGCTAGTAAGATAAGATTACTTATACAAATAGCATTCGTTAACAAGCAATTTAAATAGCCCACTAAATCAATCGTCCAAATGAAACACTGCTTTACTGAGAAGTCGTAATATGACAGCTGGGATTATTTCTGCCATACAGGGACATGGTACTGGACAGAAAGAATCTGTATCTGTGATAGAACTCTCTTTAGCAGGCAGTCAAAAATATGTATTGTCATGCCATCTATAACGGGTACTGTTATGTCACTGAGGTATAAATGCTTGCATTAAGCAGTGCTACCTTGTAAAAAGATTGGATTAACATGTAATTAAAAAGATATCTCGTGTGTTACTGTGATAAGGTTTAAGATCATAAACTAGTGTACATATAGATAACTTGATTTATGAAAACCTTCTACATTACTAGCAATATGATTTTGAATGCATGCCTACTAATTAACTTCATTTTTTATTTGATAATGAAGTTATTCAATAGAAGTATGTTAAAAACTCGACCAGGGTTATAAAATTGATTTACAGGTATTCTACTAAGAATTCCAGGTGCGGCACTTGGATGATTGTGTTGGTAACTGTCACGCTCTGCGTAAATTGGGGTTCCGACAACTGAGTTTTGGCTGAAGGGACAGCTACCTGTGAGGGGAGTAAATGAGGTGGCTGAATGTAATTCCTACTCATGGGGTGGAAGCCAAACTAAGTGTTAACGTTGGCCGGAGGGCGTAAAGAAAAGGAGGACTTCGTAGGAAGATAACTGTAGTTTTAATGAATAATCAGGCTGTACACGAATATAGGAGAAATAGAAGAAACTGGAAGAATTAGAGTCTATGGTTAAATGACTTGAAGAGTGAAGCTGAAGAACTCCAGTAAAGAAGAACTGAAGACTGAGTTTTATGATTAAAAGACAAGGCTGAAGTACTTGGACTTTGAAGAAATGAAGATGTGGTTTGTGATTGAAAGATGAGGTTGAAGAACTTGGACTTTGAAGAAATGAAGACTGCGGTTTGTGATTGAAAGACGAGGCTGAAGAACTTGGACTTTGAAGAAATGAAGACTGTGGTTTGTGATTGAAAGATGAGGCTGAAGAACTTGGACTTTGAAGAAATGAAGACGTCAGCGGGAACCGCCGTTAGCACCTGGAGCTCCTCTATGACCTGGGACCCCGTGAGCATTGCCACTCGATGGATGAGAGCAACCAGGACCAGGGAACCAGAAGTAACCTGGGAGCACAGAGCTGGAGAACCTTTCACAAGGAGGTAGCTTGACGCACTGGCACTCTCCCTCTGAGCCAGCCTCCTTTTGTAAGGGGAGAACACGCAGAATTGGCTGGACACAGATTGGGAACTTTATTGATAATACTCTGGTCTCCAACATGGCTACCCCCAGCACAGGAGACATACTTAGCTGTTAGCACACAGCTTTAGCCAGCTTCTGTCTCTGACACACTATACTGTGTCACCACTAGAGGACCTTACTGCAGCGATTCCCGCAGCAGCACCCTGCTCTCCAGACCCTCGGCCCCCAGCCCTTGGCAGCCGCACATCCGTCCAGGAGGACCCGCTGCCAGCAGCTCCCTGCCGCTGCAGCTGCGCCAACCAGCGGAACGGTATCCCGCAGGAGCAGCCACTGGAGGTAAGGCTCCGGAGCCTGACAGGTAACGTCAGCACAAAAAGTGCCAGTAACTACAAAATATCTCCACTCTACTGTACTATATGCCATATTGAATGGAGTGTGACAGGTAGGATATGCACATGCTGCTCTTTTTACCCTGTTGACCTTTTGTACCTGTTGACCTTTTTCATGTCGACCTTCTGGCCCTGTAGACCTTTTGACTGTCTATCTGTGAATCCACACTCCTAGGGCACAATGATTAGAGGAAATGCTTTGTTGGGGCACTTTTGATAGGTTAAAATATAACTCTTATTTTCTTAAAAAATTAAAAATAAAACCTGACGCACAAATGACTAATACATAATATGTAACATGAAGCATCCAAATGTTGTAGTTATTGCTCAGTTGTAAGTGCAGAGGGACAGGTACCGTCATAACATAATGACAAATGAACAGGCAAGACATAAAAAAATCCAAAACCTGTACTGGAAATATATTGTGCTCACTAATGTATGTCCAAGCGTACAGGAATGTTGCATACAATAGTGACAATTAAAAATATGTCATAGTTGTTGTAATATAAGCTACAATAAATATTGTGCAATAAACCTATTCAGCACTATACAAAAATAAAATAAGTCCAAGATCCACAATAACCATAGCTCATTTTGGAAGGGGGATATGTGACAAGAACACTGGGATAGTGTTTGAGGGCAGGTTTGTTTGTCCCAGGTTCTTGTCTTACGTGTTTTAGAAAATGAAAACTTCTAGGAAAATGCTTTTGTTTTGTTAGAACCTTTTCAGTTTGCTGGAAAAGCTGGATAAGGGCCCTGCGAGAGAGATAGGGCGAGTTCCAGACATTGGGCCCAGTTCGGATCTTTGGCCTCACGGAGGGCTAATCAGGACTTTCAGCTGTGCAAGAGCCTTATAGGGCTTCTAGCCTGATTAATGTGTGCAGACTGCCTGGGAAGACTACAGGATCTCTGTGAGAGAAACACGCTTCCTGATACAAGTGAGCTATACAGTGTTTACTGGAGAACTCTGTGTTTTTTGTTTAGTGATAGTTAGGAACAACTTGTGTTTAGTCAGTGCCGGACAGGCAAGATATTTTCTTTTGGTGTTTGTTTTATTTTCTGTATAATAAAACTGGCTGTGGCCAGTTGCACCAGAAACTGGACTTGTGTGATTCCTCAGCTGCTGCGTGCTGCCATTTACCCCAGGAAATGGCACCTTGTACCCTTACAGTGTTACAACTTGGTGGAGAATGCGAGGATGCCGTTCTGCGCATAAGTGAAAGCAGCAGCTTTATGAGGCCTGCAGAAAATGGTGGTTTATGCAGATACAGCCCAGTGTGAAGTTACTGAGACTCGCCCTGAGGATTTGATATATGTCCTGGGTGAAAGCAGCTACAAAGCCACCTGAAAAGTCTGTCGACATGGAGGAACTGCTCAAAGCCTTGCTGCAAGCTACAGTGGCTCAGCAGGAGGCCAACAGACAACAGCAGGTGGCAATGGAGGAATATAGGAGACAGCAGCAGGTGGCTATTGATGAACTTTACAGGCAACAGCGTCAGGATAGAGAGGCCTTAACAGAAGTGGTGCAGAGCCTTGCGGCCCGGATTGGAGATATGGCCATCAGTGCTCCGACCAGCTCTAGTTCTATACGGGCCAGTCACTTCCTGCAGAAAATGACAGAGGCTGATGATGTGGAGGCCTACCTGACCACGTTTGAAAGGACTGCCGAGTGTGAGAACTGGCCGAAAGCACACAGGGCCAGTCTGCTGGCACCTTCTCTGTCAGGTGAGCCCCAAAAAGCGTACTTTGATTTAAGCCCTGCTGAGGCTCGGGACTATGATAAACTAAAGACTGAGATCCTGACCCGCCTGGGAGTCACGCTGTCAGTACGAGCACAACGGGTGCACCGTTGGGTGTACGCCATGGAGAAGCCTCCTCGCTCCCAGATGCATGACCTTATTCAGCTAACAAAAAAATGGTTACAGCCAGAGACATTAACTGGTCCCCAGATGGTTGAAAGAGTTGTCATGGACCGCTATTTGAGATCTTTGACCGTGGTCCTGCGCAAGTGGGTGAGCCATGGAAACCCGGATACTGCTGACCAATTAGTGGACATGGTAGAGAGGTATTTGGTGGCAGAGGAACTACTGATGACCACCCAGCAACCCATAGATCCTCAACAGCGCCCTTCAGTAAAGACTGGTAAGACTGTTCCGTGGGAAAATGTTGCTGGGCGGTTAAGAGAACGCAAGGCTGGAGAGACTGTAAATACTGGCCCTGGAGACAGGCCAATTGGGCTAGAATGGTCTATGCTGCCCAAACGGGTTGATAATCGTGTGGTTAAATGTTTTAGGTGTGGTATGCCAGGTCATGTTATTGCCAATTGCCCAGTCACGCAAGAACCCATGCAATGTGATGCTGCCTTTGAATGTCGCAGAATGTCTTTCTTTGCTAGGTTAGCCTGTACTGTGGTACCTTCACCTGAGCTGGAAAAACAAATGTGTGATGTGTTCTTAGAGGGTAACCGGGTAGAGGCCTTGCTAGATTCAGGAAGTTTAGTTACCCTTGTGAAAGCTGGGTTAGTGAACCCCTTAAAGGTCCAGCAAATACCTATTGGGGTAACTTGCATACATGGGGATACCCAACATTATGTCACTGCTGAAGTGAATATAGAAACTTGTTGTGGGTCAGCAATTGTTAAAGTAGGACTGGTCCCCACCTTGGTGCATGAAGCCATAATAGGGAGGGATTTTCCTCATTTTTGGAAACTGTGGGAATCACGGTTATCAACAGATGTGAGAAGTAAAGAGCCAGTTGATAATACCGGTGATTTTATGGATGTACGTGTGTCTTCGGAACTTTCTGACCCTTTGCCTTTTGCTAGTTTGGCTGGGGAAGTGACAGATGGGGAGTCCAGTGAGGACCCTCTTGCTGGGAACAGAGACATAGTAGTTACAACTGAAAGCGTGCCTGACCTGGAGGTAAAGAAGGATCTGTTTGCGTCTGAACAGTTAAAGGATCCTACCTTAATAAAGGCTAGAGAGAATGTTAAGGTTGTTAATGGGGAACCTGTGGTACCAGGTGACAGGGTTACGTATCCCCACATGGCCATCTGTAATGAGATCTTGTACCACATTGTCAAAAGGAGTGAGGATGTGGTGGAACAGCTGGTAGTTCCCCAACCTTATCGGAGAACTGTACTAGATTTAGCTCATAGTCACATTACAGCAGGACATTTAGGGGCAGAAAAAACCACTGAAAGAGTTTTACAAAGGTTCTTTTGGCCAGGGGTTTATAAAGAAGTGTCTGAATATTGTTCTCCCTGTCCTGAATGCCAGTATCATGCCCCTAGACCCCATTTCAGGAGCCCACTAGTTCCCATGCCTATTATAGAGGTCCTGTTTGACAGAATAGCCATGGATCTCGTGGGGCCCTTGTTAAAGTCTGCTCGGGCCATCAGTATATCCTGGTAATTATGGACTATGCCACTCGATATCCTGAGGCTGTCCCTTTACGCACTATCACAACCAAGGCGATAGCTAGGGAGCTGGTGCAGGTTTTCAGTAGAGTGGGAATACCAAAAGAAATTTTGACTGACCAAGGTACTCCATTTATGTCAAGGATCATGAAAGAATTGTGCAAATTATTTAAGGTCACTCACCTCAGGACTTCCATCTACCATCCCCAAACTGACGGGTTGGTGGAAAGGTTTAATAAAACATTAAAAAGTATGTTAAAAAAAGTTGTTGATAGAGATGGGAAAAACTGGGATTGTTTGTTGCCCTACTTGTTAATGGCCATCAGAGAAGTTCCTCAGTCCTCTACGGGGTTTTCTCCATTTGATTTGTTGTATGGTAGACACCCCAGAGGGCTGTTGGCCATTGCCAAAGAGACGTGGGAAGGACAGCCCACTCCTTATAGAAGCGTTATTGAACATGTAACACAAATGCAGGATAGGATTGCAGCCGTGGTACCTATTGTCAGAGAGCACATGGAACAGGCCCAAAGTGCTCAACAGAGGGTATATAACCGGAGTGCCAAGATACAGGAATTTGCTCCTGGAGATAGAGTTCTTGTTTTGGTACCCACTGTGGAAAGCAAATTCCTAGCTAAATGGCAGGGTCCATTTGAGATTAGGGAAAAAGTGAATGAGGTTAATTACAAAGTATACCAGCCGGGAAAGAGAAAACCCAAACAAATCTACCATGTTAACTTAATCAAACCCTGGAAAGATAGGTTGTCTCTGTCAGCGGAGCCTTGCCCTTCGGTGTCTTCACCTCGGTTGCTTCCCGCAGTAAAGGTGTCAGAGACATTATCAGCTGATCAGAACAATCAGGTTAAAGAATTTCTCATCCAAAATAGGGAGATATTTTCAGAGCTGCCTGGCCGTACGACCATAATAAAACATGACATTGTCACAGAACCAGGGGTCAGGGTCCATTTAAAGCCATATAGGATTCCTGAAGCTCAGCGAGAAGCTGTTTCTAAAGAAGTTAAAACCATGTTAGAACTTGGAGTCATAGAGGAATCTAACAGTGAGTGGTTCAGTCCCATAGTTCTCATCCCGAAGCCAGACGGTAGCATACGCTTCTGTAATGACTTTTGTAAGTTAAATGAGGTGCCCAAATTTGACGCATACCCCATGCCCCGTGTGGATGAGCTTATAGAAAGGCTGGGAACAGCCAGGTTTCTCACCACGTTGGACCTGACCAAAGGGTACTGGCAAATACCTTTAACTGATAGCGCAAAAGAAATAACAGCCTTTTCGGTTCAGGAGGGGCTATACCAGTATAAGATGTTACCCTGCATGGGGCTCCAGCAACCTTTCAACGGGCGATGGATAACATTTTGACCCCCATAGAAAATATGCAGCTGCCTATTTGGATGATGTGGTAATTCACAGTACAGACTGGGGGTCCCATTTGGTTAAAGTGCAAGCAGTATGTATGATTAATGTGTGCAGACTGCCTGGGAAGACTGGAGGATCTCTGTGAGAGAAACACGCTTCCTGATACAAGTGAGCTATACAGTGCTTACTGGAGAACTCTGTGTTTTTTGTTTAGTAATAGTTAGGAACATCTTGTGTTTAGTCAGTGCCGGACAGGCAAGGTATTTTCTTTTGGTGTTTGTTTTATTTTCTGTATAATAAAACTGGCTGTGGTCAGTTGCACCAGAAACTGGACTTGTGTGATTCCTCAGCTGCTGCGTGCTGCCATTTACCCTAGGAAACAGCACCTTGTACCCTTACAGTGTTACAATATATATATCAAATGATAGCTGGTATATATCATTTTTAACAGAGTCTTCCAGTCAACATAAAGGTGAAAGAATTAGTCAGTCAGTCAGTTTACTGCAATGAGTTTCTTCTACTTTCATCCGTTGCAAACCAGAGAACAGCTGATGGGAGTGGAAACATCAGCACACTACACGACTAAAGACAGATGAAAGTAATAGCAAATGCATAGTATATTGTAACAAATTGTGCATACTCATTTACATAAATATGCTGTGTATAATCATTCATTTGTATTCTACAAGTGGTCTATGTAAAGCAAGTAAAGCTGAATTCTAAATGGAAATTGTGTACACTATAGTAGAGTCTCATTATGACTTGAATGACCTCCTAGGTTATACTGCTAAATCCTGTGGAAAGAAAATCTTAAGTCAGCCTGGCTAGAGTTTATGGCAATATAAACCTTTTATATGAATATTCCCATATGATTAGAATACATTTCTGACATTTATACATGCTGTGCGGGAAAATCATCATTCCCCATTACCCTTACATTTATACCTGAAATGCTTGTCTGACCTACAGTAGACCCAGGGATGGTGGCGAAGACAAAGACTAAACTTTAGTAAATAGATGGGAGTTACTTAGTAGACTTGGGTGCTGACGTATATCAAACATCCATTCTGCGTGGAAGTGGGAAAAAGTTGGTGTGGTATGATTTTAAAAGGTGTTCTTTTCTTTGCGATATCGATTTTAAAAGGAGACCTTTACTTATCATGTCAGCACAGATACCAGTACCATCATCTTAACATAAAAAGAGATCAGATGAAATATTAAAGAATTCCATGTAAAGTAGTTACATCCTGACACAAAGGTGTCTGTTGCCGGTGCTGGAGTGCTGGCATAGAGACACTATGGCTTGGCAGAAGACAAAGCATGGGTAATGGGTGCAATACAGTAAACCAACAGAACATTCCGTTTACACATCTGCATATCCGCCATGTTACCAGAATCAGTAGCTGTGCACAGGGGTGTAGCGAGGGTGGCTCCAGTGGAGCGCGAGCTCCGGACGCTGGAAAAGATAAAGGGTGCGCAACCGCCTGATCAACCCCCTCTCTCCGTCTGCTATACCATGGGCAGCCACAGAGCAGGAGGAGGAGAAGCAGAGGGGCGGACACTGATTCGGACTCAGAGACTAGGTAGGGTACAAGGCCGACCAGAAGCGACAGCAGGAGACACTGACATCCATCACATGCAAGAGCTCTGTCGCCCTCTTTATATGTCTCATTGTCTGCTTCTAGCTGTGTAGCAGGGTAATTTCTGTCCTGCAATACCACTCTCTGCCCCAGCTGCTGCAGCACCTCTCTGTATCCAGATGCTGCAGCACCTCTCTCTGCCTCGGCTGCTGCAGCACCTCTCTCTACATTAATGCAGCAGCAACTCTCTCTGCCCCAGCTGCTGCTGCAGCACTTCTCTCTCTGATATAAGTGTCTCTACTGTGGCATAATGTGTATAAGTGGCTCTACTGTTGTATTCTGTGTATAGATGGCTCTACTGTGGCATAATGTGTATAAGCGTCTCTACTGTGGTGTAATGTGTATAAGCGTCTCTACTGTGGTATGATGTGTAATTGCTTCTCTACTGTGGTGTAACATGTATAAGTGGCTCTACTGTTGTGTTACGTGTATAAGTGGCTCTACAGAAGTGTAACATGTATAAGGGACTCTACTGTGTGTCGTAAAGTGTATAAGGGGTATTACTGTGTAGTGTAATGTAACGGACACTACTAAGTGGTGTAATGTGAATAACGGACTATACTGTGTGGTGTAATCTGAATAGGCACTATTATGTGGCCAAGCCCCTTCCCCATGAAGCCACGTCCCCATATTTTGGTGCACGCCTTCAATGCGCACTGTTCCAATATTAAACATAGGGGGTGCACAAATGAAACTTCCACCCTTACCTCCACAAGGTCAATTTAAGATTTTTTTTATATTTTTTCTTTTCAAATGTAACATGCCACCACGTGTTGGCCAGGCCCCCAATTCAGTACAGGGGAAGGGGGCGCCAAAACATACCCTTGCTCCGGGCACAACGGCACCTAGCTACACCTCTGGCTGTGCATATTAGGCAATATTGTGTGGTTTTTGTCTAAAACGCTATGGAATTAGCAGAAAGGAGGAGCTTTATGTAGTTTCTTGGATTGTGAGATGAACAAATCACACAGTGCAAATCACACAGCGCATTTCTGATTGCTCAGCATAATGGTAGGTTACATAGGCAATACTCAGTCTCTGCAATTCACTCTCATCTCTCATGAAATTAATTTCTTACATTTACTGAGTCTTTGTGATTAGTCTCAAAGCCCCCCTGAGTTCTTCATTTAAATGTACATTTACTTTCCAGAATACAGTACAGTAGTTCATCCTATTTATTTCTGTCCAGGAGATTCATCCATTAAGGCTCATGCATCTCACATGCGTTATTGCATGACTGAAGGTGTTTACTAGAAAACAATTCTAAAGTACATGTGCAACCGAGCACATAGAACACACGTTAAACATGCTCTCTCTCTCTATCTTACTATAAATGTAAGATAGTATGTTTAGCGTGTTTTCTGTTTGTTCTGCAGCAGACACAGCAGATCTTCATCTGTGTTCAGATTATGTGGCTATATATGATTTGTGTATCCTAGCCATGTATTCTGCACACAGTGGCCAGTGTTTCAGCCTGGGTAATCAGGTAGGATTACCACTGGAGGTGAATTGGGTGTGAGACAGCAGTTTCAGGCTAATTTAGTCCATTTCAACCAGAACTAACATATTATAGTATCCACACATGCTCTGCATCTGGCTATAACTGGTCTTCTGCTGTTCTCATAGCAACTATAAGGGAATGTCGCAGTAGGAGTCTTGCACACATTATAATACAGCTGCGGACAATGGAATTTGTCACTCAAATGAGGATATATATGGGGTTTTTCTATGTATAGTATTCCTTTTTTGTTTTTAAATTAGCTGACCAAATCAGGCAGTGTGTCCCAGGTTTTGGCTATGGTCTTATTGTAGATTTATTAGCAAATGTAATACACACTAACACACCCACAGTGTAATTTCACAATGATGCATGCTTATTACAAAAGTTATTGAAAATCTCTTTACTATACCAAGTATTGATGTCCATTGTCCGTGGTAGCGATTGTCTTGGTGATGCTATTGCAACTGTAACACAATTACCTTGTTGTTAAGCAATAATTATAGATACTGTACATGGGGTTTTCATACCGCAGACATGTAGACACTATGTATATGATTAGCATTACTGTTGAACATCATGCTATAGAGTAAACGTGTCTTTGTTTTATAGATGGAATTGGCAGTGGCTCCTCTTTGCAGAAGGGTTGCTGACCTTGGAAAGTCATACAGGCTTTTGAGATCATTCCGGTAAGTTTCCTTTATAATTATCCATAGAAACATCTTGAATAAGTGACAAAGATAAAAATTATGACTTTGTGAAAGCTTACTATTTCCTTGTCAAAAAAGCAAGTGCACATCAATATACCGTGCAGTGCTGTGTCATAGACGCAATACATTGGTGACAAATGTCTGCTCCACGTTTCACTCCTGAGGTGCCGGTTACTAGATTTATATCACTGCTTTCAGTTATGGTGACAATTTATTATACACCAATATCTGCACTGGAAAAATTGTAATCAAGCTGTAGTTTAAAAATGTTCTTGCTGATATAATTTGATAACAAAATGAAAACGATTAGTACAGTATGCTGTGCTGTGGCCCTGCACAGTGGGCTTCAGTAGGAGAAATGCTAACATAGGGGGCACATTTTTAGCTGGGCAGTCCATGTTGTAATGCAAGCGGGTGCAAGTGTAATTTTTACAAGCATTCAAGGAAAATACTGCTCCTGCATCTAGTACACAGCTTAGTTGTGGCTTTGTTTTTACACTGCAATTGAGAGTGCATTTAAAATCTGTCCACAGACTTTATATTTGCCTGTCCTCTTTAATGCAATATGGTTTTGGCGGGTGTGGATTATTAGATCTACACTAAAAAGGTCTACAGTCAATAGGTTTACCACTAATGGTAGACATGTATTAGGTACACAGGGTCAAAGGTCGACAAAAAAATAGGTTGACATTAGGAAATGTCGACATGTAAATGGGTGGAAACAAAAAAAAAAAGGTAGACACAGTTTGTTTGTTTTTTGAGGGTGTTTTGTCACTTTGCTGCCACAAACAAGCCGCATTAGTGTACCATGTCCTCTCGCATGCTTTGGGCAAGGTTACTATTCCCAATCATAGTCCACCTGAATGGTAAAGTATGAAAAAGTTGAAAAAAAAATTTAAAAACTTGTGTCTACCTAATGTGTGTAGAACATTGTCATGTTGACCTTTTGCCCATGTTGACCTTTTGGACTGTCTTCCTTTTACATGTTGACCTTTTGACTTTGTTGTCCTAATGCATGTCTACCATTAGTGGTAGACCAATTGACTGTAGACCTTTTTAGTGTAGATTTATAGTCTGGATACTGGTTTTGCCAAGGTGCAAAATTACACATTCTTTCTGGATATACAGATGTGTACTCATTCATCTTTGCTGCAGTCACATGGAACAGCCACCTCTCAGCATGCCAGGTAGTATTAGACTCTGCTAGCGTAGGGTGTCTTTTTTTGCCGAAAATGCATCTTGGACGCACGCAGAGACTGTGCTAATTAATTTGATATGTGACACATGTATGTCTGTAAGCGACTGAGTCTCTGACTCTGTACGCAAATTGCTACAATCTAGCAGCCACAGCTTTTTTTCCAGTACAAGTTATGTTCCGCTCCATATACAGTCACACACAATATACATGTGTCATTTAATCAGCAGAGTATCCTCATGCGTCCTAGTCACATTGTGTTGCAACTAAAGTCCCGTACACACAGGGAGATGTGTGCTGAGCGATCTATTACAGACCGCTCAGAGCACATCTCTTCCCCCGCTCAGCGTAATGTGTGCTGAGCGGAGGGGGGAGCTCACTTTACACAGCAGTGAAGTGAGCGATGTACTAGATTTGGCATGTATGCCAAATCTAGAGTCAGCGATAGCGACGTGCGGAGCCGCGCATCGCTATCACTATGGGCATACACACAGAGAGATCCGTGCTTAATATCTAAGCAATCTGGAATATGATGCTAAGTTGTTTGTCTCGCCGTGTGTACCCCCCTTAAGATAAAAAAATGTCAGCAATAATAGATGCCTGATGTTAGCAGAGTTGCATAGGACCTGGCATTTCTCTCACACTAGGCATCTTCACATGGTGTATTGATGATAGATTTATGAGGACGCATCTGTACATCAAACTTTAAATGAGGGCCAGTGAACTTAACATCAGGGCTGTAATTAGGAGTGTGCAAGCAGTGCGCTGTGGGCGGCACCTCGATGCCCAACGGCCCTTGCATCCGGCTAGCAGGATGCCTGCATCCAGTATCGCTGCTGCAGTGCCACCCGGAGCTTGGGCATGCTCCCTGCAGCCTTTACAGCTGAGGATGCTCCCTGCAGTACCGTACTTCCCAGTGCTGGCAGCCCTGCCCACTCAGTGCAGTGTCATCATGCCATGTGCCCATGTGCCCTTGTACAGCATTGCTTAACATGTTGCTTCAGTGATCCCTATTAGAACTTGGTTCACTTTGCAGTGGAACCTGAGCATCCATGTATATGTCGGAAAATAATGGGGGTCATTCCGACCTGATCACACGCTGCTGTTTTTCGTAGCACAGCGATCAGGTCACTACTGCGCATGCGTATGCACCGCAATGCGCAGGCGCATTGTAACGGTACAAAGCGGATTGTTGCTGTGCGATGTATTTAACAAAGAATCCGTTCACACAGCCGATCGCAAGGAGATTGACAGGAAGAAGGCGTTTCTGGGTGGCAACTGACCGTTTTCTGGGAGTGCCATGGAAAACGCAGGCATGTCCAGGCGTTTGCAGGGCGGGTGTCTGACGTCAATTCCGGGACCTGACAGGCTGAAGTGATCGCAGCGGCTGAGTAAGGTCAGAGCTACTCAGAAACTGCACGAAAACTTTTTGCACAGCTCCCCTGCACAAGCGAATCGCACACTTGCTATACTAAAATACACTCCCCCATAGGCGGCGACTATCTGATCGCACGGCTGCAAAAAACTGCTACCATGCGATCAACTCTGAATGACCCCCCATGTCTGTTGGTGTGGCTGTAAATTCTTGACTTCATGAATATTTGCCTCTTTTCTAATTCTATTTTCTGATTGATATACAAAATACAAAGTCAGCATAGCCAGTTCAGTAAATGGAAAGTTATAAACAGTACCGGATATAAAATAAGTGTTATATATTTATAACCACCCTTTTGTACTTGTCACTCTAATGAGCAGTTTTTCATTTATTTTCATTCATTATACTCCGTAAAATGTGAAGTAATCTTGCAGATTAAAATACACATGTATTGTATGAGAGGCTGAAAAAGAACGCAATGTACAATTATAGCACACAGTATGTTTGCTTTGTTCATTGCAGCTTTTGTGTTGGTGCTGTTTTTGGAAGCAGTTATTTCAGGGAGCACTTCTCAGTTTTATAGAAGTAACTGATGGCAAACTGACACACTCAAATACAGCATTATGACATTTGTTAGGCAACTATTTCATGATTGGTGTAAAAACAGATGTGTCCTCATACGTCTAGTCTCTATACACCATATGGCTCGAGACGGGCAGCACAGTCGCGAGTCACTCCGAAGTGTCGTGTACAGTCAGACACAGACAAACACCACTCAAAGTGGGCTAGAGACACTGGGCTGCGACTTCAAACACGTACAGAGTCGCAGGTGACACAGCGTTGTAGCACTTTGTAATTCATTTTGGAATATGATGCTAAGTTGTTTGTTCAACCGTAAGAAAGCTTTAAGAATATTTTCAAGGCTTAGGTTAGGAAAGTCCCCGTTCCATTTAAATATACCAGTGGTTATTGTTTCTACGTGGTGGGAGCGTCCGATATGGTTATGTATAAAAGATGTTAAGCATTCCAACCTGGAGGAACGATGCAAGAAAACCTTCAAACAAAAAGCTCTCCCACCCCGTTAGACTACAGATTTCTGTTTGCCTTGGGAAGTATAGCAGCCTCATACTGCTATACAATGTGAAAGCTGCTGCTTGAAGGAATACACCTGACTGCTCCTTACAGTATTTCCTTATCACATGGACATGCAACATAAATTGGGAGGGGATGTAGTCAATATCCCAGCACTCAATGTAAAGATGGTCAGAATTCCGGCAGCGGAATCCAGACACATTTTGAATCCAGAAGGATATGGATGATAAGTATTGGGGTTAGGGTTAGACTGTAGGTGGTAAAACGTAGAGTTTGGCTGCAGGAGTGGTAGGTTAGTGTTAAGGAACGTCAGGATTCTGACCGTCAGCAAGCTGTGTCCCGGGATATCGCACCCAACCTAGTGGGAGGTATAGCAGTCTCCT
This sequence comes from Pseudophryne corroboree, assembly GCF_028390025.1. Taxonomy (NCBI): domain Eukaryota; kingdom Metazoa; phylum Chordata; class Amphibia; order Anura; family Myobatrachidae; genus Pseudophryne; species Pseudophryne corroboree. Next base: position 431,764,829 of record NC_086449.1, on the reverse strand, counting down.
GCTATACCTAAAGGCATCCACCTGATTTCTTTCAGAGCAATGTGGCGCAATTCAAATAAACTTGTATTTACATTCATATTCTACAAGCTCATTCTCTGCACAACACCATCACATTATGTTGAGTGCAGTTTTACGCCCCCTTCTTATTCATCCTTACATGTGTAATCTCACAGCATAGAGATCCAGACAGAGTAAAGATATAACAATCATCTTTATCCTCCACATAAACAGAACCATAACATGATTACCACCAAAGCAGGGGCATAATGAACATAGGGTACCCATGCAAAAGTGATTATCAATGCCAGGTAATGCTTGGCAGGGCAGGCTACTGCAGCATGGGCATACACAGAATGCGGTCCTCATATAATGCCAAACCAACCTAAAACTGGTTAGCTCTTGTTTAGAGTGCCCAAATAAAATGAAACTGCAATAAAGCCAACCACAATAGTACCTAAAAGAGAATAAAAACATAGAAGAAACCGTAATGTAATTAAAATAAAACTCCCCCAAATCCTTTACCATTTTATTCATCTCCATAGGGACACTTCTGCTGTAGCTTCAACGTAAATTAATAATGGGAATTGTATTCAATCAGCCAATCAGAGCAACTTGCATCTCATTGGCTGGAGCATGGGAAAACTGCTTTGCATAGCTGGAGTGTTTTGGCCCTTGAGGTTAATTACGTCCATTCACTGCTGTATAACTCAGCTAGGAGCAAATACAGTCTCTGATTGTTTTTATTTTTAATTCCTGTAGAACAGGCATGTCCAAACTGCAGCCAAACTGCGGCCCTCCAGCTGTTGTGAAACTACATATCCCAGCATGCCCTGACACAGTTTTGGTGTCAGAGAATGCTAAAGCTGTGTCAGGGCATGCTGGGATGTGTGGTTTCTCAACAGTTGGAGGGCCGCAGTTTGGACATGCCTGCTGTAGAGCAATGATTCTCAAATCCAGTCCTCGGGACACATTAACAGTGCATGTTTTCCATATCTCTTTGCTGGAGCAAAGGTGTTTTCATTACTGATTGACCCATTTTAAAAGATCCACAGGTGGCTCTAATTATTTAATTTGTGATTCTGTGAGGAGATATGGAAAACATGCACTGTTAGCTTGCCACAAGTACTGGATTTAAAAAGCACTGCTATGGTCTATTCCAAGAATGAAAAGAATGAAAACAAAAGATTCATTGTAGATTAACATGTTCCAGTGGGCCCTGTCTGCTACAAACTCCAGCCAGCTCTAGAAATCATAATAAGTGAATTACTGCCAGGCCTTTTCTGGGACTTGTAGTTTCACCATAGTACATAATCTATTTTTCATAGAAGACAGTATTAAGCATTTTCTTAACAGGCACTGAAGCAGTGGCACAAAACTGGTTGTCACCGGGGAAGAGGTGACTATATATATTTTTTTTTTTTAAAAGTCTGATTACCCAAGAGAAGTCCAACTAATTATGATCTGATTGAGGCCAGTTTCAGAGTCTGAAGCCCCATGTCTGGCATAGTCTGTTGCTGGTTACTGCCTCTAAGTATGAGTACATGAACTTTTTATTTTTTTTTATAATTTTTTTTTATTTTTTTATACAGTAAAGGTATATATGCTGCTGTAATTATTGTTATGTACTACAGCAGACCTTATAGCCCCTACACACTGGCTGATTGCCGGCCGAGGTGTCCGACAGCCGATACAGCCGACGGATGCCCCAAAGTTCACAGATGAAGCACAACAGAAACTGGCTGAAATAAAGTGTTGAATATTGCATTGCGACTAAAATGCACTTTTAAGTGTGAAAGATTCTTGCACGAGACTTGGCACCCTAAGAAGGGCTGTCTGGCACAACTGCAGTAATATTGTATGAGGACACATCTGTATACCACCAATGGATCATATTAGGCTTCAGCTCCTGATCCTCCTCCATGTGCATAAGGAGCTACGAGTGCAAGTTACTGAGAACTCTCACTGCAGCGGCATTTTACTGCGTGGATTGATTTGCGTCTAACTGTAAATGAGAACATTATACACATTGTCCTGACCACTTGACAAGAGCGGTGGTGTCATGAAGTCACGGGATGTGTTACATTTGCTGTCTGTCAGGATACAGACGCTGGACTCCCGCCAGCCGGAATCCAGGCGCAACAGACTATTCCCAGCACTCATGGGTGTCCACGACAAGGGGACTCTTTGAGCTCGCCCTGCTGCCGGCAATCTGGCGGCGGGATGCCGCTGTCGGGATATGGACAGCCGGCATCCCATCCGCTGGTAAATCATACTGAATCCGAAGTCAACGCCTGCAAGTTCTTTCCATGCCTGACCTCCAAACCCTCCAGATTAACTTTCTGATTGTACTCCTTTTATGTTTTTAAGTACTGTAAAGACTTGTGTCAGTACATAGATTAAAGTGTGCTATTTTACATATGCATACATATGCTACAGCTAAGAAGAATTGTTTCCCTTGCATTTGCAGTTGATGTTTCTGGATAACTGAACTTCTTCTTCTTGCAGACCTCTACTGTTTCAGACCAGTGAGCATATCGCCAACAGCACATCTGTGGGAGATATAATCCCTTTCAGTGTCATTCTCCAGTTCCTCTTCACAAGGGCCCCGCCAGAACTGAAGTCTCCCTATCAGGTAACGCACAGAAGTATAGGCCACAATCCTCAGAGGACAGAAAAGCATGGTACTGTAACATAAATGGATCAGATCTGAGATTTGCTGCAACTAATTAGTAGACTTTTGCTATGTTGGATTGTCTGTGACAGTGTTTTACACTGGTGTATAGTTACTGTAGATATAAATATAACCATGGATTGAACAGCTGCATAGATAGATAGATAGATAGATAGATAGATAGATAGATAGATAGATAGATAGATAGATAGATAGATAGATAGATAGATGGATGTAGCAAACATCTGAGGGAAAATATGAAGACATATCACATATTAAAGAAAATAAAGATGATTTGGTGTATGCAGTGGTAACCTATACAAGTGTGCATGCCAAAACTTGGACAGAGATAAAGTTCCAACCAATTAGCTCCTGTCATTTTCAAACATCTCCTGTAACATGACCGTTAATAATATAATTATTGTTATATGTGTATAGCAGATAGAATGAACATAATATAGTATAGAAACAATAAAGTACATTTAGGAGCTGATTGGTTGGTTCTTTATCTCTCTCCACTTCATCACTTTCCAAACTTTCATAAATCTACCCCTGAGTGACACTGCTGCAGAACGCCATCACAGCAGTCACAAACGGCACACACCGTAATCCACTAATACATAAATCCTCTTACGTACGGTATGTAACAGAAATGGTTCAGTCAGGATATGATTTTATCATCAGCTGGGTACACCAGGTATCCTCCCTCCCACCCTAGGTAGCCACACGAATGCAGATTTTAAAGCTATTCCTGCTTTAGTGTATTTCCCTTTATCCTAATGTATACCAGACAGTAAAAGGGAATTTTTTGGAGCAGACGTGAGAAACTGCAGACGGTTCTTCTAACTAATGGCATTCTCAATACTTAAGTGCACAAAAATAATACGATACAAGGATTTGGTGCTGCTAACAATATAGAAAGTAACAATGGGAGGAAACACAGCATTTAGCAAATAACATGTCTAAAAAAAGTAATGTGGGATATCAATCCTCTGTTGTATCCAAACTTTGAGTGAAAGGTATACTCCCCTGAAGCATTAAAAGATAACTGATGTCACTTGAACTATTCCGTTATTAATAAGGAATAAAAACCTAATACAGATTGAGTCTCCCTTATCCAAAATGCTCGGGACCAGAGGTATTTTGGATATGGGATTTTTCCGTATTTTGGAATAATTGCATACCATAATGAGATATCATGGTGATGGGACCTAAATCTAAGCACAGAATGCATTTATGTTTCATATACACCTTTTACACACAGCCTGAAGGTAATTTTAGCCAATATTTTTTATAACTTTGTGCATTAAACAAAGTGTGTGTACATTCACACAATTCATTTATGTTTCATATACACCTTATACACACAGCCTGAAGGTCATTTAATATAATATTTTTAATAACTTTGTGTATTAAACAAAGTTTGTGTACATTGAACCATCAGAAAACAAAGGTTTCACTATCTCAGTCTCACTCAAAAAAGTCCGTATTTCGGAATATTCCGTATTTCGGAATATTTGGATATGGGATACTCAACCTGTACTGACACAGGTCAGTATCAGTCTTGATAAAGGCCCGGAAAAGACTGAAATGCTTTGGTAATACATCTTTGTTGCAGGGACCGTTGTTAAAATGTACAGTAAACAGAGTGTACTAACAGAAGTGGTGCAAGTAGAAAAAATTTGTGTGCACACGACAAAAGAGCCGCTGCTGCGGGCCTGCAAGCTATATTGGCTAACAAACCGGCACCTGATTTAAGATACACACTGCCACCGGAGACCGTATTGAGCTCTGAGGGGCTGGAGAGACGCACACTGCGCTCTCCTCCCGACGGATACACAGCGGCTGCTAGCAAGGTGGTCGGGCCAGCAGTACTGCGTACCGGCTGTCAATTTCTTACCAGTATGCAGTACCATCCCATACCGCCCAGCCATACTTACCGCATGACTAACAGACAAAACTGTGTCTGAGTGCAAGGTATGCGATCGAAAATGATTACTGGATGCTTGAGCGGAACAGAGAGTGGGCAAACTTGTTCACCATCAAATTCCGAATAATCTGAATCAGGGACCAATTCAGATGGCCTCTTAACAAAGAGTACTCCGCACATTACATTGTATGGACTACAGAAACAGGACTGTCCAAACATCATTGCTATCTTCGGCAAACAGTTTAAAACACCTCCATATTGCTCAGGAAAACATGAATTGGACAGAAATAATTGCAAACATGTTATGGGGCCAACAAATCACGTTTTTCAATTATGCCATGCAGATGGTAGGGTGAGGATATGGAGATAACAGAATGAAAGCATGGATCCTTCTTGCAGCGTTCCGACTCTTCAGGCTGACGGAAGCAATGTCACAGGGATGAAGTTCATTGCATTTGGGCTAATATTCCCCACAAATCACATGCCAAGAAGAATCAAGTTGGCTCAACAAGGGACTAACTTGGTGGTCATAATAATTTGGCCAGTCAGTATTCTTTGGAATTTTTCTTGATAAATTGTGGACAGCGGTCTCTTTTTCCAGTCCAGCTTCCTTTTGAGGTTTATTGGATGTATAAAAATTCAAAAGCAGATGTGCAATTGCTACCCAGAAAAGCCGAAATCCTCTATAGACATACAGAGACCATGGTATTGATTACCTTTTAAAGAAGCATGCCTTGCAACAGTTTAAATATGGCAAAATAGCAAAAATGCGGAAGGTAATGCTGGGATATGTAGTTCTACAGCAGCTGGAGGGCCTCTTATTGCTCAACCCTGTTTTAAAGGTTCAGCACTCACCAGCTTCTGGCAGGGGCAAAACTCCCAGAGGCAATGGAGACACTTGACTCCAGGCCCCAAGCTCTGAAGAGGCACCTGCATTACAGCAGCACCTGTTTGGTTCACATCAGGATCCAAGTGTGACTGCTGCTCTTCCAATGGAACTCTGCTACCCTGCTTCTGCAGAGTTAATTTGCTTTGTCAGGGGAACTCTGCTAGCACCTGCAATAGGGGACAGGACAGCTTTTGTCTGGTACTGCGCTCAGAGGCGTCGGAACAGGGGGGGCAAGGGGGCAGCTTGACCCCCCCAAACATGAAGGTGGCGCGGGGGAACGCTTACTTCTGCATCCCCGTGGGCGGCGGCTACTTAAAAAGTAGTTTACTGTAGCAGGCAGGGTGCGGTGTCCATTCTCTACTGGCCCGCTGTCTCTTCACACTGATGTATTACTGGGAGGAGGCGTGGCTGTAGCCCCGGAATGCCACGCTTCCTCCCAGTAATACATCAGTGAAGAGACAGCCAGCTAGTAAAGAAGGGACACTGCACCCTGCCTGCTACAGTAAACTACTTTTTAAGTAGACGCCACCCACGGGGATGCAGAAGTCAGCGCTCCCCCGCACTGACAGGGGTGAGGGTAGAAGGAGAGAGACCGGCACCGCAGCAGGGGCGCCAAAATTAAATTGTAACTTGGTCCCCCAAGTGTGAAATCATTCTGGCGCCCCTGACTGCGCTGCAGCAAGCAACGGTGCACCCGCCACAGCTGTTGGACTGTGATTTGGGACACACCTGTAAATGCTGATTCTGCATGCTGCAGACTGCTGAATCTTGTGAGTCTGACCCTGACCCACCAGCCGTTATCACACAGCATAGCTGGTGCCCTGCCAATTCATTGTGATCTCCAGTTCCTGTAGACAGCGGAGAGCGCTATCTGTATAATTCTGGCGAGTTGAACTTACACTCAGAGTTTGGATGCAACAAAGATTGGCAACCAAGAGAACCGAACCCTACCGGACTTTACCATCCGAGCCCGGATCCGAGTCAGGCTCGGATTTTCCCGCCTGACTCGGAAACCAGAACGAGGCAAAACGTCATCATCCCGCTGTCGGATTCTCGCGGGGTTTGGATACCATATAAGGAGTCGCGCGTCGCCGCCATTTTCACTCCAGTCTCAGAGAGTGTAGTGAGAGGAGGTGTCCTCAGTGTCTGTGTGGGCGGGAAAGTGGGGTGGCGATTCCAGTGCTGTCAGTTTAGTCTAGTGTCTTATGCTACATCACTCCAGCCAGTCACAGTGGTGTCCTCTGCTGCTATATGTCCCCAGTGCTGCTGAATAAATCCCTTGCAATTTTGCTGTGTTGTCTTGCATCAGACCAGGGGTAGTGTCTTTTGCAGCATCAGTCCAGTGGCCAGTCATAGTGGTGGTGTCCTCTGCTGCCATATGTCCAGTGTTACTGCCGTATAATTCTCGTGATGCTGGCGTATAATTCCAGTGATATTGCCGTATAATTTCTGTGATACTGCCGTATAATTCCTGTGATACTGCCGTATAATTCCTGTGATACTGCCGTATAATTCCTGTGATACTGCCGTATAATTCCTGTGATACTGCCGTATAATTCCCGTGATACTGCCGTATAATTCCCGTGATACTGCCGTATAATTCCCGTGATACTGCCGTATAATTCCCGTGATACTGACGTATAATTCCAGTGATATTGCCATATAATTCCTGTGATACTGGCGTATAATTCCAGTGATATTGCCGTATAATTCCAGTGATACTGGCGTATAATTCCAGTATAGTGGTACTGGCATATAAATCCAATCCAGTGGTACTGGCGTATAAATCCAGTGATCCTGCCATATTATTCCAGTGATCCTGCCATATTATTCCAGTGATACTGCCGTCTAATTCCAGTGGTACTGCCGTATTATTCCAGTGATCCTGCCGTATAATTCCTTTGATACTGGCGTATAATTCCAGTGATATTGCCGTATAATTCCAGTGATACTGGCGTATAATTCCAGTCTAGTGGTACTGGCATATAAATCCAATCCAGTGGTACTGGCGTATAAATCCAGTGATCCTGCCATATTATTCCAGTGATCCTGCCGTCTAATTCCAGTGGTACTGGCGTATAAATCCAGTGATCCTGCCGTATATGTCCAGTGATCCTGCCGTATAATTCCTTTGATACTGGCGTATAATTCCAGTGATATTGCTGTATAATTCCAGTGATACTGGCGTATAATTCCAGTCTAGTGGTACTGGCATATAAATCCAATCCAGTGGTACTGGCGTATAAATCCAGTGATCCTGCCATATTATTCCAGTGATCCTGCCGTCTAATTCCAGTGGTACTGGCGTATAAATCCAGTCCAGTGATCCTGCCGTATATGTCTAGTGGTACTGCCATATAATTCTAGTGATAGTGCCGTGTATATATATATATATATATATATGTATATATACACTGCTCAAAAAAATAAAGGGAACACTAAAATAACACATCCTAGATCTGAATGAATGAAATACTTGTTCTTTACATAGTTGAATGTGCTGACAACAAAATCACACAAAAATTATCAATGGAAATCAAATTTATTAACCCATGGAGGTCTGGATTTGGAGTCACACTCAAAATTAAAGTGGAAAAACATAATATAGGCTGATCCAACTTTGACGTAATGTCCTTAAAACAAGTCAAAATGAGGCTCAGTAGTGTGTGTGGCCTCCACGTGCCTGTATGACCTCCCTACAACCCACACAAGTGGCTCAGGTTGTGCAGCTCATCCAGGATGGCACATCAATGCGAGCTGTGGCAAGAAGGTTTGCTGTGTCTGTCAGCGTAGTGTCCAGAGCATGGAGGCGCTACCAGGAGACAGGCCAGTACATCAGGAGACGTGGAGGAGGCCGTAGGAGGGCAACAACCCAGCAGCAGGACCGCTACCTCCGCCTTTGTGCAAGGAGGAACAGGAGGAGCACTACCAGAGCCCTGTAAAATGACCTCCAGCAAGCCACAAATGTGCATGTGTCTACTCAAACGATCAGAAACAGACTCCATGAGGGTGGTATGAGGGCCCGACGTCCACAGGTGGGGGTTGTGCTTACAGCCCAACACCGTGCAGGACGTTTGGCATTTGCCAGAGAACATCAAGATTGGCAAATTCGCCACTGGCACCCTGTGCTCTTCACAGATGAAAGCATGTTCTCACTGAGCACATGTGACAGACATGACAGAGTCTGGAGACGCCAAGGAGAACGTTCTGCTGCCTGCAACATCCTCCAGCATGACCGGTTTGGCAGTGGGTCAGTAATGGTGTGGGGTGGCATTACTTTGGGGGGCCGCACAGCCCTCCATGGGCTCGCCAGAGGTAGCCTGGCTGCCATTAGGTACCGAGATGAGATCCTCAGACCCCTTGTGAGACCATATGCTGGTGCGGTTGGCCCTGGGTTCCTCCTAATGCAAGACAATGCTAGACCTCATGTGGCTGGAGTGTGTCAGCAGTTCCTGCAAGACGAAGGCATTGATGCTATGGACTGGCCCGCCCGTTCCCCAGACCTGAATCCAATTGAGCACATCTGGGACATCATGTCTCGCTCCGTCCACCAACGACACGTTGCACCTCAGACTGTCCAGGAGTTGGCGGATGCTTTAGTCCAGGTCTGGGAGGAGATCCCTCAGGAGACCATCCGCCACCTCATCAGGAGCATGCCCAGGCGTTGTAGGGAGGTCATACAGGCACATGGAGGCCACACACACTACTGAGCCTCATTTTGACTTGTTTTAAGGACATTACATCAAAGTTGGATCAGCCTGTAGTGTGTTTTTCCACTTTAATTTTGAGTGTGACTCCAAATCCAGACCTCCATGGGTTAATAAATTTGATTTCCATTGATAATTTTTGTGTGATTTTGTTGTCAGCACATTCAACTATGTAAAGAACAAAGTATTTAATAAGAATATTTAATTCAGGGCCTAGCTACATTATCCTCCCTACTTTGGCTTCACCGAAACCAGCGTCCACGCGCGGCCCTCTCGCACCCTGTAGTAAGCCGTTCATTAGCGACATGGGATCTAACAAATAGACGGTTCAATTTAGCCCCATACCCATCTCCGCTAATTCCATTATTTCACAACCCAGCCTTTCCTCCGGGCATGGGTAAAGACTCGCATACATGTTGGCGCTCGAGTGGTATATTATACGTTAACGATATTACCTCCAATGCCACTTTCCCACAATTCGCGGATATCCGTGAAGGAACAGCAATCCCCTCTTCGGATTTCTTCCGCTACCTACAAATCAGACACTTCCACTCCACCACTACCACCACCCTCCTCCACAGACACTTATCTCCCTTCGAATACATTTGCTGGAAACGCACCAACACCAAGGGCCTCATATCAGATATTCACATCTTACTTGACGACTACCCCAACACATCCCAAGCCCCCCACGAAGCGGCATGGGAAAAGGAACTGGGAGTAACTATAGACAATGAAGACTGGGTTGATATTTGGGACAATGCTGCCTCCAGCTCTATCTGTGTGAAAATTAAAGAAAACACATATAAACTACTCTACCGCTGGTACTATGTCCCAGCCCGCCTACACACTATGTTCCCCAACACCCCAGATGGTTGCTGGAGGGGGTGCATGGACAGTGGCTCTTTCTTACACATATGGTGGGCCTGCCCCAAAATTCACAAAATATGGGGTGAACTCATTATATTGCTTTCGCGCTTATTTGATATCTCTATCCCCCCAGACCCCCAATACTTCTTGCTCCCCATGTCCCTCCCAATCCTCAATAGACACCAAAACAAACTATTTCGACATGTAGTTTCGGCAATGACATGCCAAATAGCTACAGACTGGAAGAGCCTGACCCCTTCACCAATGCCGGTGATAATCTCCCGAATATGGTATGTCCACAAAATGGAATATATGACCGCAGTCATACGTAACACCTCGAAACAATTTGACAAAGTATGGTCCCCGTGGCTAAACCTACAGCAAGCCTCCTCCCCATTTGTGGCCTGACGCGTACCTCGCGGTTCGACCCGCCTCCTGCCCTGGAGGGCCACCCCTCCCCCCCTCTCTACTCCCCCTCCTTCTCTCTCCGACTGGAGGCTCTCAGCCTCACCTGCTTTTCTATCCCCTTTTTTATTCGATTTCTGAGTACTCTTTTCTTCTCATTGACTCCGCTGACTCTCTATGACGGAAGGCCAATCCGTCGCCGAGAGTGCCCCACCGCATACATCTTAACTTTACTCTCTTAAAATAAGGGGAAAACAAAAAAACAAAAAAAAGGATCAATTATTCTGTTGTTGTAACAATTCATTGTAACTATATTTGTTCTTTAAACACCCAAATTGTCCGGGTGCTCTGTTACCAATGTAATCTTATTTTGATCCACCCAATAAATCGTGTTTAAAAAAAAAAAAAAAGAATATTTAATTCATTCAGATCTAGGATGTGTTATTTTAGTGTTCCCTTTGTTTTTTTGAGCAGTGTGTGTGTATATATATATATATATATATACACACACAGTGGTCGAAGTGGAAATTTTGAAGTGGGGGTATGCAAAAGTCAAGGACGCAAAACGCAAAAGGGGGCGTGTTCAGTGTAGTAGAACCCCTTATACTATCTAGTACTGGTGCCCCTTTCACCTTATAGCACACGGTACGAGCCGAAATTCACATTATAGCACACGGTACGAGCCGAAATTCACATTATAGCACATGGTACGAGCCGAAATTCACATTGTAGCACACTGAATGAGCCGAAATTCACATTGTAGCACACTGAATGAGCTGAAATTCATATTGTAGCACACTGAATGAACTGAAATTGTGACAGCTGGGAGAGAGTGACAGTAGGGACAGGGACGGTAACGACAGGGAGAGAGGTGACAGCAGGGGAACATTACCTCATTTGTTGCGGGTGAGCGGCTGGCGGCGGCATGCGGTGGGCGGCTGGTGGCGGTGAGCGGCTGTGAGCTAGTACAGCGCTCTACACAGCCGCCGGCAGCCGCGCAGGGACGGGAGCAACATGTGCAGCAGGATGGCCACTTCCCTCGCCTCCTGCTGCGCTTTCATTTCCTCATTTCTGGGTCAGTGGAAGAAGTGGTGGCATACCATACCGCCCCACTTCGACCACTGTATACATATATATATATATATATATTTTTTTATATATATATATATATATATATCAACTATGCTGGTGTTAGACGTGCGTCCGGTATCCGCCATTAGTGCAGTGGGACTGCAGTGCTAACCCTAGATGGGCCAGGTGTTTGTGCCGCACACTTGTGTCGCTTAGCTTAGTCATACAGCTACCTCATTGCACCTCTTTTTCATCTTTGCATGATGTGTTGTTTGGGGCCTATTTTTATATCTGCACTCCTGTCTGACACTGCAGTGCCACTCCTAGATGGGCCAATTGTTTGTGTCGCTTAGCTTAGTCATACAGCTACCTCATTGCACCTCTTTTACATCTTTGCATGATGTGCTGTTTGGGGCCTTTTTTATATCTGCCCTCCTGTCTGACACTGCAGTGAAACTCCTAGATGGGCCAGGTGTTCGTGTCGCTTATCTTAGTCATACAGCTACCTCATTGCACCTCTTTTACATCTTTGCATGATGTGCTGTTTGGGGCTTTTTTTTTTATATATCTGCCCTCCTGTCTGACACTGCAGTGCCACTCCTAGATGGGCCAGGTGTTTGTGCTGCACACTTATGTCGCTTAGCTTAGTCATACAGCAACCTTGGTGCACCTCTTTTTCATCTTTGCATCATGTGCTGTTTGGGGCATGGTTTTTTAAAGTGCCATCCTGTCTGACACTGCCATATAAGTCCAGGGGTACTGATGTATTAGTCCAGGGGTACTGCCGTATAAGTCCACCAATTGCAGAATTTTTGAAAAATGACAGGGGCGTGCAGGAGATGCTGTCAGTGGACTGAAAAATTGCGGGCCACTTTCGACATTCAGCCACTGCATGCCACTACTAGATGGGTGATTGTGTCGCTTAGCTTAGTCATACAGCAACCTCGGGGCACTTTTTTTTTCTTTGCATAATGTGCTGTTTGGGGACTAGTTTTTTAAAGTGCCGTCCTGTCTGCAACTGCAGTGCCACTCCTAGATGGGCCAGGTGTTTGTGCCGCACACTTGTGTAGCTTAACTTAGTCATACAGCTACCTCATTGCACCTCTTTTTCTTCATGGCATAATGTGCTGTTTGGGGCCTATTTTTTTAAATCTGCCATCCAGTCTGCACTGCAGTGCCACTCCTAGATGGGCCAGGTGTTTGTGTCGCACACTTGTGTCGCTTAGCTTAGTCATACAGCTACCTCGGTGCAACTTTTAGGTCTAAAAACAATATTGTGAGGTGTGAGATGTTCAGAATAGACTGAAAATGAGTGGAAATGAATGTTATTGAGGTTAATACCGTAGGAGCAAAATTACCCCAAATTATGTGATTTTAGCTTTTTTTATGTTGTTTTTTTCTCAAAAATCATCAAGATCCAAAACCAAAACACGAAAGGGTGGTTTTGGCAAAACCAAGCCAAAGCCAAAACATGAGCTGGGAATTAGAACTAAAACACACAACATGAAAAGTGCCCGCTGCACATCTCTACTTTTTATGCATTTTATTTGTTAAATGCTGTGTTTCAAACTAACTATAACTTACCTACCTTTTATGTACTGTTAGCAGCGCCAAATACATTGATCATTAATCTTCTCTTTACATGCAGGAAATCTCGAATACACACACATGCCTTGGAAACAAAGAGATACAAATGTGTTTTCAAAGCTTTCCTGTAGCAAAGTGTATTTTGTACTGATACCTCCCAAGAACACCATTATATATTACTGTGTTACGTCATGTGACTGCTGCAGCAAACCAGGATTTGACACAAAGTGCATCAAATTAAGCACTTGGCAGAAGATATGTTTGAACAGGATCCATTCACGTACATTCTTTTTCACCTAGCAGCACTAATGCCTGTAGGTTTAGGAACATGGGTTAAATGTAGAAAATCAAAACTCATATTTACTGTATGAGCTCTCAAGCATGTAAGCCCTGGTGTGTGTGTTAAATGATCTTCTGATGGCAAAAGACAGAGGTGACTGTTCAATATTAATCCTTCTGGATCTCTCTGCAGCATTTGATACCGTGGACCACGGGCTTCTGATTGAGCGACTGATACACTTCTGTGGTCTGGATGGCACAGTCCTAAACTGGTTCAAATCATTTCTCACAGGCAGGTCACAGAGAGTATCATCTGGATTATACTCATCACCACCAGTGCCATTGCCATGTGGTGTCCCACAAGGTTCTATACTATCCCCCATGCTTTTTGCAGTATACATGCTCCCATTGGGCGAAATAATCAGGCGCCATGGCCTGGTCTACCACTGCTATGCAGATGATACACAACTGTACTTGTCCTTTGCTCCGGGCACTGATAACCCAGTAGCAACCCTGAATGGCTGTCTAGCTGAACTACAGGAGTGGATGAGCGCCAGTTGGCTGCGACTGAACCCGGATAAAACAGAGGTCCTTATAATACGACCGCAACATCAAAGGACAAGACTGCAGCATAGCCAACCAACTGGTCTTACACTCGGGGATTCAGAATTACAGACCAGTGATCATGTGCGGAATCTTGGCGTTGTCCTGGATGATGGCTTGACACTTAAACATCAGATATCAGCCACAATCAAATCCTCATTCTTTCACCTGAGGAACATAGCCAGAATCAAGCACTTAATTCCCTCAGATGATATGCCAAAAGTCATACATGCATTTGTATCATCTCGATTAGACTACTGTAATGCCCTCTACCTTGGTCTACCAGCAAAAGAATTGCAACGCTTACAGCTGGTGCAAAACACAGCTGCCAGGCTGTTAACCAACCAGCCCCGTTCCAGCCACATAACACCCATCCTCTACTCCCTTCACTGGCTGCCTGTAAGATGGCGAATCCTCTTCAAGATTGGCTTACTGAGTTTCAAAGCATTACATGACCAAGGCCCAAGGTACCTGAAACAGCTTCTGATCCCATACTGCCCCACTCGATTACTGCGATCTGTAGATGAAGGACTTTTAGCAGTACCTAGAATCTACCGTAATTCATCTGGGGGTCGAGCTTTTAGTCATGCGGCTCCGACTCTATGGAACTCACTTCCCAGCACAGTGCGAGAGGCCCCAACTATAGAATCCTTCAAAAGTAGACTCAAGACTTTCCTGTTTACTCAAGCATTTCCATAGTGTCTCTTTTAGTATCTTCATGCTTCTGTATTTTATGAAAAATGTACTTCATTATTTTTCTGTACTATATTATGCTGTGTATCTGTTAAGCGCCTTGAGTCCTATTGGAGAAAGAGCGCTATATAAATAAAATTATTATTATTATTATTATTAATGTATCTTTAAATACAGTTATCAATATGCAGTTGAGAGCTTTAATTCGCAGCAACCTCAAAAAATTTGTTTGTTCTATTTCCAAAGTATATTGTAATTTGTACTCATGTGCGGTTCTGTCCTTTTCCAGAGAGCGGAGTGGTCCATTGCACGTTATTCCCAGTGGCTGGATGATCACCCATCTGAGAAAGATAGACTGGTTCTTATAAGGTAAAAGACAACATGAAAAGTTAAAACTACAAACATGACATACAGTAGTAAAAGCGTCCTCACTGCAGAACAGTAAGATGGGCAACTAAACTTTATTAGCCCATTTCAGAAGTTTCCTATTAATTGTTGTAGAGTAGGCTATACAAAGTCACAGCAACACTTCAATGGTAATTGGAAACTGGGAGGTTGTATTATGAGTTCATCCAACCCTCACTCGCCAACTGTGAGAGATTGGCACAGGTAGCATGCTAGAATGGGAGGAGTGACAGACTGGCAAAGTATAAATGCCTACACAATGAGCGTGTGGAGCTGGAGAAGCGGCAGTGTTGTCTTCAGTGATTGTCATATTGGGTTTTAGTACAGATGTAGAAGGGGAATTTACATCTTCTCGTAAGTGGATGGGGTCAGTTTTGCGTCAGATATAGCTAAACTTTTTGTAAATGACACCAAAATAAATGAAACATTTTTAAATGTAAATGTTGAAAATAACATTGAATGGACTTTGCAATGTCTGATATCTTCCCTCTTAGTTACAGTGAGCATGTGAAGGAATATATTCAGAACTTAAATACTTATGAGTTATATAGTAGAATTACATTTTGTGTGTTACCCCTATACCATGTCTCGCTATTCTGTGCATGTGCAGGGGAGCTCAATATCACTGTAATTAAACTGAAAGCCCAAATGGAGCTCCACCATGTATGTGAGAAGATGTGCATCATTGTGCCCCCAATGGGGAATATTTAGCGCTCCTCCGTTAGTCCTGTATGCAGTGTTACTTTACTGATATACTGTAACATGTGTAACAGTAATACTCTTGCAGCAAATGTCACTCAGTATTAGGGATGCCAGAATATCCCTTTAATCTGGGACGCCTATGATGTACACAGGTTCTGTGGCTGATTAGAATCAGGTGAAATGCAGATTAAATTTAGCCAGCCACAGAACCTGTGTAATTCATATGTGTCCCACATTAAAGGGATATTATTGCAACTCTTCTCAGTATCCATGTATAACGATTGTTTGTACCTGCAGTCATTCATCACATGATCATTATAATGTACATAGTTTGCTTTGAATGACCCAGTAGGAGGATAGAGCTGTATGCTTGTGGCCACTGATTTGTGACTAGACAACCTGTTCAGAATGTTACAGTAGCTGTTCATCAGCTGTTCAACAACTTGATTATTTCTGCACCTTCTTTACAAAGTATAGTCCTGACTCAGAGATGTAGGTAAATGCCTTGGCAGCTGCGATTCAGTGTGAAAAATAGACAAATGTCTCTACCGCCAGGATTTGTATTAAGACACCCACTGGAGACCTCTCATATCCACTGCTTGTGTATGAAGACACAACAATTGGACACACAATGGTCGATAATTGACTTTGGCCATGCTGCATGGTCATCGGAAGTTAGACACTGGAGCCATGTATACTGCATATGGGATTGCAGTTGCAAGTTAAGACATACCCCTGGAACAGTCACGACATATCTGCATTTGAGCAGCCACTCCCACATTTCCTCCCCCAAATGCTCTCTGACGATCACTCACATTGTGAATAAATCTACACTGCGACCAGGGGTGTGCCAAGCCTAAGTGGTAGGGGGCATGGCCAACGCAGGGAGGTATAACTTGTTGCGGGCGCTTGCCGGCGGGAGGACTGATGGGCGCCGGCTGGTGGCAATCGGGTGCGATCGCTCACCCCTCCCATCCGCACACATCATGCAGGGAGAGAGAGCAGTGACTGCTTTCTGCAGCTGCCTCTCTCCCCAGCGCAGAACACAGCAGTGAGTGTGCTGGGCTGGGAAGAGAGCCAGCTGCAGCAGCAGTCACTGCTCTCTCTCCCTGCATGGTGTGTGCGGATGTAGGGGGGGGGGGGGGGGGCACCAGTCAGCGCCCATCAGTCCTCCCGCCCCAAGTGCTGGAGGTGTCTACACAGTCGGAAGGGGGGGCAGTGGGACCCAGGACCCCTCCAACAGGAGTTACCCACTCTCCCCTTCTTGGCGCCACTGACTGCTACCACTGTGGCAGAACCATTGCAGTATATGCATATGTGATACATTGCTCCACTGCATACGTTGGCATTGCGTCCATCTCTGAGTCAGGCCTTATGTTCAGTAACCTGATTAGCCCTAACAGAAAGGCATATTATAGGAATACTTCTCACAAGGTCAAAGGGAGATATTACTGTCTCACCCATCAAGCGCCTGCTGACAGTAACGTTGAATTGTGTATAGCCTACAGTTACTCATTGCTAGCTTATTATTGATTCGCCCTTAACTCCAAATGTACTTTTTGTTTTAAGCCGTATTGTTGCATCTTGTGTCATTCATTTACAGATTTCTGTAATTATATTATAGTGTAAGCTACACAGTCAATTTGAGTGATCAGATTTAATTAAATAAAATTAATATTGGTGGTATTCAATAAATGCAGCAGCCCAGTGGTTGTCAACGTCAACCCTAAAGTTTCCCCAACAGGTCATGTATTGAGGACTTCTGTCTGTGGAAGCAGGTGGGGCACATTCATATAAGTGCAGGATATTCACAGCAGAAAGATTTGCGGACCCTGCACCTGATTTTGTATTACCGCGGGCATGCGTGCTCCCAATACCCACGAAATTCAATTTTAAATAAGTGGTGTTTTGAATTGGCTGATGCTGTGTGTAGGGAGGGTGCAGGGTTAGGGGTAGTGTAGTGTGTGCAGGGTTAGGGGTAGTGTAGTGTGTGCAGGGTTAGGGGTAGTGTAGTGTGTGCAGGGTTAGGGGTAGTGTAGTGTGTGCAGGGAGGATGCAGGGTTAGGGGTAGTGTAGTGTGTGTAGGGAGGATGCAGGGTTAGGGGTAGTGTAGTGTGTGTAGGGTTAGGGGGGGTAGTGTAGTGTGTGTAGGGTTAGGGGGGGTAGTGTAGTGTGTGTAGGGAGGGTGCAGGGTTAGGGGTAGTGTAGTGTGTGCAGGGTTAGGGGTAGTGTAGTGTGTGCAGGGTTAGGGGTAGTGTAGTGTGTGTAGGGAGGATGCAGGGTTAGGGGTAGTGTAGTGTGTGCAGGGTTAGGGGTAGTGTAGTGTGTGCAGGGTTAGGGGTAGTGTAGTGTGTGCAGGGTTAGGGGTAGTGTAGTGTGTGTAGGGAGGGTGCAGGGTTAGGGGTAGTGTAGTGTGTGTAGGGAGGATGCAGGGTTAGGGGTAGTGTAGTGTGTGTAGGGTTAGGGGTAGTGTAGTGTGTGTAGGGAGGGTGCAGGGTTAGGGGTAGTGTAGTGTGTGTAGGGAGGATGCAGGGTTAGGGGTAGTGTAGTGTGTGTAGGGAGGATGCAGGGTTAGGGGTAGTGTAGTGTGTGTAGGGAGGATGCAGTGTTAGGGGTAGTGTGTGTAGGGTTAGGGGTAGTGTAGTGTGTGTAGGGAGGATGCAGGGTTAGGGGTAGTGTGTGTAGGGTTAGGGGTAGTGTAGTGTGTGTAGGGAGGATGCAGGGTTAGGGGTAGTGTAGTGTGTGTAGGGTTAGGGGTAGTGTAGTGTGTGTAGGGAGGATGCAGGGTTAGGGGTAGTGTAGTGTGTGTAGGGTTAGGGGTAGTGTAGGGAGGGTGCAGGGTTAAGGGGTAGTGTAGTGTGTGTAGGGAGGATGCAGGGTTAGGGGTAGTGTAGTGTGTGTAGGGTTAGGGGTAGTGTAGTGTGTGTAGGGGTAGTGTAGTGTGTGTAGGGAGGGTGCAGGGTTAGGGGTAATGTAGTGTGTGTAGGGAGGGTGCAGGGTTAGGGGTAGTGTAGTGTGTGTAGGGTTAGGGGTAGTACAGTGTAGTATTTATGGGGAGAGGGTACAGGGTTAGGGGTAGTGTAGTGTGTGTAGGGTTAGGGGTAGTGCAGTGTAGTATTTATGGGGAGAGGGTACAGGGTTAGGGGTAGTGTAGTGTGTGTAGGGTTAGGGGTAGTACAGTGTAGTATTTATGGGGAGGGAGGGTACAGGGTTAGGGGTAGTGTAGTGTGTGTAGGGTTAGGGGTAGTACAGTGTAGTATTTATGGGGAGAGAGTACAGGGTTAGGGGTAGTGTAGTGTGTGTAGGGTTAGGGGTAGTACAGTGTAGTATTTATGGGGAGAGGGTACAGGGGTAGTGTAGTGTGTGTGAGAGGGGAGTGGGTGCAGGATAAGCGATGGTATAGTGTAGTGTAGTGTGTGCGGGGCAGGGGTGATCAGAGATGTATGTAAATGCCTTGGCATGCCTTGGATGAGGGCTAGTGTAGTGCAGTGTGTGCGGGGAGCAGGTGGAGGCGGTGGTGTAGGGTAGTACAGTGTGTGTGGGGAGAGAGTGCAGGGTTAGGGGTAGTGTAGTGTGTGCAGGTAGTGTGTACAGGGTTGGGGTATTGTAGTGTGTGTAGGGAAAGGATGCAGGGTTAGAGGTAGTGTAATGTGAGAAGGGAGCAGGTGCAGGGTGAGGGGCAGCATAATGGAGTGTGGGATGATAGCTAGACAGTGTCTAGTTAGACAGTCAATAGATAGACACCACATGTTAGCCAGGCATTAGGTCGACAGGGTCAGATGGTCGACACGAAAAACGTAGACAATACAAAAAGTCGACGGTCAAAGGATCGACATGAAAATGGTCGACACAGAAAAGGTATACATTTTTAATTTAAATTTTTGTGGTTTGTGTGGATAGTTTTGTCATCTGGGACCCCCAATTGTAGAAAGGCATCCCCTCGCGGGGCTTGCCACGCTTCGAGCACAAGGTTTATAACCAACTCTATGTCAACATGGAAAGAAAGGTATGAAGTAGTGCAAAAACATGTAAAAGAAACAAAACCAAAACCTGTCTACCTTTTTTTTTATGTCGCCCTTTTGACCTTTTATACAGTTTACTGTCTACTTTTTTCATGTCGACCTTTTGACCCTGTTGACTTAAAGTCTGTCTAACATGTGGTGTCTATCTATTGACTGTCTAACTAGACACTGTCTATTGTCCGGATACCGCATAGTGTATTGCGGGTGCATGGTGAGGGGCAGTATAGTGTAGTGCGGGTGCATGGTGAGGGGCAGTATAGTGTAGTGTGGGTGCATGGTGAGGGGCAGTATAGTGTAGTGCGGGTGCTTGGTGAGGGGCAGTATAGTGTAGTGTGGGTGCATGGTGAGGGGCAGTATAGTGTAGTGTGGGTGCATGGTGAGGGGCAGTATAGTGTAGTGCGGGTGCTTGGTGTGGGGCAGTACAGTGTAGTGTGGGTGCATGGTGAGGGGCAGTATAGTGTAGTGCGGGTGCATGGTGAGGGGCAGTATAGTGTAGTGTGGGTGCATGGTGAGGGGCAGTATAGTGTAGTGTGGGTGCATGGTAGATAGACACCACATGTTAGCCAGACATTAGGTCGACAGGGTCAGATGGTCGACACGAAAAACGTAGACAATACAAAAAGTCGACGGTCAAAGGATCGACATGAAAATGGTCGACACAGAAAAGGTATACATTTTTTATTTTAATTTTTGTG
Source organism: Pseudophryne corroboree (assembly GCF_028390025.1). Classification (NCBI taxonomy): domain Eukaryota; kingdom Metazoa; phylum Chordata; class Amphibia; order Anura; family Myobatrachidae; genus Pseudophryne; species Pseudophryne corroboree. Next base: position 431,744,300 of record NC_086449.1, on the reverse strand, counting down.
GTTTGTGTGGATAGTTTTGTCATCTGGGACCCCCAATTGTAGAAAGGCATCCCCTCGCGGGGCTTGCCACGCTTCGAGCACAAGGTTTATAACCAACTCTATGTCAACATGGAAAGAAAGGTATGAAGTAGTGCAAAAACATGTAAAAGAAACAAAACCAAAACCTGTCTACCTTTTTTTTTATGTCGCCCTTTTGACCTTTTATACAGTTTACTGTCTACTTTTTTCATGTCGACCTTTTGACCCTGTTGACTTAAAGTCTGTCTAACATGTGGTGTCTATCTATTGACTGTCTAACTAGACACTGTCTATTGTCCGGATACCGCATAGTGTATTGCGGGTGCATGGTGAGGGGCAGTATAGTGTAGTGCGGGTGCATGGTGAGGGGCAGTATAGTGTAGTGTGGGTGCATGGTGAGGGGCAGTATAGTGTAATGTGGGTGCATGGTGAGGGGCAGTATAGTGTAGTGTGGGTGCATGGTGAGGGGCAGTATAGTGTAGTGCGGGTGCTTGGTGAGGGGCAGTATAGTGTAGTGTGGGTGCATGGTGAGGGGCAGTATAGTGTAGTGTGGGTGCATGGTGAGGGGCAGTATAGTGTAGTGCGGGTGCTTGGTGAGGGGCAGTATAGTGTAGTGTGGGTGCATGGTGAGGGGCAGTATAGTGTAGTGCGGGTGAGGGGCAGTATAGTGTAGTGCGGGTGCATGGTGAGGGGCAGTATAGTGTAGTGTGGGTGCATGGTGAGGGGCAGTATAGTGTAGTGTGGGTGCATGGTGAGGGGCAGTATAGTTTAGTGCGGGTGCTTGGTGAGGGGCAGTATAGTGTAGTGTGGGTGCATGGTGAGGGGCAGTATAGTGTAGTGCGGGTGCTTGGTGAGGGGCAGTATAGTGTAGTGTGGGTGCATGGTGAGGGGCAGTATAGTGTAGTGAGGGTGCATGGTGAGGGGCAGTATAGTGTAGTGTGGGTGCATGGTGAGGGGCAGTATTGTGTAATGTGAGTGCATGGTGAGGGGCAGTATAGTGTAATGTGGGTGCATGGTGAGGGGCAGTATAGTGTAGTGTGGGTGCATGGTGAGGGGCAGTATAGTGTAGTGTGGGTGCATGGTGAGGGGCAGTATAGTGTAGTGCGGGTGCATGGTGAGGGGCAGTATAGTGTAGTGTGGGTGCATGGTGAGGGGCAGTATAGTGTAGTGCGGGTGCATGATGAGGGGCAGTATAGTGTAGTGCGGGTGCAGTGTGAGCAGTAGCATAGCGTAGTGTGTGCAGGGTGACCGGTAGTGTAGTGCAGTGTGTGTGGGGAGCGGGTGCAGGGTGAGTGGTAGTGTATTATAGTGTAGTGCAGTGTAGTGTGTTTGGGTAATGGGTAGGACTGTACCTGTGTCCGGTCCTTGGTAGCTGATGTCTGCGACACTGGAGAGGATACGAGAAGCGGAGAAGGAAGACAACCCTGCAGAAGGTGAGTAACTGTGGACTAATTGTGCCACAGTCTATCGCATTTCTTTGGGAATATGGTGCTGGCTCCATTTTCCTGGAGATTTCTCCTGAAGTGGCTGTAGCCGCAGCAGAAAGTAAGTATATAGAATGGATGTAGGGTGTGGAAAGGGGTTACGTTTATGTGACTGGCAATCATGAGACCGCCGGTCACAATTCCGACACTGGGATCCCGGCATCTGAAAATCCTGATGGTTGGCATGCCGACCAACAGAGACTATTCCCACCCATAGAAAGTGAAAATAACCTGTGGCGAGCGCAGCGAGCCCGCAAGGAACTTCATTCCGCTCGCCCCCCCCACCCCCCTTCCCTCCTACCCCTGCTGGCCATCTGACAGCCGTGTACAAAGTGACCCCTGGATCCCAGTAACCCTGCACCCATAGATATGCCTCTGCCTATATGCTGACTATCCCTAACGAACTGTATCATCAATATCAGCATGCTAGTGTACCAGTCCTATTCTTGGTGTAAGAGATTCCTCTGAGAGCAGCAGTCTGCAAACAGAAAGCACCTTGAGTCCTATTGAAGAAAGAGCGCTATATAAATAAAATTATTATTATTATCTGCATAGTCCTCTATATGTGTCTCTACATTTTCTGCTCAGTATGACATTATTTTATTATATAACATATACAGTTTATCTTGTATTTAATAGTGTTGAATTTCTTTTTTATGTGCTTTAAATTGGTGTGAATTGCATTTTTTATTATTTGTTCTCAAAATAGACCTTTAATAAGTGTCACTTTTACAGCTCTCTTGACTTAATGTATAGAATACGTAGCGACTCCTGAAGCACCGTTAACACCTTTAAGTATCTTCAATTTAGGCCAGGGAAAGAAGACAAAAAGCTTTTGTGTAAATGTAATTACTCACCTCATCCAAAGTCTTTCAGTACAGAGTGTGTAATGTAGGTGGGACATTGGTGAAAAAGCTGGAAGGTTGGCTGTTATTAATGTTAGCTGCTGGTAAGGCAGACAGGTATGGGGTATATTATAACTGTAACAAGCTTTGTAGGAATGTGTGATTCTAGAATCTGTTATAATTGCATTACAGAGGGACAGGTGTGTAAAAGAGACCACTGTTGCTATTACAGCATATTCATCATCTTTCCAGTGATAAAAGCGTATTTCCGCTTGTGTTTGATCACGGTGTAAAGGTTTAGTTCCGTGTACACTTACATCTGTGTTTAGATTCCATCTTAGCTTATATATCACAGTGCAGGATAATGAGCATGTACAAGCATCCAGCAATCCCATCTGTCAGACACGCAGTTCTGATCACAATTTGCTAACATCTACTGTAAGACATTTCTGTGAGTCGTTTATGTCTGAGGTCATTAGCATGTATGGTTCTTACATAGTCTCATCCTCTGCTAGGTAATATAAGATCCGCGGCATTTGCCAACATGTTCCCAGGCCTTGCTGTGATTGCAGTGTCTCTCCTGCATAATATTGCCTGTATAATTGCAGCATTATACCTGCAAGGCTTACTCTGTCTCATCCTCAAAGGAACATTATTGTGTGTCCTAATGATACTGTCTCATTAATTATTCTAATTTAAATGAAATTTCACATCTGCAATAACATTTGTAGGCATATGAAAATTATTTGTGACTTATTCATCTGCAAAGGAGCAAGTCTTGATGATGTATGTTTTCCTAGAACAGAAGCATTTGTTCCATTTCTGCTGCCTATTAAATGTCACTAGGATGTGATTAAATAGTAATGGATTATAGTTATGTGGTGGCATTCTCTTGCCATTGTATTTGTATACCAGCTAATTTGTATCCGATAATTGGTATCACCGTACGCTTGTTTCCTGTTCACAGATGTGACTGTGGCTGTTATATAGGTGTGACTACAGTATATCTGTTCATTGCTTTATGCAATTGGTGTCCTGTTTTGAAAATGTCCTTCAGTGGCAGAAGTTGAATGTGAAATAAACCTATTTTTGTTGATCTAAATTAGAATAATATATAGAATATTAACTAGAATATATAATACAGGATTTTACATGTATATTTGGGTAAAATACGCTCTGTACTGTTAATCAGTGAATGCTGCAAACATCTGCACTTAGAAATAGAATTTTCTTAAAGGTCAAGTGCATGGTCACTTCCGTGGCTGTATGACGGCCAGTACTAAGCAGTCTCTTTCTCTTATGATCGGGGAACTGGCTCACTAGATATTCTTCTGTAAGCCATGTTAGTGTGTCTTAAAGATAACATGTAGAATGAGGAGAGTACTAAAGCTCTGGTGTGTGAGAAAGGAATTATATAAGCAGTGAAAGTTCAAATAAAATCAGAACTGATGGTGTTTTAAGTGTCAGTGATGTGTGATGGAGGTCAATCCACATGATGGATAGCTTTACCAGGGATTGGTTCATTAACTAGGTAGAACACAGGATGCTAGTCAACACAGGGTTAATGCAGCAGGACTGCAGTGCTGGAATAGAGACAGTAAAGATAGATCCAGCCAGGAGCGGGTTAATGCAGGCTGTGTACGGTATCTGGAGCACACGCCTGCACATACACTCAGTGGTGTTGTATATAGGGGTGGTCTTCAGTTTGCCGGCTGTCGGGATCCCGGCGCACAGTATACCGACGCCAGAATCCCGACAGCCGGCATACCAACACTTTATCTCCCTCTTGGGGGTCCACGACCCCCCTGGAGGGAGAATAAATACTGTGCCCGCAGCGTGGCGAACGCAGTGAGCCCATGAGGTCTAGGTCTCAGACTAGTCTGGATTATGATTTTGGGATGTTTTATCCGAGTTTAGTGTCTGAGGAAGACTGTGGAGAAATCTCCAGTGCAGAGTCAGGAGAAGTTTTGGAGGATGATAGAGCTTTTAATATGGAATTGGTTGATATCATACTTAAGAATATTTACAAAACAATGAATTATAAAGAAACTGTGAATCGGGATGAGTAAGATTTATTATTTCAGGACAGAACCAAGAGGAATAGGTTCTTTCCAGTTCATAAAGTTATGAAAGATATCATACGTAAAGAATGGCAACAGTTAGACAAATGATTGGCTAATTTCAAGAGAATTAACCGTATGTATCCCTTTAATGATGAGGAATTTATGGCTTGGTGCAGTATGCCTAAAGTGGATGCAGCAGTGGCAGATGTCACCACAGGAACTACAATACCGCTAGAGGATGGGGCTATATTGAAGGACTCTATGGATAAGAAAATGGAGAATGCTTTAAAGAAGTTGCATATATCTGCTACTGTTTCACTAAAATCTGAAGTTGCTATAGCCTCTGTCTCCAGAGTGTTGAGATTATGGTGCTCTACTATGCAAACTGATTTACAAGAAAGAGTCCCAAGAGATTATGTGCTGAAAAATGTGACAGTTATACAGAGAGCTATAGATTATATATGTGAAGCCTCCCTTGACGTGCTGGATTTCTCAGCTAAGTCTATAACCTCAGGCGTTACCACTAGGAGGGCGTTGTGGTTACGCTCATGGTCAGCAGATATGCATTCCAAGAACAGGCTTGTTACACTTCCATATGAAGGATCACTTTTATTTAGTAATAAACTGGAATCGATGATCCAAAGAATGACGGATGGTAAATCCGTAAGGCTGCTCAGGACAAGCGTGGTAGATATCCTAGGCCATCTACTAGACAACGGTTCAGGCAAGCTAGGTCTTATTGGCCTGGGCATCCCTATGGAGATAGGTGTGGTGCCGGTACATCGCGTCAGTCCTTTCGCCGAGGAAATAGAGAGGTAGACAGAGACAATGACTATGCAGGTTCCTCTATGTTTACACCAGTAGGGGGCAGAATTTGAAAATTTGCCGACCAATTGAGTGAAAGTATTCAAGACATATGAGTACTGGATGTATTATCTGCAGGATACCAACTAGAATATATGAAAAAAACAAGAAGAGACAAATTTGTGACAACCTTACCACTTATAAAGCAAGAAAGAATAGTGCTGAAAGAGAGCCCGGAGACTTTGATCAGTACAGAGGCTGTGGAAGCAGTACCTTCAACGGAAAGGAGAAGAGGTTTCTATTCCCGTCTATTCATAGTGAAAAAATCCTTAGGGTGATTCAGGACGATATTGGACCCGAGAGTTGAACAAATTGAAAAAGAAGAAATATGGAAACTTTGAAAACTATTCTGATGGGGGTAAGAAAGAGAGATTTCCAGGCCTCAATAGATCTGAAAGGCACCTACTTTCATATCCCCATCAACGAAGGCGACAGGAAATTCCTAAGATTCAGTGTAGGAGAAAGGCACTTCCAGTTTACTTGCCATCCTTTCGGCATTACGTCCTCTCCAAGGAAATTTACAAAGGTTGACCCTTATAGCCTATCTCAGGCAGGATAGGGGGTCATTCCGAGTTGTTCGCTCTGTAAATTTCTTCGCATCGCAGCGATTTTCCGCTTAATGCGCATGCGCAATGTCCGCACTGCGACTGCGCCAAGTAAATTTGCTATGCAGTTAGGAATTTTACTCACGGCTTTTTCTTCGTTCTGGCGATCGTAATGTGATTGACAGGAAATGGGTGTTACTGGGCGGAAACAGGCCGTTTTATGGGCGTGTGGGAAAAAACGCTACCGTTTCCGGAAAAAACTTGTTTATTGTTGGGCAGCACTTCATGTGTCGCAGTTCTTTTACTGTATTCTTCTTCTATTCCTGTTGATGTTTTTATGGTAATATTTTTTTTATTGTTTTTTATTTATTTTATTTCTCTAAGCATATTATGTAAATTTGATATATGTTTCTATGGTTTACCAATAATGTGTATGGTATCTGCAACATAACAACTTGTATCACGGAACATCCATAGCCTTGTACATGATATTTAATGGTTAAAGTCATGTATTCTGTTTTGCTGCTCATTATAACTGCAACACTTGTGATTATTTGTTCAACCCGTTATATTTGTTTACTTTGGGTTCTGCCCTACATGTGCGTCTGGTGTTTCTGTAATGCTGGTTTACAGTGCATCCGGAAAAGTATTCACAGCGCTTCACTTTTTCCACATGTCGTTATGTTACAGCCTTATTCCAAGATGGAATAAAGTAATTTTTTCCCTCAAAATTCTACACACAATACCCCATAACGACAATGTGAAAAAATAGTTTTTGAGATTTTTGCAAATTTATTAAATTACATGTACATAACAGTGGCGTGCGGTGAGGTCAGTGGCTGGTGAGGCATGCCAGCTAAAGCCGCTGCTATGGTCACTGCCAGAGGTGGATTTAGCCCTCATGGGGCCCTAAGCAAGACACCGATTTGGGGTCCACTTCCTCATACACTCCATAGCACTATATCTGTCATCACCGCCACTGGCTGTGCATGCTGTGCTTGCGTCTCCTTCCCTCACATGTACTTAAGCTATAGCAGCAGCGCAGGTTCTACCTACACTACTGCAGTAGGGGAAGATTCCAGAGACTCCTCTCGGGCAGCGTGGGGACAGACTCTCCAGCAGCAGCAGGTCTCCATGCAGCTGCACCTGCACATCCGCCTTGCTCCTTAAGCCAGTGGAGAGTGGTGGCAAAGCTGATCACCTGCCTCCAGCATAATGGTCCCAAATCATCTACCGCTCCCCAGTATAGGGAACACATGCCATCCCACAACTCCTGCAATCTGTATAATGGAGACACCCCTTTACATTTTCCAAAACGTCATCACTGCTGACCCTTCCCATAGTAACAGTACCACCTCCTTTTATCTACCCCTGTGTAGCAGAACCACCCATATATATCAAATCCACCATAGTCAGGCAGCGCCACACACCCATTCTCTCCCTTTCATGTGTCTCATTTCCATTTACCTATTCCCCTAACACACTCCGCACTGCCAGTACACAGCCACTCCTCAGACACCCAAACACAGTGCTCAGGTTTAACAGCCCACCCCAATCCCCTCTCCTATTAGACTGTCAGCTCCTCAAAATAGACAAGCGACGAGGAGCTGCAGCAGCTGCCACCCGCACACCCCCTGACTTGCTTCACCCGTCGCTGCCACATCAGCTTGCTCCAGATCAGGGTACCTCTGACTCAGCAACTGGAACCCGGGGTGACAGTAAAAAGGAGGGGCACCAATAAAATCGGCCGGATATGTGATAAAATATCTGGGGGGATAATTGCCTGCTCCCACCACCTGGCGCGTTTCAACTGGTCCAGGTGTGTCTGGGTCACCACAGCCCCAGTTCCACTTACACTTCCTACATCCTCACACAAAGGCTGTCTGCGCCCTGCCAAGGCCAGCCGCCAGTGAGAATAAAGCACAGAGGCAGGAGAAGGGAGGGTGGATGGCGGCGGATGGGAGGGAGCTTCATCAGATCCCTGCCGGTAGCTGTCAGTTCACTTCACTGACAGCCTGCCGGTGAGGAAGTATTCATTCAGCGCAATCAAAATGCACCAGCTGCCCTCCATGGTACAGCCCTGTCTGGGGCCCCCTGCAACCTGCCGGGCAGCTTTGGCCGCATAGTGGTGGTAAATCCGCTACTGGCCGCCACCTCTGCCCGCTACTGTACTACCGCCCCATCAGCTATCGGCCCTGCCGCTAATTCCGAATTCCGATGCCGCCAAAAATGTACAGGGAGCAGCGGGAGCCAGGGTCTGGGCAGCAGCAGTGAGTGCAGCTTATGTAGTGTTGTTTACCTTCATAGAAAGGACGCTACCCCCTAGCTTCCAGCGATGATCAGTAGGTGTGAAGGAACAGGTGCTGGGGCCCGGTGGGATGGACAATAAGGAGGAATCCCAATGCAAGTGGCCTGGATGTCAGGGGGAGCTCCAAATCTACTGCCCAATCACCTCTTCCTCAGTGACGCCCCTGTCACTGAGGCACTTATACTAGTGCCGCTTACAGTGGCTTTTTTAATGGGCTTTTAAAGCCCTCTCCTTGGTCCGTCCCCTCGCTTCCGGCTCTTTATCATTGGCAGCTGGAGGCTCTACTCTCAGTGCCTCCGAAACACATTTAAACCTATTTTATCATTTAAAAATGAATACAATAATATAAAGCATATACTTAAGACACAGTATTTTCTTTATATTACTGTAATCATTAATGACAGGGGAGGCACTTCCTCCCCTGCCTCCACTGACTGCATGTCCCTGGTACATAAGTATTCACAGCCTTTGCCGTGAAGCTCAAAATTGAAAATTGAAGAAATGTGTGCTGCTAATTCAGGAGAGCACTTATTCTGGAATATCACCATAATCCAATTGTTTATTATCTCTTCTAAGAGGTACCAACAAATCTGTCCAGCCCATCATGAATTATCTCTGGAGAATAAGCAATATCTGATCTGTTTTCACAGTTTCTTTGCTTTATTGTGTGGCATAGCAATGGCATGAGGTATCCCACACTTGTCTCCCTGAATGTCATGGAGACTCCCTGAAATAGCAGCAATCTCCCTGATTGCACCTTACTCACATTATGAAGATGTTATGTACTTAAATTTTTTTTATATATATATATATATATATATATTCAGATGGGGTCATCGGTGCCATTTCAGTGCATCCGTTATAATGTTCCCTATGGCTGCATGCATTTCCACTTATAGTGTTCACTCTAGGATATTTTTATGGCAGGGTGCTGATCATGGAGGAGGGCACATTTTTGATGTGACACTTTGCGCACAAAGCATAGCCCATATGTTTATAGTTTTTATACATATATATTTCCCGTTAATGTATCATATACCCCTACATACATATAGGACACCCATGTAACACACAACATCTGTACTGAAAAAAAAATATGATTTTGGTACTTACCAGGTAAATCCTTTTCTTTGAATCCATAGGGGGCACTGGAGTACTCTTGGGATATGGACGGCTTCCGCAGGAACAGGGCACTGAATATTTAAATTTAGAACACTCCACCCCTCCATATTCCAGAGTACCTCAGTGTTTTTTACTGAGCCGAACAGGAGCTATAGAGGTTGACAATGGAGAATTACATATAACATAACGGACAACAATAAAGTTGACACATAACGTTACTGACAACTAAACAGTTGACACCATAACCGATAGAACTTGATAATTTGAACCAGTCGGTGAGAGTGTGTTACCATAAGATCCCCTGAACTTACCACAAACCAGGTAAAACTGCTCTGGGTGGGCGTCCAGTGCCCCCTATGGATTCAAAGAAAAGGATTTACCTGGTAAGTACCAAAATCCTATTTTCTTTTTCATCCACTAGGGGTCACTGGAGTACTCTTGGGACGTACCAAAGCTTCGCCCGTATGCGGGAGAGCTGTTTGGCACCTGTAACACTAGGCGGCCAAAGCTAGATGCTGATGCCGCAAACGTATCAAACTTGTAAAAGCTCACAAACGTGTGCAGTGATGACCATGTAGCCGCACGGCAAACCTGCGTCGTAGAAGCCCCACGACCAGCTGCCCATGAAGCTCCCACAGAACGCGTGGAATGAGCTGTTACTGATGTAGGCGGCTGTAACCTAGCATGAAGGTAAGCCTGACGGATGGTCAGTTTAATCCATCTGGATAAGGTCTGCTTAGAAGCTGGCCAACCCATCTTGGCAGCATCATAGAGAACAAATAACGTATCCGTCTTACGAACTGTAGACGTTCGGGATACATAAACGCGTAGGGCGCGTACCACATCCAAAGTTCCAGAATCTTCTGTTAATACAGGAACTACTATTAGTTGATTGATGTGAAAAGATGACACCACCTTTGGTAAGAAAGCGGGATTCGTCCGAAGTTCCGTTCTGTCATCATGAAACACCAAATACGGTGGCTTGCATGACAAGGCACCCAAATCTGAAACACTCCTTGCCGAAGCTAAGGCTAGGAGGAAAATTGTTTTCCAAGTGAGACACTTAATATCCACTTGTTGTAAGGGTTCAAAATATGAAGACTGTAAGAAATCTAAAACCAGATTCAAGTCCCATGGGGCTGTAGGTGGAATGAATGGAGGCTGTTCTCTGAGGACACCTTGCAGAAAAGTGTGTACCGACGGCAATAGAGCCAATCGTCTTTGAAAGTAAATTGACAACGCAAATACCTGCACCTTTAGTGTAGATAAACGCAGTCCTCCATCTAACCCCGTCTGTAGAAATAACAAAAGACGGGATAACTTGAAAGATGATGTCGGAAACTTCCGAGCTTCACACCAACCTATATAGGCACGCCAAATTCTGTAATAATGAGCTGCCGTAACCGGCTTCCTAGCTCGTAACATGGTTGGTATAACCGATTCTGGAATGCCCTCTCTTCTTAAGAGTGCGGTCTCAACAGCCATCTTGTCAAACGCAACCGCGCTAAATTGGAGTAAAGGAACGGACCCTGTTGTAACAGGTCCGGACGTAGTGGCAGCGGCCAAGGATCGTCTGCGAGTAGTCCGCGGAGATCCGACAACCAAGCTCTCCGAGGCCAATGAGGCGCCACCAGTATGACTGTGACGGACTCTCTTTTGATCCGTTTTAGCAACAGAGGGAGCAGCGGAAACGGTGGAAACAGATACACGAGGCTGTATGGCCACGCGATTGTGAGAGCATCCACCGCCACTGCCTTTGAATCTCTCGTTCTGGACATATACTGGGGCGTTTGGTGATTGTGGCGAGATGCCATCAGGTCCACTTGAGGGTAACCCAACCTCTGGACCAACATGTGAAACACTTCTGGATTTAATGCCCATTCTCCTGGATGAAAATCCCGACGGCTGAGATAATCCGCCTCCCAGTTGTCCACTCCCGGAATGAACACTGCCGACAATATCACTTGGTGATGTTCGGCCCAATTGAGGATTCGAGCTACTTCCCGCATTGCCATGCGGCTTCTCGGTCCTCCTTGTTTGTTGATGTACGAGACCGCCGTCGCGTTGTCTGACTGCACCTGGACAGTCTGAGACCGAAGCATGTGCACTGCTTGTCGTAGCGCATTGTAAATTGCCCGGAGTTCCAGGACATTTATAGACAGCAATCTTTCGTGATCCGCCCAGAGACCCTGGAGCTGACAATTTTGAACTACAGCTCCCCAACCTCTGAGACTCGCGTCCGTCGTTAGAATTATCCAATTTCAGGCGCCGAACCGTTTCCCTGCGGTTAGATTGTGTACTTTGAGCCACCAGAGTAGAGATACCCTTGCCCGTGGCGACAACCTCACCCTGTGGTGAATCTGCAGATGCGAGCCCGACCACTGTGCGAGCACATCCAGTTGAAATGGACGTGAGTGAAATCTTCCGAACTGAAGTCGTCCCCCTTGAGATCTAGCGCAATCATGAATTCCTGTGGCTCTAAACCTGCAATCACTGACCGCAGAGATTCCATCTTGAATCTGTAGTAAGTGAGGTACTGATTGAGACCCTTTAAGTTCAATATTGGCCTGACGGAGCCATCCGGCTTCGGTACCACAAACAGACTGGAATAATAACCCTGACCCTGTTGTTGTACCGGGACCTGAATCAAAACTGCTGAATCCAGTAGGGTTTTTTTGCAGAACCGCCCTCTTGTCGTCCGAGAGAGGTAGTCCTTTCTTGAAAAACCGCAGTGGCGGAAGACAGTCCAACTCTATTTTGTAACCTCTTAACACTAAATTGCGGATCCACCCATCTGTGGATATCTGGAACCACGCCAAATGGAACGTCTGAAGGCGTGCTCCCACAATTGGAGATCCGAGATGGGCTGGGAGCCCGTCATGCCACTGGCTTGTCGGTGACCGTGGCGTCCTGACGACTGGTGTTAGTTTGTTGGAAACCACGTCCTCGTCTACCAGGCGTGGCTGTTCCTCTGCCACGAACGCGAAAGGGCTGAGGTCTAAAGGATTTGAACGCAGGTCCAGAGTATCTCCGTCTTGGTACCGTTGGAGGCAATGGTAAGAAAACAGACTTTCCTCCCGTGGCCTCAGAAATCCGTTTGTCCAATTCAGGACCAAACAACTTCTCGCCCCCGTAAGGTAACGCCTCTATACCTCTTTTGACCTCTGCCTCCGCTTGCCAAGAACGCAGCCAGAGTGCTCGTCATATTGTAACCAGTGACGATGAAATGCGAGAAGTGAGCTGACAGACGTCAGTAGAAGCTGTACATAGATACTCCGCAGCCTCACAGATTTGATCAGTAAGAAGTATAAGGTGATCGTCATGTAGGGCAGACTTGAGTTCTGTTATCTATACTATGAGCGCCTTAGTGACCCATATGACAACCAACCCAGGTCGCAGCAGCACTCCTGCTGCTATATACATGGACTTTAGCATAGTTTCTATTTTGCGGTCTGAAGGGTCTTTAAGCGTAGTAGCAGTTGGCACTGGTATGGTTAATTTCTTTGTAAGTTTTGACACAGACGAATCAACCATTGGTGGATTCTCCCATGTACATGTCACCGAGTATGGAAACGAGTAACTAGACTTAAATCTGCGAGGTATAGAAAACAGTTTATCTGGATTCTTTCGTGTTTCTACTAACATCTTATTAAGAGACTCCGAAACAGGTAAACACATTGGAGATCTCTGTCGTTTAGTAAATACGACTTCATCATTTGTCAGAGGCTCCTCAGTTTCTGTAAACTTCAGAGACTGACGCACCGCTCTGATGAGATTATCAATGCCTGGGCTGTTAAAATCATCACTATCTGACTCCACTTCGCCCTCCTCACCCTCATCTTGCGCAGTGAGGTCTGGCATGGAATCGTCAGAATGCAACATAGCAGAAACTGGTAAATCATAAGACATATGAAATTTATCCCGTCTACCAAAAATGGACTTGGACTTTTGGCAAGGCTGAGACGCCTCCGGTAGTTCTGGCGGTCTCACCTTAGACTCAGATCTTTCCGCTTCCCGCTCTTGTTGAGCGGCGGTCCATTCTGATTGCAACCCAGCCAGTACATTGGCTAGCATTTCCCATGGAGGGTCCGGGGAGGAAACCGGCTTTAAAACCGGAGCAGAAATTGTATTCGTAACTGAATTCACAAAACATACTGTACATGTGGTAGATCCATCCGGTAACACACTGTTACAGACCTTGCAGTGAAACTGCTTTTTAGTTTTTGCTGGTGCCTTACTCATTATGCAGACAGACAATACAATATACAAAACAGACACTTGCACAACTCAGTAAAATAGTACTAAGATGTGTGTAATATATATATATATCTGGGCAAGTGCAGTACACGTGGCCAGTCCTAGGAAATGTGATCCCAAATTCCCACTAACACCCCTGCGCCTCCGGTGGAGTGGAGATGTAGGACAGGAACGTTCTGGAATCACAACAGGAAGAAACAGGAAGCATGGTTAAAATGGCCCCCATGCCATGCTTACAGTAGTAATCACAGTACAGGTTATAATCTTTTGAAACAGATATATAACCTGGGATAGTGTAACAAAAGCCTAATAGCCTCTGCTTTCTATATCATCTATGCTGCTGCTTTCCCCCCCGTGCAGCTGCGTGCTCCTGCTGCTATACATGGTGCTGTGAGCTTCTCCCCCCCCCCTCCCCCGTATGCTCCGTGTACTGGAACATGTAAAAGGGCCGGGGAGCGGGAGCCGGGGAACGGCCAGCGGGAGTCGGGTAGCGGGACGGCCAGCGGGCGCCGGAGAACAGACAGCGGGAGCCGGGGAGCGCGCTCCCTCTATGCGGCTCTGAGCAGCGGCGGCGGGCAGCTTACTATGCGGCTCTGAGCAGCGGCGGCGGATGTACATTGTCTCAGAAACAGTGTCCCCACACAGCGGGACCGCCCCGTCCCCCAACATACCTGGACTCCTGTGGTGAGGCTACGACGGGGCTTCTTTGTAAGCACTGGCCAGCCTTTTCTGCAGGATGTCTGCTCTGGCTGTGAGGGTGCACTTTTAGAGAGGACCGACACGCCACAGCTGCTTGTAGCAGCTTCCACTATCCCGGACCCTGGCCTTTTGGAAGGGGGAAAGGGATGTGGTAAAGTGAAAAAAGAAAAATCAAAAATAATAAAAATATATCCAAAAATAAGTGTGGACTGAGCCACACAAGCCTGTTGCTACGATGAGCACAGAAAAAAACACTGAGGTACTCTGGGATATGGAGGGGTGGGATTCATTTCATGGTGTGCTATCCTGTTGTCGACTATCCACTTCTTCAATCCCTTCACTTTCTGGCGTTGGAGTCTGTGCCATCTGAACCACCGCTAAGGGAACCATCCATCTTTAAGAGTGGTAATTATTGTGGACATTTCATCCCATTTAAAAGGCTTTTAACATCTTCCAGGTCCACCTATATAGTCCCATAGGTCCTAATTTACCAGAGACTGGTTTCTATGAACTTTTATGAATAGCTCCATTTTTAACATTGTGTTTTATTTTTTGTTTATTGAATAGTTTATGTCCAAATAAATTTTAATGTCATTTACACCTGTCTGCCTATACCATTCATAGCGCTATATATTTTATGTATATATATATATATATATATATATATATATGCTCACTGCTTACCCTGTTCTTTCTCTCTTTGTCAGTGTGCTGTTATGCAGGCAGCCACAGTAGTGATGCCATTTACAGTCCTTCCATTTCTCTAAGGATAGAAATTGTGTTCCAATTTCAGAAGTGGGCAAGGAATAGAAAACGACACTGTAACATGCACTCTGACTGCTGCATTCTGTATACAAGGGGGCGATTTATGGTCCTGCAGTGTGCACTGAAAAAGGGCAGGGTGCTTTTTCACATTTCAAAAATGGGCAGAGTGCGGCATCCTGCTGAAACAGCCTAGAAGGAACACAAAGGGGTATATTCAACTGATGTCTGATCCTTTCGGATTGACATTGTCTGAATCGGGGCCAAAACCTGTCGGATTTGGCCTCAGAATCTGACAAAACACGTTGATCCATGGCTATTCCGCCAATCCATGTGTTTTCCCGACTTGTTGGAAAAACTGAGGGAGCATTGAATAGGCCGGCACCCCTTCCGACCTAAAAAAGTTGGAAACTGCTGTCTTTCCGATAAGACGGCAGTTTCCGACTGCAATTGAATACACCCCTAAGAATATATGAAGAAGCATGAAATGTATGTGTCTTTTCATCAACAAGTAGATCTTACTGAGTAACAATGCACTTGCGGAGAAGTACACGTCCAATTTTACTCCATGATCATAGGTGTTGCTTTCGCAATCTCCCTAAAATTTCTTTTGTGTGTGTGTGTGTGTGTATGTATGTGTATATATATATATATATATGTGTGTGTGTGTGTGTGTGTGTGTGTATATATATCTATATATATATATATATATATCTATATCTATATCTAGTACAGCGATGAGACTGGCACTCCAGTATAACTTAAATGCGTAGATGCCCGGGTGCCAGTGTGAAGAAATTGTGACATGGAGAGAACACAGCACTCACAGGACTTGAAGAACATCCAGCAGGCTGGCTCAAAAAACGTTGCCCAGCCAGCTGTTTTTTGAGCCAGCCTGCTGGATGTTCTTCAAGTCC
The DNA here is from genome assembly GCF_028390025.1 of Pseudophryne corroboree. Classification (NCBI taxonomy): domain Eukaryota; kingdom Metazoa; phylum Chordata; class Amphibia; order Anura; family Myobatrachidae; genus Pseudophryne; species Pseudophryne corroboree. Next base: position 431,728,416 of record NC_086449.1, on the reverse strand, counting down.
TGTGAGTGCCGTGTTCTCTCCATGCGATATATATAATAATAATAATAATAATAATTATTATTATTTATTTAATTATTTTTATTATTTAAATGGTGTGGTCACAAATACCGCAGATGTATAAGTGGATTCTAACCTATTGTGTTATATGTTTATAAGTGTGTATATATATATATCTATATATCTATATATCTATATATATATATATATATATAAAGAGATCATTGCATATATATCCACACTTGCTTAAAAAGAGCAATCGCTGGGATGACTATCCTGGAATAAGTGAGTCCACCGTTGAAATCACTTCCACTATAGCCAAACAAGTCAGGAGCACTCACCAGTCTTCAAATTCATTCACTTTTATTTAGAGCAGCATTTCAGTGCAATGTAATGCAGTAGCGACGTTTCGGTCCATACCAGGACCTTTGTCAAGCTAACCATGCAATGGACAAAACAGACATATATACCCCATAATCCCACCCACCAAACCAGTTAAACAATTAATCACCTTAACCCTTAATAAAACCAAGTGCTCACCAAGCACATATAAAAACGTTGGCTCTAAAAAGTATGATCATTGACAGAATTGAAGTACCACGAAGAGGAGGTGACCATGGGAAAATGCTACTAAAATGTGAAGCAGCATGGAGTTACAGACTGGACACTATTTGGACATGTGGCTTAAATGATTCCATACAATACAGTATATTTTTGGAATAGTTTGCTACTTTGATTTGGATATACAGGTTGAGTATCCCTTATCCAAAATGCTTGGGACCAGAGGTATTTTGGATATCGGATTTTTCTGTATTTTGGAATAATTGCATACCATAATGAGATATCGTGGCAATGGGGCCTAAATCTAAGCACAGAATGCATTTATGTTTTATATGCACCTTATACACACAGCCTGAAGGTAATTTAGCCAATATTTTTTATAACTTTGTGCATTAAACAAAGTGTGTCTACATTCACACAATTCATTTATGTTTCATATACACCTTATATACACAGTCTGAAGGTCATTTAATACAATATTTTTTAATAACTGTGTGTATTAAACAAAGTTTGTGTACATTGAGCCATCAAAAAACAAAAGTTTCACTATCTCACTCTCGCTCAAAAAAGTCCGTATTTCGGAATATTCCGTATTTCGGATATTTGGATATGGGATACTCAACCTGTATATATATATATATATATATATATATATATATATATAGAGAGAGAGAGAGATACTTAAGTGGTATACTGGCACTCCTCCTAAGGTCAAGACGCTTCAGTGCCCTCTGGTTAACTTTTACGTAGAATCCATGTAATGCAAGACAGCGGCACTCAGAGTCTTCCAGCAAAAGTAACGTGTATTTCACATCTACAACTCCTGGAGTTGCTGGAAGACTCTGAGTGCCGCTGTCTCGTATTACATGGATTATATATATATATATATATATATATATATATATAAATTACACACACACTAGCTTGAAGCGTGGCGAGACCGCAAGGGAACAAGCTGCGCTCGCCGCCGGTATCACGGCTGTCGGGATCCCGGCAGCTGGGATATCATACTGATCCCAGCTGCAGTACCTGGCTCCACTCGAATGGAAGTTGGTTACCTAGAATTTCCAAAAGTTAATGATTGCGCATATTTTTTAAATCTTTTTTTGTTTCACGAGTCAATTTAATCAGTGATCTTATGGATGTCAGTTCAGCTACCGCCACATCTTGCATCTAAATATTGCGTATGGTGGTAGGACGCGGGATTTATAATGGATTTGGCATATCGTCTTCGTCTTGCTTGTCGTCTTCGTCCTCGCTATTGAGGTGCGTACACCTGTAACTGCCGACTTGCCAAGAGCAGTGTAGGGGGCCCCTTCCCATGGAGCCCCACCCACAGCCCCCTGATGACTGATCATGATGATATGTTGCCTAAAACCTGTATGGGGACGTTACCTACACAATGGTGAAAACTATATCGCTTCCGGTTTAGTGGTTATGGAGTTTATCACAATCAGGCAAACAAACAAAGAGACTTTCATTTATAAGAGTCCATTTTTCTTAATTAGGGTTAGTTAGTTAAGATTAGTTGCAACAAACCAATGTGTTTATTGTGCAAACAGGAACTTTTCAATAAGCGTGATTCTTACACAAATTCAACCATATATGTGCCGAAGGCTGAATGTGTTCAGCCACCCAAGGCATGCGTATTTCACAGCGTGACTGTGCACACAGGAGTGGTTTATCTGTCTTTATAAAATGGCCCCTGTTACAAAATAGTTTTACGCGAGATGATGTAGGGTGAAACAGATAGAGAATAGGAGGAAAAAATAGTCCTATTTATCTGGCCCGCCATCAAGGGGGGACGGTGGGGACTCCAGTCCCGGGCCCTGGCTGAAAGGGGGCCCGGGTGGCAGCAATGAGGACCGCGGGTACAGGCCAGCTGCCTGCGCAGTACGCACCGGCAGGGCAGGCAGCCACGGAGGCACACAGCAGCAGTGTGTATTCTTTCTATTCAGCCGGCCGTGAGCCAATCGGAGCTCACAGACCGGCAGCCAATCAGGAGCTGCCAGCTCCAATACAGCCCCTAAGTGAATCATCCATTGTGACGGCATCAGAGACGACTTTGGCCAATTTATGAGCCATCCATTCTTCTGTAGACAAGTTATTGTCTGTTGGAGATGGCTCAAGAGCAATTCCTGGGATTGTGCCAGGATTAAAAGATCGTTGAGGTATGGAAAAATCCTTATCCCCTGCTTGTGGAGATAAGCTGCCATAACCACCATGATCTTGGTAAATACTCTGGGGGCTGTGGCCAACCCAAAGGGTAAGGCCTGGAACTGAAAATGTTGCTGTAGGATAGCGAACCTGAGGTAACTCTGATGAGACAATGCTATAGGTACATGCAGGTAAGCATCTTATATATCCAGAGATACCATGTAATCCCCTGGTTCCATGGCCAAAATTACGGAACATAATGTTTCCATATGGAACCTTGGGACCCAAATGTATTTGTTTAACATTTTGAGATTAAGGATGGGTCAAAACGACCCATTTGGCTTCTGGACCAAAAATAGGTTGGAATAAAACCCCTTCCCCCGTTGTTCCGGAGGTACTCGGACAATTACTCCTGACTGAAGCAATTTGTGAACTGCTTCTTGCAGTGCCCTGGCCCTCGTCTCTATGCGAGATGGGCTGGTACAAAAAAACCTTTGAGGAGGCTGCATTTTGAATGGGAAAACATAAGCCCGAGATATCACTTCATGCACCCAAGCGTCTGTTGTCGACCGCTGCCATATGTGTGCAAACTGAAGACGGCCCTCTACCTTGGAGGCCCCCACCCTCAGGCTTATGGTTTCTGTTCTGGTTTGGAAGTTGGCCCTCTAGTTGCCCACTGCTTCCTTGTTTTACCAGACTTATTGTGCTGGGTTTGCTTAAACTCATTTTTACCTTTTGTTTTACCTTGCCACCGAACTGGCCTAAAACCTGAACCCTTAGGCTTTGGAGTATAACTGGCAGGAAATTTAACCTTCTTGGATTCAGCTTCTGACTCCAGAATCTCCGTCAATTCCTTACCAAAGAGAATGTTCCCAACAAAAGGCAAAGCTTCCAGAACCTTTTTGGATTCTGAATCCGCTTTCCATGTACATAGCCAAATTGCTCTGCGAGCAGCTACCGTTAAGGCTGATGCTAGCAATCGTACCCATATCCATTGCTGCTTCTTCTAGAAATAGCGCAGCCTGATTCATATGAGCTATATGAGACTCCTGCTCCCTAGTAGGTGCTAAAAGCCCATTCTCAATTTCTTCAGCCCATTCAACTACCGCTTTTGCCATCCAGGCTGAGGCCATAGCAGGCCTTATGACTGCCCCTGACAGAGAAAACATGTTTTTCAAAAAACCATCCACTCTTCTGTCTGTGACATAATTTAATGATGTTGATGGCAAGGGTAAAATAGAGAAAACATGTTTTTCAAAAAACCATCCACTCTTCTGTCTGTGACATAATTTAATGATGTTGATGGCAAGGGTAAAATAGATTTTCGCACAGGTCGGATGACGTGTGCATCTACTTTAGGAGGCACTTCTCTTTTTAAACAGTCCCCAGTTGGAAAAGGGTAGTACGAATCCCATTTCCTTGGAATTCTATTTCTTATTGGGCATAGCCCAAGGTTCCTCCATAATTCATAATTTCCGTCAGTTCTTAAGACCCTGGAAACTCAACCCTCACTGTTTTGGGACATTTAAACACAGGTGTTTTAGTTTCAACTACTGGCTCAACTGAATCTTCTAGAGACAAAATAGCCTTCATTGCTCCAATCAACTCAGCTATATCTTCTGAGTTGAAACCCTCTATTTCTACTTCATAAGGTGAAGTAGAGTATATGGAGTCATCATCTGTTGTATCATCCTGTGTAGCTTGTTCATTAGATTATGTATTTACCCTTGGTTTATCAGCTTGTTGACTTGTAGAAGCTGTAGGGACTATATCATAGGATGGGAGCTACATGTATGGGTTAATCGTGTACCCTATTCCTGTGGCTGGAGCTGCAGGGGCCAACCTGTCAGCTATACTAGATAGAGTCTGTGCAAATATGGCCCAAGGTGGATCTATGTGTTGTTGAACAGCGATCTGCCTTGCAGTCTGCTGAAATGAAAAACAATTTGCACACAGCCCATTATTTCCCAAAGATTGAGTTGTTAACCCCACCTTGCAGGATATACATGTTTTGAGTGTTGGTGTTACTGTTGTAACCTCGTCACCCTTGCCGCTCTTAGACATGATAAATCATCAACTCTTCCACAGTATACTACACAATCTGTGACTGAAAACACTTTATATTGCATAAAAAGTGATATCAGTCCGACCCCAACCCAAGCACCAGCATTGAGGTTAAAAAAAACCCCACTGACAAACATATATAAAGTCAGCAATCACACTAGCAGTCAGCCACATATTATTAGTCATATGAGCATATAATCAACTACAAACACATTTCAAGTATGTAGGCGTACATTTACTGTTCTCTGTACTATACAGTTATTTTATTGTATTCAGACGCAATTGCGGAGAAAACCACAGCATTGTACAAAACTCATATGCAATAGGCACTAAACTTAACTATTCGTACTAACACAGTAGATAGAAATTTAGTGCTGTATAACCCTTACTCTGTAGAGTGGGATACAGGGAGACTCACCCCACTTCCAGGATCGATCAATACATTAGCAAACCGCTGAGTGGATCCAGACGCTACTAGTGTACACTGCCGCTCCGGTATTTTTATTGGACACAGACGCTCGGTGAACGTTTAGTGTATGCAGACGCTCATGTCTGCGACCCAGTCTCTTAGTGGTAACCTTAGTGTATACAGGCGCAGCGACCCATGCTGCGACAGAGTCCCCTCATGGTAGCGTCTGAGACGGAAGTGAGGTAAACAGTTCATGGCGGGAGACGCACGGTAACTGGTCATGAACTGGGGGAAGGGGTGACCAGGAGAGCGTCTCACTCCCCAGTGCTGACATCAACCCTAGGTATAGCAGCCTCAAACTAATCCTGGCGCCTTTGGATCCCTAAAGTCTAGCGCTAGAGCACCCGTGGTGATGGCGCACCAGCTACTGTTTGGTAGTCTCCTCCCAAATCAGTGCGGCTGTCCGTATTCCCCCTCTAAGCAGAACCGATGCCTTACCTTCTCCCCATGCTCTGGCCACAGCCTGGTAACATCCGACACAGACGCCCGTCGAGACAGCACTTGTACCATGGGTAAGCCTTGTTGCGACCCGGCAGAGAGTTGTTGGAGCGACTCTTTCCAATATGCGTGTAAGACGCTGTTAGGAAAGATCACTCAAAAAATGGTAAGACTATAAAAATAAATCAAATTTAAAGCTTAGGGCTGCCAAACACAGCAGCCCTGTGACCATGATCCGACTCCTGCCGCACCAAACAAAAAACTGATTTGACTGAGTCGGTGGGCGAGATTATATGGACGAGCCCGGTGCATCTTGGGAGGCCACAAAGCTCGTGATCGATTTCGTGCCAGTCCGCTGACGCTCCATCATATCCCAATGTTATCCTGTGGATAACCTGTGGACCCAGCCGGAGAAATATACCTTAGTCCTGTGCAATATAAGGTAACATGTATAATGTATAACTTAAGTGCACAGTCTGGAACCTAATCCCTAGAGGAGGGAAGCCAATGGGGAATCATAGAGCCGCCAGAAACCCTGCAGCTCAAGCTTATTTCATGTAAATGAAATATTAATAATAATCATCTAGAACTTTTCTTGCGGTATTCAATTCTTTTCATCCCCTTCCACACCCGTTTTGTTTCTGCTGACAGGTGTGGTATCATAATTTCAGCTCTCTATCCCCGGGGTAGCGAGGCGCCCTAACCCTTTATGCAGCTAAACCTATTTACTATGGGCGCAATATGTGCAATAATGGGGATCACTTTACAAAGGAGATTGGGCATGATTTATTAGAATACACGCATTTACAGCATAAAATGCACAATAAAAAAAAACAATTATGTTGTCATATTACTTCACAGTCACTGCAGAGGGACTTTTTGAACTCCCTGTATAATAGTAAGTTATTTTTGACACATTTGTACCTGAATCCTTTGGATGACATGAATTCTGCAAGTTTTCTTTTTTTGTGTGTGTTTTAATGAAATGGTTAATGTGCGCCTTCATTTTCAACAATATTTTTATTTTGTGCTTTTATATTTTATACTTCAAACCTGTGGTTATTATTATAATCTATTATCATCTCTTCTGGCTTAATTGTGTGATACTGATGTTCAGATCATTATAGAATTTAGTTGGTTTGGTAATGGAAAATATAGATATATATTTTTTGGTACAGATTAAGGCATGAGAGGCTTTTCTATGTAATGAGATCAGACTTAAGTCCTTCTTATTGCAAATTTATCCTCTCATTTCTGCTATATCTTTTGGAGGCTCTGTAGAATTATTTCCTGTGTAGACTTGGGTTTTTCTCTCAAAATGTAATAATAAACTGGGATAAACCTTGAATATGCTACTTTGTCAGTGGTCGCATTGTGTGGCCGCACACTTCTATATTCAAGCCTACTCTGATGATGTTAGTGTGAGCTATGCTGAGGGTTATGGAACAATACATGAATTTGTTTAAAAGCTCTTGTCTAAGCGTGTAGTAGATCTGGTTTTATCTTACACAGGAACATCCGTGTAATTGTAGCATTTGTGTTTCATTTATTGTATGTAACTTGTGTACTTTTCCAAAAACAACATGTTGTAAATCATGCCAGAGATGGGAAACACGGTGTATATCTAGATAGCAATAGCGTAAGGACGATTTGTATGAGTGACTTATTTCTATGATGCTGTTGTCTGAGCAGCGCACATCATATACCAAATGATATCATAATACCAAAATTAGATGTGCAGAATTATATTGACGTTGTAATCAGTTTCTTAGTTTCGGCGTTATGTGGCAAAACGTCTGCCAGCCAATCACAACGTCCGCCAGCCAATCAATCAATCAATCAATCAATCAATCACAAATCATCACCTTTGAGGTATATGAAAATGTGACAGTTGGTGGCCTGGAACATGTAACCTGCCGGGTGGTCTGGAAACTGTCACAGTTATATGCAGCCACACACTAAGCAGGAATACTTTGGGGTATCGACTCCTAAGGGGAGGAAAGGGGTAAAATGTACTCTTACTCTGTACTTATCTAGTTCTCTCTCTAATACAGTGCTGAGCAAAAACATTATGATCACTTGCCTAATATGGTATTCTCCATGTGTCACCAGTACAGCACTGACCTGCAGAGGCATGACATTTACCAGACATCTGGAGGTGTCCTTTGGGGTGTGGTATGACGTGGATGTTCAGAATGTCAATGCAATAATGTCCACCTGTTCATTTGTCATAACTCCTATTTAAATCTAACCCTAATTTCATGTGTCGACATCTTATCTGTGCCGATGTCAAAATTTTAACCGAACATGTCAACATTACAGTGTCCACATATTGATTGTCAGCATTCTGACCACTCCCCATCCTTTGGTATGTGCTACCAGGATGTTACCAGTAGATCCTTATACTCCTGTGAGCTGCGAGGTGGAGCGGACTTGTTGCCCCATATACCACAGAACGGCAGCTCAAAAGGCTGCCAGGGCTATTCCTATTCATAGCTATAGCAGTGAGTGACACCCGCCACCGCCGGGATATAAGTCCAGTCCGGATTCCCCCTCTAGTCTCCTAGAAGGCGGGGCATGATGAAATCCCAGAGTACTGACTTACTGTGAGGGAGCGTCATTCTCTGAAATGCTGCATTAATGTTTGCTTAAAGACGTTACTATGCTTTTTATTATCCGTTCAATAATGTCCTCTTCCTCATATGAGGAAATGATTATTAAAAGGTAAAGAAAAATCTTTGTGTCAGAATGACATGACCTCTGCCCTGTAATCATTTAAGCTCTTCCTTGTGCTGGAAGCCATTACTCTCTTATGGTTTATTACTAACCCCTCATAAATGGGCAGCTACCACGTTCAGTAGTTTTCTATTGTTACTTTTCAATAAATTATATATTTATAAGGCCTGACAGGAGGGTGCCGGGCAGGTGACAGAAGGGTGGGCTTCTGGAGGGACACAGATGGGGTGAGTTGTTGAAGGGATACAGGTGGTTGGGCTACTGGAGGGACACAGGTGGGGTGAGTTGCTGGAGGGAAACACGTCGGGAGAGTTGCTGGAGGGGACACAGGTGGTGTGAGCTGCTAGAGGGACACAGGTGGGGTAAGCTGCTGGAGGGTCACAGGTGGGGTGAGCAGCGACACAGGTGGTGTGAGCTGCTAGAGGGACACAGGTGGTGTGAGCTGCTAGAGGGACACAGGTGGGATGAGCTGCTGGAGGGACACAGGTGGGGTGAGCTTCTGGAGGGGACACAGGAGGGGTGAGCTGCAACACAGGTGAGGTGAGCTGCTGGAGGGACACAGGTGGGGTGAGCTGCTGGAGGGACACAGGTGGGGTGAGCTGCTGGAGGGGACACAGGAGGGGTGAGCTGCAACACAGGTGAGGTGAGCTGCTGGAGGGGACACAGGTGGTGTGAGCTGCTGGAGGGGACACAGGTGGTGTGAGCTGCTAGAGGGACACAGGTGGGGTGAGCTGCTGGAGGGACACAGGTGGGGTGAGCTGCAACACAGGTGAGGTGAGCTGCTGGAGGGACACAGGTGGGGTGAGCTGCTGGAGGGGACACAGGAGGGGTGAGTTGCTGGAGGGACACAGGTGGTGTGAGCTGCTAGAGGGACACGGGTGGGGTGAGCTTCTGGAGGGACACAGGTGAGGTGAGTTGCTGGAGGGACACAGGTGAGGTGAGTTGCTGGAGGGACACAGGTGGTGTGAGCTGCTAGAGGGACACAGGTGGGGTGAGCTTCTGGAGGGACACAGGTGAGGTGAGTTGCTGGAGGGACACAGGTGAGGTGAGTTGCTGGAGGGACACAGGTGGGGTGAGCTGCCGGAGGGAACACAGGAGGGGTGAGTTGCTGGAGGGACACAGGTGAGGTGAACAGGCCAGACGCAGATTGTGTTGAAGAGACGTGATGCAAGTGAAACATTTTGCAATCTGGAAGGGGCTATAAGACATATAAAGGGGAATGAGGGGGCTCTGGTTTGGCACTTTAAGGGGTATATAGGGACTATGTGGTAGCATAAAATAGCATGAGCAGGGTCAAGGTTGGCAAATAAGGGGCATGAGGCTCATATGTTGTCCAGAAATAATAAGATTTTACTTACCGATAAATCTATTTCTCGTAGTCCGTAGTGGATGCTGGGACTCCGTAAGGACCATGGGGAATAGCGGCTCCGCAGGAGACAGGGCACAAAATAAAAGCTTAAGGATCAGGTGGTGTGCACTGGCTCCTCCCCCTATGACCCTCCTCCAAGCCTCAGTTAGGATACTGTGCCCGGACGAGCGTACATAATAAGGAAGGATATTGAATCCCGGGTAAGACTCATACCAGCCACACCAATCACACCGTACAACTTGTGATCTGAACCCAGTTAACAGTATGATAAACGCAAAGGAGCCTCTGAAAAGATGGCTCACAACAATAATAACCCGAATCTTTGTAACAATAACTATATACAAGTATTGCAGACAATCCGCACTAGGGATGGGCGCCCAGCATCCACTACGGACTACGAGAAATAGATTTATCGGTAAGTAAAATCTTATTTTCTCTGACGTCCTAGTGGATGCTGGGACTCCGTAAGGACCATGGGGATTATACCAAAGCTCCCAAACGGGCGGGAGAGTGCGGATGACTCTGCAGCACCGAATGAGAGAACTCCAGGTCCTCCTCAGCCAGGGTATCAAATTTGTAGAATTTAGCAAACGTGTTTGCCCCTGACCAAGTAGCTGCTCGGCAAAGTTGTAAAGCCGAGACCCCTCGGGCAGCCGCCCAAGATGAGCCCACTTTCCTTGTGGAATGGGCTTTCACTGATTTTGGCTGTGGCAATCCTGCCACAGAATGTGCAAGCTGAATTGTACTACAAATCCAACGAGCAATCGTCTGCTTAGAAGCAGGAGCACCCAGCTTGTTGGGTGCATACAGGATAAACAGCGAGTCAGATTTTCTGACTCCAGCCGTCCTGGAAACATATATTTTCAAGGCCCTGACAACGTCAAGCAACTTAGAGTCCTCTAAGTCCCTGGTAGCCGCAGGTACCACAATAGGTTGGTTCATGTGAAATGCAGAAACCACCTTAGGTAGAAATTGAGGACGAGTCCTCAATTCCGCCCTGTCAGAATGAAAAATTAAGTAAGGGCTTTTATATGATAAAGCCGCCAATTCTGACACACGTCTGGCTGAAGCCAAGGCTAACAGCATCGACACCTTCCATGTGAGATATTTTAAGTCCACAGTGGAAAGTGGTTCAAACCAATGTGACTTTAGAAAACTCAACACCACATTGAGATCCCAAGGTGCCACTGGAGGCACAAAAGGAGGCTGTATGTGCAGCACCCCTTTTACAAATGTCTGAACTTCAGGTACTGAAGCCAGTTCTTTCTGGAAGAAAATCGACAGGGCCGAAATTTGAACCTTAATGGACCCTAATTTTAGGCCCATAGACAGTCCTGTTTGCAGGAAATGAAGGAAACGACCCAGTTGAAATTCCTCTGTAGGGGCCTTCTTGGCCTCACACCACGCAACATATTTACGCCAAATGCGGTGATAATGTTTTGCGGTTACGTCCTTCCTGGCTTTGACCAGAGTAGGGATGACTTCTTCTGGAATGCCTTTTTCCCTCAGGATCCGGCGTTCAACCGCCATGCCGTCAAACGCAGCCGCGGTAAGTCCTGGAACAGACAAGGCCCCTGCAGTAGCAGGTCCTTTCTTAGAGGTAGAGGCCACGGTTCGTCCGTGAGCATCTCTTGAAGTTCCGGGTACCAAGTCCGTCTTGGCCAATCCGGAACCACGAGTATAGTTCTTACTCCTCTCCTTCTTATGATTCTCAGTACTTTTGGTATGAGAGGCAGAGGAGGGAACACATACACTGACTGGTACACCCACGGCGTTACCAGAGCGTCCACTGCTATTGCCTGAGGGTCCCTTGACCTGGCGCAATATCTGTCCAGTTTTTTGTTTAGACGTGACGCCATCATGTCCACCTTTGGTTTTTCCCAACGGTTTACAATCAGGTGGAAGACTTCTGGGTGAAGTCCCCACTCTCCCGGGTGAAGGTCGTGTCTGCTGAGGAAGTCTGCTTCCCAGTTGTCCACTCCCGGAATGAATACTGCTGACAGTGCTATCACATGATTTTCCGCCCAGCGAAGAATCCTTGCAGCTTCTGCCATTGCCCTCCTGCTTCTCGTGCCGCCCTGTCTGTTTACGTGGGCGACTGACGTGATGTTGTCCGATTGGATCAACACCGCCTGACCCTGAAGCAGAGGTTTTGCTTGACTTAGGGCATTGTAAATGGCCCTTAGTTCCAGAATGTTTATATGAAGAGACGTTTCCAAGCTTGACCACAGGCCCTGGAAATTCCTTCCCTGTGTGACTGCTCCCCAGCCTCTCAGGCTGGCATCCGTGGTTACCAGGATCCAATCCTGAATGCCAAATCTGCGGCCCTCTAGTAGATGAGCACTCTGCAGCCACCACAGGAAAGACACCCTTGTCCTTGGCGACAGGGTTATCCGCTGATGCATCTGCAGATGCGATCCGGACCATTTGTCCAGTAGATCCCACTGAAATGTTCTTGCATGGAATCTTCCGAATGGAATCGCTTCGTAAGAAGCCACCATTTTCCCCAGGACCCTCGTGCACTGATGCACTGAGACCTGTCCTGGTTTTAGGAGGTTCCTGACTAGCTCGGATAACTCCCTGGCCTTCTCCTCCGGGAGAAACACCTTCTTCTGGACTGTGTCCAGAATCATTCCTAGGAACAGTAGACGTGTCGTTGGAATCAGCTGCGATTTTGGAATATTTAGAATCCACCCGTGCTGACGTAACACTACCTGAGATAGTGCTACTCCGACTTCTAACTGTTCCCTGGATCTTGCCCTTATCAGGAGATCGTCCAAGTAAGGGATAATTAAAATGCCTTTTCTTCGTAGAAGAATCATCATTTCGGCCATTACCTTGGTAAAGACCCGAGGTGCCGTGGACAATCCAAACGGCAGCGTCTGAAACTGATAATGACAGTTTTGTACTACAAACCTGAGGTACCCTTGGTGAGAAGGGTATATCGGGACGTGGAGATAAGCATATTTGATGTCCAGAGACACCATATAGTCCCCTTCTTCCAGGTTTGCTATCACTGCTCTGAGTGACTCCATCTTGAATTTGAACCTTTTTATGTAAGTGTTCAAGGATTTCAGATTTAAAATTGGTCTCACCGAGCCGTCCGGCTTCGGTACCACAAACAGCGTGGAATAATACCCCTTTCCTTGTTGCAGGAGGGGTACCTTGATTATCACCTGCTGGGAATACAGCTTGTGAATGGCTTCCAAAACTGCCTCCCTGTCGGAGGGAGACTTTGGTAAAGCAGACTTCAGGAAACGACGAGGGGGAAACGCCTCGAATTCCAGTTTGTACCCCTGCGATACTACCTGTAGAATCCAGGGATCCACTTGCGAGTGAGCCCACTGCGCGTTGAAATTCTTGAGACGGGCCCCCACCATATCTGAGTCTGCTTGTAAAGCCCCAGCGTCATGCTGAAGACTTGGCAGAAGCAGGGGAGGGCTTCTGCTCCTGTGAAGCGGCTGCATGGTGCAGTCTTTTTCCTCTTCCTCTGCCCCGGGGCAGAAAAGAGTGGCCTTTTGCTCGCTTGTACTTATGGGAACGAAAGGACTGAGTTTGAAAAGACGGTGTCTTTTTCTGCTGATGTGGAGTGACCTGGGGTAAAAAGGTGGATTTTCCAGCCGTTGCCGTGGCCACCAGGTCCGATAGACCAGCCCCAAATAACTCCTCCCCTTTATACGGCAATACTTCCATGTGCCGTTTGGAATCCGCATCCCCTGACCACTGTCGCGTCCATAACGCTCTTCTGGCAGAGATGGACATAGCACTTACTCTTGATGCCAGGGTGCAAATATCCCTCTGTGCATCACGCATATATAGTAATGCAACCTTTAAATGTTCTATAGTTAACAAAATATTGTCCCTATCCAGGGTATCAATATTCTCGGTCAGGGAATCCGACCATGCGACTCCAGCACTGCACATCCAGGCTGAGGCGATTGCTGGTCGCAGTATAACACCAGTATGTGTGTATATACTTTTTAGGATATTTTCCAGCCTTCTATCAGCTGGTTCTTTTAGGGTAGCCGTATCAGGAGACGGTAACGCTACTTGTTTTGATAAACGTGTGAGCGCCTTATCTACCCTAGGGGGTGTTTCCCAACGCGCCCTAACCTCTGGCGGGAAAGGATATAATGCTAATAATTTTTTAGAAATTAGCTGTTTTTTATCGGGGGAAACCCACGCTTTTTCACACACCTCATTTATTTCCTCTGACTCAGGAAAAAATATTGGTAGTTTTTTCTCACCCCACATAATACCCTTCTTTGTGGTACTTGTAGTGTCAGAAAGGTTCAATGCCTCTTTCATTGCCGTGATCATGTAACGTGTGGCCCTACTGGACATTACGTTTGTCTCGTCACCGTCGACACTAGACTCAGTATCTGTGTCAGGGTCTGTGTCGACCCACTGAGGTAACGGGCGTTTTAGCGTCCCTGACGGTGTCTGAGACGCCTGGACAGGCACTAATTGATTTGCCGGCTGTCTCATGTCGTCAACAGTTTTTTGCAAATTGCTGACATTATCACTTAATTGTTTAAATACAATCATCCAGTCAGGTGTCGACTCCCTAGGGGGTGACATCACCAACACAGGCAACTGCTCCGCCTCCACATAATTTTCCTCCTCATACATGTCGACACACGCGTACCGACACACAGCACACACACCGGGAATGCTCTGATAGAGGACAGGACCCCACTTAGCCCTTTGGAGAGACAGAGGGAGAGTCTGCCAGCACACACCCAGCGCTATATATATATATATATACAGGGATAACCTTATATAAGTGTTATTCCCTTATAGCTGCTGTTATTATCGTTATTTGCTGCCAAAAATGCCCCCCCTTCTCTTTTTTACCCTGATTCTGAAGCAGGACTGCAGGGGAGAGTCAGGGAGCCGTCCTTCCAGCGGAGCTGTGAGGGAAAATGGCGCTTGTGTGCTGAGGAGATAGGCTCCGCCCCTTCACGACGTCCTTATCTCCCGCTTTTTTGTGTAAAATGGCAGGGGATTAAAATACATCCATATAGCCCAGGAGCTATATGTGATGTATTCTGTTTTGCCACCTAAGGTATTCTGTTATATTGCGTCTCAGGGCGCTCCCCCCCCAGCGCCCTGCACCCTCAGTGACCGGAGTGTGAAGTGTGCTGAGAGCAATGGCGCACAGCTGCGGTGCTGTGCGCTACCTTAGTCTGAAGACAGGATGTCTTCTGCCGCCGATTTCACCGGACCTCTTCGTCTCTTCTGGCTCTGTAAGGGGGACGGCGGCGCGGCTCCGGTGACCCATCCAGGCTGAACCTGTGATCGTCCCTCTGGAGCTAGTGTCCAGTAGCCTAAGAAACCCGATCCACTCTGCACTCAGGTGAGTCCGTTTCTTCTCCCCTTAGTCCCACGATGCAGTGAGCCTGTTGCCAGCAGGACTCACTGAAAATAAAAATAAAAACCTAACTAAACTTTTATTCTAAGCAGCTCAGGAGAGCCACCTAGATTGCACCCTTCTCGGCCGGGCACAAAAATCTAACTGAGGCTTGGAGGAGGGTCATAGGGGGAGGAGCCAGTGCACACCACCTGATCCTTAAGCTTTTATTTTGTGCCCTGTCTCCATTCCCCATGGTCCTTACGGAGTCCCAGCATCCACTAGGACGTCAGAGAAATGTTACTTTTTAGTGGTGGTTTGCCGGTGCCCTGGGCTAAAACCATTTGGTCTAAAACCGACCCTGACCACAGATGCTTTATTGGATTGAGATCTGGTGAATTTGTAGGCCAGAGAAACAACTTGAACTCTATATCATGTTTCTCAATCGATTCTCGAACAATCCATGTAGTGAAACCAGGCATATTATACTGCTGAAAGAGGCTACTTCCTTTTAAAAATACCATTGCCATTAAATGATGTTTCTGGGCCACAGCAATATTTAGATAGGTGGTATTTGTCCCATTAATGTCCACATGGATGACCCTACCTAAAGTTTCCCAGCATAACATTTTCCAAAGAATCCCACTCACTCTACTGGCTTCCTAAACGGCATCCTAGTTCCAGTTCTTCCGTTGGTAATCAACAGATGCACATGTAACCAGCCGTCCACATGATGTAACAGAAAATTGAATTAATTAACCAGACAACCTTGATCCATGATCCAGTTCTGACGCTTGTATACCCATAGTAGCCACTTTCATGGCTGAATATTAGTTAGTGTGGGCACTCTGACTGACCTACAGCTATGCCGTAGGACCTGATGCAGTGTGTGTGTCTTGATACATTCATATGATACATTCTTGATACATGCGTCTGACAACGTTTTGTGGTCTCTCCCTTCTTGTACTGGTGTCAATAGGTAATCACAGTTGCTGACCTTGAGGACCCTAGAAGCCTTGCCATTTCGTAAATGCACGGACCCATTTGCCTAATCTTAAAGATTTGACCCTTGTCAAA
The DNA here is from genome assembly GCF_028390025.1 of Pseudophryne corroboree. Taxonomy (NCBI): domain Eukaryota; kingdom Metazoa; phylum Chordata; class Amphibia; order Anura; family Myobatrachidae; genus Pseudophryne; species Pseudophryne corroboree. Next base: position 431,712,195 of record NC_086449.1, on the reverse strand, counting down.
GTCACTACGGTATATCTCCTGCATTCAACATCTTGACTGCGTGTACCCAATGTCAAGTTATCCCTGACATTGGCATGTGCTGCTGCTAAGAGATAGCATCATTCGCTTAATATGGGAGTGGTCATAATGATTTGACTGATGGGTGTATATAAACACCTGTAAATAACAATTGTTTCATTGCTTCTAATTGATGAGCTTTGATGTCGTCATTAGGTAGGCATTATTTTACAGAGTAATAATGCATTGGCTGCAGGATGTTATGCCACCTCTAGTGTTTGTGCCCTGCACACAATTTCTGGGTCTACAGTTGTCTTCTCTTCTATGGTCATTAAACTCCTCTGTGACTTCTAATATTCATATCATTTAAAATAGGGAATTAATTATCCCATATACTTGTAACACATGACACACTGTGCGTTGCACCATACCTGGGTCCCGGGCTGTACCTAGGGCTTCCGGTGCCCCTTGCTAAGAAGAACTTGGTCAGATACATAATGGGAGGTGGGACAATGGACTTATTGGTCCTTAGGGGGAACGGAGTAGGATGAGGCTGTGCAGTAACAGGACGGGAAAGAGGGGGACAGGCATTGTATAGTAGGAGAGAGGGGAGGACCGAAGGGTAAGATGTGAGATCTTGTAGGATATATGCAGACATGGGGCAAATTATAGCGAATGCAAGGAGGACATGAAATGAGTTAAAGTGTAGAGATGGTGGCATGACCTGAAGCAGAATCAATATAAAGGGGGCATTATCTTGTGGAGTCCATCAGCTCCAGGCAATATGAAGGCAGTGCCACACCAAGCACTCCTATGCGTAATCCATGCTCTCATTATCTTCTGCACTGATTATTGCAATAGTCTCCTGACTGGTCTTCCCAAAAATAGGCTCTCACAACTACAATTAATTTTGAATGAGGCTGCAAGGCTGATTTTCCTCGCTAGACGTTCATCGTCTGTGGATCCACTCTGTCAGTCCTTCCATTGGTTACCTGTATTCTACCGTATTCAATATAAAATACTTTTACCTACACACAAGGCTATTAACCAAACTGCACCAACATACATCTCTCACTCATCTCAAAATATCTCCCTACCCGACCTCTCTGATCTGCACAAGATCTGTGTCTCTCACCCACACGAATTGCTTGTTCCCACTCAAACTTACAGGACTTAACTCACTCTGTGGAATGCCCTCCCACATACAATAAGACTCACCTCTAGTCTTCAAACATTCCCTGCTTATCAAATTCCAGACCCACCCACATAACCTTCAATACTTCCCTATCTAATTATATCCCCTCTGTACAGTACACACAACCTAACATATTTTTTCTTTCTGTACTTTCACACCCTCCTGACACTTGGCCAACATTACTTGGTGACCATATTATACAGCCCATTATGAGCCTTTGCAATCTGGTGGACCATTATGCAATAGGTAGCATCTATCCTTGTGCATCAATGCCTATTTCCCTATAGATTGTAAGCTTGCGAGCAGGGCCTTCCCACCTCTATGTCTGTCTGTTTTTACCCAGTATTGTTGTATTACTGTTGTTACAATTGTAAAGTGCATATGCTTTGCTATATAAGAAACTGTTAATAAATAGTATTGCTTTGGAGGCAGACTGTATCATCTAAAACACTAGTCACATCCCTCCATGACCCGGTCATGCCCCCTCCACCTAGGAAAACAGATGATATTATGCCATTTTATACTCCCCCTATACAATGTACTGCAGGGTATATTCAGAACCATATGAGCATTCTCTGTACTAACAATATCAGTGCGAAGAGGTCAGTAAGGAAGCGCACCCCCACTGTGGTGACATTGACAGAGCCTGACCTCCTTGTGATGTGCTGTCCACGTACAGCTGCCAGGCCTAGCCCTAAGATACAGAGGTGGCAGACTGCCCCCCATAGAGCTGGCAGGCAAAGCCAGTGCCATTCTTGCCAACTCCTAATTACTGCCCTGCCTGGGCCGTTCTCTGCCATTAATTTATTTAACTTGATCAACCCCTGCAAAACACTGCCCTGTGAGTGACAGGTAGTGAGTGTTCGCTACCACTTTGGGGCGTGTCTGAACACTGCATCTTCGTACGCAGTTGTAAAGGCTCCGACGGCTTACTTGCGACATTCTGATCAGCTGTTGGGTTGCTTAGTGGTCCAGTCTTTGTCCACAAACAGCATATCAGAGAAGTCATTAGTGGGTGTCTCTGTACAAATCCCCGCAGCTGTAACCTTTCCACAGATCGGCTGCATCCCAAATACACACCTGTGATTTCACCTCTGAATGAGGCCCTGTGCTCACTACAATACACTTCTTTATAAAGATGCTTTACACGCTGGTGTAACTGGTTTCACCATCCTGGATCACACATAGCCGATTGCTTTCTTTCTCTGAAATCATGTTGTGCTTACTTACTATGTAATTATATCACAGACAATGTAATTAGTTTCTTTTCATTGCCTGATGACATAACGACTATGATGAATAACACAGATCTATTTTTAGCAACAATTGCTACATGCCAGCTACAAGCCAATACATTAGTCACCTGCAGATGGAACCCGTGTAAGACACTGTAACATGTGCTGCTTACTGCTGTGGTCCGCACGTCAGGTGGTGAGATACTTGTGCAGCAAATGCATAGTAACCTGACAACAATGATGGATAGCTGCTTTGTTGTGGCGATCGTAGCCTGAAGCAAGCTGTGATGTTTGTCAGTTTACTACAGTATGCTCTTATATATCTATTAAAATTCTGAAATAAAGTCTTACTGATAGCTATAATATTGTATGTCATCGCTTTTAAAAACCATAATACAGTAGGTACACATGACCCCTCAAAAAGCCTGAAATATTGGAATAATATAATCAAATTATTGTATTAAAACATTTTGTTCAAAATTGGTAATATAGTAACCTGCGTAATGATTATAATTTACCATTTCACATCACTGGCAGTAGAGTATGTGTGTTCTACAATGCCTTTATAGCTTTTATTGTAGTTATAGGAAAAGCTCCACCTGGTGGTGACTAGGTAAAATAACATCAGTAAGATCACTTGTCTGCCCATTCATATTACATACCAGAGTCTGTAGGACTGAGAAATGCAATAAATTACTGCATGCATACTATTTATTACAAATATTAATTGCTTTTCACACTGTTGATAAAAAATATAACCAGAATTTATCTCAAAGTAGAAGCAGTAAGGCCCAGGCTTATTATACAGTTATGCAAAATTATCCTGACTGCGCAATTAATTAGAACCTGGGTCTGATCAAGTTGACACCTACAATACGTGCTAAAGGTTGAAGAGCTATAGTTGTCAATAAAGACTGATATGAATAATAAGAATTTACTTACCGATAATTCTATTTCTCATAGTCCGTAGTGGATGCTGGGGACTCCGAAAGGACCATGGGGAATAGCGGCTCCGCAGGAGACTGGGCACAAAAGTAAAAGCTTTAGGACTACCTGGTGTGCACTGGCTCCTCCCCCTATGACCCTCCTCCAAGCCTCAGTTAGGATACTGTGCCCGGACGAGCGTACACAATAAGGAAGGATTTTGAATCCCGGGTAAGACTCATACCAGCCACACCAATCACACCGTACAACTTGTGATTTGAACCCAGTTGACAGCATGATAACAGAAGGAGCCTCTGAAAAGATGGCTCACAACAATAATAACCCGATTTTTGTAACAATAACTATGTACAAGTATTGCAGACAATCCGCACTTGGGATGGGCGCCCAGCATCCACTACGGACTATGAGAAATAGAATTATCGGTAAGTAAATTCTTATTTTCTCTAACGTCCTAGTGGATGCTGGGGACTCCGAAAGGACCATGGGGATTATACCAAAGCTCCCAAACGGGCGGGAGAGTGCGGATGACTCTGCAGCACCGAATGAGAGAACTCCAGGTCCTCCTCAGCCAGGGTATCAAATTTGTAGAATTTTGCAAACGTATTTGCCCCTGACCAAGTAGCTGCTCGGCAAAGTTGTAAAGCCGAGACCCCTCGGGCAGCCGCCCAAGATGAGCCCACTTTTCGTGTGGAATGGGCTTTTACAGATTTTGGCTGTGGCAGGCCTGCCACCGAATGTGCAAGCTGAATTGTACTACAAATCCAACGAGCAATCGTCTGCTTAGAAGCAGGGGCACCCAGCTTGTTGGGTGCATACAGGATAAACAGCGAGTCAGATTTTCTGACTCCAGCCGTCCTGGAAACATATATTTTCAGGGCCCTGACTACGTCCAGCAACTTGGAATCCTCCAAGTCCCTAGTAGCCGCAGGCACCACAATAGGCTGGTTTAAGTGAAATGCTGAAACCACCTTAGGGAGAAATTGAGGACGAGTCCTCAATTCTGCCCTGTCCGTATGAAAAATTAGGTAAGGGCTTTTATAGGATAAAGCCGCCAATTCTGATACACGCCTGGCTGAAGCCAGGGCTAACAGCATTACCACTTTCCATGTGAGATATTTTAAGTCCACAGTGGTGAGTGGTTCAAACCAATGTGATTTTAGGAATCCCAAAACTACATTGAGATCCCAAGGTGCCACTGGAGGCACAAAAGGAGGCTGTATATGCAGTACCCCCTTGACAAACGTCTGAACTTCAGGAACTGAAGCTAGTTCTTTTTGGAAGAATATCGACAGGGCCGAAATTTGAACCTTAATGGACCCTAATTTGAGGCCCATAGACAGTCCTGTTTGCAGGAAATGCAGGAATCGACCCAGTTGAAATTCCTCTGTAGGGGCCTTCCAGGCCTCACACCACGCAACATATTTACGCCAAATACGGTGATAATGTTGCACAGTTACATCCTTCCTGGCTTTGATCAGGGTAGGGATAACTTCATCCGGAATGCCTTTTTCCTTCAGGATCCGGCGTTCAACCGCCATGCCGTCAAACGCAGCCGCGGTAAGTCTTGGAACAGACATGGTCCCTGCTGGAGCAGGTCCTTTCTTAGGGTCTTCCGTGAGCATCTCTTGAATTTCCGGGTACCAAGTCCTTCTTGGCCAATCCGGAGCCACGAGTATAGTCTTTACACCTCTCCTTCTTATGATTCTCAGTACCTTGGGTATGAGAGGCAGAGGAGGGAACACATATACTGACTGGTACACCCACGGTGTTACCAGAGCGTCCACAGCTATTGCCTGAGGGTCCCTTGACCTGGCGCAATATCTGTCCAGTTTTTTGTTGAGGCGGGACGCCATCATGTCCACCTTTGGTTTTTCCCAACGGTTCACAATCATGTGGAAGACTTCTGGGTGAAGTCCCCACTCCCCCGGGTGAAGATCGTGTCTGCTGAGGAAGTATGCTTCCCAGTTGTCCACTCCCGGAATGAACACTGCTGACAGTGCTATCACATGATTTTCCACCCAGCGAAGAATTCTTGCAACTTCCGTCATTGCCCTCCTGCTTCTTGTGCCGCCCTGTCTGTTTACGTGGGCGACTGCCGTGATGTTGTCCGACTGGATCAACACCGGCTGACCCTGAAGCAGAGGCCTTGCCTGACATAGGGCATTGTAAATGGCCCTTAGTTCCAGGATATTTATGTGAAGTGACGTTTCCATGCTTGACCACAAGCCCTGGAAATTTTTTCCCTGTGTGACTGCTCCCCAGCCTCTCAGGCTGGCATCCGTGGTCACCAGGACCCAATCCTGAATGCCGAATCTGCGGCCCTCTAGGAGATGAGCACTCTGTAACCACCACAGGAGAGACACCCTTGTCCTTGGAGACAGGGTTATCCGCTGATGCATTTGAAGATGCGATCCGGACCATTTGTCCAGCAGATCCCACTGAAAAGTTCTTGCGTGGAATCTGCCGAATGGAATCGCTTCGTAAGAAGCCACCATCTTTCCCAGGACCCTTGTGCATTGATGCACTGACACTTGGCCTGGTCTTAGGAGGTTCCTGACTAGGTCGGATAACTCCCTGGCTTTCTCCTCCGGGAGAAACACCTTTTTCTGTACTGTGTCCAGAATCATCCCTAGGAACAGCAGACGTGTCGTCGGAATCAGCTGCGATTTTGGAATATTTAGAATCCATCCGTGCTGTCGTAGTACTACTTGAGATAGTGCTACTCCGACCTCTAACTGTTCTCTGGACCTTGCCCTTATCAGGAGATCGTCCAAGTAAGGGATAATTAAGACGCCTTTTCTTCGAAGAAGAATCATCATTTCGGCCATTACCTTGGTAAAGACCCGGGGTGCCGTGGACAATCCAAACGGCAGCGTCTGAAACTGATAGTGACAGTTCTGTACCACAAACCTGAGGTACCCTTGGTGAGAAGGGCAAATTGGGACATGGAGGTAAGCATCCTTGATGTCCAGAGACACCATATAGTCCCCTTCTTCCAGGTTCGCTATCACTGCTCTGAGTGACTCCATCTTGAACTTGAACCTTTTTATGTAAGTGTTCAAGGATTTCAGATTTAAAATGGGTCTCACCGAGCCGTCCGGCTTCGGTACCACAAACAGCGTGGAATAATACCCCTTTCCCTGTTGTAGGAGGGGTACCTTGATTATCACCTGCTGGGAATACAGCTTGTGAATGGCTTCCAATACCGCCTCCCTGTCGGGGGGAGACGTTGGTAAAGCAGACTTCAGGAACCGGCGAGGGGGAGACGTCTCGAATTCCAATTTGTACCCCTGAGATACTACCTGCAGGATCCAGGGGTCCACTTGCGAGTGAGCCCACTGCGCGCTGAAATTCTTGAGACGGGCCCCCACCGTGCCTGAGTCCGCTTGTAAGGCCCCAGCGTCATGCTGAGGACTTGGCAGAAGCGGGGGAGGGCTTCTGTTCGTGGGAAGAGGCTGTCTGCTGCAGTCTTTTTCCCCTTCCTCTGCCCCGGGGCAGATATGAGTGGCCTTTTGCCCGCTTGCCCTTATGGGGACGAAAGGACTGAGCCTGAAAAGACGGTATCTTTTTCTGCTGAGAGGTGACCTGGGGTAAAAAGGTGGATTTCCCAGCCGTTGCCGTGGCCACCAGGTCCGATAGACCGACCCCAAATAACTCCTCCCCTTTATACGGCAATACTTCCATATGCCGTTTGGAATCCGCATCACCTGACCACTGTCGCGTCCATAACCCTCTTCTGGCAGAAATGGACATCACACTTACTCTTGATGCCAGAGTGCAAATATCCCTCTGTCCAGGGTATCAATATTTTCAGTCAGGGAATCCGACCAAGCCACCCCAGCACTGCACATCCAGGCTGAGGCGATTGCTGGTCGCAGTATAATACCAGTATGTGTGTATATACTTTTTAGGATATTTTCCAGCTTCCTATCAGCTGGTTCCTTGAGGGCGGCCGTATCAGGAGACGGTAACGCCACTTGTTTTGATAAGCGTGTGAGCGCCTTATCTACCCTAGGGGGTGTTTCCCAACGTGCCCTAACCTCTGGCGGGAAAGGGTGTAATGCCAATAATTTTTTAGAAATTAGCAGTTTTTTATCGGGGGAAACCCACGCTTCATCACACACCTCATTTAATTCATCTGATTCAGGAAAAACTACGGGTAGTTTTTTCACACCCCACATAATACCCTTTTTTGTGGTACTTGTAGTATCAGAAATGTTCAAAACCTCCTTCATTGCCGTGATCATGTAACGTGTGGCCCTACTGGAAAATACGTTTGTTTCCTCACCGTCGACACTGGAGTCAGTGTCCGTGTCAGTGTCTGTATCGACCTGAGGTAACGGGCGTTTTAGAGCCCCTGACGGTGTTTGAGACGCCTGTACAGGTATTAACTGATTTGCCGGCTGTCTCATGTCGTCAACAGTCTTTTGTAAAGTGCTGACACTATCACGTAATTCTTTCCATAAGACCATCCAGTCAGGTGTCGACTCCCTAGGGGGTGACATCACTAACACAGGCAATTGCTCCGCCTCCACACCATTTTCCTCCTCATACATGTCGACACAACGTACCGACACACAGCACACACACAGGGAATGCTCTGACAGAGGACAGGACCCCACTAGCCCTTTGGGGAGACAGAGGGAGAGTTTGCCAGCACACACCAGAGCGCTATATATATATATATATATATATATATATATATAGGGATAACCTTATATAAGTGTTTTTCCCTGATATAGCTGCAGTATATATTTATCTGCCAAATTAGTGCCCCCCCTCTCTTGTTTTACCCTGTTTCTGTAGTTCAGGACTGCAGGGGAGAGTCAGGGAGCCTTCCTCCAACGGAGCTGTGAGGAAAAAATGGCGCCAGTGTGCTGAGGAGATAGGCTCCGCCCCCTTCTCGGCGGCCTTTCTCCTGCTTTTTTATGGAAAAATTGGCAGGGGTTAAATGCATCCATATAGCCCAGGAGCTATATGTGATGTATTCTTTGCCAAAAAAGGTGTTTTTATTGCGTCTCAGGGCGCCCCCCCCCCCCCCAGCGCCCTGCACCCTCAGTGACCGGAGTGTGAAGTGTGCTGAGAGCAATGGCGCACAGCTGCGGTGCTGTGCGCTACCTTATTGAAGACAGGACGTCTTCTGCCGCCGATTTTCCGGACCTCTTCAGACTTCTGGCTCTGTAAGGGGGACGGCGGCGCGGCTCTGGGACCCATCCATGGCTGGGCCTGTGATCGTCCCTCTGGAGCTAATGTCCAGTAGCCTAAGAAGCCCAATCCACTCTGCACGCAGGTGAGTTCGCTTCTTCTCCCCTTAGTCCCTCGGTGCAGTGAGCCTGTTGCCAGCAGGTCTCACTGAAAATAAAAAACCTAAAACTAAACTTTTTTCTAAGCAGCTCAGGAGAGCCACCTAGACTGCACCCTTCTTGTTCGGGCACAAAAATCTAACTGAGGCTTGGAGGAGGGTCATAGGGGGAGGAGCCAGTGCACACCAGGTAGTCCTAAAGCTTTTACTTTTGTGCCCAGTCTCCTGCGGAGCCGCTATTCCCCATGGTCCTTTCGGAGTCCCCAGCATCCACTAGGACGTTAGAGAAATAGTGTTAGCAAACGATGGTTGTATCATATTAGATGCATATATTGGTGCAAATTCATCAATGTTCGATCAGAAATGATGTTTACATAGGGATATTAATATCCATAGACAGCTACATTATATCTGGAATAGCCAAACCGTGACTATGTGAAGTCCAGGGTTGTGTAATTTAAAGGTGGGGATTGTGAGAAATGAAAGCATAACTGGAAACACCGAACACCTGACATTCCTGCATTGTCTGGGTGGGGTGTGAGCACCTAAACAGATCGCTGCTGGAAGTCGTTTCTGTGCAAGTCATGAGTTATACATCTTACCTGGCTCCTTACAACTTCTTTACACGTTATGGAACACTGACACAGTTGTTGCCCTGTTGAAAGGTCAGAGTTAAATGAGTAAAATAAGTAGTTATTTAACTGTGTACAGGAAGAAGATTTAAAAAAAAAAAAAATAGGATTTTGGTACTTACCAGATAAATCCTTTTCTTTGAATTCACAGGGGTCACTGGAGTACTTTTGGGATATGGACGGGGCGTTAGCAGGGATAGGCACACTTAATTAGTAACTCTCCACCCTCTCCATACTCCCAGAGGTACCTCAGTGTTTTTACTGTGCCAAACAGGAGCGATAGAGAGGATGAACAATAGAGAATTACATTTAACATTATAACATAATGGACAACAATAAAGTTGACACATAACATAAAGGACAAACAGTTGGCACAATAATAGAAATCACCTTAACCTTTGAACAAGTTGGTGAGAATGTGTTATTATAAGATCTACTGAACTTACCACAAGACGGGTAAAAACTGCTATGGGCAAGCATCCAGTGCGTCCTGTGGATTCAAAGAAAAGGATTTATCTGCTAAGTACCAAAATCCTATTTTCTTTTTCATCCACTAGGGGTCACTGGAGTACTCTTGGGACGTACCAAAGTTTCCCCCTTGGGCGGGAGAGCTGTTTGGCACCTGTAACACTAGATGGTCAAAATAAGATTTTACTTACCGATAAATCTATTTCTCGTAGTCCGTAGTGGATGCTGGGGACTCCGTGAGGACCATGGGGAATAGCGGCTCCGCAGGAGACAGGGCACAAAAGTAAAAGCTTTAGGATCAGGTGGTGTGCACTGGCTCCTCCCCCTATGACCCTCCTCCAAGCCTCAGTTAGGATACTGTGCCCGGACGAGCGTACACAATAAGGAAGGATTTTGAATCCCGGGTAAGACTCATACCAGCCACACCAATCACACTGTACAACCTGTGATCTGAACCCAGTTAACAGCATGATAACAGCGGAGCCTCTGAAAAGATGGCTCACAACAATAATAACCCGATTTTTGTAACAATAACTATGTACAAGTATTGCAGACAATCCGCACTTGGGATGGGCGCCCAGCATCCACTACGGACTACGAGAAATAGATTTATCGGTAAGTAAAATCTTATTTTCTCTGACGTCCTAGTGGATGCTGGGGACTCCGTCAGGACCATGGGGATTATACCAAAGCTCCCAAACGGGCGGGAGAGTGCGGATGACTCTGCAGCACCGAATGAGAGAACTCCAGGTCCTCTTTAGCCAGGGTATCAAATTTGTAGAATTTTACAAACGTGTTCTCCCCCGACCACGTAGCTGCTCGGCAGAGTTGTAATGCCGAGACCCCTCGGGCAGCCGCCCAGGATGAGCCCACCTTCCTTGTGGAATGGGCCTTGACAGATTTAGGCTGTGGCAGGCCTGCCACAGAATGTGCAAGTTGAAATGTGCTACAAATCCAACGAGCAATCGTCTGCTTAGAAGCAAGAGCACCCAGTTTGTTGGGTGCATACAGGATAACAGCGAGTCAGTTTTCCTGACTCCAGCCGTCCTGGAAACCTATATTTTCAGGGCCCTGACAACATCTAGCAACTTGGAGTCCTCCAAGTCCCTAGTAGCCGCAGGTACCACAATAAGCTGGTTCAGGTGAAACGCTGACACCACCTTAGGAAGAAACTGGGGACGAGTCCGCAGCTCTGCCCTGTCCGAATGGACAATCAGATATGGCTTTTGTGAGACAAAGCCGCCAATTCTGACACTCGCCTGGCCGAGGCCAGGGCCAACAGCATGGTCACTTTTCATGTGAGATATTTCAAATCCACAGATTTGAGCGGTTTTAAATTGTGATTTGAGTAATCCCAGAACTACGTTGAGATCCCACAGTGCCACTGGAGGCACAAAAAGGGGGTTGTATATGCAATACTCCCTTGACAAACTTCTGGACTTCAGGAACTGAAGCCAATTCTTTCTGGAAGAAAATTGACAGGGCCGAAATTTGAACCTTAATGGACCCCAATTTGAGGCCCATAGACACTCCTGTTTGCAGGAAATGCAGGAATCGACCGAGTTGAAATTTCTTCGTGGGGCCTTCCTGGCCTCACACCACGCAACATATTTTCGCCACATGTGGTGATAATGTTTTGCGGTCACCTCCTTCCTGGCCTTGACCAGGGTAGGAATGACCTCTTCCGGAATGCCTTTTTCCCTTAGGATCTGGCGTTCCACCGCCATGCCGTCAAACGCAGCCGCGGTAAGTCTTGGAACAGACCTGGTACTTGCTGAAGCAAGTCCCTTCTTAGCGGCAGAGGCCATGAGTCCTCTGTGAGCATTTCTGGAAGTTCCGGGTGCCACGTCCTTCTTGGCCAATCCGGAGCCACGAGTATAGTTCTTACTCCTCTACGTCTTATAATTCTCAGTACCTTGGTTATGAGAAGCAGAGGAGGGAACACATACACCGACTGGTACACCCACGGTGTTACCAGAACGTCCACAGATATTGCTTGAGGGTCTCTTGACCTGGCGCAATACCTGTCCAGTTTTTTGTTCAGGCGGGACGCCATCATGTCCACCTTTGGTCTTTCCCAACGGTTCACAATCATGTGGAATACTTCTCGATGAAGTCCCCACTCTCCCGGGTGGAGGTCGTGCCTGCTGAGGAAGTCTGCTTCCCAGTTGTCCACTCCCGGAATGAACACTGCTGACAGTGCTATCACATGATTTTTCGCCCAGCGAAGAATCCTTGCAGTTTCTGCCATTGCCCTCCTGCTTCTTGTGCCGCCCTGTCTGTTTACGTGGGCGACTGCCGTGATGTTGTCCCACTGGATCAATACCGGCTGACCTTGAAGCAGAGGTCTTGCTAAGCTTAGAACATTGTAAATTGCCCTTAGCTCCAGTATATTTATGTGGAGAGAAGTCTCCAGACTTGATCACACTCCCTGGAATTTTTTTTCCCTGTGTGACTGCTCCCCAGCCTCTCAGGCTGGCATCCGTGGTCACCAGGACCCAGTCCTGAATGCCGAATCTGCGGCCCTTTAGTAGATGAGCACTCTGCAGCCACCGCAGAAGAAACACCCTTGTCCTTGGAGACAGGGTTATCCGCTGATGCATCTGAAGATGCGATCCGGACCATTTTTCCAGCAGATCCCACTGAAAAGTTCTTGCGTGAAATCTACCGAATGGAATCGCTTCGTAAGAAGCCACCATTTTTCCCAGGATCCTTGTGCAATGATGCACTGACACTTTTCCTGGTTTTAGGAGGTTCCTGACTAGCTCGGATAACTCCCTGGCTTTCTTCTCCGGGAGAAACACCTTTTTCTGGACTGTGTCCAGAATCATCCCTAGGAACAGCAGACGTGTCGTCGGAAACAGCTGCGGTTTTGGAATATTTAGAATCCACCCGTGCTGTCGTAGAACTACTTGAGATAGTGCTACTCCGACCTCCAACTGTTCTCTGGACCTTGCCCCTATCAGGAGATCGTCCATTTTCTTTGAAGAAGAATCATCATTTCGGCCATTACCTTGGTAAGGACCCGGGGTGCCGTGGACAATCCAACCGGCAGCGTCTGAAACTGATAGTGACAGTTCTGTACCACGAACCTGAGGTACCCTTGGTGAGAAGGGCAAATTGGGACATGGAGGTAAGCATCCCTGATGTCCCGGGACACCATATAGTCCCCTTCTTCCTGGTTCGCTATCACTGCTCTGAGTGACTCCATCTTGATTTGAACCTTTGTATGTAAGTGTTCAACTATTTCAGATTTAGAATAGGTCTCACCGAGCCGTCTGGCTTCAGTACCACAATATAGTGTGGAATAATACCCCTTTCCTTGTTGTAGGAGGGGTACTTTGATTATCACCTGCTGGGAATACAGCTTGTGAATTGTTTCCACTACTGCCTCCCTGTCGGAGGGAGACGTTGGTAAAGCTGACTTCAGGAACCTGCGAGGGGGAGACGTCTCGAATTTCCAATCTGTACCCCTGGGATACTACTTGTAGGATCCAGGGGTCCACTTGCGAGTGAGCCCACTGCGTGCTGAAACTCTTGAGACGACCCCCCCCACCGCACCTGAGTCCGCTTGTACGGCCCCAGCGTCATGCTGAGGACTTGGCAGAAGCGGTGGAGGGCTTCTGTTTCTGGGAATGGGCTGCCTGCTGCAGTCTTCTTCCCTTTCCTCTATCCCATGGCAGATATGACTGGCCTTTTGCCCGCTTGCCCTTATGGGGACGAAAGGACTGAGGCTGAAAAGACGTTGTCTTTTTCTCCTTTATACGGCAATACTTCCATGTGCCGTTTGGAATCTGCATCACCTGACCACTGTCGTGTCCATAAACAACTTCTGGCAGATATGGACATCGCACTTACTCTTGATGCCAGAGTGCAAATATCCCTCTGTGCATCTCGCATATATAGAAATGCATCCTTTAAATGCTCTATAGTCAATAAAATACTGTCCCTGTCAAGGGTATCAATATTTTCAGTCAGGGAATCCGACCAAGCCACCCCAGCGCTGCACATCCAGGCTGAGGCGATCGCTGGTCGCAGTATAACACCAGTATGTGTGTATATACTTTTTAGGATATTTTCCAGCCTCCTATCAGCTGGCTCCTTGAGGGCGGCCCTATCTGGAGACGGTACCGCCACTTGTTTTGATAAGCGTGTGAGCGCCTTATCCACCCTAAGGGGTGTTTCCCAATGCGCCCTAACTTCTGGCGGGAAAGGGTATACCGCCAATAATTTTCTATCGGGGGAAACCCACGCATCATCACACACTTCATTTAATTTATCTGATTCAGGAAAAACTACAGGTAGTTTTTTCACACTCCACATAATACCCTTTTTTGTGGTACTTGTAGTATCAGAAATATGTAACACCTCCTTCATTGCCCTTAACAAGTAACGTGTGGCCCTAAAGGAAAATACGTTTGTTTCTTCACCGTCGACACTGGAGTCAGTGTCCGTGTCTGTGTCGACCGACTGAGGTAAAAGGACGTTTTAACGCCCCTGACGGTGTTTGAGACGCCTGGACAGGTACTAATTGGTTTGCCGGCCGTCTCATGTCGTCAACCGACCTTGCAGCGTGTTGACATTATCACGTAATTCCTTAAATAAGCCATCCATTCCGGTGTCGACTCCCTAGAGAGTGACATCACCATTACAGGCAATTGCTCCGCCTCCTCACCAACATCGTCCTCATACATGTCGACACACACGTACCGACACACAGCACACACACAGGGAATGCTCTGATAGAGGACAGGACCCCACTAGCCCTTTGGGGAGACAGAGGGAGAGTTTGCCAGCACACACCAAAAACGCTATAATTATACAGGGACAACCTTTATATAAGTGTTTTTCCCTTATAGCATTTTAATATATATAGTCATATCGCCAAATAAGTGCCCCCCCCTCTCTGTTTTAACCCTGTTTCTGTAGTGCAGTGCAGGGGAGAGCCTGGGAGCCTTCCCACCAGCATTTCTGTGAGGGAAAATGGCGCTGTGTGCTGAGGAGAATAGGCCCCGCCCCCTTTTCGGCGGGCTTCTTCTCCCGTTTTTCTGAGACCTGGCAGGGGTTAAATACATCCATATAGCCCCCAGGGGCTAAATGTGATGTATTTTTAGCCAGAATAAGGTACTATCATTGCTGCCCAGGGCGCCCCCCCCAGCGCCCTGCACCCTCAGTGACCGCTGCTATGAAGTGTGCTGACAACAATGGCGCACAGCTGCAGTGCTGTGCGCTACCTTATGAAGACTGAAAAGTCTTCTGCCGCCGGTTTCTGGACCTCTTCACTTTTCGGCATCTGCAAGGGGGTCGGCGGCGCGGCTCCGGGACGAACCCCAGGGTGAGACCTGTGTTCCGACTCCCTCTGGAGCTAATGGTGTCCAGTAGCCTAAGAAGCCAATCCATCCTGCACGCAGGTGAGTTCACTTCTCTCCCCTAAGTCCCTCGATGCAGTGAGCCTGTTGCCAGCAGGACTCACTGAAAATAAAAAACCTAACAAAACTTTTACTCTAAGCAGCTCTTTAGGAGAGCCACCTAGATTGCACCCTTCACGGCCGGGCACAAAAATCTAACTGAGGCTTGGAGGAGGGTCATAGGGGGAGGTGCCAGTGCACACCACCTGATCCTAAAGCTTTTACTTTTGTGCCCTGTCTCCTGCGGAGCCGCTATTCCCCATGGTCCTGACGGAGTCCCCAGCATCCACTAGGACGTCAGAGAAAACTAGATGCTGATGCCGCAAACGTATCAATCTTGTAAAAGCGCACAAACGTGTGCACTGATGACCATGTAGCCGCACTGCAAAGTTGCGTCGTAGAAGCTCCACGACCTGCTGCCCATGAAGTTCCCACAGAACGTGTGGAATGAGCTGAAACTGATGTAGGCGGTTGTAGCCTAGCATGAAGGTAAGCCTGACGTATGGTCAGCTTAATCCATCTGGACAAGGTCTGCTTGGAAGCTGGCCAACCCATCTTGACTGCATCATAGAGAACAAACAATGTATCCGTTTTACGTACTGTTGCTATTCTGTCTACATAAACGCGTAGTGCGCATACCACATCCAAAGTAGCTGGAGTTCCTGCACTACCTGATAATACCGGAACTATGTTTGGTTGATTGATGTGAAAAGATACTACCTTTGCTAGGAAAGCGGGATTCGTCCGAAGTTCCGCTCTAGGGCCCTCATTCCGAGTTGATCGGTCGCAAGGCGAATTTAGCAGAGTTACACACGCTAAGCCGCCGCCTACTGGGAGTGTATCTTAGCTTCTTAAAATTGCGACCGATGTATTCGCAATATTGCGATTACTAACTACTTAGCAGTTTCAGAGTAGCTCCAGACTTACTCTGCCTGTGCGATCAGTTCAGTGCTTGTCGTTCCTGGTTGACGTCACAAACACACCCAGCGTTCGCCCAGGCACTCCCACCGTTTCCCCGGCCACTCCTGCGTTTTTTCCGGAAACGGTAGCGTTTTCAGCCACACGCCCCTGAAACGCCGTGTTTCCGCCCAGTAACACCCATTTCCTGTCAATCACATTACGATCGCCGGAGCGAAGAAAAAGCCGTGAGTAAAAATACTATCTTCATAGTAAAGTTACTTGGCGCAGTCGCAGTGCGAACATTGCGCATGCGTACTAAGCGGATTTTCACTGCGATGCGATGAAAAATACCGAGCGAACAACTCGGAATGAGGGCCTATAATCATGAAACACAAAATCCGGTGGCTTGCATGACATGACACCCAATTCTGAAACATGCCTTGCTGAAGCTAAGGCTAGGAGAAAAACTGTTTTCCGAGTGAGAAACTTAACATCCACTTGTTGTAAGGGTTCAAAATTGAAGATTGAAAAAAATCTAAAACCAGATTCAAGTCCCATGGAGCTATAGGTGGTATAAATGGCGGTTGTACTCTGAGGACACCTTGCAGGATAGTGTGTACTGTCGGCATAAGGGCCAAACGCCTTTGAGAGTATCAGAGAAGTGATACTCTGGTCCTTGGAGACAACCGCACCATCTGATGAATTTGTAGATGCGAGCCTGACCACTGTGCGAGAACATCCAGTTGAAAAGGACGTGAGTGAATCTTCCGAACTGCAGTGCTTCGAAAGACGCCACCATCTTTCCTAACAGTCAAATGCACAAATGCACCGAGACTGTCTGCGGTTTGAGCACTAACTGTACCAGATAACGAATACTTTGTGCTTTCTGTTGTGGCAGGTAAATTCGTTGATCCACTGTATCGAGAATCATTCCTAGGAATTGAAGTCTTTGAGATGGAGTCAGGCTTGATTTCTTGAAGTTGACAATCCAACCGTGCTGAACTAGTACACTGGGCCTAATTCTGAGTTGATCGCAGCAGCAAATTTGTTAGCAGTTGGGCAAAACCATGTGCAGTGCAGGGGGGACAGATGTAACATGTGCAGAGAGAGTTAGATTTGGGTGTTGAAACTGAAATCTAAATTGCAGTGTAAAAATAAAGCAGCCAATATTTACCCTGCACAGAAACATATAACCCACCCAAATCTAACTCTCTCTGCAAATGTTATATCTGCCCCCCCTGCAGTGTACATGGTTTTGCCCAATTGCCAACAAACTTGCTGCTGCGATCAACTCAGAATTACCCCCATTGTACGTTAGTAAGGCATGTTGAAGGAGTACCTGTTGAGACGGAGCTTTGATGAGCAGATCGTCTAAGTACGGAACTATTATCACTCCCAGGGATCTGAGATGAGCTATCATGACAGACATCACTTTTGTGAAAACTCGAGGCGCTGACGAGAGGCCAAACGGTAGCGCCTGAAATTGATAATGGTTTTGTTGTACTGCAAATCTTAAGTACGCCTGATGCGGTGGCCAAATTGGAATGTTTAAGTACAGTACGCATCCTTGATATCCAGCGAAAACGAGTTTTATGGTAAGAACTTACCTTTCTTAAAACTCTT
Organism: Pseudophryne corroboree; assembly: GCF_028390025.1. Lineage (NCBI taxonomy): Eukaryota > Metazoa > Chordata > Amphibia > Anura > Myobatrachidae > Pseudophryne > Pseudophryne corroboree. Next base: position 431,694,490 of record NC_086449.1, on the reverse strand, counting down.
TCTGCGAGGTACACTGGGCTCCACAAGGATTGGACAATGGGGTGTAGAGTAGGATCTTGATCCGAAGCACCAACAGGCTCAAAAGCTTTGACTTTCTTCCCAAGATGCATAGCGCCGCCTCCTATATCACCCCGCCTCCGTGCACAGTAGCTCAGTTTTGTTAACCAGCCCAATGCAGTAGCAAGTAAACGAGACGACAACTGCCAGATGCCGCAAACACCACACTCTCCCGAAAGGAGAAGTGTCAGCGGCTAATGCCATACCAATGCAAAGAAGCTAAGTGCGTCAGGGTGGGCGCCTTGTGGAGCCCAGTGTACCTCGCAGAAAGAGTTTTAACAAAGGTAAGTTCTTACCATAAAACTCATTTTCTGCTGCGGGGTACACTGGGCTTCACAAGGAATGGACAATGGGGATGTCCTAAAGCAGTTCCTTATGGGAGGGGACGCACTGTAGCGGGCACAAGAACCCGGCGTCCAAAGGAAGCATCCTGGGAAGCGGCAGTATCGAAGGCATAGAACCTTATGAACGTGTTCACAGAGGACCACGTAGCCGCCTTGCACAATTGTTCAAGGGTCGCACCACGTTGGGCCGCCCAAGAAGGTCCAACAGACTGAGTAGAATGGGCCTTAATGTGATCAGGAGCAGAGAGACCAGCCTTCACATAAGCATGTGCAATCACCATTCTAATCCATCTGGCCAGAGTTTGCTTGTGAGCAGGCCAGCCCGGTTTGTGAAACCCAAACACAACAAAAAGAGAATCAGATTTCCTAATAGGAGCAGTTCTCTTCACATAGATACGGAGAGCCCATACCACATCCAAAGACCGCTCTTTGGGAGACAGATCAGGAGAAACAAGTGCCGGAACTACAATCTCCTGATTAAGGTGGAACGAAGAAACCACCTTAGGTAGATAGCCGGGACGAGTCCTAAGAACCACCCGGTCAGGGTGAAATATCACATATGGGGAACTACAGGACAAGGCACCCAAATCCGACACTCTTCTAGCTGAAGCAATAGCCAGCAGAAACACCACCTTAAGGGAAAGCCACTTAAGGTCAGCTGAACCAAGAGGTTCAAACGGAGACTCTTGTAACGCCTCCAAAACCACCGACAAGTCCCAAGGCGCCACAGGCGGGACATAGGGAGGTTGGAAACGCAACACGCCCTGAGTACAGGTATGCACATCAGGTAAGGTCGCAATTTTTCTCTGAAACCACACCAAGGCAGATATTTGAACTTTGAGGGAGGCCAGACGCAGGCCTAAGTCCAGGTCCTGCTGAAGAAAAGCCAACAACTTGGAAGTGTCATAATCGTTAGATGCACACCAAACAAAGTAAGAATGCCAGACCCTATAGTAAATCCGAACCGAAGCCGGTTTCCGGGCCCGCAACATAGTTTGAATGACCGTCTCAGAAAACCCTTTAGCCCTCAAGACGGAAGCTTCAAGAGCCACGCCGTCAAAGACAGCCGGGCTAGGTCCTGGTAGACACAGGGGCCCTGAACGAGGAGGTCTGGGCGTTGTGGAAGTAGAATTGGACGCTCTGACGATAGGCCTTGCAGGTCTGAGAACCAGTGCCGTCTGGGCCACGCTGGAGCTATGAGAAGCAGAATTCCCTTTTCTTGCTTGAACTTCCGAATTACCCTGGGCAGGAGTGACACCGGAGGGAACACGTACGGCAGCTGAAACCTCCACGGTACCACCAGCGCATCCACGAATGCTGCTTGAGGATCCCTTGTCCTTGCTCCGAAGACCGGAACCTTGTGATTGGATGGAGGCCCCACTCGCCGGCATGCACGTCCTGACGACTGAGAAAGTCTGCTTCCCAATTCAGGGCTCCCGGAATGAATATTGCCGATATGGCCGGTAGATGGCGTTCTGCCCACTGTAGAATCCATGAGACTTCCTTCATTGCTAGGCGGCTTCGAGTGCCGCCTTGATGATTTATGTAAGCCACTGTGGTGGCGTTGTCCGACTGTACTTGAACAGGACGGTTCTGAATTAAATGCTGGGCTAGGTTCAAGGCATTGAAGACCGCCCACAACTCCAGAATATTGATCGAGAGGAGGGACTCCTCCTTGGTCCACCACCCCTGAAGGGAGTGTTGCTCCAGCACCACGCCCCAGCCTCTTAGACTGGCATCTGTCGTCAACAGGACCCAGTCGGATATCCAGAACGGACGGCCCCTGCACAGTTGTTGGTCCCAGAGCCACCAGAGCAGCGACAGACGGACCTCCGGAGTCAATGAGATCATTTGAGACCTGATCTGGCGAGGCAGGCCGTCCCATTTGGCTAGAATCAGCCTCTGGAGAGGGCGAGAGTGAAATTGAGCGTACTCCACCATGTCGAATGCTGACACCATGAGGCCCAGCATCTGCATCGCCGAATGCATCGACACTTGCGGACGAGATAGGAAGCAACAAATCCTGTCCTGAAGTTTCAGGACTTTCTCCTGAGACAGGAACAACCACTGGTTGTGAGTGTCCAATAGTGCTCCCAGATGCACCATGCTCTGAGCAGGGATCAGGGATGACTTCTTCCAGTTGATGAGCCACCCGTGGGCTTGCAGAAACTGGACCGTCACATCTAGATGACGCAGGATAAGTTCTGGGGAATTTGCCAGGATTAACAAGTCGTCCAAATACGGCAGTATCCTGACCCCTTGACGGCGGAGTACCACCGTCATCACCGCCATGACTTTTGTAAAGACTCGCGGAGCCGTTGTTAAACCAAAAGGTAACGCCCGAAACTGGTAATGGCAGTTGCCAATCGCAAATCTCAGGTATTGCTGATGAGACACTGCTATAGGAATATGCAGGTAAGCATCCTGTATATCCAGGGAGACCATGAAGTCCCCAAGTTCCAAGGCCAGAACTATAGAGCGAAGGGTTTCCATCCGGAACCTGGAAACATTCACAAACCTGTTCAATACCTTGAGGTTGAGAATGGGCCGGGAGGACCCATTCGGTTTCGGGACTAGAAACAGCGGAGAATAGTACCCCCGGCCCCTCTGTGCAAGAGGCACCTGTACTACGACTCCTGTATCCAGGAGGGTCTGTACCACCGAATGTAGAGTGTTTGCCTTTGTCTTGTCCAACGGGACATCTGTCTGGCAAAATTGATGAGGGGGTCGGTTTTTGAAGGCTATGGCGTAAACTCGCGTGACGACTTCCCGTACCCAGGCATTTGAAGTGGTCTTCAACCCTTCCTGGGTATACCCTAGTAGCCGCCCCCCCACCCTGGGATCCCCCAGAGGGAGGCCCGCCCCGTCATGCGGCAGGCTTATCTGTCTTGGAAGCTGGCTGACGGGCCGCCCAGGCTCTTTTGGGCTTAGGCTTACCAGGTTTGGAAGTGCGGGCCTGCTTGTTGTACGCCTGACCTTTTGCTTTACCTGAAGGACGAAAGGGGCGAAAGGAAGTACCTTTAGCCTTCGAAACAGAAGGAGCAGTACTTGGCTACTGCCAAAACTGCCCGTCTGCCAAGTCAGCCACAATCTTATTTAAATCCTCCCCAAACAGAATTTCTCCCTTAAAAGGGAGTACCTCCAGGGTTTTTCTAAAGACCAGATCCACAGACCAGGATCTCAGCCACAATATCTGGCGAGCCAGGACTGACGTAGTAGAGGCCTTGGCTGCCAGGATACCGGCATCAGAAGGGTATCCGTTCACATGGTCGACCATGTTAATGTCGACAGTCATTAGGTCGACCACTATTGGTCGACATTGACATGGTCGACATGGACACATGGTCGACACATGAAAGGTCGACATGAGTTTTTTTACTTTTTTTTCTTTTGGGGAACTTTTCCATACTTTACGATCCAAGTGGACTACGATTGGAACGGTAATCTGTGCCGAGCGAAGCGGTAGCGGAGCGAGGGCACCATGCCCGAAGCATGGCGAGCGGACGCGGTGCACTAATTGGGGTTCCCAGTCACTTTACGCAAAAAACAACACCAAAAAAGTTAAAAAAAACTCATGTCGACCTTTTCATGTGTCGACCTTTCATGTGCCGACCATTTTCATGTATCGACCATGTGTCCATGTCGACCATGTCAATGTCGACCAATAGTGGTCGACCCAATGACTGTCGACCATAACATGGTCGACCATTCATACCGGAACCCATCAGAAGCCGCCTCTTTAATATAACGAGAAGCTGTGACAATATAAGACAGGCATTGTCTAGCATGGTCAGAGGAGATTTCAGCATCTAACTCCAAGGCCCATGCTCCAATAGCCTCTGCAGCCCAAGTAGCTGCAATAGTGGGCCTTTGTGCAGCACCCGTGAGGGTGTAAATCGCTTTCAGACAACCCTCCGCACGTTTATCCGTAGGCTCTTTTAGAGACGTGACGGTGGTGACCGGCAGAGCTGAGGAAACCACCATCCTAGCCACATGTGAGTCCACTGGAGGAGGCGTTTCCCAATTCTTAGACAGCTCAGGCGCGAGGGGATAACGAGCCAGCATCTTCTTTTGAGGCACAAACTTCGTACCCGGGTTTTCCCAGGGTTCCTGACGTATATCAATTAGGTGGTCAGAGTGAGGTAAAACTTGTTTAATCACCTTCTGACGCTTGAACCTATCTTGTTTCTTAGGAGGAACGGATGGCTCGGGATCATCTGTAATCTGTAAAATTAACTTAATAGCCTCCAAAAGATCAGGAACATCCACATGTGAACCACCCTCCCCATCAGCCGTATCTGAGTCAGAACCTGTGGGGTCAGTGTAAGTGCCGTCTTCATCCGACGAGGTGTCAGTGACAGCAGTGGATTGTGAGGAGACAAACGCTCGCTTAGAGGACCCCTTGGACGTAGGCGAGCGACGGTCAGACTTTTTAGTAGTCAGGAACTGGTTCAACTTCTTTATTTGAGCAGATAAATCGTCCGCCCATGGCAGGTTAGCTGCAGGGACCACAAACGGTTGCACCAGCATTGGGGGTCCCATAGGGGGTGTTAGTTTATGAACTAGCGTATGCAGAAGCGTGGAAAAAGCGGCCCACGGCGGGTCATTATTTGCCCCCGTTGCCACCGTCCCACTGGGGGGGCAAGGAGCCCCCAGAACCAGAGCCCAAAGCTGCTATATTCTCCTCATAGTTATCTGCGGCTTCAGCAACACCGGCAGTGTGTTCAGCCCCAGAACTGTTACCCTCAGAAGCAGACATGATATAACTTGCAGTATCAGGTAACACAGTACAATTTGTCAGCAGCACAATACCTCTAGCCCAAACCCCTGCGCAGTGTAGTCAGCACAAGCAGAGATATGGTGACTAAAATCACAGAGAAAAATATGTAATACAGTATATCTTTGTGAAAATCCTATATTAGATAAAACCTGACGCACCAAGCCCCCTCAGGTTATAGAATATAGGGATAGCAGGTTGAGTGAAAGACACAAAATGGACACCACTCAGCTATCAAATGCACACACAAATAGTCACAGTCTGTACAATGCAGAGGTTATTACTAACAATAATACTGCACTGGACTAGCTTACACAGCTATATAACAATAGATATAACAGTACACAGTAAGAACTGGATGTATATCACAGGGTAATTGTACTAGGAAACCCTGACTAAGTGCAGTCTTTTTTAACTAACACTGACTAAAAAAGGCAGGTAGAATACTTAAGAGTCTTGTAAAGTCACAGCACTGACAACCAGGCGGCTTTACATAGGAGGATTTGCCCAAGCATTCCCAGGAACAGTGAGCTGAGGGATAATGGCGCCGCAGACACTGCCACGGAGAGACAGATATGCGGCTCCAGGGCGGGAACATTTGCAGAAAATGGCGCCCTGGGGCTGGGGGAGGGGCTTCAGGTCCAAGCTCTATCCCCCTGCTGGCAAAACCACCGGGTACTGCGGGCTCTAATAAAATGGTTTATAGAGAAAACCTGACCTGTCCCATGCCCTGGTGATCTAGTGGGATCGCCTGTACTGCCACAGTGTCCACCGCCAGCGCGCGCGGCCCGCCTCCCACTGACCACGCTGGATCGCGATAAAGACCGGGTCCCGCAAGCGGGACCCACTTACCACCTCCCGAAGCGCGGCCACGCGATCCTGGAGAGCCCCCGTCGTGTGTGCCTGACAAGAAGAAAACCGGAGCCTCCTGCTGTAGGTACCCGGCAACCAGGGCGCGGGAGTGTACAGCGCCGCTGGGGGAGAGATGGAGCTGCAGCAGGTAATGTCTACTGACATCCAGCACAATCTGTGCCTCTGCTGCAGCCCTTGTAGTCTTCTTTTTTCCTCAGAAAAAGCTTTTTCTGGAGCTGCTGTGAGCAGCTCTTCCTGTTACATGCTTGCACTGCAAGCACCAACTACAAACTGAGCTCCTGTGCACGGAGGCGGGGTGATATAGGAGGCGGCGCTATGCATCTTGGGAAGAAGGTCAAAGCTTTTGAGCCTGTTGGTGCTTCGGATCAAGATCCTACTCTACACCCCATTGTCCATTCCTTGTGGAGCCCAGTGTACCCCGCAGCAGAAATCCTGTGGTTTCCTGTGGTTCTAAACTTGCAATCACTGACCGCAGGGATTCCATCTTGAATGTGTAGTAAGTGACGTACTGACTGAGCCCCTTTAGGTTCAATATCGGTCTGACAGAGCCATCCGGCTTAGGAACTACAAAAAGACTGCAATAATAACCTTGACCCTGTTGGTGAACTGGAACCGGAATCAAAACTGCTGAATCTACTGAGAGACTGTATCGCGGTCTGCAGAACTGCCTTTTTGTGTTCTAACACAGGCAGTCCTGTCTTGAAAAATCGCATTGGTGGAAGACAATCAAACTCTATTTTGTAACCTTTGAAGACTAAATTGCGGATCCACCCATCTGTGGATGTCTGAAACCACGCCAAGTAAAACGTCTGAAGGCGTGCTCCCACAACTGAAGATCCGGATGGGCTGGAAGCCTGTCATGCCACTGGCTTGCCGGTGGTCTTAGCATACTGACGACAGTTAGTGGTTTGTTGAAAACCACGTCCTCTACCACGTCTACTATGTGTGGTTGTTCCTCTAGCACGGCCTTGAAAGTACTGAGGTCTAAAGGATTTTAACGCTGGTCCTGAGTATTTCCGTTTAGGAACCTGTGTAGGCAATGGTAGGAAAAACAGATTTCCCCCCGGTGGTCTGAGAAAACATCTCGCCAGCATAGGGTAACACTTCTATTTCTCGTTTAGACTCTGCCTCCGCCTGCCAAGAACGCAGCCAAAGTGCAAGTCGTGCCGCAACTAGTGAAGCTGAAAAGCGGGAACTAACCTGGCCGACGTCCATAGAAGCAGTACATAGATACTCAGCAGATTCAAAGATGGGGGTAATTCAGGGCTTTGGGGGTAATTCAGGGCTTAGGGGGTAATTCAGAGTTGATTGTAGATGTGCTAAATTTAGCACATCTACGATAATTTACTCTGACGTGGGGGGACGCCCAGCATGGTGCTTGTCCGCCCCGCATGTCAGGCACGGCCCCCCTGCCCCCGCACAGGTACAAAAGCATCACACTGCAGCGATGCTTTTATACCTGGCGAGTAGCTCCCTACCTGCGCAGCTCCAGCATTCTGGCATGGAGCTACCCACTGCGTTCTGGATCGCAGCGGCTGCATGTGACGTCACGCAGCTGCCGCGGTCTGCTCCCCCCCCCAAATCAGTCCTGATACGCTTCCGTTGTCCATACCGCGCCCCGTCACTGGCGTTCTAACACCGTTGGCACGCCCCCTCCCGCCTCTGCCTGTCAATCAGGCAGAGACGATCGCAGATGTGAGATGCTGATAGAATCTCACTGGACTCCCGGAGTGCGCACGCGCAGTGCGGCCGCTGCGCGTGCACACTCCACAAAGTAATTCAGACCGAGATCGCTGAATTACCCCCTTAGAGCAGTGTCCCTGTTGTGCTTAATGGGAGTCTTCTCTGCAGTTGTTCTTACAGATGTTCTTGTTGCATTTTTTTGGGCAACGTTTCTCTTAGGGCATTCATTCTTCTGGTCAGGTGCAATGTGGGATTTCTATAAGGGCTTTTCCAAATGCTTGAGTCCTACACTGTTGCTTATTCACACAGGGGGTATCCAATTATCTGCGGTCAATGTTAGGGACCCCTAACAGTACATGTTTTACAGATTTCCTCAGAATCACTAGGAATAGGATTCCTAGGATTTTAATTACCTACCGGTAAATCCTTTTCTCATAGTCCTAGAGGATGATGGGGTCCACATTAGTACCATGGGGATGTACCAAATCTCCCAGAACGGGAGGGAGAGCGTGGAGGCTCCTGCAGAACCAATTGACCAGACTTAAGGTCTTCAGAGGCCAAAGTATCGAACTTGTAGAACTTTGCGAACATGTTCGACCCCGACCAAGCAGCTGCTCCGGAGAGTTGTAAAGCCGAGACACCCCGGGCAGCCACCCAGGAAGAACCCACCTTACGAGTAGAGTGGGCCTTAACAGACGTAGGACACGGCAAGCCTGCCGTAGAATACGCATGCTGGATAATGAACCTGATCCAGTGAGAGATGGTCTGCTTAGAAGCAGGCCACCCAATTTTCTTGGGATCATACAGGACAAACAGAGAGTCCGATTTTCTGTGACTAGCAGTCCTCCTCACATAGATTTTTAGAGCCCTTACAACATCTAAGGACTTTGATGAAATTGAGGAGTCAATCGTAACTGGCACCACAATAGGTTGGTTGATATGAAATCTCGACACAACCTTCGGAAGAAACTGCTGACGTGTCCGAAGATCAGCTCAATCCTCATGGAAGATCAAATATGGGCTTTTGCATGACAAAGCCCCCAACTCTGACACACGTCTAGCAGAAGCTAAGGCCTTCCACGTGAGAAACTTGACCTCAACCTCCTGTAGAGGTTCAAACCAGTCCGACTGGAGGAACTGCAACACCACGTTAAGATCCCAGGGTGCCGTAGGCAGTACAAAGAAAATAGGATTTTGGTACTTACCAGGTAAATCCTTTTCTTTGAATCCATAGGGGGCACTGGAGTACTCTTGGGATATGGGCGGCGTAGCAGAACAAAGGCACTGAATATTTAAATTTAGAACTCTCCACCCCTCCATATCCCTAGAGTACCTCAGTGTACGAACCCAGTGTTTTTACTGAGCGAACTACTATAGAGAGGTTGACAATGGAGAATTCCTATAACATAACGGACAACAACAAAGTTGACCCATAACGTTAGTGTCAACTAAACAGTTGACAGCATAACCGATAGACCTTTATAGTTTGAACCAATCGGTTAAAATGTGTTACCATAAGCTCCTTTGAGCTTAATACAAACCAGGTAAAACGTGTTACCCTAAGCTCCTCTGAGCTTAAAACAACCCAGGTAAAACTGCTCTGGGTGGGCGTCCAGTGCCCCCTATGGATTCAAAGAAAAGGATTTACCTGGTAAGTACCAAAATCCTATTTTCTTTTTCATCCACTAGGGGTCACTGGAGTACTCTTGGGACGTACCAAAGCTTCCCTCGTGGGCGGGAGAGCTGTTTGACACTTGTAACAGTAGGCAGCCAAAGTTAGATGCTGATGCCGCAACCATTCATAACGTGTAAACGTGCACAAACGTGGTGCACTGAAGGCTATGTAGCCGCGTCGTAGACGCTCCACGACCCGCTGGGTCTGACATTCCCACAGAACCTGTGGGATGAGCTATTACTGACGTAGGCGATTGTAACTTAGCCTTAAAGTAAGCCTGACTTGTAGTCATTATTATCCCACTGGATAATGTCTGCTGAGAAACTGGCTAACCCCAGTTGGCAGCATTATAGAGAACAAACAACGTATCCGTATCACGTACTGTAGACGTTCGGAACATATATAAACGCGTAATGCGTGTACCACATTCAGAATTCTAGAATGTGCTGTCAACACAGGAACCACTATTGGTTTATTGATGTGAAGAATAAGAAAGCGGAATTCGTCCGAAAATCTGCTTTGTCATGAGAAAACTCAAATACGGTGGCTTGGAATACAAGGCACCCAAATATGAAAACAAAACCCTTGCCGAAGCTAAGGCTAGAAGAAAAATGTTTTCCCAAGTGAGAAACTTAATCCCCATTTATTGTAAGGGTTCAAAATATGAAAACTGTAAGAAATCTGAACCCAACCTCAAGTCACCTGGCGCTGTAGGTGGGATAAATGGAGGCTGCACTTTGATGACACCTTGTAGAAAGGTGTGTACAGACGCAATAGAGTCAAACGTCTTTGAAAATAAGTTGACCACACAGATACCTGCACCCTCAGTGCAGATAAACGCAGTTTTCCATCCCACCCCGTTTAACAGAATACGGGTAACTTGAAGGATGATGTCGGAAACTTCCGAGCTTTACCACCTATGTAAGCACACCAAATTTTGTAATAATGAGCTGCCTTAAGCGGCTTACTAGCTCGTAACATGGTTGGTATAATACTGTAATGCCCTATTTCTTTTCTTAAGAGGGCGGTCTGAACCCTCACCCCGTCAACCGCAGCTGCGGTACATAGGTAATAGGTACATAGGTAACTATGGGTAAAAGAACGTTCCCTGTTGTAACAGGCTGGACGTATTATGAGCGGGCCAAGATCGTGTGCAAGTATTCCTTGGAGATTCGAGAAGCAAGCTCTCCGAAACCCATGAGATATCACTAGTATGACTGTGACGAACTGTCTTATGATCCGTTTTGGCAACGGAGAGAGCAGCGGAAAATGGTGGAGCCAGATACACGATGCTGAATGACCACACGAATGTGAGAGACTCCACCGCCACTGCCCTTGTGATCTGTTGTTTTGTACACATACTGAGCTTTTGTAATTGTGGCGAGATGCCATCATGTATACCTGAGGGTAACCCCCTTCTGTGGACTCACATATGAAACACCTCTGGATTTAATGTCCAGTTTTCAGGATCTAAATCCTGACGGGTGAGATCATCTGTCTAACAGATGTCCACTCACGGAATGAACCCCGTTGACATTATCACATAATGGTGTTCTGGGCAATTGAGGATTCGAGTTACCTGCCGCATTGCCATGCGGCTTCTTGGTTCTCCCTGGTTGTTGTGTATGCAACTCCCGTTGCGTTGTCTGACTGTTGGTCAGACTGAAAGCGAAGCATGTAGTGCATTGTAAAATGCACGGAGTTCCAGGACATTTATCGACAGCAATCTGTCGTGATCCGTTTCAGAACCTCTGTCGCTGATCTTTTTTAACTACAACTCCTGAACCTCTGAGACTCTCGTCCAGATTATATACACCCTCGCCCCTCTGTGGGAAACGCGAGTGAAGGCCGGCGAACTAAATCGCTTTGAAACACATCATTATTCTTAACAGGCGAATACAGCAATGTACCGCTAGTGTGCGTGTTTTGCACTAATTACTAGATGTACATTTGTTCTTGCTGGTGTAGTAGGTAAATGTCTTCGATTTACCATATTTATAATCTTACCTAGGAATTGACGTCGTTTAGACGGAATTAGATGCGATTATTTTTGAACTTGATCTGCCACCGCAGTATACATTAGTAGCGCAAGTTAAAGGAACTTTGTTGAGACAGAGTTCTTATGAGCAGATCGTCTAAGTATGGAACGATTGTCACTGGCAGGTCTCTGAGATGAGCCATCATCACCAACATCACTTTGGTAAATACCCGAGGCGTTGACAAGAAGCCAAATGGTAGACCTGAAATGGTTAATGGTTGTGGCGTTTTGCAAACGCTAGAACCTGTGATGACCAAACCGGAATGGGTAAATACGCATTGTGAAGATCAAGTGAAATTATGCAATTTTGTGGCTCCAATATGCAAATACTAACCGCAGAAAATCCATTTTCAAACTGCATTAAGTGACTTGCTGATTGAGACTGCGACGGAGCTGTCTGGTTTTGTTACCCCAAACAGAGGGGAATAAGTAACCCTGACTCTGTTGGTGTACTACTGCCTGGTTATAAAGACAGCTGAAAACTAGCAGAGACTAAATGGCAACCTGCCAAACCGTTCGACAGAGGCAGTCTTATCCTTTAATCTGTAAATAGCTGAGACATCCATGAGTTGATGTCTGGAAACCCCGCAAATGTAACGTGTAAAGACGCGCTTCCACATTGGAAAATGGAGATGGCCTAAGAGGTCATCAAGCCACTGGCTTGCTGACTGTAGCGTCCTGTCGTTACAAGGCGTGACTGTTTTGTACCACCGCCTTGAAAAAACTGAAGTCTAAAGGGATTAAACGCCAGCACAAGTATTTCCGTTTTGATACTGGATGCGGTAATGGCTGAATATCAAATTTAGGACCAAACAAGCTCTGGCCTTGTCGCGCTTAAACTAGCGATGATGAAAAGTGAGAATCGAAGTAACCGGCGTTAGCAGAAGCTTTACAGATATACTCTGCAGCTTCTTTTAACAGTTTATTGTTTCCATACATAGTCTAGTGACCCAAATGTATCTTGGGTCTTTATAATGTTTGACACAGACGCATTTACCAATGGCGGATCGCGTCATTTTGGAAACGATTAAATAGTGGTTAGAGTCTACTTAGTCTCTGTAAAAACGTAGACATTGACTCACTGGGCCGCACTATCTGAGTGCTGGACTAATGTACCCTTCTCACTCGTAGTTATCGGTGTGAGATATGACATAGAATCGTGCATTAAATTATAAGACCAGTTAAATAAACACCCTGGTACCCAAAGGGAAATTGGCCCTTTGGAAAGACTGTCCTTCGTTAGTGCTGGTGGAGTAACTTCCGAGACTCCGTTACCGCTCTTTTAATTTGAATTGCCAATGCAATTTTTAGTCTGCGCTAGAGCCTTACTCGCTATGCAGACAGACACCACAATAGTCAACGGACAGACACTTGCACGGCTTATTGAAGTTATTATCATATATATATTTTATTGCTGAAAAGCATATTTATATGAAACTCATGGTTGTTTCTCTCAACGGAAATCTGTAGTAAAAAGCGAAAGCTTTATTCGATCTGAAGAGAAACCAGAGTATTCTTTATGTGAAAAGCAATTCACATGGGCATGTGAAACCCGAACCAAATTCCCACTAACACCCCTGCGCCTCTGGTGGCTTAGAGATGTAGGGCAGGAATGTTCCAGAATTACAAACTGGAAAAACAACAGGAAGCATGTTAAAATGGCCCCTTTGCCATGCTGACTGTGATAATCACCTGAACAAGTTACAATTGTTCAGTGTTAATATAGCCTCTTATACAGTATAATCCCAGTATGGGTACAACACATGCTCTATGAATAAATAAATATATATATATATATATATATATAGGCTCAATAGCCTATGATAATTACAGACATTAATACAGGTTGAGTATCCCATATCCAAATATTCCGAAATACGGAATATTCCGAAATACAGACTTTTTTGAGTGAGAGTGAGATAGTGAAACCTTTGTTTTTTGATGGCTCAATGTACACAAACTTTGTTTAATACACAAAGTTATTAAAAATATTGTATTAAATGACTTTCAGGCTGGGTGTATAAGGTGTATATGAAACATAAATGAATTGTGTGAATGTAGACACACTTTGTTTAATGTACAAAGTTATAAAAAATATTGGCTTAAATGAGCTTCAGGCTGTGTGTATAAGGTGTATATGAAACATAAATGCATTCTGTGCTTAGATTTAGATCCTATCACCATATCATCTCATTACGGTATGCAATTATTCCAAAATACGGAAAAATCCGATATCCAAAATAACTCTGGTCCCAAGCATTTTGGATAAGGGATACTCAACCTGTATATATATATGCTCAATAGGCTATTATACAGCATTAATATAGGCTCAATAGCCTATTTGATAATTACAGATATTAATATATAGGCTCAATAGCCTATTATACAGTGATAATCACATACATTAATATAGGCTCAATAGCCTATTATACAGTGATCATCAGATATTAATATATATAGGCTCAATAGCCTATTATACATGATAATCATTAATATTCTGATATCACAGGACAGGTTATAATACATGTCTGCATTATTTACTGTCACCTCTGGCTGCATATATAACTGCTGTTTATATATGTATTTTACATACCCTTTCAGCAGTGAGTCGCCCGATTCCACCGCCCCCCTTCCCCCCTGTAACACTGTGTCTTCTCAGGAACAGCCGGGAAGACTTGCAGGGAGGCTGGCATCTGCGGTGCTGGGCGGTCGGACGGAGCAGCGGCCCGGTTGTCACCCTGTTAACGCTGTTAGTGAGCGTCTGCGGGTGGATGTTGTCGGCCGGACGGAGCGGCTGGGACGGGCGGACGTAGCGCTGCCGTCTGGAGCGAGTCTCAGACGTAGCGGCTGGGCGCTGTGGCGGGCGGTGCGTGGAAGCGGCATTCACTGTGACCCACCTAGCGGGTCGGCAGCCTGCGCTGACCGCCCCGTTCCCCAGCTTACCTTCCTCCTATTCAAGGCTGCGACGGGGCTTCTCTGTGTAAGCTCCGTCCAGCTTTCAAGTCATCTTGTTCCTGGCTGCGACGGGGCTTCTTTCTGTAAGCTCCGTCCAGCTTGTTCCTGGCTGTGACGGGGCTTCTTCTGTAAGCTCCGTCCAGCTCGTCTTTGATAACTTCTTGCTGGCTGTGACGGGGCTTCTTTATGTAAGCTCCGTCCAGCTCTTTGATCATTTCTTCCTGGCTGTGACGGGGCTTCTTTCTGTAAGCTCCGTCCAGCTGTTGCAGGAGACAGTGGGCTGCCTGTGGCTGTGAGGGTGCTCTTTGTGAGGACCGACACGCCATGCGCTGCCTTGCAGCGGCACCATCCCGGACCCATGTTTTTCCAGAAACTGGGAAGGGATGTGCTAAGTGTAAATTAAAAATTAAAAAAAAAATCAAAATGAAAAATTAATAAATCTTCCATCCAAGTGTGGGAATCCCACAAGCCGATGTTAGTGCTTTGAGCACAGAAAAAACACTGGGTTCGTACACTGAGGTACTCTAGGGATATGGAGGGGTGGAGAGTTCTAAATTTAAATATTCAGTGCCTTTGTTCTGCTACGCCGCCCATATCCCAAGAGTACTCCAGTGACCCCTAGTGGATGAAAAAGAAAGGTTGGATGTGCAGAACTCCCTTCAAAAAAGTCGGAACCTCAGGGATGGCAGCCAACTATTTCTGGAAGAAAATGGATAGGGCCGAAATCTGGACCTTTATGGATCCTAACCTCAGGCCCATATCCACCTGCTTGCAGGAAGAGGAGAAGCCATCCCAGTTGAAACTCTACCGTAGGAAACTTCTTGGACTCACACCAAGATACATATTTCTTCCAAATACGATGGTAATGTTTAGACGTTACTCCTTTCCTAGCCTGTATGAGGGTAGGAATAACCGTGTTCAGAATGCCCTTCCGAGCTAGTATTTGGCGTTCAACCTCCATGCCGTCAAACAAAGCCGTGGTAAGTCTTGATAGGCGAACGGCCCCTGCTGCAGCAGGTCCTCCCGAAGAGGAAGAGGCCTCGGCTCTTCTAGTAGTATATCCAGAAGATCCACGTACCAAGACCTTCTTGGCCACTCTGGAGCAATGAGGATCGCTTGAAACCTTGTTCTCCTTATGAGCTTTAGCACTCTTGGGATGAGTGGGAGTGGTGGAAACACGTACACCAACTGAAAAACCCACGGAGTCACTAGGGCGTCCACCGCCACTGCTTGCGGGTCCCTCGACCTGGAACAATATCGCCGAAGCTTCTTGTTGAGATGAGTGGCCATCATGTCTATTTGAGGTAACCCCCAAAGATCTGTTACCTCCTTGAACACCTCCGGATGGAGACCCCACTCCCCAGGATGGAGATCGTGTCTGCTGAGGAAGTCCGTTTCCCAGTTGTCTACTCCTGGAATGAAGATTGATGACAGCGCCAACACGTGTTTTTCTGCCCAGAGGATGATTCTTGTTACCTCTGACATTGCAGCTCTGCTCTTCGTTCCGCCCTGTCGGTTTATGTAAGCCACTGTCGTTACATTGTCCGACTGCACTTGAATGGCCCGATCTCTCTGAAGATGGGCCGCTTGGAGAAGACCGTTGTAGACGGCTCTTAGTTCCAGAATGTTTATCGGCAGGCCGGCTTCCAGATTTGACCACCTTCCTTGGAAGGTTTCCCCTTGAGTGACTGCGCCCCAACCCCGGAGACTTGCATCCGTGGTTAGTAGGATCCAGTCCTGAATCCCGAACCTGCGGCCCTCCAGAAGGTGAGGTAATTGCAGCCACCAGAGGAGTGAAATCCTGGCCTTTGGAGACAGACGTATTCTCTGGTGCATGTGTAGATGGAATCCCGACCACTTGTCCAGGAGATCCAGTTGGAAGGACCGAGCATGAAACCTCCCGTACTGTAAAGCCTCATAAGAGGCCACCATCTTCCCCAGAAGGCGAATGCACTGATGAACTGACACCCGGGCTGGCTTCAGGACATCCCAGACCATTGTTTGTATCACCAACGCTTTTTCATCTGGAAGAAAGACCCTCTGCACTTCTGTGTCGAGGATTATTCCCAGAAAGGACAACCTCCTGGTTGGTTCCAAATGTGATTTTGGAAGATTCAGGATCCAACCGTTTTCCTTGAGCAGGTGGGTCATGAGAACAATGGACTGTAACAACTTCTCCTTGGACGATGCCTTTATCAGCAGATCGTCCAGATATGGAATTATGTTCACCCCCTGTCTGCGGAGGAGAACCATTATTTCCGCAATCACCCTGGTGAATACCCTCGGTGCTGTGGAGAGGCCGACTGGCAGGGCCTGGAACAGAAAATGACAGTCCAACAATGCGAATCGGAGATAAGCTTGATGCGGCAGCCAAATCGGAATGTGGAGGTACGCATCCTTTATATCCAGTGATACCAGGATTTCCCCCTCCTCCAGACCTGATATCACCGCCCTTAGAGACTCCATTTTGAACTTGAACTACCTCAAAAAGGGGTTTAGTGATTTTAAATTCAGAATGGGCCTGACCGAACCATCCGGTTTCGGTACCACGAAAAGGTTCGAATAGTAAACCTTGCTTTGCATCTGTGGTGGAACTAATACAATAACCTGTGCCTCCACCAACTTCTGGATGGCTCCCTGTAGGATATCCCTGTCTGCCGGCAAGGATAGACCTGTCTGCCGGCAAAGCTGGCAAGCCTGATTTGAAGAACCGGTGAGGGAGGTCTTGAAATTCCAGCCGGTACCCCTGGGACACAATATCTTGTACCCAGGGATCCAGGCCGACGACACCCAGACGTGACAGAAAAGTCTGAGTCTCATCCCCACCGGCCCTACCTCCAGGCCGCGTGGTCTACTGTCATGCTGAGGACTTTGGTGTACCTGAAGCGGGTTTCTGTTCCTGGGAACCCGCAGCAGCAGGTTTCTTGGATTTTGGTCGACCTCTTCTAAAGAAGGTGTTGGATGGTTTGGCTTTTCTTGTTTTAGCAACCCGAAAGGACTGTGATGCAGCTGAAGAAAAAGGTTTCTTCGTAGCAGGTGCAGCTGAGGGAAGAAAAGGTGACTTACCCGCTGTAGCCGTGGAGATCCACGCATCCAACGCTACCCCAAAGAGAGCCTGTCCTGTGTAGGGTAGGGTCTCCACACCTCTCCTGGATTCTGCTTCGGCAGACCACTGGCGCAGCCACAGTCCTTGACGAGCTGAGACAGACATGGAAAAAATTCCTGCAGCCATTGAACCCAGGTCCTTCATGGATTCTACCATAAATCCTGCAGATTCCTGAATGTTACGTAAAAACAATTCAACGTCACTTTTATCCATTGTATTCAAATCCTCAAGTAATGTGCCTGACCACTTTACTATAGCTTTGGAAATCCATGCACAGGCAATAGTAGGATGTAGTATCGCCCCTGAAGCCGTGTATATGCGATCAGCCAGCTCCTTTAAGGCAGTAGATCCTAGAACCGGTAAAACTACCTTTTTCGAGAGTCTGGATACAGAAGCGTCCACTATAGGTGGGTTTTCCCATTTCTTTCAATCCTCCTCAGGGAAGGTGAAAGCAACCAGAACCCTTCTAGGGATCTGGAATTTTTTCTCCGGGTTTTCCCATGCTTTTTCAAAAATAGCATTTAATTCTTTGGACGCAGGGAAGGTTAGCGAGGCTTTCTTATTGTCAGTGAAGTAAGCCTCCTCAACCTGCTCAGGTGTTGTATCAGGAATATTCAACACATCCCTAATAGTCTCTATCATCAACTGCACCCCTTTAGCAAGAGATGCGGGCCCCCTGAGCACATCCCCATCACCGTCTGCCGTGTCAGAGTCGGTATCCGTGTCATCCTACATAATCTGTGCAAGAGCATGTTTGTGGGAACCTACAGAAGGGGGCCCTGAGGTAACAGAACCGGACCAAACTGCAAGAGTACTGTAAAACCCGAGTTGCAGATTCATTCTGTGCAACCCTAGTAGAAATCATATATTTGATAGAGGATAACCATTCAGGCTCCCTTGCTGGTATCTGCGCTAAAACAGTGCAATCCTGATTGCATGGAATGAGATCATCCCGAGAGGACATATCCTCTGCAGCATATGACACAGAGTCCCTAGACATAGCTAAATGGAGAACCCAAACATTACACACACACACACACACACACACACACACACACACACGAGGCTAGAGTTTCATCCCCAAGAATGGCAAGAGAGACACAGAGATTGGAGCCAACCCACACACAGCGCATTCAACGTATAGGGAGACCCCAACCAGTGCTGACTGTGTACCTTAATAGGTTACACAGCCTCCACCCTCCTTCTACAACCCCCTGGTACCGTAAGTGATAGCTGGAGTTGATATGGAGGGACTGCTCCTCACTGACAGCGTTTCTGCAGGCAGGAAAATGGCGCTGAACGCTGCTGGCTCTGCTCTGAGAAGCTCCACCACCCTTATGGCGCTGTCTTCCCGCTCTTCTGGAGATTATACTGGCCTGAGGAATCATGCTGGCAGCGATCCTGGGACCCTGACAGGCTTAGAGGTCAGTGTAGGGTGTAGGCGCTGGCTCAGGGTGTCCCTCACAGTGCTGCACTATGTACCGCTGAGCCCCGGAGCGCAGTCAGTACTGCGCTCCATACCCTGTTGCCGCCATCTTCACACCGGCTCACCGCTTGCTAGGGGAGCCGGTGACTGACTCGCCACTGTCTTCTGGCTCTGTAAGGGGGACGTTCGATCCCCTCAGGAGCTCAGTGTCCTGTCAGCGGAGATAGTGGCTCAGACCCTGCAGGGCGGACACTACTCCCCCCTTCCTTAGTCCCATCCTCCCTGTAAAATAAAAAAAAATTCTAAAAATAAACTTTTCCAGAGAAGCGCTGTAGAGCTTCCCCTAGCTGTGACCGGCTCCTCCTGGCACATTATCTAAACGGAGTCTGGTAGGAGGGGCATAGAGGGAGGAGCCAGCCCACACTCTCAAACTCTTAAAGTGCCAATGGCTCCTAGTGGACCCATCTATACCCCATGGTACTAATGTGGACCCCAGCATCCTCTAGGACGTAAGAGAAAAATAGCTCCACATGTGGATTTTTTTTAGTGTGTCAGCCAGTAATTAATTCACCTGTGTACCAACTAGGAGATCTGTAAAAACACAGCAGTTATCCCTGAGGACTAGAGTTGGGATGCACAAGGCTGTGTGCTTTGGCAATAAAACATCTTAGGAGAAATTAATAGGGGAGGATTGCTTTAACCAGCAGAATTCTCATTAGAATAGAGGCGTTAACTGCAAGATGACTTTCAGAACAGACACATGTACTTTAAATGAATTGCTTTTCAGTGAGATGTAGTTGGAATCCCGGGGGTAAGAATCCCGACGGTCAAAATACCGACCGCCAGAATACTGGCAGCACCGATATAGCTATTCCCACTCCTGGGTGTCCACGACACCCATGGAGTGGCAACGAGCCTGCTTGCCCCCCTGTTGGCATTCTGACCGTCGTGATTCCGACCGCTGGGTAACTCTTTTCAGCCATGCAGTAACATCGTCAACCTATCAGTACTAGAGACACATTTCTACTATGAAGTAGTGCTGGATTAATACCAGAACAATACTAAGGGGTATATTCAATTAAAGTCGTATCTATTCCGATATGCATTTGTCGGAATGGATCAGACAAGGGCTATTTGTCGGATTTGGCCGTTCCTGACCATCTCAATCCAACTTTAAAAAAAAGTCGTATTGAGATGATGGAGCTGAGGGGAGGAGACGGGGAGAGCAGCGGCTACAGCACAGCGTTGCAGGAGGATGTGGCACCGCCGCCAGACCTCACAGCAGTGTCCACCCGGCTCCAGCAAGCAGGACCTCACTTGCTGGAGCCGGGCAGACGCTGCCGTGAGCGGCGCCGGTGCCCCATCCTCCTGCTACGCTGCTGTAGCCGCTGCTCTCCCCCATCTCCTCCTCCTCAGCTCCCTCATCTCTGTCTGTCTTTTTTTAAAGTCTGTTGGATTTGGCCCCATTTCCGACAGAAGCACGCGGATTGGCAGCTATTCCGCCAATCCACGTGCTTTCCGACAAGTTGGAATTCCCGAATTGTCGGAAAATTCAGGGGTGTATTGAATAGGTCGGAACCCCTTCCGACCTGTCGAAAACGGCAGT
Source organism: Pseudophryne corroboree (assembly GCF_028390025.1). NCBI lineage: Eukaryota > Metazoa > Chordata > Amphibia > Anura > Myobatrachidae > Pseudophryne > Pseudophryne corroboree. The sequence goes on along the minus strand of NC_086449.1, from coordinate 431,673,950 downwards.
CTTTCCAACAGCAATTGAATATACCCTTAAGTGTTGGGGACATCACATGTACCTTGCTAATAGATCACATGACAGTTAAGGGCAGTTTTATGCTACAGTAAACAGCATATTATTTTCCACTAATATATTTTTCTTTTCTTAATAGGGGTGCACTGGAAGCCTACGTCCAGTCTGTGAAAGCTAGAGAAGGCAAGGAATTTGCTCCAGTTTATCCAATAATGGTTCAACTTCTTCAGAAAGCAACATCAGCTCTGCAGTAGTCACAAGAATGAGAACAGAAATCCTTCCATCTAACCAATCCCTGAGGATGCCGGACGATAGAGATTGAGGGTGTTTATATTTTGGTTTTCAATCAGGGCTGCATAAATCATGGGAGTAAGGTAGAGCCTAATATTCCAGAGTGATTTTTGTCTAGTTCTCTGTATGTTACTCTATGGGGCATATTCAGTTAGCTGCGGGACCTAGCGCAGGGTTCCTGCTCCCACCCTCCTCAGATGTGAACAGAAATGTGTGGTAAGTAGTGCTTTTTTGCCTTTACCATGGCCGCTGCAAGCGTGTTTTGCCCTTGCCACAGTCGCCACACCCATAACTCAGGCCACCTGACACAGATCCTATGGTTAACGCGTGATAGCCATGGGTTTTACCGCAGGAGGAAATGGACTCAAATTGAGTAGCTCCAGGCATTAAAACTTGAGGCTGCTGTCCTGTGGTAAGCCCCGCAGCTAATGGAATATGCCCCTATAATGGAACCTTTCAGTAAATCCAGGATATTAGCTATTGGAATCTGGGTAAAGCCTTATATCTTTTATAGACGCCCAGATGGTTTATTAGATTTTTTTACAGTAGTGATAAGGGTTCAAGGGAACAGACATCTTGATGTGATTAAGGTGTTTGTGCAGATATTCGCAGTAATTAAATAAAGATTTATTGGTATTTTGAGCTTACTGACAAATTATAACATGTCTCTTTTACTATGAACCAAAGCAGGAATTGCTGGGTACACGGGCACTCTTCATACCAGGCCAAAACATCAGACAATGGCTCAAAACTGATCATTTGGCACCGTGCACATTTGGAGCATAGATCTGTCAGTATGTGTGGTTTGTTACATGACCAATTTTTTTATAGCTTTGTTCTGGTCTAAATGCCAAAGAGCTCACGAACATGCATCTGAATAGGTCAGTAGGCCGCCACAATATGGTCAACAGGCATTAGGTCATACAGGGTCAAAAAATCAACATAAAAAAGGTTGACACATGTTTATGTTTTGTTGTGTCATTTTGTATGTTTTATCTCTTGTGATCCTAATTAGTGGTAACGTAGACACTTACGGGCTAGCTTCACTCGCCACTCTTTAGGTGGCTCGCTGCGCCCGGCACAGGTTACTATTCCCAGTCATAGTTCAAGTGGGTGGTGTTGACCTATTGATTATGTAGACATTGTCTATCCATATTCCAGAATCCCATCTGATAGAGGCTACAGTGTGTGTGTGTGTGTGTATATATATATATATATATATATATATATATATATAGCGATTTTGGTGTAGGGCTAGTAAGGTGTCAGGGTTTCTCCGCCATATTGCTACAGTCAATGAAGAGATTAAAGCTAGGTGGCATCTTCCACAGATTGTTTTGCTTATAGTGCTGGGTAGCATGTTGCAAACAGTTTTAATTAATTAAAAATATTGTGTTAAATTGCTTTTTTCCCTAATGTTGTGTAGTTTACATAAAATTAGGTAAAGTCTATGCTAAGTTTTGCTCCAAGATTGTCAGCCTCTGCGATGCCGTGCAATGTCTCTACATCGGTTTCTGTAAGACGCATCCGGCTTTATTATGTGATGTAAAGCTAAAGTCAAATGAATATAAAATCACATTAACTGGTTTCAAATCACATGAAGAAGTTCTAATAAAACATGATTGCTTTCTACTGTTGCAGAGTATCATTTGCTGCCACAACATCAAGAACCACACACAAGATCATATCAACAACATTTATTTGAAATATACAAGAATATAGTGTGCAAAATTATTTGGGGCAATATTATGCTGTCATAGACAAATTGGTTTCCAGCTGTGATACACGAGCCATGATTGCAGCACATCACAGACGTACAGCTGTAACAAATATGATGCATCTGTTTATTTCGACAGGTGCAAGAAAAGTAAAGTGCAAGTGTTGCACCAGAGTTAAGTGCAAAGTCACCCCTCCCCCCCATCATAAATGACATTTTTTCATAGCAAAATAAAATCTGTAGATTCTATAGCAAACTAAATTACTAAACCTTATGCTTCAACACCTTGGCGTTTTGGAGGGTCTGTCAGAAATGTTGGCCCCTCTGTCCAAAAGGAAGCGAATGATCCACTTGCCAGAATATAATGTAGCTCAGTGGCGATGAATAGTCAGTTAGTGCTCATGCACCTTGCATTAAAATATCACGTCAGAAACATATAAATTCCAACGTCAAAAATAATTACATTTGTGCAATACATATTAATAAGCAGTAGGGTCGATAAACAGCAGTTATATGTCCTATAAATTCCCATTTTTTTTCTTAACCTGGTAGTCTTTAAACATTTTGCTGAAACAACATTTTAGCACCACAGGATATCGATTTTTCAAGCCTATATTTACCTGATATATAATTTTTGAAAAATAAGGCAATTTGGTTTAAAATATTGATATTTTTGTCATATGTAATGCTATACTTAAAACGAAAAACCTTCAGTCATTCCGTGACACTGCTGGACATTATGGTCTGTCCACACAACCACAGCATTGTGCTGTCAGACTTCTTCCATGCAGACGAATAGCACTTTCCAACACAAGCGTCAGCTACATTCATGTTTAATGTTGTTGTGAGCCCTGGAAAAGACACAGAATTGTGACTCATTATAAAATAAGTTGTGTGAATGAATGCATTTCACTAGATTCCCTATCCCCATTTTTATGCAACTTTCATCACCCAACATATTTCCCACATTTCAAGACATAGCAGCCTAGAGATGTGAGAAATCCAAGATATAGAAGTGTCTGTCTTATTATACTACACTACAATGTAACAGTTTGTGTATTGGGATATTGCTGTACTGAAAACAGGTGTGAAAACCCCGTAGTGCCACTTCTATGCCTGCAATGAGTGAGCAGCAATGTCACCTGCAGGCTGCTGGGATCATCAAACGGAGCAGACTACAGCTGCAGATTTAAGGGCCCTACACGCTGGCAGATCTCACTGCACGATATGAACGTTCTCTTTCATATCGTGCCGTGTGTAAGCACCAACTATTAACTATGCACGGCCCTGCGCTCGTTAATCGTTGGTGCCCCATTGCTTATATATGCAGGCCAATATGGACGAGATTGTCCATATTAGCATGCATTGCTATGGAGCCGGGTGACAGGGGAGTGAAGAAACTTCGCTCCCCCCGTCACCCCTCCCCCTTCGCCGCCAGGTCGCCCGTCTGCCGTATCGGTGGTCGGGCAGCTCGGTGGAGGGTCGCCTAGTCTGTAGGGCCCTTTAAGATCTTCAACTGTGGAATGTGATAAAAACAAAGAGACCAGGCTGAAGATGGGGAGACAGAGCTCCAGTTTCCAATCTCCCTCTGTAACAAAGGAGCTAAACAAAAGGTACACGGAACTAACAGGAGACAATAAGTTATCATGTGGCCCTACTTCAATATGTCGCATTTTACCATGAATACAAGTTCATTAAAATAATATGACTGACATAGAAAAGAAAGTAAAACTGCTACATACTGAATTTGTTCTTTTTCTCTTCCAACAGTCAGGATTTAAACGTTTTTGTTCTTCCGCCAAAGCTTTAGCTTCTATTGTGTATATTCTTCTTTCCTCGTTTTTCATCTTTTTCCATCTGTCGCCAAGTATCACACTTATGGCTCTGGAAGAGAAAGCATGTCAGGACTGACTAAAACCAGATCTTTACTACAAAACACAACCACAGCACATTCTACAAACTGCTGTGTAAAATAAACTCCCGTTTTCAGTCTTATCCTCAACTTTAAAAAAAATTGTGAGGTTCTGCATGGAGTTTTGACGGTCCATAGTGATGACCCAGATATAAATGGTAAGGTGGAAACTGGAATATAAATGGCAGTGCTGCATTTGGATAGTGTTGTTATGCCATTGTCAGGGATTATTGGTTTTCATGATGTGCACATTCTGGCTCTAAACAAACTCTCATTAGATATTAAATTCATTATTTGACCTCTTCAAGCCAGATTCATTTTCCTACACTGGTTGAACTATTTAACCTACAGCCATTGGCCATTTCCATTATCAACCAAACTTCACCCAAGAAACTGTAATGTTCTGGATTTAAGGTCACATAAGTGTATGTTTGTTACAGCACGCTGAGCCTGATCTTTATTTGTTCGAATGTTATTCCTCAGCAATATTCTAGACAAGTTCTGCAAATAGAAACTACAGGGAATGTTCATTACAGATGAATAAATCATTAGCTGTATATATGCAGGCACCAGCGATGCATAAGCAGGTAGTTACAAAGCATCATTTATATACACCACAGAAGGTAACCTCTGCTCAATTATGCTTTTGTTTACCAAACCACACAATCAATGCATTCAATCAATACTGTAAGGGAACATGCCATGTAAGTACACCGTATTCTCAGCCTACAATTTCTCCATCTAACATTCTTCATTCCAACAGATGACTTTCTACAGTTTGCTGTGGATTTTCTGTTCTAGTAGAGATGGTTATGAGCTAAAAAAAATAAGAATTTACTTACCGATAATTCTATTTCTCGGAGTCCGTAGTGGATGCTGGGGTTCCTGAAAGGACCATGGGGAATAGCGGCTCCGCAGGAGACAGGGCACAAAAGTAAAGCTTTTACAGGTCAGGTGGTGTGTACTGGCTCCTCCCCCTATGACCCTCCTCCAGACTCCAGTTAGGTACTGTGCCCGGACGAGCGTACACAATAAGGGAGGATTTTGAATCCCGGGTAAGACTCATACCAGCCACACCAATCACACCGTACAACTTGTGATCTAAACCCAGTTAACAGTATGATAACAGAGGAGCCTCTGAAAGATGGCTTCCTAAACAATAACCCGAATTAGTTAACAATAACTATGTACAAGTATTGCAGATAATCCGCACTTGGGATGGGCGCCCAGCATCCACTACGGACTCCGAGAAATAGAATTATCGGTAAGTAAATTCTTATTTTCTCTATCGTCCTAAGTGGATGCTGGGGTTCCTGAAAGGACCATGGGGATTATACCAAAGCTCCCAAACGGGCGGGAGAGTGCGGATGACTCTGCAGCACCGAATGAGAGAACTCCAGGTCCTCCTTTGCCAGGGTATCAAATTTGTAAAAATTTACAAACGTGTTCTCCCCTGACCACGTAGCTGCTCGGCAGAGTTGTAATGCCGAGACCCCTCGGGCAGCCGCCCAAGATGAGCCCACCTTCCTTGCGGAATGGGCCTTAACAGATTTAGGCTGTGGCAGGCCTGCCACAGAATGTACAAGTTGAATTTTGTTACAAAACCAACGAGCAATCGACTGCTTAGAAGCAGGTGCACCCAACTTGTTGGATGCATACAGTATAAACAGCGAGTCAGATTTTCTGACTCCAGCCGTCCTTTAAATGTATATTTTTAAGGCTCTGACAACGTCCAACAACTTGGAGTCCTTCAAGTCGTCTGTAGCCGCAGGCACTACAATAGGCTGGTTCAGGTGAAACGCTGATAACACCTTAGGGAGAAAATGCGGACGCGTCCGCAGCTCTGCCCTATGTCGAATGGAAAATTATATAAGGGCTTTTATAAGACAAAGCCGCCAGTTCAGATACTCTCCCGGCCGAAGCCAGGGCCAGTAACATAGTCACTTTCCATGTGAGATATTTCAAATCCACATTCTTTAGTGGTTCAAACCAATTGGATTTGAGGAAATCTAAAACTACATTTAGATCCCACGGTGCCACCTTAGGCACCACAGGAGGCTGTATATGCAGTACTCCTTTGATAAAAATCTGGACCTCAGGGACTGAGGCCAATTCTTTGTGGAAGAATATTGATAGGGCCGAAATTTGAACCTTAATAGATCCCAATTTGAGACCCATAGACAATCCTGATTGCAGGAACTGTAGGAAAACGACCCAGTTGAAATTCCTCCATCGGAGCACTCCGCTGCTCGCACCACGCAACATATTTTCGCCAAATACGGCGATAATGCTTCGTGGTGACTTCCTTCCTTGCCTTTATCAAGGTAGGAATGACTTCTTCTGGAATGCCTTTTCCTTTTAGGATCTGGCATTCAACGCCATGCCGTCAAACGCAGCCGCGGTAAGTCTTGAAAAAGACAAGGACCCTGCTGAAGCAGGTCCCTTCTCAGAAGTAGAGGCCACGGATCGTCCGTGACCATCTCTTGAAGTTCCGGGTACCAAGTCCTTCTTGGCCAATCCGGAGCCACTAGTCTTACTCCTCTTTGCCGTATAATCCTCAATACCTTTGGTATGATAGGCAGAGGAGGAAACACATATACCGACTGGTACACCCAAGGTGTTACCAGCGCGTCCACAGCTATTGCCTGCGGATCTCTTGACCTGGCGCAATACCTGTCCAGTGTTTTGTTGAGGCGAGACGCCATCATGTCCACCATTGGTTTTACCCAACGGTTTAATAGCATGTGGAAAACTTCTGGATGAAGTCCCCACTCTCCCGGGTGAAGGTCGTGTCTGCTGAGGAAGTCTGCTTCCCAGTTGTCCACGCCCGGGATGAATACTGCTGACAGTGCTATCACGTGATTCTCCGCCCAGCGAAGGATCCTGGCAGCTTCTGCCATTGCCCTCCTGCTTCTTGTGCCGCCCTGTCTGTTTACATGGGCGACTGCCGTGATGTTGTCCGACTGGATCAACACCGGTCTTCCTTGAAGCAGAGGTTCCGCCTGGCTTAGAGCATTGTAGATTGCTCTTAGTTCCAGAATGCTTATGTGAAGAGACTTTTTCAGGCTCGACCACACTCCCTGGAAATTTCTTCCCTGTGTGACTGCTCCCCAGCCTCTCAGGCTGGCATCCGTGGTCACCAGGATCCAATCCTGCATGCCGAATCTGCGGCCCTCCAATAGATGAGCCTCCTGCAACCACCACAGAAGGGATACCCTTGTCCTCGGCGACAGGGTTATCCGCAGGTGCATCTGAAGATGCGACCCTGACCATTTGTCCAACAGATCCCTTTGCATGGAATCTGCCGAAAGGGATTGTTTCGTAAGAAGCTACCATTTTTTCCCAGGACTCTTGTGCATTGATGTACAGACACCTTTCCTGGTTTTAGGAGGTTCCTGACCAGGTCAGATAACTCCTTGGCTTTTTCTTCGGGAAGAAAAACCTTTTTCTGAACTGTGTCCAGAATCATCCCCAGGAACAGCAGACGAGTTGTCGGCATTAATTGGGATTTTGGAATATTCAGAATCCATCCGTGCTGCTTTAGCACCTCTTGAGATAGTGCTAAACCCATCTCTAGCTGTTCTCTGGACCTTGCCCTTATTAGGAGATCGTCCAAGTATGGGATAATTAATACGCCTTTTCTTCGAAGAAGAAATATTATCTCGGCCATTACCTTTGTAAAGACCCGAGGTGCCGTGGACAAACCAAACGGCAGCGTCTGAAACTGATAGTGACAGTTTTGTACAACGAACCTGAGGTACCCCTGGTGTGAGGGGTAATTGGAACGTGGAGATACGCATCCTTGATGTCCAAGGATACCATAAAGTCCCCTTCTTCCAGGTTCGCTATCACTGCTCTGAGTGACTCCATCTTGAACTTGAACTTCTTTATGTATAGGTTCAAGGACTTCAGATTTAGAATAGGCCTTACCGAGCCATCCGGCTTCGGTACCACAAATAGAGTGGAATAATACCCCTTCCCTTGTTGTAGAAGAGGTACCTTGACTATCACCTGCTGAGAATACAGCTTGTGAATGGCTTCCAAAACCGTCTCCCTTTCTGAGGGGGACGTTGGTAAAGCAGACTTCAGGAAACGGCGAGGTGGCTCTGTCTCTAATTTCAACCTGTACCCCTGAGATATTATCTGCAGGATCCAGGGATTTACCTGCGAGTGAGCCCACTGCGCGCTGTAATTTTTGAGACGACCGCCTACCGCCCCCGAGTCCGCTTGCGAAGCCCCAGCGTCATGCTGAGGCTTTTGTAGAAGCCGGGGAGGGCTTCTGTTCCTGGGAAGGAGCTGCCTGTTGCTGTCTCTTCCCTCGTCCTCTGCCTCGTGGCAGATATGAATAGCCCTTTGCTCTCTTATTTTTAAAGGAACGAAAGGGCTGCGGTTGAAAGGTCGGTGCCTTTTTCTGTTGGGGAGTGACTTGAGGTAGAAAGGTGGATTTCCCGGCCGTAGCCGTGGCCACCAAATCCGATAGACCGACCTCAAATAACTCCTCTACGCATCGCCTGTCCACTGTCGTGTCCATAAAGCTCTTCTGGCCGAAATGGACATAGCACTTACCCGTGATGCCAGTGTGCAGATATCTCTCTGTGCATCACGCATATAAAGAAATGCATCCTTTATTTGTTCTAACGACAGTAAAATATTGTCCCTGTCCAGGGTATCAATATTTTCGATCAGGGACTCTGACCAAACTACCCCAGCACTGCACATCCAGGCAGTCGCAATAGCTGGTCGTAGTATATAACACCTGCATGTGTGTATATACCTTTTTGGATATTTTCCATCCTCCTATCTGATGGATCTTTAAGTGCGTCCGTCTCAGGAGAGGGTAACGCCACTTGTTTTGATAAGCGTGTTAGCGCTTTGTCCACCCTAGGAGGTGTTTCCCAGCGCTCCCTAACCTCTGGCGGGAAAGGGTATAAAGCCAATAACTTCTTTGAAATTAGCAGTTTTTTTATCGGGGCAACCCACGCTTCATTACACACGTCATTTAATTCTTCTGATTCGGTAAAAACTACTGGTAGTTTTTTCACACCCCACATAATACCCTGTTTAGTGGTACCTGTAGTATCAGCTAAATGTAACATCTCCTTTATTGCCAAAATCATATAACGTGTGGCCCTACTGGAAAATACGGTTGATTCGTCACCTTCACCACCGGAATCAGTGCCTGTGTCTGGGTCTGTGTCGACCGACTGAGGCAAGGGACGTTTTACAGCCCCTGACGGTGTTTGAGGCGCCTGGACAGACACTAATTGAGTGTCCGGCCGCCTCATGTCGGCAAACGACTGCTTAAGCGAGTTGACGCTATCCCGTAATTCCACAAATAAAGGCATCCATTCTGGTGTCGACCCCCTAGGAGGTGACATCCTCATATTTGGCAATTGCTCCGCCTCCACACCAATAACGTCCTCATACATGTCGACACACACGTACCGACACACAGCAGACACACAGGGAATGCTCTATACGAAGACAGGACCCACTAGCCCTTTGGGGAGACAGAGGGAGAGTCTGCCAGCACACACCAAAAAGCGCTATATATGACAGGGATAGCCTTATGATTAAGTGCTCCCTTATAGCTGCTTTTATATTAATATATTGCCATTTATTTTGCCCCCCCTCTCTGTTATACCCTGTTTCTGTAGTGCAGTGCAGGGGAGAGACCTGGGAGCCTTCCTGACCAGCGGAGCTGTGACAGAAAATGGCGCCGTGTGCTGAGGAGATAGGCCCCGCCCCTTTTCCGGCGGGCTCGTCTCCCGCTATTTAGTACATTTAGGCAGGGGTAAATATCTCCATATAGCCTCTGGGGCTATATGTGAGGTATTTTTAGCCTTTTTAAAGGTTTACATTTGCCTCCCAGGGCGCCCCCCCCCAGCGCCCTGCACCCTCAGTGACTGCCGTGTGAAGTGTGCTGAGAGGAAAATGGCGCACAGCTGCAGTGCTGTGCGCTACCTTAAGAAGACTGCAGGAGTCTTCAGCCGCCGATTCTGGACCTCTTCTTGCTTCAGCATCTGTGAGGGGGCCGGCGGCGTGGCTCCGGTGACCATCCAGGCTGTACCTGTGATCGTCCCTCTGGAGCTTCATGTCCAGTAGCCAAGAAGCCAATCCATCCTGCACGCAGGTGAGTTCACTTCTTCTCCCCTCTGTCCCTCGTTGCAGTGATCCTGTTGCCAGCAGGAATCACTGTAAAATAAAAAACCTAAGCTAAACTCTCTAAGCAGCTCTTTATGAGAGCCACCTAGAATTGCACCCTTCTCGGCCGGGCACAAAAATCTAACTGGAGTCTGGAGGAGGGTCATGGGGGGAGGAGCCAGTACACACCACCTGACCTGTAAAAGCTTTACTTTTGTGCCCTGTCTCCTGCGGAGCCGCTATTCCCCATGGTCCTTTCAGGAACCCCAGCATCCACTTAGGACGATAGAGAAATAGGATTTTAATTACCTTTCGGTAAATCCTTTTCTCGTAGTCCGTAGAGGATACTGGGGTCCATTTAGTACCATGGGGTACAGATGGGTCCACTAGGTGCCATGGGCACTTTAAGAATGTGATAGTGTGGGCTGGCTACTCCCTCTATGCCCCTCCTACCAGACTCAGTCTAGGAAACTGTGCCCGAGGAGACGGACACACTTCGAGAGAAAGATACATAAGGATAGTGGTGAGATTCCGAACCAGCACACACAACAAGAGGAAAGCCTAGCTAACCAAACTTGAAACAAGAACAGCAACGGCTGAACCAACATTACTTAACCAAGTAACAGTGCAGGAAGAAAGAAGCACTTGGTGGGCACCCAGTATCCTCTACAGACCACGAGAAAAGGATTTACTGGTAGGTAATTAAAATCCTATTTTCTCTTACGTCCTAGAGGATACTGGGGGTCCATTTAGTACCATGGGAATGTACCAAAGCTCCCAAACTGGGTGGGAGAGTGCTGAGGTTCCTGCAGAACTGATTGGCCTCTGAGGACCTTCAGTTTGGTCAAAGTATCGAACTTGTAGAACTTAATAAACACGTTCGAACCAGACCAAGTAGCTGCTCGGCAGAGCTGTAAAGCAGAGACACCCTGGGCAGTCGCCCAGGAAGAACCCACCGACCTAGTAGAGTGGGCCTATACAGATTTTGGACATGGCAAACTTGCCGTAGAATAAGCATGCTGGATAGTAAGTCTGATCCAGCGTGCAATTGTCTGAAGCAGGACACCCAATCTTATTGGGATGATAAAGAACAAACAACGAGTCTGTCTTTCTGTGACGAGCTGTTCTTTTCACATACACCTTCAAAGCCCTCACAACATCCAAAGACTTTGAAGTAGCGGAGGTGTCGGTGACAACCGGGACCACAATAGGTTGGCTGATATGAAACGCAGACACCACCTTAGGAAGAAATTGCTGACAAGTTCTGAATTCAGCTCTGTCCTCATGGAAAATTAAATAGGGACTTTTGTGAGATAAAGCCCCCAGCTCCGACACACATCTTGCTGAAGCCAAGGCTAACAGTGTGACGGCCTTCCACGAAAGATTTTATGTCCACCTCCTGTAACGGCTCAAACGAGTCCGATTGGAGGAAATGCAACACTGCATCGAGATCCCAAGGTGCCATGGGAGGCACAAAGGGAGGTTGGATGTGCAGAACACCTTTCAAGAACGTCTGGACCTCGGGGAGAGAAGCTAATTGTTTCTGAAAGAAAATGGACAAGGCCGAAATCTGGACTTTTATGGAGCCCAGACGTAGGCCCAAATCCTCTCCTGCTTGTAGAAAAATCAGGAACCGTCCTAGATGCTCTCACACCAAGAGACGTATTTCTTCCAAATACGATGGTAATGCTTAGACGTTACCCCCTTCCTGGCTTGGATCATAGTCGGGATAACCTTGTTAGGGATCCCTCTCCTGGCTAGAATCAGCCGTTCAACTTCCATGCCGTCAAACGTAACTGCGGTAAGTCCTGATAGACGAACGGGCCCTGTTGCAGGTACGCGTATCAGGCCCTTCTTGGCCAGTCCGGAGCAATTAGAATTGCTTGAACCTTTTCCCTTTTTATTCTCTTTAGAATTCTTGGGATCAGAGGAAGTGGAGGAAACACGTACACCATCTGATAGACCCATGGAGTCGTCAGGGCGTCTACCGCCACTGCCTGTGGGTCTCTCGACCTGGAATAATACCCCCAGAGCTTCTTGTTGAGACAAGAGGCCATCATGTCAATCTGTGGATATCCTCATTGACTTGTCAAGCACCTGAACACTTCTGGGTGAAGGCCCCACTCCCCCAGGTGCAGGTCATGTCTGCTGAGGAAGTCTGCTTCCCAGTTGTCTACTGCCGGAATGAAGACCGCTGAAAACGCCACAGTGTGTTTTTCTACCCTGAGAATTCTTGACCCCTCTGACATTGCTGCTCTGCTTTTCGTTCCGCCTTGCCGGTTTATGTACGTTACTGCCGTCACATTGTCCGACTGGACCTGAATGGCCCAATCTCGAAGAAGATGTGAGGCCTGCAGAAGCACGTTGTATAAGGCCCTAAGATCCAGAATGTTGACTGGAAGGACAACTTCCTGACTGGACCATCTTCCTTGAAATTGCACCCCAACCTCTGAGGCTTGCGTCTGTGGTTAGCAGAATCCAGTTCTGAATTCCGAACCCAGACGAGGTGAGAAGTCTGTAGCCACCACAGAAGGGAGATCCTGGCTTCTGGCGACAGACGGATCCTCTGGTGCATGTGAAGATGCGATCCGGACCATTTGTCCAACAGATCGAACTGGAAGGGTCTTGCGTGAAACCTTCCGTATTGAAGAGCCTCGTAAGAGGCCACCATTTTCCCCAGAAGGCGAATGCAGAGATGCACCGATATCCGGGTTGGCTTCAGGACATCCCGAACCATTGACTGGATTACTAATGCCTTTTCCAACGGAAGGAACACCTTCTGCGACTCTGTATCCAGTATCATTCCCAGGAATGGGAGCCTCTGTGTTGGCTCTAGGTGAGATTTCGGAAGGTTCAGAATCCACCCATGATCCTGGAGAAGTTTGGTTGAGAAAGCAATGCTGTCCAGCAACCTTTCCCTGGACGGTGCTTTTATCAGGAGATCGTCCAGGTACGGAATTATGTTCACTCAATGTTTGCGGAGTAAAAGCATCATCTCTGCTATCACCTTGGTGAACACCCTCGGTGCCGTGGAGAGGCCAAATGGCAGAGCCTGGAACTGGTAGTGAGTGTCGTGCAGTGCAAACCGTAAATAAGCCTGATGAGGCGGCCAGATCGGAATGTGAAGGTACGCATCCTTGATATCCAGAGACACTAGGAATTCCCCCTCCTCCAGACCTGAGATCACCGCTTTCGGAGACTCCATCTTGAATTTGAACACTCGTAAGTAAGGGGTCAACGACTTGAGGTTCAAAATTGGTTTTACCGAACCGTCCGGTTTCGGTACTACAAACAAACTGGAATAGTACCCCTTGTTTTGTTGATGAGGTGGAACTGGAACAATAACCTGGGTCGTTATCAGTGTTTAAATGGCATCCTGTAAAGTTATACTTGCCTCTTGTGAAACTGGCAAGCCTGATTTGAAGAATCTGTGAGGTGGGAGCTCTTGGAACTCCAGTCTGTAGCTCTCGGAAATAAGATTTATGACCCAGGGATCCTGGCACAAATTTGACCAGATTTGACTGAAGAATTGTAGGCATGCTCCCACCTGACAGCCTTCCAGGCATTATGGTCCACCGTTATGCTGAAGTCTTTGAGGAAGCAGCGCCTAAGCTCTGTTCCAGAGTACCTGCTGTTGCTGGTTTGCGTGGTTTACCTCTTGCGCCCCTGGAGGACGTAGAAGCATCTCTGGATTTGCCCTTGAACTTGGCCGTCCGAAAGGACTGTAACTAAGAAGCTGAATAAGTCTTCTTGGTTGGGAGGGCTGCGGAAGGAAGATACGTAAGACTTACCCGCAGTAGCTGTGGAGATCCATTTGTCCAATTCATCTCCGAACAAGGCCTCTCTCCTGTGAATGGTAAGCCTTCCCCGCCTTTCCTGGAATCCGCGCCAGCAGTCCACTTGCGTAGCCACAAGCCCCTGCGTGCCAACACTGCCATAGCGGTGGTGCGTGCGTTAAGCACGCCTATTTCCTTTATGGCTTCCACCATAAAGTTCGCAGAGTCCTGTATATGCTGCAGGAGTAAGACAACATCCCCCCTAGATAAGGAATCTAACCCCTCAATTAGGTTACCTGACCATTTAGCAATGGCTTTAGTGATCCACGCACATGCAATAATGGGTCTTTTGGCCACCCCAGCATCTGTGTACAATGATTTGAGTGTAGTCTCAATTTTACAATCAGCCGTGTCTTTGTTGAAAAGGAACACTCTGCGGTACAAGAAACACACTCTTTGCCTGACATAATGGCCCTCATTCCGAGTTGATCGCTAGCTGCTTTCATTCGCAGCGCAGCGATTAGGCAAAAAACCCGGCAATTCTGCGCATGCGTATGGTGCGCACGCGCGTTGTACTTTCACAAAAGCCAATGCAGTTTTACACAAGCTCTAGCGACGCTTTTCAGTTGCACTGCTGGCCGCAGAGTGATTGACAGGAAGTGGGTGTTTCTGGGTGGTAACTGACCGTTTTTGGTGATAAAACGCAGGCGTGCCAAATAAAAAACGCAGGAGTGGCTGGAAAAACGTAGGCGTGGCTGGGCGAATGCAGGGCGTGTTTGACGTCAAAACAGGAACTAAACAGTCTGAAGTGATCGCAAGGTAGGAGTAGGTCTCGAGCTACTCTGAAACTGCACATTTTTTTTTGTAGCAGAGCTGCGATCCTTTCGTTCGCACTTCTGCTAAGCTAAGATACACTCCCAGGGGTGGCAGCTTAGCGTTTGCACTGCTACTAAAAGCAGCTAGCGAGCGAACAACTCGGAATGAGGGCCAATGTAAATGTGACAGCACACACACAGGAAAGGTTAAGCACAATTAACCCACAAAGAGCCCTTCAGGAAGACACAGAGTTGTTTGGAGCGGGCCCCCACGGCGCCCTTACCGCTAATGCCAAGTTTAGCTGGGTCGCAGACTAAGTACCCTGATAGGGGACTTAGTACACTAATAGTTGCACCCCACCTGCTATGACCCCCTGGTACTGCTGAGGTAATCTGGAGTCACACTGGAGGAGCTGTGCGTCCCTATCCTGTCAGCGTCTGTGTCCACTGCAGAGGGAAAATGGCACTGGTGAGCTGCTGGATCCTCTCATAGTGAAGCCCTGCCCCTTCAATGGCACGCGGTCTTCCCGCTTTTTTTTTTATACTGGCTGAGGAATCTGGTGCTTAAAATGGAGAAAAACGTTTTAAGGCTGTTGTGCCAGTATGGGTACTGTGTCTGGAGACGCATTCCGCCCCGTGTAGAAGCCGTGCGTCTCCTTACCCTCATGCCGCCATAATGGCCGACGCCCCGCTAGCCGGGACGCCAGCTCAGTACTCACCACTCTTCTGGCTCTGTTAGGGGTGGCGGCGTGCTGCGGGAATGTACGCTCGCTGTGGTGGGGCTTGCTCCCTCAGGAGCTCAGTGTTCTGTCAGAGGGGAACGGGACCATTAACCCTTCAAGAGGCTGGGCCGTTCCCCTCCCCCTAAGTCCCCCGAAGTAGGCAGGCTGGTGCCAACCAGCCCTGCCTGAAAATAACAAACATATAAAATAAATGCAGAAAACTCTTCAGGGGCTTCCTTCAGCGTGACCGGCTCCTCTGGGTACATTTTTTAAACTGAGTCTGGTAGGAGGGGCATAGAGGGAGAAGCCAGCCCATACTATCAAATTCTTAAAGTGCCCATGGCTCCTAGTGGACCAGTCTATACCCCATAACCCCAGTATCCTCTAGGACGAAAGAGAAATAGGATTTTGGTACTTTCCAGATAAATCCTTTTCTTTGAATCCACAGGGGGCACTGGAGTACTCTTGGGATATGCAAGGGGCGTTTGCAGGTATAGGCACATTTAAATATTTAAATTAGTAACCCTCCACCCCTCCATACTCCGTGATACCTCTGTTTTTTCACTGAGCCAAACAGGAGCAAAAGAGAGGATGAACAATGGAGAATTACATATAACATTATAACATAACGGACAACTATAAAGTTGAACATAACATAACAGACAACTAGAAAGTTGACACGACAATAGATAATCACTGTAACATTTCAACAAGTCGGTGAGAATGTTACCATAAGATTTACTGAACGTACCACAAGCCAGGTGAAACTGCTCTGGGTGGGCGTCCAGTGCCCCCTGTGGACTCAAAGAAAAGGATTTATCTGGTAAGTACCAAAATCCTATTTTCTTCTTCATCCACTAGGGGTTACTGGAGTACTCTTGGGACGTACCAAAGTTTCCCCCTTGGGCGGGAGAGCTGGTTGGCACCTGTATTACTAGACGGCCAAAGCTAAATGCCGATACCGCAAAAGTATCAAACTTAAGCGCACAAACGTGTGCACTGATGACCATGTAACTGCACGGCAAAGCTGCGTCATGGAGCCCCACGACCTGCTGCCCATGACGTTCCCACAGACCAAGTGGAATGTGCTGAAATAGATGCAGGCAAATGTAAACTAGCATGAAAATAAGCCTGACGAAAGCCATCTAGCCAACGACTGTCTGGAAGCTGCCCAACGTATCTTGACTGCATCATAGAGAACAAACAATGTATATGTTTTAAGTACTGATGATGTTGGGACTACATAAATACGAAGCGCACGAACCACATTCAAAGTAGCTGGAGATCCTGAACCCTCTGAGAAACAGGAACGACGATTGGTTGTTTGATGTGAAAAGGAAGATACAACCTTGGGTAGAAAAGCGGTATTCGTCGAAGTTCCGCTCAGTGATCATGAAACACCAGATATAGTGGCTTGCATGACAAGGCACCCGATTCTGAAACAAGGCTTTTTGAATCTAAGGCTAGGAGAAACACTGGTTTCCATGGTAGAAACCTAACATCCACCTGTTGTAAAGGTTCAAGACTGGAAAAAATGTAAAACTAAATTCAAGTCCCATGGAGCTGTAGGTGGTATGAATAGAGGTTGAACTCTAAGGACACCGTGCAGGAAAGTGTGAACTGCTAGCAAAAGAGCCAAACGCCTTTGAAAGAAATTTGACAAGGCAGAGACCTGCACCTTTCGTGTAGCTAAACGTAGTCCTCCATCTAATTCCGTCTGTAAAAATAGCAAAAGATGGGATAACTTGAAAGAAGATGTCAGAAACTTCAGAGTTTCACACCAAACTATATAAGCTTGTCAAATTCTGTGATAATGAGCTGCTGTAACTGGCTTCCTAGCACGTAACATGGTTGGTATAACAGACTGTGGAATGCCCTCTTGTTTTAAGAGAGCGGTTTCAACAGCCACCCCGTCAAACGCAGCCGCGCTTTATCGGGGTAAAGAAATAGACCCTGTTGTAGTAGGTGTGGACGTAGTGGAAGGGGCTACGGATCGTCTGAGAGTAGACTGAGGAGATCCAAGAACTTCCTCTCTCCGAGGCCAATGAGGCGCAACTAGTATGACGGTCGTGGATTCTCTTTTGATCCGCTTTAGCAACCAAGGAAGCAGTGGAAATAGCTACACGAGGCTCTGCGGCCACGCTATTGTGAGAACATCCACTGCTTTTGGATTTCTTGTTGTGGACACATACTGGAGTGTTTGATGATTTTGGAGAGATGCCATTAGATCCACCTGTAGGTAACCCCACCGCTGGACCAACACGTGGAACACCTCTGGATTTAAAGCCCATTCTCCTGGATGAAAATCCTGACAGCTGAGACAATCTGCTTCCCAGTTGTCCACTCATGGAATGAACACTGCTGACAATATCACTTGGTAATGCTTGGCCCAATTCAGGATTCGAGCAACTTCTCGCCTGGCCATTCGACTTTGAGTCCCTCCATGTTTGATGATGTATGACTCCGAACTTTTTTCTTGCGGTGAGATTGTGTATGTGGTGATACTCTGGCCCTTTGAGAGAACCGCACTATCTGATGAATTTGTAGATGAGAGCCTGACCACTGAGCAAGAAGATCCAGTTGAAAGATACGCAAGTGAAATCTTCCGAACTGGAGTGCTTTGAAAGACGCCACCATTTTTTCTAACAGTCGAATACACAAATGCACTGAGACTGTCCGTGGTTTGAGCACTAACTGTACCAGATGACGAATACTTATTGCTTTCTATTCTGGCAGGTAAATTCATTGAGCCACCATATCCAGAATCAGTCCCAGAAATTTGATTCTGTGACACGGGACAAGGAGTGATTTTTGTAAAGTTGACAGTCCAACGGTGCTGAACTAGTACACTGCACGTTAGTAAGGCATTTTGAAGGAGTATTTGTTGAGACAGAGCCTTGATGAGAAGGTTGTCTAAGTACTATTATCACTCCCAGGAATCTGAGATGAACTATCATCACAGACATCACCTTTGTGAATACCCGAGGCGCTGATGAGAGGCCAAACGGTAGTGCCTGAAATTGATAATGGTTTTGTTGTACTGCAAACCTTAAGTACGCCTGATGCGGTGTTCCAAATTGTAATGTGTAAGTACGCATCCTTGAGATCCAGCGAAATCATGAATTCCTGTCACTCCCATGGACCTGGTTTTAAAACTGCAATCCTTGACCGCAGGGATTCCATCCTGAATCTGTAGTGACGTACTGATTGAGTACCTTTAGGTTCAATATTGAAGTGACCGAGACGTCCGCCTTTGGTACTACAAAAAGATTGGAATAACAACCTTGTCCCTGTTGGTGAAGTGGAACCTGAATCCAAACTGCAGAATCAACAAGAGATTGAATCGCGGTCTGCAGAACCGCCGTCTTGACTCCTGACGCAGGCAGGCCTGTTTTGAAAAACTGCATTGGTGGTAGACAATCAAACCCAATTTTGTAACATTTGTCCACAAAATTGCAGAACCACCCATCTGTGAGAGTATGAGACCACACTGAGTGAAATGTATGAAGGCGTGCTCTTACCATTGAAGCGTTGAGCTGAGCTGGAAGCCTGTTATGCCACGGGTTGTTAACTGGCTTTTTTTTAAATGGATAGTGGTTTTTGAAAACAACGTCCTGCACCACATGTACTGTATACGGTTGTTTCTTGTGCACAGCAACGAAAGAACTGAGGTCGAAAAGATCTGAACACTGGTCCAGAGTACTTCCTTTGAGGTACTGGTGTGGGCAATGGTAGGAAAATAGATTTCCTTCAGTAGCCTGAGAAACCACTTGTCCAATTTAGGACTAAGTAACGTCTTCAGTATAAGGCAACGCCTCTTCTTGGTCTTGACTCAGCCTCTGCTTGCCAAAATAGTGATCAAAGCGTCCTACGTCCGCACTAATGGAGTCTGAAATTCTATAAGTGACTTGTTCAACATCCATCGATGCCGTAGCCAAATACTGAGCTGATTCACAAATGTGATCGGTAAGAAGTATAAGTTAGTCTGAGAAAAAGACCTTGTTGGAGACCTAACCTGCACCTAGGCTCCTATCGCCTTGTTACCGAAACTCCAACATAAGCAGTTCTAAGCAAGACCCCTGCTGCTGTATACATTTTTGCATGGGCTCTAACTTACGCTCAGATGGATCTTTAAGCGTCGTGCAGCAGGACCTGGAATTGTCAATTTTTTTCCTTGTTAGCAAATAAAAACCTCATATTTTACCAGAAGTCTCTCTGTCTTAGTGAAATGTAGCACCTGGCGTACTGGATAGAGGAGGCTATCAGTAACCTCACTAATTGACTCCCAGCCCATGGACTTTTCACCTTCTGTTATTGAGATACCAGGTCTGGCATTAAATCATCCTGTATTATGAGACAAAGGATGACTACTGTTAGAATTATAACTATACATAGACTTTGGAAGGCCTGCAAGGTTCTTGAAATTTCCTGAGCCCACTGAAGCTGCTCAGACGGCATTGAACGCGGATCAGATCACTGACTCGCGGTCATTCCGTGCTGCGGACAAATCTGTTGCCCTATTTTGCACACAGACAGACCGCAATACACCCAGAAATACAGTGTAACAAAAATTTGCACGACTCCGTAAACAGTATCTAAAAAGTATGTGATTTACTGAAGAAAAAACCACTAACACCCCTGCCCCCTCCAGTGGCAGTGTGTTGTAGGACAGACACCCAAATTCCTGCAGGAAGAAACAGGAAGTTAGTATAAAATGGTGTCCACACCATGTGCTCTTTTTCACCTATATATATTCTACACTACATATGTAACATAGAAACACATTTCACATTAAATCACAGTAGAGGCTTAATTTACAGTATAGGCTTAATAGCCTGTTCTTATCATAACCATTGGTGAGTGAAATATATGTAATATATGAACACAGTTCCAAGTATAGGCTTAATAGCCTGATTTTGTTATAACCACTGCTGATTGATATATATGCAATATATAACACAGTATAGGCTTATGTGTTTCTTATAACCAATACTGAGTGTTTCCTTATAAGCAATACTGAGTGAAATATAGGGAATATATAAACCCAGCTGACTCCCCTTATAAGCATTGGTAATGCATCTCTCTAATGAAATGCTGGCTAGGGACCGGTTCGCGCCCCCCCCCCCCCTCTTGTATCAGCGCCTGTGAGCTGCGGCTGCAAAGAGCAGGAAGCCCCGGCTAGCTGAATGGCTGCCCCTTGCTCTAGCCCGGCAGCTATATGTGAGCTGACCGTGGTCGGAACTTGGTGAGCAGCGGCAGCGCAATGTAATCGCGCGAGGGTCAGAGCGGGAGGTGTGCAGCAGTGATGGGCGCCAAGTGGGGACCGCGGTGCTATGGGGAGAGACGACCAAGCGGGACAGCGTGCGGAGGCGCACGGCAGAGGCGCTGTGAGGCGCATGTAATATCATTCCCAGCGCAAAACCGGCCCCACGGAGTGGCGGCAACGTAAACTGACCGGCCGCTCCTTACCTTCTCCCAAGGTCTGGATGTCTCTGGGCTTCTGTTTAAGCTCTGACTGTGACTTCTGTGCTTGATAGATTCCAGGAGGGCTTATGACGAGGCTTCTCTTCAAGCGTCGTCCAGCTCCTGGTGCAGTCTTAGGCTGAAATCAGCTACTACTGATTCTGGTCTATGGCGGGGCTCCTTGTCTGAGTGCCGACAAGCCATGCTGCCTCAGCAGCACACACAATCCCGGACCCACTGTTCTTAATAAGCTGGAAAGGGACTGGTGTAAAAATAAAAAGTCTTGTGAAAAATAAAAGCATCCTCCACGTGTGCCATCCCGGCGAGGCACAAAAAAACACTGAGGTATCTTGGGAGTATGGAGGGGGTGGAGGGTTACTAGTTTAAATATTTAAATGTGCCTATCCCTGCTAACGTACTGTCCATATCCCAAGAGTACTCCAGTGACCCCTAGTGAATGAAAAAGAAAGGACAATGGATTTTTTAGAATAACTATTATAAAATGCCAGTAATCCTATTTAGAAAACCGCAGTAAAGACAGTGCCGGGGTCAGCTGTCCCTGATTTCAGGAGTCTTTTCTTCTCCTTTGCCGTCTACAGACAGCACTTACATACAAGGTGATCCTGTACAGATGTGTCCACATAAATCTACCCTCAATATGCCATGCAGCGAGAGATGCCTGGCATGAGTAGGCTGCCAGGTCCAGTGCACCTCTGCTAACGTCAGGTGTCTTTTATTGCTAAAAATGCATCTCAGTAACAACGCAATGCAGTTAGGATGCATTGGAAGACTGTGCCGATTGATTTGATGCGACACTTGTATATCTGCGTGCGATGGAGTCTATATATGGAGCACCCAGGAACCTGGCTTGAAAAAAGCCCTGACTGCTAGATTTATCACTTTTTATACAGATTCGGAGTCTCATTTGCACACAGATATACAGTACACGTGTCGCATATCAAATTAATCCGCAGTCTACTCGCAGCTAAGATGCATTTTCTGCAAAAAAAGTGAAAAAAAGACGCCCAACATAAGCACATACCTCCCAACATTTTACAAGAGGGTAGCGGTACTCCATTGCCCGCACCCAGAAAGGGGGCATGGCATCAAGGTAAAGCTGCGATCGTGAGTCACTCCCCTGTAAACTGCAAATACAAGTTGCTATTACAAAATCCTGCCCACCCCAAAGATGTTTCTGTTCCATAAGGGGTTGTGTATTAATAGCACACAGTAAAATGAAGTTTAGAATTGTGCAGAATCTCCACTACCTGAATATGCCTCTTTCTCTAAGGCTCTATAATACAGTAGACCGTTAGTGAATCAGGAGGAGCCTAGCTGTGGAAATGGTAAACAGAATTTTAGTTGCTGGGGATGACAACTGAAATCTAAGGGAACTCAAATTTGGATCCAGGTGGTAAAGCATTTCTGTTATAATGAGACCTCCTCCTAAACTGGTTCATCCTTAAATGTAAAAAAGGATAAGATAACACGTGAAAGTATTACATGCATACAGAGAGAGCCTATCATTTTCCTCAGCGCGGGGGATACATCTTGTTAAAACTGAAGGACCCATGAATGTTGGAAAACACATGGAGAACACGCAAGACTGGATCTGGTCAGAATCCTGACACTATTCGGAATGCCAATGTAGGAGAGGGGGCGGCGTTTGATATTAGGTATATCCTGCGTCTAAGTGTACTGCTGCGCTCGCCATGCTTCGGGCACTATTATATTCCCCCTCCAGGTCCACTGGGATGGTAAAGTATGAACAAGTCAATGTCAATGGAAAAAAATCATGAAAAAGTCATGTTGACCTTTTGACATGTCGACATTTTAAATGTTGGTATTTTGACCTTGTCGGAATTTTGACCATCGGGATTTTGATTGTAGGTGAATTTGACCGTATCCCATTGTAATCATCGGGATGCCACGGTTGCTATTCTAACCGCCGGCATATCGGCCCCAACCCATGCAAGATAACCTGCTTCAATTTGCTGGAAAACGAAATCTTGGGAGAATGTTCCCCTTTCTGCAGGACAATGATCCCAAGCACATGGCCATAGCAGCACTGGTGCGGCTGAACAAAAAGGTGAATGTGATACTGTGACCAAGGCAAAGTCCAGATCTCAAAACACGCTGCAATATTACCTTGCGATTTAGGGTATATAGTCAAAATCGCAAGAAAAGTTAGTGCAAATTGCATGGTGTTAGCCACCTTGCGATACCGATGCGCGGTCCCGGTATCACAAGGTTATATAGACTGTGGAGGCAAGTGAATTTTGACTAACTAGTACAGAGTATAGTTAAAATTGTCACTTAGTCAATATCGCACATAGTCACTATAGTAAGCACACATAGTCAATATCGCACATAGTCACTATAGTAAGCACACATAGTCAATATCGCACATAGTCACTATAGTAAGCACACATAGTCAATATCGCACATAGTCACTATAGTAAGCACACATAGTCAATATCGCACATAGTCACTATAGTAAGCACACATAGTCAATATCGCACATAGTCACTATAGTAAGCACACATAGTCAATATCGCACATAGTCACTATAGTAAGCACACATAGTCAATATCGCACATAGTCACTATAGTAAGCACACATAGTCAATATCGCACATAGTCACTATAGTAAGCACACATAGTCAATATCGCATAGTCCATATCAAAGATCGACAAAATCTCACCGTGTGTATGCGCCTTTAGAATCTGTGGCACTATTTGAAAATAAGAATTTACTTACCGATAATTCTATTTCTCGTAGTCCGTAGTGGATGCTGGGGACTCCGTAAGGACCATGGGGAATAGCGGCTCCGCAGGAGACTGGGCACATCTAAAGAAAGCTTTAGGACTATCTGGTGTGCACTGGCTCCTCCCCCTATGACCCTCCTCCAAGCCTCAGTTAGGATACTGTGCCCGGACGAGCGTACACAATAAGGAAGGATTTTGAATCCCGGGTAAGACTCATACCAGCCACACCAATCACACTGTACAACTTGTGATCTGAACCCAGTTAACAGCATGATAACAGAGGAGCCTCTAGAAAAGATGGCTCACTACAGCAATAACCCGATTTTTTGGTAACAATAACTATGTACCAGTATTGCAGACAATCCGCACTTGGGATGGGCGCCCAGCATCCACTACGGACTACGAGAAATAGAATTATCGGTAAGTAAATTCTTATTTTCTCTAACGTCCTAAGTGGATGCTGGGGACTCCGTAAGGACCATGGGGATTATACCAAAGCTCCCAAACGGGCGGGAGAGTGCGGATGACTCTGCAGCACCAATTGAGAGAACTCCAGGTCCTCCTCAGCCAGGGTATCAATTTTGTAGAATTTTACAAACGTATTTGCTCCTGACCAAGTAGCTGCTCGGCAAAGTTGTAAAGCCGAGACCCCTCGGGCAGCCGCCCAAGATGAGCCCACCTTCCTTGTGGAGTGGGCATTTACAGATTTTTGGCTGTGGCAGGCCTGCCACAGAATGTGCAAGCTGAATTGTACTACAAATCCAACGAGCAATAGTCTGCGCAGAAGCAGGAGCACCCAGCTTGTTGGGTGCATACAGGATAAACAGCGAGTCAGATTTTCTGACTCCAGCCGTCCTGGAAACATATATTTTCAGGGACCTGACAACGTCTAGCAACTTGGAGTCCTCCAAGTCCCTAGTAGCCGCAGGCACCACAATAGGTTGGTTCAGGTGAAACGCTGAAACCACCTTAGGGAGAAACTGAGGACGAGTCCTCAATTCCGCCCTGCCCGAATGGAAAATCAGATAAGGGCTTTTACAGGATAAAGCCGCCAATTCTGACACGCGCCTGGCCCAGGCCAGGGCCAACAGCATGACCACTTTCCATGTGAGATATTTTAACTCCACAGATTTAAGTGGTTCAAACCAATGTGACTTTTGGAACCCAAAAAACTACATTGAGATCCCAAAGTGCCACTGGAGGCACAAAAGGAGGCTGTATATGCAGTACCCCTTTTACAAACGTCTGAACTTCAGGGACTTAAGCTAGTTCTTTTTGGAAGAAAATTGACAGGGCCGAAATTTGAACCTTAATGGACCCCAATTTCAGGCCCATAGACACTCCTGTTTGCAGGAAATGTAGGAATCGACCCAGTTGAATTTCCTCCGTCGGGCCTTACTGGCCTCGCACCACGCAACATATTTTCGCCAAATGCGGTGATAATGTTTTGCGGTTACATCCTTCCTGGCTTTGATCAGGATAGGGATGACTTCATCCGGAATGCCTTTTTTCCTTCAGGATCCGGCGTTCAACCGCCATGCCGTCAAACGCAGCCGCGGTAAGTCTTGGAACAGACAGGGTCCTTGTTGGAGCAGGTCCCTTCTTAGAGGTAGAGGCCAAGGATCCTCCGCGAGCATCTCTTGAAGTTCCGGTTACCAAGTCCTTCTTGGCCAATCCGGAGCCACGAATATAGTGCTTACTCCTCTCCATCTTATCAATCTCAGTACCTTGGGTATGAGAGGCAGAGGAGGGAACACATACACTGACTGGTACACCCACGGTGTTACCAGAGCGTCTACAGCTATTGCCTGAGGGTCCCTTGACCTGGCGCAATACCTGTCGAGTTTTTCCCAACGGTTTATAATCATGTGGAAGACTTCTGGGTGAAGTCCCCACTCTCCCGGGTGGAGGTCGTGCTGAGGAAGTCTGCTTCCCAGTTGTCCACTCCCGGAATGAATACTGCTGACAGTGCTATCACATGATTTTCCGCCCAGCGAAGAATCCTTGCAGCTTCTGCCATTGCCCTCCTGCTTCTTGTGCCACCCTGTCTGTTTACGTGGGTGACTGCCGTGATGTTGTCCGACTGGATCAACACCGGCTGACC
This sequence comes from Pseudophryne corroboree, assembly GCF_028390025.1. NCBI lineage: Eukaryota > Metazoa > Chordata > Amphibia > Anura > Myobatrachidae > Pseudophryne > Pseudophryne corroboree. The sequence continues at coordinate 431,648,232 of NC_086449.1, read as the reverse complement.
TTGAAGCAGAGGTCTTGCTAAGCTTAGAGCATTGTAAATGGCCCTTAGCTTCAGGATATTTATGTGAAGTAATGTCTCCAGGCTTGACCATAAGCCCTGGATATTCCTTCCCTGTGTGACTGCTCCCCAGCCTCGCAGGCTGGCATCCGTGGTCACCAGGACCCAGTCCTGAATGCCGAATCTGCGGCCCTCTAGAAGATGAGCACTCTGCAACCACCACAGGAGGGACACCCTTGTCCTTGGTGACAGGGTTATCCGCTGATGCATCTGAAGATGCGACCCGGACCATTTGTCCAGCAGGTCCCACTGGAAAGTTCTTGCGTGGAATCTGCAGAATGGGATTGCTTCGTAGGAAGCCACCATTTTACCAAGAACCCTTGTGCATTGATGCACTGAGACTTGGCTCGGTTTTAGGAGGTTCCTGACTAGCTCGGATAACTCCCTGTCTTTCCCCTCCGGGAGAAACACCTTTTTCTGGACTGTGTCCAGGATCATCCCTAGGAACAGAAGACAAGTCGTCGGAACCAGCTGCGATTTTGGAATATTGAGAATCCAATCGTGCTGCCGCAACACTACCTGAGATAGTGCTACACCGACCTCCAACAGTTCCCTGGATCTTACCCTTATCAGGGAATCGTCCAAGTAAGGGATAACTAAAATTCCCTTCCTTCTAAGGAATATCATCATTTCGGCCATTACCTTGGTAAAGACCCGGGGTGCCGTGGACCATCCATACGGCAGCGTCTGAACCGATAGTGACAGTTCTGTACCATAAACCTGAGGTACCCTTGGTGAGAAGGGTAAATTTTGACATGAAGGTAAGCATCCTTGATGTCCCGAGACATCATGTAGTCCCCTTCTTCCAGGTTCGCAATCACTGCTCTGAGTGACTCAATCTTGAATTTGAACCTCTGTATGTAAGTGTTCAAAGATTTTAGATTTAGAATCGGTCTCACCGAGCTGTCCGGCTTCGGTACCACAACAGTGTGGAATAATACCCCGTTCCCTGTTGCAGGAGGGGTACCTTGATTATCACCTGCTGGGAATACAGCTTGTGAATGGCTTCCAAAACTGTCTCCCTGTCAGAGGGAGACATCGGTAAAGCCGACTTTAGGAAAACGGCGAGGGGGAGACGTCTCGAATTCTAATTTGTACCCCTGAGATATCACCTGAAGGATCCAGGGGTCTACTTGCGAGTGAGCCCACTGCGCGCTGAAATTCATTGAGACGGGCCCCCCACCGTGCCTGATTCTGCTTGTAAAGCCCCAGCGTCATACTGAGGGCTTGGCAGAGGCGGGAGAGGGTTTCTGTTCCTGGGAACTGGCTGATTTCTGCAGCCTTTTTCCTCTCCCTCTGTCACGGGGCAGAAATGAGGAACATTTTGCCCGCTTGTCCACGAAAAGACTGCGCCTGATAATACGGCGTCTTCTCATGTTGAGAGGCGACCTGGGGTACAAACGTGGATTTCCCAGCTGTTGCCGTGGCCACCAGGTCTGAAAGACCGACCCCAAATAACGCCTCCCCTTATTAAGGCAATACTTCCAAATGCCGTTTGGAATACGCATCACCTGACCACTGACGTGTCCATAACCCTCTACTGGTAGAAATGGACAACGCACTTAGACTTGATGCCAGTCGGCAAATATTCCGCTGTGCATCACGCATATATAGAAATGCATCTTTTAAATGCTCTATAGGCAAAAATATACTGTCCCTATCTAGGGTATCAATATTTTCAGTCAGGGAATCCGACCACGCCAACCCAGCACTGCACATCCAGGCTGAGGCGATTGCTGGTCGCAGTATAACACCAGTATGTGTGTAAATACATTTTAGGATACCCTCCTGCTTTCTATCAGCAGGATCCTTAATGGCGGCCATCTCAGGAGAGGGTAGAGCCCTTACAAGCGTGTGAGCGCTTTATCCACCCTAGGGGGTGTTTCCCAACGCACCCTAACCTCTGGCGGGAAAGGATATAATGCCAATAACATTTTAGAAATTATCAGTTGTTATCGGGGGAAAACCACGCATCATCACACACCTCATTTAATTTCTCAGATTCAGGAAAACTACAGGTAGTTTTTCCTCACCGAACATAATACCCCTTTTTGGTGGTACTCGTATTATCAGAAATGTGTAAAATATTTTTCATTGCCTCAATCATGTAACGTGTGGCCCTACTGGAAGTCACATTTGTCTCTTCACCGTCGACACTGGAGTCAGTATCCGTGTCGGCGTCTATATCTGCCATCTGAGGTAACGGGCGCTTTAGAGCCCCTGACGGCCTATGAGACGTCTGGACAGGCACAAGCTGAGTAGCCGGCTGTCTCATGTCAACCACTGTCTTTTATACAGAGCTGACACTGTCACGTAATTCCTTCCAACAGTTCATCCACTCAGGTGTCGACCCCCTAGGGGGTGACATCACTATTACAGGCAATCTGCTCCGTCTCCACATCATTTTTCTCCTCATACATGTCGACACAAACGTACCGACATACAGCACACACACAGGGAATGCTCTGATAGAGGACAGGACCCCACTAGCCCTTTGGGGAGACAGAGGGAGAGTTTGCCAGCACACACCAAAGCGCTATATATATACAGGGATAACCTTATATAAGTGTTTTTCCCCTTATAGCTGCTGTATTGTTAATACTGCGCCTAATTAGTGCCCCCCTCTCTTTTTTAACCCTTTCTGTAGTGTAGTGACTGCAGGGGAGAGCCAGGGGAGCTTCCCTCCAACTGAGCTGTGAGGGAAAATGGCGCCAGTGTGCTGAGGAGATAGGCTCCGCCCCTTTTTCGCGGACTTTTCTCCTGCTTTTTTATGGATTCTGGCAGGGGTTAAAATTCATCCATATAGCCCTGGGGGCTATATGTGATGCATTTTCGCCAGCCAAGGTGTTTTTATTGCTGCTCAGGGCGCCCCCCCCTAGCGCCCTGCACCCTCAGTGACCGAAGTGTGAAGTGTGCTGAGGAGCAATGGCGCACAGCTGCAGTGCTGTGCGCTACCTTGGTGAAGACAGGATGTCTTCTGCCGCCGATTTTCCGGACCTCTTCTGTCTTCTGGCTCTGTAAGGGGGCCGGCGGCGCGGCTCTGGGACCCATCCATGGCTGGGCCTGTGATCGTCCCTCTGGAGCTAATGTCCAGTAGCCTAAGAAGCCCAATCCACTCTGCACGCAGGTGAGTTCGCTTCTTCTCCCCTTAGTCCCTCGATGCAGTGAGCCTGTTGCCAGCAGGTCTCACTGAAAATAAAAAACCTAAACTAAAACTTTCACTAAGAAGCTCAGGAGAGCCCCTAGTGTGCACCCTTCTCGTTCGGGCACAGAGATCTAACTGAGGCTTGGAGGAGGGTCATAGGGGGAGGAGCCAGTGCACACCAGATAGTCCTAAAGCTTTCTTTAGATGTGCCCAGTCTCCTGCGGAGCCGCTATTCCCCATGGTCCTTACGGAGTCCCCAGCATCCACTTAGGACGTTAGAGAAAACTGCATTCTACAAGTATCATCCAAACAATATAAAGGCGCATACACACTGAGATTTTGGCGATCTTCGATATGGACTATGCGATATTGACTGTGTGCTTGCTATAGTGTGACTATGTGCGATTTTGACTAAGTGACAATTTTGACTGCACTCTGTACTAGGTAGACTGTGGAGGCAAGTGAATTTTGACTAACATTGCGATACCGACCCCGCAGGATCGCGCATCGATATCGCAAGGTGGATAACACCTTGCGATTTGCACTAACTTTCCTTGTGATTCTATTTAGTCAAAATCGCAAGGTAAAATTGCACCGTGTGTACACACTTTAAACAGGATGGAGCAAATCTGCAAGGAAGAATGGGCAAAAACCACTCTCAAACTGAGTATAATCCTGGTAGAAACGTACCCAATGGAAGATAAACTGTTATTTCAGCAAAAGGTGTTTTCATTAAAAAGATAATTTGTAGACAAATAATAAATTGAGCCTTTGCTTTCACTGCCAACCACCATACATTACAAGAACTGTCTGGCACAATCTGTGTAAGTGTCATCTGCAATACAGACAAATCAGTTGACTTTTTAGTAGTTGAATACTTTTGTAAGCACAATGGGGGTCATTCCGAGTTGATCGCTCGCTAGCTAGTTTTAGCAGCCGTGCTAAAGCTCTGAACCTACTCAGCGCTTGCGATCACATCAGCCTATTCGTGTCTGGGTTTGACGTCATACACCCGCCCAACCACGCCTGCGTTTTTTGACACGCCTGCGTTTTTGCAAACACTCCCTGTCAGTTGACACCCAGAAACACCCCCTTCCTGTCAATCTTCTTGCGGCTGTCAGCGCGACTGAAACTTCGCTACAACCTGTGCACAACCACAATGGGCTTTGTATCCATACGACGTGTGTGCGCATTGCGGTCAATACGCATGCGCAGAAATGCAGATTTTTAGCCTGTTCGCTGCGAACAACGGCAGCTAGCGATCAACTTTGAATGACCCCCTATCTGTGTATGTACGAGTGTGCCTGTATGTGTGCACCTGTGTGTGCTCCTGTATGTGTATGTAAGCACCTGTGTGCGTACACCTGTGTGTGTGTGTGTGTGTGTGTGTGTGTGTGTGTGTGTGTAAACACCTGTATGTGTATATAAGCACCTGTGTGTGTATGCAACACCTGTGTATGTATGTAAGCGCATGTGCATCTGTGTACGTAAGTGCCCATGTGTGCACCTGTGTGTGCTCCTGTATGTGTATGTAAGCACCTGTGTGCGTACACGTGTGTGTGTGTGTGTGTGTGTGTGTGTGTGTGTGTGTGTGTGTGTATAAACACCTGTATGTGTATATACAGTAAGCACCTGTGTGCGTACACCTGTGTGTGTATGCAACACCTGTGTATGTATGTAAGCGCATGTGCATCTGTGTACGTAAGTGCCTATGTGTGCAGCTGTGTGTGTACAGTATATGCAAGCACCTGTGTGTCTGCGCACCGGTGAATATGTAAGCCCAAGCCCCTGTATGTGTGTGTGAGTAGCTCTTTGTGTATGTAAGCCTGTATGTGTATTTAAGCTTCATGCTGCTATATATAGGAAGTATATATATCACAGTGCCGTAACTAGGCATTTTAGCGCTGTGTGCAAGAAACGACAGTGGCGCCCCCCCCCCCCCATGTAAGATAGGGGCAGAGCGCGCCGTAGGCGCGCAAAAAAATTCTAGGGGCGTGGCTTCACGGGGAAGGGGCGTGGCCACAAAATAATACCAATTCATACTACGGTGCACAGTAGTCTACATTATTCAAATTACGCTGCACAGTAGCGCCACTACACCAGGTAGAGCCCCTTTTATACATTACAGCAGACAGTGTCCCCCTTTTTACACAATGCGGCAGCCAGTCCCCCTTTTTACACATTGCGGCAGATAGACCCTTTTTACACATTGCGGCAGCCAGTCCCCCTTTTTACACATTACAGCAGCCAGTCTCCCTTTTAACACATTGCGGCAGCCGGTCCTTCTTTTTACACTTTGCGGCAGACAGCGTCCCTTTTTTACAATTACAGCAGACAGCGTCCCCGTTTTTACACATTGCGGCAGCCAGTCCCCATTTTTTACACATTGCGGCAGCCAGTCCCATTTTACACATTGCGGCAGCCATCCCCATTTTTTACACATTGCGGCAGCCATCCCCATTTTTTACACATTGCGGCAGCCATCCCCATTTTTTACACATTGCGGCAGCCAGTCCCATTTTTTACACATTGCGGCAGCCATCCCCATTTTTTACACATTGCGGCAGCCAGTCCCATTTTACACATTGCGGCAGCCAGTCCCATTTTTTACACATTGCGGCAGCCAGTCCCATTTTTTACACATTGCGGCAGCCAGTCCCATTTTTTACACATTGCGACAGCCAGTCCCATTTTTTACACATTGCGGCAGCCAGTCCCATTTTTTACACATTGCGGCAGCCATCCCCATTTTTTTTTTTACACATTGCGGCAGCCAGTCCCATTTTTTACACATTGCGGCAGCCAGTCCCATTTTACACATTGCGGCAGCCAGTCCCATTTTTTACACATTGCGGCAGCCATCCCCATTTTTTACACATTGCGGCAGCCAGTCCCATTTTTTACACATTGCGGCAGCCATCCCCATTTTTTACACATTGCGGCAGCCATCCCCATTTTTTACACATTGCGGCAGCCAGTCCCATTTTTTACACATTGCGGCAGCCAGTCCCATTTTACACATTGCGGCAGCCAGTCCCATTTTACACATTGCGGCAGCCAGTCCCATTTTTTACACATTGCGGCAGCCATCCCCATTTTTTACACATTGCGGCAGCCAGTCCCATTTTTTACACATTGCGGCAGCCAGTCCCATTTTTTACACATTGCGGCAGCCATCCCCATTTTTTACACATTGCGACAGCCAGTCCCATTTTTTACACATTGCGGCAGCCAGTCCCATTTTTTACACATTGCGGCAGCCATCCCCATTTTTTTTACACATTGCGGCAGCCAGTCCCATTTTACACATTGCGGCAGCCAGTCCCATTTTACACATTGCGGCAGCCAGTCCCATTTTTTACACATTGCGGCAGCCATCCCCATTTTTTACACATTGCGGCAGCCAGTCCCATTTTTTACACATTGCGGCAGCCATCCCCATTTTTTACACATTGCGGCAGCCAGTCCCATTTTTTACACATTGCAACAGCCATCCCCATTTTTTACACATTGCGGCAGCCAGTCCCATTTTTTACACATTGCGGCAGCCATCCCCATTTTTTACACATTGCGGCAGCCATCCCCATTTTTTACACATTGCGGCAGCCATCCCCATTTTTTACACATTGCGGCAGCCAGTCCCATTTTTTACACATTGCGGCAGCCATCCCCATTTTTTTTACACATTGCGGCAGCCAGTCCCATTTTACACATTGCGGCAGCCAGTCCCATTTTACACATTGCGGCAGCCATCCCCATTTTTTACACATTGCGGCAGCCATCCCCATTTTTTACACATTGCGGCAGCCATCCCCATTTTTTACACATTGCGGCAGCCATCCCCATTTTTTACACATTGCGGCAGCCAGTCCCATTTTACACATTGCGGCAGCCAGTCCCATTTTACACATTGCGGCAGCCAGTCCCATTTTTTACACATTGCGGCAGCCATCCCCATTTTTTACACATTGCGGCAGCCATCCCCATTTTTTACACATTGCGGCAGCCAGTCCCATTTTTTACACATTGCGGCAGCCAGTCCCATTTTACACATTGCGGCAGCCAGTCCCATTTTACACATTGCGGCAGCCAGTCCCATTTTTTACACATTGCGGCAGCCATCCCCATTTTTTACACATTGCGGCAGCCAGTCCCATTTTTTACACATTGCGGCAGCCATCCCCATTTTTTACACATTGCGGCAGCCAGTCCCATTTTTTACACATTGCGGCAGCCATCCCCATTTTTTACACATTGCGGCAGCCAGTCCCATTTTTTACACATTGCGGCAGGCGGTGTCCGAGAGAGAGACAGAGAGAGAGAGAGAGAGAGGGGGGGGGGGGGGGGAATATACTTACCTTCTCCCCGCTGACAGGCTCCTCGTGCTGCTCCCTCGGTGGCGGCAGTGAGATGAGAAGGAGGAGGAGGGAGGGGGAGCAGGGAGCCGCAGCAGCGCTATGTTATTGGTAGTAAGCGCCGCTGCAGCATCCCCCTCTCCTTCTGTATTGGCTGCCGGGCAGCCAATACGGAAGGAGAGGGGGATGCTGCAGCGGCGCTTACTACCAATAACATAGCGCTGCTGCGGCTCCCTGCTCCCCCTCCCTCCTCCTCCTTGTCCGTTGCCTCCGGCGCTGGTCTCTCTCCTCCAGCACGGCGCACACAGAGGCGGCATGTAATGAGTCAATTTGACTCATTACATGCCGCTGGCCGTGCGCCCCCAGGGCAACTGCGCTGTATGCCAAGCCCCCTTGGCACACACGTAGTTACGGCTCTGATATATCACTTTTCTAATACATCAGCTAGCTCCTGGAATGTACAAAGTTCATGATAATATATCCAGGATGTTTACCCATTACTTTGCATGAACAATTAGTGGTATATGGGAACTATCCTTTATTGCAGGTTTGTTTTTTTGCCATCTGTAGTGTGACTGCTGGTGTTTTATTACATATCTATGTAATAATTTATGTCCTGTTTTTAAATAAATACTGAATACTAGAGCTTTCTACCTTTTTCTACTATTTCGCGGTTGTGAGTAACAAGGACTGAGTAACCCCTTGTTGAAAGCAGCAGGTAATCAGTTGCAGCCTGGCATGGTCGCATCAGATGTGAGCATGCCTGCAAGTGCTTTATCTGACCTGGTTGAGCAGGATGCGACCAGTCAGATAGAGAGTGTTGGCAGCGGCAGGGAAGAGAAACTTTCCTCCGCTGCTGCTGTCAGAGGGCACGGAAGGTCCCTCTGCCTCCCTGCACTCTCCCCTACTGATTGCCCTGCTGCCGATCACTGCCGTGCTGCGGAGGAGAGGGTTAGGCTGCATCCCTGGGGAGGGGCGGGGGTGGGAGGATTGGGGGGTTAGGGTGCAGGCAGGGTGGGGCTAGGCACCCCCCTCGGCGGGTTAGGTTTAGGCTGCGGAGGAGAGGGTGAGGCTACAGGCAGGGGGGATAGGCCCTCAGCTGGTTAGGGTTAGGATGCAGGGGGGGGGGGGGGGCGGGGGGGTTAGGGTTAGGCAGCTGGGACAGCGGGTTAGGTTTAGGCACCTACGGGGGGGGGGGTTGTTAGGGTTGGCTGCGGGGAGGGAGGGTTAAGGGGTTGGGAAGAGGGCAGAGCACCCTTACTTACCCCTGTCGACTTTGTACACATCGGGATCCCAAGCGCCGGTAAATCATACTGCTCCCTCTGTATGTGTGCACCAAAGTATGTAAGCCCCTGTGTATACAGTAAAAGCGCTTGTATCTGCGCAGCTATATGTGTATGTAAGCGCATGTGCACCTATGTGTGTGTACGTAAGTGCCTGTGTATGTGTGCACCTGTGAGTATGTAAGCGCCTGTATGTGTATGCAAGTGCCTATGTGTGTGCACCTTTATGTGATGTAAGCAGCGCCTATGTTTGTGCAGCAGTATGTGTATGTAAGTGCCTGTGTGTATGTAAGCTTCTGTGTGTTTGTGCATGTCTGTACGTGTATGTAAGCTCCTGTGTGCGTGTGTGTGCGCCCATATGTGTATGTAAGCACCTGCTTGTGTGCATCTGTGAGTATTTAAGCGCCTGTGGGTGCGCGCACCTGATTGTGTATGAAGGTGCCTCTGTGTATGTGTACTGGAGTATGTAGGCGTCTGTGTGTACCAGTATGTGTATGTAGGCGCCTGTGTGTGTGTGTGCACCCGAGTATGTAAGCGCCTGTGTGTGTGTGCACCTCTATGTGTATGTAAGCGCCTGTGTGTACCTGTATGTGTATGTAAGCGCCTGTGTGTGCAGCTATGTGTATGTAAACGCCTGTGTGTGCGCCTATAATAGGATTTTAATACCTACCGGTAAATCCTTTTTCTTAGTCCGTAGAGGATGCTGGGGACACTTCATAGACCATGGGGTATAGACGGGATCCGCAGGAGACATGGGCACACTCTAAGACTTTTACTGGGTGTGAACTGGCTCCTCCCTCTATGCCCCTCCTCCAGACCTCAGTTACAGGAACTGTGCCCAGGGAGACGGACATTTCGAGGAAAAGGATTTTTATTATTTTTAAAACTAAGGGTGAGATACACACCAGCTCACACCACAAACACGCCGTACAACATGGCATTTGTAAGTAAACCCAGTCAACAGCATGAACAAAAAACCAGCAACAGGATGATTATAACCAAACACAACCATTGTGTAACACAACCAAAACCTACAACCACTACTGCAGAAAGAGTCCGCACAGGGACGGGCGCCCAGCATCCTCTACGGACTAAGAGAAAAGGATTTACCGGTAGGTATTAAAATCTTATTTTCTCCTACGTCCTAGAGGATGCTGGGGACACTTCATAGACCATGGGGATCATACCAAAGCTTCAGATCGGGCGGGAGAGTGCGGACGACTCTGCAGCACCGATTGACCAAACAAGAGGTCCTCATTAGCCAGGGTATCAAACTTGTAGAACTTTGCGAAAGTGTTTGAACCCGACCAAGTAGCTGCGCGACAAAGTTGTAACGCCGAGACCCCACAGGCAGCCGCCCAAGATGAGCCTGTTGAATCGTGTTACAGATCCAACGCGCAATAGTCTGCTTGGAAGCAGGCGTCCCAATCTTATTGGGAGCATAGAGGACAAACAGAGCCTCTGTTTTCCTAATCTGAGCCGTTCTGGCCACATAGATTTTCAAAGCCCTGACCACATCCAGAGACTTTGAATCCACGAGGGTGCCAGTAGCCACTGGCATTACAATAGGTTGGTTCATGTGAAACGCTGAAACCAACTTTGGTAGAAACAGCTGCCGAGTCCGCAACTCCATTCTATCTTCATGGAAGATCAAATAGGGGCTCTTGTGAGACAAGGCCGCCAACTCAGATACTCGCCTTGCAGACGCCAATTCCAACAACATGACCACTTTCCACATGAGGAATTTCAATTCAACCTTCCGTAAAGGTTCAAACCAAGAAGATTGCAGGAACCTCAACACCACGTTGAGATCCCACGGAGCCACCGGAGGCACAAATGGAGGCTGGATATGCAGCACACCCTTTACGAAAGTGTGAACCTCCGGGAGGGAAGCCAATTCCTTTTGAAAGACTATAGATAAAGCCGAAATTTGCACCTTAATGGAGCCCAGCTTAAGGCCCGCATCCACACCAGCATGCAGAAACAGAAGAAAACGCCCCAGCTGAAATTTCTTTGTAGGAGCCTTCTTGGATTCACACCAAGACACACATTTTCTCCAAATACGGTGGTAATGCTTCGCCGTTACTTCCTTTCTAGCCTGAAGCAGAGTGGGGATAACTTCACTGGGAATCCCCTTCCGGGCTAGAATACGGCGTTCAACCGCCATGCCGTCAAACGCAGCCGCGGTAAGTCCTGAAACACGCACGGACCTTGCTGTAACAGGTCCTCTCGTAGAGGAAGAGGCCACGGATCTCCCATGAGCAACTCCTAAAGATCCGGATACCAGGCTCTTTTCGGCCAGTCCGGAACAATGAGTATCGCCGGAACTCTTGTTCTTCTTATGATTCTTAGCACCTTCGGGATGAGTGGAAGCGGCGGGAACATGTAGACCGACGGAAACACCCACGGTGTCACCAAGGCGTCCACCGCTGTTGCTTGAGAGTCCCTTGACCTGGAACAATACCTCCGAAGTTTCTTGTTGAGTCGAGACACCATCATGTCTACATGAGAAATTCCCCAGTGACTTGTCACGTCTGCGAAGACCTCTCGATGAAGACCCCATTCCCCTGGATGGAGATCGTGTCTGCTAAGGAAGTCTGCTTCCCAGTTGTCCACTCCAGGAATGAAGACTGCCGCTAGAGCGCTTACATGTCTTTCCGCCCAGCAGAGAACTTTTGTGGCTTCTGCCATTGTCGCTCTGCTCTTTGTTCCACCCTGGCGGTTTATGTACGCCACTGCTGTTATGTTGTCCGACTGAATCAAGACGGGCAGATCTTGAAGAAGGTTTTCCGCTTGTCGAAGGCCGTTGTAAATGGCCCTTAATTCTAGAATGTTTATGTGCAGACAAGCCTCCTGACTTGACCATTTTCCCTGGAAATTTTCCCCCTGAGTGACTGCTCCCCATCCCCGGAGACTTGCATCCGTGGTTACCAGGACCCAATCCTGGATCCCGAACCTGCGTCCCTCTAGAAGGTGAGGACTGTGCAGCCACCACAGGAGAGAGATTCTGGTCCTGGCAGACAGGACTATTTTCCGGTGCATGAGTAGGTGAGACCCGGACCACTTGTCCAGCAGGTCCCACTGAAACACCATGGCATGAAACTGGCCAAATGGAACGGCCTCGTATGCCGCCCCCATCTTTCCCAGTAACCGAGTGCACTGATGAATCGACACCCTCGCCGGTTTCAGAATCCCTTTTACCATGTGCTCGATTTCCAGAGTTTTCTCCAGCGGCAGAAAAACTCTCTGTAACTCCGTGTCCAGAATCATGCCCAGGAACGACAGCCGCGTTGTCGGAACCAACTGTGATTTTGGCAGATTTAGGAGCCAACCATGTTGCTGTAGAATCTCCAGGGAGAGCGCGACGTGTTCTAGTAATTTCTCCCTTGATCTCGCCTTTATCAGGAGATCGTCCAAGTACGGGATAATTGTGACTCCTTGCTTGCGCAGGAGGACCATCATTTCCGCCCAAACGGCAACGTCTGAAATTGGTAATGACAATCCTGAACCGCAAACCTCAGGTACGCCTGATGCAGAGGGTAAATGGGGACGTGTAAGTACGCGTCCTTTATGTCTACTGATACCATAAAGTCTCCCCCCTCCAGACTGGAGATCACTGCCCGAAGAGATTCCATTTTGAATTTGAATCTCTTCAGATAGAAATTGAGAGACTTTAAGTTCAGAATCGGTCTGATCGAGCCATCCGGCTTTGGTACCACGAATAGGCTCGAATAAAAGCCTTTTCCTTGTTGTGACGGTGGTACTGTGACAATGACCTGATGTAGGCACAGCTTTTGTATGGCCGCGCATACCACCTCCCTTTCCGGGAGAGAAGCTGGCAAGGCTGACTTGAAAAAACGTTGAGGGGGCACGTCTTGAAACTCCAGCCTGTAACCTTGGGTTACAATATCTAAAACCCAAGGATCCAGGTCCGAGCGAACCCAGACCTGACTGAAGAGTTTGAGATGTGCCCCCACTGGAGCGGACTCCTGTAGAGGAGCCCCAGCGTCATGCGGAGGGTTTTGCAGCAGCCGTGGAGGGCTTCTGCTCCTGGGAAACCTGCCACCGCAGGTGATCTTTTTCCCCTTCCCCTACCTCTCGTAGCAAGGAAGGAGCCCCCTCGCCCTCTTTCGTACTTATTGGGCCGAAAGGACTGCATCTGATAGTGAGGCATTTTCTTCTGCTGTGCAGGGACATAAGGTAGAAACGATGACTTACCCGCAGTAGCCGTAGATACCAGGTCCGCGAGGCTGTCGCCAAACAAGACACCACCTTTATACGGCAGAGTCTCCATATTTTTCTTCGAATCAGCATTCCATTGACGAATCCACAATGCGCTCCTAGCCGAGACTGACATTGCATTGGCCTTTAATCCCAAAATCCCTTGCAGCGTCTTTCAGATACCCTGCAGCGTCCCTTATGTAACTTAAAGTTACGAGAATGCTATCCCTGTACAGGGTATCAAATTCAGAGGATAAATTATCCGCCCATTTTTCAATAGCACTACTCACCCATGCCGAAGCCACGGTAGGTCTGAGCAGTGTACCCGTCGCGACATAGATTGATTTCAATGTGCTCTCCTGTCGACGATCCGCAGGATCCTTCAGGGCTGCTGTGTCCGGACTCGGAAGGGTCACCTTCTTGGACAGTCGGGATAAGGCCTTGTCCACAGAGGGGGTTGACTCCCACATTTTCCTGTCCCCTGAGGGAAATGGATATGTCAGCAGAATTCTCTTGGGAAACAAACTTTTTGTCAGGATTTTCTCAAGCCTTTTCAAAAAGAGCATTCAGTACATGAGAGGGAGGGAACGTTACCTCAGGTTTTTTACCCTTATACATGCAGACCCTCGTATCAGGAACCTCAGGGTCCTCCGTGATATTCAACACGTCCTTTATCGCCACAATCATGTACTGAATATTTTTAGCCAGTTTAGGATTTAATTTGGTATCATTTTAGTCGACACAGGAATCCGAATCTGTGTCCACTAACTGGTCAAATGAACGTTTCTGTGACTTCTAAGGGGTTTGTGACAAAGCATCCTCCATGGACCTTCTCCATGCTCGGTGCTGTGACTCAGATTTATCAAATCTCTTATTTAACAAAGCCACATTAGCATTCAAAACACTCAACATATTCACCCAATCCAGAGTCGGCGGTGCCGACGGGGTCACTCCCACAGCCTGTACTGTCTCCACACCTACTTCCTCCTGGGAAGAGCATTCAGCCTCAGACATGCCGACACACGTGCACCGACACCACCAAACATACTGGGCTATATGTAACAGACCCACACCAAGCCTGTCAGGGAGACACAAAGGGAGTTTGCCAGCTCACACCCCAGCGACTAACTTTGATCTGAAGTGTGCAGTACACAGCCCCAGATATGTCAGCGCTTCTCTTATGTCACAATAATAAGCACCAAATAAACTGTGCCCCCCCTGTTTTTCCCATGTTACTTGTTACAGTGGAGGAGGAAGGCTCAGCGTCTCTGCAGCTCTGTCGAGAGAAAAATGGCGCTGGTTAGAGCTACGAGGGCTAAGCCACGTCCCCTCAATGGCACGCTTCAGTCCCGCTTCTTTTTAAAATGTATTTATACTGGCGGGGGTATAATCTGTGCCCAGGCACCCTCTGACTTTGCCAGTGTCTGATCTGAGGTTTCCAGCTGCTCAGGGCGCCCCCCCTGCGCCCTGCACCCAACAGTGCCGCTTGTGTGTGTGAGAGCATGGCGCGCAGCGCACCCGCCGCGTGGTACCTCAGTCAGCGTCTGCCATCTCTGAAGTCTTCTTCTCTTCTGAATACTCACCCGGCTTCTTTCTTCTGGCTCTGCAAGGGGGGTTGACGGCGCGGCGGCTAGCGATCAGACCCTCTGTAGCTAATGGTGTCCAGTAGCCTAAGAAGCAGAGCCTTTAACTCATTAGAAGTTAACTCTCCCCTCAGTCCCACGAAGCAGGGAGCCTGTTGCCAGCAGGTCTCCCTGAAAATAAAAAACCTAACTAAGTCTTTTTCAGAGAAACTCAGGAGAGCTCCCCTGTTAGTGTCCAGTCTCTCTGGGCACAGAATCTAACTGAGGTCTGGAGGAGGGGCATAGAGGGAGGAGCCAGTTCACACCCAGTAAAAGTCTTAGAGTGTGCCCATGTCTCCTGCTTATCCCGTCTATACCCCATGGTCTATGAAGTGTCCACAGCATCCTCTAGGACGTAGGAGAAATGTGTATACCTGAGTATGTAAGTGCCTGTGTGTGTGTATGTAAGTGCCTGTGTGTGCGTGCACCTGTGTGTGTTTGTAAGTGCCTGTGTATGTGTGCACCTGTGTGTGTATGTAAGCGCCTGTGTGTACCTAAGCGCCTGTGTGTGCAGCTATGTGTATGTAAGCGCCTGTGTGTGCGCCTATATGTGTATAACTTAGTATGTAAGCGCCTGTGTGTGCACCTGTGTGTGTATGTAAGTGCCTGTGTGTGCACCTGTGTATGTAAGCGCCTGTGTGTACCTGTATGTGTATGTAAGTGTCTGTGCATGCACCTGTGTGTGTATGTAAGTGCCTGTGTGTGTGTGCACCTCTATGTGTATGTAAGCGCCTGTGTGTACCTGTATGTGTATGTAAGCGCCTGTGTGTGCAGCTATGTGTATGTAAGCGCCTGTGTGTGTGCACCTATATGTGTATACCTGAGTATGTAAGCGCCTGTGTGTGTATGTAAGTGCTTGTGTGTGTGTGTGCACCTGTATGCATATGTAAGTGGCTGTGTGTGTGTGTGTGTGTGTGTGTGTGTGTGTGTGTGTGTGTGTGTGTGTGTGTGTGTGTGTGCCTACAGTATATGTGTATGTGTGTGTGTGTGTGTGTGTGTGTGTGTGTGTGTGTGTGTGTGTGTGTGTGTGTAAGCCATTTTAAATATTCATAGACTGACCTGACACTAGAAAATAGCATTTTCATTGACACCATTTTGTTTTACATTGTACTAACAGTGCATTAGTGTTTCTGGGATACATATTGTATTACCGCAGCGGGGAAGCCCACAGTGAGCTCAGAATGCTAGAGTTTCCGTGATACATATTGTATTACTGCAGCAGGGAAGCCCACAGCGAGCTCAGAATACTAGCGTCACCTGTAGGAAGACAGACCCAGTGTATGGGACATGCTCCATTCTACAGTTTTTAAACACAAACCACCCAGCTGTGGGTGTGAGACAACACCATAAGGGCTATATTCAAATGATCTATCCTATCGCGCCCATAGCAGTCGGGTTTAGATGCATAAAGCAGCTAAACCAGACTAAACTAATGAGCACGAAGCAAAAAAATCAAGTTTGGGTCACTTTTCGCGCATTCAAATTGCCACCCCTGAAGTAGCGAGCTGAAATGATGATATGCTAGCCTGATTTACTACCTTATGCTAATGTGAGTATCCACTCAGCTAATGCGGGGGATTGTGCATGTGCCAGCAGGAACCCACGCCGCCCATTGATCTTCTGCCAGCCGTCATGATTAGCCCCATGCTAGGTGTGAGAGATCCATCAAGAGTCAGGCTTCCCTTCCCTCTAGCCCTGACTCAGAATGACACAGAGCCTATGATACACGCCCACACGTCAGAGAGGTTAGGTGCATTGTCACCTCCGCCTTCACACTGTTCCACAGAAAGATTCAGCAAATTGCGTCCAACTCACAATAGGATGTACAAACACAAAGATGTGTAACTTAGCATCTGCATATGTGCTGTATGCAAACACTGACCATTTGTGTCCACTAAGAGATCTGCGTGACTCAGAAACAGCCCCAAAGTATTTAGACAACACAGAATAACCTCAGTTTTAACATGTAAATACTACTTATGGTAATAATTCTCATTACCGGTTATCTTTTCCTGGGTACATCTGTGTGTATTCAACTCTATACTTTTTGGCAAAAAGCATGAAGGCATTCATTGGTCTTTTGCACTTGTTGGGAGATGTGGCCATCACAGTGCTTGCAGTCCCTGAGCTGTGACTCCTGCCAGTCTTATTATATAGTGAAGTGTAGGAAGTCTGTGGAGATGCACAGTCCTTGCTGTAACCAGATCTCTCAGAGTCTGGGCTGCTTGCGCCTCCATTGGATAGGGAAGCCCGACGCTGACGTGCCATACTGCTTAACACATACACAGCAGAAGAATCCATTGGCGTAAAGTCATAACTGGAAACAAAGGAGATGAGACTAGTTACAGTAGCTACATCTGCTCAATATTAGTACACAAGATTAATAAACATGCCTCAATATTCATACAAGAGACATTTTCCATCAGGAGTTCACTCATCTACTGATTCCAAGGTTTATAAGAACCTAGAAGGACGCATTAATAAATATGCACATTTTATATTCATTTGCCTACAAGAATTAAATAGAGAATAAACTCACAACTTACCTTTTAAATGTATCAAAAACACCAGAATCATCAAAATTTATGGCATCCGGATGTCCAGGAGGTAGACATAGGTCGCCAATGTGGATCTCATAGCAGGGAATGCCATGCTGCACCACCGTGAGACTAGGGTAAAATGATGACCAGCCTGGAATTAAGAACAAAATCACACTGTAAACAACCTGCATAAGAGACATACAGACATATCTTACATTGTTACATGCAGCGCTTTACAGAGAATATTTACATATACACCAGTCCCTGATCCAGCAGCGCTTACAATCTATATTCCCTATATATGTACAGTGTAGGCAGCAGTCATTTTTGGAGTGGTGGAAGAAATTATGGGGGTAATTCAGATCTGATCGTAGATGTGATAAATTTAGCACATCTACGATCACTTGCTCAGAGATGCGGGGGGACGCCCAGCACAGGGCTAGCCCGCCCTGCATGTCTGGCCCTACCACCCCAAAAGGGTGCAAAACCACTGCACAGCGGCAATGCTTTTGCACCCTCTGAGTAGCTCCCTGCCTGCGCGGCTACTGCGCGCTGGCAGGCCAATACTCGCCGCGTCCCGGGTCGCAGCTGCTGCGTGTGACGTCACGCAGCCGCTGCGGGCCGCTTTCCCCCCGCAATGGTCCGGACACGCCTCCGTTGTTCGGACCACGCCCTAACGGTGTTCTGATGCCGTTGGCACGCCCCCTCTTGCCCCACGCCCACCTCATATATTCCCTGTCAATCAGGCAGAGGCAATCGCAGCCCTGAGATGCTTTTAGCGCACCCCACATAGGGATTCAGACTGCGATCGCACAGTCTGAATTAGGCCCAATGTCAGAAGACCACAGAAACCTGGAGAAAGCATACAGACTCAATACAGGTAAGAGCCTGTTTGGAATGGAACTCATGACTCAGTGCTGTGATGCAGGAATGCTCACCACTGTGCTGCCCACTTGCACACAGAAAGAAGCACTGTTTATCCATAGTTTGTAAATGGAAACAACTGATATGAATACAAATATCTAGCAGAGTAAAAAAAGTATAGAGCCAAACAGTGCCTTTCATTAGAACAGTCACGCGGAAAATGATGGGTGCACCTGCATTTTTACCAGTAATATCTGATTAGTACATAGCGAAGATGCAGAAACTGCAGCCAATAGAGTGCACTGTTGGCTACAAAGCACATAGCACACTTTCAAGCATCTGCCCCTTTATACCGTCCTCTGTGGCACACAATCACCACTTTTATTTATTTAAAAAAAAATTCTACCGATGCCTTTGAAAGCAGGGATTACGTTTTAAAGATGGATGGATGGTGGAATAAATACAATTTCACAATAAGAAAATGCATTATCACATACAGATGTGCAATACACTACTGCTGCATCAGCACCAAATATTCCTTCTCAGTGCCAGGACTCAGCATGTGCCAAGCCTCTTTTCCCCCCCGTATATATACGCATCTTAAATCTCAATACGACGTGAAAGAACCACTTCAGGAGATTGCACTGATTAATTTGATATGCAACACTTGTATATCTGTGTGTGACTGAGTCTGTATACAAAGTGCTATCATGCTGCAGCCATGGCTTTTTGTCACGCCAAGTTTTGTTGTGCTTCTTACGTAGACACACAAATATACAAGTGTCGCATATAAACTGAATCAGTGAAGTCTTGTGAAGCAGTTTTGTTGTATCTCTTTGCAATTAAGACACACGTACGCACGAAAAACACATGCGGCTCTCTAGCATCGCATCACGTATTGAGGCTAGGTGTATGATGTCACATCTGAATTCTCATAAAATACCCGACTGAAAGTGGTGTTCCATGTTCACTCAAGAGATTAATCAAGGGTAAATAGTCCATCTGCTAAAATTGTAACACTCTAAATGAGCAAACTCTACTCCTTGGGCTTTTTTTTTTTTTTTTAAATATCTGATCTCACACACAATCTTACATTCTGGCATAATATGAGGATCAGTACTGCATTCTTCCCTTTATAGCAATGTCACACCTTCATGCATGATCGCTTCCAGATCAAGACCATTTACATCTAGCCTCCCTACATGTTAAACAGCCCTTCTAGTCATGCCATGCCATGGTGTGACTCTTTATGTATGACTTTTTCCATTAAAATGCGTCGTATTCAGCTTTATTACATGCACCAAAATCTAAGGTACCATCTAATATCCGTACTAACCTTCTCTTTTGGGACACATATCTAGCATGGTGGTCCATCAATAATAGGATTTTGGTACTTACCAGGTAAATCCTTTTCTTTGAATCCATAGGGGGCACTGGAGTACTCTTGGGATATGGACGGGCTTCCGTAGGAACAGCACTGAATATTTAAATTTAGAACACTCCACCCCCTCCATATCCCCGAGTACCTCTCAGTGTTTTTTACTGAGCCGAACAGGAACTATAGAGAGGTTGACAATGGAGTATTACATAAAACATAACGGACAATATAGAAGTTGACACATAACGTTACTGACAACTAAACAGTTGACACCCTAACCAGCACGTGATAATTTGAACCAGTCGGTGAAAGTGTGTTACCATAAGATCCTCAGAACTCACCACAACTAGGTAAAACTGCTCTGGGTGGGCGTCCAGTGCCCCCTATGGATTCAAAGAAAAGGATTTACCTGGTAAGTACCAAAATCCTATTTTCTTTTTCATCCACTAGGGGTCACTGGAGTACTCTTGGGACGTACCAAAGCTTCCCCCGTGGGCGGGAGAGCTGTTTGGCACCTGTAACACTAGGCGGCCAAAGCTAGATGCTGATGCCGCAAACGTATCAAACTTGTAAAAGCGCACAAACGTGTGCACTGAAGACCATGTAGCCGCACGGCAAAGCTGCGTCGTAGAAGCTCCCCGACCAGCTGCCCATGAAGTTCCCACAGAACGTGTGGAATGAGCTGTTACTGATGTAGGCGGCTGTAACCTAGCATGAAGGTAAGCCTGACGTATGGTCAGTTTTATCCATCTGGATAAGGTTTGTTTAGACGCTGGCCAACCCATCTTGGCAGCATCATAGAGAACAAACAACGTATCCGTCTTACGAACTGAAGACGTTCGGGATACATAAACGCGTAATGCGCGTACCACATCCAGAGTTCCAGAATGTGCTGTCAACACAGGAACTACTATTGGTTGATTGATGTGAAAAGATGACACTACCTTTGGTAAGTAAGCGGGATTCGTCCGAAGTTCCGCTCTGTCATCATGAAACACCAAATACGGTGACTTGCATGACAAGGCACCCAAATCCGAAACACGCCTTGCCGAAGCTAAGGCTAGAAGAAAAATTGTTTTCCAAGTAAGAAACTTTATATCCACTTGCTGTAAGGGTTCAAAATATGAAGACTGTAAGAAATCTAAAACCAGATTCAAGTCCCATGGCGCTGTAGGTGGAATGAATGGAGGCTGTACTCTGAGGACACCTTGGAGAAAAGTGCGTATAGACGGTAATAGAGCCAATCGTCTTTGAAAGTAAATTGACAAAGCAGATACCTGCACCTTTAGTGTAGATAAACGCAGGCCTCCATCTAACCCTGTTTGTAGAAACAACAAAAGGCGGGATAACTTGAAAGATGATGTCGGCAACTTCCGAGCTTCACACCAACCTATATAGGCACGCCATATTCTGTAATAATGAGCTGCCGTAACCGGCTTCCTAGCTCGTAACATGGTTGGTATAACCGAATCTGGACTGCCCTCTCTTCTTAAGAGGGCGGTCTCAACAGCCACCCCGTCAAACGCAGCCGCGCTAAATCGGGGTAAAGGAACGGACCCTGTTGTAACAGGTCTGGACGCAGTGGGAGCGGCCAAGGATCGTCTGCGAGTAGTCCTCGGAGATCCGAGAACCAAGCTCTCCGAGGCCAATGAGGCGCCACTAGTATGACTGTGACAGACTCTCTTTTGATCCGTTTTAGCACCAGAGGGAGCAACGGAAACGGTGGAAACAGATACACAAGACTGTACGGCCACGCGACAGTGAGAGCATCCACCGCCACTGCCTTTGGATCTCTTGTTCTGGACACATACTGGAACGTTTGGTGATTGTGTCAAGACGCCATCAGGTCCACCTGAGGATAACCCCATCTCTGAACCAACATGTGAAACACTTCTGGATTTAATGCCCATTCGCCTGGATGAAAATCCCGACGACTGAGATAATCCGCTTCCCAGTTGTCCACTCCCGGAATGAACACTGCCGACAATATCACCTGGTGGCATTCCGCCCAATTGAGGATACGAGCTACTTCCCGCATTGCCATGCGGCTTCTTGTTCCTCCTTGTTTGTTGATGTATGCGACCGCCGTCGCATTGTCCGACTGCACTTGGACAGGCTGAGAGCGAAGCATGTGCACTGCTTGTCGTAGCGCATTGTAAATTGCGCGGAGTTCTAGGACATTTATAGACAGCAATTTCTCGTGATCCGCCCAGAGACCCTGGAGCTGACAATTTTGAATTACCGCTCCCCAACCTCTGAGACTGGCGTCCGTAGTTAGAATTATCCAATTCCAGCCTCCGAACCGTCTTCCTGCGGTTAAATTGTGTTCCTTGAGCCACCAGAGCAGAGATACTCTTGCCCTTGGCGACAACCTCACCCTGTGGTGAATCTGCAGATGCGAGCCCGACCACTGGGCGAGCACATTCAGTTGAAATGGACGCGAGTGAAGTCTTCCGAACTGAAGCGCTTCGAAAGCTGCCACCATTGTGCCTAAGAGGCGAATGCACAAGTGTACCGACACTGTGCGTGGCTTGAGCACTAATTGTACTAGATGGCGTAGAATTTGTACTTTCTGCTGTGGTAGGTAAATTCTTTGATTGACCGTATCGAGAATCATACCTAGGAATTGAAGGCGTTGAGACGGAATTAGATGTGATTTCTTGAAGTTGACAATCCAACCGTGGTGAACCAGTACATCGTATGTTAGAAGCGCATGTTGGAGAAGTATCTGTTGAGACGGAGCTTTGATGAGCAGATCGTCTAAATACGGAACTATTGTCACTCCCAGGGATCTGAGATGAGCTATCATCACAGACATCACTTTGGTGAATACCCGAGGCGCTGATGACAGGCCAAACGGTAGAGCCTGAAACTGGTAATGTTTCTGGCGTATTGCAAACCGTAAGAATTTCTGATGAGGCTGCCAAATTGGAATGTGTAAGTACGCATCTTTGAGATCTAGCGCAATCATAAATTCCTTTGGCTCTAAACCCGCAATCACCAAACGCAGAGACTCCATTTTGAATCTGTAGTAAGTTACGTACTGATTGAGACCCTTTAAGTTCAATATTGGTCTGACTGAGCCATCCGGCTTCGGCACTACAAACAGACTTGAATAATAACCCTGACCCTGTTGGTGTACAGGGACCGGAATCAAAACTGCTGAATCCAGTAGGGACTGGATGGCAATTTGCAGAACCGTCCTCTTGTCGTCCGACAGAGGCAATCCTGGCTTGAAAAACCGCAGAGACGGAAGACAGTCGAACTCTATTTTGTAACCTTTTAACACTAAATTGCGGATCCACCCATCCGCGGATGTGTGGAACCACGCCAAATGGAACGTCTGAAGGCGTGCTCCCACAATCGGAGAACCGAGATGGGCTGGTAGCCCGTCATGCCACTGGCTTGTCGGTAACCTTAGCGTCCTGGCGAGTTGTGTTGGTTTGTTGGAAACCACGTCCTCGACCACGTCTAGCAGGCGTGGCTGTTCCTCTGCCACGTCCTCGAAAGGGCTGAGGTCTAAAAGATTTGAACGAAGGTCCAGCGTACCTTCTTCTTGATACCGGTGGAGGCAATGGTAAGAAAACAGACTTACCTCCCGTAGCCTCAGCAATCCATGCGTCCAATTCAGGACCAAACAACTTCTTGCCATCGTAAGGCAACGCCTCTATACCTCGTTTGACCTCTGCCTCCGCATGATAAGCACGCAGCCAGAGTGCTCTTCGTGCCGTTACTAGCGACGATGAAATACGAGAAGTGAGCTGACAGACGTCAGTAGACGCTGTGCAGAGATACTCTACAGCCTCAATCATTTGATTTACAAGAAGTATCAGGTTTTCGTCATGTAAAGCAGATTTGAGTTCTGTAAGCCATATTATGAGCGCCTTAGTGACCCAAATGCCAACCAATCCAGGTCTCAGCATCACACCTGCTGCTACATACATGGATTTTAGCATAGTTTCTATCTTGCGATCTGAAGGGTCTTTAAGCGTAGTAGCTGCTGGCACTGGTATGGTTAATTTCTTGGTAAGCTTGGACACTGAAGAATCAACTATTGGTGGATTCTCCCATGTACACGTTACCGAGTCTGGAAACGGATAACTAGACTTAAATCTGCGAGGTATAGAAAACCGTTTATCTGGATTCTGTCGTGTTTCTACTAACATCTGATTAAGAGATTCCGACACAGGAAAACTTATTGGCGTTTTCCGTCGTTTCGTAAATACGACCTGATCATTTGTGAGAGGCTCCTCAGTTTCAGGAAACTTCAGAGACTGACGTACCGCTCTGATAAGATCATCAATGCCGGAACTGTTAAAATCCTCGCCATCTGACTACACTTCGCCCTCCTCACCCTCATCTTGTTCCGTGAGGTCTGGCATGGAATCGTCAGAATGCAACATAGCCGAAACAGGTAAATCATAAGACACATGAAATTTATCCCGTTTACCCAAAATGGATTTGGACCTTACGCAAGGCTGAGACGCCTCCGGTAGTTCTGGCGGTCTCACCCTAGACTCAGATCTTGCCGTTTCCCGCTCCTGACGAGCGGCGGTCAATTCTGATTGTAACCTATCCAGTACATTTACTAACATACCCCACGGAGGGTCCGGTGAGGACATTGGTTGTAACACTGGAGCAGAAATGGTATTCTGAACCGAATTCACAAAACATACTGTACATGTGGTAGTTCCATCCGGTAACACACTGTTACAGACTTTGCAATTATGCTTTTTCGTTTTTGCTGGTGCCTTACTCATTATGGCGACAGACAAAACAATACACAAAAACAGACACTTGCACGACTCAGTAAAATAGCATTAAGGTGTCTCTGTATATATATCTGGCCAAGTGCAGTACACGTGGCCAGTACTATGAAATGTGATCCCAAATTCCCACTAACACCCCTGCGCCTCCGGTGGAGTAGAGATGTAGTACTGGAACGTTCTGGAATCACAGCAGGAAGACACAGGAAGCATGGTTAAAATGGCTGCCATGCTTATACATATAATCACAGTGCATTCCATACTGATCTTATAAACCGTCTCCCTGGCAGCATAAACATCATTATATATATATATATATATATATATATATATATATATATATATGTGTGGCATACTATCAACAGCCTGCTGCTGTCCCTTCTCCCCCCCCCTCGCATCTGCTCCGTAGCGTGCAGTGCGGGCCGGGCATCGGGCACCCCTGTGCCTGAACCTGGAAGACTGGGAGCGCGTGTTAGCGCTATGACTACCGGGCAGCAGCGGATACAAGCGGCGGGCGGAGCATTGGGAGAAGCGGCGGCCGGACCAGACGCGGGGAGCAGATGGGCTGTAAGAAGCGCCGGAGCTGAGACCCGGCGGCCAGAGCAGTTGAGCGGCTACGTTACCCGGCGGCCGGAGCCGCTGCGGCCGCAGTCAGCAGAAAGAAAACCAGCGCCTTCCCCACACGTCGGGACGGCAGCGGAAGCTGACCGCCCCGTTCTCACCCCTCACATACCTGCAATAGTTGTACCGAGTCTGGAAACGGTCTGTGATGAGGCTCCGACGGGGCTTCTTAGTAAGCGCCGGCCAGCCTGCAGGAAGTGTGTGTGTGGCTGTGAGGGAGCTCTTTCAGAGAGGCCCGACACGCCCCTGCTGCTATCAGCAGCTGCACTATCCCTGACCCTCCTTTTGGAAGGGGGAAAGGGATGTATGAAATTTAAAAATAAAAATATTCAAAGTAATTGTGACCTGAGCCACAGAGCTGTTACTACTTCGAGCACAGAAAAAACACTGAGAGGTACTCGGGGATATGGAGGGGTGGAGTGTTCTAAATTTAAATATTCAGTGCTGTTCCTACGGAAGCCCGTCCATATCCCAAGAGTACTCTAGTGACCCCTAGTGGATGAAAAAGAAAAAGCCCTTAATAGGAACCCGTCACACTCTAACATGATCCCGTTTTGTGGGAACCCTTGTTTCTCACCCCTTTTGGACAATGTTGGTTATCTCATATGAAAACATAAAGGCATCATAATTATTAGAGATGTAGTTGATCCAGGAGGCAATGTAATGTCTTATGCCCAGCTAACAGAGAGGTATGGTGTGTCCCGTTCTGATTTTTTCATGAATCTTCAGGTACGACATTATGTGCAATCTCTACCACCACCGAGAGTAGCAACTACAGATCATGATCCACTGTACATGCTCCTAACTAAAACAACCAAGGAATCGTATAAAACCAACTAGCTCTACAGAGACTTACTACCAGTAGATGTAGGTAAAACCTGGTCTCCATTAATTCTTCAATGGTCTAAAGATTTATCAACCTCTTCGGTACCAAATCTCTTTTTACAATCTCTTCCAACAATCTATAAAGCTCTCTAATCGGCTAGATTGCAAAAAGTGCACTTAAACTTTTTGCATAGGGCTTATATATCTCAGGGGCAGAGACGGCACATGGTCCCTGAGGAGACAGGCAGTTGCCCTAAATGTAAAGCCCCTTTGGCCCTTTTTTGTCAATGTCCGAAGTTACAAAAATGTTGGCATAAGGTTTTATATTTAGTCAATTCTATTTTTCATTCTTATTTCACATTTATACCAGAGGCTCTTCTAGCACTACATTTTGATAAATGAAACCTGCCACCCTCGATCTTCAAATTTTCCTCTCTACTTGTAATTCTTACTCTAGCTAAGAAAATAATCTTAACCCATTGGGTTTCCAAATCGCCCCCACGTTTGGAGCATGTACAGTCGGCACTATTATCCACCAGATGTAGACAGAAATATAATTAATTTCTTTTTATAAAAAATGGTCAATGTTTATTGATCATTTAGGAATCTCCACGCAGTTACATATAAAGAAATGATTTGACTCAGACCCGAGTTATTGCTTAAATTTGTCCATTCTCTTACGATAACACTCAGATTTTTACCACGCTATCAAATGTCCTTACCTCAAGAGGCCTCGCCTTTACCTTCCTTTACCTTTATCAATTCCTCACTCCTTCCCTCCACCCCCCCCCCTTGTCCTAATAACTGTTATAGTTTTATGTTACTTTTTTTTTTTTTTGTATATCACTTACATTATTTTCACTGTCAGAAGATAATCATATTTAGGTTGTTTATAATGTCGTGTAAGATGGGTTCCAAGTTCCTTTGGTTCTACTGTTGTCCTTTCTCATAAAATGGATACGTGTGATCATGGTCATAAAGGAGGACCTCTACTACCTCGCCATCTTTTATTCCCTTTTTTGGACATTTACTTATGGGATCACGCATTAACTCTTCTTGTATTTCTAGACACGCTTACTATTGTTATTCCATGATAACTCTGAAGTTATTATAGGTGAAACTTACATTACTCTCTGTCAGTGAAATTATGTGTTATTTCATACTTGGTACTGTTTGTTATCTTGAAAATCCAATAAAGTCTTTACATTTTATTTTTTTTTAAAACAGGATTTTAATACCTACCGGTAAATCCTTTTCTCATAGTTCGTAGAGGATGCTGGGGTCCATTTCAGAACCATGGGGTATAGACGGTTCCGCAGGAGCCATGGGCACTTTAAGACTTTTCAGGGGTGTGAACTGGCTCCTCCCTCTGTGCCCCTCCCCCAGACCTCAGTTATAGGTACTGTGCCCAGGGAGACAGACATTTCGAGGAAAGGATTTACTTTTATACTAATGGTGAGATTCACACCAGCTCACACCTCAACCATGCCGCACAACATGGCATTCAACATAACACACGCCAACAGGCATGAACCATTTACAGCAACATGCTGAAAACAAATGTAACACACTTGTGTAACCAACTGAACAAAACTGCAGGTAAAGTATGCACTGGGTCGGGCGCCCAGCATCCACTACGGACTAGGAGAAAAGGATTTACCGGTAGGTATTAAAATCCTGTTTTCTCATACGTCCTAGAGGATGCTGGGGTCCATTTCATGACCATGGGGTTTATACCAAAGCTCCAGTATGGGCGAGAGAGTGTGGATGACCCTGCAGCACCGTTTGACCAAACTTGAGGTACTCATCGGCCAAAGTGTCAAACTTGTAAAATTTAGCAAAAGTGTTTGACCCTGGCCAAGTAGCTGCTCGGCAAAGTTGGAATGCCGAGACCCCCCCGGCAGCCGCCCAGGACGAGCCCACCTTCCTAGTAGAATGGGCCTTCACAGCCGTAAAATGAGCGTGCTGAATCGTACCTCTAATCCAGCGCGCAATAGCCTGCTTAGAACCAGGACACCCAATCTAGCTGGGAGCATACAGGACAAACAGAGCCTCTGTTTTCCGTAACCAAGCTGTTCTTGCGACATAAATCTTCAAAACTCTAACTACATCTAGAGACTGTGACTCAGTGAAAGTGTCAGTAGCCACTGGCACCACAATAGGCTGGTTTATGTGGAAGGACAAAACCACCTTTGGAAGAAATTGTTGACGAGTTCTTAACTCTGCCCATCTTCATGGAAGATCAGGTAAGGGCTCTTGTGAGACAAGGCCCCCAACTCAGACACCCGCCTTGCGGATGCCAAGGCCAAACGCATCACCACTTTCCAAGTGAGAAAACTTCAATTCTATCTCCTGCAGAGGTTCAAACCAATCTGATTGAAGGATCTGCAACACCACATTAAGGTCCCATGGTGCCACTGGAGGCACAAATGGAGGCTGGATGTGCAGAACCCCTTTCACGAACGTTTGAACTTCTGGAAAGGAGGCCAATTGTTTTTGAAAGAAAACTGATAAGGCCGAAATCTGGACCTTGAATGACCCCAATCTAAGGCCCACATCCACACCAGCCTGCAGAAAATGGAGAAAACGTCCCAACTCAAACTCTTCCGTAGGAGCCTTCTTGGATTCACACCGGACACATATTTTCTCCAAATACGGTGGTAATATTTAGACATTACTCCTTTCCTGGCCTGAATAAGAGTGGGGATGACTTCCTTGGGAATACCCTTTGGGCTAGGATCCGGCGCTCAACAGCCATGCCGTCAAACGTAGCCGCGATAAGTCTTGATACACACACGGCCCCTGCTGTAGTAGGTCCTCTCGAAGAGGAAGAGGCCGAGGATCTTCTATGAGTAACTGCTGAAGATCTGGATACCAAGCCCTCCTTGGCCAGTCTGGGGCAATGAACATTGCTCAAACTCTTGTTCTTCTTATTATTTTGAGAACTTTTGGAATCAGTGGAAGTGGAGGGAAAACATATACCGACCGAAACACACACTGGGTCACCAGCGCATCCACTGCTATTGCTTGAGGGTCTCTCGACCTGGAACAATATCTTTGAAGCTTCTTGTTTAATCGAGATGCCATCATGTCTACTTGAGGAACTAACCAAAGACTTGTCACCTCTGCGAAGACTTCTTGGTGGAGGCCCCACTCTCCTGTATAGAGATCGTGTCTGCTGAGGAAGTCTGCTTCCCAGTTGTCCACTCCCGGAATAAAAATTGCTGACAGAGCTCTTACATGTCTTTCTGCCCAGAGGAGAATCCTTGTCACCTCTGCCATTGCCGCTCTGCTTTTCGTTCCGTCTTGCCTGTTTATGTACGTGACTGCTGTTACATTGTCCGACTGGATCTGCACGGGATGATCTTGAAGAAGATGTACCGCTTGTAGAAGGCCGTTGTAAATGTCTCTCAATTTCAGAACGTTAATGTGAAGGCATGCTTCCTGACTTGACCATTTTCCTTGGAAGCTTTCCCCCTGTGTGAAAGCTCCCCAGCCTCGGAGACTTGCATCCGTGGTTATAAGGACCCAGTCGTGAATCCCAAACCTGCGTCCCTCTAGTAGGAGAGAACTATGTTGCCACCACAGGAGCGAAATCCTGGCTTTGGGGGACAGGATTATTCCAGTGCATGTGTAGGTGGTATCCGGACCACTTGTCCAACAGGTCTCAGTGGAATACTCTTGCATGAAATCGGCCAAACTGTATGGCCTCGTAGGCCGCTACCATTTTCCCCAACAACCGAATGCATTGATGGATCGACACGCTTGTTGGTTTCAATATTTGTTTGACCATTTTCTGGATTTCCAGAGCCTTTTGCACTGGAAGAAATACTGTCCATACTTCTGTGTCCAGAATCATCCCTAAAAAGGACAATCTTGTCGTCGGTTCCAACTGCAACTTTGGAAAATTCATGATCCAACCGTGTTGTTGGAGTATTGACAGGGAGAGTGCGATGCTCTGCACCAACTGTTCCCTGGATCTCGCTTTTATCAGATCGTCCAGATAAGGATTATATTGATTCCTTTTTGACGAAGGAGGACCATCATCTCCTCCTTCACCTTGGTGAATACCCTCGGTGCCGTGGAGAGTCCAAACGGCAACGTTTGGAACTGGTAACGGCAATCCTGTACTGCGAATCTCAGATAAGCTTGGTGAGGAGAATAAATGGGAACATGCAAGTAAGCATCCTTTATGTCTACTGACACCATGAAGTCCCCCTCCTCCAGACTGGAAATCACTACCCTCGGATTCCATCTTGAACTTAAACCTTTTCAGGTAGAGATTCAGATTTTTCAGGTTTAAAATCGGTCTGCCCGAGCCGTCCGGCTTCGGAACTATGAAGAGGCTTGAATAAAAACCTTCTCCTTGCTGTGACCTGACATAATTTTTGAATTGCCGTTGTTACTGCCTCTCTTTCTGGAAGAGAAGCTGGCATGGTCGATTTAAAAAATTGGCATGTGGGGACGTCTTGAAACTCTAGTTTGTACCCATGGGACCCTATTTGTAAGACCCATGGGTCCAGGCCAGATTGAATCCAGATTTGACTGAAAAGTTTCAGACGTGCTCCCACCCGAGCGGACTCCCCCAAGGGAGCCCCAGCGTCATGCTGCAGATTTGGCAGAAGCAGGGGTGGACTTCTGCTCCTGCGATCCGGGAGATGCTGCAGATTTATTTCCTTTCCCCATTCCCTTACCTGCAAAAAAGGGGGAACCTTTGGCCTTTTTGTATTTGTTGGCCGTAAGGACTGCATGTGAGAGTGATGTGTCTTTTCTGCCGGTGTAGGAGCATAAGGCAAGAATGTCGACTTACCTGCGGTAGCCGCCGAGACTAACGCATCCAGCCCATCACCAAACAAGGCCTCACCTTTATACGGGAGAGCCTCCATATTTCTTTTGGAATCTGCATCAGCATTCCACTGGCGAATCCACAACGCCCTCCGAGCCGATACTGCCATGGTAGTGGTTCTTGATCCCAAAAGACCAATATATTTCATGGTTTCTAGTACGTACGCAGCAGCGTCTTTGATATGACCTAACGTTAGGAGTATCTCGTCTCCATCTATTGTGTCAATGTCTAATGACAAGTTTTCTGACCACTTCTCAATAGCACTACTCACCCACGCACAGACAATGGTAGGCCTGAGTAGTGTCCCATTGGCCACATCAATAGATCACCTCACTCACTTGCGCCTTAAGTGAAGCCATTCCAGGCGCAGGGAGAAACACCTTTTCTCTTTTATGACAGGGCCCTGTCTAAAATGCGGGGTGACTCCCACCTTTTGGAAAAAGGTAAGCTGCCTGAATTCCTTTTGGGAATCTGAAATTTCTTTTCAGGTTAAATAAGACTCCCTCCAAGAGACTGTTCCTGAGGTGGGGGGAAAATTACATTACTTCTTTACTAAAGTAAACCCTCTCTTTGTGGTAAAAGAGGGGCTTCGTAACTTCTAACACCACCTTTATAGCTAAAACATGTTTTGAATGCTTTTTTGCTAATTTAGGACCTATTCCCCTGGAATCACTAGTGCCGACACAGGAAACAGAGTTCGTGTCGGTATCAGTTTGTACTACTTGCAAATTTGTATGTGACCCAGAGGGGTCCCTGTGGATGAAAGGCAGAACTATTAAAAATCACATCGTCAATAGATTATATTCAGTTTTCTGTATGAGATTCAGTAGTGATTCGCACTATCATGTAACCTTTCACCCAGTCAGGCTCTTAGTGTCATATTACACCTCTGTGTCTCTAACATGTCTTCCACAGAGGAAGAGATTCCCTGCCACAGACATGTCACAAACGTGCTCAACCACACCACAGACACTCCTGGACAGATAGGGGACAGAACCACAGTAAAATCTGTCAGAGGGACACAGATAGGATTTGCCAGTTCACAACCCAGCGCCAGTAACACAATGTCTGTGAACACAAAATGCCCACTGACATGCAGCGCTTTTATAATGCTAATCACACAATTATATAGCACCAAATTCACTGTGGCCCTCCTTGTTTTGCACCCTGATACTTGTTCAGTAGTGGAGGAGGACCAGCATTGTCTCTGCAGCCTGAAGAGAGGGAGAAAATGGCGCTGAGCAGTGTGCTGGCTGAGGAGGAAGCTCCACTCTTCAATGGTGTGTTTCTCCTCAGCTTTTATGAGGTAATTTTTTATACTGGCGGGGGTAGGACTGTGCCTCAGCAACTTATGCCCCTTATTTATGCCAGTTTCCATAGGTTTCATGTTGCCCAGGGCGCCCCCCCCCCCCCCCCCCCCCCCGCGCGCCATGACCCTGTAGTGCCCGTGTATGTGTGGGCAACATGGCGCGCTGCGCTCCCGCCAGCCGCACGGTACCTTTAGCCGTCACTTTCTTGATTGAAGATCTGTCTTCTAACACTCACCTGTCTTCTGGCTCTGTGAGGGGGGTGACGGCTTGCTGTGGGAGTGAGCATCTAGGCACGGCTAATGTTCAGTTCCCTTCAGGAGCTAATGGTGTCCTGTCAGCCAGAAGCAGAGCCATGAAACTCTTTAGGAAGTTGGTTCCTACTTCTGCCCCCTCAGTCCCACGAAGCAGGGAGTCTGATGCCAGCAGTTCTCGATGAAAATGAAAAACTTAACATAAGTCTTTTCAGAGAAACTCAGTAGAGCTCCTCTGGAGTGCATCCAGTCTGCCTGGGCACATTTCTAAAACTGAGGTAATAGAGGGAGGAGCCAGTTCACACCCTTGAAAAGTCTGAAAGTGCCCATGGCTCCTGCGGAACCGTCTATACCCCATGGTCATGAAATGGACCCCAGCATCCTCTAGGACAGGACTGGCCAAACCAGTCCTCGAGATCTACCAACAGTTCACATTTTCCAGGCCACCTAGCTGGTGCACAGGTGTAGTCATTACTAATTAAGATTTGCTGCATTCATTCCTAACTGACAGTTCTAGAGATCTCCAGGAGGCCTGGAAAACATGAACTGTTGGTAGATCTCGAGGACCGGTTTGGCCAGCCCTGCTCTAGGACGTATGAGAAATGTGTCTTATTTGCAAAACAGTGCAATAGGATGCACAAGCAGCTTTTGCTGATTAAACTTATATGTGGCATGCTTATATTAGGTATGCGACCACGGCTGTATCTGCATATGAAATGCTACACTACAGTGTGTTCCTAGAACAGCAGTGACATGCAGTGAGGTGAATGGCTGGGGAGGCACACATGGGATGGGTCAGAATGCTGGAAGTACTCCCTACTCACTGTAACTCTCACCTCACTACATTAAGCTACAGTGTCAACAGAGTCTCCTACCTGCATCCCTGTATCTTCTCTTGCGGATGCTGACTGAGCTCCAACTACAGTGCACTTCCTGGTCACATGACATTTCCCAGTTTCCATCAGTGCACAAGGCCTGCCTCCACACTCAGAGGCATGCCTCTGTTAGCTCCCTTTCTGTGCAGCTTTACTGCCCGTGGTGTGGCTGCACCCCCAGCTCTCCAAAGCAGTGTCTGATTGTAGTACTGAGGCAGAGCTGTTGCTTCCCCATCTCTCGTCTCCCTGCAGCTCCAGGAATCTCCACAAAGCTGGTGAGTGTTCGCTATAAAAAGGATTACAATAAACAAAGAAGATGTTTATGTTATAAATATCTTCTTTGTATTACGCCAATCATTTTTATATAAAATCTCAGGAGTTTGCCAGGGAGTATGACTGGAGGCTCTGCCTAACCTAACTGCACGTCCCTGAGATACAGACGTACACAGAATACAGGCATATAATTTTAATCAGCAGAGTCTGTGTATGCGTCCCATTCGCATAGCGATGCACATAATATGCATTTTCAGCAAAAAAAAAATAGGATTTTGGTACTTACCAGGTAAATCCTTTTCTTTGAATCCATAGGGGGCACTGGAGTACTCTTGGGATATGGACGGCGTAGCAGAAACAAAGGCACTGAATATTTAAATTTAGAACTCTCCACCCCTCCATATCCCAGAGTACCTCAGTGTACGACCTCAGTGTTTTTACTGAGCGAACTACTATAGAGAGGTTGACAATGGAGAATTCCTATAACATAACGGACAACAACAAAGTTGACCCATAACGTTACTGTCAACTAAACAGTTGACACCATAACCGATAGACCTTTATAATTTGAACCAATCGGTGAAAATGTGTTACCATAAGCTCCTTTGAGCTTAATACAACCCAGGTAAAACTGCTCTGGGTGGGCGTCCAGTGCCCCCTATGGATTCAAAGAAAAGGATTTACCTGGTAAGTACCAAAATCCTATTTTCTTTTTCATCCACTAGGGGTCACTGGAGTACTCTTGGGACGTACCAAAGCTTCCCTCGTGGGCGGGAGAGCTGTTTGACACTTGTAACCGTAGGCAGCCAAAGCTAGATGCTGATGCCGCAACCGTTGCATAACGTGTAAACGCGCACAAACGTGTGCACTGAAGGCTATGTAGCCGCGTCGTAGACGCTCCACGACCAACTGGTCCTGACCTTCCCACAGAACCTGTGGGATGAGCTATTACTGACGTAGGCGACTGTAACTTAGCCTTAAAGTAATCCTGACTTGTAGTCATTTTTATCCAACTGGATAATTTCTGCTGAGAAACTGGCTAACCCCAGTTGACAGCATCATAGAGAACAACCAACGTATCCGTATTACGTACTGTAGACGTTTGGGACATATAGACGCGTAATGCGTGTACCACATTCAGAATTCTAGAATGTGCTGTCAACACAGGAACCACTATTGGTGTTTGATGTGAAGAATAAGAAGTCGGAATTCGTCCGAAGTTTTGCTTTGTTATGAGAAAACTCAAATACGGTGGCTTGGAATACAAGGCACCCAAATATGAAAACAAAACCCTTGCCGAAGCTAAGGCTAGAAGAAAACGTTTTCCAAGTGAGAAACTTAATCCCCATTTGTTGTAAGGGTTCAAAATATGAAAACTGTAAGAAATCTGAACCCAACCTCAAAGTCGCCTGGCGCTGTAGGTGGGATAAATGGAGGCTGCACTTTGATGACACCTTGTTGAAAGGTGTGTACCGACGCAATAGAGTCAAACGTCTTTGAAAATAACTTGACTACACAGATACCTGCACCCTCAGTGCAGATAAACGCAGTTCTCCATCCCACCCCGTCTGTAAAATAACAGAATACGGGTAACTTGAAAGATGATGTCGGAAACTTCCGAGCCTCACCACATATATAGGCACACCAAATTTTGTAATAATGAGCCGCCGTACGCGGCTTCCTAGCTCGTAACATGGTTGGTATAACCGATACCGTAATGCCCTATTTCTTTTATTAAGAGGGCGGTCTGAACCCCCACCCCGTCAACCGCAGCCGCGGTACATAGGTAACTAGGGGTAAAAGGACGGTCCCTGTTGTAACAGGTTGGACGTATTATGAGCGGCCAAGATCGTGTGCAAGTATTCCTTGGAAATTGGAGAAGCAAGCTTTCCGAAGGCCATGAGATATCACTAGTATGACTGTGCCGAACTGTCTTATGATCCGTTTTAGCAACGGAGAAAGCAGCGGAAAACGATGGAGCCAGATACACAAGGCTGTACGACCATGCGAATGTGAGAGCCTCCACCGCCACTGCCCTTGTGATCTGTCGTTCTGTACACATACTGAGCGTTTGTAATTGTGGCGAGATGCCATCATGTATACCTGAGGGTAACCCCACCCGTGGATCCACATGTAAAACACTTCTGGATTTAATGCCCAGTTTCCTGGACGAAAATCCCGACGGGTGAGATCATCTGTCTAACAGATGTCCCTCCCGGAAAGAACCCCGTCGACAACATCACCTTATGGTGTTCTGGGCAATTGAGGATTCGAGTTACCTCCCGCATTGCCATGCGGCCTCTCGGTCCTCCCTGGTTGTTGTGTATGCAACTCCCGTTGCGTTGTTTGACTGCACTTGGACAGACTGAAAGCGAACATGTAGTGCATTGTAAATTGCACGGAGTTCCAGGACATTTATAGACAGCAATCTGTCGTGATCCGTTTTCGAACCCCTGTCGCTGACCTTTTTAACTACAACTCCTCAACCTCTGAGACTCTCGGCCAGAGTATAGACACCCTCGCCCCCCTGTGGGAAAATGCGAGTGAAACCCAGCGAACTAAATCGCTTCGAAAAACACATCATTGTTCCTAATAGGCGAATACACCAATGTACCGCTAGTGTGCGTGGCTTTTGCACTAATTGTACTAGATGGTATAATCTGTTCTTTCTGGTGTAGTAGGAAAATCTGTTTGATTTACCCTATGTATAAATCATACCTAGGAATTGAAGTCGTTTAGACGGAATTAGATGTGATTGTTTTTTGAACTTGACACTGCAACCGTGGTGTACGTTAGCAGCGCAAGTAAGAGGAACCTCTGTTGAGACAGAGTTCTTATGAGCAGATCGTCTAAGTATGGAACGATTGTCACTGCCAGGACTCTAAGATGAGCTATCATCACCCACATCACTTTTGTGAATACCCGAGGCGCTGACAAGAGGCCAAACGGTAGAACCTGAAACGGTTAATGGTTGTGGCGTGTTGCAAAACGCAAGAACCTGTGATGCAGTGACCAAACCGGAATGGGTAAATACGCATTGTGAAGATCAAGCGCAATCATGCAATCTTGTGGCTCCAAATATGCAAATACTAACCGCAGAAATCCATTTTCAATCTGTAGTAAGTGACTTGCTGATTGAGACTGCAACGGAGCCCTCCGGCTTCTGTACCCCAAACAGAGGGGAATAAGTAACCCTGAGTCTGTTGATGTACCAGGCCTGGAAATAAAAACAGCTGAAACCAGCAGAGACTGAATGGCAACCTGCCAAAACGCCTAATTGCGTCCGACAGAGGCAGTCTTTCGTTTACCTTTAAATAGTGGATACATCCATGAGTGGATGTCTGGTAACCCGGCAAATGTAACGTGTAAAGGCGCGCTTCCACAATTGGAAAATCGAGATGGCCTAAGAGGCTGTCAAGCCGCTGGCTTGTTGACTTTAGCGCCCTGGCGTTACAAGTCGTGACTGTTTTTGTACCACAGCCGTGAAAAGACTGAAGTCTAAAGACTCTAAACACCGGACCAAAGTATTTCCGTTTTGATACAGGAGGAGGCAATTTATGGTTGGCCAAACCCCGCCCTATCTGAATGCTGGTCTACTGTACCCTTCTCACGCGTAGTTATTGCTGTGAGGTCTGACATAGAATTTGTCATTCGGCATTAAATGATAAGACCAGTTAAATTAATACCCAAAAGGAAGCTGGTTTGGAAAGACTGAGACTTCTCCGTTAGAACTGGCGGAGTAATTTCGGAGACTCCGATCTTACCGCTCCTGTCGAACGGAGTCATTTTGAATTGCCAATGCTTAACATAGGATCTGGGAATGAACAGGCTTCCCCTGAATATCAAATTTAGTACCAAACAACTTCTGGCCTTGTCGTGCTGAAACTAACGACGATAAAAAGCGAGAATCGAGGTAACAGGCGTCAGCAGAAGCTTTACAGAGATACTCTGCAGCTTTTATTAACGATAAATCTACCATTTATTGTTTCCATACCTAGAGTTTGACACAGACGAATTCACCAATGGCGGATTCTCCCATTTAGATGTGGAAACGGGTAAATAGACTTAAATCATAGTCAGATATTCCGGTCATAGCTGCGACGGGCTTCTATCTGTAAACTCCGTCCAGCTGTTTGATCCTTCTTCATGGCTGCGACGGGACTTCTTCTGTAAGCTCCGTCCAGCTACTTGATCACTTTTACATGGCTGTGACGGGCTTCTTTCTGTAAGCTCCGTCCAGCTGTTGCAGGAGACCGTGCTACCTGTGGCTGTGAGGGTGCTCTTTGTAAGGACCGACACGCCATGCGCTGCCTTGTAGCGGCACCATCCCGGACCCATGTTTTTCCAGAAACTGGGAAGGGATGTGCTAAGTCAATAGCCTATTATACAGTGATAATTACAGGTTTTTAGTCTGTGTTGGAGCCTTACTCCTTATACATACAGACAACACAATAGGCAAAGGGCAGACACCTGCACAACCCAGTAAAGTCTTTACTTAAGGTGTGTAATATATATATATATATATATATATATATTTATGTATATATTTATGTCGAAAAACAGTTCACATGGCTAACCTATGTGAAACCTGAACCAAAATTCCCACTAACACCCCTGCGCCTCCGTGTGGAGTAGAGGTGTATGGCAGGAATGTTCTGGAATTACAAACTGGAAGAAACAGGAATGATTAAAATGGCCCCCATGCCATGCTTATACTGAAAAACACAGGACAGGTTACAATACCTGCTGCAGTGTTAATATAGGCCTCATTACAGGTCTAGTATACAGTAAAACCCATGCAGTTTACAATACATGCCTTCAGTTAGCCTTCCAGTTAATAAAAAAAACAAACAAACACTGCCTGCAGTTAATTTTGTATTAACATTCCTATATGGCCGCCTGCTATTTCCCCTTTGCAGCCGCGCTGTAATCAGCCAGGTCCCCCCCCCCCTCTCTGTACTCCCTGTAGCGCTGTTTTAGCGATGACCCGGGAAGCTCCTTGCAGGGAGGCGAAAGATACCTTTTAAAGTAGCGGAGGGTGGCTGGCCGGGGCGCCGTAGCTGTCGCTAGTCGAGCTGCGGCGGGTCTCACCCTCTGGGCGCTGTAGTTTCAATACAGCGCTGACGGAGCGCCTGGCAGGAGGACGGAGCCCTGGGCCGGAAGGACGTAGCGGCAGACGGAGCGCTGGACGGAGCGGTTGGGCTAAGTGTCAGTGAGCGGTAGTGAGCGGCGCACCGAACAGA
Organism: Pseudophryne corroboree; assembly: GCF_028390025.1. Classification (NCBI taxonomy): domain Eukaryota; kingdom Metazoa; phylum Chordata; class Amphibia; order Anura; family Myobatrachidae; genus Pseudophryne; species Pseudophryne corroboree. The sequence continues at coordinate 431,609,757 of NC_086449.1, read as the reverse complement.
CCCCACACAGCGGGGCGGCAGCCTGCGCTGACCGCCCCGTTTCCCCAGCATACCTTTTGTAGGAGGTCTGCGACGGTCTCAGCTCAGAGTTCTCCGGTCATAGCTGCGACGGGCTTCTATCTGTAAGCTCCGTCCAGCTGTTTGATCCTTCTTCATGGCTGCGACGGGGCTTCTTCTGTAAGCTCCGTCCAGCTCCTTGATCACTTTTACAAGGCTGTGACGGGGCTTCTTTCTGTAAGCTCCGTCCAGCTCTCACTTCTGCATGGCTGTGACGGGGCTTCTTTCTGTAAGCTCCGTCCAGCTGTTGCAGGAGACCGTGCTGCCTGTGGCTGTGAGGGTGCTCTTTGTGAGGACCGACACGCCATGCGCTGCCTTGCAGCGGCACCATCCCGGACCCATGTTTTTCCAGAAACTGGGAAGGGATGTGCTAAGTGTAAAAATTAAAATTAAAAAGCAAAAATGAAAAATTAATAAAATCTTCCACAAAGTGTGGGAACTCCCACAAGCCGATGTTAGTGCTTTGAGCACAGAAAAAACACTGAGGTCGTACACTGAGGTACTCTGGGATATGGAGGGGTGGAGAGTTCTAAATTTAAATATTCAGTGCCTTTGTTTCTGCTACGCCGTCCATATCCCAAGAGTACTCCAGTGACCCCTAGTGGATGAAAAAGAAATATATATATACGCCTGCCATTGACGGAGTAGCACAGGAACTATCAGCTCACTCACACCAGACATCTCCCGCTACGTGACATTTTGAGACAAGATGTAGGAAGAGACATTTCGTCCTCAAAGTCCTGTGTTCTGCAAGTCTGTCGTATACAGCTGCTAACAAACCAAACGCTGTCCTCATGTCATTTGTCACTATAGGTATGAATTTATCTTACCTTTATTTTTAACATAGAAGGGGTGATCCAATTTGCATTCTACTGTGAGCAGGCCGTCTTCTGGTGTACCAGGGTCAAACGTAAGTTGCAGAACAGATTCTCCATAAGAAACGCACTCTTCATGGGAGATCAACTTCAAACCTTCTGATCCATAACTCTGGAAACATCACATATGACAAAACTACATATAACAAAGGCATACAACATAAAAACTAACCGGCCAAACTGCATTACACAAAGTACATTCTTGCTTACACACACACACACACACACACACACACACACACACACACACAAAATGGCAGACTTTGTAACATACTGGAAAAACACCAAATAATACCCTGCTACCTCAGAAAAACAAAAAACAGAGAGAAAATGAATACTCAGGGAGCTCCTTATTCAATGGAGGCTTTGTCCCATACATCAGATCCTACAGAGGAACCATTGCATGTGTACGAATAAGGGGCTCATAAATAATTCTCAAAGTTTCAGATTGGTAGATCAGTAAACTGCAATCCAATATTGTCTCTTATGAATTTCAAGAGGAGGATGAATGATTGTGGGTAAAAAAAAATAAGAATTTACTTACCGATAATTCTATTTCTCGTAGTCCGTAGTGGATGCTGGGGACTCCGTCAGGACCATGGGGAATAGCGGCTCCGCAGGAGACAGGGCACAAAAGTAAAAGTTTTAGGATCAGGTGGTGTGCACTGGCTCCTCCCCCTATGACCCTCCTCCAAGCCTCAGTTAGGATACTGTGCCCGGACGAGCGTACACAATAAGGAAGGATTTTGAATCCCGGGTAAGACTCATACCAGCCACACCAATCACACTGTACAACCTGTGATCTGAACCCAGTTAACAGCATGATAACAGCGGAGCCTCTGAAAAGATGGCTCACAACAATAATAACCCGATTTTTGTAACAATAACTATGTACAAGTATTGCAGACAATCCGCACTTTGGATGGGCGCCCAGCATCCACTACGGACTACGAGAAATAGAATTATCGGTAAGTAAATTCTTATTTTCTCTGACGTCCTAAGTGGATGCTGGGGACTCCGTCAGGACCATGGGGATTATACCAAAGCTCCCAAACGGGCGGGAGAGTGCGGATGACTCTGCAGCACCGAATGAGAGAACTCCAGGTCCTCCTCAGCCAGGGTATCAAATTTGTCGAATTTTTCAAACGTGTTTGCCCCTGACCAAGTAGCAGCTCGGCAAAGTTGTAAAGCCGAGACCCCTCGGGCAGCCGCCCAAGATGAGCCCACCTTCCTTGTGGAATGGGCATTTACATATTTTGGCTGTGGCAGGCCTGCCACAGAATGTGCAAGCTGAATTGTACTACACATCCAACTAGCAATCGTCTGCTTAGAAGCAAGAGCACCCAGTTTGTTGGGTGCATACAGGATAACAGCAAGTCAGTTTTCCTGACTCCAGCCGTCCTGGAAACCTATATTTTCAGGGCCCTGACAACATCCAGCAACTTGGAGTCCTCCAAGTCCCTAGTAGCCGCAGGTACCACAATAAGCTGGTTCAGGTGAAACGCTGACACCACCTTAGGGAGAAACTGGGGACGAGTCCGCAGCTCTGCCCTGTCCGAATGGACAATCAGATATGGGGTTTTGTGAGACAAAGCCGCCAATTCTGACACTCGCCTGGCCGAGGCCAGGGCCAACAGCATGGTCACTTTCCATGTGAGATATTTCAAATCCACAGATTTGAGCGGTTTAAACCAATGTGATTTGAGGAATCCCAGAACTACGTTGAGATCCCACAGTGCCACTGGAGGCACAAAAGGGGGTTGTATATGCAGTACTCCCTTGACAAACATCTGGACTTCAGGAACTGAAGCCAATTCTTTTTGGAAGAAAATCGACAGGGCCGAAATTTGAACCTTAATGGACCCCAATTTGAGGCCCATAGACACTCCTGTTTGTAGGAAATGCAGGAATCGACCGAGTTGAAATTCCTCCGTGGGGGCCTTCCTGGCCTCACACCATGCAACATATTTTCGCCAATGCGGTGATAATGTTGTGCGGTCACCTCCTTCCTGGCTCTGACCAGGGTAGGGATGACCTCTTCCGGAATGCCTTTTTCCCTTAGGATCCGGCGTTCAACCGCCATGCCGTCAGACGCAGCCGCGGTAAGTCTTGGAACAGACATGATCCTTGCTGAAGCAAGTCCCTTCTTAGTATCTCTTGAAGTTCCGGGTACCAAGTCCTTCTTGGCCAATCCGGAGCCACGAGTATAGTTCTTAATCCTCTCCGTCTTATAATTCTCAGTACCTTGGGTATGAGAGGCAGAGGAGGGAACACATACACCGACTGGTACACCCACCGTGTTACCAGAGCGTCCCAGCTATTGCCTGAGGGTCTCTTGACCTGGCGCAATACCGGTCCAGTTTTTTGTTCAGACGGGACGCCATCTTCCTGCTGAGGAAGTCTGCTTCCCAGTTGTCCACTCCCGGAATGAACACCGCTGACAGTGTTATCACATGATTTTTCGCCCAGCGAAGAATCCTTGCTGCCATTGCCCTCCTGCTTCTTGTGCCGCCCTGTCTGTTTACGTGGGCGACTGCCGTGATGTTGTCCGACTGGATCAGCACCGGTTGACTTTGAAGCAGAGGTCTTCCTAGGCTCAGAGCATTGTAAATTGCCCTTAGCTCCAGTATATTTATGTGGAGAGAAGTCTCCAGACTTGACCACACTCCTTGGAAATTTCTTCCCTGTGTGACTGCTCCCCAGCCTCTCAGGCTGGCATCCGTGGTCACCAGAACCCAGTCCTGAATGCCGAATGTGCTGCCCTCTAGTAGATGAGCACTCTGCAGCCACCACAGAAGAGACACCCTTGTCCTTGGAGACAGGATTGTCCGCTGATGCATCTGAAGATGCGATCCGGACCATTCGTCCAGCCGATCCCACTGAAAAATTCTTGCGTGAAATCTGCCGAATGGAATCGCTTCGTAAGAAGCCACCATTTTTCCCAGGACTCTTGTGCATTGATGCACTGACACTTGGCCTGGTTTTAGGAGGTTTCTGACTAGCTCGGATAACTCCCTGGCTTTCTCCTCCAGGAGAAACACCTTTTTCTGGACTGTGTCCATAATCATCCCTAGGAACAGCAGACGTGTCGTCGGAAACAGCTGCGATTTTGGAATATTTAGAATCCACCCCTGCTGTCGTAGAACTACTTGAGATAGTGCTACTCCGACCTCCAACTGTTCTCTGGACCTTGCCCTTATCAGGAGATCGTCCAAGTAAGGGATAATTAAGACGCCTTTTCTTTGAAGAAGAATCATCATTTCGGCCATTACCTTGGTAAAGACCCGGGGTGCCGTGGACAATCCAAACGGCAGCGTCTGAAACTGATAGTGACAGTTCTGTACCACGAACCTGAGGTACCCTTGGTGAGAAGGGCAAATTGGGACATGGAGGTAAGCATCCTTGATGTCCAGGGACACCATATAGTCCCCTTCTTCCTGGTTCGCTATCACTGCTCTGAGTGACTCCATCTTGATTTGAACCTTTGTATGTAAGTGTTCAAAGATTTCAGATTTAGAATAGGTCTCACCGAGCCGTCTGGCTTCAGTACCACAATATAGTGTGGAATAATACCCCTTTCCTTGTTGTAGGAGGGGTACTTTGATTATCACCTGCTGGGAATACAGCTTGTGAATTGTTTCCAATACTGCCTCCCTGTCGGAGGGAGACGTTGGTAAAGCAGACTTCAGGAACCTGCGAGGGGGAGACGTCTCGAATTTCCAATCTGTACCCCTGGGATACTACTTGTAGGATCCAGGGGTCCACTTGCGAGTGAGCCCACTGCGCGCTGAAACTCTTGAGACGACCCCCCACCGCACCTGAGTCCGCTTGTACGGCCCCAGCGTCATGCTGAGGACTTGGCAGAAGCGGTGGAGGGCTTCTGTTCCTGGGAAGGGGCTGCCTGCTGCAGTCTTCTTCCCTTTCCTCTATCCCTGGGCAGATATGACTGGCCTTTTGCCCGCTTGCCCTTATGGGGACGAAAGGACTGAGGCTGAAAAGACGGTGTCTTTTTCTGCTGAGATGTGACTTGGGGTAAAAAAGGTGGATTTTCCAGCTGTTGCCGTGGCCACCAGGTCCGATGGACCGACCCCAAATAACTCCTCCCCTTTATACGGCAATACTTCCATGTGCCGTTTGGAATCTGCATCACCTGACCACTGTCGTGTCCATAAACATCTTCTGGCAGATATGGACATCGCACTTACTCTTGATGCCAGAGTGCAAATATCCCTCTGTGCATCTCGCATATATAGAAATGCATCCTTTAAATGCTCTATAGTCAATAAAATACTGTCCCTGTCAAGGGTATCAATATTTTCAGTCAGGGAATCCGACCAAGCCACCCCAGCGCTGCACATCCAGGCTGAGGCGATCGCTGGTCGCAGTATAACACCAGTATGTGTGTATATACTTTTTAGGATATTTTCCAGCCTCCTATCAGCTGGCTCTTTGAGGGCGGCCGTATCTGGAGACGGTAACGCCACTTGTTTTGATAAGCGTGTGAGCGCCTTATCCACCCTAAGGGGTGTTTCCCAACGCGCCCTAACTTCTGGCGGGAAAGGGTATAACGCCAATAATTTTCTATCGGGGGAAACCCACGCATCATCACACACTTCATTTAATTTATCTGATTCAGGAAAAACTACAGGTAGTTTTTTCACACCCCCACATAATACCCTTTTTTGTGGTACTTGTAGTATCAGAAATATGTAACACCTCCTTCATTGCCCTTAACATGTAACGTGTGGCCCTAATGGAAAATACGTTTGTTTCTTCACCGTCGACACTGGAGTCAGTGTCCGTGTCGACCGACTGAGGTAAATGGGCGTTTTAAAGCCCCTGATGGTGTTTTAGACGCCTGGACAGGTACTAATTGGTTTGCCGGCCGTCTCATGTCGTCAACCGACCTTGCAGCGTGTTGACATTATCACGTAATTCCCTAAATAAGCCATCCATTCCGGTGTCGACTCCCTAGAGAGTGACATCACCATTACAGGCAATTGCTCCGCCTCCTCACCAACATCGTCCTCATACATGTCGACACACACGTACCGACACACAGCACACACACAGGGAATGCTCTGATAGAGGACAGGACCCCACTAGCCCTTTGGGGAGACAGAGGGAGAGTTTGCCAGCACACAACAAAACGCTATAATTATACAGGGACAACCTTATATAAGTGTTTTCCCTTATAGCATCTTAATATATAATAATATCGCCAAATAAGTGCCCCCCCTCTCTGTTTTAACCCTGTTTCTGTAGTGCAGTGCAGGGGAGAGCGTGGGAGCCTTCCTAGCAGCGGAGCTGTGTAGGAAAATGGCGCTGTGTGCTGAGGAGAATAGGCCCCGCCCCCTTTTCGGCGGGCTTCTTCTCCCGTTTTTCTGACAACCTGGCAGGGGTTAAATACATCCATATAGCCCCAGAGGCTATATGTGATGTATTTTTAGCCAGCATAGGTACTTTCATTGCTGCCCAGGGCGCCCCCCCCAGCGCCCTGCACCCTCAGTGACCGTTGGTGTGAAGTGTGCTGAGAGCAATGGCACACAGCTGCAGTGCTGTGCGCTACCTCATGAAGACTGAGAAGTCTTCAGCCGCCGATTTCTGGACCTCTTCTCTCTTCAGCATCTGCAAGGGGGTCGGCGGCGCGGCTCCGGTGACCCATCCAGGCTGTACCTGTGATCGTCCCTCTGGAGCTAGTGTCCAGTAGCCTAAGAAGCCAATCCATCCTGCACGCAGGTGAGTTCACTTCTTCTCCCCTAAGTCCCTCGTTGCAGTGAGCCTGTTGCCAGCAGGACTCACTGAAAATAAAAAACCTAACAAAACTTTTACTCTAAGCAGCTCTTTAGGAGAGCCATCTAGATTGCACCCTTCTCGGCCGGGCACAAAAACCTAACTGAGGCTTGGAGGAGGGTCATAGGGGGAGGAGCCAGTGCACACCACCTGATCCTAAAGCTTTTACTTTTGTGCCCTGTCTCCTGCGGAGCCGCTATTCCCCATGGTCCTGACGGAGTCCCCAGCATCCACTTAGGACGTCAGAGAAATAAGATTTTACTTCCCGGTAAATCTATTTCTCGTAGTCCGTAGAGGATGCTGGGGACTCCGTAAGGACCATGGGGATAGACTGGCTCCGCAGGAGACATGGGCACTTTAAGAAAGAATTTAGTTCCTGGTGTGCACTGGCTCCTCCCTCTATGCCCCTCCTCCAGACCTCAGTTAGAGAAACTGTGCCCAGAGGAGATGGACAGTACGAGGAAAGGATTTTGTTAATCCAAGGGCAAGATTCATACCAGCCACACCAATCACACCGTATAACTTGTGATAACTACCCAGTTAACAGTATGAAAACAACATATCATCAGTTCAAGACCGATGCAACTATAACATAACCCTTATTGAAGCAATAACTATATACAAGTATTGCAGAAGAAGTCCGCACTTGGGACGGGCGCCCAGCATCCTCTACGGACTACGAGAAATAGATTTACCGGTAAGGTAAAATCTTATTTTCTCTAACGTCCTAGAGGATGCTGGGGACTCCGTAAGGACCATGGGGATTATACCAAAGCTCCCAAACGGGCGGGAGAGTGCGGATGATTCTGTAGCACCGATTGAGCACACATGAGGTCCTCCTCAGCCAGGGTATCAAACTTGTAAAATTTTGCAAAAGTGTTTGAACCCGACCAAGTAGCAGCTCGACACAGCTGTAGTGCCGAGACCCCCCGGGCAGCCGCCCAAGAAGAGCCCACCTTCCTAGTGGAATGGGCCTTGACCGATTTTGGTAACGGCAAACCAGCCGTAGAATGCGCTTGCTGAATCGTGTTACAAATCCAGCGAGCAATAGTTTGCTTTGAAGCAGGGGCACCAATCTTGTTGGATGCATACAGGACAAACAGCGCTTCAGTTTTCCTGACTCTAGCCGTTCTGGCTACGTAAATTTTCAAAGCCCTGACCACATCAAGTAACTCGGAATCCTCCAAGTCACGTGTAGCCACAGGCACCACAATAGGTTGGTTCATATGAAAAGATGAAAACACTTTTGGCACAAATTGCGAACGGGTCCGCAATTCTGCTCTATCCATATGGAAAACCAAATAGGGGCTTTTATGTGACAAAGCCGCTAATTCAGACACTCGCCTAGCCGAAGCCAAGGCTAATAACATGACCACCTTCCACGTGAGATATTTCAACTCCACCGTTTTAAGCGGTTCAAACCAGTGTGACTTTAGGAAACTTAACACCACGTTAAGATCCCAAGGTGCCACCGGAGGCACAAAAGGAGGCTGAATATGCAGCACTCCCTTTACAAAAGTCTGAACTTCTGGGAGAGAAGCCAATTCTTTTTGAAAGAAAATGGATAGGGCCGAAATCTGGACCTTAATGGAACCTAATTTAAGGCCCAAATTCACTCCAGTTAGTAGGAAGTGAAGGAAACGACCCAGATGGAATTCTTCCATAGGAGCATTCTTGGTCTCACACCAAGAAACATATTTTCGCCATATACGGTGATAATGTTTTGCTGTTACTTCCTTCCTAGCCTTTATCAGCGTAGGGATAACCTCAACCGGAATGCCTTTTTCTGCTAGGATCCGGCGTTCAACCGCCATGCCGTCAAACGCAGCCGCGGTAAGTTTCGGAACAGACAGGGTCCCTGTTGCAACAAGTCCTGTCTTAGAGGAAGAGGCCACGGATCTTCTGTGAGCAGTTCCTGCAGATCTGGATACCAGGTCCGTCTTGGCCAATCTGGAACAATGAGGATTGTTCTCACTCCTTTTCTTCTTACTATCCTCAACACCTTTGGTATGAGAGGAAGAGGAGGAAATACATAGACTGACCGGAACACCCACGGTGTCACTGGGGCGTCTACCGCTACTGCCTGAGGGTCTCTTGACCTGGCGCAATACCTCTGTAGCTTTTTGTTGAGGCGGGACGCCATCATGTCTATCTGTGGCAGTTCCCACCGACTCACAATCTGTGCGAAGACTTCTGGATGAAGTCCCCACTCTCCCGGGTGTAGGTCGTGTCTGCTGAGGAAGTCTGCTTCCCAGTTGTCCACTCCCGGAATGAACACTGCTGACAGTGTGCTTACATGATTCTCCGCCCAGCGAAGAATTCTGGTGGCTTCCGCCATTGCCACTCTGCTCCTTGTGCCGCCTTGGTGGTTTACATGAGCCACTGCGGTGATGTTGTCTGACTGGATCAGAACTGGTCGGTCGCGAAGTAAGGTCTCCGCTTGACGTAGGGCGTCGTATATGGCCCTTAGCTCCAGGATGTTGATGTGAAGACAAGTCTCTTGACTTGACCAAAGACCCTGGAAATTTCTTCCCTGTGTGACTGCTCCCCAACCTCGGAGGCTTGCGTCCGTGGTCACCAGGATCCAGTCCTGAATGCCGAATCTGCGGCCCTCGAGAAGGTGAGCACTCTGCAGCCACCATAGTAGTGACACCCTGGCCCTGGGTGACAGGGTGATCAACCGATGCATCTGAAGATGTGACCCGGACCACTTGTACAGTAGGTCCCATTGGAAAGTCCTCGCATGGAACCTGCCGAAGGGAATGGCCTTGTATGACTCGAGTGCACTGACACATGTTTTTGTTTCAATAGATTCTTGACCAGAGTCATGAGTTCCTGGGCCTTCTCTATCGGGAGATAAACCCTCTTCTGGTGCGTGTCCAGAATCATGCCCAAGAAGAGCAGACGAGTTGTAGGAACCAACTGCGACTTTGGAATATTGAGAATCCAGCCGTGTTGCTGTAACACTTTCAGTGAAAGAGATACGCTGTTCAGCAACTGCTCTCTTGATCTCGCTTTTATGAGGAGAACGTCCAAGTACGGGATAATTGTGACACCTTGCTTCCGCAGGAGCACCATCATTTCCGCCATTACCTTGGTGAAAATCCTCGGGCCGTTGAGAGACCAAACGGCAACGTCTGAAATTGGTAATGACAATCCTGTACCGCAAATCTTAGGTATGCCTGATGAGGTGGATAAATGGGGACATCCTTTATGTCCAGTGACACCAAAAAATCCCCCCCTTCCAGGCTTGCGATGACCGCTCTTAGCGATTCCATCTTGAACTTGAACCTTTTCAAGTATAGGTTCAGAGATTTTAAATTCAATATGGGTCTGACCGAACCGTCCGGTTTCGGGACTACAAACATGGTCGAATAATAACCCCTTCCCTGTTGAAGGAGGGGAACCTTGACCACCACCTGCTGAAGATACAATTTTTGTATTGCGCTTAACACTATTTCCCTCTCTTGGGGGGAAGATGGTAGGGCCGATTTGAAATACCGGCGAGGAGGCACCTCTTCGAATTCCAGCTTGTAACCCTGAGACACAATTTCTATTGCCCAAGGATCCACCTGGAAGTGAACCCACATGTGGCTGAAATTCCGAAGACGTGCCCCCACAGGGCCCGGCTCCGCCAGTGTCCCAGCGTCATGCGGCGGATTTTGTAAAGGCCGGTGAGGACTTCTGTGCCCCTACCTCTGGCAAGAAAGGACGCACCTCGGACTTTCTTGTTTCTTTGTGAACGAAAGGACTGCATTTGATAATGCGGTGCTCTCTTAGGCTGTGAGGGAACATAAGGCAAAAAATTTGACTTTCCAGCTGTAGCTGTGGAGACCAGGTCCGAGAGATTCCTCACCCTTGTAAGGTAAAACCTCCATATGCCTTTTTGAGTCGGCATCACCTGTCCATTGCCGAGTCCACAGGACCCTTCTGGCAGAAATCGACATAGCGTTTATTCTAGAGCCCAGTAGACTAATGTCTCTTTGAGCATCTCTCATATATAGGACAGCGTCTTTTATATGCCCCAGGGTCAATAATACAGTATCCTTATCTAGGGTATCCAATTCCTCAGATAAGGTATCCGTCCATGCCGCTACAGGTACTACACACCCAGGCCGACGCAATTGCCGGTCTTAGTAAGGTACCCGAATGTGTATAAATGGACTTCAGGGTAACCTCCTGTTTGCGATCAGCAGCATCTTTGAGGGTAGCTGTATCCTGGGACGGCAGGGCTACCTTTTTGGATAAGCGTGTTAAAGCTTTGTCCACCCTAGGGGAGGATTCCCATCGTAACCTATCCGTTGGCGGGAAAGGATACGCCATAAGAATCCGTTTGGAAATCTGCATTTTCTTATCTGGAGATTCCCAAGCTTTTTCACATAACTCATTCAGTTCGTGTGAGGGGGGAAAAGTTACCTCAGGCTTCTTTCCCTTATACATAATACACCCTCGTGTCAGGGACCGGGGTTTCCTCTGTGATGTGCAAAACATCCTTTATTGCTATAATCATATATCGAAGGGATTTAGCCAATTTTGGTTGTAACTTTGCATCATCGTAATCGACACTGGAGTCAGAATCCATGTCGGTATGTGTGTCAACAATTTGGGATAGTGGGCGCTTATGAGACCCTGACGGTCCCTGCGACATAGGGTCAGGCATGGGTGGAGACCCTGACTGCCCCAATGCATCAGCCTTGTCAAATCTTTTATGCAAGGAATTAACATTATCATTTAAAACCTTCCACATATCCATTTAATCAGGTGTCGGCGCCGTCGGCGGAGACACCACATTCATTTGCTCCCGCTCCTCTCCCACATAGCCTTCCTCATCAGACATGTCGACACAAGCGTACCGACACACCACACACACAGGGAATGTCCTTTCTGAAGACAGTTCCCCCACCAGGCCCTTTGGAGAGACAGAGAGAGAGAATGCCAGCACACACCCCAGCGCTATAATATCCCAGGAATAACACAGTAACTTAATGTTAACCAGGTAGCTGCTGTATGTTATAGTTTTTGCGCCTAATTATGTGCCCCCCCCCCTCTCTTTTTAACCCTCTTCTACCGTGTATCAGCAGGGGAGAGCCCGGGGAGCTTCCTCTCAGCGGTGCTGTGGAGAGAAAATGGCGCTGGTGAGTGCTGAGGGAGAAGCCCCGCCCCCTCTGCGGCGGGCTTCTGTCCCGCTTAAACAGTAATTTTGGCGGGGGCTCATACATATATACAGTGCCCTGCTGGATATATGTGTTCTTTTTGCAAATATGAGGTCCCAAATGCTGCCCAGGGCGCCCCCCCCTGCGCCCTTACAGTGACCGGAGTATGTGAGGTGTGTGGAGCAATGGCGCACAGCTGCAGTGCTGTGCGTTACCTCTAGTGAAGATCATGAAGTCTTCTGCCGCCTGTGATGTCTTCTTTTCTTCTCATACTCACCCGGCTCTGCGAGGGGGACGGCGGCGCGGCTCTGCGAGGGGGACGGCGGCGCGGCTCTGGGACGGACGGTGAAGGTGAGATCCTGCGTACCAATCCCTCTGGAGCTAATGGTGTCCAGTAGCCTAAGAAGCAGGACCAAGCTTCAGAGAGTAGGGCTGCTTATCTCCCCTCAGTCCCTCGATGCAGGGAGTCTGTTGCCAGCAGAGCTCCCTGAGAATAAAAAACCTAACAAAATACTTTCTATCAGTAAACTCAGGAGAGCTCACTGAAAAGCACCCCAGCTCCTCTGGGCACAGTATCAAACTGAGGTCTGGAGGAGGGGCATAGAGGGAGGAGCCAGTGCACACCAGGAACTAAATTCTTTCTTAAAGTGCCCATGTCTCCTGCGGAGCCCGTCTATCCCCATGGTCCTTACGGAGTCCCCAGCATCCTCTAGGACGTTAGAGAAATACATAAAACCAAGGTTCTCCTTTAAGGAATTATAAGCCTATCCAGAAAGGCTGTCTGGTTACAGAATGATAGACAACAGATAGTAACACAGATTCTGAGGTTGAAAAAAGACAATTTGTCCATTGAGTTCAACCCGTTAGTAATCTCCTACACTGTATTATGTTTAGCACTCATTTTATCTGCTGTGAATGTTGGCCGTTATGATTATTCCTATTTTTTTTTTTTTTCTTAACTATAGTGCGTGATCTACCCACCATAACCTTGTATATTCTTATCCATTACCAATTTATCTAGCCCAATCTTTAAAGTAATGACTGAGTCCGCCATTACTACTCTCTCAGGCAGGGAATTCCAAGTACGTATTGTCCTTACTGTGAAGAAACCTCTCCGTCTCTGTGTGTGAAATCTCCTCTCCTCTAACCTAAGCGGATGTCCACATAAAATAAACTGCCTTATTTATTCTACATTCCCCAGAACTGTATACAGCTATGTGTACATGTTCTGCACAAACAGTTGGGCATTTTCAAGATAAAATAAACCATAAAACCCTGCAAAGTAACACACATAAAACCACAAAAGTACAACAGTAAGCCCTCATAAAATCGTCTCCAGCGCCTGACTCTGTAAACTAGACAGCCCATAGATAGGACCTGTCGCCGTGCATTAGTGAGGTGTCAGTAATAGGAACATTACCTTCTGAGAGCCAGCGGACACTTCATAACCATTTCTACAATGTGCGCTTTTGGAATAATCTTCCACGTCCTGCCAAATTTTTTTGCGGCCTTTATGAAAACAGAGACGTGTGCCTAAAAATAAAATGAAGAGGAGAAAAATAAGAATTTACTTACCGATAATTCTATTTCTCATAGTCCGTAGTGGATGCTGGGGACTCCGTAAGGACCATGGGGGATAGCGGCTCCGAAGGAGTCTGGGCACAAAAGTAAAGCTTTAGAACTACCTGGTGTGCACTGGCTCCTCCCCCTATGACCCTCCTCCAAGCCTCAGTTAGGATACTGTGCCCGGACGAGCGTACACAATAAGGAAGGATTTTGAATCCCGGGTAAGACTCATACCAGCCACACCAATCACACCGTACAACTCGTGATCTAAACCCAGTTAACAGCATGATAACAGAGGAGCCTCTGAAAAGATGGCTCACAACAATAATAACCCGATTTTTGTAACAATAACTATGTACAAGTATTGCAGACAATCCGCACTTGGGATGGGCGCCCAGCATCCACTACGGACTTTGAGAAATAGAATTATCGGTAAGTAAATTCTTATTTTCTCTAACGTCCTAAGTGGATGCTGGGGACTCCGTAAGGACCATGGGGATTATACCAAAGCTCCCAAACGGGCGGGAGAGTGCGGATGACTCTGCAGCACCAAATGAGAGAACTCCAGGTCCTCCTCAGCCAGGGTATCAATTTTGTAGAATTTTACAAACGTATTTGCTCCTGACCAAGTAGCTGCTCGGCAAAGTTGTAAAGCCGAGACCCCTCGGGCAGCCGCCCAAGATGAGCCCATCTTCCTTGTGGAGTGGGCATTTACAGATTTTTGGCTGTGGCAGGCCTGCCACAGAATGTGCAAGCTGAATTGTACTACAAATCCAACGAGCAATAGTCTGCTTAGAAGCAGGAGCACCCAGCTTGTTGGGTGCATACAGGATAAACAGCGAGTCAGATTTTCTGACTCCAGCCGTCCTGGAAACATATATTTTCAGGGCCCTGATAACGTCTAGCAACTTGGAGTCCTCCAAGTCCCTAGTAGCCGCAGGCACCACAATAGGTTGGTTCAGGTGAAACGCTGAAACCACCTTAGGGAGAAACTGAGGACGAGTCCTCAATTCCGCCCTGTCCGAATGGAAAATCAGATAAGGGCTTTTACAGGATAAAGCCGCCAATTCTGACAGGCGCCTGGCCCAGGCCAGGGCCAACAGCATGACCACTTTCCATGTGAGATATTTTAACTCCACAGATTTAAGTGGTTCAAACCAATGTGACTTTTGGAACCCAAAAACTACATTGAGATCTCAAGGTGCCACTGGAGGCACAAAAGGAGGCTGTATATGCAGTACCCCTTTTACAACGTCTGAACTTCAGGGACTGAAGCTAGTTCTTTTTGGAAGAAAATTGACAGGGCCGAAATTTGAACCTTAATGGACCCCAATTTCAGGCCCATAGACACTCCTGTTTGCAGGAAATGTAGGAATCGATCCAGTTGAATTTCCTCCGTCGGGCCTTACTGGCCTCGCACCACGCAACATATTTTCGCCAAATGCGGTGATAATGTTTTGCGGTTACATCCTTCCTGGCTTTGATCAGGATAGGGATGACTTCATCCGGAATGCCTTTTTTCCTTCAGGATCCGGCGTTCAACCGCCATGCCGTCAAACGCAGCCGCGGTAAGTCTTGGAACAGACAGGGTCCTTGCTGGAGCAGGTCCCTTCTTAGAGGTAGAGGCCACGGATCCTCCGTGAGCATCTCTTGAAGTTCCGGTTACCAAGACCTTCTTGGCCAATCCGGAGCCACGAATATAGTGCTTACTCCTCTCCATCTTATCAATCTCAGTACCTTGGGTATGAGAGGCAGATGAGGGAACCCATACACTGACTGGTACACCCACGGTGTTACCAGAGCGTCTACAGCTATTGCCTGAGGGTCCCTTGACCTGGCGCAATACCTGTCGAGTTTTTCCCAACGGTTTATAATCATGTGGAAGACTTCTGGGTGAAGTCCCCACTCTCCCGGGTGGAGATCGTGTCTGCTGAGGAAGTCTGCTTCCCAGTTGTCCACTTCCGGAATTGCTGACAGTGCTATCACATGATTTTCCGCCCAGCGAAGAATCCTTGCAGCTTCTGCCATTGCCCTCCTGCTTCTTGTGCCACCCTGTCTGTTTACGTGGGTGACTGCCGTGATGTTGTCCGACTGGATCAACACCGGCTGACCTTGAAGCAGAGGTCTTGCTAAGCTTAGAGCATTGTAAATGGCCCTTAGCTTCAGGATATTTATGTGAAGTGATGTCTCCAGGCTTGACCATAAGCCCTGGAAATTCCTTCCCTGTGTGTCTGCTCCCCAGCCTCGCAGGCTGGCATCCGTGGTCACCAGGACCCAGTCCTGAATGCCGAATCTGCGGCCCTCTAGAAGATGAGCACTCTGCAACCAACACAGGAGGGACACCCTTGTTCTTGGTGACAGGGTTATCCGCTGATGCATCTGAAGATGCGACCCGGACCATTTGTCCAGCAGGTCCCACTGGAAAGTTCTTGCGTGGAATCTGCCGAATGGGATTGCTTCGTAGGAAGCCACCATTTTACTCAGAACCCTTGTGCATTGATGCACTGAGACTTGGCTCGGTTTTAGGAGGTTCCTGACTAGCTCGGATAACTCCCTGGCTTTCTCCTCCGGGAGAAACACCTTTTTCTGGACTGTGTCCAGGATCATCCCTAGGAACAGAAGACGAGTCGTCGGAACCAGCTGCGATTTTGGAATATTGAGAATCCAATCGTGCTGCCGCAACACTACCTGAGATAGTGCTACACCGACCTCCAACTGTTCCCTGGATCTTACCCTTATCAGGGAATCGTCCAAGTAAGGGATAACTAAAATTCCCTTCCTTCGAAGGAATATCATCATTTCGGCCATTACCTTGGTAAAGACCCGGGGTGCCGTGGACCATCCATACGGCAGCGTCTGAACTGATAGTGACAGTTCTGTACCATAAACCTGAGGTACCCTTGGTGAGAAGGGTAAATTTGGACATGAAGGTAAGCATCCTCGATGTCCCGAGACATCATGTAGTCCCCTTCTTCCAGGTTCGCAATTACTGCTCTGAGTGACTCAATCTTGAATTTGAACCTCTGTATGTAAGTGTTCAAAAATTTTAGATTTAGAATCGGTCTCACCGAGCCGTCCAGCTTCGGTACCACAACAGTGTGGAATAATACCCCGTTCCCTGTTGCAGGAGGGGTACCTTGATTATCACCTGCTGGGAATACAGCTTGTGAATGGCTTCCAAAACTGTCTCCCTGTCAGAAGGAGACATCGGTAAAGCCGACTTTAGGAAACGGCGAGGGGGAGACGTCTCGAATTCCAATTTGTACCCCTGAGATATCACTGAAGGATCCAGGGGTCTACTTGCGAGTGAGCCCACTGCGCGCTGAAATTGATCGAGACGGGCCCCCCACCGTGCCTGATTCTGCTTGTAAAGCCCCAGCGTCATACTGAGGGCTTGGCAGAGGCGGGAAAGGGTTTCTGTTCCTGGGAACTGGCTGATTTCTGCAGCCTTTTTTCTCTCCCTCTGTCACGGGGCAGAATGAGGAACCTTTTTCCCGCTTGTCCACGAAAAGACTGCGCCTGATAATACGGCGTCTTCTCATGTTGCTTCCAAATGCCGTTTGAAATCCGCATCACCTGACCACTGTCGTGTCCATAACCCTCTACTGGTAGAAATGGACAACGCACTTAGACTTGATGCCAGTCGGCAAATATTCCGCTGTGCATCACGCATATATAGAAATGCATCTTTTAAATGCTCTATAGGCAAAAATATACTGTCCCTATCTAGGGTATCAATATTTTCAGTCAGGGAATTCGACCACGCCAACCCAGCACTGCACATCCAGGCTGAGGCGATTGCTGGTCGCAGTATAACAACAGTATGTGTGTAAATACATTTTAGGATACCCTCCTGCTTTCTATCAGCAGGATCCTTAAGGGCGGCCATCTCAGGAGAGGGTAGAGCCCTTACAAGCGTGTGAGCGCTTTATCCACCCTAGGGGGTGTTTCCCAACGCACCCTAACCTCTGGCGGGAAAGGATATAATGCCAATAACATTTTAGAAATTATCAGTTGTTATCGGGGGAAACCCACGCATCATCACACACCTCATTTAATTTCTCAGATTCAGGAAAACTACAGGTAGTTTTTCCTCACCGAACATAATACCCCTTTTTGGTGGTACTCGTATTATCAGAAATGTGTAAAACATTTTTCATTGCCTCCATCATGTAACGTGTGGCCCTACTGGAAGTCACATTTGTCTCTTCACCGTCGACACTGGAGTCAGTATCCGTGTCGGCGTCTATATCTGCCATCTGAAGTAACGGGCGCTTTAGAGCCCCTGACGGCCTATGAGACGTCTGGACAGGCACAAGCTGAGTAGCCGGCTGTCTCATGTCAACCACTGTCTTTTATACAGAGCTGACACTGTCACGTAATTCCTTCCAACAGTTCATCCACTCAGGTGTCGACCCCCTAGGGGGTGACATCACTATTACAGGCAATCTGCTCCGTCTCCACATCATTTTTCTCCTCATACATGTCGACACAAACGTACCGACACAGCACACACACAGGGAATGCTCTGATAGAGGACAGGACCCCACTAGCCCTTTGGGGAGACAGAGGGAGAGTTTGCCAGCACACACCAGAGCGCTATATATATACAGGGATAACCTTATATAAGTGTTTTTCATCTTATAGCTGCTGTATTGTTTATACTGCGCCTAATTAGTGCCCCCCTCTCTTTTTTAACCCTTTCTGTAGTGTAGTGACTGCAGGGGAGAGCCAGGGAGCTTCCCTCCAACGGAGCTGTGAGGGAAAATGGCGCCAGTGTGCTGAGAAGATATGCTCCGCCCCCTTCTCGGCGGCCTTATCTCCCGTTTTTCTATGTATTCTGGCAGGGGTTAAATGCATCCATATAGCCCAGGAGCTATATGTGATGCATTTTTTGCCATCCAAGGTGTTTTTATTGCGTCTCAGGGCGCCCCCCCCCAGCGCCCTGCACCCTCAGTGACCGGAGTGTGAAGTGTGCTGAGAGCAATGGCGCACAGCTGCAGTGCTGTGCGCTACCTTGTTGAAGACAGGACGTCTTCTGCCGACGATTTTCCGGACCTCTTCTGTCTTCTGGCTCTGTAAGGGGGCCGGCGGCGCGGCTCTGGGACCCATCCATGGCTGGGCCTGTGATCGTCCCTCTGGAGCTAATGTCCAGTAGCCTAAGAAGCCCAATCCACTCTGCACGCAGGTGAGTTCGCTTCTTCTCCCCTTAGTCCCTCGATGCAGTGAGCCTGTTGACAGCAGGTCTCACTGAAAATAAAAAACCTAAAACTAAACTTTTCACTAAGCAGCTCAGGAGAGCCACCTAGTGTGCACCCTTCTCGTTCGGGCACAAAATCTTAACTGAGGCTTGGAGGAGGGTCATAGGGGGAGGAGCCAGTGCACACCAGGTAGTTCTAAAGCTTTACTTTTGTGCCCAGACTCCTGCGGAGCCGCTATCCCCCATGGTCCTTACGGAGTCCCCAGCATCCACTTAGGACGTTAGAGAAATTCAGGTTAGACCTCATGCTGGCAATGACCTAATTTTTACTAAGTACAGTCGAATGGAAGTAGTGATGGCTCAATCAAGCAGTAGTTGTAATTGAACTATCTAGTGATTACTTGATTGTCTCTCCAAATAATTGCGCTTGGCAAATATGTACATAATGGTTTGATTAGTTTAAGTGTCATCCAAGTGCTGTAGTGTGATTATACGAGTATATATGTTACAGTGTATTTTCCCTTCTATAGCTTAGTGCAGAGGCTCTCAAACGCGGTCCTCAAGACACTCCAAAGGTCCAGGATTTAGGTATATCAATGACTCAGGACAGATCATCAAATTGACTGAGGTGCTAATTACATCACCTGTGGCCGTAAAACCAGGACCGCGGTTGAGACCTCTGGCTTAGTATGTTACTGGCCATAGGTGAATTCCCACCACATTTCTGATCCCATCTCCTGTAACTGCTTTATATTTATCCAGTACAAGTTTACATGGAGACACTAATGAACGTTTGTCATCTATGGCTACTCTCAGGGAAGATGTGTTATGAAATACTGTGTTTTCCAAGTGCCATTATTTATTTCCAGATTTAGTAAATGTTGCAAAGAGTCATTCTTACATCCAGTAGTGTAAAACACAACATAGGCATACCCTTATGATTAGTAACATCCAATATAATCACTAGTGTATAATTACCTTGTAAAAAGCAGTGCCATATGGTGTGTGGCCAAGATTGGCACCATCCTAGATCATCGTCATCGGAAAATGCAGACATACAGAAGATGCCAGACTCCGACTCACTGTGTGCCTGAAATGAAGAGACAACATCACTTAGAGAGCGTTCTAGTTACCACGCCACAATAATGTGTGCATTATGTTTACCGCATCAGACAGAAAGATAAAAGTCATAAACAAGACAGTGTTTGGGCAGTTATCAGAAACACAAGACACATAATATAAATCAGTAATTTCTACAAATCACAAAATATGATGCATGAAAGTATGTAATGACAAATCAATGGTTAAGGATAATTTGAGGAGCAGAGTTACTAACCCAAACGTGTGAGCAAAGGGATTACATACATGATGGCTCAATTACAATTAATATCAAAACATCTGTGGAAGGAAGAGCCATTATCAACAAGAAACCAGCCACATGTCACATTATTTTAAGTATCTCTAAATGCAGTTACAGGGCCAGAGACAGCCGCACATGGCCAAAACGTATACTGGCCCAGATACATGGCAATCTGGCCAAACTGCATGATCAACCACAGCATAAGAAGCTTTACCTACCGTTCTACTGCTGCCCAATGGATAGGAACCCACAAACCGTGCTTCTGGCAACACCATAAATATAGCTTGGATTGTGCATATTAAGCAAAATGACTCAAGCAATAATAAACCTGTAGCCCATGTACATGAAATCATAAACATGGCAGTGCTACTCTTTATCCATCCCCTATAAGGAAAGCTAAGTGACTACATGTATGTTCCTCTGGCTCCATCTCTGTATGGGATGCAGTCAATATACCGGCTGTCGTGATGCCGGCATTCAGGAGGCCGATGCCGGAATCCCGACAAATGCTCAGGATTTCCGCTAGGTTTGTGGGTTCACGTCACCAACCAAGTGGGAATAGAACCTGCAGCGAGCAAAGCGAGACACCGGGCACGATGCATGGCGAGCGGGATGCTGCAGTCCGTATAGTGACAGCCGGCATCCCATCTGCCGGGATATCATATGTATCCCATCTATAGAGTCAAAAGAATTCAGAATGTTAAACTATGCTAAACTTTCTTTAAGTATCAGAAAACAATATTACAGTTAAGCATGAAAAAGGCCATCATAGTAGGATGCTGCTACACAAGGAGGCACCTGTATCAGAGGGGATATAGTCATGTGACCGCCGGTCACAATACCGACCCCTGCATCCCACCAGCACGAAATCCTGACAGTCATCATGCCGACTAGCAGGGACTATTCCCACTCCTGGATGTCCACAACACCCACAGAGTGAGAATAGAACCTGTGGCGAGTGCAAGGAGCTTCGTTGAGCATTCTGCTGCCGGAATCCCACGGTCGGTATACTGCCTGCCTGGATCCCCAGCGCCGGTGCAGCATACCCAACCTGTATCAGAGTTGTGGAATATTATAGGCTTAACATATGGGCTCTGTCCTGTTAGCTGCCCATATGACACAATGCCATGACATTGCGATCTACTGACAATACCCAACGCAACCTGACTTATAAGGAGATAAACTTCAGCATTTGGGCTGCCATGAAACTGCTAGAACCTCAACGGTTTCCATCAAGATCTGCTTATTGTGTCTTTATCATAGGGTTTGTCCATTCAGACTCTTTTTTTATTCTCTCCATATAAACACAACTACGGCCACTATTCAGGTCACCTTGCTGCTGGTGTCATACAAACGTTTAATAATACTACACCCTTCAAGCCAGATATGCATGCTTTCTGATGCTCTGCTAGTGGCATGGCAGATACTGAGAAATGCTGTTTTCCCTGTGTGGAATATAAAGTTACGCTGATGAAGAGAACATAATCAATTGCCCAAAAGTCAGATTATTTTAATGACAGTTTATTGACATTGCATAAGAAAAAGACTCACCCGCTCATGTCTTACTGGTGTTCCTTGTTTCCAATGACTCTTAGATAGGTTGGACTCCTCTTCTGTGGAAACTGGTGGGGGGCGGGCATAGGAATGTAAACTTTTGCTGGTAGCTATTATGTGAACAGGCGATGATCTAAAATAAAGAACCAGCTATGTTATACAGATCGCATAGGTTTCATCTGAACGCTATATTGCTGGATGGATCTAGGGAGGGGACAGTTTCCGGCAGACAATAGAAACACTGCATGCAGCCGCCAGTCACCCTACACTTCACATTTCTCAAGTTTATACTAGTAAAACAAAGCGAGCAAGCTAAATACTTATTATATACAACTTAGTTTTATTTCCCCATGGAAAAATATGTTGTTTCCTTGAAATTTTAAAAAGGGACATACAGTACTATTAGCCATGGCTTAGATCAGAAGCCAAATGTCTGACATCATCATGACTACAAAAGAGATTGCCCATACGCTACACATTTCTGGCTGAGAAGTTATTGTTTGGCAGGGTTGGGGAAAAAATGTTTTTTTGTTTTTTACATTTGAATCCTTATTATATTAATACTGGGAAACATTGCTATGTATTAGAAAAGTTGATCAATTGTGTTTTATTGCTTTCTAACATGAACAATCCAAAGTTATTAGGCTTTGATACGATTTTACAATAAACAAAATTTTGTAGTCGCAACATAATAAAAAAATAAAGGTGTTGTTTTCTTTTTAATTTGTTTAAACCCTGTTGTTTGGCAAATTAATGTACCTGTTTAAATGATGATATGTTAGGATTATGTGGCCATTAGGAGTACAACTCCCATAAAGAATGAATGGGAGATATTTGAGCTACAGTGAGAATGTATAACGCTCCCACCACATCAAAGCCATGAAACAGGTGGACAGACCAATCCCGTCCTTGTGTTTCCATCTGTATGGCAGCTCACATGTAAACAAATGTATAGAGTAACTTATACTTACACTGATTGAGAATATAGTCTACATGTAATATACATGGTCACACTTGCTAATATGTAAATGTACTTTCAGCACCATAAATATGTAGTACATGGCAGTACACCGACAGTAGAGGAATCTATACATAGTCAGATTCTAACTATACTGGAATTTACACAATTGAGACTGTTGGAAAAGTCAGGGTTGAAGGCCAATATCTTCTACCAAATACATATGGCCGAGCATCTTCCAACCGCTACCAGTAATATGCGTTGTGCCTATATCTCTTTGAGATATCGGGGTATATTTCATGCACTGTATTTTCACACATTTCTGTGAGGCCAGATAAGAATAACAGCTATACCTATTATAGAAGGAGCATTGCATTAGGGGACTCTGGGGACTGGTGGCAATGTTAGCCAGCTCTGTCAGCCAGTTGATCCCACGCTCACACGAATAGGCACTTTCAGACATATGCGAGGTATTCTGGTTCCATGAAGGCACAGAAAATTCCTGGTGTGAAACATCTGCATCAAGGTGGAAAACCTCAGGAGAGGATGTTGGGTCAGTGTGAACGGCTTGTAACTCTGGCAGGTCATCTGTAGAGAGGATGGAGATTGCATGGTGAGACACTTATTGATTTCTACACACTTATCGCAGTGGCTAATGTCAGAGAGAATGTTATACTGTAGTGCCAACATTATCGAAGTATAACCAAACAATATTTACTCCGAGCTATTTCATAATATCTGCTTCGGGGAGAGCAGTGTATCACAAGAGTCCACCAAACACATATAACTACATATTAATATGCCCAACAAGTCTACTGTCCACTAACTTTCTAGATAACCATTACAGCCCTACTGACCTATGAAGAAAAAAACAGGCAGGCACTAACGGTGGCAATATGCTCCCATGTGCTCTGTAATTAATGAACTTGGCCTCAGTGTGAGAACTATTCAGTCCTAGGCAACCTGGATACTTCACCAGCATTCCCTACTTTGCAGAGATTCCTTTTATAGAAGAGGCGTGGTCCGGACCTCCCCTACACTAACATGAACACTATTAGATGAACGGTAACCTTTATTTCAAAGCAGTTACACGTGAGAGATGCAAATAACACTACTGCTAGTGTGCACCACTGTTCCATTAATGTAAAGGGTTTTCCAAATTAAAAATAAACTATAAAAGAAAAATGAAAAGAGTCAGGGCAAAGAAGCCTAAAGATGTGTTGCCTCAGCCTGTCAGTCACTTTAGTGACATTGACATTAGTGTCACACAGAATGAAAGTTACACCAAAACTGAGCGGCTACCAGTAGCCACACATTGGTCATCACCTTCAAGATTCTGGCACAAGCACTGTACTAATGTGCAATAACATTCTTAAGATACAAACACAAAAGTAAAGCATGCAGAAACTAGAAACTGGGTGAAGTTTAACTAGGTGACTTTCATGGGAAAGTAATTTCTTTCCTATTATTTTAATAAATAATTGAATATAGTGACGATCCAATATAATTTATTCCAGATAGAATTTATATTTATTCCCACCGACTAACCAAATGAAGCTCTATTACTAAATACTATTTAAAAAAAAACACTATTGTCAAAATCGGTCTGTTGATTAACTGGCCAGGACCATTCCAAGACAAATTACAATTATTATTAGTATTTATTAGGATTGGATATTAGGCTTTCATCGTGGCTTATTTCAGTATGTAGACATTCATACTGTTGACACGGAAACATCCAGTTATGAAGTTGACATACTGTAGTTAATATGGAGAAGTCATAAATGCTAATACTTGGAAAATGTCAACATGTGAAAAGTTGGGGTTAGTGATAAAACACCAAAACACACTGTGACTATTTCAACAATGTCGGCATTACATCAGTGTCTACATGCTGAATGTCAACGTGGTCATTATCAATTTTACAAGCATGTTCAATTGCTGACATAATGATCATGTTGACATTGTCAAGTTAACCCAAAGGAAGTTGACATTTTGCTGACATAATACACCACACCCCACATATCAGACAATCAAAATGACACCGCAAAACTTAAATGGCCCCACCCCTAATCATGGGCCCCTACCACTGCATACCCCCGGTGGGCCCTTTATGCTCCAGTCCGACACTGCCTCCAGGAGGCCGGTGTCAGCAACCCCCCCCCCCCCCGCCCCCCACCTCAAGTGTTCCTCGGTGCAGGTAAGCTGTTGCCCAGCAGCTTACCTGGAAATAACAAAACAGGAAATAAATTGAAGAAAAACTCTTTCTCTGGAGGTCCAAAGTGTGCATCCTCTCCTGAGGGCACATTTTTCTAAACTGAGCTGTGAGGGAGGGCATAGAGGGGAGGAGCCAGCACATCCTGTTGAAGAAATGTAATGTGCACCGGCTCCTTTGGACCCCATCTATACCCATCGTAATCAGTGTTCCCAGTATCCCTTATGGATGACAGAGAAACCAGGGATTTTAAAGTACGTCTGGAAGGGGTAAAAAATAAGATTTTAAACCTACCCGTAAATCTTTTTCTCCAAGTGCGTAGAGGATGCTGGGGACTCCGTAAGGACCATGGGGAATAGACGGGCTCCGCAGGAGACATGGGCACTAAAAAGAACTTTAGATATGGGTGTGCACTGGCTCCTCCCTCTATGCCCCTCCTCCAGACCTCAGTTAGAAAATTGTGCCCAGAGGAGACGGACAGTACGAGGAAAGGATTTTTGTTAATCTAAGGGCAAGATTCATACCAGCCCACACCATCCATACCGTGTAACATGGAATATACGAACCAGTTAACAGTATGAAACAAAACAGCACCAGTCCGAGACTGATCAAAACTGTAACATAACCCTTATCTAAGCCAAAACTATATACAAGTCTTGCAGAAAGTAGTCCGCACTGGGACGGGCGCCCAGCATCCTCTACGGACTAGGAGAAAAAGATTTACCAGTAGGTTTAAAATCTTATTTTCTCTTACGTCCTAGAGGATGCTGGGGACTCCGTAAGGACCATGGGGATTATACCAAAGCTCCAAAACGGGCGGGAGAGTGCGGATGACTCTGCAGCACCGAATGAGCAAACATGAGGTCCTCATCAGCCAGGGTATCAAACTTGTAGAACTTTGCAAAGGTGTTTGAACCCGACCAAGTCGCCGCTCGGCAAAGCTGTAATGCCGAGACACCTCGGGCAGCCGCCCAAGAAGAGCCCACCTTCCTAGTGGAATGGGCCTTTACTGAATTTGGTAACGGCAATCCAGCCGAAGAATGAGCCTGCTGAATCGTGTTACAGATCCAGCGAGCAATAGTCTGCTTAGAAGTAGGAGCGCCAACCTTGTTGGCTGCATACAGGACAAACAGTGCCTCTGTTTTCCTAACCCGAGCCGTTCTGGCTACATAAATTTTCAATACCCTGACCACACCAAGGGACTCGGAAACCTCCAATTCCCGCGTAGCCACAGGCACCACAATAGGTTGGTTCATATGAAAAGAGGAAACCACTTTAGGCAAAAATTGAGGACGAGTCCGCAACTCAGCTCTATCCACATGGAAGATCAGATAGGGGCTTTTGTGGGACAAAGCCGCTAACTCAGATACTCTCCTAGCAGATGCCAAGGCCAACAACATGACCACCTTCCAAGTGAGATACTTTAATTCCACCGTTTGAAGCGGCTCAAACCAGTGAGACTTAAGGAACCGTAACACCACGTTAAGGTCCCATGGTGTCACTGGAGGCACAAAAGGAGGCTGAATATGCAGCACTCCCTTCACAAAAGTCTGGACTTCTGGGAGAGAAGCCAATTCCTTCTGAAAGAAAATGGATAGGGCCGAAATCTGAACTTTAATGGAGCCTAATTTTAGGCCCAAATTCACTCGTCTGGAGGAAGTGAAGAAAACGGCCCAGATGGAATTCTTCCGGAGGAGCATTCTTGGACTCACACCAAGACACATTCTTCCTCCAAATACGGTGATAATGTTTCGCCGTCACCTCCTTCCTAGCCTTTATCAGAGTAGGAATGACTTCATCCGGAATGCCCTTTTCAACTAGGATCCGGCGTTCAACCGCCAAGCCGTCAAACGCAGCCGCGGTAAGTCTTGGAATAGACAGGGTCCCTGTTGCAACAGGTCCTCTCTGAGAGGAAGAGGCCACGGATCTTCTGTGAGCATTTCCTGCAGATCCGGATACCAGGCCCTTCGAGGCCAATCTGGAACAATGAGAATTGTCTGTACTCCTCTTCCTCTTATGATTCTCAATATCTTTGAGATGAGAGGAAGAGGAGGGAACACATAGACCGACTGGAACACCCACGGTGTCACCAGGGCGTCCACTGCTATCGCCTGAGGGTCCCTTGATCTGGCGCAATATCTCGGAAGCTTCTTGTTGAGGCGTGACGCCATCATGTCTATTTGAGGCAGCCCCCACTGACTTGTAATCTCTGCAAAGACTTCCAGATGAAGTCCCCACGCTCCGGGATGTAGATCGTGTCTGCTGAGGAAGTCTGCTTCCCAGTTGTCCACTCCCGGAATGAAGACCGCTGTCAGAGCGCTTACATGATTTTCCGCCCAGCGAAGAATCCTGGTGGCTTCTGCCATTGCCACTCTGCTCTTTGTTCCGCCTTGGCAGTTTACATGAGCCACTGCGGTGATGTTGTCTGACTGAATCAGAACCGGTAGGTCGCGAAGCAAATTCTCCGCTTGACGAAGGCCGTTGTATACGGCCTTAATTCCAGTACGTTGATGTGTAGACAAGCCTCCTGGCTTGACCACAGCCCTTGGAAGTTTCTTCCCTGTGTGACTGCTCCCCATCCTCGGAGGCTCGCGTCCGTGGTTACCAGAACCCAGTCCTGAATGCCGAACCTGCGACCCTCTAGAAGGTAAGCACACTGCAGACACCACTGGAGAGATACCCTGGCCCTTGGGGACAGGCTGATCATTTGATGTATATGTAGATGTGACCCGGACCACTTGTCCAGAAGGTCTCACTGAAAAGTCCTCGCATGGAACCTGCCGAATGGAATGCCTCATAAGACGCCACCATCTTTCCCAGAACTCGAGTGCATTGATGCACAGACACCCTTTTCGGCTTCAACAGGTCCCTGACCAAGCTCTGGAGTTCCTGGGCCTTTTCCATCGGGAGAAAAACCCTTTTCTGTTCTGTATCTAGAATCATGCCTAAGAAAGGCAATCTGTTCGTTGGAACCAACTGTGACATTGGTAGATTGAGAATCCAGCCGTGCTGCTGCAACACCCTCAGGGAGAGTGATACGCTGTTCAGCAACTGCTCTCTTGATCGCTTTTATTAGGAGATCGTCCAAGTACGGGATAATTGTGACTCCCTGCCTGCGCAGGAGCACCATCATTTCCGCCATTACCTTGGTGAAAACCCTTGGGGCCGTGGAAAGCCCAAACGGCAACGTCTGAAATTGGTAATGACAATCCTGTACAGCAAATCTCAGGAACGCCTGATGAGGAGGATATATGGGGACATGAAGGTATGCATCCTTTATGTCCAGGGACAACATATAATCCCCCCCCCCCCCCTCCAGGCTGGCGATGACCGCTCTGAGCGATTCCATCTTGAACTTGAACCTTTTTAAGTATAGGTTTAAGGATTTTAAATTCAGAATAAGTCTGACCGAACCGTCCGGTTTCGGGACCACAAACAGGGTTGAGTAATACCCCATCCCCTGCTGAAGCAGGGGAACTTTGACCACCACTTGTTGAAGACACAATTTTTGAATCGCATTTAACACTACCTCCCTCTCTGGGGAAGAAGCCGGTAGGGCCGATTTGAAAAACCGGCGAGGAGGCACCTCTTCGAATTCCAGCCTGTAACCCTGAGAAAATAAGAATTTACTTACCGATAATTCTATTTCTCATAGTCCGTAGTGGATGCTGGGAACTCCGTAAGGACCATGGGGAATAGCGGCTCCGCAGGAGACTGGGCACAAAAGTAAAAGCTTTATGACTAGCTGGTGTGCACTGGCTCCTCCCCCTATGACCCTCCTCCAAGCCTCAGTTAGGATACTGTGCCCGGACGAGCGTACATAATAAGGAAGGATCTTGAATCCCGGGTAAGACTCATACCAGCCACACCAATCACACCGTACAACTTGTGATCTGAACCCAGTTAACAGTATGATAAACGTAGGAGCCTCTGAAAAGATGGCTCACAACAATAAACAACCCGATTTTTGTAACAATAACTATATACAAGTATTGCAGACAATCCGCACTTGGGATGGGCGCCCAGCATCCACTACGGACTATGAGAAATAGAATTATCGGTAAGTAAATTCTTATTTTCTCTGACGTCCTAGTGGATGCTGGGAACTCCGTAAAAATCATGGGGATTATACCAAAGCTCCCAAACGGGCGGGAGAGTGCGGATGACTCTGCAGCACCGAATGAGAGAACTCCAGGTCCTCCTCAGCCAGGGTATCGAATTTGTAAAATTTAGCAAACGTGTTTGCCCCTGACCAAGTAGCTGCTCGGCAAAGTTGTAAAGCCGAGACCCCTCGGGCAGCCGCCCAAGATGAGCCCACCTTCCTTGTGGAATGGGCTTTTACAGATTTTGGCTGTGGCAGGCCTGCCACAGAATGTGCAGGCTGAATCGTACTACAAATCCAACGAGCAATCGTCTGCTTAGAAGCAGGAGCACCCAGCTTGTTGGGTGCATACAGGATAAACAGCGAGTCAGATTTTCTGACTCCAGCCGTCCTGGAAACATATATTTTCAGGGCCCTGACTACGTCCAGCAACTTGGAGTCCTCCAAGTCCCTAGTAGCCGCAGGCACCACAATAGGCTGGTTCATGTGAAACGCTGAAACCACCTTAGGGAGAAATTGAGGGCGAGTCCTTAGTTCTGCCCTGTCTGAATGAAAAATTAGGTAAGGGCTTTTATATGATAAAGCCGCCAATTCTGAGGTAACGGGCGCTTTAGAGCCCCTGACGGTGTTTGAGACGCCTGGACAGGCACTAACTGATTTGCCGGCTGTCTCATGTCGTCAACAGTTTTTTGCAAAGTGCTGACACTGTCACGTAATTCCTTCCATACGACCATCCAGTCAGGTGTCAACTCCCTAGGGGGTGACATCACTATTACAGGCAATTGCTCCGCCTCCACATCATTTTCCTCCTCATACATGCCGACACAATCGTACCGACACACAGCACACACACAGGGAATGCTCTGATAGAGGACAGGACCCCACGAGCCCTTTGGGGAGACAGAGGGAGAGTTTGCCAGCACACACCAGAGCGCTATATATATACAGGGATAACCTTATATAAGTGTTTCTCCCTTCTATAGCTGCTGTATTTGTATTATCTGCCAATTAGTGCCCCCCCTCTCTTGTTTTACCCTGATTCTGTAGCAGGACTGCAGGGGAGAGTCAGGGAGCCGTCCTTCCAGCGGAGCTGTGAGGGAAAATGGCGCTTGTGTGCTGAGGAGATAGGCTCCGCCCCCTTTTCGGCGGCCTTTTCTCCCGCTTTTTTTAGGAAAACTGGCAGGGGTTAAATGCATCCATATAGCCCAGGAGCTATATGTGATGCATTTCTTTAGCCATATGAGGTTTAAAACGTGTTTTATTGCGTCTCAGGGCGCTCCCCCCCAGCGCCCTGCACCCTCAGTGACCGGAGTGTGAAGTGTGCTGAGAGCAATGGCGCACAGCTGCAGTGCTGTGCGCTACCTTATTGAAGACAGGAACGTCTTCTGCCGCCGATTTTTCCGGACCTCTTCGCTCTTCTGGCTCTGTAAGGGGGCTGGCGGCGCGGCTCCGGGACACATCCAAGCTGAGCCTGTGATCGTCCCTCTGGAGCTAATGTCCAGTAGCCAAGAAGCCCAATCCACTCTGCATGCAGGTGAGTTCGCTTCTTCTCCCCTTAGTCCCACGATGCAGTGAGCCTGTTGCCAGCAGGTCTCACTGAAAATAAAAAACCTATTTAAACTTTTACTCTAAGCAGCTCAGGAGAGCTACCTAGCATGCACCCTTCTCGGCCGGGCACAAAAATCTAACTGAGGCTTGGAGGAGGGTCATAGGGGGAGGAGCCAGTGCACACCAGCTAGTCATAAAGCTTTTACTTTTGTGCCCAGTCTCCTGCGGAGCCGCTATTCCCCATGGTCCTTACGGAGTTCCCAGCATCCACTAGGACGTCAGAGAAACAATGTCTATTGCCCAGGGATCCACCTGTGATTGAACCCAGACATGGCTGAAAAGTCGAAGACGTGCCCCCACTGGGGCGGACTCCCTCAGCGGAGCCCCAGCGTCATGCGGTAGATTTTGTAAAAGCCGGGGAGGACTTCTGCTCCTGGGAACTAGCTGTAGTTGGCAGCTTTTTCCCCTTGCCCTTACCTCTGGCAAGAAAGTAAGATCCCCGTACTCTCTTGGATTTATGCGACCGAAAGGACTTCATCTGATAATGTGGCGTTTTCTTAGGCTGTGAGGAAACATAAGGCAAAAAAGTTGATTTACCTGCCGTAGCTGTGGAAACCAGGTCCGTGAGACCTTCCCCAAACAATTCCTCACCCTTGTAAGGCAAAACCTCCATATGCCTCTTCGAGTCGGCATCACCCGTCCATTGTCGGGTCCATAGGGCTCGCCTAGCAGAAATCGCCATAGCGTTGGCTCTGGAACCCAGTAGGCCCACGTCTCTCTGAGCATCCCTCATATATAGGACCGCATCCTTAATAAGACCTAGGGTCAATAAAATGGTTTCCTTATCCAGCGTATCAATATAAGCAGATAAGGTATCTGTCCACGCTGCTACAGCGCTACAAACCCAAGCCGACGCTATCGCCGGTCTGAGTAATGTACCAGTATGAGTGTAAATTGACTTCAAGGTAGTCTCCTGCCTGCGATCAGCAGGATCCTTGAAGGTTGCGGTATCTTGAGATGGCAGCGCTACCTTTTTGGATAAGCGTGTCAACGCTTTGTCCACCCTTGGGGAGGATTCCCACCGTATCCTATCCTTAGCTGGGAAAGGATACGCCATAAGAATCCTTTTGTGAATCTGCAGTTTCTTG
This sequence comes from Pseudophryne corroboree, assembly GCF_028390025.1. Taxonomy (NCBI): domain Eukaryota; kingdom Metazoa; phylum Chordata; class Amphibia; order Anura; family Myobatrachidae; genus Pseudophryne; species Pseudophryne corroboree. The sequence continues at coordinate 431,578,228 of NC_086449.1, read as the reverse complement.
TCTGGAGTTTCCCAAACCCTTTCAAACAACTCATTTAGCTCATGTGAAGGGGAAAAAGTAACCTCAGGCTTCTTTTCTTTAAACATGTGGACCCTCGTGTCCGGTACAGAGGGGTCATCAGTGATATGCAACACATCTTTTATTGCAATAATCATATAATGAATACTTTTAGCCAATTTTGGCTGCAACTTCGCATCATCGTAGTCGACACTGGAGTCAGAATCCGTGTCGGTATCAGTGTCTACTACTTGGGATAGTGGGCGCTTTTGAGACCCAGAAGGTCCCTGCGACATAGTGAAAGGCAGGGCTTGACTCCCTGTACATTCCCTGGACTCTGCTTTGTCCAACCTTTTGTGTAATAAATTCACATTTGCATTTAAAACATTCCACATATCCAACCAGTCAGGTGTCGGCGTTGCCGACGGAGACACCACACTCATTTGCTCCACCTCCTCCCTAGAAGAGCCTTCCGCTTCAGACATGCCGACACACGCGTACTGACACCCCAAACACTCAGGGAAATCTCTAATCTGGAGACAGTTCCCCAACAAGGCCCTTTGGAGAGACAGAGAGAAAGTATGCCAGCACCCACCCAGCGCCAATGACCCTGGAAAAAATTCCCAGATCGATATAGCGCTTTTATTATATATATTCACTGCGCCAAAATTCCCCCCCCCCCCCTCCTTTAAAACCCTCTGTCACCGTGTTCAGCAGGGGAGAGTCCGGGGAGCCAGCTTCTCAGCGGTGTGCTGTGGAGAAAATGGTGCTGGTGAGTGCTGAGGGATCAAGCTCCACCCCCTCAGCGGCGGGCTTCGGTCCCACTCGATTTCTTTCAAAACTGGCGGGGGATTTCCTATATACAGCCCGCAGAGCCTATATATATATTTTGGCCAGTCCTAGAGGTTTAAAATTGCTGCCCAGGACGTCCCCCCTGCGCCCTGCACCCATCAGTGCCTGCCATGTGTGTTGTGTGTGGGAGCAATCGCGCAGCGTTACCTCAGAGAAGATCTGAAGTCTTCTGCTGCCTCTGAAGTCTTCTTTCGTCTCATACTCACCCGGCTTCTATCTTCCGGTTCTGTGAGGAGGACGGCGGCGCGGCTACGGGACGAACTGTGAGGGGAGACCTGCGTTCCGACTCCCTCTGGAGCTAATGGTGTCCAGTAGCCTAAGAAGCAGAGCCTAGCATTTAAGCAGGTCTGCTTCTCTCTCCTCAGTCCCACGATGCAGGGAGCCTGTTGCCAGCAGGGCTCCCTGAAAATAAAAAACCTAACAAAATTCTTTCTTTTAGAGAACTCAGGAGAGCTCCCTGTAATGCACCCAGTCTCCTCTGGACACAGTATCAAACTGAGGTCTGGAGGAGGGCCATAGAGGGAGGAGCCAGTGCACACCCATATCTAAAGTTCTTTTTAGTGCCCATGTCTCCTGCGGAGCCCGTCTATTACCCATGGTCCTTACGGAATCCCCAGCATCCTCTAGGACGTAAGAGAAAATAAGATTTTAAACCTACCGGTAAATCTATTTCTCCTAGTCCGTAGAGGATGCTGGGGACTCCGTAAGGACCATGGGGTATAGACGGGCTCCGCAGGAGATAGGGCACCTAAAAGAACTTTGACTATGGGTGTGCACTGGCTCCTCCCTCTATGCCCCTCCTCCAGACCTCAGTTAGAGAACTGTGCCGAGAGGAGATGGACACTACAAGGCAGGATTTGGAAATCCAAGGGCAAGATTCATACCAGCCCACACCAATCATACCATGTAACCTGGATCTATGTATGAGTTAACCGTATGAACAAAAAACAGCAACGGTCCAAGACTGATTCAAACTGTAACATAACCCTTATGTAATCAACAACAATATACAAGTCTTGCAGAGTTTCCACACTGGGACGGGCGCCCAGCATCCTCTACGGACTATGAGAAATAGATTTACCGGTAGGTTTAAAATCTTATTTTCTCTTACGTCCTAGAGGATGCTGGGGACTCCGTAAGGACCATGGGGTTTATACCAAAGCATCCAATCGGGCGGGAGAGTGCGTATGACTCTGCAGCACCGACTGAGCAAACGCTAGGTCCTCATCAGCCAGGGTATCAAACTTGTAGAATTTAGCAAAAGTGTTTGACCTCGACCAAGTCGCCTCTCGGCAAAGTTCCCGCCTTGGCGGTTCACATGAGCCACTGCTGTGACATTGTCTGACTGAATCAGAACCGGTAGGTTTCGAAGAAGACTCTCCGCTTGTCGAAGGCCGTTGTATATGGCCCTGAGTTCCAACACATTGATGTGTAGACATGACTCCTGGTCTGACCAAAGTCCCTGAAAATGTCTTTCTTGTGTGACTGCTCCCCATCCTCGGAGGCTCGCGTCCGTGGTAACCAGGATCCAATCCTGAATTCCGAATCTGCGACCCTTCAGTAGGTGAGCACTTTGCAACCACCACAGGAGAGACACCCTGGCCCCTGGGGACAGAGTAATTTTTCGATGTAAGTGTAGATGGCACCCGGACCACTTGTCCAGAAGGTCCCATTGAAAAGTCCTTGCATGGAACCTTCCGAATGGAATGGCCTCGTAGGCCGCCACCATCTTTCCCAGAACTCGAGTGCACTGGTGAACAGACACCCTTTTCGGTTTCAGCAGGTCTCTGACCATGTTCTGGATGTCCTGGGCTTTCTCCATTGGAAGGAAGACCTTCATTTGTTCCGTATCCAGTATCATACCTAGGAACGGTAGTCGAGTTGTCGGAATCAACGGTGACTTCGGTAGATTTAGAATCCAACCGTGTTGCTGGAGCACTCTCAGAGAGAGCGCCACACTGCTCAGCAATTTCTCCCTTGATCTTGCTTTTATCAGGAGATCGTCCAAGTATGGGATAATTGTGACTCCATCCGCCATTATCTTGGTGAAAATCCTCGGGGCCGTGGAAAGTCCAAACGGCAACGTCTGAAATTGGTAATGACAATCCTGTACAGCGAATCTCAGGAATTCTTGATGGGGGGGGGATATATGGGGACATGAAGGTACGCATCCTTTATGTCCAGAGACACCATAAACTCCCCCTCCTCCATATTGGCTATTATCGCTCTGAGCGATTCCATTTTGAATTTGAATCTTTTTATGTACAGGTTTAGGGATTTCAGATTCAAGATAGGTCTGACCGAACCGTCCGGTTTCGGGACCACAAAGAGGGTTGAGTAGTAACCTCTTCCCTGCTGGTTCATGGGAACCCTGATTATCACTTGCTGTATACACAGCGTTTGAATTGCAGCTAACACTACATCCCGTTCCGATGTGGAAACTGGTAGGGCCGACTTGAAAAATCGACGCGGGGCACCTCTTCGAATTCCAGTTTGTAACCCTGGGAAACTATTTCTAACACCCAGGGATTCAGGTCTGAGCTGACCCAGACCTGGCTGAAAAGTCGAAGATGTGCGCCCACCGGTGCGGACTCCCTCAGGGGAGTCCCGGCGTCATGCTGTGGGTTTTGGAGTAGCCGAGGAGGACTTTTGTTCCTGGGCGCCTGCCGAAGCAGGTGCTCTTTTGCCTCTGCCCTTACCTCTGGCAAGGAAGGAGGATCCCCGACCTCTTCTGGACTTGTGCGACCGAAAGGACTGCATCTGATAGGGTGGCATTTTCTTTTGCTGTTGGGGAATATATGGTAAAAATTTTTATTTACCTGCTGTAGCTGTGGAAACCAGGTCCGTCAGCCCATCCCCAAACAATACATCACCCTTATAGGGTAGTACTTCCATATGCTTTTTGGAATCCGCATCACCCGTCCATCGGCGAGTCCATAAGGATCGTCTCGCTGAGATCGACATGGCATTGGCCCTAGAAGCCAGCAATCCAATGTCTCTTTGAGCATCCCTCATAAATAAGACTGCGTTTTTTATATGGGCTAGCGTTAAGAATATAGTATCCTTATCCATATTTTCAAAATTATCTGTCAGCTCATCTGCCCAAGCTGCAATTGCGCTGCACACCCATGCCGACGCAATTGTCGGTCTTAACACAGCACCCGTATGATAATAACTACACTTTAAGGTAGTTTCTTGCCTGCGATCTGCAGGGTCCTTAAGGGCAGCTGTGTCTGGAGACGGGAGCGACACCTTCTTGGACAAGCGCGTCAGGGCCTTGTCCACAGTGGGAGGTGATTCCCAAATCTCCCTGTCCTGTTTAGGGAAGGGGTATGCCATATAAATTCTTTTGGGGATCTGCGGCCTCTTCTCCGGAGTCTCCCAAGCTTTTATAAAGAATTCATTTAATTCATGAGATGTGGGAAAATTAATAATCTGTTTCTTTTCCTTAAACATGTGTACCCTTGTGTCGGGGACCGAGGGTTCATCCTCAATATGCAAGACATCCCTAATAGCCACAATCATACACTGAATGGTTTAAGTCACCCTAGGGTGCAATTTTACTTCGTCATAGTCGACACTGAAATCAGAGTCCGTGTCGGTAGTAGTGTCTTGTGTTAAGGGACGTTTTTGAGACCCCGACGGGCCCTGTGAATCGGTCCAATCCGAGGATTGACCCCCTGATGTTCCCCTTAATTCAGCCTTATCAAGCCTTTCATGTAAAGATGTCACACTTGCATTTAACCTATGCCACATGCTCATCCAATCCTGAGTCGGCACCAGCGACAGGGACACACCACTCATTTGCTCCACCTCCTCCTTGGAGAAGCCTTCCGCTTCAGACATGTCGACACACACTTACCGACACCTCACACACACAGGGGGTTACCTATAAGGGGACAAAACCCCAACCAGGCCCTTAGGGGAGACAGAGAGAGAGAATGCCAGCACACACCCAGCGCCCAAACACTGGAATATATGACCAGATAGCGCTTTTATATATTTATAATGTTAATCTCCACTCACTGCGTCGCCAATGTGCCCCCCTCCTCTTTTTTCCAGCCTGTGAAGCTCAGCAGGGGAGAGAACAGGGAGCCAGCGTTTTCTCATGCAGCCTCTGTGGAGAAAATGGCGCTGGTTAGTGCCGAGGATCAAGCCCTGTCCACCCGATGGCGGGCTTCGGTCCCCTCATGATATTGTAAGAAAATGGCGGGGGTCCGTGGATTTACTGTCCCACAGCTTAATCCAACATATTTATGCCCAAATTGAGGTTTATTGCTGCCCAGGGCGCTCCCCCCTGCGCCCTGCACCCTACAGTGCCGCGTGTGTGTGTGTGTGTGTGTGTGTGTGTGACTGGGAGATCTGATGTCTTCTGCCGCCTGAAGTCTTTTCCTCAATACTCACCCGGCTTCTATCTTCGGCATCTGTGAGGAGGACAGCGGCGCGGCTCCGGGACGAACCCCAGGTGAGACCTGTGTTCCGACTCCCTCTGGAGCTAATGGTGTCCAGTAGCCTAGAAGCAGTGCCCAACTTTACAAGACAGCTCTGCTTCTCTCTCCTCGGTCCCACGATGCAGGGAGCCTGTTGCCAACAGGACTCCCTGAAAATAAAAAACCTAACAAAATTCTTTAAAACAGCAAACTCTTGAGAGCTCACTGCTTTGTACCCTTTCTCCTCTGGGCACAGAATCTAACTGAGGTCTGGAGGAGGGGCATAGAGGGAGGAGCCAGTGCACACCCATAGTCAAAATTCTTTTAGGTGCCCTATCTCCTGCGGAGCCCGTCTCTGCCCCATGGTCCTTACGGAGTCCCCAGCATCCTCTAGGACGTAGGAGAAATGATAATTCACTAAGCACCCATCACCCATGTTGCTCACTACTGCAGCAGAGTGTTCATACGGTCAGTTATACAATTAACCCAATGCTATGGTGAATTTTCTCCATGTACTGAACAAAACATACTGATGTTAATCTTTTGTGAGGGCATATGGGGGGGGGGGGGGGGGGGGGTGTTAACCTCGCCTAGGCTACTGTTATTAGGAACACTGAGTAAACATTATTAGCAGGGCATTGAATTCTGGCTGAAATGGGAAAACCGGAAGTAGGTCATTGTATCCTGGGCAAGGACATTGTAACATGGTGAAAAGTTCAATGTTGGGATGTACAGTAGGTGCCTTTCTAAACACATCCAACTGAATTCAAGCATAAAGTGTGCATGATGTATGCATTGTAAATCCATACCAAGTTCCATGTGCTCGTCAGAAGACTCGTATCCTGGAGAGGATGGGAGACGTTCATCGCATTTTAACATTTCCATTGATTCATTCATTGCTGTAGGTCTATTGTCCATTACCAACTGGATTTTCTGTACTGTGTTGGGCATGTCGTTTGACTTCACTTCCCACACCATATTATAGTACTTAAACTGAACAGTCCATGGAAAGAAAACAAGAAAAAAAAAAATGTGTTAAACTTTTATACCAGTAACTCCGGTTTATAAAGGTCAGATTTTGGCATTGCATGAATTCATTTACTTGGGCAATAACAGCACCACCATACAGGAGAAACTCAGAAAATTAGAAGATCGAGCAAAAGTTCATTTATTTCAGTAATTCAACTTAAAAGGTGAAACTAATATATTATATAGGACTCATTACATGCAAAGTGAGATATTTCAAGCCTTTATTTGTTATAATTTTGATGATTGAGGACTTTGGACCACTGAGCAACAGACCAGTTCTTTTTTTCTTTAGCCCAGGTAAGACGCTTCTGACGTTGTTTGTTATTCAGGAGCGCCATGACAAGAGTTATACGACATTTGAAGCCCATGTCCAGGATCTGACTATGTTTGGTGGCTCTTGATGCACTAACTCCAGCCACAGTCCACGCCTTGTGAAGCTCCCCCACACTTTTGAATGGCCTTTTCCTGACAATCCTCTACAGGTTGAGGTCATCCCTGCTGCTTGTGCACCTTTTTCTACCAAAACCTGGTTCAATGACCGTGGGATTACTGTGCTGAAGCATCCTGGTCTTCCATAACATCTCAGCAGTGCCACAGGCTGATAGAATTCATACCACACCGCGTTGGGGCAGTAATTCCTGCAAAAACGGCCCAAACCAAGTACTGAGTACATATGCATGATTATACTTTTCAGAGGGCCGACATTTCTGTATTTAAAATCCTTTTTTTATTGTTTTTATGTAATATTCTAATTTTCTGAGATTTGGGGTTTTCTTAAACTGTAAGCCACAATCATCAAAATTATAACAAATAAAGGCTTGATATATCTCACTTTGCATGTAATAAGTCTATATAATATATTAGTTTCACCTTTTAAGTTGAATTACTGAAATAAATTAACTTTGCGCGATATTACAATTTTCTGAGTTCCACCTGTATATCATATAATACATACACCAAGCAGTGCTGCAACCCATAATGTTTTCTAGAGGATTCCAGAATTTTAAATCATCGTCTCAGAGATATAAATTATTACGGAAATGATTAGCATTAGTGAAAAAATTGCACCCCATAAAACATTAATTTTTAATTTATTAACAACAGGTGTAATATGTTGGAGTATGCCACAAGATATACTTCTGTTCTTTAAAAGGAATACAATCTACTTCCAACACATTTTTTCTATGTCACTGTTTGATAACAAACTAATTGAAGCCAATTTTGTACAGCCTTTCAATTTAAAATACGTCTTGGAACTGCACATAAAATAATAGCACTTGACAATGGAAAAGTGGTCTCTAGTAGGGTTTGTGATTTATTAAAAGGTTACTGCAACATTTTACAGAAGTGACAGCAAAAGAAGGGCACCAATGAATCATAACACACTAAAATAGATGCAACAAAATCAGGCATGTTGGCAAATGCAGTGGACAGATGATCAGAAGTGGTCTGTGTCTGTTGTCATCTTCCAACAGCAGGCTCCCATGATGTCACAGGAGACCCAGCTGTTCAACTTCAGTAGCCAGATCTAATCCAATCTGGCCACATAAAGGTCCATCTTGTTGCCGAGCAGGTTCTTATAAGGTGCTGCCAGCTTTATAAAACACTAAAGGGGAGTACACACTGAGAGATCCGTGTTTAAAATCTAAGCAATCTGACTAGATTGCTTAGATTTTAAGCATGGATCTGCCGTGTGTATGCCCCCAGGGATAGCGATGCGCGGGGCTATTGCCAGTGCTAGATTGAGCATGCAGGCTCAATCTAGCGGGTCGCTCACTTCAGCACTGTGTGAAGTGAGCGGCCCCCCGTTGTCGCCCCCCTCGATCAGCACATCGCGCTGTGCTGAGCAGGGGGGGGGGGGGAAGATGTGTGCTGAGCGGTCTGTGTTAAGATCGCTCAGCACACATCTCTCCTGTCAGTAACCCCCTTAAGGGGTCTTTGTACTTAGCCTTGGATATAGATAGAGTGGACACAGATAAAGTACCAGCCAATCGTACATGCGGTGTTTGAAAAATGAATTAGGAGCTGGTTGGCTGGTGCTTTTTCTCTCCAAGGCTTAGTAAATAGACCCCTAATTCACTGGAAATTAAAATTCTCTAAATACTCCTTCAATAAAACGTATATCATTTGACTGTGAATATTAACTAATGCAACAATTACTTCTGCCCAACAAATGATCATGTTTGGCAAGAAGGTGCTCAGAGTGCCCCCTGTCGCTTTACAGAGCACTTCTGTCCTGACATACGCAATGCCAATATTTAGAGTTGAACGATTTTCTGTTACTGTGAGTGCAGGAACATCTCTAAAATAACTCCTATGTACACACAAAGGCGCTGTTGTGATCGAGACGCGCTGTAACAGAGTATAAAGAAAATGCTGGGCATTACTGGGCAGTGGCTAACCAGATGCACTGAGACGGCCCTTCTTATGGGTATCTGAAGTTGTTGCACAGATGCTCAATCATTCACTTTTGAGGCCATACACAGATGGAAAACCTGCAATATCATAGGGCTGGTGCAAGCTTCAATGGTGCAACAGATGGTGACATGTACAGACGCTGACAGTATCTTAGTCCTTGCACATACATATGCAGCACATACATATGCAGATATAAACCAGGGAAGAACTCTGCATAAAGATGCAGACGGGCAGTTGCCAAAACACCTTTTGAATCAGGCCTATAATTTGCATATTCTGGGTGAGAATTCGGGAAGCAGATGCTTTTATTACTTTCCATACTGCTAAAAGCTGCATGAGAATCCTCTCTGAACAATTCCACTAGACCTGTAGGTAATAGTTTTCAATGTGGGCTGCACATATTGTTACATGCATCATTTGTGATCAAAGTTCAGGACTACTCGTGGGACTCTCATTATGGACAAGGGAAAGTATAATCTTTTCTGGGATGGTCATAATGGGTATGGGTCGACTCAACTTAGGTCGACAGTCATTAGGTCGACCATGGAAGGCCGACATGCATTAGGTCAACATGATCATTAGGTCTACATGTACTAGGTCGATGGGTCAAAAGGTTGACATGGGTTTTTGGACTTTTTTCTGTGTCGTTTTCATCGTAAAGTGACGGGGAACCCCAATTAGTGCACCGTGTCCCCTCGCTTCGCTCGCCATGCTTCGGGCAAGGTGCCTCGCTCTGCTACCGCGGTGCTCTGCACAGGTTACCATTCCCAAATGTAGTCCACGTGGATCGTCAAGTATGAAAAAGTTCAAAACAAAAAATAAGAATTTACTTACCGATAATTCTATTTCTCGTAGTCCGTAGTGGATGCTGGGGACTCCGTCAGGACCATGGGGTTTAGCGGCTCCGCAGGAGACAGGGCACAATAATAAAAGCTTTAGGATCAGGTGGTGTGCACTGGCTCCTCCCCCCATGACCCTCCTCCAAGCCTCAGTTAGGATACTGTGCCCGGACGAGCGTGCATAATAAGGAAGGATATTGAATCCCGGGTAAGACTCATACCAGCCACACCAATCACACCGTACAACCTGTGATCTGAACCCAGTTAATAGTATGATAACAACGAAGGAGCCTCTGAAAAGATGGCTCACAACAAGAATAACCCGATTTTTGTAACAATAACTATGTACAAGTATTGCAGACAATCCGCACTTGGGATGGGCGCCCAGCATCCACTACGGACTACGAGAAATAGAATTATCGGTAAGTAAATTCTTATTTTCTCTAACGTCCTAAGTGGATGCTGGGGACTCCGTCAGGACCATGGGGATTATACCAAAGCTCCCAAACGGGCGGGAGAGTGCGGATGACTCTGCAGCACCGAATGAGAGAACTCCAGGTCCTCCTCAGTCAGGGTGTGCCCTTGACCAAGTAGCAGCTCGGCAAAGTTGTAAAGCCGAGACCCCTCGGGCAGCCGCCCAAGATGAGCCCACTTCCTTGTGGAATGGGCTTTTACTGATTTTGGCTGTGGCAAGCCTGCCACAGAATGTGCAAGCTGAATTGTACTACAAATCCAGCGAGCAATCGTCTGCTTAGAAGCAGGAACACCCATCTTGTTGGGTGCATACAGGCTAAACAGCGAGTCAGATTTTCTGACTCCAGTCGTCCTGGAAACATATATTTTCAGGGCCCTGACAACGTCAAGTAACTTGGAGTCCTCCAAGTCCCTAGTAGCCGCAGGTACCACAATAGGTTGGTTCATGTGAAAAACAGAAAACACCTTAAGGAGAAATTGAGGACGAGTCCTCAATTCTGCCCTGTCAGAATGAAAAATTAAGTAAGGGCTTTTATATGATAAAGCCGCCCATTCTGACACACGCCTGGCTGAAGCCAGGGCTAATAGAATCTTCACCTTCCATGTGAAATATTTTAATTCCACAGTGGTGAGTGGATCAAACCAATGTGACTTTAGGAAACTCAAAACAACATTGAGATCCCAAGGTGCCACTGGGGGCACAAAAGGAGGCTGTATATGCAGTACCCCTTTTACAAACGTCTGAACTTCAGGCACTGAAGCCAGTTCTTTCTGGAAGAAATTCGACAGGGTCGAAATTTGAACCTTAATGGACCCTAATTTTAGGCCCATAGACAGTCCTGTTTTCAGGAAATGTAGGAAACGACCCAGTTGGAATTCCTCTGTAGGGACCTTCTTGGCCTCACACCACGCAACATATTTTCGCCAAATGCGGTGAAAATGTTTTTCGGTTACATCCTTCCTGGCTTCGACCAGGGTAGGGATGACTTCATCTGGAATGCCCTTTCAGGATCCGGCGTTCAACTGCCATGCCGTCAAACGCAGCCGCGGTAAGTCTTGGAACAGACAAGGCCCCTGCTGGAGCAGGTCCTCTCTTAAAGGTAGAGGCCACGGTTCTTCCGTGAGCATCTCTTGAAGTTCCGGGTACCAAGTCCTTCTTGACCCATCCGGAACCACGAGTATCGTTCTTACTCATCTCCTTCTTATGATTCTCAGTACTTTTGGTATGAGATGCATAGGAGGGAACACATACCCTGACTGGTACACCCACAGTGTTACCAGAGCGTCCACCGCTATTGCCTGAGGGTCCCTTGACCTGGCGCAATATCTGTCTATTTTTTTGTTCAGGCGGGACGCCATCATGTCCACCTTTGGTTTTTCCCAACGGTTTACAATCATGTGGAAGACTTCCCGCTGAAGTCCCCACTCTCCCGGGTGGAGGTTATGCCTGCTGAGGAAGTCTGCTTCCCAGTTTTCCACTCCCGGAATTAACACTGCTGAGAGTGTTATCACATGATTTTTCGCCCAGCGAAGAATCCTTGCAGTTTCTGCCATTTCCCTCCTGCTTCATGTGCCGCCCTGTCTGTTTACGTGGGCGACTGCCGTGATGTTGTCCCACTGGATCAATACCGGCTGACCTTGAAGCAGAGGTCTTGCTAAGCTTAGAGCCTTGTAAATTGCCCTTAGCTCCAGTATATTTATGTGGAGAGAAGTCTCCAGACTTGATCACACTCCCTGGAAATTTTTTCCTTGTGTGACTGCTCCCCAGCCACTCAGGCTGGCATCCGTGGTCACCAGGACCCAGTCCTGAATGTCGAATCTGCGGCCCTTTCATAGATGAGCACTCTGCAGCCACCGCAGAAGAAAACACCCTTGTCCTTGGAGACAGGGTTATCCGCTGATGCATCTGAAGATGCGATCCGGACCATTTTCCCAGCAGATTCCACTGAAAGGTTCTTGCGTGAAATCTACCGAATGGGATCGCTTTGTAAGAAACCACCATTTTTCACAGGACCCTTGTGCAATGATGCACTGATACTTTTCCTGGTTTTAGGAGGTTCCTGACTAGCTCGGATAACTCCCTGGCCTTCTTCTCCGGGAGAAAACATCCTTTTCTGGACTGTGTCCAGAATCATTCCTAGGAACATTAGACGTGTCGTCGGAAAAAGCTGCGATTTTGGAATATTTAGAATCCACTCGTGCTGTCGTAGAACTACTTAAGATAGTGCTACTCCGACCGCCAACTGTTCTCTGGACCTTGCCCTTATCAGGAAAGCGTCCATATTTCTTTTAGGCAGTATCATCATTTCGGCCATTACCATGGTAAAGACCCGGGGTGCCGTGGACAATCCAAACGGCAGCGTCTGAACTGATAGTGACAGTTCTGTACCACGAACCTGAGATACCCTTGGTGAGAAGGGCAAAATTTGGACATGTAGGTAAGCGTCCCTGATATCCAGTGACACCATATCGTCCTGGTTCGCTATCACTGCTCTGAGTGACTCCATCTTGATTTGAACCCTTGTATGTAATTGTTCAAATCTTTTAGATCTCACCGAGCCGTTTGGCTTCAGTACCACAAAATAGTGTGGAATAATACCCCTTCCCTTGTTGTAGGAGGGGTACTTTGATTATCACCTGCTGGGAATACAGCCTGTGAATTTTTTCCCAATACTGCCTCCCTGTCGGAGGGAGACGTTGGTAAAGCAGACTTCAGGAACTTGTGAGGGGAAGACGTCTCGAATTTCCAATGTACACCTGGGATACTACGTGTAGGATCCAGGAGTCCACTTGCGAGTGAGCCCACTGCGTGCTGAAACTCTTGAGATGACCCCCCACCGCACCTGAGTCCGCTTGTATGGCCCCAGCGTCATGCTGCGGACTTGGCAGAAGCTGTGGAGGACTTCTGTTCCTGGGAATGGGCTGCCTGCTGCAGTCTTCTTCCCTTTCCTCTAACCCTGGGCAGATATGACTGGCCTTTTGCCCGCCTGCCTTTATGGGTACGAAAGGACTGAGACTGAAAAGACTGTGTCCTTTTCTGCTGAGATGTGACTTGGGGTAACAAAAGTGGATTTTCCAGCTGTTGCCATGGCCACCAGGTCCGATGGACCGCCCCTTTATACGGCAATACTTCCATGTGCCGTCTGGAATCTGCATCACCTGACCACTGTCGTGTCTATAAACATCGTCTGGCAGATATGGACATCACATCTACTCTTGATGCCAGAATGCAAATATCCCTCTGCGCATCTCGCATATATAGAAATGCATCCTTAAAATGCTCTATAGTCAATAAAATATTGTTCCTGTCAAGGGTATCAATATTTTCAGTCAGGAAATCCGACCAAGCCCCCCCAGCGCTGCACATCCAGGCTGAGGCGATTGCTGGTCGTAGTATAACACCAGTATGTGTGTATATACTTTTTTGGATATTTTTCAGCTACCTATCAGCTGGCTCCTTGAGGGCGGCCGTATCTGGAGACGGTAACGCCACTTGTTTTTATAAGCGTGTGATCGCCTTATCCACCCTAAGGTGTGTTTCCCAACTCGCCCTCACTTCTGGCGGGAAAAGGTATACCTCCAATAATTTTCTATCGGAGGAAACCCACGTATCATCACACACTTTAATTTATCTGATTCAGGAAAAACTACAAGTAGATTATTCCCACCCTACATAATACCCTTATTTGTGGTACTTGTAGTATCAGAAATATGTAACACCTCCTTCATTGCCCTTAACATGTAACGTGTGGCCCTAAAGGAAAATACGTTTGTTTCTTCACCGTCGACACTGAAGTCAGTGTCCGTGTCTGTGTCGACCAACTGAGGTAAATGGGCGTTTTTACAAGCCCCTGACGGTGTCTGAGACGCCTGGACAGGTACTAATTTGTTTGCCGGCCGTCTCATGTCGTCAACCGACCTTGCATCGTGTTGACATTATCACGTAATTCCTAAATAAGCCATCCATTCCGGTGTCGGCTCCCTAGAGAGTGACATCACCAATACAGGCAATTTGCTCCGCCTCCTCACCAACATCGTCCTCCTACATGTCGACACACACGTACCGACACACAGCACACACACAGGGAATGCTCTGATAGAGGACAGGACCCCACTAGCCCTTTGGGGAGACAGAGGGAGAGTTTGCCAGCACACACCAAAAACGCTATAATTATACAGGGACAACCCCTTATACAAGTGTTTTCCCTTATAGCATTTTCACATATGTAATCATATCGCCAAATAAGTGCCCCCCCTCTCTGTTTTTAACCCTGTTTCTGTAGTGCAGTGCAGGGGAGAGCCTGGGAGCCTTCCTCACAGCAGAGCTGAGCAGGAAAATGGCGCCGTGTGCTGAGGAGAATAGGCTCCGCCCCCTAAAACGGCGGGCTCTTCTCCCGGAGTTTGTGAGATCTGGCAGGGGTTAAATACATCCATATAGCCTCAAGGGCTATATGTGATGTATTTTAGCCATAAAAAAATAAGAATTTACTTACCGATAATTCTATTTCTCGGAGTCCGTAGTGGATGCTGGGGTTCCTGAAAGGACCATGGGGAATAGCGGCTCCGCAGGAGACAGGGCACAAAAAGTAAAGCTTTAGGATCAGGTGGTGTGCACTGGCTCCTCCCCCTATGACCCTCCTCCAAGCCTCAGTTAGGATACTGTGCCCGGACGAGCGTACACAATAAGGAAGGATTTATGAATCCCGGGTAAGACTCATACCAGCCACACCAATCACACTGTACAACCTGTGATCTGAACCCAGTTAACAGTATGATAACAGCGGAGCCTCTGAAAGATGGCTCACAACAATAATAACCCGATTTTTGTAACTATGTACAAGTATTGCAGATAATCCGCACTTGGGATGGGCGCCCAGCATCCACTACGGACTCCGAGAAATAGAATTATCGGTAAGTAAATTCTTATTTTCTCTATCGTCCTAGTGGATGCTGGGGTTCCTGAAAGGACCATGGGGATTATACCAAAGCTCCCAAACGGGCGGGAGAGTGCGGATGACTCTGCAGCACCGAATGAGAGAACTCCAGGTCCTCCTTAGCCAGGTTATCAAATTTGTAGGATTTTACAAACGTGTTTGCCCCTGACTAAATAGCCGCTCGGCAAAGTTGTAAAGCCGAGACCCCTCGGGCAGCCGCCCAAGATGAGCCCACCTTCCTTGTGGAATGGGCATTCACATATTTTGGCTGTGGCAGGCCTGCCACAGAATGTGCAAGCTGAATTGTATTACACATCCAACTAGCAAAAGTCTGCTTAGAAGCAAGAGCACCCAGTTTGTTGGGTGCATACAGGATAACAGCAAGTCAGTTTTCCTGACTCCAGCCGTCCTGGAACCTATATTTTCAGGGCCCTGACCACATCTAGCAACTTGGAGTCCTCCAAGTCCCTAGTAGGCGCAAGACACCACAATAAGCTGGTTCAGGTGAAACACTGACACCACCTTAGGGAGAGAACTGGGGACGAGTCCGCAGCTCTGCCCTGTCCGAATAGACAAACAGATATGGGCTTTTTTGAGAAAAAAACCACCAATTTGACACTCGCCTGGTCCAGGCCAGGTCCAAGAGCATGTTCACTTTTCATGTGAGATGCTTCAAATCCACAGATTTGACTGGTTTTAAACCAATGTGTTTTGAGGAATCCCAGAACTACGTTGAGATCCCACAGTGCCACTGGAGGCACAAAAGGGGGTTGTATATGCAATACTCCCTTGACAAACTTCTGGACTTCAGGAACTGAAGCCAATTCTTTCTGGAAGAAAAATCGACAGGGCCGAAATTTGAACCTTAATGGACCCCAATTTGAGGCCCATAGACACTCCTGTTTGCAGGAAATGCAGGAATCGACCGAGTTGAAATTTCTTCGTGGGGCCTTCCTGGCCTCACACCACGCAACATATTTTCGCTACATGTGGTGATAATGTTGTGCGGTCACCTCCTTTCTGGCTTTGACCAGGGTAGGAATGACCTCTTCCTGAATGCCTTTTCCCTTAGGATCCGGCGTTCCACCGCCATGCCGTCAAACGCAGCTGCGGTAAGTCTTGGAACAGACATGGTACTTGCTGAAACAAGTCCCTTCTTAGCGGCAGAGGCCATAAGTCCTCTGTGAGCATCTCTTGAAGTTCCGGGTACCAAGTCCTTCTTGGCCAATCCGGAGCCATGAGTATAGTTCTTACTCCTCTACGTCTTATAATTCTCAGTACCTTAGGTATGAAAAGCAGAGGATGGAACACATACACCGACTGGTACACCCACGGTGTTACCAGAACGTCCACAGCTATTGCCTGAGGGTCTCTTAACCTGGCGCAATACCTGTCCCGTTTTTTGTTCAGACGGGACGCCATCATGTCCACCTTTGGTAATTCCCAACGGTTTACAATCATGTGCAAAACTTCCCCATGAAGTTCCCACTCTGCCGGGTGGAGGTCGTGCCTACTGAGGAAGTCTGCTTCCCAGTTTCCATTCCCGGAATGAAACACTGCTGACAGTGCTATCACATGATTTTCCGCCCAGCGAAAAGTCCTTGCAGTTTTTGCCACTGCCCTCCTGCTTCTTGTGCCGCCCTGTCTATTTACGTGGGCGACTACCGTGATGTTTTATCTCACTGGATCAATACCGGCTGACCTTGAAGCAGAGGTCTTGCTAAGCTTAGAGCATTATAAATTTACCCTTAGCTATATTTATGTGGAGAAAAGTCTCCAGACTTGATCACACTCCCTGGAAATTTTTTCCTTGTGTGACTGCTCCCCAGCCTCTCGGGCTGGCCTCCGTGGTCACCAACATCCAAAACTGAATGCCGAATCTGCGGCCCTCTAGAAGATGAGCACTCTGTAACCACCACAGGAGAGACACCCTTGTCCTTGGATATAGGGTTATCCGCTGATGCATCTGAAGATGCGATCCGGACCATTTGTCCAGCAGATCCCACTGAAAAGTTCTTGCATGAAATCTGCCGACTGGAATTGCTTCGAAGGAAGTCACCATTTTTTTTTACCATGGCCCTTGTGCAATGATGCACTGATTTTAGGAGGTTCCTGACTAGCTCGGATAACTCCCAGGCTTTCTCTTCCGGGAGAAACACCTTTTTCTGGACTGTGTCCAGAATCATCCCTAAGCACAGGAGACTTGTTGTCGGGATCAGCTGCGATTTTGGAATATTTAGAATCCACCCCTGCTGTTGTAACAGTATCCGAGATAGTGCTACTCCGACCTCCAACTGTTCCCTGGACTTTGCCCTTATCAGGAGATCGTCCAAGTAAGGGATAATTAAGACGCCTTTTCTTCGAAGAAGAACCATCATTTCGGCCATTACCTTGGTAAAGACCCGGGGTGCCGTGGACAATCCAAACGGCAGCGTCTGAAACTGATAGTGACAGTTCTGTACCACGAACCTGAGGTATCCTTAGTGATAAGGGCAAATTTGGGACATGGAGGTAAGCATCCCTGATGTCTCGGGACACCATATAGTCCCCTTCTTCCCGGTTCGTTATCACTGCTCTGAGTGACTCCATCTTGATTTGAACCTTTGTAAGTGTTCAAATTTTTTTAGATTTAGAATAGGTCTCACCTAGCCTTCTGGCTTCAGTACCACAATATAGTGTGGAATAATACCCCTTTTCTTGTTGTAGGAGGGGTAATTTAATTATCACCTGCTGGGAATACAGCTCGTGAATTGTTTCCCATACTGCCTCCTTGTCGGAGGGAGACCTTGGTAAAGCAGACTTCAGGAGCCTGCGCAGGGGAAACGTCTCGACATTCCAATCTGTACCCCTGGGATACTACTTGTAGGATCCAGGGGTCCTGTACGGTCTCAGCGTCATGCTGAGAGCTTGTCAGAAGCGGTGGAACGCTTCTGTTCCTGGGAATGGGCTGCCTGCTGCAGTCTTCTTCCCTTTCCTCTATCCCTGGGCAGATATGACTCTTATAGGGACGAAAGGACTGAAGCTGAAAAGACGGTGTCTTTTTCTGCAGAGATGTGACTTAGGGTAAAAAACGGTGGATTTTCCAGCAGTTGCCCTGGCCACCAGGTCCGATGGACCGACCCCAAATAACTCCTCTTCCTTTATACGGCAATACACCTTTGTGCCGTTTGGAATCTGCATCACCTGACCACTGTCGTGTCCATAAACATCTTCTGGCAGATATGGACATCGCACTTACTCTTGATGCCAGAGTGCAAATATCCCTCTGTGCATCTCGCATATATAGAAATGCATCCTTTAAATGCTCTATAGTCAATAAAATACTGTCCCTGTCAAGGGTATCAATATTTTTAGTCAGGGAATCCGACCAAGCCACCCCAGCTCTGCACATCCAGGCTGAGGCGATCGCTGGTCGCAGTATAACACCAGTATGTGTGTATATACTTTTTATGATATTTTCCAGCCTCCTGTCAGCTGGCTCCTTGAGGACGGCCCTATCTATAGACGGTACCGCCACTTGTTCTGATAAGCGTGTGAGCGCCTTATCCACCCTAAGGGGTGTTTCCCAACGCGCCCTAACTTCTGGCGGGAAAGGGTATACCGCCCATATTTTCTATCGGGGGGAACCCACGCATCATCACACACTTCATTTAATTTATCTGATTCAGGAAAAACTACGGTAGTTTTTTCACATCCCACATAATACCCTCTTTTGTGGTACTTGTAGTATCAGAAATATGTAACACCTCCTTCATTGCCCTTAACGTGTGGCCCTAATAAGGAATACGTTTGTTTATTCACCGTCGACACTGGATTCAGTGTCCCTGTCTGTGTCTGTGTCGACCGACTAAAGTAAACGGGCGTTTTAAAACCCCTGACGGTGTTTTTGAGACGTCTGGACCGGTACTAATTGTTTGTCGGCCGTCTCATGTCGTCAACCGACCTTGCCGCGTGTTGACATTATCACGTAATTCCCTAAATAAGCCATCCATTCCGGTGTCGACTCCCTAGAGAGTGACATCACCATTACAGGCAATTGCTCCGCCTCCTCACCAACATCGTCCTCATACATGTCGACACACACGTACCGACACACAGCACACACACAGGGAATGCTCTGATAGAGGACAGGACCTACTAGCCCTTTGGAGAGACAGAGGGAGAGTTTGCCAGCACACACCAAAAACGCTATAATTATATAGGGACAACCTTATATAAGTGTTTTCCCTTATAGCATCTTTTTTATATATTTCTAACGCCAAATTAGTGCCCCCCCTCTCTGTTTTAACCCTGTTTCTGTAGTGCAGTGCAGGGGAGAGCCTGGGAGCCTTCCCTCCAGCCTTTCTGTGAGGGAAAATGGCGCTGTGTGCTGAGGAGATAGGCCCCGCCCCTTTTTCGGCGGCCTCGTCTCCCGCTCTTAACGGATTCTGGCAGGGGTTAAATATCTCCATATAGCCCCCGGAGGCTATATGTGAGGTATTTTTAGCCAAAAATAGGTTTTCATTGCCTCCCAGGGCGCCCCCCTTCCAGCGCCCTGCACCCTCAGTGACTGCCGTGTGAAGTGTGCTGAGAGGAAATGGCGCACAGCTGCAGTGCTGTGCGCTACCTTAAGAAGACTGAGGAGTCTTCATGCCGCCGATTCTGGACCTTCTTCTTGTTTCAGCATCTGCAAGGGGGCCGGCGGCGAGGCTCCGGTGACCATCCAGGCTGTACCTGTGATCGTCCCTCTGGAGCTAATGTCCAGTAGCCAAAGAAGCCAATCCATCCTGCACGCAGGTGAGTTCACTTCTTCTCCCCTAAGTCCCTCGTTGCAGTGATCCTGTTGCCAGCAGGACTCACTGTAAAATAAAAAACCTAAGCTAAACTTTTCTAAGCAGCTCTTTAGGAGAGCCACCTAGATTGCACCCTTCTCGGCCGGGCACAAAAATCTAACTGAGGCTTGGAGGAGGGTCATAGGGGGAGGAGCCAGTGCACACCACCTGATCCTAAAGCTTTACTTTTTGTGCCCTGTCTCCTGCGGAGCCGCTATTCCCCATGGTCCTTTCAGGAACCCCAGCATCCACTAGGACGATAGAGAAAGGTATAATACATTGCTGCCCAGGGCGCCCCCCCCCGCGCCCTGCACCCTCAGTGACCGCTGGTATGAAGTGTGCTGACAACAATGGCGCTCAGCTGCAGTGCTGTGCGCTACCTTATGAAGACTGAAAGTCTTCTGCCGCCTGTTTCTGGACCTCTGGACCTCTTCAACTTCGGCATCTGCAAGGGGGGTCGGCGGCACGGCTCCGGGACGAACCCCAGGGTGAGACCTGTGTTCCGACTCCCTCTGGAGCTAATGGTGTCCAGTAGCCTAAGAAGCAAATCCATCCTGCACGCAGGTGAGTTTACTTCTCTCCCCTAAGTCCCTCGTAGCAGTGAGCCTGTTGCCAGCAGGACTCACTGAAAATAAAAAACCTAACTTAAACTTTTATTCTAAGCAGCTCAGGAGAGCCACCTAGATTGCACCCTTCTCGGCCGGGCACAAAAATCTAACTGAGGCTTGGAGGAGGGTCATGGGGGGAGGAGCCAGTGCACACCACCTGATCCTAAAGCTTTTATTATTGTGCCCTGTCTCCTGCGGAGCCGCTAAACCCCATGGTCCTGACGGAGTCCCCAGCATCCACTTAGGACGTTAGAGAAAAAAAGGTGATAAACTCATGTCGACCTTCAGTGGTCGACCTAATGACTGTCAACCTAACGACCGTATCCCACCATAATTCTCTCCACAGCCCTCTCCTTGTACAATGCTGAAAGTGTTACAGTCTAATGTGGTACTGTATGAAACTGAACATTTCACTGAAAATAAGGGTCACCATAAGACACAATATGATCACGGCCTGGTCTGATGGAAACAAAGTCTGCATTGTGGTATCAAGCAGTATTCCTGTATTTTGTGAAGGGTCCAAATTTCTCCTTCTCAATGTGTTTTCCATCTCAAATGAGGCCTCACAAGCCTAGGATCCTGGACAGCGACGTTAGCTTATCAATTCGAAAACATTTCTCCAAACCTTTCTGTGCTACTGGTGAGTATTGGAGTTGCTTGAATACTAAACCTGGAGACTGATCACAGTTGCATCCTTCCAGAATAGTCTTCAGAATTGAACCATTGAATGAAACCGTGTCAATAGGGAGCTTTTCTCCAACAAAAGCGATGTCAGTGATGGGAAACTGTAAGTTGGCTTCTTTGTTTTTGGATAAACCAAAAAAAAATATTTTGAGGCATGCGATTTACCATACCGTTCCTCCTGTATTATTATTATTTCTTTATTTTTAGCTCCACACAGGTTTCTTGAAGGATTTTACAACACAGCTTAAACAACCACATAATAAAGTTAAGCATATAGGGTGTACTTGGGGTGGTGGGGGAGGGGGGGGGGGGGGGGGGAGGCTATGAAGACAACAACTGGGGAAGGAAGATGTTCAGGAAATGTTGAAGAGCTTAGAAGACCTACACATAGAGGAGATGTAAGGTTCTCTTGTACATTTTTTTGTGACACACCATGGATACCTGGAGCCCCATAAACATTTTCTTCCTATTATTTTTTTATGGAATAATTTTTACAATCTGGAAACAAATACTGTGGAAGTAAGACCCCTGGCACCCTTAGGGGTCGGGGTGGGAAGGGGGTGACATGTAAAAATCCATAGTTTTCGGGCATAACTGTGGAATGCCTGGAGCAATTTACACCACACTTGGTACATATAGGACTTACAAACTGGGGAAAAAAACCACTCTGGGGGTAAGACACTCCTTGGGGTGGGGGTAGGAAAGGGGCGACATGTAAAAATCCATATTTGTCGGGGTCGCTGAGATTAATAGTGACGAGCCATAAGGAGAGCGAGAAGCTAAGCAAGAAGACCTTACATATTTTACATATAGTGGGCGGAGCTTGGCCTGTCGTGCTAGTATTTACAGTACTGAGCAGGACAGCACCAGAGGCGGGATGGGGCAGAGAAGGAGGCAGATTTTTCTCCTCAGCGCCAGGCTTTTGACAGATTGGCAGCGGCAGGCGGAGCATGTCCTGTTTAAGTCTTATTGCTGATCTTCTGTGATAAACTAACCAGTTAACTTTAGGTATAGCCCGTTGTGAAAAATAAGATTTTACTTACCGATAAATCTATTTCTCGTAGTCCGTAGTGGATGCTGGGGACTCCGTCAGGACCATGGGGAATAGCGGCTCCGCAGGAGACAGGGCACAAAAGTAAAAGCTTTAGGATCAGGTGGTGTGCACTGGCTCCTCCCCCTATGACCCTCCTCCAAGCCTCAGTTAGGATACTGTGCCCGGACGAGCGTACACAATAAGGAAGGATTTTGAATCCCGGGTAAGACTCATACCAGCCACACCAATCACACTGTACAACCTGTGATCTGAACCCAGTTAACAGCATGATAACAGCGGAGCCTCTGAAAAGATGGCTCACAACAATAATAACCCGATTTTTGTAACAATAACTATGTACAAGTATTGCAGACAATCCGCACTTGGGATGGGCGCCCAGCATCCACTACGGACTACGAGAAATAGATTTATCGGTAAGTAAAATCTTATTTTCTCTGACGTCCTAGTGGATGCTGGGGACTCCGTCAGGACCATGGGGATTATACCAAAGCTCCCAAACGGGCGGGAGAGTGCGGATGACTCTGCAGCACCGAATGAGAGAACTCCAGGTCCTCTTTAGCCAGGGTATCAAATTTGTAGAATTTTACAAACGTGTTCTCCCCCGACCACGTAGCTGCTCGGCAGAGTTGTAATGCCGAGACCCCTCGGGCAGCCGCCCAGGATGAGCCCACCTTCCTTGTGGAATGGGCCTTGACAGATTTAGGCTGTGGCAGGCCTGCCACAGAATGAGCAAGTTGAAATGTGCTACAAATCCAACGAGCAATCGTCTGCTTAGAAGCAAGAGCACCCAGTTTGTTGGGTGCATACAGGATAACAGCGAGTCAGTTTTCCTGACTCCAGCCGTCCTGGAAACCTATATTTTCAGGGCCCTGACAACATCTAGCAACTGGAGTCCTCCAAGTCCCTAGTAGCCGCAGGTACCACAATAAGCTGGTTCAGGTGAAACGCTGACACCACCTTAGGAAGAAACTGGGGACGAGTCCGCAGCTCTGCCCTGTCCGAATGGACAATCAGATATGGCTTTTGTGAGACAAAGCCGCCAATTCTGACACTCGCCTGGCCGAGGCCAGGGCCAACAGCATGGTCACTTTTCATGTGAGATATTTCAAATCCACAGATTTGAGCGGTTTAAAATGTGATTTGAGGAATCCCAGAACTACGTTGAGATCCCACAGTGCCACTGGAGGCACAAAAAGGGGGTTGTATATGCAATACTCCCTTGACAAACTTCTGGACTTCAGGAACTGAAGCCAATTCTTTCTGGAAGAAAATTGACAGGGCCGAAATTTGAACCTTAATGGACCCCAATTTGAGGCCCATAGACACTCCTGTTTGCAGGAAATGCAGGAATCGACCGAGTTGAAATTTCTTCGTGGGCCCTTCCTGGCCTCACACCACGCAACATATTTTCGCCACATGTGGTGATAATGTTTTGCGGTCACCTCCTTCCTGGCTTTGACCAGGGTAGGAATGACCTCTTCCGGAATGCCTTTTTCCCTTAGGATCTGGCGTTCCACCGCCATGCCGTCAAACGCAGCCGCGGTAAGTCTTGGAACAGACCTGGTACTTGCTGAAGCAAGTCCCTTCTTAGCGGCAGAGGCCATGAGTCCTCTGTGAGCATTTCTTGAAGTTCCGGGTGCCAAGTCCTTCTTGGCCAATCCGGAGCCACGAGTATAGTTCTTACTCCTCTACGTCTTATAATTCTCAGTACCTTGGTTATGAGAAGCAGAGGAGGGAACACATACACCGACTGGTACACCCACGGTGTTACCAGAACGTCCACAGATATTGCTTGAGGGTCTCTTGACCTGGCGCAATACCTGTCCAGTTTTTTGTTCAGGCGGGACGCCATCATGTCCACCTTTGGTCTTTCCCAACGGTTCACAATCATGTGGAATACTTCCCGATGAAGTCCCCACTCTCCCGGGTGGAGGTCGTGCCTGCTGAGGAAGTCTGCTTCCCAGTTGTCCACTCCCGGAATGAACACTGCTGACAGTGCTATCACATGATTTTTCGCCCAGCGAAGAATCCTTGCAGTTTCTGCCATTGCCCTCCTGCTTCTTGTGCCGCCCTGTCTGTTTACGTGGGCGACTGCCGTGATGTTGTCCCACTGGATCAATACCGGCTGACCTTGAAGCAGAGGTCTTGCTAAGCTTAGAACATTGTAAATTGCCCTTAGCTCCAGTATATTTATGTGGAGAGAAGTCTCCAGACTTGATCACACTCCCTGGAAATTTTTTCCCTGTGTGACTGCTCCCCAGCCTCTCAGGCTGGCATCCGTGGTCACCAGGACCCAGTCCTGAATGCCGAATCTGCGGCCCTTTAGTAGATGAGCACTCTGCAGCCACCGCAGAAGAAACACCCTTGTCCTTGGAGACAGGGTTATCCGCTAATGCATCTGAAGATGCGATCCGGACCATTTTTCCAGCAGATCCCACTGAAAAAGTTCTTGCGTGAAATCTACCGAATGGAATCGCTTCGTAAGAAGCCACCATTTTTCCCAGGACCCTTGTGCAATGATGCACTGACACTTTTCCTGGTTTTAGGAGGTTCCTGACTAGCTCGGATAACTCCCTGGCTTTCTTCTCCGGGAGAAACACCTTTTTCTGGACTGTGTCCAGAATCATCCCTAGGAACAGCAGACGTGTCGTCGGAAACAGCTGCGGTTTTGGAATATTTAGAATCCACCCGTGCTGTCGTAGAACTACTTGAGATAGTGCTACTCCGACATCCAACTGTTCTCTGGACCATGCCCCTATCAGGAGATCGTCCATTTTCTTTGAAGAAGAATCATCATTTCGGCCATTACCTTGGTAAGGACCCGGGGTGCCGTGGACAATCCAACCGGCAGCGTCTGAAACTGATAGTGACAGTTCTGTACCACGAACCTGAGGTACCCTTGGTGAGAAGGGCAAATTGGGACATGGAGGTAAGCATCCCTGATGTCCCGGGACACCATATAGTCCCCTTCTTCCTGGTTCGCTATCACTGCTCTGAGTGACTCCATCTTGATTTGAACCTTTGTATGTAAGTGTTCAACTATTTCAGATTTAGAATAGGTCTCACCGAGCCGTCTGGCTTCAGTACCACAATATAGTGTGAAATAATACCCCTTTCCTTGTTGTAGGAGGGGTACTTTGATTATCACCTGCTGGGAATACAGCTTGTGAATTGTTTCCACTACTGCCTCCCTGTCGGAGGGAGACGTTGGTAAAGCAGACTTCAGGAACCTGCGAGGGGGAGACGTCTCGAATTTCCAATCTGTACCCCTGGGATACTACTTGTAGGATCCAGGGGTCCACTTGCGAGTGAGCCCACTGCGTGCTGAAACTCTTGAGACGACCCCCCCCACCGCACCTGAGTCCGCTTGTACGGCCCCAGCGTCATGCTGAGGACTTGGCAGAAGCGGTGGAGGGCTTCTGTTTCTGGGAATGGGCTGCCTGCTGCAGTCTTCTTCCCTTTCCTCTATCCCATGGCAGATATGACTGGCCTTTTGCCCGCTTGCCCTTATGGGGACGAAAGGACTGAGGCTGAAAAGACGTTGTCTTTTTCTCCTTTATACGGCAATACTTCCATGTGCCGTTTGGAATCTGCATCACCTGACCACTGTCGTGTCCATAAACAACTTCTGGCAGATATGGACATCGCACTTACTCTTGATGCCAGAGTGCAAATATCCCTCTGTGCATCTCGCATATATAGAAATGCATCCTTTAAATGCTCTATAGTCAATAAAATACTGTCCCTGTCAAGGGTATCAATATTTTCAGTCAGGGAATCCGACCAAGCCACCCCAGCGCTGCACATCCAGGCTGAGGCGATCGCTGGTCGCAGTATAACACCAGTATGTGTGTATATACTTTTTAGGATATTTTCCAGCCTCCTATCAGCTGGCTCCTTGAGGGCGGCCCTATCTGGAGACGGTACCGCCACTTGTTTTGATAAGCGTGTGAGCGCCTTATCCACCCTAAGGGGTGTTTCCCAACGCGCCCTAACTTCTGGCAGGAAAGGGTATACCGCCAATAATTTTCTATCGGGGGAAACCCACGCATCATCACACACTTCATTTAATTTATCTGATTCAGGAAAAACTACAGGTAGTTTTTTCACACTCCACATAATACCCTTTTTTGTGGTACTTGTAGTATCAGAAATATGTAACACCTCCTTCATTGCCCTTAACAAGTAACGTGTGGCCCTAAAGGAAAATACGTTTGTTTCTTCACCGTCGACACTGGAGTCAGTGTCCGTGTCTGTGTCGACCGACTGAGGTAAAAGGACGTTTTAACGCCCCTGACGGTGTTTGAGACGCCTGGACAGGTACTAATTGGTTTGCCGGCCGTCTCATGTCGTCAACCGACCTTGCAGCGTGTTGACATTATCACGTAATTCCTTAAATAAGCCATCCATTCCGGTGTCGACTCCCTAGAGAGTGACATCACCATTACAGGCAATTGCTCCGCCTCCTCACCAACATCGTCCTCATACATGTCGACACACACGTACCGACACACAGTACACACACAGGGAATGCTCTGATAGAGGACAGGACCCCACTAGCCCTTTGGGGAGACAGAGGGAGAGTTTGCCAGCACACACCAAAAACGCTATAATTATACAGGGACAACCTTTATATAAGTGTTTCTCCCTTATAGCATTTTAATATATATAGTCATATCGCCAAATAAGTGCCCCCCCCTCTCTGTTTTAACCCTGTTTCTGTAGTGCAGTGCAGGGGAGAGCCTGGGAGCCTTCCCACCAGCATTTCTGTGAGGGAAAATGGCGCTGTGTGCTGAGGAGAATAGGCCCCGCCCCTTTTTCGGCGGGCTTCTTCTCCCGTTTTTCTGAGACCTGGCAGGGGTTAAATACATCCATATAGCCCCCAGGGGCTATATGTGATGTATTTTTAGCCAGAATAAGGTACTATCATTGCTGCCCAGGGCGCCCCCCCCCAGCGCCCTGCACCCTCAGTGACCGCTGCTATGAAGTGTGCTGACAACAATGGCGCACAGCTGCAGTGCTGTGCGCTACCTTATGAAGACTGAAAAGTCTTCTGCCGCCGGTTTCTGGACCTCTTCACTTTTCGGCATCTGCAAGGGGGTCGGCGGCGCGGCTCCGGGACGAACCCCAGGGTGAGACCTGTGTTCCGACTCCCTCTGGAGCTAATGGTGTCCAGTAGCCTAAGAAGCCAATCCATCCTGCACGCAGGTGAGTTCACTTCTCTCCCCTAAGTCCCTCGATGCAGTGAGCCTGTTGCCAGCAGGACTCACTGAAAATAAAAAACCTAACAAAACTTTTACTCTAAGCAGCTCTTTAGGAGAGCCACCTAGATTGCACCCTTCTCGGCCGGGCACAAAAATCTAACTGAGGCTTGGAGGAGGGTCATAGGGGGAGGAGCCAGTGCACACCACCTGATCCTAAAGCTTTTACTTTTGTGCCCTGTCTCCAGCGGAGCCGCTATTCCCCATGGTCCTGACGGAGTCCCCAGCATCCACTAGGACGTCAGAGAAATATAACATGGAGACTAAAGATTCCCTGAAAAATAAAATCTTTGTGATTATACTTGACATTCCGTAGCGAAGCACAGGTATTCAGCTAGTTAATAATAATATACCCTGGTCCAAGCCAATACGTCATTGAAATGAAACCCTGTACAGCGAGTGTTTGAAGGATGCATTCACTGACCGTGTTCTGCTCAAAAGGAAACAATCTTCCACTACATGTGGTATGGTCAAAGAAGGAGAAGCAACAGTCTGTTCTCTAGCAGTCCTCCCAGAGAGGCGACGCCATACACCTAAAGATTTATCTTCCAATCTGGCTGGTTGGAACAAAAATCTGGTAATGGATGGGAGCAAATGACAGCTGAACATTTGAAATGGTCAACTGTCATTTACTCCCATCCATTACCAGATTTTCATTCCAACCAGCCAGATTGGAAGAAAAATCTTTAGGTGTATGGGCACCTTAATTAACTTATACCCCTTCACACCGCAGCTTGAACCCGGTAAATTGCCGATTTTTCAGGCTTCCTAAACGGTTCGAGCTGCGATGTGAAAGGGTCACCTTCAATTTACCGTTTTCAAAATACCGGTATTTTGAAACTGTAAAAAAGCAGGGTCCTACCCGTTTCAGACCCGTTTCATTGTGCAGTGTGAAAGAGTCTGAAACGGTATTTGCAAGCCCCAGAAGGTGATAGGCTGTCTCCATGTGTGCTGTCACCAGGCAGAAGCAGGGAAAAAACATTGAAAATAACAACCACTGTTTTGTATGGGTGAAACGGGTTCAGTGTGAAAGGTACCAAAACGGTAATGAAATGGTAATATACTGGTTACAACATGCGATGTGAAGGGGGTTTAACTGCTCAGACCCGTTTTAAGAACCGTTTAAAGAACCATTTCAAAAGCAGGTTTTGCGATGTGAAAGCAGCATAATTCAGCAAGATCTTCTACACAGGTCAAGATAACTTGGTGCTAATACAGGTGCCCGGCGGACGGGATGCCAGCTGTCACCATACATACAGCGGCATCACATCAGTGAGGCCCCTCGTGGGCTCCCTGCACTCACCACGCTACGGTAGCAAGTGACAGGTGGTGTTACATTCCCACTCGAGTGGTGGTGTGGACCCACCACACAAGTGGGAATTCCGGGCAGTGGTCGGGATTCTGGCCGCCAGCATTGCCCCGGCTGTCGACATTCCGGCATCTGTATACTGAACACCGGTATATTAACAGCATCCCCTAAAAACACATGCATCTCATCAAAACAGAGCGAGAAGTTACAGCATTTATGTTAAAAATCTAGTAACCTAATGGATACCTGCACGTGTGTATTATATATATATATATATACATACATACATACACATTATAGATATATATATATATATATATATATATATATATATATATATAAAATATTACTGAAGAGATGGGTCATCAGGATGTGCATTTGTGACCTGAAGTCAATACTAGATTCTTGGATAAAAGGGAAGACTGCTTGCAGTTACCCAACCACTGTACTTGAAAGGAGCAGACGGTAAGTAAAATATGCTTATAACAGTGACAATACTGCCAGAAAATTTCACCCACTGACGCATTTATTGACCCCATAATACTTTTCTTTTAAAAACTGCAAATTATACCCAGAATTCTTGATGGAGAATTAGCTTTTCCTTAAAATATATATTTTATATGGTTAGGCAATTAGCAAATTAAATATGGAAACCAGCATAATGTCTCACATGATAGAGGTTTCTACAACTGTTCTATATATTTGCATTGTTAGGGTAGCCCTCCATGCGATGCGTTCAGCATCCGGCGGTCATGTTACTGAAGCCAGAATCCCGACACAGGCAACTGGAACACCGACCACTGGAATGCCAAAGGTATCTGGGTTAGGGTTAGGCACTAGGGGGGTAGTTAGCCGTGACCGCCATCTTCCGAGGGTTAGTCCTACAGAGACTGATGGGAAAAGATCCATATCTGTCCCTTCAGTTTTCAGCTGAGGATTTTTAGTATATAACACCAATTCCAGATGGTGTTATTTAAGGTAAGTTTTAAAGGTTTTGCTTAATGTTTTTCAGCTAGCTGAATGCGATGTTATAGGAGTCTGGCATAAACTAAGAAGACAATTGTGTTATCTTCTCTGTTAAACCTTTCCTACATAGCTGTGATACTGAAAATATGCAGACACTTTCATTTTTGCATATTTTAAGACTTGAAATAATTTGCTAAATAGGGGCCAAACAGCTTGTACTACTGATCAATGGTCCCTGCAACCATTGTGTATTGCTTGCATCTACTCTTCAAACTGAAATGTCTCAGATCACTGCGCTGCATCCTGTTGAATACAAGGAACCTAAAGGAATGTACTCATGGGAGGCTGGGGAACACTGAGACATTTGCCCCAAAATGGATCTAGAAATTATGGGGGTAATTCTGAGTTGATCGCAGCAGCAAGTTTGTTAGCAATTGGGCAAAACCATGTGCACTGCAGGGGGGGCAGATATAACATGTGCAGAGAGAGTTAGATTTGGGTGGGTTATTTTGTTTCTGTGCAGGGTAAATACTGGGTGCTCTATTTTTACACTGCAATTTAGATTTCAGTTTGAACACACCCCACCCAAATCTAACTCTCTCTGCACATGTTATATCTGCCCCACCTGCACTGCACATGGTTTTGCGCAACTGCTAACAAATTTGCTGCTGCGATCAACTCAGAATTAGGCCCTATATGTGTAGAATATAGAGTACTACAGAACCCTTCCTTGAAGTTCCACTCTAAGTACTGTTATTGGAACAGGCCATGTATATGGAAATACAGCATAAACCCTGCACCATTACTAGGACAGGAATATGATTACTTAGGGGCAGATATATTAAGCCTTGAGAAGTGATAAAGCAATGATAGGTGCAAGGTGATAACGCACCAGCGTTATCACCTTGCACTTATCACTGCTTTATCACTTCTCCAGGCTTAATACATCTGCCCCTTAGTCTTATAGCCTAAATAAAGCTGTATTTTGTTTCCCTTGGGTTCCTTCATATATAGACGAATCACTGGTCATATCGTCAATGGCATTTTCAGGCTTTCAATCTTTTTTAAACATTCCTTTCACATGTGAAATACTTTGGTGGAGGTCCTTCTTTTGGTTCCCCAGTCATTTGCTGAATTCAGGAGGTAGGCAATCAATTTTTGGATACAAGTGGTTACCTCTCCTGGGCTGATAAAGGGATCAATCAGAAACACTTGCCTCAGTCACACAAATACCCTAGTACAGGAAAATAGACAATCTACAGATTCCTTGTAACCAAATTGAGACGGTTATGGAATAATAGGTCGACAGTGTTTATGTCAACACCAAAGGTCAACATGCACAAAAATAAGAATTTACTCACCGGTAAATAAGAATTTACTTACCGATAATTCTATTTCTCGTAGTCCGTAGTGGATGCTGGGAACTCCGTAAGGACCATGGGGAATAGCGGCTCCGCAGGAGACTGGGCACAAAAGTAAAGCTTTAGGACTACCTGGTGTGCACTGGCTCCTCCCCCCATGACCCTCCTCCAAGCCTCAGTTAGGATACTGTGCCCGGACGAGCGTACACAATAAGGAAGGATTTTGAATCCCGGGTAAGACTCATACCAGCCACACCAATCACACCGTATAACTTGTGATCTGAACCCAGTTAACAGTATGATAACAGAGGAGCCTCTAGAAAAGATGGCTCACTACAACAATAACCCGATTTAGTTAACAATAACTATGTACAAGTATTGCAGACAATCCGCACTTGGGATGGGCGCCCAGCATCCACTACGGACTACGAGAAATAGAATTATCGGTAGGTAAATTCTTATTTTCTCTGACGTCCTAGTGGATGCTGGGAACTCCGTAAGGACCATGGGGATTATACCAAAGCTCCCAAACGGGCGGGAGAGTGCGGATGACTCTGCAGCACCGAATGAGAGAACTCAAGGTCCTCCTCAGCCAGGGTATCAAATTTGTAGAATTTAGCAAACGTGTTTGCCCCTGACCAAGTAGCTGCTCGGCAAAGTTGTAAAGCCGAGACCCCTCGGGCAGCCGCCCAAGATGAGCCCACTTTCCGTGTGGAATGGGCTTTTACAGATTTTGGCTGTGGCAGGCCTGCCACAGAATGTGCAAGCTGAATTGTACTACAAATCCAACGAGCAATAGTCTGCTTAGAAGCAGGAGCACCCAGCTTGTTGGGTGCATACAGGATAAACAGCGAGTCAGATTTTCTGACTCCAGCCGTCCTGGAAACATATATTTTCAGGGCCCTGACAACGTCTAGCAACTTGGAGTCCTCCAAGTCCCTAGTAGCCGCAGGCACCACAATAGGTTGGTTCAGGTGAAACGCTGAAACCACCTTAGGGAGAAACCGAGGACGAGTCCTCAATTCCGCCCTGTCCGTATGGAAAATCAGATAAGGGCTTTTACAGAATAAAGCCGCCAATTCTGACATGCGCCTGGCCCAGGCAAGGGCCAACATCTTTAAGTGGTTCAAACCAATGTGACTTTTGGAACCCAAAAACTACATTGAGATCCCAAGGTGCCACTGGAGGCACAAAAGGAGGCTGTATATGCAGTACCCCTTTTACAAACGTCTGCACTTCAGGGACTGAAGCTAGTTCTTTCTGGAAGAAAATTGACAGGGCCGAAATTTTAACCTTAATGGACCCCAATTTCAGGCCCATAGACACTCCTGTTTGCAGGAAATGTAGGAATCGACCCAGTTGAAATTCCTCCGTCGGGCCTTACTGGCCTCGCACCACGCAACATATTTTCGCCAAATGCAGTGATAATGTTTTGCGGTTACATCCTTCCTGGCTTTGATCAGGATAGGATGACTTCATCCGGAATGCCTTTTTCCTTCAGGATCCGGCGTTCAACCGCCATGCCATCAAACGCAGCCGCGGTAAGTCTTGGAACAGACAGGGTCCTTGCTGGAGCAGGTCCCTTCTTAGAGGTAGAGGCCACGGATCCTCCGTGAGCCTCTCTTGAAGTTCCGGGTACCAAGTCCTTCTTGGCCAATCCGGAGCCACGAATATAGTGCTTACTCCTCTCCATCTTATAATTCTCAGTACCTTGGGTATGAGAGGCAGAGGAGGGAACACATACACTGACTGGTACACCCACGGTGTTACCAGAGCGTCTACAGCTATTGCCTGAGGGTCCCTTGACCTGGCGCAATACCTGTCGAGTTTTTTGTTGAGGCGGGACGCCATCATGTCCACCTTTGGTTTTTCCCAACGGTTTATAATCATGTGGAAGACTTCTGGGTGAAGTCCCCATTCTCCCGGGTGGAGGTCGTGTCTGCTGAGGAAGTCTGCTTCCCAGTTGTCCACTCCCGGAATGAATACTGCTGACAGTGCTATCACATGATTTTCCGCCCAGCAGAGAATCCTTGCAGCTTCTGCCATTGACTGTTTCTTGTGCCACCCTGTCTGTTTACGTGGGTGACTGCCGTGATGTTGTCCGACTGGATCAACCCGGCTGACCTTGAAGCAGAGGTCTTGCTAAGCTTAGAGCATTGTAAATGGCTCTTAGCACCAGGATATTTATGTGAAGTGATGTCTCCAGGCTTGACCATAAGCCCTGGAAATTTCTTCCCTGTGTGACTGCTCCCCAGCCTCGCAGGCTGGCATCCGTGGTCACCAGGACCCAGTCCTGAATGCCGAATCTGCGGCCCTCTAGAAGATGAGCACTCTGCAACCACCACAGGAGGGACACCCTTGTCCTTGGTGACCGGGTTATCCGCTGATGCATCTGAAGATGCAACCCCGACCATTTGTCCAGCAGGTCCCACTGGAAAGTTCTTGCGTGGAATCTGCCGAATGGGATAGCTTCGTAGGAAGCCACCATTTTTCCCAGAACCCTTGTGCATTGATGCACTGAGACTTGGCTCGGTTTTAGGAGGTTCCTGAATAGCTCGGATAACTCCCTGGCTTTCTCCTCCGGGAGAAACACCTTTTTCTGGACTGTGTCCAGAATCATCCCTAGGAACAGAAGACGAGTCGTCGGAACCAGCTGCGATTTTGGAATATTGAGAATCCAACCGTGCTGTCGCAACACTACCTGAGATAGTGCTACACCGACCTCCAACTGTTCCCTGGATCTTACCCTTATCAGGAGATCGTCCAAGTAAGGGATAACTAAAACTCCCTTCCTTCGAAGGAGTATCATCATTTCGGCCATTACCTTGGTAAAGACCCGGGGTGCCGTGGACCATCCAACGGCAGCGTCTGAAACGGATAGTGACAGTTCTGTACCACAAACCTGAGGTACCCTTGGTGAGAAGGGTAAATTGGGACATGAAGGTAAGCATCCTTGATGTCCAGAGACACCATGTAGTCCCCTTCTCTTGAATTTGAACCTCTGTATGTAAGTGTTCAAAGATTTTAGATTTAAAATCGGTCTCACCGAGCCGTCCGGCTTCGGTACCACAACAGTGTGGAATAATACCCCTTTCCCTGTTGCAGGAGGGGTACCTTGATTATCACCTGCTGGGAATACAGCTTGTGAATGGCTTCCAAAACTTCCTCCCTGTCTGCTTGTAAAGCCCCAGCGTCATGCTGAGGGCTTGGCAGAGGCGGGAAAGGGCTTCTGTTCCTGGGAACTGGCTGATTTCTGCAGCCTTTTTCCTCTCCCTCTGTCACGGGGCAGAAATGAGGAACCTTTTGCCCACTTGCCCTTATGGGAACGAAAGGAGTGCCCCTGATAATACGGCGTCTTCTTATGTTGAGAGGTGACCTGGGGTAAAAACGTGGATTTCCCAGCTGTTGCCGTGGCCACCAGGTCTGAAAGACCGACCCCAAATAACTCCTCCCCTTTATAAGGCAATACTTCCATATGCCATTTGGAATCCGCATCACCTGACCACTGTCGTGTCCATAACCCTCTTCTGGCAGAAATGGACAGCGCACTTACTCTTGATGCCAGTCGGCAAATATCCCGCTGTGCATCACACATATATAGAAATGCATCTTTTAAATGCTCTATAGGCAATAATATACTGTCCCTATCTAGGGTATCAATATTTTCAGTCAGGGAATCCGACCATTCCAACCCAGCACTGCACATCCAGGCTGAGGCGATTGCTGGTCGCAGTATAACACCAGTATGTTGTGTAAATACATTTTAGGATACCCTCCTGCTTTCTATCAGCAGGATCCTTAAGGGCGGCCATCTCAGGAGAGGGTAGAGCCCCTGTTTTGACAAGCGTGTGAGCGCTTTATCCACCCTAGGGGGTGTTTCCCAACGCACCCTAACCTCTGGCGGGAAAGGATATAATGCCAATAACTGTTTAGAAATTATCAGTTTTTTTTTTCGGGGGAAACCCACGCTTCATCACACACCTCATTTAATTTCTCAGATTCAGGAAACTACAGGTAGTTTTTCCTCACCGAACATAATACCCCTATTGGTGGTACTCGTATTATCAGAAATGTGTAAAACATTTTTCATTGCCTCAATCATGTAACGTGTGGCCCTACTGGAAGTCATATTTGTCTCTTCACCGTCGACACTGGAGTCAGTATCCGTGTCGGCGTCTGTATTTGCCATCTGAGGTAACGGGCGCTTTAGAGCCCCTGACGGCATATGAGTCGTCTGGACAGGCACAAGCTGAGTAGCCGGCTGTCTCATGTCAATCACTGTCTTTTGTAAAGAGCTGACACTGTCATGTAATTCCTTCCAACAGTTCATCTACTCAGGTGTCGACCCCCTAGGGGGTGACATCCCTATTACAGGCAATTTGCTCCGCCTCCACATCATTTTCCTCCTCATACATGTCGACACAAACGTACCGACACACAGCACACACACAGGGAATGCTCTGATAGAGGACAGGACCCCACTAGCCCTTTGGGGAGACAGAGGGAGAGTTTGCCAGCACACACCAGAGCGCTATATATATACAGGGATAACCTTATATAAGTGTTTTTCCCCTTATAGCTGCTGTATTGTTTATACTGCGCCAAATTAGTGCCCCCCTCTTTTTTAACCCTTTCTGTAGTGTAGTGACTGCAGGGGAGAGCCAGGGAGCTTCCCTCCAACGGAGCTGTGAGGGAAAATGGCGCCAGTGTGCTGAGGAGATAGGCTCCGCCCCCTTCTCGGCGGCCTTTTCTCCCGTTTTTCAGTGTAATCTGGCAGGGGTTAAAATTCATCCATATAGCCCTGGGGGCTATATGTGATGTATTTTCGCCAGCCAAGGTGTTTTTATTGCTGCTCAGGGCGCCCCCCCCTAGCGCCCTGCACCCTCAGTGACCGAAGTGTGCTGAGGAGCAATGGCGCACAGCTGCAGTGCTGTGCGCTACCTTGGTGAAGACAGGATGTCTTCTGCCGCCGATTTTCCGGACCTCTTCTTGCTTCTGGCTCTGTAAGGGGGCCAGCGGCGCGGCTCTGGGACCGGACTCCATGGCTGGGCCTGTGTTCGATCCCTCTGGAGCTAATGGTGTCCAGTAGCCTAAGAAGCCCAATCCACTCTGCACGCAGGTGAGTTCGCTTCTTCTCCCCTTAGTCCCTCGATGCAGTGAGCCTGTTGCCAGCAGGTCTCACTGAAAATAAAAAACCTAAAACTAAACTTTTCACTAAGCAGCTCAGGAGAGCCCCTAGTGTGCACCCTTCTCGTTCGGGCCCAGTCTCCTGCGGAGCCGCTATTCCCCATGGTCCTTACGGAGTTCCCAGCATCCACTAGGACGTCAGAGAAATTCTATTTCTCGTATAAGCGGGCTCCGAAGGAGGCTGGGCACTCTAGAAAGATTTAGGACTACTTGGTGTGCACTGGCTCCTCCCACTATGACCCTCCTCCAAGCCTCAGTTAGGACACCGTGCCCGGACGAGCAGACATAATAAGGAAGGATTTAGAATCCCGGGTAAGACTCTTACCAGCCACACCAATCACACCGTACAACTCGTGATACAATATCCAGTTTGACAGTATGAAAACAACTGAGCCTCTCAACAGATGGCTCAACAATAACCCTTTTGTTAACAATAA
Source organism: Pseudophryne corroboree (assembly GCF_028390025.1). NCBI lineage: Eukaryota > Metazoa > Chordata > Amphibia > Anura > Myobatrachidae > Pseudophryne > Pseudophryne corroboree. The sequence continues at coordinate 431,541,577 of NC_086449.1, read as the reverse complement.
CTATTTACAAGTATTGCAGACAATCCGCACTTGGGATGGGCGCCCAGCATCCACTACGGACTACGAGAAATAGAATTACCGGTGAGTAAATTCTTATTTTCTCTAACGTCCTAGTGGATGCTGGGAACTCCGTAAGGACCATGGGGATTATACCAAAGCTCCCAAACGGGCGGGAGAGTGCGGATGACTCTGTAGCACCGAATGAGAGAACTCCAGGTCCTCCTCAGCCAGGGTATCAAATTTGTAGAATTTTGCAAACGTATTTGCCCCTGACCAAGTAGCTGCTCGGCAAAGTTGTAAAGCCGAGACCCCTCGGGCAGCCGCCCAAGATGAGCCCACCTTCCTTGTGGAATGGGCCTTTACAGATTTTGGCTGTGGCATGCCTGCCACAGAATGTGCAAGCTGAATTGTACTACAAATCCAGCGAGCAATAGACTGCTTAGAAGCAGGAGCACCCAACTTGTTGGGTGCATACAGGATAAACAGCGAGTCAGATTTTCTGACTCCAGCCGTCCTGGAAACATATATTTTCAGGGCCCTGACAACGTCTAGCAACTTGGAGTCCTCCAATTCACTAGTAGCCGCCGGCACCACAATAGGCTGGTTCAGGTGAAACGCTGACACCACCTTAGGGAGAAATTGGGGACGAGTCCTCAACTCTGCCCTATCCATATGGAAAATCAGATAAGGGCTTTTACATGATAAAGCCGCCAATTCTGACACTCGCCTGGCTGAAGCCAAGGCTAATAACATGACCACTTTCCACGTGAGATATTTCAGATCCACGGTTTTTAGTGGCTCAACCAATGTGATTTTAAGAAACTCAACATCATGTTGAGATCCCAAGGTGCCACTGGAGGCACAAACGGGGGCTGAATATGCAGCACTCCTTTTACAAAAGTCTGAACTTCAGGTACTGAAGCTAGTTCTTTTTGAAAGAAAATCGACAGAGCCGAGATCTGTACTTTAATGGAGCCTAGTTTTAGGCCCATATCCACTCCTGCTTGCAGGAAATGCAGAAATCGACCTAGTTGAAATTCCTCTGTTGGGGCCTTATTGGCCTCGCACCATGCAACATATTTTCGCCATATGCGGTGATAATGCGTTGCCGTAACATCTTTCCTGGCCTTAATAAGCGTAGGAATGACTTCTTCCGGAATACCCTTTTCCTTTAGGATCCGGTGTTCAACCGCCATGCCGTCAAACGCAGCCGCGGTAAGTCTTGGAACAGACAGGGCCCCTGCTGTAGCAGGTCCTGTCTGAGCGGTAGAGGCCACGGGTCCTCTGAGAGCATCTCTTGAAGTTCCGGGTACCACGCTCGTCTTGGCCAATCCGGAACCACGAGAATTGTGTTTACTCCTCGCTTTCTTATTATTCTCAATACCTTTGGAATGAGAGGCAGAGGAGGGAACACATAAACCGACTGGTACACCCACGGTGTTACTAGAGCGTCCACAGCTATCGCCTGAGGGTCCCTTGACCTGGCGCAATATTTTTTTTACTTTTTGTTGAGACGGGACGCCATCATGTCCACCTGTGGTTTTTCCCAACGGTTTACCAGCATCTGGAAGACTTCTGGGTGAAGTCCCCACTCCCCCGGGTGGAGGTCGTGTCTGCTGAGGAAGTCTGCTTCCCAGTTGTCCACTCCCGGAATGAACACTGCTGACAGTGCTAGTACATGATTCTCCGCCCATCGGAGAATTTTTGTGGCTTCTGCCATCGCCATCCTGCTTCTTGTGCCGCCCTGTCGATTTACATGGGCGACTGCCGTGATGTTGTCTGACTGGATCAGCACCGGCTGGTGTAGGAGCAGGGATTTTGCTTGACTTAGGGCATTGTAGATGGCCCTTAGTTCCAGAATATTTATGTGAAGGGAAGTCTCCTGACTCGACCATAGTCCTTGGAAGTTTCTTCCCTGTGTGACTGCCCCCCCAGCCTCGAAGGCTGGCATCCGTGGTCACCAGGACCCAGTCCTGTATGCCGAACCTGCGGCCCTCTAGAAGATGAGCACTCTGCAGCCACCACAGTAGAGACACCCTGGTTCTTGGAGACAGGGTTATTAAGCGATGCATCTGAAGATGCGATCCGGACCACTGGTCCAACAGGTCCCACTGAAAGATTCTGGCATGGAACCTGCCGCAGGGAATTGCTTCGTAAGAAGCCACCATCTTTCCCAGGACCCGCGTGCAGTGATGCACTGATACCTGTTTTGGTTTCAGGAGGTCTCTGACTAGAGATGACAACTCCCTGGCTTTCTCCTCCGGGAGAAACACTTTTCTCTGGACTGTATCCAGAATCATACCCAGGAACAGTAGCCGTGTCGTCGGAACCAGCTGTGACTTTGGGATATTCAGAATCCAGCCGTGCTGGTGCAGCACTTCCTGGGATAGTGCTACTCCCACCAACAACTGTTCCTTGGACCTCGCTTTTATTAGGAGATCGTCCAAGTACGGGATAATTAAAACTCCCTTTCTTCGAAGGAGTATCATCATTTCCGCCATAACCTTGGTAAATACCCTCGGTGCCGTGGACAGTCCAAACGGCAGCGTCTGGAATTGGTAATGGCAATCCTGTACCACAAATCTGAGGTACTCCTGGTGAGGATGGTAAATGGGGACATGCAAGTAAGCATCCTTGATGTCCAGGGATACCATGTAATCCCCCTCGTACAGGCTTGCAATAACCGCCCTGAGCGATTCCATCTTGAACTTGAATTTCTTTATGTATGTGTTCAAGGATTTCAAATTTAGAATGGGTCTCACCGAACCGTCCGGTTTCGGTACCACAAATAGTGTGGAATAATAACCCCGGCCTTGTTGAAGTAGGGGTACCTTGATTATCACCTGCTGAGAATACAGCTTGTGAATTGCCGTTAGCACCGCCTCCCTGTCTGAGGGAGCAATTGGCAAGGCAGATTTTAGGAACCGGTGGGGTGGGGACGCCTCGAATTCCAGCTTGTACCCCTGAGATACTATTTGCAGGATCCAGGGATCCACCTGTGAGCGAACCCACTGATCGCTGAAATTTTTGAGGCGACCCCCCACCGTACCTGGCTCCACCTGTGGAGCCCCTCCGTCATGCGGCGGACTTGGAAGAGGAAGCGGGGGAGGACTTTTGCTCCTGGGAACCTGCTGTTTGTTGCAGCCTTTTTCCCCTACCTCTGCCTCTGGACAGAAAAGACCCGCCTTTTCCACGCCTGTTTTTCTGGGTCCGAAAGGACTGAACCTGATAAAACGGCGCATTCTTAGGCTGTGAGGGGACATGGGGTAAAAATGCTGACTTCCCAGACGTTGCTGTGGAAACTAGGTCCGAGAGACCATTCCCAAATAATTCCTCACCCTTATATGGCAACACTTCCATGTGCTTTTTAGAATCTGCATCTCCTGTCCACTGGCGAGTCCATAAGCCTCTCCTAGCAGAAACGGACAATGCACTTACTTTAGATGCCAGTCGGCAGATTTCCCTCTGTGCATCTCTCATATATAAGACTGAGTCTTTTATATGGTCTATGGTTAACAGGATCGTGTCTCTGTCTAATGTGTCAATATTTTCTGACAGTTTATCTGACCAAGCAGCGGCAGCACTGCACATCCAAGCTGACGCAATAGCTGGCCTAAGTATAATGCCTGTGTGTGTATATACAGACTTCAGGATCGCCTCCTGCTTTCTATCAGCAGGTTCCTTGAGGGCGGCCGTATCCGGAGACGGTTGTGCCACCTTTTTAGACAAACGTGTGAGCGCTTTATCCACTCTAGGGGGTGTTTCCCAACGTGACCTATCCTCTGGCGGGAAAGGGAACGCCATTAGTACCTTCTTAGGAATTACCAATTTTTTATCAGGGAAAGCCCACGCTTCTTCACACACTTCATTTAATTCATCTGATGGGGGAAAAACTACGGGTAGTTTTTTTCTCTCCAAACATAATACCCTTTTTAGTGGTACCAGTAGTTATATCAGAAATGTTTAACACCTCTTTCATTGCCTCAATCATACAGTGAATGGCCTTAGTGGGCATCAGGTTTGACTCGTCGTCGACACTGGTGTCAGTATCAGTGTCGACATCTGGGTCTGCTTGAGGTAGCGGGCATTTTAGAGCCCCTGACGACCCATGCGACGCCTGGGCAGGCACGAGCTGAGAAGTCGGCTGTCCCACATTTGGCATGTCGTCGATTTTCTTATATAAGGAGTCTATACGTGCACTCATTACTTTCCATAAGCCCATCCACTCAGGTGTCTGCCCCGCAGGGGGTGACATCCCTTCTAAAGGCATCTGCTCCGCCTCCACATCATTATCCTCATCAAACATGTCGACACAGCCGTACCGACACACCGCACACACACAAGGAATGCTCCGAATGAGGACAGGACCCACAAAAGCCCTTTGGGGGGACAGAGTGAGAGTATGCCAGCACACACCAGAGCGCTATATAATGCAGGGACTAACTGAGTTATGTCCCCTATAGCTGCTTTTTATATTATATATGTATTGCGCCCAAATTTAGTGCCCCCCCTCTCTGTTTTTACCCTGTTCTGAAGTGTAGACTGCAGGGAAGAGCCAGGGAGCTTCCTTCCAGCGGATCTGTGAAGGAGAAATGGCGCCAGTGTGTCTGAGGGAGATAGCTCCGCCCCTTTTCCGCGGCCTATTCTCCCGCTTTTTTCTGGATTCTGGCAGGGGAATTTACCACATATATAGCCTCTAGGGCTATATATTGTGGTATTTTTGCAGCCAAGGTGTTTTTTATTGCAGCTCAGGGCGCCCCCCCCCAAGCGCCCTGCACCCTCAGTGACCGGAGTGTGAAGTGTGCATGAGGAGCAATGGCGCACAGCTGCAGTGCTGTGCGCTACCTTGGTGAAGACTGATGTCTTCTGCCGCCGTTTTTCCGGACCTCTTCTTGCTTCTGGCTCTGTAAGGGGGACGGCGGCGCGGCTCCGGGACCGAACACCAAGGACTGGGCCTGCGGTCGATCCCTCTGGAGCTAATGGTGTCCAGTAGCCTAAGAAGCCCAATCCGGCTGCAAGCAGGCGAGTTCGCTTCTTCTCCCCTTAGTCCCTCGCTGCAGTGAGCCTGTTGCCAGCAGGTCTCACTGAAAATAAAAAACCTAAAACTATACTTTCTTTCTAAGGGCTCAGGAGAGCCCCTAGTGTGCATCCAACCTCGGCCGGGCACGAAATCTAACTGAGGCTTGGAGGAGGGTCATAGTGGGAGGAGCCAGTGCACACCAGGTAGTCCTAAATCTTTCTAGAGTGCCCAGCCTCCTTCGGAGCCCGCTATTCCCCATGGTCCCAGCATCCACTAGGACGTTAGAGAAAGGTTTACGCAAGCAGTCAACATGGAAATGGTCAACACATAAAAAAGGTTGACACGAGTATGTTTTCTGGATTTTAATTTGTAGGTTTCAGCACATGAAACCCGAGTTAGTGTACCGCTGCGCTTGGCACAGGTCACCAACATAGTCCACGTGGATGGTAAAGTTTGCATATTTCAAATTTTTTCATGAGAGAGAAAAAAACAAAAAACACTTGTGTCGACTATTTGAACTTGACGACCATATGGTTTGGACCGTATACCAGTGAGTACAAGGTGTGTAACATCAGCAAGATGGGAGACCAGGATCAGAAGTTTCACAATGGAACATTCAATAAGCAGAGTGTTCTATTTACTGTAATGCAGGACTCAACAAATCCAGATATTGGTGCCTGGTGACCATGGCCAGGTACGCGGTGAGAAGGTGCCATGCCGGTCAGCCAAAGAGATATCGTCACCGCCAATCACTGCTCGCAGACCGGTAGTGGCTTCTGATTGGCTGCCACATCATGAGCTCCGATTGGTTCACGAGTCGGCGCCACATTTAAAATGTTTGCCCGCCTGCTCTTGGCCGCCCACCGCTCTGCCCCAATCATGGCCATTGTCTGGTTCCTCGGCCACTGCTGCCCAACATTCCTGCTAATGGTCCTCGTCTTGAACCTGTCCCGCAAACCTGCCTATCTGTGAGATTCACTCCCCTGCATCTTCATGGTGACTGGGCTGCATTCAGAGGGCTCCTGCTGTCCTCCTACTACAGCCTCAACGGTGTGGGACCCCCATAACAAATCCTCAGCCCACAGTGAGTACCGGAACTGTACCACCTCTGTCAAAAACATTTTTTTTCCCCGTTAACTTGGATCTGGCTTTTTCAGTGTTTTTCTTTGTAATGCGGACCTAGCTTATTCACTGTTTTTTTTTTATGTGGATCTAGCTTTTTAAGTGTTTATGTGGATATCATGCAGCTCTGGGGGTTAGCTGCTCAGTAGTATGTGTGTGTGGCTGCTGCACAGTGATGTGGCTGCGGATGGGCGCGGGGGAGGGGGGGGGGCAGTGACAGTTCTTTTGGGACGGTGATGCCTGGTTCCTACACTTTTATCCTGGCACTTACATTTTAGAAAAATTTCTTAAGCCCTGCTGTAATGGACAGTTTGGGTACCTATCGCTGAGCCACATCTCCTTACATTTATTTTTTCCCCCATTCCAAATTGAATAAAATATGTTCAGCAGCAAAGCAACATTGCTTATTATATTAGTGCACAGGACAGCCATATTTCCAGCAAACTTTACATGTGTTAGCCCAGTACCTGTATTCCCAATATTAATACATAAAACACTTAAATTATTTTTGTGGTTTTACAAATACCCAAAATGAACAAACTGTTCCTCTGCAGTATCATGTCATCTAGGCCTTGCCACCTGGCATTCCCATAGTCCGTTTTAAATGCTTTCTAAGGCCAGTCCAAGTATCTTAAGCACATAACGCAGCATAAGACAGCGCCTTGAAGTTTATCATATTGTAAGTCAAACATTTATAAATAAGGACATCAGACATCTGGCTTATACCATGCGCAGACTTACAATTACCTCTATTACACACCATACTGATGAAGTGGCTAATCTTATGGTGTAACCCTATCTAGTTAAGGAAACATTTTGTAGCTTAGGGTGTGTACACACGGTGAGATATTTTCTTTCGATTTTGACTATATAGTCAAAATCGCAAGAAAAGTTAGTGCAGATCGCAAGGTGACAGTCACCTTGCGATCCCTATTTGATCCCGATGCGCGGTCCCGCCAGGTCGGCATCGCAAGAAAAGATATACTGTGCAGGCAAGTCAATCCTTGCTAGATCGGTGTACTATCTAGTTCATCTCACATATCAATGACATCTCACATAAGCCAAAATCTCACATAGTCCATATCTCAAGAAAAGTTAGTCAAAATCTGTGCCATCTGGGCTCCGAGCAGGGGTGGTCTTCAGGTTGCCGAATGTCGGGATCCCGGCGCACAGTATACTGGCGCCGGAATCCCGACACCCGGCATACCAACAGATATTCTCCCTCGTGGGGGTCCACAACCGCCCTGGAGGGAGAATAAATAGCGTGGTAGCGCGCCACCGTGCCCGCAGCGTGGCGAGCGCAGCGAGCTCGCAAGGGGCTCATTTGCACTGGCCACGCTGTCGGTATGCCGGCGGTCGGGCTCCTGGCGCCAGTATGCTGGTCGCCAGGAGCCCGGCCGCCGGCATACCATACTACACCCCTGAGGAGTTCAAGGGAAATCGCAAGTGAAAATCGCGCATACCAAGGATCTCACCGTGTGTACACACCCTTAGGATACAAGCAGCTAAATAACAATTTGGATGTTAAACAAAAAAGAAATAAAAATAAAAAATTGGCAGCTGTTATATTTACCATAACAGATATAAGGGCGACAGACAATATGCCTGAGGGAATGTGATCCAGACAGACAGAATACTGACAGCAGAATCCCACCAGTAAGTACTGGGGTCAGGGGTAGGCACTAGGATGGAGGATTAGGGGGGAAGGAACAGGGGGCGGTTAAGGATAGGGTAAAAATACTTACCAGAAACCATCAGAATCGTGACTACTGGGATGTCATACCTAACCCATCTAATAACCTGTGGCATTTCCACCAGTGCATGCATGGGGAAGAGGCTGTTAGGGGTAGGGTTAAAATAATCGGTATCCGTAGGGATGCCTCCGTCAGGATCATGTGTTGGAATTTTGTACCCAATCCGCCTATGAGGTCTGCGGCTTTTCCACCAGTGTATCCCTGTGTACAACTAAGCCCCAAAAGGCTCACGGGAGCAGATACAGAGTATGCCAACTAGTTATAGGTAGTTGTAGCTATAAAGGATATTTAATGTGGACCTGCAAAACAAGTGTTATGTACACCAGCTTTTAGGACCAGAAATGGCACCATACTATGATAAGTATGGACTTAAGTTTTTGCAGAAAAGTCCATGTAAAAGGTATACATAACATTGTCTACATGGGAAATTGGCAATGCCATCACCTGAGAAGACTGCTTTAGTGCGTCTGAATGGTCTCTGAATTTGGCACAACAGTGTCTTGGTATGCCCTGACAGAGTATTAGAAAAAATAAACTACGTTTTCCATATAGGCAGGGGAATGTATATATTTATGCTGTTATTTCCAAAATTATTTTTCTTTACATTTTCAGCTAGCAGTTGTACTTTTGCATAAAGCCACACATACTGTACATCCCCACAATTAGGTTATATGCTATAAGAGAGAAAATGTTTGAGGAAGGTTATAATGGAACACTTGATTATGTTATATGCATACCAGAGTCACAGTAGTAGGGATTATAAAAATATATTAGGGAAATATACAGTAAATAGGTAGAACAGTAAATTAGCTAGCCAGTAGGATTGTTTTTGCCCTAAAATACTGAATAAATGTTTAATATACCAAGTCTCAACAGTCTTCAGAGCTTTGGAGACTTATTTAAACCAGTAGTGGCCCCTAGTGGTGGAAACCTAAAAGATCTGTTTCAGTTATTCCTTAAAATGTTTTTCTGTATACTGCACTGTCAAATCAGTACGCACCTAATGACATGTAACATATCAACAGGTTCCAAAGCATGATGTGCATTAGAGACTACTTCGTGTTTCCAGCTCCTTTCTTACAGAAAACTAAACCTCACTACAAAAAGGAAAACCGTACATGCCGAATCAGTTATATAACGGGCCTGTTTTATAAGGCCTCATTCAGATAAAAGTTTCTGAAGACCTTCTGCTTACTGGATTCCAAGTAGAAAACTCTCCTGAAATTAGCAATGTTAATAACCGTGAAGCCTGCACACCTACTTGCATAAAGGTGACAGTAAAGCGCAGTTAATATTACACAATCCACCCTTGTGTCCACCCAATCACCTCTGAACATGCCCTGAAATTGGAATGGGGTACAAATTATTTTAGGCTACTTGCAATACTGAACCTACTCTTAATAATGCACTAAAAAAAACATTTAAAAAAAACTAACATTATTTGCAACTATTTGCTCACCTAAAACAAAAAGATAAGAGAGTTTTTAAAGATTTACCTACTAACTACTCTATATACTTCTCGGAATCACTGTACATCTTGTTTCATGCTATTTTCTTAAGTTATTCCTATATTATATTATTCAAATCATGAAACCCCACCATAATTTTCTTCTAAAATTCCAAGTTCTTAGTAGTCTATTTACGCTTCCTCAGCTAGTTCCCAGTCACCAACCTACTCTGCTGCTCAAGTAAAACTTATAGAAGAATGTGGTGACTTGCGCCCTTCTAGCTGCTGCTTAGATCCACTCACAAGAGCACCAAACTCGTTGGAAACATATATACAAAACAATGGAGAGCGATCCTTAAGCGCTGCTAGATGATCCCAACAGTTCCTGATGACCTGTATATTATCGATATGGGTGGAAGAATAAAATCAATCAACCAGTGAACACTGTACTGTAATCACTGTATGGGAACCTTTGAACTCACCATAACTCAGTGAGATGCGTTCACGTAAAGGTTTCTTTGATTGGTCGTAGTTTAATTTCCACCAATAGCCACATATAAGCACATATGAAATGACACTCACCTGGGCTTAAAGGCCCTATATGCACAAAAAGGTTTATTTCATCCACGTATTTTCAAGCAGGCAGACGTGACCAAAGGTTCATAAAAACAATTTATTCGTCCATAAAAGATAGTCCATAAAGACATACAAGTAAAATAGTTCCTCCTGATTAAGCTGGGAGATGTTTTGTTCCACTCTAAACCCGAAGTGTATATGGAAGACTCCTTTTAAGAAAAAAACACTCCTCACCATACCGTTCCCAGGACACGAGTAAGATGGGGCGTTCCCTCTCAGATGTTTAGCGAAAAAAAGGCTTCCAATCAATAGGGTAAGTTGGAGTGAACACCAGCAATCAGGGGATCTCCAGAACACCAACGCGTTTCGGAATGTCTTCCTTCCTCAGGGTGTAGAGTAAAACAAAACACTGGGGTTTTTATACCCTATAACCTTGGTCACATGATCTCTTCTGCCAATTTAATAATTAATCCCTAAAAAATACCTTAATTCCTATACAATAGGTTTCTATATGCAATATTTACTACATCCATATTGTGAATATACAAATTTTATACATAAGTTGATAAAACACATAGTATATCTACATATTTAGTAACTTCAATATCTAAATTGGTTATATATAAAGCCTGTCCGGTACCATAGGGTCCATTACTCTCTCTATTAGTATTACCGTAACCAAACCCGTTCTATTCTAACCCATTCTCCACAATTTTAGGTTTACCTTATACCCATAATTCTTAGCAGCATATTATTAAACCATTGGTAGCTCAGTTGTTATGGCAACCGCACGTTCACAGTTCTTTATATAATTTCTGGACGCAATGTTCATGATCTATGACCCCACTTCCGGATTCGCGTCGCATCACTTCCTGCTTGTGAACCGCAAACAATGCAGCACCTCCTGGCGACGGATAGATCCGGATAGACGCGGCTATTTGCTTTCCCAATACGTCACTTCCTGGTTATGAACCGCAAGCCGGAAGGGATCATAACACCGTAGGGAAAGAGGATCGTCTCAGTTCTGTCTCATAGGTTCAATAGATCCCAGTTTTCTAGAGGGTATGCGCCCTCATTATGTATGCAATATTCACCATAAAAAATATGATAAAAGGGTACATATTAGTACGATAAAAGTGTACATATTAGTACATATATTAAAGCATACAAATACCATATTCTAACATATTGATAAAGTATCGTTAGCAACATGATAAATACCCATGATCTCATACTGTCAAACGGTGCTACATAAATAAGATTCACAAAAACCACTTGGTTTCAAATTCAACATTTAAACCTTTAGGAGCCAGGGTTCTAATTTCATAAATACTCCTCATCTCCTCTTTGGCTAATGTTTCTTCCTTATTGTTTGTTCTCCAATTGGGTTGTACAGCCTTTATTCCACAAAAACTCTTCATGTATTTGATATTACACTCATGTTTATCCTTAAAATGCAGTGACACATTATGTGTCTCTAATCCCTTTTTTATGTTTCTAACATGTTCAGCTAGTCTGACTTTGAGCATCCTGGATGTCCTACCTATATATTGTTTTTTACATTCACATTCCAATAGGTATACTACATCCTTTGTATTGCACGTAATGAAATCTTTAATCACATACGTTTTTCCTGTTTGTGTGGACCTATACTCCGTGATCTTATTTGTTTCACTAGTACATACACGACACATCTGACACATTCCACATCTAAAGAAACCCTTAGATTTATTCCTGGTCATCATCCTAGGTACAGATAGGACACTCTTAACAATGTTATCCTTTAAGTTACGTGCCTTCCGATACACAAATCGGGGACGTTCTGAAACATAGGGTTGCAATAAGGGGTCGTTTTTCAAAATACCCCAATGTTTTTTAATAATGCCTTCTATTTGTCTGTGTTGGCTGTTATACCCCGTAATAAATGGGATGTTATTATTACTCTTAGAACTATTCCCACCAGCCAATTTCAACGTATCAGAAGGAATTGTACGGACCTCAACAATTTTGAGGAACAAGCTGGAACTCTTAGCAATCAGTTCATAGCTAAAGGTTACAACAAAGAAATGATTGACAAAGCAAGAGATGGTGTACTGGTATTAAATAGAGATCATATGCTAAAAGGTGAAAAAAAGGGAAATAGTTCTAAGAGTAATAATAACATCCCATTTATTACGGGGTATAACAGCCAACACAGACAAATAGAAGGCATTATTAAAAAACATTGGGGTATTTTGAAAAACGACCCCTTATTGCAACCCTATGTTTCAGAACGTCCCCGATTTGTGTATCGGAAGGCACGTAACTTAAAGGATAACATTGTTAAGAGTGTCCTATCTGTACCTAGGATGATGACCAGGAATAAATCTAAGGGTTTCTTTAGATGTGGAATGTGTCAGATGTGTCGTGTATGTACTAGTGAAACAAATAAGATCACGGAGTATAGGTCCACACAAACAGGAAAAACGTATGTGATTAAAGATTTCATTACGTGCAATACAAAGGATGTAGTATACCTATTGGAATGTGAATGTAAAAAACAATATATAGGTAGGACATCCAGGATGCTCAAAGTCAGACTAGCTGAACATGTTAGAAACATAAAAAAGGGATTAGAGACACATAATGTGTCACTGCATTTTAAGGATAAACATGAGTGTAATATCAAATACATGAAGAGTTTTTGTGGAATAAAGGCTGTACAACCCAATTGGAGAACAAACAATAAGGAAGAAACATTAGCCAAAGAGGAGATGAGGAGTATTTATGAAATTAGAACCCTGGCTCCTAAAGGTTTAAATGTTGAATTTGAAACCAAGTGGTTTTTGTGAATCTTATTTATGTAGCACCGTTTGACAGTATGAGATCATGGGTATTTATCATGTTGCTAACGATACTTTATCAATATGTTAGAATATGGTATTTGTATGCTTTAATATATGTACTAATATGTACACTTTTATCGTACTAATATGTACCCTTTTATCATATTTTTTATGGTGAATATTGCATACATAATGAGGGCGCATACCCTCTAGAAAACTGGGATCTATTGAACCTATGAGACAGAACTGAGACGATCCTCTTTCCCTACGGTGTTATGATCCCTTCCGGCTTGCGGTTCATAACCAGGAAGTGACGTATTGGGAAAGCAAATAGCCGCGTCTATCCGGATCTATCCGTCGCCAGGAGGTGCTGCATTGTTTGCGGTTCACAAGCAGGAAGTGATGCGACGCGAATCCGGAAGTGGGGTCATAGATCATGAACATTGCGTCCAGAAATTATATAAAGAACTGTGAACGTGCGGTTGCCATAACAACTGAGCTACCAATGGTTTAATAATATGCTGCTAAGAATTATGGGTATAAGGTAAACCTAAAATTGTGGAGAATGGGTTAGAATAGAACGGGTTTGGTTACGGTAATACTAATAGAGAGAGTAATGGACCCTATGGTACCGGACAGGCTTTATATATAACCAATTTAGATATTGAAGTTACTAAATATGTAGATATACTATGTGTTTTATCAACTTATGTATAAAATTTGTATATTCACAATATGGATGTAGTAAATATTGCATATAGAAACCTATTGTATAGGAATTAAGGTATTTTTTAGGGATTAATTATTAAATTGGCAGAAGAGATCATGTGACCAAGGTTATAGGGTATAAAAACCCCAGTGTTTTGTTTTACTCTACACCCTGAGGAAGGAAGACATTCCAAAACGCGTTGGTGTTCTGGAGATCCCCTGATTGCTGGTGTTCACTCCAACTTACCCTATTGATTGGAAGCCTTTTTTTCGCTAAACATCTGAGAGGGAACGCCCCATCTTACTCGTGTCCTGGGAACGGTATGGTGAGGAGTGTTTTTTTCTTAAAAGGAGTCTTCCATATACACTTCGGGTTTAGAGTGGAACAAAACATCTCCCAGCTTAATCAGGAGGAACTATTTTACTTTTATGTCTTTATGGACTATCTTTTATGGACGAATAAATTGTTTTTATGAACCTTTGGTCACGTCTGCCTGCTTGAAAATACGTGGATGAAAGAAACCTTTTTGTGCATATAGGGCCTTTAAGCCCAGGTGAGTGTCATTTCATATGTGCTTATATGTGGCTATTGGTGGAAATTAAACTACGACCAATCAAAGAAACCTTTACGTGAACGCATCTCACTGAGTTATGGTGAGTTCAAAGGTTCCCATACAGTGATTACAGTACAGTGTTCACTGGTTGATTGATTTTATTCTTCCACCCATATCGATAATATACAGGTCATCAGGAACTGTTGGGATCATCTAGCAGCGCTTAAGGATCGCTGCTGCTCAAGTAATTGCAGTCTATATGGGATACATATGATAATATCATACGGGAATCATGGCAGCGAGTCCGCTCACCACACATCAGGCCTGGTGGCTCGCTTCGCTCGAACACACGTTATATTCCCACTCGGTTGGTGGCGTGGACACGCCAACCAAGTGGTAACAACAAGAACTTGTCGGGATTCTACAGGCATTCGGGATTCCAGCATCGGTCTCCTGATTGCCAGGATCCTGTCAGCATCCCGTCCATACAGTCCTGTGATTCTTCATGTTTTTAAACAGCACAACAGTGGGCATTTCACAAATGTAATACAACAGGTAAGTAGTACAAGTGAATCTAGTCAGAGTGAAAACATCTGTGCTGCTAATTAGAGATCTGGAGGACAAACAGCAGAAAATGTATCATAGGAAAGGGTTAAGAACTGCTCCTTAGCACCAATCCCTGAGACTGTAAACTTGACTGAGTTTGGATGCCAAGAAGGGCAACCTCATCAGACTAAATTTAAGATTATGTTTATGTCATCAACCCAGGACTTTCCTAGCCTTGCGGCATGCTGCATTGTCCTCTCGAATTCACACCTGGATACACAGCGGCAATAATCAGATGTACCTGATCTATAATGCTCAGATGAGATACTGAAAGGACACATCTGTTCTTGTATCAAGGGATCTAAAGTGTGTAACAATGCAGCCACATATAGGAGGCTGGACCTTTGTGCGCATACAAGGCTTGCCATATCCTGTTTCATCAATGTGAAACTGCACAAACTGATATTCATGACACCAGGCAATGTTTTTCCAGCATCTGATATTTCCATTTCTCAGCCCACTTTAACCGCACCTTGTATTTAACTGATAGAAGTTAATGTCTATGTTGCTGTAAGCGGACATATCTTATGCGACAAAGTAGGTGTGCATTCTGACATCTCTTAAATCACCCCACCAGTAACCAGCTATGTGTTTGCAAATTACTCTGCACATGTTGTGCCAGGCTACTGTACCCTTTAATCAATGTTTCCGCCACAGGTTGGTCACTGATTGGATATCATAAAAACCATGGCCTAATCTCATAGAAACAAAGAACTACTTGGCCCATCTAGTCTACCCTAAACTATACTATACACGCACACATTTTACTCACTAGGGTTCATTTGTGTTGGAAGCCAGTTAACCTACCAGTATATTTTTGGATTGTGGAGGAAACTGGAGTCCCCAGAGAAAACCCACGCAAGCACAGGGAGAATATACAAACTCTGCAACAGAGTGTTTTGTGTTGCTGTCTGAGATACACCCATACAGGTGCTACAGTAATTGTGCACACCAGACACCTTCATTTACAGCCAACTCCCACCTTGCACATTCTCTGGCGGAATCACAGACGTCTACTATCCCATTGTTACCTCTGCTCAGCTGCTGGAAAAGCATTTTTGGAACAGATTATGATGATGCGCCGCCAATTATATGGGATGAGCAGAGGTAACAAATAGGTCTGCATTTCCATGTACAATATATTTTAATGAATCATCTGAAGAGTGTAGAAAATCTTTTTAACCTGTCACGTACACTTTTATTTATATTTTTCAAAGTTAATTATTTAGCAATAGTAATTCTGCATTAAAATGTATTGTGTCATTTTTCAGTTTGTAACTTGAGAAGTTGTTTTAAATTCTTTCATTTACATATTCAGAGAAAACTAATTTAATCAGGATGCCACATCCAGCTGTAAATGTGTATATAGAAGTACATGTAGAAACACATGGTCTCCTTTCAGATTTTTTGGTTTATTTATCAAGTCCACAAAGCCAGACTGACTTGCTAGAATTTAATTAAAGCCAGGTTTACACTATTTTTATATTCAATAAAAACTGAAGAATGTTGTGCCTATCTTCAACAGCTATGGGGTCCTGTGAGCAGCTGTCTGAGAACTTTAAAATAAGATTTTACTTACCGATAAATCTATTTCTCGTAGTCCGTAGTGGATGCTGGGACTCCGTCAGGACCATGGGGAATAGCGGCTCCGCAGGAGACAGGGCACAAAATTTAAAAGTTTGACCACTAGGTGGTGTGTACTGGCTCCTCCCCCTATGACCCTCCTCCAAGCCTCAGTTAGGATACTGTGCCCGGACGAGCGTACACAATAAGGAAGGATTTTGAATCCCGGGTAAGACTCATACCAGCCACACCAATCACACCGTACAACTTGTGATCTGAACCCAGTTAACAGTATGACAAACGTAGGAGCCTCTGAACAGACGGCTCACAACAATAACAACCCGATTTTTTTGTAACAATAACTATGTACAAGTATTGCAGACAATCCGCACTTGGGATGGGCGCCCAGCATCCACTACGGACTACGAGAAATAGATTTATCGGTAAGTAAAATCTTATTTTCTCTGACGTCCTAGTGGATGCTGGGACTCCGTCAGGACCATGGGGATTATACCAAAGCTCCCAAACGGGCGGGAGAGTGCGGATGACTCTGCAGCACCGAATGAGAGAACTCCAGGTCCTCCTTAGCCAGGGTATCAAATTTGTAGAATTTTACAAACGTGTTCTCCCCTGACCACGTAGCTGCTCGGCAGAGTTGTAATGCCGAGACCCCTCGGGCAGCCGCCCAAGATGAGCCCACCTTCCTTGTGGAATGGGCCTTGACAGATTTAGGCTGTGGCAGGCCTGCCACAGAATGTGCAAGTTGAATTGTGCTACAAATCCAACGAGCAATCGTCTGCTTAGAAGCAGGAGCACCCAGCTTGTTGGGTGCATACAGTATAAACAGCGAGTCAGATTTTCTGACTCCAGCCGTCCTTGAAATATATATTTTCAATGCTCTGACAACGTCCAGCAACTTGGAATCCTCCAAATCGCTAGTAGCCGCAGGCACCACAATAGGCTGGTTCAGGTGAAACGCTGAAACCACCTTAGGCAGAAAGTGAGGACGCGTCCGCAGTTCTGCCCTGTCCGAATGGAAAATCAGATATGGGCTTTTATACGATAAAGCCGCCAATTCTGACACTCTCCTGGCTAAAGCCAGGGCCAGTAGCATGGTTACTTTCCATGTAAGATATTTCAAATCCACCGATTTGAGTGGCTCAAACCAATGGGATTTGAGAAAATCCAAAACTACATTAAGATCCCACGGTGCCACTGGGGGCACAACCGGGGGCTGTATATGTAGTACTCCTTTTACAAAAGTCTGGACTTCAGGAACTGAAGCCAATTCTTTCTGGAAGAAAATCGACAGGGCCGAAATTTGAACCTTAATGGACCCTAATTTGAGGCCCATAGACAATCCTGTTTGCAGGAAATGTAGGAATCGACCCAGTTGAAATTCCTCCGTCGGGGCCTTCCTGGCCTCACACCACGCAACATATTTTCTCCAAATGCGGTGATAATGTTGTGCAGTCACCTCCTTCCTGGCTTTTACCAGGGTAGGGATGACCTCTTCCGGAATGCCTTTTTCCCTTAGGATTCGGCGTTCAACCGCCATGCCGTCAAACGCAGCCGCGGTAAGTCTTGGAATAGACACGGTCCCTGCTGAAGCAGGTCCCGTCTTAGAGGTAGAGGCCACGGATCTTCCGTGAGCATCTCCTGAAGTTCCGGGTACCAAGTTCTTCTTGGCCAATCCGGAGCCCTGAGTATCGTTCTTACTCCCCTTTGCCGTATAATTCTCAGTACTTTTGGTATGAGAGGCAGAGGAGGAAACACATACACTGACTGGTACACCCATGGTGTTACCAGAGCGTCTACAGCTATTGCCTGAGGGTCTCTTGACCTGGCGCAATACCTGTCCAGTTTTTTGTTGAGGCGGGACGCCATCATGTCCACCATTGGTCTTTCCCAATGGACCACAATCATGTGGAAGACTTCTGGATGAAGTCCCCACTCTCCCGGGTGCAGATCGTGTCTGCTGAGGAAGTCTGCTTCCCAGTTGTCCACTCCCGGGATGAACACAGCTGACAGTGCTAACACATGATTTTCTGCCCAGCGGAGAATCCTTGCAGCTTCTGCCATTGCCCTCCTGCTTCTTGTGCCGCCCTGTCTGTTTACGTGGGCGACTGCCGTGATGTTGTCCGACTGAATCAACACCGGCTGACCCTGAAGCAGAGGTTTTGCCAGGCTTAGAGCATTGTAGATTGCTCTTAGCTCCAGTATATTTATGTGAAGAGACGTCTCCAGGCTTGACCACACGCCCTGGAAGTTTCTTCCCTGTGTGACCGCTCCCCAGCCTCTCAGGCTGGCATCCGTGATCACTAGGACCCAGTTCTGTATGCCGAATCTGCGGCCCTCTAACAGATGAGCACTCTGCAACCACCATAGCAGAGACACTCTTGTCCTTGTGGACAATTTTATCCGCTGATGCATCTGCAGATGCGATCCGGACCATTTGTCCAGCAGATCCCACTGAAAAGTTCGTGCATGGAATCTGCCGAATGGAATCGCTTCGTAAGAAGCTACCATTTTTCCCAGGACTCTTGTGCATTGATGCACAGATACTTTTCCTGGTTTTAGGAGGTTCCTGACTAGATCGGATAACTCCCTGGCTTTCTCCTCCGGAAGAAATACCTTTTTCTGAACAGTGTCCAGAATCATCCCTAGGAACAACAGACGTGTCGTCGGGATCAGTTGGGATTTTGGAAAATTCAGAATCCACCCGTGTTGTTGGAGCACTACTTGGGTTAGTGCTACTCCGACCTCCAGCTGTTCTCTGGATCTTGCCCTTATCAGGAGATCGTCCAAGTAAGGGATAATTAAGACGCCTTCTCTTCGAAGAAGGATCATCATTTCGGCCATTACCTTGGTAAAGACCCGGGGTGCCGTGGACAATCCAAACGGCAGCGTCTGAAACTGATAATGACAGTTTTGGACCACGAACCTGAGGTACCCTTGGTGTGAAGGACAAATTGGAACATGAAGGTAAGCATCCTTGATGTCCAAGGACACCATAAGATCCCCTTCTTCCAGATTCGCTATCACTGCTCTGAGTGACTCCATCTTGAACTTGAATTTTTGTATGTACAGGTTCAGAGATTTTAGATTTAGAATCGGTCTTACTGAACCGTCCGGCTTCGGTACCACAAATAGCGTGGAGTAATACCCCTGTCCCTGTTGTAGGAGGGGTACCTTGACTATCACCTGCTGAGAATACAGCTTGTGAATGGCCTCCAATACCGTCGCCCTGTCGGAGGGAGACGTTGGCAAAGCAGACTTTAGGAAACGGCGAGGAGGGGACTTCTCGAATTCCAACCTGTAACCCTGAGATACTACCTGCAGGATCCAGGGGTCCACCTGCGAGTGAGCCCACTGTGCGCTGAAATGTTTGAGGCGACCCCCCACCGCCCCTGAGTCTGCTTGTAAGGTCCCAGCGTCATGCTGACGCCTTTGTAGAAGCCGGGGAGGGCTTCTGCTCCTGGGAAGGAGCTGCTTGTTGCAGTCTCTTACCCTTTCCTTTGCCTCGGGGCAAATAGGAATGTCCTTTTGCTCGTTTGTTCTTATAGGAACGAAAGGACTGCGGCTGAAAAGCCTGCGGCTTTTTCTGCTGGGAGGTGACCTGGGGTAAAAAGGTGGATTTTCCGGCCGTTGCCGTGGCCACCAGATCCGATAGACCGACCCCAAATAATTCCTCCCCCTTATACGACAATACTTCCATATGTCGTTTGGAATCCGCATCACCTGACCACTGGCGCGTCCATAAACTTCTTCTGGCAGATATGGACATCGCACTTACTCTTGATGCCAGAGTGCAAATATCTCTCTGTGCATCTCACATATAAAGAAATGCATCCTTTAACTTGATAAGCGTGTGAGCGCCTTATCCACCCTAGGAGGTGTTTCCCAGCGCGCCCTAACCTCTGGCGGGAAAGGGTATAATGCCAATAACTTCTTTGAAATTAGCAGTTTTCTATCTGGGGTAACCCACGCTTCATCACACACTTCATTCAGTTCCTCTGATTCAGGAAAAACTATCGGTAGTTTTTTCACACCCCACATAATACCCCTTTTTGTGGTACTTGCAGTATCAGAGATATGCAAAGCCTCCTTCATTGCCGTGATCATATAACGTGTGGCCCTACTGGAAAATACGTTTGTTTCTTCACCGTCGACACTGGATTCAGTGTCAGGGTCTGTGTCGACCGACTGAGGTAAAGGGCGTTTTACAGCCCCTGACAGTGTCTGAGACGCCTGGACAGGTACTAACTGGTTTGCCGGCTGTCTCATGTCGTCAACCGACTTTTGTAGCGTGCTGACACTATCCTGTAATTCCATAAACAAAGCCATCCATTCTGGTGTCGACTCCCTAGGGGGTGACATCACCATTACAGGCAATTGCTCCGCCTCCACGCCAACATCGTCCTCATACATGTCGACACACACGTACCGACACACAGCAGACACACAGGGAATGCTCTGATAGAAGACAGGACCCCACTAGCCCTTTGGGGAGACAGAGGGAGAGTTTGCCAGCACACACCCAAGCGCTATAAATATATATAGGGACAACCTTAATAAGTGTGTTCCCTTTATAGCAGCTCAAATATTATAAATATCGCCAATAAGTGCCCCCCCTCTCTGTTTTTACCCTGTTTCTGTAGTGCAGTGCAGGGGAGAGTCCTGGGAGCCTTCCTCGCAGCGGAGCTGGGCAGGAAAATGGCGCTGTGTGCTGAGGAGAATAGGACCCGCCCCCTTTTCGGCGGGCTTCTTCTCCCGGTTTTTTTGGAACCTGGCAGGAGTTAAATACATCCATATAGCCCCAGGGGCTATATGTGATATATTTTAGCCAGAATAGGTATATTACATTGCTGCCCAGGGCGCCCCCCCCAGCGCCCTGCACCCTCAGTGACCGCTGGTGTGAAGTGTGCGGAGAGCAATGGCGCACAGCTGCAGTGCTGTGCGCTACCTCATGAAGACTGAGACGTCTTCTGCCGCCGGTTTCTGGACCTCTTCTATATTCGGCATCTGCAAGGGGGTCGGCGGCGCGGCTCCGGTGACCCATCCAGGCTGTACCTGTGATCGTCCCTCTGGAGCTAGTGTCCAGTAGCCTAAGAAGCAAATCCATCCTGCACGCAGGTGAGTTCACTTCTTCTCCCCTAAGTCCCTCGTTGCAGTGAGCCTGTTGCCAGCAGGACTCACTGAAAATAAAAAACCTAACAAACTTTTTCTAAGCAGCTCTTTAGGAGAGCCACCTAGATTGCACCCTGCTCGGACGGGCACAAAAACCTAACTGAGGCTTGGAGGAGGGTCATAGGGGGAGGAGCCAGTACACACCACCTAGTGGTCAAACTTTTAAATTTTGTGCCCTGTCTCCTGCGGAGCCGCTATTCCCCATGGTCCTGACGGAGTCCCAGCATCCACTAGGACGTCAGAGAAAATAAAGATAGAAAATCAACTGTAAGGTAGGGGAAAGCTGTAGCAAAAGATATACCGTATATACTCGAGTATAAGCCGACTTTTTCAGCACATTTTTCTATGCTGAAAAAGCCCCCCTCGGCTTATACTCGAGTCAGCTCATGGCCGCAGCAGACGCCATGGGCTGTGTGGGCGTCCGCTGCAGCCGGCTCCAGGGACAGACACTAGAGGTCATTATTGACCTCTAGTGTCTGTGCGGCGCTGCTATGGGAGAGACGTCATGACGTCTCTCCCATAGAGAGGAGCAGGCGGGCGAGCGGCCAGACGGACGGACAGAGCAGCAGCAGCAGCGGTCGGGAAGCAGGAGCGGGGCAGTGGTATTGTTTTTATTATTTTGTGTGTGTGTGTGTGTGTGTGTGTAAGCGGCGATGGGGGCACAGCGACAGGGAGCAAATAAAGAGGGGGCACAACTACTGGAGGCAAAGAAAGAGGGGGCACAGAAAGAGGGGGCACAACTACTGGGGGCAAAGAAAGAGGGGGCACAACTACTGGGGGCATGTTTTTATCTGGCACTGTGGGGGGATATCTGTCACTGCGGGTATATGTGGCACTGGGGGCACAGCCCTAGCAACAAGCATTACCCCCTGGCAACAAGCATAACACCTACCGCATGAAACCCCTGGCAACGAGCATGACACCCTGAGCATGAAAACCCCTGGCACCGTGCATTTCCCACCCTAGGCTTATACTCGAGTCAATAATTTTTCCCAGTTTTTGTGGTAAAATTAGGTGCCTCGGCATATATTCGGGTCGATTTATACTCGAGTATATACAGTAACCTATACAGAATCCCAGTGTGAAATGTCCACTGTCAGAAATGTTAAATGAAGGGAATCTAGGCAATATTTGGATTATCAAGTGCGACAGGAACAGCACAAACCCAACATGGTTATAGAACTACTGGATGCGAGATCCAATCCAGGTTATTATTTTGGATGTTCAAGCCTGAGCAGCAGCAGACATGATTACAGACACCTGTCGGTTTGTTTTAAAAAGGTTTTCATCACAAGAGACAGGGCTCCTGATGGTGAATTAGTTGCCCAGGTGAAGGGCAAAGGGGTTGGCTAGTGTTAGGAGTCCTAGATCTGCTGTTTGCGTGACTTTCTGTGACCTGTGCTATAACCTATGACTTGCCTGTAACCTGCTAACATTGTGCTAAGATCTGTCTTGGAAACTGTGGAGAAATAAACCATAAGTCATTTGGAACTTTTACATTGGTGTATGTGATCCTTGTCACACAAGAAATATACGTATTAAACTGATCACAAATTCAAAGAAAACCTAAAATCATGGCACATGGCCTGCAGAACTTTTTAGCTGCTGTTGGAGTCCACAGCCCAGCATTATTACACATTATCACCATAAAAAAGCCATCAGACACAAACCTTTCCTGCAAACTAATCACAAAACTCAACAGCATTTTAAAGAAAGGAATACCTTGTAAACTGCCAAGCATGGAGGTGGAAGGATTATGCAATGAGATTATATATGGCAGCAGAATTACAGTCTGTGTGGAAGGAAGAAGGGGTTCAAGTAAACACTAAAATCCTAGGTGCTAGTGATCCTGAGTTTGGAGAAACAGCAGGTTTATGAGGAACTAAAGATTGACTGCTCTGTAATGACCTTCACTGTACCAAACCTAATTACATAAGTACTGAAACTCTGAGCAGAGATCTCGAACCTATAGTGCAGCGATTCCCAACCTCGGTCCTCCAGGTACACTAACATTCCAGGTTTTAAGGATAGCTATGCTTGAGCACAAATGGTTTTAATAAAAAATAACTACAGAAAGTTACTAATTAAATAATCTATGCTCAACATGGCTATCCTTAAAACTTGGACTGTTTATGTGGCTTGAGGAGAGAGGTTGGGAAATACTGCTGCAGTGCATACAAGAAACCAAAATACTATTTGAGCAACAAAAAAATCTTAAAATGCAAATAGAAAAACTCTTAACTGGCTATAAAAAATAAACAACCCATCAGTACTAACCGAGACTATGGGGCCAATTTATCAACGAGTTTTAGCGATTTAAAACTTGCTGCGTGTGACAAATGGTGTTCCAGCCAATCGGCTCCTGTCGTGTGTTTGAAAAATAACAGCGGACTGGCTGTAGAACCAGTTATTATACACAGCGAGTTTTAAATAGTTAAAACTCGCTGTTAAATGGGTACCTGTTTTTTTTCAATTGTTAAATTCAGCAAACAAGTGAATTAAAATGTGAAGAAACAGCCAAGTTTGTACCCTGCATACTGTAGATTGTGTCTATTCAGAGGTTCAACGAAACCCTCAATTTGACCATGGGGTGCCCAAATTATTGCATACAAATAATATGTAACAACCCTTAATATTCAGGTTTCACCCATTCTGACAGTTAATACATTCCTTCATCATAGTACAGTAATTGAGGCATCCCTGCTCCCCACGCATACACGATAGGAGTGACACCACTGCTCCCCACGCATACACGATAGTAGTGACACCACTGCTCCCCACGCATACACGATAGGAGTGACACCACTGCTCTCCACGCATACACGATAGGAGTGACATCACTGCCCCCCACGCATACACGATAGGAGTGACACCACTGCTCCCCACGCATACACGATAGGAGTGACACCACTGCTCTCCACGCATACACGATAGGAGTGACACCACTGCTCCCCACGCATACACGATAGGAGTGACACCACTGCTCCCCACGCATACACGATAGGAGTGACACCACTGCTCCCCACGCATACACGATAGGAGTGACACCACTGCTCTCCACGCATACACGATAGGAGTGACACCACAGCTCTCCACGCATACACGATAGGAGTGACACCACTGCTCCCCACGCATACACGATAGGAGTGACACCACTGCTCCCCACGCATACACGATAGGAGAGACACCACTGCTCCCCACGCATACACGATAGGAGTGACACCACTGCTCCCCACGCATACACGATAGGAGTGACACCACTGCTCCCCACGCATACACGATAGGAGTGACACCACTGCTCCCCACGCATACACGATAGGAGTGACATCACTGCCCCCCACGCATACACGATAGGAGTGACACCACTGCTCCCCACGCATACACGATAGGAGTGACACCACTGCTCCCCACGCATACACGATAGGAGTGACACCACTGCTCCCCACGCATACACGATAGGAGTGACATCACTGCCCCCCACGCATACACGATAGGAGTGACACCACTGCTCCCCACGCATACACGATAGGGGTGACACCACTGCTCCCCACGCATACACGATAGGAGTGACACCACTGCTCCCCACGCATACACGATAGGAGTGACACCACTGCTCCCCACGCATACACGATAGGAGTGACACCACTGCCCCCCACGCATACACGATAGGAGTGACACCACTGCTCCCCACGCATACACGATAGGAGTGACACCACTGCTCCCCACGCATACACGATAGGAGTGACACCACTGCTCCCCACGCATACACGATAGGAGTGACACCACTGCTCCCCACGCATACACGATAGGAGTGACACCACTGCTCCCCACGCATACACGATAGTAGTGACACCACTGCTCCCCACGCATACACGATAGGAGAGACACCACTGCTCCCCACGCATACACGATAGGAGAGACACCACTGCTCCCCACGCATACACGATAGGAGTGACACCACTGCTCCCCACGCATACACGATAGGAGTGACACCACTGCTCCCCACGCATACACGATAGGAGTGACACCACTGCTCCCCACGCATACACGATAGGAGTGACATCACTGCCCCCCACGCATACACGATAGGAGTGACACCACTGCTCCCCACGCATACACGATAGGAGTGACACCACTGCTCCCCACGCATACACGATAGGAGTGACACCACTGCTCCCCACGCATACACGATAGGAGTGACACCACTGCTCCCCACGCATACACGATAGGAGTGACACCACTGCTCTCCACGCATACACGATAGGGGTGACACCACTGCTCTCCAAGCATACACGATAGGAGTGACACCACTGCTCCCCACGCATACACGATAGGAGTGACACCACTGCTCCCCACGCATACACGATAGGAGTGACACCACTGCTCCCCACGCATACACGATAGGAGTGACACCACTGCTCCCCACGCATACACGATAGGAGTGACACCACTGCTCCCCACGCATACACGATAGGAGTGACACCACTGCCCCCCACGCATACACGATAGGAGTGACACCACTGCCCCCCACGCATACACGATAGGAGTGACACCACTGCTCCCCACGCATACACGATAGGAGTGACACCACTGCTCCCCACGCATACACGATAGGAGTGACACCACTGCTCCCCACGCATACACGATAGGAGTGACACCACTGCTCCCCACGCATACACGATAGGAGTGACACCACTGCTCCCCACGCATACACGATAGGAGTGACACCACTGCTCCCCACGCATACACGATAGGAGTGACACCACTGCTCCCCACGCATACACGATAGGAGTGACATCACTGCTCCCCACGCATACACGATAGGAGTGACACCACTGCTCCCCACGCATACACGATAGGAGTGACATCACTGCCCCCCACGCATACACGATAGGAGTGACACCACTGCTCCCCACGCATACACGATAGTAGTGGCACCACTGCTCCCCACGCATACACGATAGGAGTGACATCACTGCCCCCCACGCATACACGATAGGAGTGACACCACTGCTCCCCACGCATACACGATAGGGGTGACACCACTGCTCCCCACGCATACACGATAGGGGTGACACCACTGCTCCCCACGCATACACGATAGGAGTGACACCACTGCTCCCCACGCATACACGATAGGAGTGACACCACTGCTCCCCACGCATACACGATAGGAGTGACACCACTGCTCCCCACGCATACACGATAGGAGTGACACCACTGCTCCCCACGCATACACGATAGGAGTGACACCACTGCTCCCCACGCATACACGATAGGAGTGACACCACTGCTCTCCAAGCATACACGATAGTAGTGGCACCACTGCTCCCCACGCATACACGATAGGAGTGACACCACTGCTCCCCACGCATACACGATAGGAGTGACACCACTGCCCCCCACGCATACACGATAGGGGTGACACCACTGCTCTCCAAGCATACACGATAGGAGTGACACCACTGCTCCCCACGCATACACGATAGGAGTGACACCACTGCCCCCCACGCATACACGATAGGAGTGACACCACTGCTCCCCACGCATACACGATAGGAGTGACACCACTGCTCCCCACGCATACACGATAGGAGTGACACCACTGCCCCCCACGCATACACGATAGGAGTGACACCACTGCTCTCCACGCATACACGATAGGAGTGACACCACTGCTCTCCAAGCATACACGATAGGAGTGACACCACTGCTCCCCACGCATACACGATAGGAGTGACACCACTGCTCCCCACGCATACACGATAGGAGTGACACCACTGCTCTCCAAGCATACACGATAGGAGTGACACCACTGCTCCCCACGCATACACGATAGGAGTGACACCACTGCTCTCCAAGCATACACGATAGGAGTGACACCACTGCTCCCCACGCATACACGATAGGAGTGACACCACTGCTCTCCACGCATACACGATAGGAGTGACACCACTGCTCTCCAAGCATACACGATAGGAGTGACACCACTGCTCCCCACGCATACACGATAGGAGTGACACCACTGCTCTCCAAGCATACACGATAGGAGTGACACCACTGCTCCCCACGCATACACGATAGTAGTGACACCACTGCTCCCCACGCATACACGATAGGAGTGACACCACTGCTCCCCACGCATACACGATAGGAGTGACACCACTGCTCCCCACGCATACACGATAGGAGTGACACCACTGCCCCCCACGCATACACGATAGGAGAGACACCACTGCTCCCCACGCATACACGATAGGAGTGACACCACTGCTCCCCACGCATACACGATAGGAATGACACCACTGCCTCCCACGCATACACGATAGGAGAGACACCACTGCTCCCCACGCATACACGATAGGAGAGACACCACTGCTCCCCACGCATACACGATAGGAGTGACATCACTGCCCCCCACGCATACACGATAGGAGTGACACCACTGCTCCCCACGCATACACGATAGGAGTGACACCACTGCTCCCCACGCATACACGATAGGAGTGACACCACTGCTCCCCACGCATACACGATAGGAGTGACACCACTGCTCCCCACGCATACACGATAGGAGTGACACCACTGCTCCCCACGCATACACGATAGGAGTGACACCACTGCTCCCCACGCATACACGATAGGAGTGACACCACTGCTCCCCACGCATACACGATAGGAGTGACACCACTGCTCCCCACGCATACACGATAGGAGTGACACCACTGCTCCCCACGCATACACGATAGGAGTGACACCACTGCTCCCCACGCATACACGATAGGGGTGACACCACTGCTCCCCACGCATACACGATAGGGGTGACACCACTGCTCCCCACGCATACACGATAGGAGTGACACCACTGCTCCCCACGCATACACGATAGGAGTGACACCACTGCTCCCCACGCATACACGATAGGAGTGACACCACTGCTCCCCACGCATACACGATAGGAGTGACACCACTGCTCCCCACGCATACACGATAGGAGTGACACCACTGCTCCCCACGCATACACGATAGGAGTGACACCACTGCTCTCCAAGCATACACGATAGTAGTGGCACCACTGCTCCCCACGCATACACGATAGGAGTGACACCACTGCTCCCCACGCATACACGATAGGAGTGACACCACTGCCCCCCACGCATACACGATAGGGGTGACACCACTGCTCTCCAAGCATACACGATAGGAGTGACACCACTGCTCCCCACGCATACACGATAGGAGTGACACCACTGCCCCCCACGCATACACGATAGGAGTGACACCACTGCTCCCCACGCATACACGATAGGAGTGACACCACTGCTCCCCACGCATACACGATAGGAGTGACATCACTGCCCCCCACGCATACACGATAGGAGTGACACCACTGCTCCCCACGCATACACGATAGGAGTGACACCACTGCTCCCCACGCATACACGATAGGAGTGACACCACTGCTCCCCACGCATACACGATAGGAGTGACACCACTGCTCCCCACGCATACACGATAGGAGTGACACCACTGCTCCCCACGCATACACGATAGTAGTGACACCACTGCTCCCCACGCATACACGATAGGAGAGACACCACTGCTCCCCACGCATACACGATAGGAGTGACACCACTGCTCCCCACGCATACACGATAGGAGTGACACCACTGCTCCCCACGCATACACGATAGGAGTGACATCACTGCCCCCCACGCATACACGATAGGAGTGACACCACTGCTCCCCACGCATACACGATAGGAGTGACACCACTGCTCCCCACGCATACACGATAGGAGTGACACCACTGCTCCCCACGCATACACGATAGGAGTGACACCACTGCTCCCCACGCATACACGATAGGAGTGACACCACTGCTCCCCACGCATACACGATAGGAGTGACACCACTGCTCCCCACGCATACACGATAGGAGTGACACCACTGCTCCCCACGCATACACGATAGGAGTGACACCACTGCCCCCCACGCATACACGATAGGAGTGACACCACTGCTCTCCACGCATACACGATAGGAGTGACACCACTGCTCTCCAAGCATACACGATAGGAGTGACACCACTGCTCCCCACGCATACACGATAGGAGTGACACCACTGCTCCCCACGCATACACGATAGGAGTGACACCACTGCTCTCCAAGCATACACGATAGGAGTGACACCACTGCTCCCCACGCATACACGATAGGAGTGACACCACTGCTCTCCAAGCATACACGATAGGAGTGACACCACTGCTCCCCACGCATACACGATAGGAGTGACACCACTGCTCTCCACGCATACACGATAGGAGTGACACCACTGCTCTCCAAGCATACACGATAGGAGTGACACCACTGCTCCCCACGCATACACGATAGGAGTGACACCACTGCTCTCCAAGCATACACGATAGGAGTGACACCACTGCTCCCCACGCATACACGATAGGAGTGACACCACTGCTCTCCACGCATACACGATAGGAGTGACACCACTGCTCTCCAAGCATACACGATAGGAGTGACACCACTGCTCCCCACGCATACACGATAGTAGTGACACCACTGCTCCCCACGCATACACGATAGGAGTGACACCACTGCTCCCCACGCATACACGATAGGAGTGACACCACTGCTCCCCACGCATACACGATAGGAGTGACACCACTGCTCCCCACGCATACACGATAGGAGTGACACCACTGCCCCCCACGCATACACGATAGGAGAGACACCACTGCTCCCCACGCATACACGATAGGAGTGACACCACTGCTCCCCACGCATACACGATAGGAATGACACCACTGCCTCCCACGCATACACGATAGGAGAGACACCACTGCTCCCCACGCATACACGATAGGAGAGACACCACTGCTCCCCACGCATACACGATAGGAGTGACATCACTGCCCCCCACGCATACACGATAGGAGTGACACCACTGCTCCCCACGCATACACGATAGGAGTGACACCACTGCTCCCCACGCATACACGATAGGAGTGACACCACTGCTCCCCACGCATACACGATAGGAGTGACACCACTGCTCCCCACGCATACACGATAGGAGTGACACCACTGCTCCCCACGCATACACGATAGGAGTGACACCACTGCTCCCCACGCATACACGATAGGAGTGACACCACTGCTCCCCACGCATACACGATAGGAGTGACACCACTGCTCCCCACGCATACACGATAGGAGTGACACCACTGCTCCCCACGCATACACGATAGGAGTGACACCACTGCTCCCCACGCATACACGATAGGAGTGACACCACTGCTCCCCACGCATACACGATAGGAGTGACACCACTGCTCCCCACGCATACACGATAGGAGCGACACCACTGCTCCCCACGCATACACGATAGGAGTGACACCACAGCTCTCCACGCATACACAATAGGAGTGACACCACAGCTCTCCACGCATACACGATAGGGGTGACACCACTGCTCTCCAAGCATACACGATGGGAGTTAGTGTTCATTCTACCTCCCTGCACCTCTAACAACCCGTGCACTTCCTCTTTCCAGCCTGGGGTGTCACTCTCTGCTCTGGTGCTTCTAACACACTCTGTTCTTTATCTCAGCACAGAGATACAGACCAGAGAATACTAGAAGCATCCAAAGCAGAGAGCAATACCCCAGGCAGGAAAGAGGAACTGCATGGGTTGTGACTAGGGAGGCCAATGCTGGGATCGCGGGATCCAGGGATTTCGGCCCAAAAACGGCTGGGCTCCAATCCCGGGGATTGAGGGATCAGCATTGAGCGTCCTCAGGACGCTCAGACACTGCCCGGCTTCCTCCTCCCGGCTCCCCAGCGCAGCGTGACGTGCAGTGAGAGGTCACGCTGCGCCATCACCGGGAGAGAGAAGTTGAAGTTTCCCACCCACCCCCGGTGTATGGTGAGTTATGTGTGCGGGGCACACATAACACACAGGGAAACGCCAATCCCGGGTACCCCATGATAGACCATTTTTCAATCCTGATACCAGAGATTGAAAAAATGGCACAGGGATTGGCCTCCCCAGTTGTGACAGGTGCAGGGTACTAGTATGAACACTAGGGAGTGACACTACTTTTTAATTATTTTACATGTGGACTTGACTATCAGTTACAAGCACACATACTGGCACTTGTTTACCACTGTCAGCTATACAATGTCACTAAACAGTTTTTGTTTGTATGTTCAATATGTTAATTGCCTCATGAACTGTCATCCTGGTTAACCATGAGCACAAACCCGCGGTGACTGCAGTGTTTTTCTCACTATTGCATGGAATGAGTATATGTATCTGTACTCATGTACTTCTGTGCACTCTATATGCATTACGTAGGACAACGGATCCAGGAGTCATTTGCAAAGGAACAAGAGAGACTCCAACAAGATGCTGAAGGTGGTGCAATCCTTAGCCGATGCAGGAGGACATTGAGCGAGGTCGTGGATTGGTGGCCCATAACATGGGTCATGCAGTTAATAACCTTACTAGTCAGCAGATAAACAACTTACTACATTTCTCAGTAACAGTTAAGGGCCCTACACACCTAGCGACCCGCCGCCGAGCTGCCCGACGGACGATATACGGCACACGCGCGACCCGGCGGCGGGGGGAGAGGTGACGGGGCCCCCCTGTCACTCGGCTCCATAGCACTGCATGCTAATATGGACGAGATTGTCTATGTTGGCCTGCATGTTTAAACGAGCTGACACCAGCGATGAACGAGCGCAGGGCCGCACATCGTTCATCGCTGGTGCCTACACACTGAAAGATATGAACGGTATCTTGTTCATTAATGAACCAGATCGTTCATATCTTTCACTGGTATCGACCAGTGTGTAGGGCCCATAAGAATCCCACACAAGATGGTGTGGACAGAGGGCACTGTGATGTCAGCGATAAGAAAACTAGATACACCAGATAGTGATAAGCAGTAGTGTTAAACTGCTCACCACAGCAGTAACATACTTGTCAGTTTTAAGATTGTCCTTATTGGGAAAGTGTGTTCAGTGCCATACAAAAAGTAGGTATAGACACAATGGGCGTGATAGCAAATGCCAGCGGTCACATGACTGACGGCAGCATCCCCAATTTTAGAATGCCAACAGGGGATGGGGCACTTAATTTACCTCTCCCCCCTACCCTAAACCACCTAGAGTGGCAGCTAGAGCTAAGGAAGTGGCAGCTGCAGCTTACACCCCCCCCCCCCCCTGTAGTGCCTAACCAGCACCCCAATACTCGCCTTTAAGTGGCCAGGGTTTCGCCATCTGTGACCTGACTGCTGGGATGCTGACTGCATCCCAACACAATGCAAGCACTGGACCACCTCAGTCATATCACCAGCTACCATTTTTGAACATACTTCCCAGCTTTTGCAGAACAGGGCAAAAGTTCTAATGTGCTGACAGTCAAAAACTGGGAGGCATACAAAATATTGAACACAAAAATGGTTGTGTTACATTGTATAGCAGAATATGGGGAAATCATATAAACTCTGAACTTTATGCACCAGATAGCACATGCTACATTCCCCACCTTCCAAATATAAATGGGACAGAGACAAAGGGCAAGATAAAGTACCAATCAGCTCTTAACCGCCATGTTGCAGGCTGTGCTTGAGAAATGACAGGAGCTGATCCGTTGGAACTTTATCTCTCGCCAAGTTTTGATAAATCTCCTCCTCAGGTCACAAAGGAACCGAAGATTGGATCAGTGGGTACTGCTGGCACGTAGAACACATATATACAATCATGTCTCCATAACAGCCTAGATGTGAAGCATTACAGCTCTCCCCATACAGCAGGCATAGCCCGATCTCGGAGCAGCATCCCCATGGGGCTGCATTGTCCTGCACTGGACCCTCTCCCTGCCCCAGCAGCTCTCCGGGCGGCCCCTTGTACCCCACATCACACCCAGCAGCCGGGGCTCATGAGCTGCCGGGGTGGGGGCTCCAAGTCCTGAGGGGAAAAGAAGAAATCAGGAAACTGAAACCAAAGGAGGGGAGGGGGGAACTCCAGCATAGTCACGTGACGTTCCTGTTTATATGCTGCCCGCGCATGCGCAGAGCTCTCCCCCATTCATTCACTGTGGCCAGTGACACCCCGATGGCGCTGTATGTGGGTGGCAGAGATGGGCTCGTAGCGCTCCCTGTGCCCGCACACGCTGATGGGCAGGCAGGGAGGCCACGGGCCCGCTCCGTCACACTGATACATCCCGCAGTGACTGTTACATAAGTGACGCCTGATAAACATGGGCGAGCTCCGGGCACAGCGCCCCCTACAGGTCACTGGCGGCAGCAGCGGGTGACAGGGCGATAACAGGTCAGGGGCTATATAGCCCGCACTCGCACCGCACAAGCAGCGGGGCCGGGGAGCCGCCTATACGCAGTTCCCCGCGTTAGGGCACACGGGGGTGGGGGAGGGGGAGAGAGCGCTGGGCGTCCGGTGTATGAATGAGCTGCCAGCGGCAACAGCTGTAGGGTGAGCGCAGCATAGACTCAGCGGAGCCCCGGGCACTGTAGCTCACCCCAGCCGCTGCACAATGCCCGGGCGCCAGGCCGGCCCCTGCCCCGCAATGAATGAACGCGCTCCCAGCCTGAGGCAGTTACAGCGCTGACAAAAACAATGAACGTCACAAGCGGATCCCAACGCTGGCCGCCGTCCCACGGCTAATCGGGCAACAATGCCCGATCCTCAGTGCCCGGTGACACCACAAGCGGGTCACAGTACGGTCCCACGGGGCACGCCGGGCCACACACACCGCCTGTCAACACAAACTTTCTTTATCTACTTACCAAACCCGTCGCCATTACCTAATCTCTACCCCCATAAAATGCCTTTGGGGGCAGGTGTTAGAAGACAGCTCGAACTCTGATTAGTCAAAACATCCGTCTATCAATGTAATAACATTTGCTATTGGTTAAAAGTTATGTCTCTCAGCTATTGGCTTGCACAGTGGAAGAAGAGACGTCCACTTATTGGTGAAGAAGCATGACAATCACACTAATGTAAGCCTTCCGATTGGCTGGCATCGGAATGTTTTGTCAATATTGATCGGGGATTTAGGACTGTCAGTGTGTGGGGGCTGTAGTCGCAGTGGCCGTAACGCGCTTCTCATGTCTATGCGCTGGCGTTACGCCGAGGACTACAGCTACCACAATGCACTGCGCGTTAGGTTACTGATTGTAAACAAGAGTCACAGGGACACGTGTATCAAATTCTGCTGCATGTTATTATGATACAGTCGCTGAAAGAGGGCGCTGGTTGTACGGTAATCATACTTTCCACTGTCACGCAGTGTGGAAAATATAACAGCTGCTACGTTGTCCAGGCATTGTGGAAACTGTATGCAGAGATGCAGTATAATGAATTACATGTCGGAATTGGCAAAGCAAATTAAAGATATTGGTAGTCTTTGCACTGGATTGTTTGGTATAAATCACAAACGGGGACCTATTTATCAGGGGTTATTTTATATATAAAATTACATAGAAACTGCACTTTCTGCCTAATTTTATGAACTGTTACGATGTGCTTATAGCCAGTGGCGTAAATTCGTCCCAGTTGCCCGGAGGCAAGATAAATATGTGTGTATGGTGTTCTGAAAGAAATGTATATACTGTATTTATACATTTAATTGTCTTTTATTTTAAATCACACATTTCTTAGCAGTCATACCCAGGTTTAGAACCCATGACCTGTTACACTGACAGCAGACACTTTACTGATGGAGTTATTTGCTCCTGTAGAGGAAGCATGAGAATTCTAACTATATGAAGTTACGTGTAATTGTCAGAGAAGTATCTTCATATAGTTAAAATTCTCATATTTCCTGTACAGGAGCAAACCACTTCATCAGTAAGGTGTCAGATTCCAGTGTAATAGGTTGTGGTTTCTAATCCTGGCTATGACACTTGTAAAATATGTATATTCAGTATAATAAAGAGGGTGTGATTTGTAAGGTGCAGGGACCAGTAAGGAAGTCTGCCACTGAAAAGATAGCGGCAGCTACTGTATCAATTAACTTAATTCAATTAAGTCACAGAATGGGAGGAGAGGTGCCCCCCTTCAGAGCAGGAGCCCGGCGGCAGATGACTCCATTGCCTCCCAGAGTTCTGCCTCTGCTTATAGCCTAATGCTGTCCTGCAGGAGGCTAATTAGCGCTGCAGATTGTAGTGCTTGTTATCAATGGTGATTACCATAGCCGGCCCTAACCAATATGATGCCCTAGGCAAGATTTTGGCTGGTGCCCCCTAGCACCGCCGCTAGTTCTGCAGGAGATGCCTGGTATGAGTCAGCTGGCAGCTCTGCTAACGTCGGGCGCCTTTTGTTTATGAAAATGCATATTATTTGCATTACTATGTGGCTAGGATGCACAAGCAGCTTCTGCTGATTAAAATGATATGCAGCATGCCTATATTCTGTGTGCGACTGCGGCTGTATCTGTATACGAAATGCTACATTACAGTGATTTCCAGGAATACACACAGAATATAGGCATGCCGCATATCATTTCTCTAACGTCCTAAGTGGATGCTGGGGACTCCGTCAGGACCATGGGGAATAGCGGCTCCGCAGGAGACAGGGCACAAAAATAAAGCTTTAGGATTAGGTGGTGTGTACTGGCTCCTCCCCCTATGACCCTCCTCCAAGCCTCAGTTAGGTTTTTGTGCCCGTCCGAGCAGGGTGCAATCTAGGTGGCTCTCCTAAAGAGCTGCTTAGAAAAAGTTTTTAGGTTTTTTTATTTTCAGTGAGTCCTGCTGGCAACAGGCTCGCTGCATCGAGGGACTTAGGGGAGAGAATTTCAACTCACCTGCGTGCAGGATGGATTGGATTCTTAGGCTACTGGACACCATTAGCTCCAGAGGGAGTCGGAACACAGGTCTCACCCTGGGGTTCGTCCCGGAGCCGCGCCGCCGACCCCCCTTACAGATGCTGAAGATTGAAGGTCCGGAAACAGGCGGCAGAAGGCTCTTCAGTCTTCATGAAGGTAGCGCACAGCACTGCAGCTGTGCGCCATTGTTGTCACACACTTCACACCAAGCGGTCACGGAGGGTGCAGGGCGCTGCTGGGGGCGCCCTGGGCAGCAATATTTATTACCTTATGGCAAAAGAATACATCACATATAGCCATTGAGGCTATATGTATGTATTTAACCCATGCCAGTTATCTAAAACCACGGGAGAAAAGCCCGCCGAAATAGGGGGCGGAGCTTATTCTCCTCAGCACACAGCGCCATTTTCCTGCTCAGCTCCGCTGTGAGGAAGGCTCCCAGGACTCTCCCCTGCACTGCACTACAGAAACAGGGTAAAACAGAGAGGGGGGGCATTTTTTTGGCGATATTTGATATATTTAAGCTGCTATAAAGAACAACACTTATATAAGGTTGTTCCCATATATATTATAGCGCTTGGGTGTGTGCTGGCAAACTCTCCCTCTGTCTCCCCAAAGGGCTAGTGGGGTCCTGTCTTCGATAAGAGCATTCCCTGTGTGTCTGCTGTGTGTCGGTACGTGTGTGTCGACATGTATGAGGACGATGTTGGTGTGGAGGCAGAGCAATTGCCGATAATGGTGATGTCACCCCCCAGGGAGTCGACACCGGAATGGATGGCTTTGTTTATGGAATTACGTGATAATGTCAGCACATTACAAAAATCAGTTGACGACATGAGACGGCCGGCAAACCAGTTAGTACCTGCCCAGGCGTCTCAGACACCGTCAGGGGCTGTAAAGCGCCCTTTACCTCAGTCGGTCGACACAGACCCAGACACAGACACTGAATCTAGTGTCGACGGTGATGAAACAAACGTATTTTCAAGTAGGGCCACACGTTATATGATCACGGCAATGAAGGAGGCTTTGCATATCTCTGATACTGCAAGTACCACAAAAAGGGGTATTATGTGGGGGGTGAAAAAACTACCTGTAGTTTTTCCTGAATCAGAGGAATTAAATGATGTATGTGATGAAGCGTGGGTTAACCCAGATAGAAAAATGCTAATTTCAAAAAAGTTATTAGCATTATACCCTTTCCCGCCAGAGGTTAGGGCGCGCTGGGAAACACCCCCTAGGGTGGATAAGGCGCTCACACGCTTATCAAAACAAGTGGCGTTACCGTCTCCTGATACGGCCGCCCTCAGGGATCCAGCTGATAGGA
Source organism: Pseudophryne corroboree (assembly GCF_028390025.1). Classification (NCBI taxonomy): domain Eukaryota; kingdom Metazoa; phylum Chordata; class Amphibia; order Anura; family Myobatrachidae; genus Pseudophryne; species Pseudophryne corroboree. The sequence goes on along the minus strand of NC_086449.1, from coordinate 431,504,017 downwards.
GAATGGAAACTACCCTAAAAAGTATATACACACATACTGGTGTTATACTGCGACCAGCCATCGCCTCAGCCTGGATGTGCAGTGCTGGGGTCGTCTGGTTGGATTCCCTGACTGAAAATATTGATACCCTGGATAGGGACAGTATTTTATTGACTATAGAGCAATTAAAAGATGCTTTCCTTTATATGCGAGATGCTCAGAGAGATATTTGCACTCTGGCATCGAGAGTAAATGCGATGTCCATATCTGCCAGAAGGAGTTTATGGACGCGACAGTGGTCAGGTGATGCGGATTCCAAACGACATATGGAAGTATTGCCGTATAAAGGGGAGGAATTATTTGGCGTCGGTCTATCGGATCTGGTGGCCACGGCAACTGCCGGAAAATCCACCTTTTTACCTCAGACCCCCTCCCAACAGAAAAAGACACCGTCTTTTCAGCCGCAGTCCTTTCGGTCCTATAAGAACAAGCGGACAAAAGGACAGTCATATCTGCCTCGGGGCAGAGGAAGGGGTAAGAGAGGGCAGCAAGCAGCCCCTGCCCAGGAACAGAAGCCCTCCCAGGGTTCTGCAAAGCCCTCAGCATGACGCTGGGGCCTTACAAGCGGACTCAGGAGCGGTGGGGGGTCGACTCAAGAAATTCAGCGCACAGTGGGCTTGCTCACAGGTGGACCCCTGGATTCTGCAAGTAGTATCTCAGGGTTACAGGTTGGAATTCGAGAAGTCTCCCCCTCGCCGGTTCCTAAAGTCTGCTTTGCCAACGTCTCCCTCAGACAGGGCGACGGTATTGGAAGCCATTCACAAGCTGTTTTCTCAGCAGGTGATAGTCAAGGTACCCCTCCTACAACAGGGAAAGGGGTATTACTCCACGCTATTTGTGGTACCGAAGCCGGACGGCTCGGTAAGACCTATTCTAAATCTGAAATCTTTGAACCTGTACATACAAAAATTCAAGTTCAAGATGGAGTCACTCAGAGCAGTGATAGCGAATCTGGAAGAAGGGGACTTTATGGTGTCCCTGGACATAAAGGATGCTTACCTACATGTCCCAATTTGCCCTTCACATCAAGGGTACCTCAGGTTCGTGGTGCAAAACTGTCATTATCAGTTTCAGACGCTGCCGTTTGGATTGTCCACGGCACCTCGGGTCTTTACCAAGGTAATGGCCGAAATGATGATTCTTCTGCGAAGAAGAGGCGTATTAATTATCCCTTACTTGGACGATCTCCTGATAAGGGCAAGGTCCAGAGAACAGCTGGAGGACGGAGTAGCACTAACCCAACTAGTGCTGCAACAACACGGGTGGATTCTGAATTTTCCAAAATCTCAGTTGACCCCGACGACACGTCTGCTGTTCCTGGGAATGATTCTGGACACGGTTCAGAAAAAGGTGTTTCTTCCGGAGGAGAAAGCCAGGGAGTTATCCGAACTTGTCAGGAACCTCCTAAAACCAGGAAAAGTGTCTGTGCATCGATGCACAAGAGTCCTGGGAAAGATGGTGGCTTCTTACGAAGCGATTCCATTCGGCAGATTCCACGCACGAACTTTTCAGTGGGATCTGCTGGACAAATGGTCCGGATCGCATCTGCAGATGCATCAGCGGATAACCTTATCGCCACGGACAAGGGTGTCTCTTCTGTGGTGGTTGCAGAGTGCTCATCTGTTAGAGGGCCGCAGATTCGGCATACAGGACTGGGTCCTGGTGACCACGGATGCCAGTCTGAGAGGCTGGGGAGCGGTCACACAGGGAAGGAACTTCCAGGGAGTATGGTCAAGCCTGGAGATGTCTCTTCACATAAATATACTGGAGCTAAGAGCGATTTACAATGCTCTAAGTCTGGCAAAACCCCTGCTTCAGGGTCAGCCGGTGTTGATCCAGTCGGACAACATCACGGCAGTCGCCCACGTAAACAGACAGGGCGGCACAAGAAGCAGGACAGCAATGGCAGAAGCTGCAAGGATTCTTCGCTGGGCGGAAGATCATGTGATAGCACTGTCAGCAGTATTCATTCCGGGAGTGGACAACTGGGAAGCAGACTTCCTCAGCAGACACGATCTACACCCGGGAGAGTGGGGACTTCATCCAGAAGTCTTCCACATGATTGTGAACCGTTGGGAAAAACCAATGGTGGATATGATGGCGTCCCGCCTCAACAAAAAACTGGACAGGTATTGCGCCAGGTCAAGAGACCCTCAGGCAATAGCTGTGGACGCTCTGGTAACACCGTGGGTGTTCCAGTCAGTGTATGTGTTCCCTCCTCTGCCTCTCATACCAAAGGTACTGAGAATTATACGGCAAAAGGGAGTAAGAACGATACTAGTGGCTCCGGATTGGCCAAGAAGAACTTGGTACCCGGAACTTCAAGAGATGCTCACGGAGGATCCGTGGCCTCTACCTCTAAGACCGGACCTGCTTCAGCAGGGACCGTGTCTATTCCAAGACTTACCGCGGCTGCGTTTGACGGCATGGCGGTTGAACGCCGAATTCTAAGGGAAAAAGGCATTCCGGAAGAGGTCATTCCTACACTGGTAAAAGCCAGGAAGGAGGTGACTGCACAACATTATCACCGCATTTGGAGAAAATATGTTGCGTGGTGTGAGGCCAGGAAGGCCCCCACGGAGGAATTTCAACTGGGTCGATTCCTACATTTCCTGCAAACAGGATTGTCTATGGGCCTCAAATTGGGGTCCATTAAGGTTCAAATTTCGGCCCTGTCGATTTTCTTCCAGAAAGAATTGGCTTCAGTTCCTGAAGTCCAGACTTTTGTAAAAGGAGTACTACATATACAGCCCCCGGTTGTGCCCCCAGTGGCACCGTGGGATCTTAATGTAGTCTTGGATTTTCTCAAATCCCATTGGTTTGAGCCGCTCAAATCGGTGGAGTTGAAGTATCTTACATGGAAAGTAACCATGCTACTGGCCCTGGCTTCAGCCAGGAGAGTATCAGAATTGGCGGCTTTATCATATAAGAGCCCATATCTGATTTTCCATACGGACAGGGCAGAACTGCGGACACGTCCTCATTTTCTGCCTAAGGTGGTGTCAGCGTTTCACCTGAACCAGCCTATTGTGGTGCCTGCGGCTACTAACGATTTGGAGGATTCCAAGTTGTTGGACGTAGTCCGGGCATTGAAAATATATATTTCAAGAACGGCGGGAGTCAGAAAGTCTGACTCACTGTTTATATTGTATGCACCCAACAAGATGGGTGCTCCTGCTTCTAAGCAGACGATTGCTCGTTGGATTTGTAGCACAATTCAACTTGCACATTCTGTGGCAGGCTTGCCACAACCTAAATCTGTCAAGGCCCATTCCACAAGGAAAGTGGGCTCATCCTGGGCGGCTGCCCGGGGGGTCTCGGCATTACAACTCTGCCGAGCGGCTACTTGGTCAGGGGCAAACACATTTGCAAAATTCTACAAATTTGATACCCTGGCTGAGGAGGACCTTGAGTTCTCTCATTCGGTGCTGCAGAGTCATCCGCACTCTCCCGCCCGTTTGGGAGCTTTGGTATAATCCCCATGGTCCTGACGGAGTCCCCAGCATCCACTTAGGACGTTAGAGAAAATAAGAATTTACTTACCGATAATTCTATTTCTCGTAGTCCGTAGTGGATGCTGGGCGCCCATCCCAAGTGCGGATTGTCTGCAATACTTGTACATAGTTATTGTTAAAAACAAATTCGGGTTGTTATTATTGTGAGCCGTCTGTTCAGAGGCTCCTACGTTTGTCATACTGTTAACTGGGTTCAGATCACAAGTTATACGGTGTGATTGGTGTGGCTGGTATGAGTCTTACCCGGGATTCAATATCCTTCCTTATTGTGTACGCTCGTCCGGGCACAGTATCCTAACTGAGGCTTGGAGGAGGGTCATAGGGGGAGGAGCCAGTACACACCACCTAATCCTAAAGCTTTATTTTTGTGCCCTGTCTCCTGCGGAGCCGCTATTCCCCATGGTCCTGACGGAGTCCCCAGCATCCACTACGGACTACGAGAAATAGAATTATCGGTAAGTAAATTCTTATTTTTAATCAGCAGAAGCTGCTGGTGCCCCTAAGCATACCAAATGCCCTAGGCATTTGCCTACTTTGCCTATGCCTAAAGCCGACTCTGTGGATTACAATCTGAGCCCTATGTGCCAAAATCTTTTGAAGAAAGTGTTAACTGCTTTATGCCTATGGAGACATAGTAGCAGGAAACAGCACCCCGCACATAGCGTTTAAAGGTAGGGGCAGGGCCGGTTCTAAGTCTTCCAGCGCCCCGGGCGGGCAAAGGGGCATGGCTTCATACAGGGGGCATGGTCAGTTACGCCCCCTGTACAGTAGTGAAATGATGTGCAGTGCGCGATGACGTCATCGCGCACCGCACAGTAAAGGTCCTCTCCATGAAGGTAAACTAGATGCTACGCGTCTAGTTCCCTTCACAGCGGGGGGGCAGCGGGACAGAGCGATCAGGGGGGGCACAGCAGCAGCGGATCTTGCCATGGTGCGGTGCCCTCCGGAAGGCGGCGCCCCGGGCAAATGTCCTGCTTGCCCGTGGCAAGATCCGCTACTGGGTAGGGGGTGCTGTTGGCAGCACCTATGATTTATCTAATTACTTTCACTTGTAGTTCCCCCTATTTTGAAGCCCAGCATCTCCTGATCACCCCAGTCTCCTATCCCCACCCCTTTTGTTGCTAATACCTATACAGCATTCATGGACTTGACTTGAGCACTCTTCGGGCGGGATTCAAATGTTTTATTGCCCCCGATCTCCCGTCTACAGTGACGGGAGATCAAGGGGCGATATTCTATGGCCCCGTTATCGCTTTGATCGTGCCCATAAGAGACAGGTTTAGTCACGTAAAGCAGATAAACCCAACTAAAGTCATGGGCACGATCGCGAAAAGTCCCATTTGGGCGTCCAAACTGTTCACTTTTCGTGCATTTCAGCTCACCACCCCCGCTCACCACCCCAGGGGTGGCGAGCTGAAATGCTGATATTGCACCCATCGGCAGTAATATTTGAATACTGCTGGCGGGTGCGATGGGGGCGGGAGGGGAGCTGCAAGATTTGAATCCCACCCATTGTGTTCAGTCGCACTGTCCTTTATTACATTTCGGGATGCTGATGTGCCCAGGTTTCAAACCCATGGCCGATAACATTGCATTCAGGCACTCTAGTCATTGAGCTATCTGCCCTTGCATAGAAAGTTAGAGAATTCCAAGCTGGAGAGTTTTAACTATTCAAAGCTTACCTTGTACAGTACTTAAACAGGTTATGATCATCCAGGGTACCTCCATGTATGGGCACTTGTAGGTCAAGCCAGGCAGCAACATCCTGAGGGGAGTCAAAGAAATGTGATCTCCTAATCCGATACTCTTAATCAGGCAAGAAAAAAAAAAGGCAAACAGAAGTTGTAAGTGACGCGAACGTCTCGTGGCTTAGACAAACTTGGCCCTGGATTTTTGTACTTCTGAGAAAAAGTATATCCATTGCCGATTATTTTCCAAAGGGCCTTCGGTTGTGACAACACAAAGATATAGCTCACATATTGCTTCATGTACTGACACTCACATATACATCAATGTTTCCATCCAGGTGTTCGGTCGCAAGACAGTAAAAACTGCCCAAATCCACAAAGCATACAAAGAACAGCGCTCACGGGGCAGAATTCAATTGTTATATTGTACCAGTCTGCCATCTAAAGTGACAGAAGAACGCCGGGCGATATTCAATTGATCTTTCTTAGCGCGGCTATTGTGCCCATAGAGATCGGGTTTAGCCACGTAAAGCAGCTAAACCCAACCAAAGTGCTGAGTGCGATTGCAAAAAATGCTGTTCTGGTGTCCAAATAGGTCACTTTTTAGTCATTTCAGCTTTCCACCCCGGGGAGTGTGAGCTGAAATGCAGAAGACGACAGCCATTTGCGCCTGAACGGAGCTACAGTTGAATAGCTCGGTTTGGCCGCCATCTAGTGGCAGCTAGTTGAAAAACAACTGAATTCTGCCCAGTTTCTTGTAATCAAAATGCAATTCCATATTCCAATATACAATCATTCATGTCGTCGACGTTCCATACCATCGTCAGGACAATTATACGACAGTATTACATAATGCAGCAGCTATAATAAAAGAACATTAAGCCATTTACCCCCTTAATATAAGTAAGAGAGACCACCTGTGCAAAGCCACCGGTAACATGCGGCATGACCTACAGGGTGCTCAATGATGATGTCACGCTGCCTCCTAGACACACCTGCTGCTATATTATCTAATATATAAAAATGAAAATTTGTCCTTCTGTCTTTCTGTCTTTCTATACAAATCCACAGTTTACAAGTTAAGATCTTGAAATTTTACATACAAGTGTATTAAAACACGGTGGAGACAACTAAAACAATTTGAAATCCCTAGCACCCCTAGGGGGGCAGACAGCAGCACAGATTATATCATGGAAACAGCATAACTCCGGAATTGCTGGAGCAATGTACTCAAAAATTGGTACACATATGCCTTACAATCTGGAAACAAACACTGGGGGGGCACCCTTAGCATCTCCAGGGGTGAGGCAGCAGCACTGAGTATTTCAGCAGACAGCATAACTCTGAAATGCCTGCAGCAATTTACACCAAACTTGGTACACATATGACTTACACTCTGGAAACAAACACTGTGGGGGTTAGACACCCCTAGCACCCCTAGGGCTGGGACAGCAGCACAAAGTATTTCAAGATACAGCATAACTCCCGAAAGCCTGGACCAATTTACAACAAACTTGGTACACTTATGGCTTACAAGCTGGGAACAAACACTGTAAGGGTAAGACACCCCTAGCACCCCTAGAGGTGGGCCAGCAGCACAGACTATGGGGGTAAATCCAAGTTGATCGCAGCAGGAAATTTTTTAGCAGTTGGGCAAAACCATGTGCACTGCAGGAGGGGCAGATATAACATGTGCAGAGAGAGTTAGATTTGGGTGGGGTGTGTTCAAACTGAAATCTAAATTGCAGTGTAAAAATAAAGCAGCCAGTATTTACCCTGCACAGAAACAAAATAACCCACCCAAATCTAACTCTCTCTGCAAATGTTATATCTGCCCCCCTGCAGTGCACATGGTTTTGCCCAATTGCTAACAAAATTGCTGCTGCGATCAACTCAGAATTACCCCCTATATCAGGACATGCATGATATGTCAGTGATGACAGGGCTGCATGTGACAGGGCCAGTGACATGATGTGAGGAGTGGAATGCAGGTAGCACAAACCGACACACTGACAGTTATATAGTGGAAGTAGCACGGACCTCTAGCAGCACAGAGTATATCAGGAGATACATAATGTGCTGCGCTATATAAGAAACTGTAAAAAAATCAATAATTTCACTGGGGCACTGACATGATGTGAGGAGGATAATGGAGGCAGCAGGAAGCCACAGACTGAGAGTTGTATAGTGGGAAGAGCAGGGTCTCTTGGGGGATCAAAAAGAGGTCTGGCCACTACACACAGTGCGTCAGGGAAGCAAGATATGAAAAAATATACTAGATATCCAACCAACGTAAATTAACGAACAACTATCATTCTCATTTACCATCCTCATCCCATAGCGAAGCACGGGTATTCGGCTATCTACAATGTTATTTATACTGTGTGTTTAATATTTACATTTATTTTTGTAAACAGACATTCTTAAAAACCCGGGCAACGCCGGATACTCCAGCTAGTTATATATAATACTCACAGTTTATTTCAATGCATATATACCATTGTTGTTCAAGGTTCCGGACAGTGCATTCAAATATTTATTATTTATTAATTAACAGTTTCTTATATAGTGCAACATATTCCGTTGCGCATAACAATTGGAACAACAGTAATAGAAGAAAACTGGGTAAAAACAGACAGACATAGGTAGGAAGGCTCTGCTCGCAAGCTTCCAATCTTACAAAGTGCAGGGATCTGCACTCTGCAGTGTTTCTGTTTTCCTCTGCTGGCATCTTGTTTTTACTCTTGTGGTCACAACAGTGTATATGAATGTATATGTTTATATATATCTCGTCTTGGGTATGGCCCTGGACTGGCCTGGTATTCTGATCTCACCTTGTGACCTTGATTCTGCCTTGTTTGCCATCTGGACCTAAAAAGAATGTAATTGATAAAAGTAATTGATTTACTACTTTGGCCTTGAGAAAAGATCTCAAAAACTACACTGTTGGTATGCTAATGTCAAGAAAAACTGCACATATTTTTCCATCGCTCACAAAAGGCTACAGGATTGCTAACACAGCTACGTATTACAAGTTGCACTTTTTTCAGAGTTTATGCTTTTATGCTGTGTTGAGTCATTGGAGATGATGCTGAGTTGGACATGGGATTTTTGTGTAGTACAAAAAAGGATGGGACAGTCTAAAGTAGGATGAGTATAAAGCCTGTCTGTAGTCGTGTATCCCAGACAAATACATTCTGATTATCATTATGATAGTACTAGCTAGCTGCTTCTTGGGCATCTTGGATAAAGTGTATCTGATGTAAACCTGGAGAATATACTACTGGTGCATAGCTTCATGCGTATATATACTATGTAGATAAAAGTGATGGACACTGACAGAAAATAGATCTACAAGATTTTATTGATGTCAGTACTTTGTACGTCCACCACGTACAGTAATTACTGAAGACCAGGGACGTGCGATGAGCTAAATTGCTCAGGAGGCACTGGCTAACCCCAGAGCCAGATTTACACACAATATATGAGCTAAAGGGTACATCTGGGCATTATACACAGGTGCAGCATTATAAACTCCTGGAAATTTAGTGAGTTTTGATTAGAGATGTGTGGAAAGGATACACAGGTGAGGCGCTGCCTCACCTGCCATAGACTTTTTACTCCAGAGTTTGGGCTATAAAAATTATTAGAATAATGCAAAGAAGATATTTCAAACAATTTGTCAGTATTTTTCATATATTTTATTCAGTCAAAACTCTGGTTTAAACGTAAGTATGACAGGAAAGGCTCTGCCTCTCCTGCCTCACCCCACCGCACGTCACTGCTGAAGACACCCTTCTTGGCAAATTGTCCACAAGTTCCTGGACAACAGCAGGCGGTATGTTTTGCCATTCCACCTTAAGTACAGTGACCAAATGTGACACTGAAGAAGTTTGAGTTGGTCTAGAACGCACCCGTTGCTCCAATTCATCCCAAAGGTTCTCAGTGGGGTTAAGATCTGGACTCTGAGCTGGCCAGTCCATCCGTGTTACCGAATTTTCTGTATAGCATACCAGTGTCGCCTTGGAAACATGACATCGCGCAGGCTACGATGATCCCCTTTACAAACTCGGTTAGCTCCTCCTAGCTAGCCATTCCATCACCAACACGTGCCTGCTGCAGGAGCACACCATTGCACTTGCACGCACGAGGGGGAAGGGGGTCCAATCACTTTTGTCTGCATAGTGTATATATATATATATATATATATATAGTGTATATACAGGTGGCGCCCCTTTGTCAAGGTGATATCACCTTGACAAAGGGGTGCCACGGCCCCGAAACGTTGGTCACCTGATTCCATTATGGATTAAAATACATTTTTGCACTTTATTCATTTACAACGAGTCCCTGAGTGCCGCTGCATGTCACCTCTGGCTCTATACTCCTATACTCATGATTCCAGAGGGCACCGGAGCATAGTGATTTCAGGGAGAGTGCCGGTTCTAGCATCTTATATATATATATATATATATATATATAAAAGAATATATTTTATATCTGCATTCTATGCACAAATCGGTTCAAACTTAGCATCTCACAAACTCACATTCCTGAAGACTTTCTCATGAAGAGTTAGTAATGTCATGTAATAAGGTAATAGGTAATTACAGGCTTCTATGCATATCAACAACAGAGATTCCATTATGTGGTCGCATTCTTGGATAAAGAGTTAGCACCAGGCCACTTATTTAACCTATAAGATGGTCTAAGAGGAGCTTGTAAACTAATTGTCCAGAGGATGTTGCTACAATAGATAAAGTGAGATCCATGTGTGAGAATGTAGGACAGATGTAGGAATGCCTGGGGATCCTTTGATCACAGATAACAGCTGTCCACAGAGCCGGCCCTAACCAATATGATGCCCTAGGCAAGATTTTGTCTGGTGCCCCCTAGCACCACCGCTGGTTCCGCCTCTGACCTTGCACCTCTTTCCCAGCACCATCACCCCTCACCCATAGCGGTCTTTATTTTGGTGTTTGTACCCTCTATATTTTAAATAGGAACAGTTCGCACATTTGCACACAGCCCAAAAAGGGTGTGTTTTTGCTGACAAGGGGCATTGCCACACAATAGTATCCCCAATTCCAATTACGCCACACAGTACTGCAACTATATTCACATTTGATCATGTGATAGTGTCCATAATTCATATTACATCCCACAGTAGTATCACTTTACCTTATAAACGTTACTCCTCACAGTAGAGCCCCTTATTCACATTACATCACACTGAATTAGTCCTTATTCACATTACACCACACCCTATTGCTCTTTACTCACATTAGACGACACAGTAGTGACCTTTCTATACGCAAGGCCACATAGTAGAGCACCTTATACATATAATGCCACACATTAGTAATGCATTAATACACATAATTCCACACAGTAATGCCCCTTACACATATGAGACACATTATTAATGTCCTTATAAACATAATGCACCTTACACATTATGACAGCCTTTATTAATGCCCTTTTACACATAATGTCCCGTACACATATGCCGCACATTATTAATACCCTTATACACATAATGACACACATAGTGCCCCCTACACATTTGCTGCACATTATTAGTGCCCCTATACACATGACACACATACAGTAGTACCCTGTTACACATATGCCGCACATTATTAATGCCCTTATATACATAATGACACACATATGTTGCACATTGTTAATGCATTTTTACATGACACACATAATGCTCCTTACACATATTCTGAACACTACTGCAGAACCAACCCACTCACATGCACACAGCACTCACACTTCCACTAACACTGTGACCTCTGCCCCTGCTTGGATACAGATGTGTCCTCATAAATCTTGCCTCAATGCTAACGTTGGGCACCTTTTTTCTATTAAAATGAAACTTATTTGCATTGCTATGTGGCTAGGATGCACAAGCAGCTTCTGCTGATTAAAATGATATGCAGCATGCCTATATACTGTGTGAGACACTGGCTGTATCTGCATATGAAATGCTACACACAGAATATAGGCATGCCGCATATCATTTTAATCAGCAGAAGCTGCTGATGCCCCTAGGCATATCAAATGCCCTAGGCAATTGCCTAGTTTGCCTATACCTATGGCCGGCTCTGGCTGTCCACAAGACAATGGGGGTGATTCCGACTTGATCATAGCTGTGCTAAATTTAGCACAGCTACGATCATCCACACTGACATGCGGGGGGACGCCCAGCACAGGGCTAGCCCGCCCCGCATGTCAGTCCCTGCCCCGTCGCTGAAGTACAAAAGCATCACGCTTTTGTACTTCAGGAGTAGCTCCCGGCCAGCGCAGTTTTGCGCGCTGGCCGGGCGCTACTCATCGCTGCCCGCCTCGCAGCGGCTGCGTGTGACGTAGCGCAGTCACTGCGGCCCGCCCCCCGCACACTCCGGCTACGCCTGCGTTGGCCGGACCGTGCCCACAAAACGGCAGCCAAATGCGGCCATGCTGCCCCCTCCCACCCAGCGACCGCCTCTGCCTGATTGAACGCTAGGCAGCGACAGCCATTCTGACCTGATTGCTGCTCTGCAAAGAACTGCAGCAAGCGTTCAGGTCAGAATGACCCCTAACGTCTCCCATAAAAATTGGGTGATTTCTGTGAAGTAGGTGCAGCCAGGGAAGAGAACGTCAGTTGAGCATGCCTTGCAGGACTCTTTTATACGAGTACTGGTAAATATATCAGGGGTTTCTGCATTATGTTGTTGGAGTTACTAATTTACTTGAGTATTGAAGATTATGTATTAAAACAATATTCCTTATGTTTTACTATGATTTCTTTTGTATGTTTGATAGCTTTGGGAATAATGTGTTGTTACAATTTTATTCTGATGTGTTAGAATGTTTTGATTGTGACCATATTTATATTTTGGGGCGAAAAAATTATATATTTGTCTATACAGTTGTCTGTATATTTTGTTTGCTAACCTACCCTAGGCCGTAGAGGTGGAAAATTATTCTTCATTATGTGTACATTTTAAACCATAGAAGACAAGGCGGAAAGTTATTGATCACTCTGGGACTGATGCAGTGGTGCAAGTGTGTGGGTACGGGTGGGTACGGCGTACCCGTAAGAATTTAGCTGTGGGTACGCCGTACCCACACCGACGGGCCGCCGCTCCTCATCCCTCCCTCCCTCTGCTGCTCCCCGCCGCACCCGCCGTCCCAGCCGCACCGCCGCTGATGTGAGGGGAGGAGAGCGCAGCTTGCGCCTCTCCTTCCCCTCAGTCTCCGGCGGGTGTCTCAGTTTAATTCAGCGGTGCGAGCTCTGATTGGCTCACGGATCGTCGCTGAATTAAACTGAGACACCCGCCGGAGACTGAGGGGAAGGAGAGGCGCAGGGTGCGCTCTCCTCCCCTCACACAGACAGACGGCAGCGGTGTGCAGGGGAGGAGGGGGGGACACATGTATACCTGACACTGGGGGATATCTGGCACTGGGGGGGGCATGTTATACCTGGCACTGGGGGATATCTGGCACTGGGGGGGGCATGTATACCTGGCACTGGGAGCATATCTGGCACTGGGGGGGACTTGTGTACCTGGCACTGGGGGATATCTGGCACTGGGGGATATCTGGCACTGGGGGCATATCTGGCACTGGAAGGACATGTGTATCTGGCACTGGGGGCATATCTGGCACTGGGGGGACATGTGTATCTGGCACTGTGGCCATATCTGGCACTGCGGAGACATGTGTATCTGGCACTGGGGCATATCTGACACTGAGGGCATACTTGTGTATCTGGCACTGGGGGCATATCTGGCACTGGAGGCATACTTGTGTATCTGGCACTGGGGGCATTTCTGTATCTGGCACTGGGGGCATATCTGGCACTGTAGGGGCATTTCTGTATCTGGCACTGGGGGGCAATGTATATCTGACACAGTGGGGGCATTTGTGTATCTGGCACTGTGGGGCAATGTGTATCTGACACTGTGAGGCAATGTATATCTGGCACTCTGGGGGCATTTCTGTATCTGGCACTGTGGGGCAATGTGTATCTGGCACTGTGAGGCAATGTGTATCTGGCACTCTGGGGACATTTGTGTATCTGGCACTCTGGGGGCATTTGTGTATCTGGCACAGTGAGGCAATGTGTATCTGGCACTGTGAGGCAATGTGTATCTGGCACTCTGGGGACATTTGTGTATCTGGCACTCTGGGGGCATTTGTGTATCTGGCACAGTGAGGCAATGTGTATCTGGCACTGTGGGGCAATGTATATCTGTCACTGTGGGGCAATGTATATCTGGCACTGTGGGGCAACGTGTATCTGGCACTATTGGGGTCATACCTGTATCTACCCCTCCCCCCATATGTGTACCACGCCCCCAGTTTCATTGGCCATGCCCCATGTGACATTTGGCACACAGTACCCATAAGACATTTTTTCTACTTGCACCACTGGACTGATGTAAGCATTGCTTGTTCTCCTACTGTGTATATACTCCAAAGCTGAGCGTACACAACTATGCGTGATACTGAGTCACACACAACACACTCTGTTTTGAGGGCGCGTTGATAGAATTGCACGCTATTCAGTGTGTATATGTATAATTATGCTTGTTTTCAGACAGATCTCCTGAGGCAAATGCACATTGATAATGGTGGGCAATATAAAACCTACCAAGCGTATTGATGAACATCACAATCAGTTACGTGCACGTCATGTTAATGTAATTATGGCCAACTTGTGTTCAATTCCCAATAAGTGCATTGTTAAGCCTATCGAAGAGGAATGTTATTGATCATTATCTCCTATATATTTGTCCAGATCTGTGACTCTATGACTCATTTGCTAATGCTGGGCATGGCTAGGAGCTCTGAGTCTTATGCTAGCCATACATCAGACCAACTTTAGAACAACTTTTCTCCAACACGCCAAACTTCCAACCATCAAACTTGTCTGTTCAACTAAAACAGTGCTCCACATATCTAACCAACTTTTTACCAGTGCTCCACACATCTAACCAACTTTTCATCAGTGCTCCACACATCTAACCAACTTTTCATCAGTGCTCCACGCATCTAACCAACTTTTTACCAGTGCTCCACACATCTAACCAACTTTTTACCAGTGTTCCACACATCTAACCAACTTTTTACCAGTGCTCCACACTTCTAACCAACTTTTCATCAGTGCTCCACGCATCTAACCAACTTTTTACTTTTCACCAGTGCTCCACACATCTAACCAACTTTTCATCAGTGCTCCACACATTTAACCAACTTTTTACCAGTGCTCCACGCATCTAACCAACTTTTTACCAGTGCTCCACGCATCTAACCAACTTTTTACCAGTGCTCCATGCATCTAACCAACTTTTTACCAGTGCTCCACGCATCTAACCAACTTTTTACCAGTGCTCCACGCATCTAACCAACTTTTCATCAGACCAACCAACCTGCCAACTTCTGTCCAACTTGTGATGTCACCGAAGTAGGTGGACAGTGCCTGTCTACAGTACTTCAGTTTTTGTGGGGGGGTGGGGGTGGGGGGGGGTGGGTGTTTCAATTCAAAACATACAGAAGTGTCTTTATTTCAGTGAAACTGGACTTTTCTTTCGCCACCATACATTTATTAAATTTATAATAATAATAATAATAATTTTATTTATATAGCGCTCTTTCTCCAATAGGACTCAAGGCGGTTAACAGATACATAGCATAATATAGTACAGAAAATAATGAAGTACATTTTCATAAAATACAGAAGCATGAAGATACTAAAAGGGACATTATGGAAATGCTTGAGTAAACAGAAAAGTCTTGAGTCTACTTTTGAAGGATTCTATAGTTGGAGCCTCTCGCACTGTGCGGGGAAGTGAGTTCCATAGAGTCGGAGCCGCATGACTAAAAGCTCGACCCCCAGATGAATTACGGTAGATTCTAGGTACTGCTAAAAGTCCTTCATCTACAGATCGCAGTAATCGAGTGGGGCAGTATGGGGTCAGAAGCTGTTTCAGGTACCTTGGGCCTTGGTCATGTAATGCTTTGAAACTCAGTAAGCCAATCTTGAAGATGATTCGCCATCGTACAGGCAGCCAGTGAAGGGAGTAGAGGATGGGTGTTATGTGGCTAGAACGGGGCTGGTTGGTCAATAGCCTGGCAGCTGTGTTTTGCACCAGCTGTAAGCGCTGCAATTCTTTTGCTGGTAGACCAAGGTAGAGGGCATTACAGTAGTCTAAACGAGATGATACAAATGCATGTATGACTTTTGGCATATCATCTGAGGGAATTAAGTGCTTGATTCTGGCTATGTTCCTCAGGTGAAAGAATGAGGATTTGATTGTGGCTGATATCTGATGTTTAAGTGTCAAGCCACCATCCAGGACAACGCCAAGATTCCGCACACGATCACTGGTCTGTAATTCTGAATCCCCGAGTGTAAGTCCAGTTGGTTGGCTATGCTGCAGTCTTGTCCTTTGATGTTGCGGTCGTATCATAAGGACCTCTGTTTTATCCGGGTTCAGTCGCAGCCAACTGGCGCTCATCCACTCCTGTAGTTCAGCTAGACAGCCATTTAGGGTTGCTATTGGGTTATCAGTGCCCGGAGCAAAGGACAAGTACAGTTGTGTATCATCTGCATAGCAGTGGTAGACCAGGCCATGGCGCCTGATTATTTCGCCCAATGGGAGCATGTATACTGCAAAAAGCATGGGGGATAGTATAGAACTTTGTGGGACACCACATGGCAATGACACTGGTGGTGATGAGTATAATCCAGATGATACTCTCTGTGACCTGCCTGTGAGAAATTATTTGAACCAGCTTAGGACTTATTTTTATAGTAAAGTATGGATCCCAGCATGTTTGGGCTGCCAAGGCAAGTTGGAACTTGGAGAACCACAAGTACAAGCTTGCCCTGGTACGTCTACTTCAGTATCTCCTTTTTATTTTTGATCTTTTTAATTTGTAAAAGCATACCTTTTGAACTCCCCCTCATGCTTGTACTTGGAGAACCACAAGTACTAGCATGCGAGGCATTAATGGGCCCGCTGGTACTTGTAGTTCCACAGTAAAAGAAATATAGAAATAAACACACACACACCAACACACACACCTTGAAAGTATAAGTTTATTTACACACTTACATATACCTACCTACATCCCACACCGCCATTCATCTCCCCTTGTCCGGTAGAATCCATGACGGTACCTGTAAAAAAATATATTAAAAAATACCTATTTCCAGTGAAAATCTGTCCTCTTCAGTCCATGTAGGCATCCAGGGGTTAAAAAAAAGTGTTCCTGTTAATTATGCAGGCATCAACTCCACTATAGCTGAAGATTGTATCTCATTGTGGATACATTTCTAATTGTAGACTTACAATGTAACAATTGGAAAAAAAAATAGTTTGTTATGTTCAGTTAGGAATGGAATTCTCACTGCTCAGTTATGAGCAGCTTAATACCCCTTTTACACATGCAGCGAAAACCGTGAATGCGCATCAACCTGGGTTTTTGGTATGTTTGAAAGGAAACTAGCTGGGACGCAGCCAGGCTGAGACTTGGGAATTTCTTACTTGACAGACCCAGGAAATTCCCAGGTCGCATGAGTGAAAGGGTAGAGGTAAATACAAATAAGTGCAAACAGCTCGCGCCCACAAATAAGTGTGGCTGTTTGTGGCACTCGCAGTACCACCGGACTCACATATTTTTGTTCTAACCGCCTACTTTAGAGCTGTTCAGACCAAACTGGATTCCGCCCTAAGAATGGTATTCTCACTGCAGCTAAACACCATTCATTATTACTATACATGTAAGCTCTCACGAGCAGGGCTTTTCCTTCTGTTACACTATGCTATACTCAATACTCCATTCGATGGCACCATACTCTCAGTTTTCTGCCACCCTGTTAACTGTTCCAGTGTCAGGTTTTGCAGATGCAGCTATGGTTAAATACCTTGTACTTGTCCTATATGGTCTGGAACTGTAAGTGCTGTTCTCTTGTTCTGCTCGTTTGTTTATGTACTCCAGTGCCGTTTCTTGCGGCGGGCGAGCCGTGCAACCACACGGGGCGCCCGCCGCGGCACTTCCTGAGCACTTTCAAACCCCCCTCCCCTCTCCTCCCGAGTGCCCAGCTCGGGGGGCGGGATTTCGCGGAATGACGCGTTTGCGTCGTGACGTCACGACGCAATCGCGTCATTCCGCGAAACCCCGCCCCCCGAGCTGGGCACTCGGGAGGAGGGAGAAGGGGGAGCCAAGACGGCCAGCGCTGCGCAGACGAGGGAGAGGTGGCTGAAGAGCGGGAAGAACCGCTTCAAATGTAAGTCAGCCCCTCTCTCTCTCCCTCCCCCCCCCCACCACCTGCCGTACTGTGTAAAATGGGGACACTTGTCTGCCGTACTGTGTAAAATAGGGACACTTGTCTGCCGGAATGTGTAAAATGGGGACACCTGTCTGCCGGAATGTGTAAAATGGGGACACTTGCCTGCCGGAATGTGTAAAATAGGGACACTTGTCTGCCGGAATGTGTAAAATGGAGGCACGTGCCTGCCGCAATGTGTAAAATGGGGACACTTGCCTGCCGGAATGTGTAAAATGGGGGCACGTGCCTGCCGCAATGTGTAAAATGGAGGCACGTGCCTGCCGCAATGTGTAAAATGGGGACACTTGCCTACCGTGCTGTGTAAAATGGGGACACTTGCCTACCGTGCTGTGTAAAATGGGGACACTTGCCTGCCGTGCTGTGTAAAATGGGGTCGCGTGCCTGCTGTAATGTGTAAAATGAGGACTTTTTTTTTTTTTTATCGTGTGGTGGCCGTGATGATGAGATCAGATGAGGCCACACCCATCTTAACAAAGCCACGCCCATTTTAATGAGGTCACGCCCCCTTGCCGTTAGCGCGCACGCCTTCGGTGCGCGCATACTTTTCCTCTTTATATCTATGGGGGGGGGGCGCATTTTTTCTTATGTGAATGGTGGGGGGGGGGGGCGCATTTTTAAATCTCGCACTGGGAGCCAAATTGGCTAGAAACGGCCCTGATGTACTCTGTAATGGGCGCTGCAGAGCCCTTGTGGCGCCATATAAATAAAAAAATAGGATTTTACTACCTACCAGTAAATCCATTTCTCATAGTCCGTAGAGGATACTGGGGTCCCACAAAGAGCCCTTCAGGGAGACACAGTTGTTTGGAGCCAGCCCCCACCGCGCCCTTATTGCTATTGCCAAGCTTAGCCAAACTTAGCCGGGTTGCAGACTAGGTACCCTGATAGTCGCTCCCCCCCTGCTATGACCCCCTGGTACTGCTGGGGTAATTTGGAGTCACACCGGAGGAGCTGCGCGTCCCTGTCAGTCAGCGTCTGTGTCAACTGCAAAGTCAAAATGGCGCTGGTGAGCTGCTGAATCCTCTCATAGTGAAGCCCCGCTTTTTTTATACTGACTGAGGTAATTTTTGTGCTTAAAATGGAGCAGAACCGTTTTAAGGCTGTGTTTGCCAGTTTGGGTACTGTGTACAGTGTACTGAGACGCAGTTGTGTACTGTGCCAGGAGACGCATTACGCCTCGTTTAGAAGCCGTGCGTCTCCGTACCCTAATGCCGCCATTATGGGCGGCACCCCACTAACCGGGACGCCGGCTCAGTACTCACCACTCTTTATTCTTCTGGCTCTGTTAGGGGTGGCGGCGTGCTGTGGGAATGTGCTCTCGCCGTGGTGGGGCTTGCGAATAGTTCCCTCAGGAGCTCAGTGTCCTGTCAGTGGGGAATGGGACCATTAACCCTTCAAGAGGTTGCCCCCCCCCCCAAAGTCCCACGAAGCAGGCAGGCTGGTGTCTTCCAGTCCTGCCTGAAAACAACAAACACAGAAAATAAATGCAGAAAACTCTTCAGGAGCTTCCATAAGCGTGACCGGCTCATCCGGGCACATTTTCTAAACTGAGTCTGCTGGAGGGGCATAGAGGGAGGAGCCAGCCCACACTATCAAATTCTTAAATTCCCATGGCTCCTAGTGGACCCATCTATACCCCATGGTACTAAATGGACCCCAGTATCCTCTAGGGCGTAAGTATGGTGGACAATCCCGGGATCAGGATCGGCGGGATCCAGGGATTGGGATTCAATCCCGGGATTGGAAGCTCCAATCCCGGGGATTGAGGGATCAGCTTTGAGTGTCCACAGGACGCTCAGACACTGCCCGGCTTCCTCCTTCCGGCTCCCTAGTGCAGCGTGAGAGGTCATGCTGCGCTGTGAGCCGCTGTTGGGAGACGCCAGCAGCGATCAGCTGATGTTCCTCGCCCGCCCCCGGTATATGGTGAGTTATATGTGCGGGGCAGGCAGGGCAGGGTGGGGCGAGGGGGCGGCCACCTAGCTAAAAGCCAATCCCGGGTATCCCGGGATTGGCCATTTTTCAATCCCGATACCCGGATTGAAAAAAATGGCCCGGGATTGGCTTCCCTAGATGTAAGAGAAATAATAATAATAATATTATTATTATTATTATTATTATTATTATTAATAATCTCTACATATTTTGGACTCACACATACTGTATAGGATAACAGTATACAAAGCTATATGTACGTTGGCCCTTATTGTGGCGGGGCTCGCAAGTGCTGGGAGGGGATGGCGCTGTGGAATTGGGGTGCCGGGATACAGGAGCACCTGAGTGGGCGGCTTACTGCCCACATATTAAGTATGTTGGGGGCAATAGTTGACCACCTAACCTCATTTCTCTAACGTCCTAGTGGATGCTGGGGACTCCGTAAGGACCATGGGGAATAGACGGGCTCCGCAGGAGACAGGGCACTTTAAGAAATAATTAGGAATACTGGTGTGCACTGGCTCCTCCCTCTATGTCCCTCCTCCAGACCTCAGTTTGAATCTGTGCCCGGACGAGCTGGGTGCACTTTAGTGAGCTCTCCTGAGCTTGCTGAATAGAAAGTATTTTGTTAGGATTTTTTTATTTTCAGAGAGGTCTGCTGGCAACAGACTCTCTGATACGTGGGACTGAGGGGAGAGAAGCAGCCCTACTCACTGTGGATAGGTCATGCTTCTTAGGCTACTGGACACCATTAGCTCCAGAGGGATCGAACACAGGAACGCACCCTTGGTCGTCCGATCCCAGAGCCGCGCCGCCGTCCCCCTCGCAGAGCCAGAAGCCGGCGTGAGAAGCAAGAAGACTTCAAAAGCGGTGGCAGAAGACTCCAGTCTTCACATGAGGTAGCGCACAGCACTGCAGCTGTGCGCCATTGCTCCCACATTAAACCCACACACTCCGGTCACTGTAGGCTGCAGGGCGCAGGGGGGGGGGGGGCGCCGTGGGCAGCAATTAGAGACCTCTTGGCAAAGTGGGCATATATACAGTTGGGCACTGTATATATGCATGAGCCCCCGCCATTATTTTACACAAAATCGTGGGACAGAAGCCCGCCGCTGAGGGGGCGGGGCTTCTTCCTCAGTACTCACCAGCGCCATTTTCTCTCCACAGCTCCGCTGAGAGGAAGCTCCCCAGGCTCTCCCCTGCAGATTCACGGTAGAAAGAGGGTAAAAAGAGAAGGGGGGCCCATAAATTTAGCGCAAAATCAGTATATACAGCAGCTATTGGGTAAACACTAAGTTACTGTGTAATTCCTGGGACATATAGCACTGGGGTGTGTGCTGGCATACTCTCTCTCTGTCTCTCCAAAAGGCCTTGTGGGGGTTCTGTCCTCAAATAGAGCATCCCCTGTGTGTGTGGTGTGTCGGTACGCTTGTGTCGGCATGTTTGACGAGGAAGGCTATGTGGAAGCAGAGCAGGTACAAATGAATGTGGGATTGCCGCCGACGCCCGATTGGATGGATATGTGGAAGGTTTTAAATGATAATGTTAATTCCTTGCATAAAAGGTTGGATAAAGCTGAAGCCTTAGGACAGTCAGGGTCTCAACCCATGCCTGCTCCTACAGCGCAGAGGCCGTCAGGGTCTCAGAAGCGCCCACTATCCCAAATTGTTGACACAGATATCGACACGGATCTGACTCCGGTGTCGATGGCGATGATGCAAAGTTGCAGCCGAAAATGGCTAAAGCCATCCGCTACATAATTATAGCAATGAAGGATGTATTGCACATCTCAGAGGAAAACCCAGTCCCTGACAAGAGGGTTTATATGTTTGGGGAAAAAAGGCATGAGGTGACCTTTCCCCCTTCACATGAGTTAAATGAGTTATGTGAAAAAGCTTGGGAATCTCCAGATAGAAAAATGCAGATTTCCAAACGGTTGCTTATGGCGTATCCTTTCCCGCCAACGGACAGGTTACGCTGGGAATCCTCCCCTAGGGTAGACAAAGCTTTGACACGCTTATCTAAGAAGGTAGCCCTGCCGTCACAGGATACGGCCACCCTAAAAGATCCTGCGGATAGAAAGCAGGAAGGTATCCTGAAGTCCATTTATACACATTCAGGTACCCTACTAAGGCCGGCAATTGCGTCGGCCTGGATGTGTAGTGCTGTAGCAGCATGGACAGATACTTTATCTGAGGAACTTGATACCTTGGACAAGGATACTATATTACTGACCCTGGGGCATATAAAAGACGCGGTCCTATATATGAGAGATGCCAGAGAGACATTAGCCTACTGGGCTCTAGAATAAATGCAATGTCGATTTCTGCCA
Organism: Pseudophryne corroboree; assembly: GCF_028390025.1. Taxonomy (NCBI): domain Eukaryota; kingdom Metazoa; phylum Chordata; class Amphibia; order Anura; family Myobatrachidae; genus Pseudophryne; species Pseudophryne corroboree. Next base: position 431,482,159 of record NC_086449.1, on the reverse strand, counting down.
GAAGGGTCCTATGGACTCGGCAATGGACAGGTGATGTCGACTCAAAAAGGCACATGGAGGTTTTACCTTACAAGGGTGAGGAATTGTTTGGGGACGGTCTCTCGGACCTAGTTTCCACAGCTACGGCTGGGAAGTCAAATTTTTTGCCATATATTCCCTCACAACCTAAGAAAGCACCTTATTACCAAATGCAGTCCTTTCGATCACAAAGAGGCAAGAGAGTCCGAGGTGCGTCCTTTCTTGCTAGAGGCAGGGGTAGAGGGAAGAAGCTGCACAATACAGCTAGTTCCCAGGAACAGAAGTCCTCCCCGGCTTCCACTAAATCCACCGCATGACGTTGGGGCTCCACAGGTGGAGCCAGGATCGGTGGGGGCGCGTCTCCGAAATTTCAGCCACCAGTGGGTTCGATCACGGGTGGATCCCTGGGCTATACAGATTGTATCTCAGGGATACAAGCTGGAATTTCGAAGTGATGCCCCCTCACCGTTACCTCAAATCGGCCCTGCCAGCTTCCCCCATAGAGTGGAAAATAGTGTTAGCGGCAATTCACAAATTATATCTCCAGCAGGTTGTGGTAAAGGTTCCCCTCCCTCAACAGGGAAGGGGTTACTATTCAACAATGTTTGTGGTACCGAAACCGGACGGTTCGGTCAGACCCATATTGAATTTAAAATCCCTGAACAGTTACCTGAAACGGTTCAAGTTCAAGATGGAATCGCTCAGAGCGGTCATTGCAAGCCTGGAAGAGGGGAATTTTATGGTGTCTCTGGACATAAAGGATGCTTACCTGCATGTCCCCATTTATCCACCTCATCAGGAGTACCTCAGATTTGTGGTACAGGACTGTCATTACCAATTCCAGACGTTGCCGTTTGGTCTGTCCACGGCACCGAGAATATTTACCAAGGTAATGGCAGAAATGATGGTGCTCCTGCGAAAGCAAGGAGTCACAATTATCCCATACTTGGACGATCTCCTCATAAAGGCGAGGTCCAGAGAGCAGTTGCTGATCAACGTAGCACACTCTCGGGAAGTGTTGCAACAGCACGGCTGGATTCTGAATATTCCAAAGTCGCAGCTGATTCCTACGACGCGTCTGCCCTTCCTGAGCATGATTCTGGACACAGACCAGAAGAAGGTTTTTCTCCCGACGGAGAAGGCTCAGGAGCTCGTGACTCTGGTCAGAGACCTCTTCAAACCAAAACAGGTGTCGGTGCATCACTGCACGCGAGTCCTGGGAAAGATGGTGGCGTCATACGAGGCCATTCCCTTCGGCAGGTTCCATGCGAGGACCTTTCAGTGGGATCTGTTGGACAAGTGGTCCGGATCGCATCTTCAGATGCATCGCTTGATCACCCTATCCCCCAGGGCCAGGGTGTCTCTTCTGTGGTGGCTGGGGAGTGCTCACCTTCTCGAGGGTCGCAGGTTCGGCATTCAGGACTGGGTCCTGGTGACCACGGATGCAAGCCTCCGAGGGTGGGGGGCAGTCACACAGGGAAGAAATTTCCAAGGTCTGTGGTCAAGTCAGGAGACTTGTCTGCACATCAATATCCTGGAACTAAGGGCCATATACAATTATTATTATTATTACCAGTTATTTATATAGCGCACACATATTCCGCAGTGCTGTACAGAGAATATTTGCCCATTCACATCAGTCCCTGCCCCAGTGGAGCTTACACTCTATATTCCCTACCACATGTACACAGACACATTCACGCTAGTGTTAATTTTTGTTGGGAGCCAATTAACCTACCAGTATATTTTTGGATTGTGGGAGGAAACCGGAGTACCCGGAGGAAACCCACGCAAGTACGGGGAGAATATACAAACTCCACACAGTTAGGGCCATGGTGGGAATCGAACCCATGACCTCAGTGCTGTGAGGCAGTAATGCTAACCATTACACCATCCGTACTGCCCTAAGTCAAGCGGAACCTCTGCTTCGCAACCATCCGATGCTGATTCAGTCAGACAACATCACCGCAGTGGCTCATGTAAACCGCCAAGGCGGCACAAGGAGCAGGGTGGCGATGGCGGAAGCCACCAGAATTCTTCGCTGGGCGGAGAATCACGTGCAAGCACTGTCAGCAGTGTTCATTCCGGGAGTGGACAACTGGGAAGCAAACTTCCTCAGCAGGCACGACCTCCACCCGGGAGAGTGGGGACTTCATCAAGAAGTCTTCACACAGATTACAAATCGATGGGAACTGCCACAGGTGGACATGATGGCATCCCGCCTCAACAAAAAGCTACAAATGTATTGCCCCAGGTCAAGAGACCCTCAGGCGATAGCTGTGGACGCACTAGTGACACCGTGGGTGTTCCAGTCGGTTTATGTGTTTCCTCCTCTTCCTCTCATACCCAAGGTGCTGAGAATCGTAAGAAAAAGAGGAGTGAGAACAATACTCATTGTTCCGGATTGGCCAAGAAGGACTTGGTATCCGGAACTACAGGAAATGCTCACAGAGGACCCATGGCCTCTGCCTCTCAGACAGGATCTGTTGCAACAGGGGCCCTGTCTGTTCCAAAACTTACCGCGGCTGCGTTTGACGGCATGGCGGTTGAACGCCGGATCCTAGCAGAAAAAGGCATTCCGGATGAAGTTATTCCTACGCTAATAAAGGCTAGGAAGGACTAAACATTATCACCGTATATGGCGAAAATATGTTGCTTGGTGTGAGGCCAGGAATGCCCCTACAGAGGAATTCCAGCTGGGCCGTTTCCTTCACTTCCTACAGTCGGGAGTGACTTTGGGCTTAAAATTGGGGTCCATTAAGGTCCAGATTTCAGCCCTATCCATTTTCTTTCAAAAGGAACTGGCTTCTCTTCCTGAAGTTCAGACGTTTGTAAAGGGAGTGCTGCATATTCAGCCCCCTTTTGTGCCACCAGTTGCCCCTTGGGATCTTTACGTGGTGTTGAGTTTCCTGAAATCACACTGGTTTGAGCCACTTAAAACCGTGGAGTTAAAATATCTCACGTGGAAGGTGGTCATGCTATTGGCCTTAGCTTCGGCTAGGCGTGTGTCAGAATTGGCGGCTTTGTCACATAAAAGCCCCTATCTGGTTTTCCATATGGACAGGGCAGAATTACGGACTCGTCCGCAATTTCTGCCAAAAGTGATGTCCTCTTTTCATTTGAACCAACCTATTGTGGTGCCTGCGGCTACTCGTGACTTGGAGAATTCCAAGTTACTAGACGTAGTCAGGGCTTTGAAGGTTTATGTAGCCAGAACGGCTGGAGTCAGGAAAACTGAGTCGCTGTTTATCCTGTATGCATCCAACAAGCTGGGTGCTCCTGCTTCAAAGCAAACTATTGCTCGCTGGATCTGTAACACGATTCAGCAGGCTCATTCTGCGGCTGGATTGCCGCCTCCAAAATCAGTAAAAGCCCATTCCACAAGGAAGGTGGGCTCTTCTTGGGCGGGTGCCCGAGGGGTCTCGGCATTACAGCTTTGCCGAGCAGCTACTTGGTCGGGTTCAAACACTTTTGCAAAGTTCTACAAGTTTGATACCCTGGCTGAGGAGGACCTTGTGTTTGCTCATTCGGTGCTGCAGAGTCATCCGCACTCTCCCGCCCGTTTGGGAGCTTTGGTATAATCCCCATGGTCCTTACGGAGTCCCCAGCATCCACTAGGACGTTAGAGAAAATAAGATTTTACTTACCGGTAAATCTATTTCTCGTAGTCCGTAGTGGATGCTGGGCGCCCGTCCCAAGTGCGGACTTCTTCTGCAATACTTGTATATAGTTATTGCTTAAATAAGGGTTATGTTATGATTGCATCAGGTTTATCTGGTGCTCTGTTCTTGTTCATACTGTTAACTGGGTAAGTTTATCACGAGTTATACGGTGTGATTGGTGTGGCTGGTATGAGTCTTACCCTGGATTCCTAAAATCCTTTCCTTGTACTGTCAGCTCTTCCGGGCACAGTTTCCTTAACTGAGGTCTGGAGGAGGGACATAGAGGGATGAGCCAGTGCACACCAGTATTCCTAATTCTTTCTTAAAGTGCCCTGTCTCCTGCGGAGCCCGTCTATTCCCCATGGTCCTTACGGAGTCCCCAGCATCCACTACGGACTACGAGAAATAGATTTACTGGTAAGTAAAATCTTATTATCTCTTGTTCTCCCATACCCCACCACACTTTCCATCACGTCTGTCTCGCATCCCCACATCTCACTCTCCATCACGTCTCTCTCGCACACCCACATCTCTCTCTCTATCACGTCTGTCTCGTACACACACATCTCGCTCTCCATCACGTCTGTCTCGCACCCCCACATCTCGCTCTCCATCACGTCTCTCTCGTACACCCACATATCTCTCTCTATCACGTCTGTCTCGCATCCCCACATCTTGCTCTCCATCACGTCTGTCTTGCACACCAACATCTCTCTCTTTATCACGTCTGTCTCGCACACTCACATCTCGCTCTCCATCACGTCTGTCTCACACCCCCACATCTTGCTCTCCATCACGTCTCCCTCGCACACCCACAACTCACTCTCCAACACGTCTCTCTCTCACACCCACATTTCACTTCCCGTCATATCTCTCTCTCACACCCCCATATATCTTAAGTGTATGAGGGACAATAGCTGACCACCTAAGTGTGTTGGGGGGAGTGTTATGGCGGGGCTTGCGGGTGCCACGGTTCAATCCTGGTGCAGGATGCAATAGTACTGGAGAGTGGGGCTTATTGCCCACATTTTACCAAGTGTGGGGTGTGGGTCTGAGTATCAGGGGTGCAGCAAGAGTGGTGAATTGGGGTTCAGAAGTACTGGAGTGGGGGACTTACATTACTGCCCACATATTATGTTGATGAGGAGCAATAACTGACCATCTAAAAAGTCTGTGGGGGATGGGGGGTGTGGGGGATGGGGGGTGAGCTGATGGAGGACAGCTGATGGTGGGGGGGGGCAGGGGGTACTGGACAGGTGAGCTGATGATGGAGGGCAGGGGGTATGGGAGGTGAGCTGATGGAGGACAGCTGATGGTGGAGGACAGCTGATGGTGGAGGACACAGGGGGTATTGGGGGGTGAGCTGATGGAGGACAGCTGATGGTGGAGGACAGGGGGTATTGGGGGGTGAGCTGATGGAGGACAGCTGTTGGTGGAGGACAGGGGGTATTGGGGGGTGAGCTGATGGAGGACAGCTGATGGTGGAGAACAGGAGGTACTGGGCGCTGCAGCCGGCGAAGGACGCAGTCCAGGTCTCTAGCTCTCTCCCATGCTGCCACCAAGCACCGTGTGTCCGTCACCCTGTGCCCTGTCTGTCTTCACTGAGCGGCGGCAGCTCCAGTCCCGTTTTCTCAGCTGTGCCCTCTCTGCGGCCGGTGGAGGATGGAGGCTGGTGGCAGAGAGGAAGGGGTAAACAGGAAAAAAAGTTTGTAGGCGCTGAGCAGGGTCGTGCAAATATAACACTGATAATGGCAGCCACTTGGTAAGGAGGTAGCCAGCCTCCTAAAAGTAAAACAACTTAGAGCAAACCACCAAGTAGGCGCACAGTACCAATGATGTTGATAAAAAACAATTTATTGACATAAAAACAATAACAGACTCATTAAAAGACCACAACAATACACAGAGCATATAACTGAGGTATTATAAGCCTCTAATACACACATAAGATGTGTTAATATGTGAAAGGGACGCTGAAATACGGGAGAGCCCGTCTCTGTAGGATAGGGTTAATCTCTCACATTAATTCCATATCAAACAGTTCAAATGGAAATGAAATCCTGCAAAATGATGTAATAAGCGTCTATGACCATAGAGGTGTCCAGATTTAAATAGAGGGTATTTCAGCGTCCCTTTCACATATTAACACATCTTATGTGTGTATTAGAGGCTTATAATACCTCAGTTATATGCTCTGTGTATTGTTGTGGTCTTTTAATGAGTCTGTTATTGTTTTTATGTCAATAAATTGTTTTTTATCAACATCATTGGTACTGTGCGCCTACTTGGTGGTTTGCTCTGAGAGGAAAGGGTGACTGGTCCCTGATGGAGCCTGGCGGCGCTGAGGTGCCCGGTGCCTGTAGCTGGAGCTGGTCCGTGCAAATGAAGGCAGCAGCGCGATGGACGAGGCGGCGGTGAGGAGATCCCGGCACATGACAGAGGCTGGCGGCCGGAGGGGGATTAATTAACTGTGCGGGAGGCTAGCGGCCGGTGCGTGGAGGGAGACTGGCGGCTGTGAGGGAAAGATGCTGGGCGGTGAGGTGGCCAGAGGGATGGAGCCTGGCAGCGCTGAAGGAAGTGGCGGGATGGACGAGGCGGCAGTGACGTGGTCCCCGCGAGGGACAGAGGCTGGCGGCCGGAGGGGGATTGAGGCTGGCGGCCGATGCAGACAGAGATGGACGGTGCGGTAAGGCTGGCGGCTGTGCAGTAGCCGGTCACTGCGGCTGGGGCAGGAAAGGTTGAAGCGGTGAGGTGGCCGGAGGGGGATGGAGCGGAGAGGGTCCTCTGCAGTCCGAGAGACAAAAGTAGGCAGACTCTAGCAGGCAGTGTCCGCCTAGTAATCGTTCAGTTGGGGGGAAAGTTTCCCCCACACCTGAACGATTAGTTGGGAAAATCAAACAAGTTTGATTTTCTCAACTAGTTGGACAGACCGTTTCTGGATGTTTTTTAGCGTGTGGGAGCAAACGGCTGATAATTGTTTGCTCAAACACACTGCCAGATTATCTTTCCAACCAGCCAACTAGTTGGCTGGTTGGAAAGATATCGTCTTGATGTATGGCCAGCATTAGAGTCACAGATCTGGATAGGAGAGACTAGGAAAAACACACGCTGACTAATAGTAAGAGCTACACCTAGCAGCAGCCAGTGCCCTGATGACAGCGCCCCCCCCCCCCCCCATGGGTAATGGGGCAATTAGCAGTCACCCCGGGACGATACACTGTATCACTGAGCCCGCCTTCCCTTGCACGGGCATAGACTGCGGGAGGAGCGTGTCACTGTGACGTCACGGCAGTGCTGTGGGAAGACTACAACTCTAGGCATGCCTTGTGCTGCCAGGAAGGCACATGGTGGTTGCTGTTTCTGGTGCAGAGTGAGAGTCTGTAGTGTGCGGGGACAATGAAGCTGGTGAGAGGTTAATACCATATACTTTGATGAGGGATAAGTCCCCAGCGCGCACACTGTGTATGTGATGTTATATAGGGGAGATTGTATGACCATATTTTCATGAGAAATAATCTCCCAACACACACACTGTGTATGTGATATTTACCAAACATTGTCTTTATGCCTAAATTATGTACACATAACATATTACTCACACACTAGGTCATCCATCGTGCCCTGCTTCCTCTCTTCATGCCATCGCAAGGGCCTACGCCCCCTTGACCATCGCACGCCCTTTGGCTGTAAAATATTTAACCACTAACAACATTATGCTTGAAGGTAATACTTCATATAATAAAAATATTGCCGGCCCAAACGACGTGCAGGGGTTAAGGAGGCATAGCCCCTTGTGACGGTGTGAGGAGGGGTGGTATTCATGTGACCGCCGGTCAGCTGACCGACAGTCACATGACCTCCTCCACCAGCCCGACGGGTCACTGTCCCGATGGTCGGCATGCCGACCAACAGGGACTATTTCCACTCGTGGGTGTCCACGACACCCATAGAGTGGGAATAGAACCCGTGGCGACCGCAGGTCGCCACCGAGCCCGCAGCGTGGCGAGCGCAGCGAGCCCGCAAGGGGCTTGCTGCACTCACCCCTCCCCGCCGGGATCCCGGCGTCGGTAAGCTGCCGGGATCCCGGCGTCGGTAAGCTGACTGGCGGTCAGGAGACCGCCGGTCAGCCGTACTACACCCGCGAGGAGCGCCCGTAGGGCATGATGAATCACCTAGTATGTACATAATTGAGTTGTGTGTATACTTTTTAGATATATTGTACAGCACAACTGTAGTGCACTAAAAAATAACAGCAAGTAACCATCATGATACGTTTTGTCACCCATCCTGTTGATTTCCTCAGAAGATTAGCAAGTTTGTATAATTCTTTAATAATTATTTAAAGCATAAACAGCTTAGCAGTATCCATTTCATAATTAGCCACGAACAAGTGAGTTTATACTAGGAAAATATCTAAACAACATTCTAATCCCTTACAATATGCCCAGTTACAGTCATGGACAAATTAGTTGACACCCTTACAACTCATTGAAACAATGCTTCATTCTTCTTGAATAGTGATGCAATTAAAATATATTGTCCGATGTATACATGCATGCCTTTGCTATGTCATAAAATAAATCAAAGAAACTGTGAAAACAGATAAATTATTTCTTATACTCCAAGATATTCTAAAATGGCCTGGGCAGATTTGTTGTTAACTCTTAGAAAATATAATAAACAATTGAATTATAGTGATATTTCAAACTAATTGCATTCTGGAGTTAGCATCATATGTCTTCAATTTTGTTATCCATCATTTAGCCTATTTGAATAGAGAAAAGCTGTCAATATGCTGTTTTGTATCATCGTGTGCACCACACTGAACATTGACCAGAGAATGCAAAGGAGAGAATTCTCTTAGGAGATCAGAAAAAAAAATAAGCATGTTAAAGTTATAGGATATAAGACCATGGGGGTCATTCCGAGTTGATCGCTCGCTAGCAGTTTTTAGCAGCCGTGCAAACGCATTGTCGCCGCCCACTGGGGAGTGTATTTTCGCTTTGCAGAAGTGCGAACGCCTGTGCAGCAGAGCGCCTGCAAAAACATTTTGTGCAAAACAAGACCAGCCCTGTACTTACTCTTCGTGTGCGTTGATTCTAACATTGGAGGGTTGGCTTTTGACTTCACACACCCACCCAGCGTTTGCCCAGCCACGCCTGCGGTTTTCTAAGCTCTCCCTGAAAACGGTCAGTTGACACCCAGAAACGCCCCTTTCCTGTCAATCTTCTTGCGGCCGCCAGTGCGAATGAAAACATCGCTAGAACCTGTGCAAAACCACAAAGCTCTTTGTACCCGTACGTCGTGCTTACGCATTGCGGTGCATACGCATGAGCAGATTAGCAGTTTTTTACACTGATCGCGGTGCTGCGAACAACGGCAGCTAGCGATCAACTCGGAATGACCCCCCATGTCCAAGCAGCTTGATGTTCCTGTGAATACAGTTGCAAATATTAAGAAGTTTAAAGTCCATAGGATGCTATTCAACCTCTCTGGACAAGAAGAAAATCAACCACAGATTAAACAGAATGATTAATAAAGAGATACAAGCTGACCTCCAAGGCAAGGTATGTCAGTGACTCATTACACCATCTGACGCCTTTGAGTGACAGTGGGCTCCTTGGAAGTAGACCCCGGAAGACTCACTTTTGAAAATGAAAAATTCAAACTGGAATTTTCTAAAATGTATATTAACATATTGACACCTGCCCTCAGGTGTTTTTTAATTAGCATAGGGTGCTTGCAGTTGTAGACTATATGGGCAAGATGTAATGCCATCCATGTTAGGCGGCTGTGCTGGATGCCGGCTGAACTCGGATGTATTTTTAAAGGGGCAATCACTTACAAGGCAAAACCATGCCTTGTATGTGATTGCCCCTTTAAAAAACATCCGAGTTCGGCTGGCATCCCCGCACGGCCACCGAACTCAGGCAGCATTACATCCCACCCCATATAGTAATAGGCATTATGAATGGTAAATCGTAGATACAGTTATACAATGTCAGTATTACGGATGAATTCAGGGAATGGGTATCCCTGGGTTGGTGTGGCTGGGCTGTCTCAGGGCATCAACACAGTCTAGTGCTTTTAGCACTTAATTTTCTTTATTTATTTTTTTACTAATGTAACACTTTTTAACACCCTAATTATTACCTCTCACTTATGTAACACTCTTAACACATAGCTGCTACTTCTTACTAATGTAACACCTTTTAACACTTTAATTGCTACTTCTCACTAGGATGATGCATTGGGGAGATTGGGTTGTGCTGTCTCTGGAGTGTCCTGTGTTCTGGACTTGAACTTTAGGAATATTAGCGACCCGCCTGATGAGATCACCTGGGCGTGGTAGTTGGGCTCATATGTTTGGCCAAAATTATGCAAAGCACCTAAATTTTACTCTGTATGAGTTTCTTATCATTGTTTTGATTAGCAGTGTTTAGTGTGCACTTGTATTTTTCTTTTTTCTCTGACGTCCTAAGTGGATGCTGGGACTCCGTAAGGACCATGGGGAATAGCTCCGCAGGAGACTGGGCACAACTAAAGAAAGCTTTAGGACTACCTGGTGTGCACTGGCTCCTCCCCCTATGACCCTCCTCCAGACGTCAGTTAGAATCTTGTGCCCGGCCGAGCTGGATGCACACTAGGAGGCTCTCCTGAGCTCCTAGAAAGAAAGTAATAGTTTAGGTTTTTTATTTTCAGTGAGATCTGCTGGCAACAGACTCACTGCTACGAGGGACTAAGGGGAGAAGAAGCGAACCTACCTGCTTGCAGCTAGCTTGGGCTTCTTAGGCTACTGGACACCATTAGCTCCAGAGGGATCGAACACAGGGCCCGACCTCGATCGTCCGGTCCCGGAGCCGCGCCGCCGTCCCCCTTACAGAGCCAGAAGCAAGAAGTTGGTCCGGAAAATCGGCGGCAGAAGACTTCGGTCTTCAACAAGGTAGCGCACAGCACTGCAGCTGTGCGCCATTGCTCCTCATGCACACCTCACACTCCGGTCACTGATGGGTGCAGGGCGCTGGGGGGGGGGGGGGGCGCCCTGAGCAGCAATATAATATACCTTGGCTGGCAAATCTACACCATATATAGTCAGGAAGGCTATATAGGTGTAAAAATACCCCTGCCAGAGATCCAGTAAAAGCGGGAGAAAGTCAGTTGAAATAGGGGTGGGGCTATTTCCCTCAGCACACTGGCGCCATTTTCTCTTCACAGTGCAGCTGGAAGACAGCTCCCCAGGCTCTCCCCTGTAGTTTTCAGGCTCAAAGGGTTAAAAAGAGAGGGGGGGCACTAAATTTAGGCGCAGTATTACATATATATAAGCAGCTATAGGGAAAAATCACTCAGTTATAGTGTTAATCCCTGTGTTATATAGCGCTCTGGTGTGTGCTGGCATACTCTCCCTCTGTCTCCCCAAAGGGCTTTTGTGGGGTCCTGTCCTCAGTCAGAGCATTTCCTGTGTGTGTGCGGTGTGTCGGTACGGCTGTGTCGACATGTTTGATGAGGAGGCTTATGTGGAGGCGGAGCAGGTGCCGATAAATGTGATGTCACCCCCTGTGGGGCCGACACCTGAATGGATGGTAATGTGGAAGGAATTACGTGACAGTGTCTACTCTTTACATAAGAGATTTGACGACATAACAGATGTGGGACAGCCGGCTTCTCAGCTCGTGCCTGCCCATGCGTCTCAAAAGCCATCAGGGGCTCTAAAACGCCCGCTACCTCAGATGGCAGACACAGACGTCGACACGGATACCGACTCCAGTGTCGACGACGAGGAGACTACTGTACATTCCAATAGAGCCACCCGTTATATGATTGCGGCAATGAAAAATGTCTTGCACATTTCTGATGTTACCCCAGGTACCACAAAAAAGGGTATAATGTTTGGGGAGAAAAAACTACCAGTGGTTTTTCCCCCATCTGATAAATTAAATGAAGTGTGTGAAGAAGCGTGGGCTTCCCCTGATAAGAAACTGGTAATTTCTAAAAAGTTACTAATAGCGTACCCTTTCACGCCAGAGGACAGGTTACGCTGGGAGACACCCCCTAGGGTGGATAAAGCGCTCACACGACTATCAAAGAAGGTGGCACTGCCGTCTCCGGACACGGCCGCCCTCAAGGAACCTGCCGATAGAAAGCAGGAGGCTATCCTGAAGTCTGTTTATACACACTCAGGCATTATACTGCGACCAGCTATTGCTTCAGCATGGATGTGCAGTGCTGCAGCTGCATGGTCAGATTCCCTGTCAGAAAATATTGATACCTTAGACAGGGACACTATATTGCTAACCATAGAGCATATAAAAGACGCGGTTCTGTATATGAGAGATGCACAGAGGGATATTTGCCGGCTGGCATCTAGAATAAATGCACTGTCCATTTCTGCCAGAAGGGGTTTATGGACCCGGCAGTGGACAGGGGATGCAGATTCTAAAAGGCACATGGAAGTTTTGCCTTACAAGGGTGAGGAGTTATTTGGGGATGGTCTCTCGGACCTAGTTTCCACAACGACAGCTGGAAAATCAGCATTTTTACCCCATGTCCCCTCACAGCAAAAGAAAGCACCGTATTATCAGGTACAGTCCTTTCGGCCCCAGAAAGGCAAGCGGGTTAAAGGCGCGTCCTTTCTGCCCAGAGGCAGAGGTAGAGGGAAAAAGCTGCAAAATACAGCCAGTTCCCAGGAACAAAAGTCCTCCCCCGCTTCCGCTAAGTCCACAGCATGACGCTGGGGCTCCACTGGCGGAGCCAGGTGCGGTGGGGGCCCGTCTCAAGTGCTTCAGCGATCAGTGGGCTTGCTCACAGGTGGATCCCTGGATTCTACAAGTAGTGTCTCAGGGATACAAGCTGGAATTCGAGACGTCTCCCCCTCGCCGTTTCCTAAAATCTGCCTTGCCAACGTCTCCCTTGGACAGGGAGGCTGTGATAAAGGCAATTCACAAGCTGTATTCGCAGCAGGTGATAGTCAAGGTACCCCTCCTTCAACAAGGGAGGGGTTACTATTCCACAATGTTTGTGGTACCGAAACCGGATGGTTCGGTGAGACCCATTTTAAATTTAAAATCTTTGAACACGTATATAAAACGGTTCAAGTTCAAGATGGAATCGCTCAGGGCGGTTATCTCAAGCCTGGAGGAAGGGGATTACATGGTATCACTGGACATCAAGGATGCTTACCTGCATGTCCCCATTTACTCTCCTCACCAGGAGTACCTCAGATTTGTGGTACAGGACTGTCATTACCAATTCCAGACGCTGCCGTTTGGTCTGTCCACGGCACCGAGGGTGTTTACCAAGGTAATGGCCGAGATGATGATACTCCTGCGAAAAAAGGGAGTTATAATTATCCCGTACTTGGACGATCTCCTGATAAAGGCGAGGTCCAAGGAACAGTTGTTGATCGGAGTAGCACTTGCTCGGCAGGTGCTACAACAGCACGGCTGGATCCTGAATATTCCAAAGTCGCAGCTGGTTCCTGCAACACGTCTATTGTTCCTGGGGATGGTTCTGGACACAGAACAGAAAAGGGTGTTTCTCCCGGAGGAGAAGGACAAGGAGTTGTCATCGCTAGTCAGAGACCTCCTAAGACCAAAACAGGTGTCGGTGCACCACTGCACGCGAGTACTGTGAAAGATGGTAGCTTCTTACGAAGCAATTCCGTTCGGAAGGTTCCATGCACGGATCTTTCAGTGGGATCTGTTGGACAAGTGGTCCGGATCGCATCTTCAGATGCATCAGAGGATAACCCTGTCTGCAAGGACCAGGGTGTCTCTACTGTGGTGGCTGCAGAGTGCTCATCTTCTGGAGGGCCGCAGATTCGGCATACAGGACTAGGTCCTGGTAACCACGGACGCCAGCCTTCGAGGCTGGGGAGCAGTCACACAGGGAAGAAATTTCCAGGGACTATGGTCAAGCCAGGAAATGTCCCTACACATAAATATTCTGGAACTAAGAGCCAATTACAATGCCTTAAGTCAGGCAAGACCCCTGCTTCAAAGTCAGCCAGTACTGATTCAGTCAGACAACATCACGGCGGTTGCCCATGTAAACCGACAGGGCGGCACGAGAAGCAGGATGGCGATGGCAGAAGCCACGAGGATTCTCCGATGGGAAATCACGCGTTAGCACTGTCGGCAGTGTTTATTCCGGGAGTGGACAACTGGGAAGCAGACTTCCTCAGCAGACACGACCTCCACCCGGGAGAGTGGGGACTTCATCCAGAAGTCTTCCGGCTGATTACAAACCGATGGGAATGGCCACAGGTGGGCATGATGGCGTCCTGCCTCAACAAAAAGCTAGAAAACTATTGCGCCAGGTCAAGGGACCCTCAGGCGATAGCGGTGGACGCTCTAGTGACACCGTGGTTGTACCGGTCGGTTTATGTGTTTCCTCTTCTTCCTCTCATACCAAGGGTGCTGAGGATAATAAGAAGGAGAAGAGTTAAAACTATACTCATTGTTCCGGATTGGCCAAGAAGAGCTTGGTACCCAGAACTTCAAGAAATGATCTCAGAGGACCCATGGCCTCTACCGCTCAGACAAGACCTGCTGCAGCAGGGGCCTTGTCTGTTCCAAGACTTACCGCGGCTGCGTTTGACGGCATGGCGGTTGAACACCGGATCCTGAAGAAAAAGGGCATTCCGGAGGAAGTCATTCCTACGCTGATCAAAGCCAGGAAGGACGTGACCGCAAAACATTATCACCGCATATGGCGAAAATATGTTGCTTGGTGTGAGGTCAGGAAGGCCCCAACGGAGGAATTTCAACTTGGTCGATTCCTGCACTTCCTACAGTCAGGGGTGACTATGGGCCTCAAATTGGGGTCCATTAAGGTCCAGATTTCGGCTCTGTCGATTTTCTTCCAAAAAGAACTGGCTTCCCTGCCGGAAGTTCAGACTTTTGTTAAAGGAGTGCTGCATATTCAGCCTCCTTTTGTGCCTCCAGTGGCACCTTGGGATCTCAACGTGGAGTTAAAATATCTCACGTGGAAAGTGGTCATGCTATTGGCCCTGGCTTCGGCCAGGCGTGTGTCAGAGTTGGCGGCTTTGTCATGTAAAAGCCCTGATTTTCCATATGGATAGGGCGGAATTGAGGACTCGTCCCCAATTTCTGCCTAAGGTGGTTTCAGCGTTTCATTTGAACCAACCTATTGTGGTGCCTGCGGCTACTCGGGACTTGGAGGATTCCAAGTTGCTGGATGTAGTCAGGGCCCTGAAAATTTATGTTTCCAGAACGGCTGGAGTCAGGAAAACTGACTCGCTGTTTATCCTCTACGCACCAAACAAGATGGGTGCTCCTGATTCAAAGCAGACTATTGCTCGCTGGATATGTAGCACAATTCAGCTTGCACATTCTGCGGCGGGACTGCCGCATCCTAGATCAGTAAAAGCCCATCCCACGAGGAAGGTGGGCTCTTCTTGGGCGGCTGCCCGAGGGGTCTCGGCTTTACAACTTTGCCGAGCTGCTACTTGGTCGGGGTCAAACACATTTGCAAGATTTTACAAGTTTGACACCCTGGCTGAGGAGGACCTGGAGTTCGCTCATTCGGTGCTGCAGAGTCATCCGCACTCTCCCGCCCGTTTGGGAGCTTTGGTATAATCCCCATGGTCCTTACGGAGTCCCAGCATCCACTTAGGACGTCAGAGAAAATAAGATTTTACTCACCGGTAAATCTATTTCTCGTAGTCCGTAGTGGATGCTGGGCGCCCATCCCAAGTGCGGATTGTCTGCAATACTTGTACATAGTTATTGTTAACTAAAGGGTTATTATTGAGAGCCATCTGTGCAGAGGCTCCGTTGTTGTCATACTGTTAACTGGGTATAATATCACGAGTTGTACGGTGTGATTGGTGTGGCTGGTATGAGTCTTACCCGGGATTCAAAATCCTTCCTTATTGTGTCAGCTCTTCCAGGCACAGTATCCTAACTGACGTCTGGAGGAGGGTCATAGGGGGAGGAGCCAGTGCACACCAGGAAGTCCTAAAGCTTTCTTTAGTTGTGCCCAGTCTCCTGCGGAGCTATTCCCCATGGTCCTTACGGAGTCCCAGCATTCACTACGGACTACGAGAAATAGATTTACCGGTGAGTAAAATCTTTTCTCTGACGTCCTAAGTGGATGCTGGGGACTCCGTCAGGACCATGGGGAATAGCGGCTCCGCAGGAGACAGGGCACAAAAGTAAAAGCTTTAGGATCAGGTGGTGTGCACTGGCTCCTCCCCCTATGACCCTCCTCCAAGCCTCAGTTAGGTTTTTGTGCCCGGCCGAGAAGGGTGCAATCTAGGTGGCTCTCCTAAAGAGCTGCTTAGAGTAAAAGTTTTGTTAGGTTTTTTATTTTCAGTGAGTCCTGCTGGCAACAGGCTCACTGCAACGAGGGACTTAGGGGAGAAGAAGTGAACTCACCTGCGTGCAGGATGGATTGGCTACTTAGGCTACTGGACACTAGCTCCAGAGGGACGATCACAGGTACAGCCTGGATGGGTCACCGGAGCCGCGCCGCCGACCCCCTTGCAGATGCTGAAGAGAGAAGAGGTCCAGAAATCGGCGGCTGAAGACTTCTCAGTCTTCATGAGGTAGCGCACAGCACTGCAGCTGTGCGCCATTGCTCTCAGCACACTTCACACCAGGGTGCAGGGCGCTGGGGGGGGCGCCCTGGGCAGCAATGAAAATACCTATGCTGGCTAAAAATACATCACATATAGCCTCTGGGGCTATATGGATGTATTTAACCCCTGCCAGGTTGTCAGAAAAACGGGAGAAGAAGCCCGACGAAAAGGGGGCGGGGCCTATTCTCCTCAGCACACAGCGCCATTTTCCTACACAGCTCCGCTGCTAGGAAGGCTCCCAGGCTCTCCCCTGCACTGCACTACAGAAACAGGGTTAAAACAGAGAGGGGGGGCACTTATTTGGCGATATTATTATATATTAAGATGCTATAAGGGAAAACACTTATATAAGGTTGTCCCTGTATAATTATAGCGTTTTGGTGTGTGCTGGCAAACTCTCCCTCTGTCTCCCCAAAGGGCTAGTGGGGTCCTGTCCTCTATCAGAGCATTCCCTGTGTGTGTGCTGTGTGTCGGTACGTGTGTGTCGACATGTATGAGGACGATGTTGGTGAGGAGGCGGAGCAATTGCCTGTAATGGTGATGTCACTCTCTAGGGAGTCGACACCGGAATGGATGGCTTATTTAGGGAATTACGTGATAATGTCAACACGCTGCAAGGTCGGTTGACGACATGAGACGGCCGGCAAACCAATTAGTACCTGTCCAGGCGTCTCAAACACCGTCAGGGGCTTTAAAACGCCCATTTACCTCAGTCGGTCGACACAGACACGGACACTGACTCCAGTGTCGACAGTGAAGAAACAAACGTATTTTCCATTAGGGCCACACGTTACATGTTAAGGGCAAAGAAGGAGGTGTTACATATTTCTGATACTACAAGTACCACAAAAAAGGGTATTATGTGGGGTGTGAAAAAACTACCTGTAGTTTTTCCTGAATCAGATAAATTAAATGAAGTGTGTGATGATGCGTGGGTTTCCCCCGATAGAAAATTATTGGCGTTATACCCTTTCCCGCCAGAAGTTAGGGCGCGTTGGGAAACACCCCTTAGGGTGGATAAGGCGCTCACACGCTTATCAAAACAAGTGGCGTTACCGTCTCCAGATACGGCCGCCCTCAAGGAGCCAGCTGATAGGAGGCTGGAAAATATCCTAAAAAGTATATACACACATACTGGTGTTATACTGCGACCAGCGATCGCCTCAGCCTGGATGTGCAGCGCTGGGGTGGCTTGGTCGGATTCCCTAACTGAAAATATTGATACCCTTGACAGGGACAGTATTTTATTGACTATAGAGCATTTAAAGGATGCATTTCTATATATGCGAGATGCACAGAGGGATATTTGCACTCAAGAGTAAGTGCGATGTCCATATCTGCCAGAAGATGTTTATGGACACGACAGTGGTCAGGTGATGCAGATTCCAAACGGCACATGGAAGTATTGCCGTATAAAGAAAAAGACACCGTCTTTTCAGCCTCAGTCCTTTCGTCCCCATAAGGGCAAGCGGGAAAAAGGCCAGTCATATCTGCCCAGGGATAGAGGAAAAGGAAGAAGACTGCAGCAGGCAGCCCCTTCCCAGGAACAGAAGCCCTCCACCGCTTCTGCCAAGTCCTCAGCATGACGCTGGGGCCGTACAAGCAGACTCAGGTGCGGTGGGGGGTCGTCTCAAGAGTTTCAGCGCGCAGTGGGCTCACTCGCAAGTGGACCCCTGGATCCTACAAGTAGTATCCCAGGGGTACAGATTGGAAATTCGAGACGTCTCCCCCTCGCAGGTTCCTGAAGTCTGCTTTACCAACGTCTCCCTCCGACAGGGAGGCAGTATTGGAAACAATTCACAAGCTGTATTCCCAGCAGGTGATAATCAAAGTACCCCTCCTACAACAAGGAAAGGGGTATTATTCCACACTATATTGTGGTACTGAAGCCAGACGGCTCGGTGAGACCTATTCTAAATCTGAAATCTTTGAACACTTACATACAAAGGTTCAAATCAAGATGGAGTCACTCAGAGCAGTGATAGAGAACCAGGAAGAAGGGGACTATATGGTGTCCCTGGACATCAAGGATGCTTACATCCATGTCCCAATTTGCCCTTCTCACCAAGGGTACCTCAGGTTCGTGGTACAGAACTGTCACTATCAGTTTCAGACGCTGCCGTTTGGATTGTCCACGGCACCCCGGGTCTTTACCAAGGTAATGGCCGAAATGATGATCCTTCTTCAAAGAAAAGGCGTCTTATTTATCCCTTACTTGGACGATCTCCTGATAAGGGCAAGGTCCCGAGAACAGTTGGAGGTCGAAGTAGCACTATCTCAAGTAGTTCTACGACAGCACGGGTGGATTCTAAATATTCCAAAATCGCAGCTGTTTCCGACGACACGTCTGCTGTTCCTAGGGATGATTCTGGACACAGTCCAGAAAAAGGTGTTTCTCCCGGAGGAGAAAGCCAGGGAGTTATCCGAGCTAGTCAGAAAGCTCCTAAAACCAGGCCAAGTGTCAGTGCATCAATGCACAAGAGTCCTGGGAAAAATGGTGGCTTCTTACAAAGCGATTCCATTCGGCAGATTTCACGCAAGAATTTTTCAGTGGGATCTGCTGGACGAATGGTCCGGATCGCATCTTCAGATGCATCAGCGGATAATCCTGTCTCCAAGGACAAGGGTGTCTCTTCTGTGGTGGCTGCAGAGTGCTCATCTACTAGAGGGCAGCACATTCGGCATTCAGGACTGGGTTCTGGTGACCACGGATGCCAGCCTGAGAGGCTGGGGAGCAGTCACACAGGGAAGAAATTTCCAAGGAGTGTGGTCAAGTCTGGAGACTTCTCTCCACATAAATATACTGGAGCTAAGGGCAATTTACAATGCTCTGAGCCTAGGAAGACCTCTGCTTCAAAGTCAACCGGTGCTGATCCAGTCGGACAACATCACGGCAGTCGCCCACGTAAACAGACAGGGCGGCACAAGAAGCAGGAGGGCAATGGCAGCAAGGATTCTTCGCTGGGCGAAAAATCATGTGATAACACTGTCAGCGGTGTTCATTCCGGGAGTGGACAACTGGGAAGCAGACTTCCTCAGCAGGAACGACCTCCACCCGGGAGAGTGGGGACTTCATCTGGAAGTCTTCCACATGATTGTGAACCGTTGGGAAAGACGAAAGGTGGACATGATGGCGTCCCGTCTGAACAAAAAACTGGACAGGTATTGCGCCAGGTCAAGAGACCCTCAGGCAATAGCTGGGACGCTCTGGTAACACCGTGGGTGTACCAGTCGGTGTATGTGTTCCCTCCTCTGCCTCTCATACCCAAGGTACTGAGAATTATAAGACGGAGAGGAGTAAGAACTATACTCGTGGCTCCGGATTGGCCAAGAAGGACTTGGTACCCGGAACTTCAAGAGATACTAAGAAGGGACTTGCTTCAGCAAGGATCATGTCTGTTCCAAGACTTACCGCGGCTGCGTTTGACGGCATGGCGGTTGAACGCCGGATCCTAAGGGAAAAAGGCATTCCGGAAGAGGTCATCCCTACCCTGGTCAGAGCCAGGAAGGAGGTGACCGCACAACATTATCACCGCATTTGGCGAAAATATGTTGCATGGTGTGAGGCCAGGAAGGCCCCCACGGAGGAATTTCAACTCGGTCGATTCCTGCATTTCCTACAAACAGGAGTGTCTATGGGCCTCAAATTGGGGTCCATTAAGGTTCAAATTTCGGCCCTGTCGATTTTCTTCCAGAAAGAATTGGCTTCAGTTCCTGAAGTCCAGAAGTTTGTCAAGGGAGTACTGCATATACAACCCCCTTTTGTGCCTCCAGTGGCACTGTGGGATCTCAACGTAGTTCTGGGATTCCTCAAATCACATTGGTTTAAACCGCTCAAATCTGTGGATTTGAAATATCTCACATGGAAAGTGACCATGCTGTTGGCCCTGGCCTCGGCCAGGCGAGTGTCAGAATTGGCGGCTTTGTCTCACAAAAGCCCATATCTGATTGTCCATTCGGACAGGGCAGAGCTGCGGACTCGTCCCCAGTTTCTCCCTAAGGTGGTGTCAGCGTTTCACCTGAACCAGCTTATTGTGGTACCTGCGGCTACTAGGGACTTGGAGGACTCCAAGTTGCTAGATGTTGTCAGGGCCCTGAAAATATATGTTTCCAGGACGGCTGGAGTCAGGAAAACTGACTTGCTGTTATCCTGTATGCACCCAACAAACTGGGTGCTCTTGCTTCTAAGCAGACGATTGCTAGTTGGATGTGTAGTACAATTCAGCTTGCACATTCTGTGGCAGGCCTGCCACAGCCAAAATATGTAAATGCCCATTCCACAAGGAAGGTGGGCTCATCTTGGGCGGCTGCCCGAGGGGTCTCGGCTTTACAACTTTGCCGAGCTGCTACTTGGTCAGGGGCAAACACGTTTGAAAAATTCTACAAATTTGATACCCTGGCTGAGGAGGACCTGGAGTTCTCTCATTCGGTGCTGCAGAGTCATCCGCACTCTCCCGCCCGTTTGGGAGCTTTGGTATAATCCCCATGGTCCTGACGGAGTCCCCAGCATCCACTTAGGACGTCAGAGAAAATAAGAATTTACTTACCGATAATTCTATTTCTCGTAGTCCGTAGTGGATGCTGGGCGCCCATCCCAAGTGCGGATTGTCTGCAATACTTGTACATAGTTATTGTTACAAAAATCGGGTTATTATTGTTGTGAGCCATCTTTTCAGAGGCTCCGCTGTTATCATGCTGTTAACTGGGTTCAGATCACAGGTTGTACAGTGTGATTGGTGTGGCTGGTATGAGTCTTACCCGGGATTCAAAATCCTTCCTTATTGTGTACGCTCGTCCGGGCACAGTATCCTAACTGAGGCTTGGAGGAGGGTCATAGGGGGAGGAGCCAGTGCACACCACCTGATCCTAAAGCTTTTACTTTTGTGCCCTGTCTCCTGCGGAGCCGCTATTCCCCATGGTCCTGACGGAGTCCCCAGCATCCACTACGGACTACTAGATCTAATGCCAGATCTATAAGAAACAAGACTGCAACAATTGCTGACCTTATTGAATCTGCAGATCTAGCCTGTATTACAGAGACCTGGCTAGATGAAAATGCAGCACCTATATTGGAGGCTGCAGTACCAACAAACTACTCTGTCATCCACAACCCAAGACTGGACCGCAGGGGTGGCGGGGTGGCTATCTGCTTCAAAAAAGAACTTAAACTTAGGGTCCACCCTATTGAAACTACTCGCTCATTCGAGTGCATTGCTGCCCGGAGTTCGACAGGATTAGGTTTCAGAGTACTTCTCATTTACCGTCCACCTGGAGATGGAAAGATATTTCTACAAGAAATTGCAGACACTGTTGCTGGCCTGGTTCTGGAACATCAAAGATGGCTCATCCTCGGAGATTTCAATGCATGGGTGGATGATGAGCTCTCACGCCTTGGCCAAGACCTCCTGTGCACAATGAATGGTCTGGGCTTCACACAGGTCATTCCCTCTGCCACACATAAAAGTGGTCATACTCTTGATCTTGTCTTTCAGATTGGATTAGAAGTCACTGACCTAAAAATAAACCCAGTCATCTGGTCAGACCACTACTCCCTCTGGTTCTCAGTTGCAACCCCTCAAATAAGATCTCTGCCCGTGGAGTTGACCAGGTATCGTCCAAGGAGGGGTATGACTCCCCAGGCTCTTGCAGCAAATCTGGATCTCTCTGCTATACTGGGTGCCTGTAAAGATCCCTGTTCCCTAGTCCGTTATTATAATAGGGATGTTATGGCTGCAATTGATATTATCGCCCCTGTGTGTATAAGACCTCGCAAACCACAACGTCAAGCTCCATGGTTCGACAACAGTGTTAGTGAGCTCAAGAAAAGGGGGCGTAGACTGGAAAGACGATGGAGGAAGACTAACCTAGTGGATGACAAAATAAAACTAATAAAGCATAACGAAGAATATCAATCGACAATCACTCGTAAGAAATCACAGTTCCTGTCAAATGAGATCACAGCAGCAAACAATAGGCCAGCTCAACTTTTCCGCACAGTGGAGATGCTTTGCAAGCCACCATGCCTGCAGACTGATGAGACCCTTTCCCAGGCAAGATGCAACGAGTTTGCAAACTTCTTTGCAGATAAAATATCCACCATCCGGGCTGGAATCTCCACAGTGCCATCAAAGGAGTGCCAAACTACAAAGCCTGCCAATATAAGCTACCTGCCTTCATGGACCAGCTTTGACCCAGTGGATGTAAAGGACACTGCTGAAATTGCTCGGATTTTGCGTCCCACCACCTGTGGTCTGGACCCAGCCTCAACAAAGCTTCTAATAGGTTGTATGGATATAATTGGTCCTGTCTTTGCAAAAATTGTTCAATGCTCTTTGCAGACAGGCATTTTTCCTGGACCCCTAAAGGAAGCAATTGTTAGACCGCTTCTTAAAAAACCTAATTTAGATCCCGACTGCATGACCAACTACAGACCGGTATCAAACCTTCCTTTCCTAGGAAAGGTTATTGAGAAAGTGGTGGCAAATCAACTGGAAACCCGCCTGACAACCCATGATATTTATGATCCATTTCAATCAGGATTCAGGAGAAGACATAGCACTGAAACAGCCCTGGTGTGTGTGTTAAATGATCTTCTGATGGCAAAAGACAGAGGTGACTGTTCAATATTAATCCTTCTGGATCTCTCGGCAGCATTTGATACCGTGGACCATGGGCTTCTGATTGAGCGACTGATACATTTCTGTGGTTTGGATGGCACAGTCCTAAGCTGGTTCAAATCATTTCTCACAGGCAGGTCACAGAGAGTATCATCTGGATTATACTCATCACCACCAGTGCCATTGCCATGTGGTGTCCCACAAGGTTCTATACTATCCCCCATGCTTTTTGCAGTATACATGCTCCCATTGGGCGAAATAATCAGGCGCCATGGCCTGGTCTACCACTGCTATGCAGATGATACACAATTGTACTTGTCCTTTGCTCCGGGCACTGATAACCCAATAGCAACCCTAAATGGCTGTCTAGCTGAACTACAGGAGTGGATGAGCGCCAGCTGGCTACGACTGAACCCGGATAAAACAGAGGTCCTTATAATACGACCGCAACATCAAAGGACAGGACTGCAGCATAGCCAACCAACTGGACTTACACTCGGGGATTCAGAATTACAGACCAGTGATCGTGTGCGGAATCTTGGCGTTGTCCTGGATGGTGGCTTGACACTTAAACATCAGATATCAGCCACAATCAAATCCTCATTCTTTCACCTGAGGAACATAGCCAGAATCAAGCACTTAATTCCCTCAGATGATCTGCCAAAAGTCATACATGCATTTGTATCATCTCGATTAGACTACTGTAATGCCCTCTACCTTGGTCTACCAGCAAAAGAATTGCAACGCTTACAGCTGGTGCAAAACACAGCTGCCAGGCTGTTAACCAACCAGCCCCGTTCTAGCCACATAACACCCATCCTCTACTCCCTTCACTGGCTGCCTGTAAGATGGCGAATCATCTTCAAGATTGGCTTACTGAGTTTCAAAGCATTACATGACCAAGGCCCAAGGTACCTGAAACAGCTTCTGACCCCATACTGCCCCACTCGATTACTGCGATCTGTAGATGAAGGACTTTTAGCTGTACCTAGAATCTACCGTAATTCATCTGGGGGTCGAGCTTTTAGTCATGCGGCTCCGACTCTATGGAACTCACTTCCCCGCACAGTGCGAGAGGCCCCAACTATAGAATCCTTCAAAAGTAGACTCAAGACTTTCCTGTTTACTCAAGCATTTCCATAATGTCCCTTTTACTATCTTCATGCTTCTGTATTTTATGAAAATGTACTTCATTATTTTCTGTATTATATCATGCTATATATCTGTTAAGCGCCTTGAGTCCTATTGGAGAAAGAGCGCTATATAAATAAAATTATTATTATTATTATTATTACGAGAAATAGAATTATCGGTAAGTAAATTCTTATTATTTTTTTCTGTGTGGCACTACAAGTCTCAGCATGGTAGCACATCTCATGTTTAGAATTAGGGTGTGCAGTCCAGCCCCCCACCCCATACATGATAGGACATGAAATATGTCAAATGTCTTTCCTTAGTGTGGATGTTTTAAGTCAAGGTTTTACATGCTTTAAGACTGGCAAGTTATTAAATAAGAGCATTTATAACAGCCTGGGGGCACCATAAACACCAATGACATATTAATGGTTTCAGATATCGAGAATCAATGCCCATCTCTACTGCTGTCTATCAGGTGTAAATGAGTCTGTCTTACAAGCCAGCCCAAGCACTGGCATAATGGGTGCAGCGTGTATGGTGCACACGGGCCCCTGAAGTTCCGGGGGGGGCATACCCTGCACAAGACTTATCCTAAGGAGTCCACGTCGCACACAGCAACGGTGCAGAGATCACAAGGTAAATGGCGCTGTGGCCATTTTTCCAGGGCTTCATGCATGCACACAACGGAAATCACTGGGAAAATTGCCGTAGCGCCATTTTCCCGGATATCTGCACATGCTCAGATCTCCTGGGACATTGCTAGGATCCCCTAGTGACCCCAGTGCCCAGCTCTGCCAGCAAGAGTGGAGGGGGCCCAGACGAAGTCTGCACATGGGTCTCCTTCTCTCTAGAGGCATCCCTGAGCTCAAGCCTGTATATGAGTCTGTGGGTGTGGTATAGAAGGTAGATAGTAACTAGGTCGGCAGTGTCTAGATCGATCACTATTGGTCGACAGTAACTAGGTCGACAGGGTCTTTATGTCGACATGGTCTAGGTTGACAGGTCAAAAGGTTGACATGAGGGTTTTTTTGTGTCGTTTTCTTCGTTGAGTGACCGGGAACCCCAATTAGTGCACTGTGTCCACTCGCATGGCTCGCTTCACTCGCCATGCTTAGGGCAAGGTGCCTCGCTCCGCTACTGCTTCGCTCGGCACAGATTACCGTTCCAATCATACTCCACATGGATTGTTAAGTATGAAAAGGTTAAAAAGAAAGAAAAAAATTGTGAAAAACTCATGTCGACCTTTTGACCTGTCGACCTAGTACATGTCGACCTAGAGACCCTATCGACTTAGTTACTGTCGACCAATAGTGGTCGACCTAGGTAACGTCGACCCAGTTACTGTTGACCTAGAGACCGGATCCTGAGTCTGTGACTATGAGAGACGAGTGCATTTAACTGCAATTCAATGGTGTTTAAAGCATATATGGTATTGTGGGTGTCGCAGAAATAAGGAGAGCGTGACACTGGCCTGCTAATTTAAATGGTTTGATCAAAATATCAGCTAAATCCACAGATGCGCACAGATTTGCAGTGGGATAAGCACTGACAACTGTTGTACTGTTATGTATGTATATATGGCATTGTTACCAGGCAGAGGATGCTACCAGGTCTAACATTCTTTACAGCTTAAGAACTTTTAGAATAGTGAAAGTAAAGTCCTTAACTTTTCCATCCTGAAGAAAATGAAGAATGTGTGGAATGGTAGCAGAAGCAGGATCATCCAGTTCAGGTTTGCACCAAAGAATGAATCTCTTCTAAATCCTACTTTAATTAGAGAAATTATTTCTACATCTACATCTTCATCAGCACACCACACCGTTACATATAGGACATTGGTGGTCATTCCGAGTTGTTCGTTAGCTGTTTTCGGTCGCTGCGCAGCGATCAGGCAAAAAAATGTCACTTCTGCGCATGCGTATGCGGCGCAATGCACACGCGCGACGTACTTTCGCAACAGCCAATGCAGTTTCACACAAGGTTTAGCGACGCTTTTCAATCGCACTGCTGGCCGCAGAGTGATTGACAGGAAGTGGGAGGTAACTGACCGTTTTCGGGGAGTGTGTTGAAAAACGCAGGCGTGTCAGATACAAACGCAGGCGTGACTGGCCGAACGCGGGGCGTGTTCGTGACGTCAAAACAGGAACTAAACAGTCTGAAGTGATCGCAAGCTAGGAGTAGGTCTCGAGCTGCTCAGAAACTGCACAATCTTTTATTGTAGCAGCGCTACGAACCTTTCGTTCGCACTTCTGCTAAGCTAAGATGCACTCCCAGACAGAGCCGGATTAAGGCGATGGGGGGGTGGAGCACTACAGACAGTGGGGCCCCTAATTAAGAGGCAGGAAGATAAATTATATAATCACAGGTATATATACACATATATACAGAGAGAAAGCAGGCCGGCACTCCAATTGTACATTTAATACTTGCCAAGGTGCTCTCCTGAGTGACGAACACCCATAGTACAGCAGTGACTTAATACAGAAAGAATCACACGACTAACAAGTCCTTCTTAGTCCAACGTTTCGGTGTTGCCACTTAAATTAACTTGTTAGTCGTGTGTGATTCTTTCTGTATTAAGGTGGTCATTCCGAGTTGATCGCAGCCAGCAACTTTTTGCTGCTGGTGCGATCAACTAATCCACGCCTATGGGGGAGTGTATTTTAGCTTAGCAGGGCTGCGTTCGCTTGTGCAGCCCTGCTGAGCTAAAAAAGTTTTGTGCTGCTGAGGAGTAAGGCTGGTACTACTTACCCTGTGCGACGGATCCAGCGACGTTCCTCCCAGCTTTGACGTCAGACATCTGCCCTCCATTTGCCTGGACATGCCTGCGTTCGGACGACCACTCCTCGAAAACGGCATCCAACGGTGAGTATCCGCCCCGAAAAGCCTCTCCGATGTCAACCTTCTTGCGTTCGGCGCTGCGTCTTCTTTGTTCACTGTGCGCGCCTCTGACGCCGGGCAACGACGCGCATGCGCAATGCGCACGCCACGCATGAGCAGTTCCGACCCGCTCGCACCGCAGCGAAGAACCCCCTAAGTCCAAAGAGTGCCGCCATCAGTCACTGCTATATATATATATATATATATATACACACACACATACACACACACTATATAGTGTGTATATATATATATATATTTATATATACGTGTATATATATATATATATATATACACACACGTGTGTGTATATGTATATATATATAAATATATATATATATATATAAATACATATGTATATATATATATGTATATATATACATATATATGTATATATATATATATATATGTATGTATATATATATATATATGTGTATATATATATATGTGTGTGTGTGTGTGTGTGTGTGTGACCCACAGCCTAAGATTTAAATTTTAATGTTAGCAGCAGGGGGAAGAAAAATCTTATAAAAAGCCAGCCTTACTGTTTGCAGTCAGGCTGCTGTGACACAGGGCTCCACATGCCGCCCGGGATCAGCCCTCCTCCTTCTTCTCTCTGCTGTGCAGCCTGCGCGTCCAGCCAATGACTGAGCGCAGGCTGCTGTTTCACACGCTATTGGACAGCTGAGCCGTCGCTCAGCTGTCCTGTAGTGCTATGCGGCGCCGGCTCTGTCTGTACGTACAGCGGAGAGCAGGAACCGCAGCACCGTAGATCAGATCGGATCTGAGGTGGGCGGCAGGGGGCCCTTTTGGAAAGGGGGCCCGGGGTACTTACCCCCTGGGCCCCCGCCTTAATCCGGCTCTGCTCCCAGAGGGCGGCGGCTTAGCGTTTGCACGAGTGAACAACTCGGAATGAGGGCCATTGCCCACTGCAAGTCACAGATGACATGCACACATTTGAAGAACTGCTGTGACCTTTACTGTTTCTCTCCTGATCAAGCTGGCAAAGAGTTGAAAAGAAGGGAACACATACCCTAGGTCAGTGATGGCTAACCTTGACTGCTGGGATGTGTAGTTCAACAACAGCTGGAGTGTCAAGGTTAGCCATCACTGCCCTAGGTGAAGCTTTCATGCATACTTGCCAACTCTCCCTGATGTCAGGAGACTTCCTGAAATAGGGGTAATCTCCCTCACTCGCTGAAGAGTCTAGCATTCTCCCTGAGGCCAGACCGGGAGAGAAAAACATAGTCATGATGCCATTACACTTTCCCAAAAATGGACAAATTAGTTGGGAGAATTATAAAGGGAATGTGTCTAGCACACTGATGACTACGTACAGTAAGTGGCTGTATTTCTACTACTTTGGGGCTTAATTACACTTGGGCTCAAGAAGTCAATTTTATGGCATGTCTCCGTACATAGGTGTTGCTTTCACAATCTCCCTTAAATGCTTTTTCAAAAGTAGGCACGTATGCTTTCATGGCATCAACAGACCATCCATGTCTCTGTGACGGTGGTCAAACTGAGCTGCCTTAGGGAGAGATTCAGAATGGATCGCCATTGAGACTGAAATTGCAATTGTCTACAAACTGCTACTGCTAAAAATCACGTGAAGAGCCGCCCAGACATGTCCAAAGATGCCCGCTGATGCCATCGCAACTCAAACGCCATGTTAACACCCAGGAAGGGTCACTTCCTGTCAGTCACTCTGCTATCGCATTTTACTGAAGCTGCAGTTGCACAGCGATCACATTGTGGCTTCCACACACGCGCAGTGCATGCACAGTCTTCTGATAATTGGCCCGTGCGTGTGTTTGGAATATAGCGATCCAAGCTGAATGAGGACATTCGTTTCTTAAGTTGTCGCCAACAGGTCTATTTGAGAATGTCAGAAATTCATGCAAGACCCATTGTCTGGGATGGATTTAATATCTACTAAAGCTGGCCATACATTAGGTCGATATCGTGTACGAATACACAATTTTGATGGGTCTGGGACTCAGGGTCGACAACAAAAAGGTTGACACACCTTAGGTCGACGCCAATTGGTCGACACACCTTAGGTCGACATGGACAAAATGTCGACATGGACAATATGTCGACAGGAACAAGGTCGACATGGAAAAAGGTCGACATGAGTTTTTTATGTTTTTTTGGTGTCGTTTTCTTCGTAGAGTGACCGGGAACCCCAATTAGTGCACCGCGTCCCCTCGCATGGTGCCTTCGCTTCACTCGGCACAGATTACCGTTCCAATCGTAGTCCACGTGGATCGTTAAGTATGAAAAGGTTCGAAAAAAAAACATAAAAAACTCATGTCGACGTTTTTCCATGTCGACCTTGTTCCTGTCGACCTTTTGTCCATGTCGACCTAAGGTGTGTCGACCAATTGGCGTCGACCTAAGGTGTGTCGACCTTTTTGTTGTCGACCTGGAGTCCGGATACCAATTTTGATGCCTCATACACTGCATCTGGTGCACATTGTGCATGTTTTGAGTACGATTACGATGCGCAGTCCCACGGCTCGAAAGTTGCATCCTCAGATCATACGTGCAGCCCACATTATATGTCTTAATCATATGCACATCGTACCATGTTTTATGCACATATGATGAATCGTACAATTTTGAGTGGCATTTCCCTGGATTTTTTTTTTTGCAAGGCAAACAATCGATCATTTAACCATGGTTTGTTAGCACAGTGTGTGTCACCGACATATTGGGGGTAATTCCAAGTTGATCGCAGCAGGAATTTTGTTAGCAGTTGGGCAAAACCATGTGCACTGCAGGGGAGGCAGATATAACGTGCAGAAAGAGTTAGATTTGGGTGGGTTATTTTTTTTCTGTGCAGGGTAAATACTGGCTGCTTTATTTTTACATTGCAAATTAGATTGCAGATTGAACACACCACACCCAAATCTAACTCTCTCTGCACATGTTAAATCTGCCTCCCCTGCAGTGCACATGGTTTTGCCCAACTGTTAAAAAATGTCCTGCTGCGATCAACTTGGAATTACCCCCATTGAGCGGCTGATTGGTTAGTGTACAAGCTTACCCAACAACTCAGTCGGTGCAACGGTGGATCACAAGACAGTCCTGCCAGGAGTGTACCCATACTCTTCAGTCCCTGTACAGCACAGAAATCATCTTTTGTGATAGTACAGGTTCAGCATGATGTCATCACCCAGGAAATTAACTGTTTAACCTGTTCACGAGGCTGATTTGTGGCTTCATTGTGGAGAGTAATACAATCACACTCAAAGCCTCCTAATGTATCCTCAACGATTTGTTACATCTTCCATAAACACAGTGATGAGACTTGCTCCATTTCTATACTGATGACCTGGTAGGTTGGCCCATATTTTTGGTCAAAAATGATGCTAAGTACCTCAAATTTACTCCATGTTAAATTGCAGAGTTTAGTGAAATTGTTCTGATTACCAGTGTTCTTAGTGGTTAGAGTGAGCACCTTTTCATGTGTTGCATTTCTATCTTCCAAGAGGCTTTAAAATCAGGGCCATTCCGGACCAATTTGGTGAACTAGGAAAGATTTTAGTTGGTGTCTCTACGCAGCTGATTAGGGAGATAACTCATATGTTATGGCAGGCAAAAAGTTCAGAATGAAATATTGTAATTATCTAGCTGTTTAGTTGTCATTAGATCATGAGCTCATTATGTTGTGGTTAACAGAATATATCATAAACATTCAATCATTAGCTGGCCACAGTGAGCAGATCTGATCACAGAGTCTGTGCTTCTTGCTCGCCTGATTTTAAGTTACACACAATGCCGATTTTGATGGAGTTGACTGATTTTTTGATACTACATGTGCACAAAAACCACTAAAAACTCTTACAGTACATGCATGACAGTGCTTACACACAGAGGCGCTGTTGCAAATAAAGTATCAGAGATGTCTAGGAAAAGTGCCGGGCTTTCCTGGGTGGTGACTATGAGGTGGCTAAACAGATGCACAGAAATGTGTTGTGGACGCTCAATTGTTTCCAGTTGAAGGCCATACTCAGACGGTAAATCTGCATCTGCCATAGTGCTGGTGCAAGTTTCGATTTTGTGACCAATTGTGACATCTAAGGACATACCAACTGGTATTACAACATGTACGGATGGTGAAAGGGGGTGCATCAGTTCTTGCACATTCATATGCACAGATGTACACCAGGGAAGGACTCTATAGTAGTATTATTGGCAGCCGCCAATAGATACAGCTGCTGGTATATCTGGATCAGCCCAATAGAGTGATGGGGTTGGGTATGGGTGACCGGCGATCGGGATACCGCCGGTCACCATACCAACGCTGGGATCCCTGTATTTTAGATCCCGGTGGGGGGGGGGGGGGGGCACAACAAAGCCCCTTGCGGGCTCTGTGGGTCGCCACAGGTTCTACTCCCACTCTATGGGTATCGTGGACATCCACGAACGGGAATAGTCCCTGTCAGTCGACTGTCGGGCTTTCCACCAAGTGGGATTCTGGCGTCGGTATAGTGATCGTCACATAACCGCATCCCAAGTGATGTTGTGCGAATCTGGGTGAAAACACCTATTACTAGTACATTGTATGTGCATTATATTTGTTATTAACACTAGTGAGTAGTCTTTTAAAGTACTAATGGGAAAAATACAAGCCAGTGTTATAGAAATATGCATTTGCAAGAAAGCACAATAGCAAAGGTAATTTAGTAAAGTGCTGTTTATTTATAAGTATTATTCATTGATAATGAAAATTAAGATAACATACTGAAAGTATTGTGACAGGCAGTATATGCCTCAATTAACAAATATTACAGATAATTCCTAATATAATTAACATAAATCTAGTGCCCTAAAATACAAGAGTCTTTGACTAAGCATATGAATCAATGAAGTATTATCTCTTTCCCTTCAGTAAATGTTACCAAGTACACAAATGCTAGTAGTTCTAAGAGCTTGGTTGTTTCTCTATAAGATGCTTTATTTCATGTGCTTCCACTTCACCTTTCCAATCACATTTCAATGTAACATGTAGAATAAAGCAACAAAGAAGTATAAAAGGAAAATGTGCATTATACTGTAACATACTTGTAGAAGAGGAATCGCACGTTATCCTAAAAGTAATCCAAGTCACTTTTAGAAATTACTGTATTTTTCGGACCATAAGACGCACTTTTTCTCCCCAAAAATGTGGGGGGAAAAGTATGTGCGTCTTATGGAGCGAATAAGACGTTTTTGCGGGTAGCGCTGGCGGCCGGCGGGTAGCGGCGGGTCCTGGATGCTGCTGCTGCGCCGTCATCAGCAGAGCGCCCGCATCTCAGAGCCCATCTCAGCAGCAGAGCCCCGGCATCATGTGACTCCCCCGCTCCCCCCCACCTCCTCCCTCCTAAGGAGTACACCGCGGGCAGCGTTAGCTGAGAGCCTGGATGCGGGGAACCACTGGTACTGTCAGTATGTGTGTGTGTGTGTCTGTGTATGCTGGCTCTGATGTGTGTGTGTCTCTGTATGCTGGGTCTGACAGAGGCTGCACTGTACAGAATCCTTGTAGGAGTCTGAGAAATCACACAGAAATATCTCTTAGAGGTTGGTGAAAACTAGGGAGGCAGCGTAAGGATGATAAAGCAGAAATGGTTCAGAATATTTTTTTTCCAGTTTTCCTACTCTAAAAACTAGGTGCGTCTTATGGTCAGGTGCGTCTTATGGTCCGAAAAATACAGATTAAGGGCCTAATTCAGAGTTGATCGCAGCAGCAAATTTGTTAGCAGTTGGGCAAAACCTTGTGCACTGCAGGGGGGGCAGATATACCATGTGCAGAGAGAGTAAAGGGCCCCATACACTAGAACGATATGTCTGAGGCTGAAGATGGAGGCTATTTCCCTTGAACTCTCCCGGGAGCTTCCCAGGAGTGGTTCCAAACGATTCCAAACTATTTGGTACATGTGTGACTATATTTGCATGCGATATATCGCCAGCGATATGTCACGCGGCGACATACCGCAGGCGATTTATCGCACTGCATTCACATGTACCATAAGATGTATCTGATGGGATGGATTAGGGTGCTAGGGGGGCTGACCCAAATTCATATTATAACTAGCAGCATCCATTAGCCCTATGGACACTGCAGCTATAGATTATGTGATTGGTTGGATTGGTGCTAGGGGGGTGGGCCAAATAGGCATATAAATAGCAGCAGCCATTTTAGCCATGTGCACACTGTTGCTCTGTGATTAGTGAGGCTGGTTTATACCTTCCGAGCGTTCCACATTGCTAGTGTGCTTTGCTTTGTTTGTTTTTTTTCTGAACAAAGTGCTCTTTATCCTGTTCTGTGATGGATTCCTACAGGTATCAACTTCTGTTAGCCTATGGCTATATGAAGCTGAAACGTGACAGGGATCTGAAACGGAAGAGGCAGAGGTCTGTTTGGAGCAAGGGGTGGCTGTTGAAGAGGGGGACTCTCTCACATGTCGCTCTTGACCGAGATTATGGAGAACTACCCCGAGGACTATCGGAACTACCTGCGAATGGATGACGCAACCTTCCAGGAGTTGCTGAGCCTTGTGACTCCCTACAGCCAGAGGCAGGACACCAAGATATGGAAGGCCATCACTGCTGAGAGGCTGACTGCTACGCTGAGGTTCCTGGCTACAGGGCGGTCGTTGGAGGACATGAAGTTCGGGACCCTCATCTCCCCCCAGGCTTTGGGTCGGATAATCCCTGACACCTGCAAGGCCATTGTGAAGGTGCTGCAGGACCAGTATTTAAAGGTAAATAAAATACACACCACGGGGGAAATTTACTAAGCTCCCGATTTTGACCGAGATGCCGTTTTTTCATCAAAGTGTCATCTCGGTAATTTACTAAACACTAATCACGGCAGAGATGAGGGCATTCGTAATTTTTTGCAAGTCCAAGTAAAAAATTACGAATGAATACACCATCGGTCAAAACGCGGCTGTTTAAGTATGAATCTCGGTCATTTACTAAGAAGTGCAAAGCAAAAAAAAACAAACACTGCCGTGAAAAATTACAACTCGTAAAAAAGTGCTAAAAAAAACCAGACCTTATTTTTTTTCCCGTGATTAGATAGGCATGCACGGATCCATGAGATCCGTGCATGTATATCAGTGGGAAGGGGTGGGAAAGTGCTTATTTTTAAAAAAAAAATTGCGTGGGGTCCCCCCTCCTAAGCATAACCAGCCTCGGGCTCTTTGAGCCGATCCTGGTTGCAAAAATATGGGGGGAAAAATGACAGGGGTTCCCCCATATTTAAGCAACCAGCATCGGGCTCTGCGCCTGGTCCTGGTCCCAAAAATACGGGGGACAAAAAGAGTAGGGGTCCCCCGTATTTTTAAAACCAGCACCGGGCTCCACTAGCTGGACAGATAATGCCACAGCCGGGGGTCACTTTTATATAGTGCCCTGCGGCCGTGGCATCAAAAATCCAACTAGTCACTCCTGGCCGGGGTACCCTGGGGGAGTGGGGACCCCTTCAATCAAGGGGTCCCCCCCCCCCAGCCACCCAAGGGCCAGGGGTGAAGCCCGAGGCTGTCCCTCCCCATCCAATGGGCTGCGGATGGGGGGGCTGATAGCCTTTGTTGTAAAAGAAAAGATATTGTTTTTAGTAGCAGTACTACAAGTCCCAGCAAGCCTCCCCCGCATGCTGGTACTTGGAGAACCACAAGTACCAGCATGCGGCGGAAAAACTGGCCCGCTGGTACCTGTAGTACTACTACTACTAAAAAAATACCCAAAAAAAGACAAGACACACACACCGTGAAAGTATAATTTTATTACATACATACACACATACATACATACTTACCTTAAGTTCCCACGCAGGTCGGTCCTCTTCTCCAGTAGAATCCAAGGGGTACCTGTTGAAGAAATTATACTCACGAGATCCAGGGGTCCAGGCTCCTTGGGAAATCCAGGGGTAATCCACGTACTTGAAAAAAATAACAAAACGGTGTCCCGACCACGAACTGAAAGGGGACCCATGTTTGCACATGGGTCACCTTTCCACGAATGCCAGAAACCCACTCTGACTTCTGTCTAAGTGGGTTTCTTCAGCCAATCAGGGAGCGCCACGTTGTAGCACTCTCCTGATCAGCTGTGTGCTCCTGTCCTCACTGACAGGCAGCACACGGCAGTGTTACAATGTAGCGCCTATGCGCTACATTGTAACCAATGCTGGGAACTTTCTGCCCTGCGGTTGACCTAAAGTGACGTCACCGCTGAGCAAGAAAGTTCCCAGCATTGGTTACAATGGAGCGCATAGGCGCTACATTGTAACACTGCCGTGTGCTGCCTGTCAGTGAGGACAGGAGCACACAGCTGATCAGGAGAGTGCTACAACGTGGCGCTCCCTGATTGGCTGAAGAAACCCACTTAGACAGAAGTCAGAGTGGGTTTCTGGCATTCGTGGAAAGGTGACCCATGTGCAAACATGGGTCCCCTTTCAGTTCGTGGTCGGGACACCGTTTTGTTATTTTTTTCAAGTACGTGGATTACCCCTGGATTTCCCGAGGAGCCTGGACCCCTGGATCTCGTGAGTATAATTTCTTCAACAGGTACCCCTTGGATTCTACTGGAGAAGAGGACCGACCTGCGTGGGAACATAAGGTAAGTATGTATGTATGTTTGTATGTATGTAATAAAATTATACTTTCACGGTGTGTGTGTCTTGTGTTTTTTTGGGTATTTTTTTAGTAGTAGTACTACAGGTACCAGCGGGCCCGTTTTTCCGCCGCATGCTGGTACTTGTGGTTCTCCAAGTACCAGCATGCGGGGGAGGCTTGCTGGGACTTGTAGTACTGCTACTAAAAACAATATCTTTTCTTTTACAACAAAGGCTATCAGCCCCCCCATCCGCAGCCCATTGGATGGGGGGGGACAGCCTCGGGCTTCACCCCTGGCCCTTGGGTGGCTGGGGGGGGGGACCCCTTGATTGAAGGGGTCCCCACTCCCCCAGGGTACCCCGGCCAGGGGTGACTAGTTGGATTTTTGATGCCACGGCCGCAGGGCACTATATAAAAGTGACCCCCGGCTGTGGCATTATCTGTCCAGCTAGTGGAGCCCGGTGCTGGTTTTAAAAATACGGGGGACCCCTACTCTTTTTGTCCCCCGTATTTTTGGAACCAGGACCAGGCGCAGAGCCCGATGCTGGTTGCTTAAATATGGGGGAACCCCTGTCAATTTTTTTCCCATATTTCGGCAACCAGGATCGGCTCAAAGAGCCCGAGGCTGGTTATGCTTAGGAAAGGGGACCCCACGCAATTTTTATTTTTTATTTTACAGTGTTTAATTAAAAAAAAAAAAAAAAATAGAACCCCAGCACGGATCACACAGATCCGGCCGAGATTAATTGTAAAAAAGTCGGCAGTGTTTTGCTAATCACTGCCGTAAAAAACACAAAAAAAACACGAATGACATCGACATCGGAAGAAAAGAAAAACCCGAATACGACAGCTTAGTAAATCCATCGTAACAAATTCAAAAAGTTGCAGTTTTACACTTTCGATGTCATTCGTGATTGAACTTTGACCTGAAACGGGAAAATACGAATCTTAGTAAATTTACCCCATAATCTGTTTAGTTATATTTAAACTGTTTATAGAAAAAAGGTGGTTTTTATTTTACCAACTGTGCAAATTTATGCAATTATTTGCCAACATGGCACACAAAAATGTAAAAAAACAGCATATCACAATTTGTGTGTGTGTGTGTATATATATATATATACTGCTCAAAAAAATAAAGGGAACACTAAAATAACACATCCTAGATCTGAATGAATGAAATATTCTTATTAATAACTTTGTTCTTTACATAGTTGAATGTGCTGACAACAAAATCACACAAAAAATTATCAATGGAAATCAAATTTATTAACCCATGGAGGTCTGTATTTTGAGTCACACTCAAAATTAAAGTGGAAAAACACACTATAGGCTGATCCAACTTTGATGTAATGTCCTTAAAATAAGTCAAAATGAGGCTCAGCAGTGTGTGTGGCCTCCATGTGCCTGTATGACCTCCCTACAACGCCTGGGCATGCTCCTGATGAGGTGGCGGATGGTCTCCTGAGGGATCTCCTCCCAGACCTGGACTAAAGCATCCGCCAACTCCTGGACAGTCTGTGGTGCAACGTGGCGTTGGTGCATGGAGCGAGACATGATGTCCCAGATGGTGCTGCAGAGGTATCAGAGGAGCTGGTGCTGCAGAGGTATCAGGGGTAGCGGGTGTTTCAGGTGTAGGAACTTGGGGCTGGGATTCCTCCGTATCGTGGATGATGCTGAGGTCTGGGGTGGCGGGAATCTCCACACTTCCAATCTATAGTAGATTTTAAAAAAATACACTGTTGAAATACATGTTTTAATTTTTTATTTTTTTTTATAGCTCCCTGCAAGTACATCAGAATGGCAAGCCGTGGCAGAGGAATTTGCCACCACCTGGCATTTCCCGAACTGTGGGGGAGCGATAGATGGCAAACACGTCCGCATCAACCCTCTTGCAAACAGTGGATCCCTTTATTATAATTATAAAGGGTATTTCAGCATTGTGCTGATGGCAGTGGTGAATGGCAACTATAAATTAATCTTCATTGACGTTGGCAAAAACGGACGTGCATCAGACGGTGGGTCGCTGTAGAATACCACCTTCTACGAGCGGCTCGCCACAAAGACCCTGAACTTGCCATCTAGGGAGCAAACCCAGCACGGCCTCAATTTTGATTTCGTGGCTGATGAGGCATTCGCACTCCACGAGAACATTATGAAGCCATACCCCCAAAAGCACCTGACAAGAGAGAAGCGCATCTACAAATTTAGGCTATCCCGGGCACAACGAATTGTAGAGAACACTTTTGGGATCCTGTCTAGCCGCTTTTGCATATTCCTTACGGCTATCAATTTGCAGGTGGAGAAGATTGATTGGGTGGTGACTGCGTGCTGTGTCCTGCATAACTATTTGCGCAGCAAAACCATCCAGCATAGGACATTGCCCAGAGAAGCACCAGGAGACTCAGACCCAGGACACCCAGAGGAGACTTCACCATTTCCCTCTCTGGTACCAACGCCACTCCATTTTAGGTTGAG
Source organism: Pseudophryne corroboree (assembly GCF_028390025.1). Classification (NCBI taxonomy): domain Eukaryota; kingdom Metazoa; phylum Chordata; class Amphibia; order Anura; family Myobatrachidae; genus Pseudophryne; species Pseudophryne corroboree. The sequence continues at coordinate 431,444,160 of NC_086449.1, read as the reverse complement.
TCTACGGGCAAAACAGGTCAGCAATGAGTACCTGGCCTATTTTAACAGGGTGGGTGCAGTCGATTGGCGGGAGGCCCACATGTAATTAGTGTACTGTGTTGGACTGATGGTGAAACTTGGAAAAACTTAAAAACATATTCAAAAAAATATACTTACAGATGCCGACAGAGACTTCAGACTCTGCTGTGGCAAACTCCAGCATGGGGTAGTACCAGAGCAAGGTCTTGTATATCTGGGAAGAACCTGCTCCAGACCTTTTAGACTGTTCCATTTTTTTGTGTTCTGTGAGGAACACCGTACGCAGGTTCTGGATCTTTTTCTTGACCCATTCTTTGTCAGCACCGGACACAAAGGGCCTGCAGTACTCCACTAACTACTCCAATGCCGCATTCCGTCGCACTTTATTGGAATACCCCTTGGCCTTGACCTTCCAGAGACATTCATGGTCCACAAACTGTTATATATTTTTTTTGTACAAATGGTTTTAATTAAGGTATATGGTTAAATGTTTATATGGTTAAATGGTTTTTTGTTTAAATGGTGTTTACATTTTTATAATATATGTTTTTAAAATAAAGTTTTTTTTGTAAATACTTTCCTCATTACACATACATCAATGGTGCAGCATTAGGTACAGTGGCGGTAGAAACACATGGCCATTTGGGGGTTAAAATGACTTTGGGCACACAGAAACACATGGTGCAGAATTAGGGTACAGTGGCGGTGAAAACACATGGCCATTTGGGGGTTAAAATGACATTAGGCACACAGAAACACATTAGGCACACAGAAACACATGGTGCAGCATGGGGGTACAGTGGCGGTGAAAACACATGGCCATTTGGGGGTTAAAATGACATTAGGCACACAGAAACACATTAGGCACACAGAAACACATGGTGCAGCATGGGGGTACAGTGGCGGTGAAAACACATGGCCATTTGGGGGTTAAAATGACATTAGGCACACAGAAACACATTAGGCACACAGAAACACATGGTGCAGCATGGGGGTACAGTGGCGGTGAAAACACATGGCCATTTGGGGGTTAAAATGACTTTGGCCACACAGAAACACATGGTGCAACATGGGGGTACAGTGGCGGTGAAAACACATGGCTTTAGGGGGTAAAAAATCACTTTGGGCACACAGAAAGACATGGTGCAGCATTGGGGTACAGTGGCGGTGAAAACACATTCCCGTGAGTGCCATTTGGGGGTTAAAATGACTTTGGCCACACAGAAACACATGGTGCAGCATTGGGGTACTGTGGCGGTGAAAACACATGGCTTTACGGGGTAAAAATCACTTTGGGCACACAGAAATAAATAAAATGTGAACAATAATTTATAATACATTGATGGTCAGTGTGATTACATTGATGGTCAGTGTGATTACATTGGTGGACAGTGATTGGTGGTCAGTGTGGAAATACATACTTGGGGCAATGGAAATCCAATCAAATCGGATATACAGAGTAGAGCTCTCCAGTTGCTGCATCGCTGCTGCTGCTGATGGGAGTGTCCTGAGAATGCCAGTCAAACTTCCTACAATATAGGGGGTCATTCCGACCCAATCGCTCGCTGCAGTTTATCGCAGCGCAGCGATCGGGTCGGATCTGCGCATGCGCCGGCGCACTGCATGCTGGACGGCTGAAGGCTGATGTTCCCTAGCGATCGCCTCTGCCTGATTGACAGGCAGAGGCGGTCACTGAGCGTGAGGGGGCTGGATGGCGGCGTTAAGCCGCCGTTTAGGGGGGGGCGATCCGGCCAACCCAGGCGTGGCCGGGCAGTTGGGGGGCGGGCCGTGGCAGCTGCGTGACGTCACATGCAGGCGCTGCGACCCGGGCAGTGAAGAGGTTCTCCCGCAGGAGCTGCGCTGGCCGGGAGTTACTCCTCAAATGCAAAAGCATCGTCGCTGTGCGATGCTTTTGCATTTGCATTTCTGCGGGGGGGGGGGGGAGCGGCACTGACATGCGGGGCGGACTAGCCCTGTGCTGGGCGTCCCCCCACATGTCTGAGTGCCTGATCGTAGCTGTGCTAAATTTATCACAGCTACGATCAACTCGAAATGACCCCCATATTGCAGGCGATATGTCGCAGGCACAAAAAACACACCTTTTTCCATACGATTCCAGGCGATTACGATATATCACGAGTGCAGCACTAGCGACCTAGGGGATCCGATCCAAAGCTCATGCTAACGCGCATCGGATTGGAAACACCTCCAAAATGCCCGATTTCACCCGATATATCGGCCCGAATGCTCTAAATTGGCTGAAATCGGGCATTATCGTTCTAGTGTATGGGGCCCTTTAGATTTGGGTGAGGTGTGTTCAAACTGAAATCTAAATTGCAGTGTAAAAATAAAGCAGCCAGTATCTACCCTGCACAGAAACAAAATAACCCACCCAAATCTAACTCTTTCTGCACATGTTATATCTGCCTCCCCTGCAGTGCACATGGTTTTGCCCAACTGCTAACAAATTTGCTGCTGCGATCAACTCTGAATTACCCCCCAAGTATCCTATCATGTTCCATAATCATGTGGCCACTAGGGGCAGTGCCCCTTTGACCTATGGGGGTGAAATATCATCATACCATATCAGGGTAAGCAATATGACAGCTGCCACTGATTCTTAATGCAAGTAAATGATGAAATAATGCTCTTGGTGTATAATTCCCAAGTATGTTGCTTAGTATTTGTGGATGAAAGCGAGAATCATTTTTACATAAACATTTGACATTTTAAATAGTCGCTTGGTACAGGTGCTCATCACATGGCGAGCTCTTTCATGGGACAATTATGCTGCTTAGTTGCCTGACAGGTAGTTTGGAGGTTATTGCTTACATAATCAATACTGAACTTCCCATAGTGCATTCCAAACAACTGGACTTCATTCTAGTATAACAACCTTTATATTGCATATACGAAAATGCAGGTTGCACCAAATTATTTTGTTTGAGTACACTTGGCACCTGACTGTCAGCACCACGTGGCCCTGGAAGCAGAGGCGTATCTAGCACGGGGCGAGCAGGGCACGTGCCCTGGGCGCCGTGACAGCCCCAGCAGAGGGGGGCGCCACCGACACCTGCACGGCCCGCTCGCCCCATGCGTCAGGGTTTCGGCGGCGCCGGCGCAACCAGCCAAAATGTGAAATAACTGAGAAGGAAGCGAGTGGGTCCTCGGCGTGTACAGTCTCAGAGCACTGCTGAGGATTGTACATCCACCCGGAGGCAGGGGCAGAATGGGGCAGGGTCTCTGGCAGAGCGGTGCAGCGCCGTGTATCCGGAGCCGGGCAGCGCGCTGTGTGCTGGGCAGGGAGCTCCCCCTGCTCTCTGGGGTGATGGACGGTGGAAGCTCTACAATTACAGCAGACACATGTCCGGCCCCGGATTGGCACTGGCCGTGCCCGCCCTGCCTGCTGCCACCACAGCAGCCAGGCTGGCTGACAGGGGCCGGTACCCAGCTGACAGGAGACACCGGCGGCGGTGGGAGAGTCCCTGCAGCGTCTTCCCGGTGCACAGTGTGGCCTGGGCGGTCAGTGTGTGTGGACTGCGGAGGAGGGATAAGGACTTTGAGCGCCGGCGCAGCCCCCGAAGTGCGGCCACTGAGAGAACGGCTCCTGCACCCTCAACATGTGGGCCATCAACAGCAGGCGAGCAGGCCGGGGGGGTGGGGGGGTTACACGATAGTGTGAGTGTGTTCATTCTTCCAGTCCAGTGTGTGTGTGTCTCGGTTGGGGGGGGGGGGGGGGTTGGTGCAGGACAGTGTGAGTGTGTTAATATTTCCAGTCCAGTGTGTGTGTGTGTGTGGGGGGAGGGGGGGTGCAGGACAGTGTGAGTGTGTGTGGGGGTTAATTTTTACAGTCCAGTGTGTGTGTGTGTGTGTGAGGGGGGGGGCAGTGTGAGTGTGTGTTAATTTTTGCAGTCCAGTGTGTGTGGGGGAGGGGAAAGTATGAGTGTGTGTGTGTGTGTGTGTAGTCTGAGTGGGTGTGTGTGGGGTTTGGGGTGGTCAGTCTGTGTGTGTGTAATCTACAGTCTGACTGTGTGTGTGTGTAAGTAAGGGGGTGGGGCAGTCTGTGTGTGTGTTTGATATTGGCTTTACACCTATAGGGCGGGATGTATTAATGCTTACCGCCACGGTAAGCATTAGTACCATTTACCACAGAGACCATTTACCGAAGAGGGATACGTATTAAACCAAGGGCACTGAGATGCCCTTCTCACTCACCATCCGGAGCCAAGCTGGTGGAAAGCCAGCAGCAGGGGCAGCATTCCGGATATCAGCAGCCGAGGGTGCCGGTTGTGAGGCACCTGCGGAGCGGTGCAGAGCCCAAAGCCGGAGATCGGCAGCATGTTGACCGGCAACAAGTGGCTTCTTCCGCGTTCAACATGCTACCGATCTCCGGCTTTGGGCTACGCAGGGTTCGGGGGATGGGTGTCATCTGGCGGTGTACTGCCGCTCCGGGGGGTGCGGGCTCCGGAGGCTCTCAGCACTGTTGAATATCCAGCTGCCTCAAGTATGTACAACCCGCACTCTCGGCTGCTGATATCCGGTATGCTGCTGCTGGCTGTCCCCCCGCCCGGCTCGGCCCCACAGCTGTACAGTGAAAAGGGCATCTCAGTGCCCAAGGTTTAATACATATGCCTCAGTAAATGGCCTCTGCGGTAAACGATACTAATGCTTACCGTTGCAGTAACAGCGCACATCGACGGCGCACATCGGGATCCTGCAGCAGGAGAGAAGAACCCCCTTCAAGGCGTAGCAGATCACACTGAAAAGGGTGCATCCCCGGTGCGGTGCTCTGCATCATGGGTGGCGCAGAAGACGTGGTGTGTCGGAGGTGGGAGAAGCGCCGCAGCTTGGGGTGAGAAACTGCTGCAACTCTTCCGCTGCTAAACTCTGCAGTTAGTCAATTAAGGGGGTAGGCTCCCCTCACCAGTGCCCCGCAGGATTAGTTAATTAATGGGGTAGGCACCCCTCACCACAGTGCCCCACATGCCTTGTTAATTAAGGGGGTAGGATCCCCTCACTCTATAATGTGAATTTTGGCTCATACTGTGTGCTATAATGTGAATTTCGGCTCATACTGTGTGCTATAATGTGAAAGGGGCAACAGTACTAGATAGTATAAGGGGTCCTACTACACTGACGGACACGCCCCCTTTGAGTGACCACGCCCCCTTTTCAGGAGCGCACCTGCCTTCGGCGCGTGCATAATTGCTACCTTCACTTTTTCATTCCCCCTTCAAAAATCACACTTCGACCACTGCACCTACATCTAAACCTACATACCCTGACATCTTTATATACAGTGACACCTATGGTGTGCGCACATACTTTCCTTTGGTAGTTTTTTTTTTTTTGGGGGGGGAGGGGCGCCATTATTGATCTTGCCCTGGGCTCCAAAAACCCTAGTTACGCCTCTGCCTGGAAGTGAGCACTCCGGCTGGATGTTGTTATGCTGCGTTTGATGGACATTCCCAGCTGTGTACAATGGTCTTTATGATCAGTATCTGCTTCACATTAAGGGTTTTAAAGCTGAACTGAATAGTGCACTTAATGTGAATTTACGTCATATGCTGTACAACTATGACTGTTGGTACCAATTTTAGCAGACATCAAGCTCTGAAAAAATGTTTAAGATCTCAGGTCTGCTATTGGATGGAAAAAAAAATTGGAATTTTACATAATTTTACATTTAATCATGGAGTTCATTATATTTTCAAGTGTGATGTATGTCTTCCAAAATTGTATGCCGGCAACAAACAGTGCTGAAAACCATCTTTAGAAACAGACCTAACTCATAACATTTCATACAACCAAGACAAGTACATGGAAGTACACCTTTACTGTGACGCATACTGAAGATACAGCAGAATAATTTGTAGAACTGCTCCAATGCAGTCTTCTTGATAGACGTTTTTTTTCTTCTTTTTTTGAATTTCAGCTTAATTTAAAGATACCAAAAGAATTAGGTCCTTGGTAGCCCCATACCCACATTTTTATGGGCCCTCCAAGAGTTTAAAGAAGGAAGATGCCTTCTCTTTCTCCATACACTGCCCCTCTGCGCCTCAGCTCTTGCTCACAGAGGAAAGGAACACCAAAGTTCCATTCCGTTCTACCCTGATTTTTAACCACTTGCCTGGCACGGTCCATCAGATGCGATCATGCCTGCAAGTGCTCTATCTGACTTGGTCGCACAGGATGCGACAAGTCAGATAGAGAGTGTTAGCAGCGGCAGGGAAGGGAAACTTCCCTCTGCTGCTGCTGTCAGAGGGACACTCTCTGCACTCTCCCTGCACTCTCCCCCTGTGTCTGCCGTGCTGCCGATCACTGCTGATCAGTCATCACGGCAGGACCCCCCCTCCAGCGGCTGCAGATAATGGCAGCTGCTGGGGAGTGTAAATTATCCCTCCCAAGCCACCCCCAGAACCCCCCCCCCCCCCCCTGTACACTTGGAGGCTGTCCCGGCTTTCAAAATGAAAGCCGCGATGTTCCACGATCGATGTTTTATATATAATTTTTTTTTTAAATAAAAAAAAATATATTATTTCTCTTTTTTAACTAAAATCATTTGGGATAGGGTTAAATTCATGTTCTTCACCTAATTCACTCATAAAAAAAACAATTTCAGTAAAATAAATTGTCAGTTTAGTGGTTAAAGCGGCAATCAGTTACACAGTAAAACCAGGTTTTGTCGTATAAATAATTGTCGTTGCAAAAATCCGGCCAGACTTGCACAAAGTCTGGCATCTCCTGCTTCTTGCAGGCTATTACAAACATGAATCAGGCCACTTTGTCTGAAAACATGGGTGACATGTAAGTAAAGCGAAAAAAGCATGTACGTTTGTGTCTGGACCAAACCATGTTGTCATGCAAGGGGAGCAAATACATTTATATTTTTACTGTTCAGGGTAATTACTGGCTGCTTTTACATGTAGCCCACAAATGTTAAACAGCTTATTTTTACACTGCAATTTAGATTTCAATGTGAACACACCCAACCCATAAATAAATCTCTCTGCACATGTTACATTTGCCCACCTGCAGTACAAATAGTTTTGTCCAGTTGCTTGCTTTTTGCTTTACTTACAAACATGAATCAGGCCCAATGTAGCATAAGACACGAATATAATTAAATGACCCTCCAATACAGTTGGATGGTTTCCTGAGTGGATGGTCTTTTGAAGTCTCCTTGTTTTTGTGGTCTCCATCTCCTCCAGTTCTCCTTATATTTTCCCTAAGTATTTTTCTTGTTGTGGTAAGTAATAATATTTCCCTGGTGCTCTCCCCCAACCAAGGTTTGATACATCTCCCTGCATGTTATCCTTAACTTTAAGTTTATATCCACTTCCCTTCAATTGTTAGCAGTGAACAGGATCCCCATTCCTATTGTGTCTGCATGCTTGAAATGGTTCTAAAGCTCCGTATGTACTCACAATACTGCATGTCCTATAGACATGAAGAATAAACAATGCTATAACTATTTCTCATTAAAGTAAAAATGTTGTTTCTATAGTAATGTTTCTGCAAGGATAACAGCTTCTCAAGCATAACTGATGGTTATTTACTAACCAGAAAATATGCAGATGCACAGTACATTTGATGAATGTTCCAATGAAATGCGTTGTGCAACAGTTTTGTGGGCACAGATGGAAATGCACATAGCAAAAAAGTAAAAATGGATTATGAATACTGTATCACTTTTGGAACAGCAGTTAAATTAAACGTTATCCATTCCAATTTGTATTTACTATCATTAAAAAAATCATGAGCGTAAGTAAACATTGGGACTGTCTTTATTTCAGGTGTCACATTTGTACATTTGAATGTTTGTATTACAGAGGTATTTTTGCGCATAAAAATAAGCCTTCCTGTATAAATTGCTCCAGGTTGCTACAAAAGACATTGAAAGTAATGGCAGACTCCCCATTGCAGTCAACTTAGAGGACATGTTAAAATCAAGGGGAGCTATGCAGCCACCCACTTAACCAGGATCTAACAACATCTTGAATCCAGTCTCAATATATGGGCCTATAGCACAATATATACATTTTTGAATGTGTGCACAATATGAGACATCTACCCCACCTGCATTCAGCAAAGAACATCTCAATCCTACTATTAGAGTCAATAAATCGCATCACTGAATCAAGCTCAGCCTTGAGCCAATAGGCTGCGTACTCTGGAGCATCTGTGCAGAGGTAGGATCATTGGGGGTGATTCAGACCTGATAGTTGCTGTGCGGGTGATCAGGTAATAACTGCGCATGCGTATGCACCGCAATGCGCGCGCGTGTCGGCAAACAACAGTCATCGCCGGTCAGCGACAGGCTTGTGCGAAAATTCTAATCGCACAGCCAATCGTATGCTGATTGACAGGAGGAAGCCGTTTGTGGGTGGTAACTGACTGTTTTCTGGGAGTGTCAGGGAAAACGCAGGCATTCCCAAGTGTTTTCAGGGAGGGTGTGCCCTGATCAGCCCGTTCTGACCGTCCTGTAGGAGTAAGTCCTGGGCTGCGCAGAAACTGCACACACAGGGCAAATCATTCACTGGTGAGTGAAGTGTGAACGGATTTGCAGCTGTCCGCTGACGGAGGGTGTTTTTAGCTGCTCGGCGTACACATGCGATTGCACACTTGCATGGCGAATATACACTCCCCTTGGGAGGCGACTATCTGATCGCAGGACTACAATTTTAGTAGCCTAGCGATCAGGTCTGAATAAGCCCCATTATTTCACAAAACAGCATTTGTAAAATGACCCTTAATATGTGCCTAAAATTCTGCTTCAGTGGTTAGAACACAATCTGCATAGGACATCAATGGATGGTAACCATATAGATCAGCCTTGTTTCAGTCCCAAATATTCACATGCAGCTATACCCCACTTTGGGAGATGTGGTTTAACAAATTCCTGACAGAAAGTATGTAATTAGCGTGAATAGAGCACATTCAATTCAACAATTAGGGTAGAAAGCAGTTGTTATACAGTAATACTCGAACACTGTGAAGACAAAATGAGGTCATTTCTCAAATGGGAAGAGCGACAGGAAAGAAGGGAAGAACCAGACTCACATGCTGATCTTTCATGTCTTCTGAAATAATCACCCATTATGTGAGAAGATTGTGGATTTATACCACTGGCTATTTGATTGCATTTTCACAGTCACACAGTTGTAAGGAATACATTTCTACTCCATGGCATGGTCACACTAATTACATTGCACACAAGGTGTTAGTTATACTCGTGAAACTGCTTATAATCGGATGTATTCTATGAGATCCTTGGTAATTATACTGCCATTCTGTGCTTAGACCTGTTAAATGAATGGATAATACAATAACTTCTCTCAGAGAAGTGAGATATTATCTACAGAAAAACAAATCTAGATTATGTAATACTCCATTTTGTTATTCGTTTTACTGTAGAAAGCTTCAAATCAGGTAATGTAGCAATGTTATAAAGGTATAAAGGAAGCCTCTTTATATATTACATATGGACGGACAGAAAAGGTAAGTGTGGAAACTGGTCCGTAAAACTGCAACGCACCAATCCATGGCTAGTCTTCTCTTATACCTCATTACAATACAAAGTCTGCTGCCCATACTAACGTGTTCAGGATTTTGTCAAATAATCACAGGGATACAGCTATTTTACTTGTCAGTGGTAGACAGTAGTGTTATAAACCAAAACACTACTATTTATATACAAATAAACCCAGGTTGCTTGTTGTGTAACTCTTTGGGTGCAGCAAGGAGCAGCACATATGTTTTGGAAAGATTACTAACCAGACTTGACTTACCATTTTATGTTCCAGATAATACAATTCTAGCCCTTGGCAGATGCTATGCTGCAATGCAAAGTGTTAAATTTGTATAAGGTGTTAGCTTCAAAATGCTTTACTGTTAGAATAAAAAGGACATGCCTTGCTTACTACGGTGGATTGAAAATAGTAGTTGCTTAGACCCTACAATATGTCAAAGTGGATCTGTCACCTATGCAGCAGAGGCACCAGTCTGTGGACTATTCTTTTTGCTAGAAATCAGGACATCACTGAGCCTCTGCCAAATACTCAGCACACCTGGTGCTAATTACTCAAGTACTGCATCCTACCGTTTAGGTGAACTGACTACCTTCATGGGTCCATCAATATTGTTCTCAACTGGTTGTACCAGACTTAAAAATAAATTATGTGAAATAAAGCAAATTATTGCAGAAACAAAGTATAGAAACACATAAGGAACACGTGGTCTACAGAATAACGTGGCATGCTAACTGGCTCATTTTTGTGTATTTACTTTCTCTAAGTGGTAGTGCAGGAACAAACCATGCTAAGTCTATCTCATGAATATAACAGCAGTGTTCTGTGTTTGGGGGAAGCCATTACATATAGTATCCTAACAGTAGCAGATGCATTTGCTCCATTAGCTGAGCAATGACAGTATGGAGGAGATGCTAATCCCTCTAAAACAGAATACTGAATTTTTAGAACCTAAATGCTCAGGAAGTATTTTAGATGAAGTTTGTCATCTATAAAATCACAATGTTCTTTACCAGTATACCTGAAGTAATATATATAAAAAAAAACGTAAAAAAAAATCAAAAATAAATAAAATTACAACCTTTAGCGTGATCGCAAGCTATTGCAAAGCTGTTATGAATTGCAAGCTCTTGTGCCACTAAAGGGGCTAATGTAAAAAACAAATATACTGCAGAATATGCTTGGCATCTACAAATACAGACACTTTCTTTGTGGACTGACCACAACTGTGCTATTTTCTTCTTTTTGGCTCTTCCTTGCCAGCATTTTCACTTCAGGAACTTGGGTCAGTAATGTCCATGTTTGTTCCAAATAGTGCAACCAGCTGTTCTTCATAGTTTGCAATGTTTCTTTTCATAATCTCCATACATGGTCCCAAGAGCCTTTCAAAAGCTTGCACGTCCATGACTATGAGAAAGCAGAACATAAAATGGCTGATTCTCAGATAATACTGACTTAGTTTCACTTTATAACATAAGATTTATTTTTCTGGGTATGTAGGTCATCCCTTTCATAAGGTCACCCTTAAGATAAAAGGAGAGTTATGGTAGACTTACTATGGTTAACTCTCTTTCTGCGAGGTATACTGGGTTCCTGTGAAGGAGCATCGATATTTGCGTCTGCTCAGCGCCACTGATAATGTGCGCATGCGCAAGACTGTGCTTGCGCACATTAAGAAATACACTGGGAATAAATCAGCTGTATATAGAACAAAAGAAATATACTGTAGTGATCGTAACATGAGCTACAGTAATACAAAGAACAGGAAATGACACCTAGCCAGCTATGGACCTTATGTCCCACTTCCAAGCCATGTGCAGCTGTGGGGGTAGGTTGGTGAAGTGCATGCTGGGAAAGGTTATATAAAGCCCCCTCGCCCAAAAACAAGCTCTCTTTTCCTGACACTACAATACAGGACACAACACTGACTTGGCTTCTGGAAATCCACTCAACAAAACATTTCTTTGGAAGGTAACCATACTTCTGACTATACTAGAACACACTCTACCTTTATTTACCTTCACTTTAAATCACCTCTCCTTTTGACTTTGATATCTTAGAAAGCTGAAAGGGTTATCCTGCACTGGATAATAACATCTATTGAACGTTTTTGTATATTAAGAACCAGCTACAATTAATATTGAAGATAATCATATCTACATCATAAACAGGCTGGAGGTGCTCCTGGAATTATGAAAAAATTCATGATCCAAAGTGTTGTGAGGACTAGCCTCAAAGAAAATTCCTTTTTTGGAGCACTCTTTTGAAATAGTAAATAATATGAATTGTAGAGAATTAGTGATTTGATATTAAAACTTAACTTTTATTTCTTACCAATCTAAGATAAAGAGGAGAATATTCACACACATTCTATTTCTCCCAATGTCATATCCAAAATGAATAAATAATTTTTTAATGAAACATTGCGTTAATACTGATGTACAATCTCGGCATGTGAAATCATTGCGTTAGTACTAATGTACACTCTCAACATGTAATTATTGTATCACTAGGACCAATTGTCCTGTTTCAGACACACTCTTGCATAAGAGCCATCAATTCCACTGGCTCAACAATATTCCCAAACATACATTATATATGACTGAGACTGAAAAACCACATCACCACATTGTTGCACATAGAACGTATTCATAATACTGTGATTTCAAATATGGTATCCAATCACAATTTAACCCTTTAGATCACACACGGGTCACCAATTCCACTGGCACTACAGTATTCTTAGCAATATATTCAGTATAGTTGAGCCTTATTGAAAATTTCACAGACTGTTTTGTATTAGATATTTTACTAAAGTTACCGGCAGATGGACTCTATATTGATTAATAAATCAAATTTATAAAACCGATACAAGCCTGTAAATATTTCCTCAATGAGAATTAGCAGCAGAATACACTCGATCCCACAAGTTTGCAATAACACTTCACCTTTTGGTCTATAATGTATATCCTATATCATATAACACTTGAAACATGTCAACGACCCTTTAAATTTAACATTGAGCTCACAATTGTTTTATGCCTTATCTAATTATAATAAGGCATCGCAACTCATAAAGTACCACATATAGGGTCGTATGTCTGGACTGTGTCACATACAGTATACGGTGAGGGACAAAATGTCTCCTTGTATTCACCGTTATACTGATATGATCAATCTATGAATTCTTAGATGAATTGAGGCCATGGGTGCACCCCTTTTAGACAATTTGTTTTGAGGCCTCAAACTTGAATTCAACTGTATATGTTGGATCAATTTTCCTTGTGTATAAGGTGAAGGAAAGGAGAACAGCAAGTACAATCCAATATGCAGATATCCCCATCTGCTGCCCAACCTCATCAAAAAAAATGAGCGGAGGAAGAGTGAGAGTAGGGGTACTGATAGATTGGTGGAAAAATAGCAACAATATCTCCTAATGTCTCCGTCTCTGGTGTTAGAGCAGACCTGTTGCTTTAAGCATTGCAGGACTTGCAATACGCCACGGAGACCAGTGAGATATCTGTGAAATACCACAGAGGAAAGAGGATAGAAGAGGGCGTATATATATGATCTTTATACCCTTCAGAGTGATTGGATGCTCAATAACGTTGAAGTTGTCTGTACTGTGTGGATATAATCCGTATTTTATAATTCCTCCATGGCTATTTAAAGAGGAAGGATGTGTTTTTCATGCAAAATATAGTCAGAGGATTATGGGGCCAGATATATATCTCACACAGCTCCCTGCAGCTGTGCCGTTGCTGTTTATAATCAATTAGTTATTCACATTGTGTCTTCTTCTGAATTCAGATTGCTGACAAATATTTGAAAAGATAATAGTTCAAAAAGGTTTCACGAAAGTTCCAGAAAAAAAGGGGGGTTATACCGACACCATATCTGTAACTTTCTGTACCTAAGGAATTTTTCAGTGAGATAGGAAACAGTCACTGCATAAGTGATTAAGGGGTTTTGTGTGCTAGGCTGCACTCTGCAACATAATTGGGATTTTTGATTCCTCAGCAGAATGAAAGCTTACCTGAACATATTCAGGTCTTTTACACTTCAGTTTAATACCGCAATTAACTGTTTGACTGAGAAAAAGGCTATTGATGTCTTTTTCTTTTTGTAACGGCAATGTTTTTGAATATTTACCGCATGTGGCTGGAGAGTCTCTGATGCCGTATACCTTCTCCCTTCAGTCCGTTCCTGAATGCGGTTACCACTGCCCCCGCATATAGCTGGAGAGTCTCTGATGCCGTATACCTTCTCCCTTCAGTCCGTTCCTGAATGCGGTTACCACTGCCCCCTGCAGTGACTGTCTTACTGGCTCCTTATTGACAGTGTGTTCTACTGTCCTATGTCGATGCGTCTGAATTGGATTTTCAAGATGCCGCTTGCTTTCATGGCTGTTTTGCCGGATCCAATTTGGTAGTTTTCACATGCCGTTTTGCACAGCGTCCTCCTGCAGTGAGGAGCTGTGACTGTGGAACACCACGTCCCAGCTGTACGTACGTTTCACAATCGTGCTTGATCACCAGCCTGAAGTGTAAAAGACCTGAATATGTTCAGGTAAGCTTTCATTCTGCTGAGGAATCAAAAATCCCAATTATGTTGCAGAGTGCAGCCTAGCACACAAAACCCCTTAATCACTTATGCAGTGACTGTTTCCTATCTCACTGAAAAATTCCTTAGGTACAGAAAGTTACAGATATGGTGTCGGTATAACCCCCCTTTTTTTCTGGAACTTTCGTGAAACCTTTTTGAACTATTATCTTTTCAAATATTTGTCAGCAATCTGAATTCAGAAGAAGACACAATGTGAATAACTAATTGATTATAAACAGCAACGGCACAGCTGCAGGGAGCTGTGTGAGATATATATCTGGCCCCATAATCCTCTGACTATATTTTGCATGAAAAACACATCCTTCCTCTTTAAATAGCCATGGAGGAATTATAAAATACGGATTATATCCACACAGTACAGACAACTTCAACGTTATTGAGCATCCAATCACTCTGAAGGGTATAAAGATCATATATATACGCCCTCTTCTATCCTCTTTCCTCTGTGGTATTTCACAGATATCTCACTGGTCTCCGTGGCGTATTGCAAGTCCTGCAATGCTTAAAGCAACAGGTCTGCTCTAACACCAGAGACGGAGACATTAGGAGATATTGTTGCTATTTTTCCACCAATCTATCAGTACCCCTACTCTCACTCTTCCTCCGCTCATTTTTTTTGATGAGGTTGGGCAGCAGATGGGGATAGCTGCATATTGGATTGTACTTGCTGTTCTCCTTTCCTTCACCTTATACACAAGGAAAATTGATCCAACATATACAGTTGAATTCAAGTTTGAGGCCTCAAAACAAATTGTCTAAAAGGGGTGCACCCATGGCCTCAATTCATCTAAGAATTCATAGATTGATCATATCAGTATAACGGTGAATACAAGGAGACATTTTGTCCCTCACCGTATACTGTATGTGACACAGTCCAGACATACGACCCTATATGTGGTACTTTATGAGTTGCGATGCCTTATTATAATTAGATAAGGCATAAAACAATTGTGAGCTCAATGTTAAATTTAAAGGGTCGTTGACATGTTTCAAGTGTTATATGATATAGGATATACATTATAGACCAAAAGGTGAAGTGTTATTGCAAACTTGTGGGATCGAGTGTATTCTGCTGCTAATTCTCATTGAGGAAATATTTACAGGCTTGTATCGGTTTTATAAATTTGATTTATTAATCAATATAGAGTCCATCTGCCGGTAACTTTAGTAAAATATCTAATACAAAACAGTCTGTGAAATTTTCAATAAGGCTCAACTATACTGAATATATTGCTAAGAATACTGTAGTGCCAGTGGAATTGGTGACCCGTGTGTGATCTAAAGGGTTAAATTGTGATTGGATACCATATTTGAAATCACAGTATTATGAATACGTTCTATGTGCAACAATGTGGTGATGTGGTTTTTCAGTCTCAGTCATATATAATGTATGTTTGGGAATATTGTTGAGCCAGTGGAATTGATGGCTCTTATGCAAGAGTGTGTCTGAAACAGGACAATTGGTCCTAGTGATACAATAATTACATGTTGAGAGTGTACATTAGTACTAACGCAATGATTTCACATGCCGAGATTGTACATCAGTATTAACGCAATGTTTCATTAAAAAATTATTTATTCATTTTGGATATGACATTGGGAGAAATAGAATGTGTGTGAATATTCTCCTCTTTATCTTAGATTGGTAAGAAATAAAAGTTAAGTTTTAATATCAAATCACTAATTCTCTACAATTCATATTATTTACTATTTCAAAAGAGTGCTCCAAAAAAGGAATTTTCTTTGAGGCTAGTCCTCACAACACTTTGGACTTTGATATCTTTACTATGCCTGTTTGTGTTATGCCTGCACTTGGGCTGGCCTATACAATGGACACTGCTTTCTTCATTTGTCTGCTTTCATCTCTCTATCTCTATACACATACTGATAACTTTTTAACATACACACAAATATGTATATACACACACACACATACACACACACACACACACACACACACACACACACACACACACACACACACACTAGATGTTTTTCAGGTAGATGATTATACAGCATTTACCAGTTAGTCCACTGATTAGCCGAGTGCGTGTTAAACATTTATCCCCTAACAATAAATGCAACAAACACACACACGTTATCATCCCCTAACAATACATGCTACAGACACACAGACACACACACACACACACACACACACACACACACACACACACACACACACACACACACGTTTC
This sequence comes from Pseudophryne corroboree, assembly GCF_028390025.1. Classification (NCBI taxonomy): domain Eukaryota; kingdom Metazoa; phylum Chordata; class Amphibia; order Anura; family Myobatrachidae; genus Pseudophryne; species Pseudophryne corroboree. The sequence continues at coordinate 431,427,788 of NC_086449.1, read as the reverse complement.
TCACCATGCTTTCTGGAACAGCCATCTACTCACATCCTTATACACACGTACACAGGGAAGAGCACAATCTGATAACACTAGCACAGCTTTCTTGCATTCATGCATTCACACACACATACATATATATATATATATATATCTTCACGTACACCAAGAACATATACGAGCAAGGAATAACTAGAACCTGCAAGTTTATTTAGCAACAGAATGGGGTAATACATTACTGGGATCAAATTAGGAATTCACTTCTGAGTTGTTAAACTGTATTGTGTATCTGACCTGGTAATCTATATTGCATTATTTGTAACTGTCCACATGTAAGTCATCTATAACATTGCAGTTACTGTTTATGGAGTAAAAGATGTTATACTTTATATGGTCTTTGGTTCATTACAACTGAGGGTAAGAAGGATTTAAATGTTTAAATCATATGTATAATGCAATATAGCGATATAACGAGGTTACTTGACGGATTTTGTCAAGGAGTAATATTTGGGCGGTTTTGGCCTAGGCAATAGTAGAGAGTTCGCGTGTGTAGCTCACATGGGACTCTAGCTGAGACGCATAATGCATTTCAGCTGGGACCTTCTGTCTGTGGGCTGTTGTGGTATAAGACAAATCTATATTATAAGACTGCATGGTAAGGCTAGTGAATATTAGTCAGAAGGTCATAGATGAAGTAGTATCACATGTAAGGAATATGGAATGGAAGAAAGTATTGTATCATTTCCCAATAATTACTTATAACAATTAATACTGGTATAAAGGTTATTTTGTATTTGTGTGACTATCAGACCCCCAGAGGGAGGGGGAGGAGTACAAACAACCTCAGACAAAAGGTACACACTTTAACAGTTCCACAGGGAAAACATCAGGGTGTAGAGCGGGATCTTGATCCAGAAGCACCATCAGGCAAAGCTTTGACTGTCCCAGGATGCATTGGGGCCTCCTCTATAACCCCGCCTCCAGGCACTGAGAGCTCAGTTTCGTTAACCAGTCCAATGCAGGAGCAGGTAAAAGAGAAGGCAGATGTTAGTCACATAGAAACACAATCTCACGACAGGAGAGGGTACCAGCGGCTAATGCCATACAACCCAAAAAAGCTAGGTGCGTCAGGGTGGGCGCCCTGTGGAACCCAATGTACCTCGAAGAAAGAGCGTTAACCATGGTAAGCCTACCATAACTCTCCTTTTCTGCATCGTGGTACACTGTGTTCCACAGGGAAAACATTGGGGATGTCCTAAAGCAGTTCCTCAAGGGAGGGGACGCGCCCTAGCGGGCAAGAGAACCCGGCGTCCAAAGGAAGCATCCTGGGAGGCAGAACTATCAAAGGCATAGAACCTAAAGAACGTGTTCACTGAGGACCACGTAGCCGCCTTGCACAATTGTTCTGGGGATGCGCCACGGCCGGCAGCCCAAGAAGGTCCAACAGACAGAGTAGAATGGGCTTTAACTGCAGCAGGACCTGGAGTCCAGCCTGCGCATAGGCTTGTGCAATCACCATTCTAATCTATCTGACCAAGGTTTGCTTATTTGCAGGCCAGCCACGTTTGTGAAAACCAAACAATACAAAAAGGGAATCTGACCTCCTGATGGAGGCAGTCCTCTCCACATAGACATGGAGAGCCCTAACCACATCCAAAGAACAATCTTTGGGAGACAAATCCGAAGAGACAAAGGACGGAACCACAATCTCTTGGTTAAGGTGAAAAGATTACACCACTTTAGGCAAATAACCGGGACAAGTTCGTAGAACCGCCCGGTCCCGGTGGAATATGACAAAGGGTGGACGACAGGACAAAGCTTCTAAGTCCGACACCCGTCTTGCAGAGGCAATGGCCAGCAAGAACAGGACCTTGGCTGTGAGCCATTTAAGGACCACCAATTCAAGATGTTCAAATGGAGACTCTTGCAGGGCATTCAACACATGTGCGCGGCATCCATTCACGCATTGGGAGAGTGCTGGGCACGCCCCCAACAGTGACGTCAACGGCCACAGACGCCCTCTATAGCAGCGTCTGTAGGCCGCACCACCCACTAAAATGTTGTGGACGTGGCCACGCCCCCTAATTTGCATGGCCGCACCCCCGTTTCGGGCACGCGAGCGTCTTTGCCACTCGCGCGCTGATGTGCCCCCGAACTCCAGCGCCCTGCCTAGACCGAACACTAGAGAGTGTGAGGCAGCTCCAGGGCGGGAAATCTGCGAGGAGATGGCGCCCTGGGCCGGGGGAGGGGCTACAGGTCAAGCGCCGGCTCCCCTATGCTGGGCCTTTCCGCTGGTACTATGGAGCCTTACCAATAGGGACGCTAGTACACCCGACCTATACTCCTATGCCCAGGTGGATATAGTGGGGTCCCTGCTCAGTGACAGTGTCTACGCCAGTGTCGCAGTGCATCTCCCTAGACTGTGATCAGGAACGCAATTTAGTGGCAGGTCCCACCTGGGGGACCCTCTTACCTCTTCCCTTCCCCAAGCCAGGAGAGCATCTGCGACCGTGTGCCTAAGCCGGAGCACCTCCGCCGCAAGTACCCGGGAACTAAGCCGCAAGAGTATGTGACACCGCTTGGGAGGTGACGGAGACGCAGCACTGAATGTCTCCCTGACATAACAGTGCTGCGGCCCTTGAAGTCTTCTTTAGTTTTTTTCAGGGCTGCCCAGTGCAGACCACCTGTTAGGTGACCTGCTGCCTGCAGGCACCACTCGAAACTGAGATCTCAGTGTCTGGAGGCGGGGTTATCGAGGAGGCCCCAATGCATCCTGGGACAGTCAAAGCTTTGCCTGATGGTGCCTCTGGATCAAGATCCTACTCTACACCCCGATGTTTTCCCTGTGGAAATAAAGTTTTGGTCTGTGTTTTACACTGGCCATATAGAGGAAACATTGTACAGTATTCAAAAATATGTTTCCATTCACATGATCCATGAAGTAACCACTTTTTATGTCTGAACACGTGTATGCTTCCAGCCAACTCAGCACGGTCTGCAGTTCCGTTGAAATGCCTTAACTGAACACCCTATTGCAGCCCCTTGAGTTGCAAGTGTGAATAAAATGTAGTCACATACGCTTTTTTCCTGTGCACGCGTAGTGTGAAATGCGTACAGTCTGCATCGTCTGTAGTTGCATAAGAACATTTTCTGTAAATGCGTAGTGTGAAATGGCAACGCTCTGCATCGCCTGTAGTTACATGCGCTTATTTCCTGTGCACAGGTAGTAAGAAAAAACACAAGATACACACGAGCTCTGCGTCAGCCACAGAATGTGTGAGGTAACGACTCCAATAGGGAAGTCCAACACTGCTTTGACTTGATTTATCTTAGTTATTCATGTACAACAGAATTTCAGCAAATAAACTTGCATCACACAGTCACATCACCAATATAAATATTATAAATACCAATATAAACCCTAAAAATTTCATGAGTAAAGTCATACAGTTTACCTAAACATTTTACACTGCCGACAGCAAATGCAGAAGCAGCTCTGGGTTTGTTCGTCACCAGGGCAAGTTCTCCAAAATACTGCCCTCTGGAGTATCGAGCTATTTCCACGGCTTTATTCACTTCAGCGTCTGCTTTACTCTGGGAATATAAGAAGAAATTCTTATTTATTGGAAGTAGATTAAGAGTACACAGTTAGGGGCTGATTCTGAGGTGGCAGCAAAGCAAGTCACTTTGCACCTCGCTAAAACCATATTGCACTGCAGCTGGGGCAGATGTAAAAGGTGCAGCTAGATTTTGATTTGGGAGGGGTACGTCCAATGTCAATTCTAAATTCCAGTTTAAAATAAAGCTGTCCAGCATTTGTGGAAGCAGCCAGTATTTGTATTTGCACTCCTTATACTACACATGGTTTGTTCCAGATACAGTTGCTCCTAACTCAGAAAAAGCCCCTTAAAGAGCACCTGTCATTTACACAGGTGGCAGCAGACCTTTATGGCCTGGACCAATTGTCACAAGTATTCAGTGCACAAGGACTCACCAACTTATACTGGTCATGAAGTGCATCAGTGATGATGTCATAGCTTTCTATATATTACATGTAAACAACAAATGCACAAATTACTCACGGGACTCATAAAGTAATGAATTAAGGATAAGTAACACAATACACACAAGTCATCTGCAAAGGTGAAACAGCTTTTACTTATCAAGGTCATTGGATCTTTAAGAATTGTTGTTGCACTTTCAACACAAATGGCCATTACAAGCACTGTGATTGTGATGAGGCCTTTACTAGTGCTCACACAACAGTCTATTAAAGGAACATCATTGGGCAACAGGGTAACCAAAATACCCATGTTTTACTGCCTTCAACAAAAGGGATGTCAATGGATGTGCTCCTATTTATTATCTCCTAGTGTTAATGGGATTTGACTTAAATTCAAAGAATCTCTAATAGGCTGCAAAAGTTCACCGGAATTTTACCCGGGATGCAGCTAATGACAGCACAAGTTAGTTGGGATGTATTATACACCGATTATAGGGTTATGATTTCTGCTGAACATGGATGTGTATTATAATATGGACATTTATCACATAGTGATTAGTGGTCACTTACAGTCAGTTAATATACTGGTCATAATTGTGTTATCAGCACAAAATAGGGACTTAGAATACACACTTTTAAAAGTGTCACTCCTTGTTTGGGGCCATATGAAAATAGTTTACAGAGAGCACCTGCATATATTCAACTAATACTTGCTGTATTACACATCCACCCTGTACTAAGATGTGGCACAGACTTTAACAGAAACACCACAGTATGTATTAAACAACTTTAATTTATTATGCTATTTTGTATAAAAAGAGCCTTTCTGATATCCACACATAGGTGGTCATTCCGAGTTGATCGCTCGCTAGCAGTTTTTAGCAGCCATGCAAACGCATTGTCGCCGCCCACTGGGGAGTGTATTTTCGCTTTGCAGAAGTGCAAACGCCTGTGCAGCAGAGCGCCAGCAAAATCGTTTTGTGCAAAACAAGACCAGCCCTGTAGTTACTCTTCGTGTGCGTTGATTCTAACGACGGAGGGACGGCTTTTGACGTCACACACCCGCCCAGCGAACGACAAGTCACACCTGCGTTTTTTCTGCCACGCCTGCGTATTTCCAAACACTCCACACTGAAAACGGTCAGTTGCCACCCAGAAACGCCCTCTTTCTGTCAATCTCCTTGCGGCCGGCTGTGCGATTTGAATCATCGCTAGAACCAGTGCAAAACCACAATGGACTTTGTACCCGTACGACGTGCGTGTGCATTGTGGAGCATACGCATGCACAGATTAGCCGTTTTTTTCACTGACGGCTATGCAGCGAACAACGGCAGCTAGCGATCAACTCGGAATGACCCCCTAAGCTAAGAAAGTAGAATTCACATGCCATTATCAAATTATTCCAAATTAATGTCTGTATGATAAGTGTTTCTAAAATCTGGTCCTAGGGACAAACTAACAGTGCATGTTTTCCAATATCCTTGTCCGAGCATAGAAGTATTCATTACTGATGACACATTTTAAAAGATTCTAACTTTTTCACTTGTTATTCTGTGAGGAGACCTGGTAAGAATGGCATTAGAATTCTATGCTGAATGGCATGTGAATTCTATGCTGGGCAGTGGGCACATAGTGTTCAATGGTATCCCTTTCACACTAGAAGCAAAATCCCGGGTTATTGCACACGCACACACAGCAACTTTGGAGTTGCTTAGTATGAAAGGAAACAACCAGGGACTAAGGGGGTGATTCAGACTTGATCATAAATGTGCTAAATTTAGCTCAGCTACGATCAGGAACATAGACATGCGGGGGGACGCCCGGCACGGGGCTAAGCCGCCCTGCATGTCAGTCCCTGCTGCGTCGCAGAAGTGCAAAAGCGGCTTTTGCACTTCAGGAGTAGCTCCCGGCCAGCGCAGCTTTGGCGTGCTGGCCGGGAATTCTCGTCGCTGCCCGGGTCGCAGCGGCTGCGTGTGATGTCACGCAGCAGCTGCGGCCCGCCCCCACACGGTCTGGCCACGACTGCGTTGGTTGGACTGCGCCCACAAAACAGCTGCCAAACGCCGCTGTGCCGCCCCCTCCCGCCCAGCGACCGCCTCTGCCTGTCAATCAGGTAGAGGTGATCGCTAGGCAACGACTGCCATCGGCTGTCAGCCATGCGCACTGCTGGCGCATGCGCAGTTCTGACCTGATCGCTGCGCTGCGAAGAACTGCAGCGAGCGATCAGGTCAGAATGACCCCCCCTAAGCACTCAGCCCCTGCTCCAGACCATGGTCATGGTGCTGAGACACAGGAATTTGCAGACTTGCTAGACCCAGCAAATTCCTGGGTCACATGTCTGAAAGCGGCATTATTGGCCTGGTCAGCCCGACATGTCCCCTGTTACTTCACAGGCGAGGAACAGGGAAATGTTTCCTCCCCAAGGAGGAAACATTACTTTGTAACATATCTCATTACTTTGAAACATATCTTTGTAAAGGCAACACACGGTGCGATGTGCTGTACAGCCCGACATTGACTATTCGATGTGACTGGAGCCCGGCCCCACCAATATAGTCAATGTTGGGCTGCCTGCACAGTCTATTTTTCCTTGCGATGCCGATCCTGCGGGACCATGCATCGGCACTGGAAGGACTATACACACAGTGCGATATGCACAATATTTTCTTATGATTTTGACTATACAGTCAAAATCGAAAGAAAAATCGCACAGTGTGTACACACCTTAACATATCACAGAATCACAAGAGAAATAATTAGAACCACCTGTCAGTCTTTTAAAATGTGTCATGAATACACCTGTGCTCCAGCAAAGACTTATGGAAAACGTGCACTGTGAAGTGGTGTCCTGAAGACTGGATCTGAGAAGCACAGCTCTAAACAACATGTGGCTTATTCTAGGACACCTGTGTAGGGTAAAATCTTCGGTTTGCCTACCGAAACAGACAGGGAAAAGTAACATAGAATCATAGAATCTCACGGCAGATAAGAACCACTTTGGCCCATCTACCCTGCCTATCTTGTATTAAATCTAAAAAAAAGTAAAAAAAAAAAAACAGCAAAGGGCACAGTTCTCAGAGAGAAAAGTGGTCAGGTCCCTGTACTGAGACAGTATGCTGATTAGCTCTGGGCCCCTCTTGGTGCCCCTGGCCACTGGGTAACAGGGTTAAACAGCCAAGAAACAGTGCAAATTATAGCAGCACTGCAAGTGCCAGCATGTACGTGAGTAAAAGTGCATACTATAAACAGTACACCATTGTAAATAAATGTTTTCTTAAATGATGATGACTGTCCCTATTCAAGATGTTAATAATACTGCTTGCCCCCCCCCCCCCCCCATCCCCATTCAAAATACTTGCAATGGTTGCCCCCATTCAAAATACTTGTTTTAACCATTCAAAATCATGAATTATTGGTTCTATACTTATTAATTAAATATTGGCACCATGATAAATGCGTAGCTATTAATTTTATTTATTTCTCGGTCTGACATAATCGAGTGGGTATTTTATAATCCATAGAAATAAATGAAAACAACAACAACAAACCTATATAACAAACTGTCAGCTCCAAAGAAAGACCCAATGCCCCATACATTAATCTAAACTTTGTTTGGCTGCTTAATAGCCAGGCAGCCAATCAGGAGCAATGTCCTGCAATGCTCAGCTAATCACAGAGCCCTATGATGAGTGGGGTGGGTTGTAAAAGAACGCAAGGGAGGAGACATTTTTTGTCTTGTAGTATTTTTTTCCATTCTGACAGGTGAAATAACTCAACATGTGGTTTGGTCAGTTTAGTCTGTCAGAACCCTGTATTTCCCCCTTAGATTTATTAAATATCTTACTACCTGATATTTCCTCAAGACACACCTAGCTTAGAACTGTGACAACAAAGCTCCATAAAACAATGTAAGAGTCACTGTATTCTGACATGCATCAGGCTTATTTATAGAACAACAAATGCTAGTACTTCAATCATACAATCAAGAAATGCCTTTGGTCAAGTATTTATTATATACAGCTATTTTATTATGCACTTGTACTGCATATCAAAATGAAATAATATGATCTCAAGACAAGGAAAGGATTACAACATATGCTAAATGTGAAAACAAATCCAATGAAAATACATTATGCAAATAACCTTATTTTATATAGCTATTCTGTCATGGGCTTGAGTATGTTTCTTACATTATTAAATTATTATATAATATATTGCATTATTATTATTATTATTATTATTATTATTATTTTTGCTTTTTGAGCTTTTTATTTGCACAGAACCTATTATATCTCTGAATTTTATTTTATTTTTACTTATTTACATATATTAAAAAAAAACAAGTACTAAAGAGGCTATCCACTGTTGCTTCGGCAAAATGTTGTGGTATGAGACACACACCCTCCTACAGGATCCCCCATTTGCTTTTAATCTTCATAGTTATTGGATGTTTGGCTCAGTTCCAGGCTATCTCCATGTTTTGTAATTTTCGGTCAGTTAAATTGTCACTGCATTTTCTTTTTGTTTTACTGATTGCTTATTGATATTATGGAATCTGATGTCTGCTCTTGAATACCAGGCAATTCACATTAAAATGAAAGTACAATGGTGAAAAAAACAGGATTTTAAATCCTTTTCTCCTAGTCCGTAGAGGATGCTGGGGTTCACGTCAGTACCATGGGGTATAGACTGTTCCGCAGGAGCCATGGGCACTTTAAGACTTTTTCAGAGTGTGAACTGGCTCCTCCCTCTATGCCCCTCCTCCAGTCCTCAGTATAGGAACAGTGTCCAGGGAGACGGACATTTCGAGAAAAGGATTTACTTTTAAGTTAATGGTGAGATTCATACCAACTCACACTTCAACCATGCCACACAACATGGCATTCAACAAAACACATGCCAACGAGCATGAACATTACATCAACCGTGCTGAAAACATTTTCAACAAATTAACAACTGCAGGTAAAGTACGCACTGGGCTGGTTGCCCAGCATCCTCTACGGACTAGGAGAAAACGATTTACCGGTAGGTATTAAAATCCTGTTTTCTCATATGTCCTAGAGGATGCTGGGGTCCACTTCAGTACCATGGGGTTATACCAAAGCTCCAGTACGGGCGGGAGAGTGCGGATGTCCCTGCAGCACTAATTGACCAAACTGTAGGTCCTCATCGGCCAAGGTGTCAGACTTGTAAAACTTAGCAAACGTGTTTGTCCCTGACCAAGTAGCTGCTCGGCAAAGTTGTAATGCCGAGACCCCCTGGGCAGCCGCCCAGGATGAGCCCACCTTTCTAGTAGAATGGGCAGTCACCGAATTCGGTATCGGCAATCCTGCTGTGGAATGAGCGTGCTGAATCGTACCTCTGATCCAGCGCGCAATAATCTGCTTAGAAGCAGGACACCCAATCTTGTTGGGAGCATACAGGACAAACAGAGCCACTGTTTTCCGTATCCGAGCTGTTCTTGCGACATAAATTCTCAAAGCCCTGACCACATCCAGAGACTTTGAAGCCCTGACCCCATCCAGAGACTTTGAAGGTGCGAAGGCACCACAATAGGTTGGTATATATGGAAAGAAGAAACCACCTTTGGAAGAAATTACTGATGAGTTCTTAACTCAGCCCTATCTTCATGGAAAATCAAGTAAGGGCTCTTGTGAGACAAGGCCCCTAACTCAGACACCCTTCTTGCGGATGCCAAGACCAACAGCATGACCACTTTCCAAGTGAGAAACTTCAACTCTATCTCCTGGAGAGGTTCAAACCAATCCGATTGAAGGAACTGCAACACCACGTTAAGATCCGATGGTGCCAAAGGAGGCACAAATGGAGGTTGGATGTGCAGAACCCCTTTCACAAATGTCTGAACTTCTGGAAGGGAGGCAAATTGTTTCTGAAAGAAAACGGACAAGGACAAAATCTGGACCTTGATTGAACCCAATCGTAGGCCCGCATCCACACCCGCCTGGAGAAAATGGAGAAAACATCCTAACTGAAACTCTTCCGTTGGAGCCTTCTTGGTTTCACACCAAGACACATATTTTCTCCAAATACGATGGTAATGTCTAGACGTTACTCCTTTCCTGGCCTGAATAAGAGTGGGAATTACTTCTTTGGGAATACCCTTCCGGGCTAGGATCCGGTGCTCAACAGCCATGCCGTCAAACGTAGCCGCGGTAAGTCTTGATACACGCACGGCCCGTGCTGCAGCAGGTCCTCACGAAGAGGCCGAGGATCTTCTATGAGCAACTCCTGAAGATCTGGATACCAAGCCCTCCTTGGCTAGTCTGGGACAATAAGGATCGCTCGAACCCCAGTTCTTCTTATGATCTTGAGAACTTTCGGTATGAGTGGAAGTGGAGGGAAGACATATACCGACCGAAACACCCACTGGGTCACTAGTGCATCCACCGCTATTGCTTGAGGGTCTCTCGACCTGGAACAATATTTCTGAAGCTTCTTGTTGAGACGAGATGCCATCATGTCTACTTGAGGAACTCCCCAAAGACCTGTCAGCTCTGCGAAGACTTCTTGGTGGAGGCCCCATTCTCCTGGATGGAGATCGTGTCTGCTGAGGAAGTCTGCTTCCCAATTGTCCACTCCCGGAATGAAAATTGCCGACAGAGCTCTTGCATGTCTTTCTGCCCAGAGGAGGATCTTTGACACCTCTGCCATTGCTGCTCTGCTTTTCGTTCCGCCCTGACGGTTTATGTACGCAACTGCTGTTACATTGTCCGACTGGATCTGTACGGGTTGATCTTGAAGAAGATGCCCTGCTTGTAGAAGGCGTTGTAGGTGGCTCTCAACTCCAGAATGTTTATGTGAAGACAAGTTTCTTGACTTGACCATCTTCCTTGGAAGCTCTCCCCCTGTGTAACTGCTCTCCAGCCTCGGAGACTTGCATCCGTGGTTACTAGGACCCAGTCCTGAATCCCGAACCTGCGTCCCTCTAGGAGGTGAGAACTGTGTAGCCACCACAGGAGCGAAATTCTGGCTTTGGATGACAGGATTATCCTCTAATGCATGTGTAGATGGGATCCGGACCACTTGTCCAATAGGTCCCACTGGAATACTCTGGCATGGAATCGGCCAAACTGTATGGCCTCGTAGGCCGCTACCATCTTCCCCAACACTCGAATGCTTTGATGAATCGACACTCTTGTTGGTTTCAGAATTTGTTTGACCATTCTCTGGATTTCCAGAGCCTTGTCTACTGGAAGAAATACCCTCTGTACTTCTGTGTCCAGTATCATCCCCAGAAAGGACAATCTTGTCGTCGGTTCTAACTGTGACTTTGGAAAATTTATGATCCAACCGTGTTGTTGAAGTACTGTCAGGGAGAGTGCAATGTTCTGCACCAGCCTTTCCCTGGACCTCGCTTTTATCAGGAGATCGTCCAAGTAAGGAATTATATTGACTCCTTACTGTCGAAAGAGGACCATCATCTCCGCCATCACCATGGTGAACACCCTCTGTGCCGTGGAGAGTCCGAACGGCATCGTCTGAAATTGGTAATGACAATTCTGTAATGCGAATCTCAGATAAGCTTGATGTGGAGGATAAATGGGAACATGTAGTTAGGCATCTTTTATGTCCACTGACACCATGAATTCCCCCTCCTCCAGACTAGAAATCACTGCCCTCAGAGATTCCATCTTGAACTTGAACCTTTGCAGGTAGAGATTCAGAGTTTTCAGGTTTTAGAATCGGTCTGACCGAGCCGCCCAGCTTCGGAACTACGAATAGGCTTGAATATAACCCTTCTCCTTGTTGTAACAAGGGAACCAGGACAATGACTTGATCCCGACGGGTTCACTACGGCTGGCCGGCGGTCGGGCTCCCGGCGACCAGCATCCCGGCGCCGGGAGCCCGACCGCCGGCTTACCGACAGCGTGGCGAGCGCAAATGAGCCCCTTGCGGGCTCGCTGCGCTCGCCACGCTACGGGCACGGTGGCGCGCTACGCGCGCCACACTGTTTTATTCTCCCTCTATGGGGTCGTGGACCCCCACGAGGGAAAATAAGTGTCGGTATGCCGGCTGTCAGGCTCCCGGCGCCGGTATACTGAGCGCCGGGAGCCCGTCCGCCGGCATACAGAAGACCACCCGATCCTGACACAATTTTTGTATTGCTGCTGCTACCACTTCCCTGTCTGGGATAGAAGCTGGTAAGGTCGATTTGAAAAATCGGCATGGGGGAATGTCTTGAAACTCCAGTTTGTACCCTTGGGACACTATTTGTACGACCCACGGGTCCAGGCCGGATTGAACCCAGAATTGACTGAAGAGTTTCAGACGTGCCCCCACCTGAGCGGACTCCCGCAAGGGAACCCCAGAGTCATGCTGAAAATTTGTCAGAAGCAGAGGTTGATTTCTGCTTCTGTGATCCGGGAGACGCTGTGGTTTTTTTTCCTTTTCCCCTTTCTTTACTCGCAAAGGGGAAGGGGAACCTTTACCCTTTTTGTATTTATTGGGCCGAAAGGACTGCATCTGAGAGTGATGTGTCTTTTTCGCTGGCGCAGGAGCATTATGCAAGAATGTCGACTTACCCGCGGTAGCCGCAGAAACTAAAGCATCCAGCCCATCTCCAAACAAGGCCTCACCTTTGTATGGGAGAGCCTCCATATTCCTTTTGGAATCTGCGTCAGCATTCCATTGGCGAATCCACAACGCCCTCCGTGCTGAGATTGCCATGGTAGCGGCTCTTGATCCCAAGAGACCAATATCTTTCATGGCTTCTAGCATGTACGCAGCAGCGTCTTTGATATGGCCCAACGTTAGGAGTATCTCGTCTCTATCTATTGTGTCAATGTCTGATGAAAAGTTTTCTGACCACTTTTCAATAGCACTACTCACCCAGGCACAGGCAATGGTAGGCCTGAGTAGTGTCCCATTGGCCACATAAATAGATTTCAACGTAGTCTCTAACTTGCGGTCTGCCGGCTCCTTAAGTGAAGCCGTCCCAGGCGCAGGGATTATCACCTTTTTTGTTAACATTGACAGGGCACTGTCTAAAACAGGGGGTGACTCCCACCTTTTCCTGTCCTCTGCAGGGTAAGGGTAAGCTACCTGAATTCTTTTGGGAACCTGAAATTTATTTTCAGGATTTGTCCATACTCCCTCAAAAAGACTGTTCAGCTCATGAGATGGAGCAAAAGTTCCATTCATTTTCTTTTCTTTACAAAAGTAAGCCTTCTCCTGTGGTAAAGGAGGGGGCTCCGTAACTACTAACACCTCCTTTATAGCAACTATCATGTATTGAATGTGTTTTGCTAACTTTGGATCTATTCCCCTGGAATCACTAGTGTCGACACAGGAATCAGAGTCCGTGTCGGTATCAGTTTGTACTATTTGTGCAAATGACCTTTTATGTGAACCAGAGGCATCCCCTGTGGTTGAAAAGGCAGAACTATTAAAAATCACATCTTCGACAGATTTTCTCCAGTTTTCTGCATGAGACTCAGACTTATCCAATCTCTTACTGATATGATTCACACTATCACGTAATTCTTTCACCCATTCAGGCTCTTGGTGAGACGGCAGCGCCACCACATTACAACTCTGTGTCCCTAAAATGGCTCCCTCAGGGGAAGAGCTCCCTGCCTCAGACATGTCACACACGTGCACAATCACACCACAGACACTCCGGGGCTTATAGGGGACAGATCCACAGTAACATCTGTCAGAGGGACACAGAAAGGAATTGCCAGTCCACAACTCAGCGCCTAAAGAAAATATCCCTGTGACGCGTACTTTGTACACAGAGACTTTTCGCACTATATATATTGCCAATAATAGGTTATAGTACCACAATATACACTTTCCCCTCCTTTTAGCACCCTGATACTTGATTCAGAAGTGGAGAGGAGGATCAGCGTTTCTTCCCTTGTTGTCTGCTGGAAGAAAATGGCGCTGAGCAGTGTGCTAGCTGCCTGAGGAAGAAGCCTCGCCCCCTGCAATGGCACGTTTTTACCTCAGCTATTGAACTAGATATTTATACTGGTGGGGGTGTAGGACTGTGCCACAGCATCATATGCCACCTTTTGCCATTGAGAGTAGGTTTCATGCTGCCCAGGGCACCCCCCCCCCCTCACAATGCTGTGCACTGTGTTATGGAGAACATGTTCGCGCAGCGTTCCTGCTCGCTGCGCGGTACCTTAAGTCGTCACGATGACCGGAGATTCCTCTCTGCAGACCTCCGGTAATACTACTCACCAGTCTTCTGACTTCTGGCTCTGTTGGGGGGGGACGGCATGGAGTGGTCTTCAGGTTGCCGGCTGTCGGGATCCCGGCGCACAGTATGCCGGCGCCGGAATCCAGACAGCCAGCATATCGACATTTTCTCCCTCATGGGGGTCCACGACCCCGCTGGAGGGAGAACAAATTGCGTGGCGCGTGTAGCGCGCCACCGTACCCGCAAGGGGCTCATTTGCGTTCGCCAAGCTGTCAGTATGCCGGCGGTCGGGCTTCCAGTGCCGGTATGCCGAGAGCCCGGCCGCCGGCATACCATACTACACCCGAGGGCATGCTGTGGCAGTGAGCGCATAGCCGCAGCTACTGTTCAGTACCCTTCAAGAGCTAATGGTGTCCTGTCAGCAGAAGCAGAGCCATGAAACTCTTTAGGAAGTTGGTTCCTACTTCTTCCCCCTAGGTCCCACGAAGCAGGGAGACTGTTGCCAGCAGTCTCCCTGAAAATAAAAAACCTAACATAAAATCTTTTAGTGAAACTCAGTAGAGCTCCACTAGAGTGCGACCAGTCTGCCTGGGCACATTTTCTAAACTGAGGTCTGGAGGAGGGGCATAGAGGGAGGAGCCAGTTCACACTCTGAAAAAGTCTTAAAGTGCCCATGGCTCCTGCGGAACCATCTATACCCCATGGTACTGAAGTGAACCCCAGCATCCTCTAGGACGTATGAGAAAAACAAGATTAAGAGCTTAAAAATGGCAAAGTAGCAATTTAGGGGGTTATTTAGTACGGATTGCAGATTCTGCTAAAAAGAATCTGCAATACTTTCTTTTGCATGCCGGGGACAACCCATTGAAGGGCAAGGCCACCCAGTATGCAGAATGACCTGCCCAGCGGCTGCGGATACAATTTAATTGCGGTCACAGCAACTGTGGATGAGCCTCTGCATCTGCAGCTAGGCTGCGTATGCAGGAGGTCCGCCGTCATTTATTAGATCAGAGCGGTTGCATGTGACATCATGCAGCAGCTCTGAAAAGACAGCTGACCCGCTTCTGTTTTCGACGTGCCGCCCCCGCAATGTTCCATCGCCACCTCCCCTCCACGAACACCTCTGCCTGTCAATCAGGTAGAGGTGTTCGCACCCACTGCAAGCCGAACGCATTCAGCGGCCGCACCCGTGCAGGACAGTACCTGCGCGTGTGCACTGGCACCGCCGACAGGGTTACTGCGGTCGCATCGCTAACCCCCTTAGTGTGGCTTTAGTAAAATTATCAAACAACAACATTTTAGAGAAAATATCTCCTGATCAGTTCTGTTTCATCTGCAGAAAACCACAGTTTCTAGCTCAACAGTTCTCCAAAATAACCTAGAACACCTTCATAACATCTCTGATACATTTGACAATGAAAAATAGCCAGAAAAAGAAGAATGAAGCATCGGAGGCAAGACAACAGGTGTCTGTCTGAAGGACATAGTCACACTTCACATGGGCATGAGGTTGCCAGGCCCATCAAATTAGAAACTAACCCTTGCACAAATCTGTGGAGTATATCTTTCTATTCTCTACCTTGCAAACACAGACTTTGGGTTGTCACCCTCTATCTCCACTGCCCCTTCTATAACCAGATACTCTGCAGTTAGGGTCCGGACCTCTGCGAGCACGGATCACATGCCTCTGGTGTGGAGTCGTTTAGGGTGAAGTGAAGTAAACCACTCCTCCTTTTGACTTTTATTCCATCTGCACATCATGGTTTTGACTTTTTTTGTGCAATTTTTGGGTAATAATGAAAATAAGAATTTACTTACCGATAATTCTATTTCTCGGAGTCCGTAGTGGATGCTGGGGTTCCTGAAAGGACCATGGGGAATAGCGGCTCCGCAGGAGACAGGGCACAAAAGTAAAGCTTTTACAGGTCAGGTGGTGTGTACTGGCTCCTCCCCCCATGACCCTCCTCCAGACTCCAGTTAGGTACTGTGCCCGGACGAGCGTACACAATAAGGGAGGATTTTGAATCCCGGGTAAGACTCATACCAGCCACACCAATCACACCGTACAACTTGTGATCTAAACCCAGTTAACAGTATGATAACAGAGGAGCCTCTGAAAGATGGCTTCCTGAACAATAACCCGAATTAGTTAACAATAACTATGTACAAGTATTGCAGATAATCCGCACTTGGGATGGGCGCCCAGCATCCACTACGGACTCCGAGAAATAGAATTATCGGTAAGTAAATTCTTATTTTCTCTATCGTCCTAAGTGGATGCTGGGGTTCCTGAAAGGACCATGGGGATTATACCAAAGCTCCCAAACGGGCGGGAGAGTGCGGATGACTCTGCAGCACCGAATGAGAGAACTCCAGGTCCTCCTTTGCCAGGGTATCAAATTTGTAAAAATTTACAAACGTGTTCTCCCCTGACCACGTAGCTGCTCGGCAGAGTAGTAATGCCGAGACCCCTCGGGCAGCCGCCCAAGATGAGCCCACCTTCCTTGCGGAATGGGCCTTAACAGATTTAGGCTGTGGCAGGCCTGCCACAGAATGTACAAGTTGAATTTTGTTACAAATCCAACGAGCAATCGACTGCTTAGAAGCAGGTGCACCCAACTTGTTGGGTGCATACAGTATAAACAGCGAGTCAGATTTTCTGACTCCAGCCGTCCTTTAAATGTATATTTTTAAGGCTCTGACAACGTCCAACAACTTGGAGTCCTTCAAGTCGTCTGTAGCCGCAGGCACTACAATAGGCTGGTTCAGGTGAAACGCTGATACCACCTTAGGGAGAAAATGCGGACGCGTCCGCAGCTCTGCCCTATGTCGAATGGAAAATTAAATAAGGGCTTTTATAAAACAAAGCCGCCAGTTCAGATACTCTCCCGGCCGAAGCCAGGGCCAGTAACATAGTCACTTTCCATGTGAGATATTTCAAATCCACCTTCTTTAGTGGTTCAAACCAATTTGATTTGAGGAAATCTAAAACTACATTTAGATCCCACGGTGCCACCTTAGGCACCACAGGAGGCTGTATATGCAGTACTCCTGTGATAAAAATCTGGACCTCAGGGACTGAGGCCAATTCTTTTTGGAAGAAAATTGATAGGGCCGAAATTTGAACCTTAATAGATCCCAATTTGAGACCCATAGACAATCCTGATTGCAGGAAATGTAGGAAAACGACCCAGTTGAAATTCCTCCATCGGAGCACTCCGCTGCTCGCACCACGCAACATATTTTCGCCAAATACGGCGATAAAGCTTCGCGGTGACTTCCTTCCTTGCCTTTATCAAGGTAGGAATGACTTCTTCTGGAATGCCTTTTCCTTTTAGGATCTGGCATTCAAACGCCATGCCGTCAAACGCAGCCGCGGTAAGTCTTGAAAAAGACAAGTACCCTGCTGAAGCAGGTCCCTTCTCAGAAGTAGAGGCCACGGATCGTCCGTGACCATCTCTTGAAGTTCCGGGTACCAAGTCCTTCTTGGCCAATCCGGAGCCACTAGTCTTACTCCACTTTGCCGTATAATCCTCAATACCTTTGGTATGAGAGGCAGAGGAGGAAACACATATACCGACTGGTACACCCAAGGTGTAACCAGCGCGTCCACAGCTATTGCCTGCGGATCTCTTGACCTGGCGCAATACCTGTCCAGTGTTTTGTTGAGGCGAGACGCCATCATGTCCACCATTGGTTTTACCCAACGGTTTAATAGCATGTGGAAAACTTCTGGATGAAGTCTCCACTCTCCCGGGTGAAGGTCGTGTCTGCTGAGGAAGTCTGCTTCCCAGTTGTCCACGCCCGGGATGAATACTGCTGACAGTGCTATCACGTGATTCTCCGCCCAGCGAAGGATCCTGGCAGCTTCTGCCATTGCCCTCCTGCTTCTTGTGCCGCCCTGTCTGTTTACATGGGCGACTGCCGTGATGTTGTCCGACTGGATCAACACCGGTCTTCCTTGAAGCAGAGGTTCCGCCTGGCTTAGAGCATTGTAGATTGCTCTTAGTTCCAGAATGCTTATGTGAAGAGACTTTTTCAGGCTCGACCACACTCCCTGGAAATTTCTTCCCTGTGTGACTGCTCCCCAGCCTCTCTGGCTGGCACCCGTGGTCACCAGGATCCAATCCTGCATGCCGAATCTGCGGCCCTCCAATAGATGAGCCTCCTGCAACCACCACAGAAAGGATACCCTTGTCCTCGGCGACAGGGTTATCCGCAGGTGCATCTGAAGATGCGACCCTGACCATTTGTCCAACAGATCCCTTTGCATGGAATCTGCCGAAAGGGATTGCTTCGTAAGAAGCTACCATTTTTTCCCAGGACTCTTGTGCATTGATGTACAGACACCTTTCCTGGTTTTAGGAGGTTCCTGACCAGGTCAGATAACTCCTTGGCTTTTTCTTCGGGAAGAAAAACCTTTTCTGAACTGTGTCCAGAATCATCCCCAGGAACAGCAGACGAGTTGTCGGCATTAATTGGGATTTTGGAATATTCAGAATCCATCCGTGCTGCTTTAGCACCTCTTGAGATAGTGCTAAACCCATCTCTAGCTGTTCTCTGGACCTTGCCCTTATTAGGAGATCGTCCAAGTATGGGATAATTAATACGCCTTTTCTTCGAAGAAGAAATATTATCTCGGCCATTACCTTTGTAAAGACCCGAGGTGCCGTGGACAAACCAAACGGCAGCGTCTGAAACTGATAGTGACAGTTTTGTACAACGAACCTGAGGTACCCCTGGTGTGAGGGGTAATTGGAACGTGGAGATACGCATCCTTGATGTCCAAGGATACCATAAAGTCCCCTTCTTCCAGGTTCGCTTATCACTGCTCTGAGTGACTCCATCTTGAACTTGAACTTCTTTATGTACAGGTTCAAGGACTTCAGATTTAGAATAGGCCTTACCGAGCCATCCGGCTTCGGTACCACAAAAAGAGTGGAATAATACCCCTTCCCTTGTTGTAGAAGAGGTACCTTGACTATCACCTGCTGAGAATACAGCTTGTGAATGGCTTCCAAAACCGTCTCCCTTTCTGAGGGGGACGTTGGTAAAGCAGACTTCAGGAAACGGCGAGGTGGCTCTGTCTCTAATTTCAACCTGTACCCCTGAGATATTATCTGCAGGATCCAGGGATTTACCTGCGAGTGAGCCCACTGCGCGCTGTAATTCTTGAGACGACCGCCTACCGCCCCCGAGTCCGCTTGCGAAGCCCCAGCGTCATGCTGAGGCTTTTGTAGAAGCCGGGGAGGGCTTCTGTTCCTGGGAAGGAGCTGCCTGTTGCTGTCTCTTCCCTCGTCCTCTGCCTCGTGGCAGATATGAATAGCCCTTTGCTCTCTTATTTTTAAAGGAACGAAAAGGCTGCGGTTGAAAGGTCGGTGCCTTTTTCTGTTGGGGAGTGACTTGAGGTAGAAAGGTGGATTTCCCGGCCGTAGCCGTGGCCACCAAATCCGATAGACCGACCCCAAATAACTCCTCTACGCATCGCCTGTCCACTGTCGTGTCCATAAAGCTCTTCTGGCCGAAATGGACATAGCACTTACCCGTGATGCCAGTGTGCAGATATCTCTCTGTGCATCACGCATATAAAGAAATGCATCCTTTATTTGTTCTAACGACAGTAAAATATTGTCCCTGTCCAGGGTATCAATATTTTCGATCAGGGACTCTGACCAAACTACCCCAGCACTGCACATCCAGGCAGTCGCAATAGCTGGTCGTAGTATAACACCTGCATGTGTGTATATACCTTTTTGGATATTTTCCATCCTCCTATCTGATGGATCTTTAAGTGCGGCCGTCTCAGGAGAGGGTAACGCCACTTGTTTTGATAAGCGTGTTAGCGCTTTGTCCACCCTAGGAGGTGTTTCCCAGCGCTCCCTAACCTCTGGCGGGAAAGGGTATAAAGCCAATAACTTCTTTGAAATTAGCAGTTTTTTATCGGGGCACCCCACGCTTCATCACACACGTCATTTAATTCTTCTGATTCGGTAAAAACTACTGGTAGTTTTTTCACACCCCACATAATACCCTGTTTAGTGGTACCTGTAGTATCAGCTAAATGTAACATCTCCTTTATTGCCAAAATCATATAACGTGTGGCCCTTTTGGAAAATACGGTTGATTCGTCACCTTCACTACCGGAATCAGTGCCTGTGTCTGGGTCTGTGTCGACCGACTGAGGCAAGGGGCGTTTTACAGCCCCTGACGGTGTTTGAGGCGCCTGGACAGGCACTAAGTGAGTGTCCGGCCGCCTCATGTCGGCAAACGACTGCTTAAGCGAGTTGACGCTATCCCGTAATTCCACAAATAAGGCATCCATTCTGGTGTCGACCCCCTAGAAGGTGACATCCTCATATTTGGCAATTGCTCCGCCTCCACACCAATAACGTCCTCATACATGTCGACACACACGTACCGACACACAGCAGACACACAGGGAATGCTCTATACGAAGACAGGACCCACTAGCCCTTTGGGGAGACAGAGGGAGAGTCTGCCAGCACACACCAAAAAGCGCTATATATGACAGGGATAGCCTTATGATTAAGTGCTCCCTTATAGCTGCTTTTATATTAATATATTGCCATTTATTTTGCCCCCCCTCTCTGTTATACCCTGTTTCTGTAGTGCAGTGCAGGGGAGAGACCTGGGAGCCTTCCTGACCAGCGGAGCTGTGACAGAAAATGGCGCCGTGTGCTGAGGAGATAGGCCCCGCCCCTTTTCCGGCGGGCTCGTCTCCCGCTATTTAGTACATTTAGGCAGGGGTAAATATCTCCATATAGCCTCTGGGGCTATATGTGAGGTATTTTTAGCCTTTTTAAAGGTTTACATTTGCCTCCCAGGGCGCCCCCCCCCAGCGCCCTGCACCCTCAGTGACTGCCGTGTGAAGTGTGCTGAGAGGAAAATGGCGCACAGCTGCAGTGCTGTGCGCTACCTTAAGAAGACTGCAGGAGTCTTCAGCCGCCGATTCTGGACCTCTTCTTGCTTCAGCATCTGTGAGGGGGCCGGCGGCGTGGCTCCGGTGACCATCCAGGCTGTACCTGTGATCGTCCCTCTGGAGCTTCATGTCCAGTAGCCAAGAAGCCAATCCATCCTGCACGCAGGTGAGTTCACTTCTTCTCCCCTCTGTCCCTCGTTGCAGTGATCCTGTTGCCAGCAGGAATCACTGTAAAATAAAAAACCTAAGCTAAACTCTCTAAGCAGCTCTTTATGAGAGCCACCTAGAATTGCACCCTTCTCGGCCGGGCACAAAAATCTAACTGGAGTCTGGAGGAGGGTCATGGGGGGAGGAGCCAGTACACACCACCTGACCTGTAAAAGCTTTACTTTTGTGCCCTGTCTCCTGCGGAGCCGCTATTCCCCATGGTCCTTTCAGGAACCCCAGCATCCACTTAGGACGATAGAGAAATATATTTCTTAAACTTTGGGGAGAATTCAATTAAACCCAGTGTGAAAAAAGGTGATAGCCTCGGGCTTTAGCGCCTGGGGCAATTTAATTAAAGCCCTTTTTCTAACAGGTAAATTAGCCTGTTATTGAGTGTTAACATATAGAATCCAGGATAAATTCCCGGACCTATTATTCAATTTGGGGTCTATTCATGAAGCAGTGAAAAGAGTGGAGAAGTGAGCCTGTGGAGAAGTTACCCATGGCAACCAATCAGCTGCTCCGTACAACTGTATAGTATGCAAATTATAAATGTTACTTGAATGCTGATTGGTTGCCATGGGCAACTTCTCCACAGGCTCACTTCTCCACACTTTTCACTGCTTCATAAATAGACCTTAATCCTCAAAGGCAGCCCACAGGCTGCACTTAACTGGGATTTATTTTTGTGTAAGGACATTGTCAAATTGTGATCCTGGGATGCCCAGAGAGGTATTTAAATACTGTGTTTTCCTAAGAGCTTCTTGTAATAATAT
This sequence comes from Pseudophryne corroboree, assembly GCF_028390025.1. Classification (NCBI taxonomy): domain Eukaryota; kingdom Metazoa; phylum Chordata; class Amphibia; order Anura; family Myobatrachidae; genus Pseudophryne; species Pseudophryne corroboree. Next base: position 431,405,709 of record NC_086449.1, on the reverse strand, counting down.
TTCCATGGTTTCTTCAGTTATTTTGAACATAAATATATAGTATGAGGATCAGCTGTTCCTCTCTGCAGTTATTTTCCCATAATGGTTCTCATGTGGATTGGTGATGTCAAAGATATGAACTTTGTTTACTTTTGCACGTCTTTGTGTTTATCACTCTTTCCCCATGAAAGAAGAGTGTTATAAGGTTTTTATAACACAATACTTTAATGTGAAGGAATTGTTATATATAGGGCTCAGAATTGCTTTTAGTCACTTAAAAGCCACTATACACAGCTGTATACGTACATATAGTCTCTTGGCATACAGTAATGCGTTCAAGCTCATCTATAAAATGTAAGATATGATTAGGAAGAATTTAAAATTGACATAGGTGGTGCTACAATTAGGGCACCAATGATTAGGTTGGCATGTCACTCACACAGTATTTTTAAGGTTCTCGCAGCCTCTCACATGGGCGCTTACAAGAAGGAGCAGCATCCAGCAGCTTCTTAGATACTACTGGATTTTTTTAACCACACTTCTTACACTATATGTCTTACACCATATGAATCAAAAGACTCCCCAACTGGCATCCTGCTCTGCATATACAGCCACAGACCCAGGAAACACATCTTACCTTGGATATGGCATGTGAGCACAGGCACTGACATCAAAGAAGGTTTAGTGAAGGGGAGAGAAGCACTGACCACTGCACATGAGTTAGAAAGTTTGAAGGTGCTTTAGGTTCCTGTTTACGTGATACATGCATCTTACCGTATTAAAAATATAGTATAGCGCAATGTGTAAAATATTACTCTTTATACATGATTTAATAACTGTACATAGAGCCTGATTCAGGTTGGACCGCAATACGCGATCCAATCGCAAAATATGCTAAGAGGTTGTGAACGCATACGCAGGGCCCGTCCAGAAAATAAGATCGCCTCTGCCAGTCAATCAGGCAGAGGCGTTCGCGCGTGCATGGAGGAAGGGGGGGTTGGGCGGCAACACGGAGACGGAGCATTGTGGGGGGCGCAGCTTCAAGACAGGGGGGTGGCAGAGCAACTGGTGGGCATGATTGGGGCGGCTATGTGACATCACACGCAGCCCCTGCAATCACAAAAATGGCGGCAGACCTCCTGCGGTGGCATGAGGATTACCCCATTTTTTACGATCATGCTGAGATTACGGTGCGACCGCAATTTCAGCATGTTAAAGGGGGGGAGGTGGCGGGTAGCATGCTGGGTAGCCGTGCCCTGCGATAGGCGGCCCCCAGCATGCGATCCAAAGGATTGCAAATTTTGCTACTTAGCAGAATGTGCAATCCTTACTGAATTAGGCCCATAGAGCCAATATGCTGCACATATTAATGCTTTTAAAATATTTGACAATATAATGCAGTGTTTTATATACCGTAGCATCTCATAGAGCTGATAACTTTACAGGGGACAACATTTCCACTATAATATATTAGGGAAGTTATTTCTGCAAATAATAGCAAACGTACCTTGCTTTTCATTGTTATTTTTACTTCACCAGATTCTACAATAAAAAAGCTCTCTGCTTCATCACCCTGTAAGAAGAATAAAATAAATATTAATGATTCATGCAGCAATAAGGTACAAACAGGAGTATGGCACACATTAAAGGAGTGATTCTGAGTTGGGAGCAATGCCAAAAAAAGGAGTAGCTTTGTCCCTAGACACTATTGCAATGTAAGGGGTGCAAATACATTCATTTGTTTTGCATGCAGGGTAAATACTGTCTGCATTCACATGTAACGAGTAAAAAAATACTTAAAATAATGTGCAGTTAAAATAGGACATGCAGCAGAGGCTGCATATAGGAGTATTCATCCAATACTCCACAAAATTGCACAATGTGGAAAAACTAAGCAAACCAACAGCGCTTTCCTATATAAATATGCTCATTTGTACACCACATAGTGAACAATAATTTCAAAGGATTCAAGGTGCACTTTCAACTACCACCCAATAAAAAATATATATCACCCTGTTTAATTTCCTATAGTCCCAATCAGAAGTTTAGCTAGGTGCCATGGTGCCCGGAGCAAGCGTATCTTTCGGCACCCCCTCTCCTGTACTGAATTGGGTGCATGTTACATTTGAAAAGAAAAAATATTTTAAAATCCTAAAATGGTGACAGGGACGGTTCTAGACCTTGTGGATCTAAGGGCAAAAGTTTCTTTTGGACGTCCCCATGTTTAAAATAGGGACAGTGCATGCTGAAGTAGCACAACAAAGATATAGAGGTATGGATTCAAGGTGAAGGGGCGTGGCCACAGAATATTACCAATTCAAAATACACCGCACAGTATTGTCCGTTATTCATATTACACTAACCACAGTAATAACCCTGTTACACTTTACGCCACACTTTACAGAATACAGGTTGAACCCGATGGGCATTTCGCCCCTTTTCAACCTCATTAACTATGTAGAGCCCCTTATACACGTTACACAACATAGTAGAGCCACTTATACATGTTATGCCACAGTAAAGCCGCTTATATATGTTACACCACAGTAGAGCCCCTTATACACGTTATGCCACAGTAGAGCCATTTATACATGTTACACCACAGTAGAGCCTCTTATACATGTTACTCTGCAGCTTCTAATGCAGAGAGAGGTGCTGCAGCAGCTGGAACAGAGAGAGGTGCTGCAGCAGCAAGAGGTGCTGCAGCAGCCAGAGCAGAGAATGGTGTAGCTGGACAGAACTAATCCTGCTGTACAGCTACAAGCAGACAGTGACACATATAAAGAGGACGACAGAGTTCCAGCATATGCTGGTTGTCAGTGTCTCCTGCTGTCGCCTCTGGCCTGCCCTGTTTCCTGCCTAGTCTCTGAGTCAATGTGCACCCATTTGCTTCTCCTCCTCCTGCGGCTGCCTGTACAACGGTCCGCGGTATAGAGGTTGGAGGGGCCAGGCGGCATCGAGCCCTCTAACTCTTCCAGAGCCCGGAGCTCGCGCTCCACTGGAGCCACCCTCGCTACACTTCTGGTCCCAATTGTTCCTGTATGCACAAATCCTTCTATGCTTTGCAGAACAAGTCCCAGAGCAAACGCAGACTAGATAGACATCTGATGATTCTTCTTTTAATCTCTGTGAACAACAAAAGTATCACCCTCTCATGTAACAATCAATCATGGTAGAGGTACCATGATTGATTGTTACATGGGAGGGTGATACTTTTGTTGCCATGGGGGGAAATGACTCATTAGCCGGAACCAGAAACCTGATATGCGTACCAACATTTGCCGCGGCAAGAAGTTTGGCGCCCTGGCAGAACCGGAAATTCTTTATGGATATAGGGCACTGGAGCACACACCTGGGATGTGTTTTTAATCTATATGGGTATAAATACTGGACCTGGTTGATTTAGTCACCATGCTTCTGAGGAAGGACTTGAGGTCCGAAAACCTTTAAGCTGGTGACTGGTATACGGAAAATTGCTGCTGCAATCACTCTACCCAGAGGAGGATAAAGAGTCCTGGGCCTCTGGACCCTCATCGCTATTCCACCTGGGAGGGTAACTGAGTGATGACAGAACGTTTGTGAACCCACCTTGACTTTGTGGTTATATGCTTTTATTAATGTTTTACATTGTCAGTGTGATGTCAAAATAGATCTTTGTTCTTTTTTTCTGACATTATTGCACTATGGGGCTAAAACAGGTTGGATCGCAGTGAAAAATTAGAAAAAGATGCGGGCGCATGCGTAGCGCCCGTCCTGTGCATTTTCTATGTGGTGGGGGGGGTGGCCATCCTTGCCCTGCAATAGACGGCCCCCAGCATGTGAACAGAAGGATTGCAAATTCTGCTAATTAGCTGAATTTACAATCCTTACTGAATTAGGCACTATATGTTCCCTTTTCTTCTATTTTTGCGATATTGAGCCTCATTATTGGTAATGTGTTTGTGGAGATGCCTAATGTTTGATGTCAATACTGCTATACAAAATGGAAAAGGAACAAGTTTTATATAAAGGAATTGGACATTCACCTATTATACATAAAATTATTCTATAGAGTAAGGATTTTTTGTATTCATATATATGTGATTGCGCCATTTGAGAAAAAGATTCTGTCTGTGATTTACATTTAACAACTATGAGCCTAATTCAGGTTGAGTTTTAGTTTTGCGAAAAAATTGCAAAACTACCACTCCTTTCTCTAGCATGCTGGGGGGGCCCACCCAGCACAGGGCAATGCCGCTCCGCATACCGGGTCTTTCCCCTGCTGAAATGCAAGCGCTTCGCTAAACATCAAAGTACTCGCATTTTTAGGGTATCTATCTGACTTCGCAGCGGCAGGCGCAGGGCCGTCATGTTTTGGGTCGCAGCAGCTGCGTGTGATGTCACGCAGTTGCTGTGGACCGACCGCCTCCGTTGTCCAGACCACACCCCCAAACGCCGCCATGACGGGACCGAGACTTAGATTGCAATCACATGCAATCGCAGTTTAAGTCCTCGCGCATACAGTAGAGCAATTTAAACATGCATGGGATAGACATAAGAATATCCTTACAAAGAACTAAGGATCAAATTGGGTTGAGGTTATGGTGGCCAATTCCGGGATTCAATCCCAGGATTGGAAGCGACTTCGGGATTGGCCAGCCCCTTTGTTTTTTCGAATGAGGGTGAGTTACGTATGTGGGCAGGGCTGGGCAGGGCGGGGTGGAGGCATGACACACAATGAAAAGAAACCAATCCTGGGTATGCCGGGATTGATCATTTTCAATCCCAATACCCAGATTGAAAAAAAGGCCCGGGATTGGCCACCCTAGTTGAGGTTAGCAAAAGGTAAAAAAGGGGCAGACTAGATGGGCCAAGAGGTTCTTATCTACTGTCATATTCTATGTGTCTATGTTTAAATTGTATGAAATACAGTTTGCAGAGAAGGCTTTGAATATGAATGGCAAACAGTAGGCAAGCAAGACAGGCAGCAAGATGTTACAATAGAAGATAGAGTGTGTTACAAAGAAGCCTGTGGGTGAATAAATTAGGTTATTTACGCCTACAGGGATGAAAGCTAAAAAGGAAACCAAAGCTGCAATGTGAATGAGTACATTAGACACAGTAGCTTCAGGGCTTTTTTTAAGGCAAGAAAAGGTGAGAATGGAAAATTGCTATCAACCTTTTCAAACATGCTGACTGGTAACTGGTCTATGCAGAACTTTGACTGTACTACAGTTCAGGTAGATTGCAGCAATATTAATCCAGTACACTGACTGCTGTTCTGAAATTAATTAACAATCTCAAAGTGGACAAATGATTAAGTAATTAGCTTAACATGCCCATATCACTGTGAGGCCAGAAATTATGTGAATGTTTTTTAAATAATTTTCCCCTCTAGGATAAATAGTTAAATTAAGGTCTGCCCAGACAAGAGTATAGTGATCAACAGGAGTCATCATGCCAATTAACGAGGAGGTGTAGATCTTGGGTCTTCAAGCTGTGGCCCTCTAGCTGCTGTGTAACTACACATCCCAGCATGCCCTGCCACCATTTTGCTATTAAGGCATGCGAAAACTGAGGCAGAGCATGCTGGGATGTGTAGTTCCACAGCAGCTGGAGGGCCGCAGGTTGAAAACCCATGGTGTAGATTTGTAGATCCATATGGTGGATACAAGCAGCCTATATAATTATCAACGGATATATGAAACTGCAAAACATACTTCTTTGCATATCATGGTCTTAGGGAGTCATTCCGACCTGATCGCACGCTAGCTTTTTTTTGCAGCGCTGCGATCAGGTCAAAACTCTGCAAAACTGCAATACGCAGGCGCGTCACACGGGTACAAACCGGATCAGTGGTGGGTGATGGATTTACCGAAGAATCCATTCGCACAGCCGATTGCAAGAAGATTGACAGGGAGAAGGCGTTCATGGGTGTCAACTGACCGTTTTCAGGCAGTGGTTGGAAAAACGCAGGCGTGTCCAAGCGTTTGCAGGGCAGGTGTCTGACGTCAATTCCGGGACCGGACAGGTTGAAGTGACCGCATCAGCTGAGTAAGTTCAGACCTACTCAGAAACTGCACAAAACTGAAGGTTTTTGATTTCTATAGGCTTTATGCTCCAGAGGTACTTATGATTAATATCTAAGGTGATAAATTATCATTATTACTTAGATGTACCTGCACTTTGTTTTTTATTTATATGTATATTCTTTTCATGTGTGTTTTGTAATTATTTTTATCCCTGTGTCACTCTATTAGAGCCCCGGGCTGCCGGGCATGCGCAGGTCGCGCTGGACCGGGAGGTAGGGACTCTGGTCATGTGGAACGCACGCCAGCGGTTGCCATGGACACTGTTCCTGTCTCCACAGGAAGCGCGTCATTGCAGACAGCCGGCGCCGGGATCTCTGATGAATGAACGTGGACAGGTGAATAACAATATCGGTATTTAAGTGTGTGTTTGTTCTTTGTTCTGTATCATTGTCTGTGGTCCTGAGGAAGGGGCTGTGTCCCCGAAAACGTTCGATCTGACTTGAACCTAATACAGTTTTGTATATGCTGACAGTCTCCTGAGTGCCGTTCTTAGTTGGAGTGGTATATATATATATATATATAGCTTAGGGCGGCACTTAGATGTCTATCAAAAATACCCAGACTCCCAAGATGTCAGTCAACGTTTCAGAGTTTTTACTTGAACTCTTTCGTCAGGATACGAGCAATGTTTGTGAAGAGTGTTTAAATATACAAAGCAATCTACTGACTGGCTCCACCTCTCAGTCACCAGGATTGAAAGTAGTTAGACAGGTGTATAAATAATATGCAATACAAAATATATTGGTAACATGAAAACAATATATCAATAATGTGAAAAAGACATGGGGCCTAATTCAGATCTGATCGCAGCAGAAAATGTGTTAGCTAATGGGCAAAACCATGTGACTGCGGGGGGGGGGGGGGGGGCAGATGTAACATGTGCAGAGAGAGTTAGAGTTACCCCTTTATGCAGCTAAACCTGATTACTATGGGCACGATATATGCGATAACGGGGATCACTTTAGAAAGGCGATTGGGCGTGATATATAATTTGAATACCGCCCAACGAGTGCATGAATTCAAGTTTTTGCTGTGTCTTGTGTAAGATATGGTTGTATTTTGGATATGTTTCTTAGATGTATTTAACATAATTTTGAGACAGACTGAATGACACCTAGGTATCAAGCTTGAGGGGTAAGGTTGATTGTTGAGTTATCAATAGTGATAGAGATATCAGGTTGGCAACTATTATTGGCCAGTGGAAATATAATCAATTCTGTTTTGGAAATATTAAGTTTGAGGTGGAGAGATGACATCCAAGATTTTATGACTGTACTGCACTTTTATATGTGCTTTATTATATGTTTTATATCCAATGCCCTCTGTACCTTGTTAACTTTAATATATAATGTAATATGCTTTGCCATTGTTACTTTAACAAATCCATAAGCCTGCATCGAGAGATACATTCTGAGATGGTATCCTGTCAAATGGTTGACAGTAACCATGTTGACGGTCAGAATATCATTGCCACAATGTATATATCAACATGGCTTTAACTGTGGACAGATATTAGGTGGCCAGGTTCCCAATGTCGACATTTGAAATGCCGCCATGTGAAATGCCAACAGTTTCAGGATGCAGACAGTTAGGGTAATGCTGCACATACACATAAAGATTTATTGTCAGATCTGGCTGGTTGGACGGAAAACCTGGTAATGGATGAGAGCAAATGACAATTGTCATTCATTCTCATTTATTACCAGGTTTTCATTCCAACGACTAGGCACTAGGGTTAGGGTTAGGAATTACAATTAGGGATAGAGGGAAAAATATTAATTTGAATGCTGCAGCATCGGAGCTCTGCATCGGAAGAGACCCGAGAGAAGATGCTGGAGTTGCTGCTGCTGGGAGAAGGTAAGTAGCCAGTAGACCACCAGCGAGGGTTTGCCAACAGTTCATGTCAATATATCATCCAGGTAGACTTGATGAGCGTCGACATGGTCACTGACTACATGCTGAGCATGCCACTTCAATTCTCAACCTGATGACTGTCGACATGATGTCGATGAGTTGTTACATGTCGTTTCTGACTGTGCTAACTCTATGATAGCTTTAGTGCCAAGGAAGGATGTGTTTACCATTTGAATGCTGGTATCTTCATTTATACCTAACATAGTGTGTGCCAGCATGTACACTTGTGTGCTGAGTATTTAGGTACTACTGTCTTCAGTACAATAGGCTGCGACAGTCAGGGCCATAGGGAGGGCTGTGCAAGCAGTACTGTCACACAGAGCATTGTTGCTGCCCCACAACCCTTGCATCTGGCTATCAAGGTGCCAGGAACAGCACCCTGTAGCCAGTGATGTGGAGTATCCAAAGGTTGCTCTGGACACACACACTGCAGTGTGTAGAGCTGCCCAGAGCGTCTTGGCAGCTCTCCATGCATCTTCTTCTGTCAGTCCCACCACCTAGGATGACGTTGTGGGCGGAGCTGGCACAGGGAACCAGGAACAGGTGAGAGGTAGATTGAAAGCCAAAACCAGATGCAACCCATGGAACTAACATCCAAGTCATGGATGCAGGGAGTGTGTTTGTAGTAGGTTGATATATATATATATATATATATATATACACATACAGGTTGAGTATCCCTTATCCAAAATGCTTGGGACCAAAAGTATTTTGGATATCGGATTTTTCCGTATTTTGGAATAATCATCCCATAATGAGATATCATGGTGATGGGACCCAAGTCTAATCACTGAATGCATTTATGTTTCACATACACCTTATACACACAGCCTGAAGGTCATTTAATACAATATTTTTAATAACTTCTGCATTAAACAAAGTGTGTTTACATTCACACAAATCATTTGTTTCATATACACCTCATACACACAGCCTGAAGGTCATTTAATACAATATTTTTTAATAACTTGTGTATTAAACAAAGTTTGTGTACACTGAGCTATCAGAAAACAAAGGTTTCACTATCTCATTCTACTCAAAAAAATCCGTATTTTGGAATATTCCGTATTTCAGAATATTTGGATATGGGATACTCAACCTGTATATATATGGGTGAAAGCTCATTATATTGTTGTTTTTTTCCTTATACAAATAATGTTGAAATATACAATTGTATCTCCAATGTAAAAGAAAAGGAAAAGTTTTATGATAAGTTTTAAATCAAAATCTTTTAATAAAGAGATATATGTGATTCTAATATGGGTGTATAAATGTGTAAGGTCATCCTCTCTTTATATAATATCCACCAACAGTCATCTAATTATATCAGATTATAGAATAAGAGCGCTCCATAGAGATATTTCTTCTTTTATATATATATATATATATATATATATATACACATACATAAAGAAGATATCTCTGTGGAGCGCACTTTATTTAAAATAAAATAAAAGAGGGTGAATGCTCTTTTATTTATTTTTTGTTTTATTTTTACATGAATAATGTTGAAACATACAACTGTATCTTCAATGTAAAAGAAATGTTCATTTTTAATTTATTTTAATGCAAATGTGAATTTAAACTATATTATTCTTATAATAAAAAGATATATGTGTTTTAAATATGGGTGTTTACATGTGTAAGGTCATCCTCTCTTCATAAATTATCCGTTAAAATTAATCTAATTACATCAGTTTACAAAATAAGTGCGCTCCACAGAGATAGCTTCTTTATTTTTATTCTTATTGATCTCCATCGACAAGGGATCCGCTCTGTGTTGAAGCTTGCCCCTTTTTGGAAATATAACAGTAATGATTTTGGCTAATTTAGAACCGACTAACTGACATAAAGAAAACAAAAATTCAGTAGTGTATACTAAGCGCACTAAGGGATTATACTATTATATATACAGGTTGAGTATCCCTTATCCAAAATGCTTGGGACCAGAGGTATTTTGGATATGGGATTTTTCCGTATTTTGGAATAATTGCATACCATAATGAGATATCATGGTGATGGGACCTAAATCTAAGCACAGAATGCATTTATGTTACATATACACCTTAAACACACAGCCTGAAGGTCATTTTAGCCAATATTTTTTATAACTTTGTGCATTAAACAAAGTGTGTCTACATTCACACAATTCATTTATGTTTCATATACACCTTATACACACAGCCTGAAGGACATTTAATACAATATTTTTAATAACTTTGTGTATTAAACAAAGTCTGTGTACTTTGAGCCATCAAAAAACAAAGGTTTCACTATCTCACTCTCAGTCAAAAAAGTCTGTATTTCGGAATATTCCGTATTTCGGAATATTTGGATATGGGATACTCAACCTGTATATATATATACACACATACAATACTGTGCAAAAGTTTTAGAAAATTTTGAAAAAGTTTGCAAAAATGGAAGTGTTAATAGTTTATTTTTATCGATTAATAAAATGCAAAGTGAATGAAGAGAGAAATCTACATAAAATCAATATTTGGTGTGGCCATCCTTTGTCTTCAAAACAGCATCAATTATTCTAGGTACACTTGCACAAATTTAGAGATTTTGTAGGATTATATCCAGGTGAGTGATTAATCAATCATACAAACAGGTGATAATGATAATCTTTTTCATATGTAGGTGGAAACACAATCATTAATTTAAACTGAAAGAACTAGGTGAGCAACAGCCAAACTCTTCTGCAAAAGTGAGGTTGTGGAAGACAGTTTCATGTGACTGGTAATACGACATGGCAAGACTGAGCACAGCAACAAGACACAAAGTAGTTATGCTGCATCAGAAAGGTCTCTCCCAGGCAAAGATTTCAAAGTAGACTGGGGTTTCAAGAAGTGCTGTTCAAGCTCTTTTGAAGAAGAACAAAGAAAGTGGTAATGTAAAGGACTGTAGACACAGTGGTCGGCCAAGGAAGCTTAGTACATCAGAAATATGGCAGCAGGTGCTCTGGACGGATGAGTCAACATTTTAAATAGTTGGCTGTAACAGAAGGCAACTACTTAGCTGAAGGGCTGGAGGGTGGTACAATAATGAGTGTCCGCAGGCAACAGTGAAGCATGGCGGAGGTTCCTTGCAAAATTGGGGGTGCATTTCAACAAATAGACCTGGGGATTTGGTCAGGATTAATGGTGTCTTCAATGTTGAGAAATACAGGCAGGTACTTATCCATCATTCATTACCATCAGGGAGGAGTCTGATTGTCTCCAAATTTATTCTGCAGCAGGACAACGACCCCAAACTTACAGCCAATGATTAAGAACTATATTTAGCATAAAGAAGAACAAGGAGTCCTGGAAGTGATGATATGACCCACACAGAGCCCTGATCTCAATATCATCGAGTCAATCTGGGATTACATGAAGAGACAGAAGGATTTGAGCAAGTTTACATTCACAGAAGATTTGTGGTTAGTTTCCAAGATGTTTGGAACAACCTCCCTGTAGAGTTCCTTCAAAAACTGTTGCAAGTGAACCTAGAAGAGGATGCAGTCAAAATACCGACAGCCGGAATCCTGATCACCGGCGGGTATTCCCACTTGGTTAAAGGGTCCACGCCACCAACCGAGTGGGAATATAACATGTGGCGAGCGAATCGAGTCACCAGGCCGCAAGCATAGTGAGCGCAACGAGCCTGCGAAAGGACTCGCTGCCGGGATTCTGCTGTAGGAATACTGACAGCCAGCATCCTATCCGCCGGTAATACATATGTATTTCCCTAGAAGAATTGATGCTGTATTGAAGGCAAGGGTGGTCACACCAAATATTAATTTTTGATTTCTCTTCTGTTCATGCACTTTGCATTTTGTTAACTGATAAAAATAAAATATAACACTTATATTTTTGAAAGCATTCTTACTTTGCAACATTTTTTCCATACCTGTCTAAAACTTTTGCACAGTACTGTATATATATTTTATATATATATATATATATATACACGCACACACATACATATACTTCTTATACATGGAACTACTGAGATAAGGAAGCTGGTCAGAGGAGCACAGACACACACTCACCATTACGACTCATCATAAGGGGGTCATTCCGAGTTGATTGCACGTAGCAACTTTTTTCTGCCCGTGCGATCAACTAAACGCCGCCTAAGGGGGAGGGCTTTTTGCATAGCAAGGCTGCGAATGCTTGTGCAGTCGTGCTATGCAAAAACATTTTGTGCAGTTTCTGAGTAGCTTTCAACTTACTCACCCGCTGCGATGTCTTCAGCCTGTCCGGTCCCGGAATTGACGCCAGACACCCGCCCTGCAAACGCCCAGACACGCCTGCGTTGGACTCACCACTCCCAGAAAATGGTGAGTTGCCGCCCCGAAACGCCTTCCTGCTGTCAATCTTCTTGCGATCGCGGTAGCGTTCGCTTTCTTCATTCTTCTTGTCATTGCCCGCAATGATACGTCTGCGCATTGCGGCCGCCGCGCATGCGCAGAACCGACCCGTTCGTACCGCTGAGAAAAACAGCAGCATGCGAACGGGTCGGAATGACCCTCAAGGCCCATACATGCACTATTTTACTGCTACACCCACAGCACTCCAGCTGGTTGTGACTTTGAGTATTGTATTACATACGCGGCAGCTATGAAAAGCTCTGCATAATAAATGTACCACCCATGTCTGTTATTGGCCAATAATACATAAGTACCTGAGCTATGATTTGTTCTCCATCACGATACATTTTGGTGCCTATGACGTCAACCACCTTTAAACGTTCTGATACCTACAGTAGAGACAAATGGAAAAAGATGAATATATGATTTTTGTCAGGTCACGTTACAGTGAAAGATTCCCTTTTGCCTTCCACATTATGAGCATTACTTACTTCTAAAGACTTTAAGAATGGCAGGGATTCTATGAAATTTTCATACATTCTTCTCTTTTTGGCATTGTTTTTAACAATAATTCTTCGGAAAGTTGCTCTGTCCTTTAGTTTACAAACAAAACACATAACCAACGACAAGAAAAAGGGAATTAATCATACTATACATAAATTGTGCATTCTTACTTGTACATACAGAACAGAGAGAACAGGAATGAACCTAGGAGCAAGTGTACAACCAGGGCCATTGATAGAGAGCAGATTTATTCAAACAGACATGAAACAAAGCGCAAAGCATATATAGAGAATAGGTGAAAACAATAGGTTTACACGCGTGAAAGCAATTTTGGCAATTCTACATGTATAGCGGCTAAGAACAATGGGGCATATGTATTAAGCCTGGCGAAGTGATAAAGCAGTGATAAGTTTTCTGCAATTCCACAAATCCAGTTAAAACTGTCAAAATTAAGGACACTTTAGTTCCCATAGTGTAATGATCAGCAGGGGATCTCTGAGCCGTAACAGAGGGAGAACGTAGACACATAGTGGACCCAAAGTTTTTCACTACTGTTTTAGGTTTTGTAAATTCACTCTTGGGGCCCTGGTTCATAGTTGTACACTAATGTCGCCACACATGCGATTTTGGCTCAGAGGATGTGATAAAATATGGCAATGTAACAGGGATTTGTATAGAGACGCCTACCTGAGCTAGCAACTGCATACAAATTCATAGCATAGACACAGATATGGAAAACTGACTCCTAAAGTAAGTCTATGGTCACTCAGAATGGTCGCTGCAACTGAGATACTGGAGACGTATTTCCTGCATACATGGTTGCAGTTGACGGAAAACACATGCTCTGAAGCCTGTCCCAACTCCCAACATGCCTGTGATTTTACTGCAACTCCGGTGACCTCCCACAAAATTACTGCTGCCTGTCAATCACTTGCGAATCAATCCTTACTGTGGCTGTGACACATGCGCAGTTTATAGATAATTGCTTAACTCCGAAAGCATTGACATAGCGTACAACTATGAATCAGGCACTTTGAGTTACAAATGCAGATGTCTAATTTTTTATTAATTTCAGAACATTGCAGATTATGTTAGTTTTTTATGTAGAGAAAAAGCATATTAAGGGGGATATGCAATAAGCTCCGATCATTTCGGAGCTAATGAATTTGCCCCACTAAGTATTCAATTAAGGGACATTTTCGTCCGTTTTGAAGGCATTTTTGCCAATGCCTTTTCACTTTTTTTTTTTAAGTGAAAAGGCATTGGCGAAAAATGCCTTAAAAAATCAGCGACAATGGCCAGCGTTTTCGATGGAAAACACGTGGTTTCGCCAATCCACGAGTTTTCTGCCCCTGACGCATTTTTTGCCTAGGCAAAAATCCGTCCCTGCTATTGCATAGGGCGAATCCTCATTCAACCTAACAATAGCGATAAGCTCATTTTGTTTCACCTAGGCGAAAAAAACGGAGCAAATTGCATCCCCCCCATGTGCCACAAAATTAACTGTACACATATAAACTTAGAAGTTAGCTCACTATAGATTCCCCACTGTAATCTCAGAAATGAAGTATATAATATACATTAGCATATTACCAAAAGCATGGATTTGGCATGTCTAACCCTCCTGTAGACAATCCTGTATTAGCCATTTGAAGCGTTAAAGCAACAGGCCTGAATGGCTGAGCGTGTGCTTGAAGGGGAGTCTGACATTTATGGGCACCCTGATGAGCCACACGAAAAAAAGATCATCAATTTTTTATTTGGTTCTGAACTGTTAAAAATGAGCTTCCTCTTACCAGTGGGATACCCTTAATCCACATAGTGGCATTGCAAATCTCTGCTTTTACATTACTGAGTATACTGCTCTGTATCCTCTGACCCATACTGCAGTAAAGTATTCTTTTTTAATTAATATTTGAGTAGCATCAGTGGTAATACATAAGGCAATGTGGGGTAGATGTATTAAGCCTGGAGAAGTGATGAAGCAGTGATAAGTGGAAGGTGATAACGTACCAGCCAATCAGCTCATAACTATCACTTTTCAAACCCCTTAATGATTGGCTGGTGCGTTATCACCTTGCACTTATCACTGCTTTATCACTTCTCCAGGCTTAATACATCTGCCCCTATGAGTGGCTAAATTGATTTCAGACCAAAAAAGGGGCAGATGTATTAACCTGTAGAAGTGATAAAGCAGTGATAAGCGCAAGGTGATAACGCACCTTGTACATATCACTGCTTTATCACTTCTTTATCCCTTCTCCAGGCTTAATACATCTGCCTGAAAGTGTTGCATGTACAAAACTAACAGAAATCCCCAATGATATCCGACCAGGATTGATGATACATTTGGATCAACATATATTCGGATCACTGGAAATTCTTGTTGGCTGTTGACCTTGGCCTGCCAGTGTGTGCAATCTATAACTGGGCAACAACGTTTTTCTCATGTAAATCCCTTGTACCTTGGCCATACTGATTTACATCTAACTTTTAAATAAGCATGCACAAGAAGTTTCATCAAATGAATACGTGACATCACAAAATGATCATTACATAATAACATAAATGTATAATAATATAATATATAACATATAATAATCAGTTTAAGCATACCTCTAAATTAGAGATCTGCGGGGATCGGATTTACCTGGATCTCAAAACGTCATCTTATTTGCTCTCCGATGTCATGTGTTTTGTATAGCCAATAAGAAAAATCCGGATACATTCAAACTTGAGTTAATTTTGGCATTAAGAACCGAGTAAATCCGAACCCGCACATCTCTACTGTAAATAAACTACATTGTCAAACCCAATATAAAGTAGACTCATCAATAGTTTGAGGGTGCGCTTTGCAGAAACTGTGGGCTTAGTAGATGGTTTGGACATGCATTATTTTATCCTGATTTTATTTAAACAATGACATCATAATGCATATTGGACATCATAAATAACTTTCTCATGCACTCTACCTTATCCTAGTTCTTGACTCTGTACTTACCAGACACCATATTGCTCCAGCAGATGTTGAAATAATAGTAGCAGCTCTAGATGTGTTGTACATTAATGCCAACTCCCCAAAACTTCCATGGTTATCATAACCACCAACGCATCTTTCCACGCCATCTATCGTTACATAAATGTCATACGTCCCCCTGTTGTATAAAGAAACTCAATGATATATAGTCAACCATTTTAGATATAAATAAATGTATCTTTATTTTCAAATGAAAAGCAATTTATAAATTAATTATTATCAAATAGTCCCATGAAGAAATGTTTTCTATTGTAGCTGATAGCACTGCTAGAAAATCGTTTTCCAGGGACTTTTAGAACATAAAATCGCCAGGGTAGCCGAGTCATTCTCAGCACCCTAGCAATATCGGTCAGCAACAGTATGTAGTAACTTCTGCATTGTCGGCCAATTAAGGACCCGGTTTCGGGCTTCCAGGTGCTGATTCAACTGAAAAAAATAATAATACTATAATACATGTATAAGAAGAAAACATTTTTTATTTAAATAAAATTATATATCAAAATGAATAAAAAATTGGCAGTGGTTATAATAAAAAAAGTCTTTATATTTAATCATCAGAATTACATTCAATAAGCATAAAAACCATGTATTTATAAAGTGCAATTATTGATGTAGTATAATACACTCTCCAGAGTATCAAAAGTTTAAAATAAGTTTAAAAAGTCCCCGGAAGCGACGAAACGCGTTTAGAACTCTGTGCAATCATTTGGAAAACGTTGCTGTAGCTGTGGACATATTGCCAGCTTCACCGTCTACAGACTACCGGCTGAACGTGCACACCACCCCGAGATAGAAGTAGTGGGATCAGCGGTAGCCGCAGAATGCCGGGGACGCCCTGCGTGCAGTGACGGTACACTTAACAAGGTACCGCTTACAGCAGGGGTAACACACATTAATTCAGACTGCTAAGTATAAGTGTGTATCGCACGCTGCATTTGGACTCACAACTGTTAACAGTGTCTACTAGTGCGGTCACATATGTGCCCAGACGGCGGAATTGCACACATGTGAGTCGAACGGGATCAGAACAGCGCTACCTGTACAATATTAGCTGGCATATCCAACACTGACTTTAGCCCTCAATCACTGACATTCAGTGTTTCAAAGTGACTGTGTGGAGAAACTTTTTATAATAGATACAAAGTATCCGGTAACACTTGAATAAACACCTGTGGTTTAGGCTTGCTACAGTTGCAACTTATTTTGAACTTGCGATACTCTGGAGAGTGTATTATATTACATCAATAATTGCACTTTATAAATTCATGGTTTTTATGCTTTTTGAATGTAATTCTGATGATTAAATATAAAGACTTTTTTTATTATAACCACTGGCAATTTTTTATTCATTTTGATATATAATTTTATATAATTAATGCGCTATCCTCTTTATTTCTGTTTATCTATTCTTGTTTGTATTGGAACCTTCACAGAAGGGTTCTGGAGGATTGCTGCAGTTACTTTTTTATTTGAGATTCTATTTTGATTATAACATCTGCTGGCGCCTTGAGGGTTATTATACAAATTTTACATTTTTTATTTGTATAATAAGTATTTTTTCTGGGAACGGCATCTGCTTACTGTGATATAGGTACTACTGTTATTCTTCTTAGATATGTGGTAAATACTGTAGGTTCCCTATTCATAGGGATGCTATCACAGGAGAGTCCTTGGCATAGGCACCACTGGCGACACCTAGTGACGGCCATTGCTGGCTGCGAGGCATGATAATTATGTAAAAGCCACAACTCGTTCTTTGCAGGATTTACGCATTAATGCCTTTAATACAGTGACTAGACTACACACTGGGTAAAAGAGAGGTGCAGTGAGTATCATCCAACACAAGGTGGAGGCAGCTAGAAAGATAAATGCAAGTGTTGCACTCACTGAAAGCAGGATGTACTTGAAAATTAGCAATAATTTAGGTCCTATAGTGATGAGGGATATCCATTATCACTACAAGTCATATTTTTGTCCACTGCATCGGCTATCACCTGTGTTGAGTTACCTATGCCCTACAGTGCCTTAGAAACCGCCGGCACTGACACAAAGTCTTTTTAGGTTCCCTGGCCTGCATCCTCCATTATCATTTTATTTTCATACACAACAACAAATCAGGATTGACAATGAAGAACTAGTGAGATCTGGGATATACTTGTGTAAAATACAACAAAGAAACTTTTAATAAGTAGCATAGTGTTTAATTTCCCTCAAGATAATCCCAAGCATGGTAACCTCAAAATTATTCTTTAATGTGAAAACATGGTTAGTTGTATGTTCATCTTTTGGTTACATTTTTTCTTAGGAAGACAATGAGCTTCTACACACAACCAGCAACCATGAGAGATCCTTCTCATCCACCCTACCCTTAAATGAACGCCTGATAAAAAAAATGAAAGTGCTTTAATCTGTAACATGGTAAGGAAGTGAAGCAGATGGAGGTGAAGAAAGTAAGAATACTGATGGCACTGTCTGTTGCATGCTCTCTCACTGAGGGTCTCATCATCAGTACCTATCTGGCCCCAGGGGTCGTGCATCTTCAAGTAATTCGCCTCCAAACAATGCTGTAACACAATCACCAGCAATAATATTTTAAGAGGGCAATTATATTTATTGTGGAATAGAGAGTTATTTATGAAGGGTGCAATACTTATAATTTCATTTCACTATAAATGATGCCCTATAAAAAAAAAAGTGCTGCCACATCAAAAATAAATATTTTTGTCCCTATAATAAAATTATTCAATAATAGTGCCCTCATAAAATAATGTTAAAATAATATTGCCCTCTAATATAATCATATATACAATTGTCCTCCCTAAAATAAAATACATTTTCTCCCAGAAGATAATTACTAATTGTTTTTGTCCCATAATTATCTGCCTTCACAATTAATGAGTACTGTGCCTATGTTCTGAATGATGAGAAATCTTTAAAAAAGTGCAGCTGTTTCATAAATATAGCCCTTAGCCTTCAGGATATTTGGTGGTTTGAAAACTCACAGAAACACAGTTACAATGTAGTAGATTGACAAGATTTCCCTGAGTCTGCTTGGCTGGGTCTTTCCACAGACAGAAATCCTGAAAACGTGAGCTGCTGGGCACGTGTCAGGAGTTAGGAAACACTGCTACGATGTAAATATGTGTTTTAGCTTATTCTACACGAAATGTAAATAAAGATAAAACAATCTATTCTTATGTTGGTAAATGTCACTAAACAGATGAATTCACTGTTCTATCATGTGCATACAGATGTGTCCTCATACATCTTGCCTCAATGCGCCATGCAGCAGGAGATGCCTGGCGTCAGTCAGCCGGCAGTTCCCGGGCAGCTCTGCTAACGTCAGGCGTCTTGATGACAAAGCAGGTTATGCTGAGTAAAATTATATGCGGCATGTCTGTATTTTGTGTGCGACTGTGGCTGTATCTGCATACAAAGTGCTACATTAGGCTGTGTACACACAGCGCGATGCTCTACACAGCCCAACATTGACTATTCGATATAGTCAATATTGGGCACGCGCGTCGGCATCGCAAGGACTATACACACAGTGCGATATGCACTATATTTTCTTACGATTTTAACGATATAGTCAAAAGCAAAAGAAATATTGCACCGTGTATACACACCTTACAGTGATTTCCAGGAAAACACTATAACGTACCATTTTGTATGCATATACAGCAATGCGACTTAGAAGCATTTAAACGGAAAAGTCGCACATAAAGACACTTGGCGCTACCTAGAAGAGCTGTTTAATGTGACTGCAGCAAGGATGTAGGAGGACACATCTGCAGTAGTAATAAGGCATTGTGTACTCTACAATAAAGGTAATTATGTTAATACATTGATTCAGCACTGAAGATTGCAGTGATATAATTGCTGCCAATGTGTTTGGATTCTCCGCATCTGCACATGCCGAGGATGGTAATTTGCAGTCCCTTTTCTAGAGTGGTAAGATCTATGTACCTGTCAATAACATAAAAGTTGTCCCCGTCATCACCTTGATCAATTATGTGGTCTCCACATTTGACCAATTTCTCGAACATGGCATCTAATACTTGAAACATCTGTTCCTGTAAATACAAAATAAATAAAAACGGCTTAA
The DNA here is from genome assembly GCF_028390025.1 of Pseudophryne corroboree. Lineage (NCBI taxonomy): Eukaryota > Metazoa > Chordata > Amphibia > Anura > Myobatrachidae > Pseudophryne > Pseudophryne corroboree. The sequence goes on along the minus strand of NC_086449.1, from coordinate 431,385,736 downwards.
CTCCAGTGCTACAATTGGTCAGTAACTCCACTGAGTGCAGTACGTCTATGTGCATCACTGTGCTAATCCAGATTTACGTTGATGCTAAAATGGGCTTAAAATATGTCATGGAAAACAGTTTCTATGTCATCTCACACACAATAATGTAGCCATCTGTGGGCTGGACCACTATTGATAATAATTAAATCAATTCATCAAGAACCAAAGAAAGAACTTCACCAAAAGGCTTTCTGTTTTGCCGACATGTTTTTATAGGTACTGTATTAAGGAGGATCAGTTCTCTCTGGGCCTGATTCATGTTTGTAAGCACAGCAAAAAAGCTGCTCCAGGGCATCGCAATATAGTACTTACTTTAGCACCCTATAACACTTTAGTGTTTGTTTTTTCATTTGTAACAATTTTCACACATTTATTTTTCACCCCTGTAACACGAACACATGCAGTATCTGCTTTATCTATCCAACTTTCTCTCACACTTCCCTTTCCTCACTAGTGTGATGCCTTGAGGTGGTTTTGGCTAGGCTATTTTTGACGATGAGGTTACCGAAGTGGTGGGTAAGTTCGTAATTTTGGCCAAGATTATGCAAAAAGCCTCATATTGCAAAATGTATTGCTATTCCAATTAGTAATGTTTGAATAGTGCATATGCATTCGTTATCTTTGTGTGTGGCACTACAGGTCTCAGCAAGGTAGCACCTTTCATTACTTGCAGTTAGGGTGTGCAGCCTAGGGCACCTTCCCTATATATTCTGCACTGCAGGTGGGGCAGATGTAACATGTTCAGATAGATTTAGATTTGGGTGGGGTGTGTTCAACCTGAAATCTAAATTGCAGTGTAAACATAAAGCTGTCCAGCATGTGTGGGCTACATGCAAAACCAGCCAGTATTTATCCTGCACAGAAACAATATAACCCAACCAAATCTAAATCTATCTGCACATTGGCCCTCATTCCGAGTTGTTCGCTCGCTAGCTGCTTTTAGCAGCTTTGCACACGCTAAGCCGCCGCCTACTGGGAGTGAATCTTAGCTTTGCAGAATTGCGAACGAAAGATTCGCATTAGTGCGAATAGAAATTTCTTTGCAGTTTCTGAGTAGCTCGGGACTTACTCTGCCACTGCGATCAGTTCAGTCAGTTTCACTCCTGGTTTGACGTCACAAACACACCCAGCGTTCGCCCAGATACTCCCCCGTTTCTCCAGCCACTCCCGCGTTTTTCCCAGAAACGGCAGCGTTTTTTCACACACACCCATAAAACGGCCAGTTTCCGCCCAGAAACACCCACTTCCTGTCAATCACACTCCGATCACCAGAACGAAGAAATTTCTTCGTTAAGCCGTGAGTAAAATATTTAACTTTTTGGCAAATTTACTTGGCGCAGACGCACTGCGAACATTGCGCATGCGCAGTTTGCGACAAATCGCTCCGCTGCGAAAACCACTAACGAGCGAACAACTCGGAATGAGGGCCATTGTACATCAACCCCACCTGCAAAGCAGCATGGTTTTGCACAGGTGTGTGCTTTTTTGCTTTGCTTACAAACATGAATCAGTCCCTGTGAGTAATGTAATAGTAGGGAAAAATGGCACAAAATGCAATTGCACTCATGGCACCTATGTAAAAATGGCCTACACTCCTGCAAACAAGCTTGGCAGTTTTTAAACATATTTCATAAAAATGCCTTGAAATAGTTCAGGGTCAATTAATATGCAGTTTCAAAATTAGCCCATAACTGAAATTACAAAACTGCACCACAAGAAAATAGTACTAGGGTAGTGCAGATTAAGGGGTTCTATCTTTACATTATTCTTAACCTTGCAGTGCATTATTCACTAATACCCCTTTTCCACTGTAGCATGGGTCGCAGCCGTGTCACCTGACACGGCTGCGACCCGTGCTACAGCCCCCTATTCCCACGGTGCTCGCCAACCCGGCATATTGCCGGGTGGGTGATGCTGCTAGTGACGCGTCAGGGGCGGCGCTGGGAGATCACATGATCTCCCAGCGCCGCCCTCCCATACACTGTGAACGGGAGCCATGTCGCCGCGACACAGCTCCCGTTCACACTAGACAGCTTACCGGGTTGAACACGTGTTCAACCCGGCTAGCTACCCGGGTAGGATTCCCAGATCACTTGATCCGGGAATTTGCAGGGGGACCCTTTTCCACTAGGGAAAAACAAGGGTAAATGCGCGCCCCTGCGCATTTACCCGTGTTTTAAAAGCTAGTGGAAAAGGGGTATAAGATGCTAGCCTCTTCACCACTAAGCACAAATGGCTATAAATACCGTGCAACCAGCTTTAATGATCCATATATACAAAATGACAAGGTGAGTAAAGCTGGGCATACACTATACAATTATCTGGCAGATCATCTGCCAGATCTGGCTGGTTGGGATGAAAATCTGGTAATGGATGACATCAAATGACAATCCACCATTTGCTTCCAAACCCTGGTAAAACCCTGGTAAATGGACAAAACCTGTCGTTCAGACAAATTGGTTAAATCAGAGTTTTTGTCCGTTTTCCATTGTTTGGGAGCAAATGGTCAATTGTCATTTAATGCCCAGCATATCCTAATTTTCCAGTACATTAAAAAATATGATTAAAGGTACAATACACCTTAAAGTGTATATCCACATTTCTGCTACACAACTGTGATAGTAGGCAGAACATTTATGTGTATATAAAGACCACACACATACTGTATATGATAAACAGACACAATAACACATACATATATATTTATTTATTTATTAACTAAGGAGGCATGGTTTAGTTCAACTTGTAATTTCAACCTGAATTATAATATAAAAACATGTACTAAAACATATCCAATAGGTCTCACCAAAGACAATACAAGAGGGTACAATCTGAAAAGCAGTGGCAGAGCAGGCCATAATGCCCAATTATTTCACCCAGCGGTAGCATGTATACTGCAAATAGCATGATAGATAGGACAGAACCCTGTGTAATATGGCAGTGGCACAGGTGCTAATCCTTAAAAGACTCTGTGAATGAGAATTGAAAATAATTCCATGATCCACTATATAAAATGCTACAGAGAGATCCAGTAGGTTTAAGATTTAACTACTGCCTCTGTCTCTTGCCATCAGATTATTCAGCACCCACACCAGGGCTGTTTCATATATAATTTCCTGAATGTTGACTGAAATCAATCATAATAAATATCCTGGGTTGGCAATTGGGTTGCTACCATTTTCTCATTATCCCTATATAGAAAATAAAAGTTAGATAGCTGTCTGTAACTTAAATAAGGATTTTGGATTTGTCTTAGAAAAGGTTGTCTCCTTTAGATGGTCATGAAACATGCCTGACTGCACAGAGTATTGTATAGGGTGAGACAAAAATAAGGCATGGTAAATGCTATTCCATTAGTGTCACTGGCCTAGACTGAGGGTGTTGTGAACTCGGGGATTCTTCCGATGGTTGGAAAGAGGAACCACAACTGAGCTGGAAAAGGGAGGGCCTGATATAGGATCTCCTCATACAGGACGCTGACAGTGGAGTTCGATGAAATATGAAAAGAGCTTTATTGCAGAGGAAAACAACTTAAAGTCAAATGCCAAAAAGGAATAAATGAAGGGAATGTCCAGACCCACTGAAGGGTTAAGTGAGCAGTATTGGGGATGCTGGAAATTAAAGAAACTGTGGGTGATGTTTAAAAGTCACTGATAAATTGTGGAACTTATGAATGAAGATAATTAGCACAGATGGTTGAAGAACTTGTGAATGGTGACAGAGACGCTGATGATGTGAGAAACTGAAGTGCAGGGGTTTTAGACGCTGTGGATTTGTAGAACTTGTGAACAGAGACTGAGACGCTGATGATGTGAGGATCTGAAGTGCAGGGGTTTCTGACGCTGTGGATTTGTAGAACTTGAGAACGGAGACTGAGACGCTGATGATGTGAGGAATTGGAGTGCAGGGGTTTTAGACGCTGTTGGTTTGTAGAACTTGAGAGCGGAGACTGAGACGCTGGTGGTGTGGAGAACTGAAGTGCAGGGGTTTTTGACGCTATTGGTTTGTAGAACTTAAGAACGGAGACTGAGATGCTGTTGGATTTGTGGAACTTGAGAACGGAGACTTGAGACGCTGATGATGTGAGGAATTGAAGTGCAGGGGTTTTAGACGCTGTTGGATTGTAGAACTTGAGAACGGAAACTTGAGACGCTGATTCCTAGGAGCACGGATGACTGGAGCGCAGAGAGATTACCGGCCGCTGAATACACTGAAGCTGGAGCAGTGAACTGGCAGCTGGAAATGCCGGAGACACTGGAGTACGACTGCAGGGATCCTTGCCGGGAACAAGAGCACTGGCATCTACGTCAGGGAAAGACGATACTCAGGCACTGAAGCTCTGTCCGGCGTCTGACTTTGAATCTCCCGCCAGCGCTGGATTGGCGGAGCAGTCTGATGATGTCACCTGCCCCCCGTCCAAGTGATGCCGGGTGTCATGGCGGCGCCCGTGGCCCACCGTAGGCAGAGGCCGCAACACCGACCAGCAGACACGCAGGGGTAAGCGCGGCGAACGCCGCCTCAGGTGTGTGACAGTACCCCCTCCTCCAGGAGTGGCCTCTGGACACTTTCCAGGTTTTGTTGGATGTCTGGAATGGAACATCCGCACCAGTCGGGGAGCCGAAACTTCAGTAGCTTTGACCCAGCTCCTTTCCTCTGGGCCAAAACCTTTCCATTCCACCAAATACTGTAGATTCTTGTGAAGATAGTGGGAATCAAGAATAGCTTTGATCTCGAAGTCCGTACCCTCTTCAGCCTCTGCAGAGGTTGGCCTTGGGGACTTGGAATGAAACCGGTTCAAAACAAGAGGGCGAAGAAGAGAGACATGGAAGGCATTTGGTATCCGGAGATGGGAAGACAACCCCAATTTGCAGGCAACCGGATTCAAGACTTGTAACACGGGATAAGGACCGATGAACCTTGGAGCGAACTTCATAGTGGGCACCTTTAAACGGAGATTGCGGGTAGAGAGCCATACCCTGTCACCAACCTTGTATTGAGGAGCTGCCCGTCACTTCCTATCCGCAAAGAACTTATAGCGACCGGAAACTCTCTTGAGGTTGGCATGAACTCGACTCCAGATTTGACTGGAATGTCGGAGAGTAGAGGCTGCAGCAGGAACTTCTTCTGGAGGACAAATGGGTAATTCCGGAACTTGGGGATGAAATCCGTAATTAATGAAAAATGGAGACTCACCAGTCGAAGAGTGATATAGATGGTTATGGGCGAACTCGGCCCAAGGCAACAACTCCACCCAATTATCTTGTGAGGGAGAGAGGTAAACACGGAGAAAAGTCTCTAACTCTTGATTGACGCGTTCAGTTTGCCCATTGGTCTGTGGATGATAAGCAGATGAAAACTTGAGTTTTATTTGTAGAGCCGTGCAGAGAGCTCTCCAGAATCTTGCCGTAAACTGTACCCCTCGATCCGAGACTATTTCCAGAGGTAACCTGTGCAGGCGGAAGTGTTCCCGAATGAATAACAAAGCCAACTTAGAAGCTGATGGTAATCCGGTCAACGGAACAAAATGTGCCATCTTAGAGAATCGGTCGATAATCACCCAGACGGTGTTATGACCCTTAGAGAGAGGTAGTTCAGTAACAAAGTCCATAGAGATATGAGTCCAAGGCCTCTTAGGAATGGACAGTGGGTGCAACAATCCCGCAGGAGGCAGACGTAGAGTTTTGTGCTGAGCACATTGAGGACACGAGTTGACATACTCTTGGACGTCCTTCTTCATAATGTCCCACCAGTAAGATCTTCGCAGAAATTCCCACATCTTTTGAACTCCTGGATGGCCAGAAAACTTGGAAATCTGAGCCCACTGCAACAATCTTGGTCGAAATTTAGCTGGCACAGACATTCTTCCAGGAGGAGGACCCAACGTAGTGGGAGCCGCAGAGATAGGGACGGGACTGAGGATCAATGCCTTTTCAACGGTATTCTCCTCATCCGAAGCCATTACGGAACGGGATAGGGCATCCGCCTTGGTGTTAAGAGTTCCAGCCCGGTACTTAATGACAAACGAAAATCGAGCAAAGAAGAGCGCCCATCTTGCTTGACGGGGATTCAAGCACTGGGCCGTCTTGAGATACAGTAAATTCTTGTGATCCGTAAAAATCGTAATTAAGTGTTTAGCACCCTCCAAAAGATATCTCCATTCTTCTAAGGCAGATTTAATTGCCAACAGCTCTTCGTCTCCAATGGTGTAATTTAATTCAGCAGGGGAGAACTTGCGAGAATGGAAACCACACGGATGTAACTTCCCATCTGGAGCGTACTGCGAAAATACGGCACCTATGCCTACTGTAGAAGCATCAACCTCAAGAAAGAATGGTTTTAGGAAGTCTGGCTGCTGAAGTACCGGAGCGGTCATAAAGGCTGCCTTCAACTGAGCGAACGCTGCTACTGCTTCAGAGGACCAAAGGCTTGGGTCAGCCCCTTTCTTGGTTAGGGCAGTAATAGGCGCCACAATAGTAGAGAAACCCCTTATAAATTTCCGGTAGTAATTTGCGAACCCTAGAAATCGTTGCACTGCTTTCAGAGAAAGAGGCTGAGTCCAGTCCCGAATGGCAGAAAGTTTCTCCGGATCCATACGCAACTCTGTTCCTGTAATAATGTAGCCCAAAAATGGAATAGATGGGACCTCAAAGGTGCACTTGGAAATTTTTCCATAAAGATGGTTTTCTCGCAACAGAAGGAGAACCTCCTTAACTTGTATTCTGTGCTCAGAGAGATTCTTCGAAAATATCAGGATGTCGTCCAAATATACCACCACATTTAGGTATAACATGTCCCGGAAAACTTCATTAATGAATCCCTGGAAGATGGCTGGGGCGTTGCTGAGGCCAAACGGCATTACCAGGTACTCATAATGCCCGTCCCTAGTATTGAAGGCCGTCTTCCATTCGTCCCCTTGTCGGATACGTATTAGGTTATATGCTCCCCTTAAGTCAAGCTTAGTAAAGACTCGAGCTCCACGAACTCTATCGAAAAGCTCTGTGATGAGCGGCAGAGGATACTTTTTCTTAATGGTGACTTCATTTAGACCACGATAATCGATACATGGCCTCAGGCCTCCATCTTTTTTCTTCACAAAGAAGAAGCCTGCTCCCGCTGGGGAAGTGGAGGGACGGATGAATCCCTTCTGCAGATTAGACTTGATATATTCTGACATGGCTTGAGTCTCAGGAACTGACAAAGGATAGGTACGACCTCGAGGTGGCATTTTCCCCGGAAAAAGCTCAATAGGACAATCCCAGGGTCTATGCGGAGGTAATTTATTGGCCGCCTGTTCCAAGAAGACATCTGTAAACTCCCGATAAGCCTCTGGAATAAGCTCTACGTCCGACTTAGACGATGCACGAAGTGGGTAGACAGGAGTAAGACAATTCGAGTGACAGAAAGGACTCCAAGAAATTATCTGTGTCGACCTCCAGTCGACATGAGGGTTGTGAAGCTTGAGCCAGGGAAGACCAAGGACGAGATCGTGAGACATCTCCTGAATCACAAGGAACTCCAGATGTTCTTGGTGCAAAGCTCCCACTTGCATCTTAATTGGCATGGTATGACTTATAATCAAAGCATTAGGAATTTGCATACCATTAATAGCAGTTATCGTAATAGGTCATTCGACCGACTGTAACATCAAGCACAAACTCTGGGCGCAGGAAAGGGAAATAAAATTCCCCGCAGCTCCTGAGTCCAACAGAGCCTTAACGGTTTTGACTTCTGACTCAGAAAACAAAGACACTGAAAGTAGACAGTCCACTGCCGGAGAAGATTGAGAAACAACCCCTAGCTTGACTTCTCCGGAACAAGCTAGGACTGCCCGTTTCCCGGGCGAGACTTGCAAGACTTGAGGAAATGATCCGCGGCTCCACAGTAGAGGCAAAGTCTACCCTCACGCCGACGCTGACGCTCTTCTGGGGACAGCCGAGACCGATTAATCTGCATGGGTTCGTCTGGACTGGAATTGACTGTCTGCTTAGAAGGAAGAGATCGGAGCCTCGACCGGTCAGACCGACTACGTTCACCAGCTCGTTCCTGCATACGAAGATCCACCTTTACACAGAGTGAGATCAACTGTTCCAAGGAATCTGGCAAATCTCTAGTAATCAATTCGTCTTTTAAACGATCTGAAAGCCCGTTCCAAAAAGCAGCCAGAAGGGCATCATTATTCCAGCTCAGTTCAGAAGCTATAGTTTGAAAGTGAATTACATACTGTCCCACTGTACGAGAGCCTTGTCGAACTCGGAGCAAGTCAGCTGAGGCAGCAGTCGTCCTGCCAGGCTCATCAAAGATCCTTCGGAATGACGCCAAGAAGTTGGTATAACTGGAAACTAACGGATCAGAACGCTCCCACAACGGTGACACCCATTCCAACGCTGAACCCTCAAGTAATGAGATAATGTATGCCACTTTAGACCGATCAGTAGGGAAGTTGTGTGAGAGGAGTTCGAAATGCACCTCACACTGATTGAGGAATCCACGGCAATTTTTTGGATTACCGTTATAACGAGGAGGAGTGGGAAGCTGAAGGCGTGACCTGGTTCCAGACAAGGAGGAAACATTGCCAGAGACAACCACTGGAGCGGATACTGGAACTGGAGCTGGAACCACTGAAGCCAGCGAAGTCTGAATTTGATCCAGCCGACCAGATAACTCCTGGAGATAATGCATCACCTGATTCTGTGCTGCTTCCTGACTCTGTACTCGGGAAACTAGGTCCTGCATGACGCTTGCCTCTGGGTTCCGATTCCCCGGGTCCATGGGGCCTGAGTATACTGTCACTGGCCTAGACTGAGGATGTTGTGAACTCTGGGATTCTTCCGATGGTTGGGAAGAGGAACCACAACTGAGCTGGAAAAGGGAGGCCCTGATATAGGATCTCCTCATACAGGACGCTGACAGTGGAATTTGATGAAATATGAAGAGCTTTATTGCAGAGGAAAACAACTTAAAGTCAAATGCCAAAAAGGAATAAATGAAGGGAATGTCCAGACCCACTGAAGGGTTAAGTGAGCAGTATTGGGGATGCTGGAAATTAAAGAAACTGTGGGTGATGTTTAAAAGTCACTGATAACTTGTGGAACTTATGAATGAAGATAATTAGCACAGATGGTTGAAGAACTTGTGAATGGTGACAGAGACTCTGATGATGTGAGAAACTGAAGTGCAGGGGTTTTAGACGCTGTGGATTTGTAGAACTTGTGAACGGAGACTGAGACGCTGATGATGTGAGGATCTGAAGTGCAGGGGTTTCTGACGCTGTGGATTTGTAGAACTTGAGAACGGAGACTGAGACACTGATGATGTGAGGAATTGAAGTGCAGGGGTTTCTGACGCTGTGGATTTGTAGAACATGTGAACGGAGACTGAGACGCTGATGATGTGAGGAATTGGAGTGCAGGGGTTTTAGACGCTGTTGGATTGTAGAACTTGAGAACGGAGACTTGAGACGCTGATCATGTGAGAAATTGAAGTGCAGGGGTTTTAGACGCTGTTGGATTGTCGAACTTGAGAACGGAGACTTGAGACGCTGATTCCTAGGAGCACGGATGACTGGAGCGCAGAGAGATTACCGGCCGCTGAATACACTGAAGCTGGAGCAGTGAACTGGCAGCTGGAAATGCCGGAGACACTGGAGTACGACTGCAGGGATCCTTGCCGGGAACAAGAGCACTGGCATCTACGTCAGGGAAAGACGATACTCAGGCACTGAAGCTCTGTCCGGCGTCTGACTTTGAATCTCCTGCCAGCGCTGGATTGGCAGAGCAGTCTGATGACGTCACCTGCCCCCCGTCCAAGTGATGCCGGGTGTCATGGCGGCGCCCGTGGCCCACCGTAGGCAGAGGCCGCAACACCGACCAGCAGACACGCAGGGGTAAGCGCGGCGAACGCCGCCTCAGGTGTGTGACAGTACCCCCTCCTCCAGGAGTGGCCTCTGGACACTTTCCAGGTTTTGTTGGATGTCTGGAATGGAACATCCGCACCAGTCGGGGAGCCGAAACTTCAGTAGCTTTGACCCAGCTCCTTTCCTCTGGGCCAAAACCTTTCCATTCCACCAAATACTGTAGATTCTTGTGAAGATAGTGGGAATCAAGAATAGCTTTGATCTCGAAGTCCGTACCCTCTTCAGCCTCTGCAGAGGTTGGCCTTGGGGACTTGGAATGAAACCGGTTCAAAACAAGAGGGCGAAGAAGAGAGACATGGAAGGCATTTGGTATCCGGAGATGGGAAGACAACCCCAATTTGCAGGCAACCGGATTCAAGACTTGTAACACGGGATAAGGACCGATGAACCTTGGAGCGAACTTCATAGTGGGCACCTTTAAACGGAGATTGCGGGTAGAGAGCCATACCCTGTCACCAACCTTGTATTGAGGAGCTGCCCGTCGCTTCCTATCCGCAAAGAACTTATAGCGACCGGAAACTCTCTTGAGGTTGGCATGAACTCGACTCCAGATTTGACTGGAATGTCGGAGAGTAGAGGCTGCAGCAGGAACTTCTTCTGGAGGACAAATGGGTAATTCCGGAACTTGGGGATGAAATCCGTAATTAATGAAAAATGGAGACTCACCAGTCGAAGAGTGATATAGATGGTTATGGGCGAACTCGGCCCAAGGCAACAACTCCACCCAATTATCTTGTGAGGGAGAGAGGTAAACACGGAGAAAAGTCTCTAACTCTTGATTGACGCGTTCAGTTTGCCCATTGGTCTGTGGATGATAAGCAGATGAAAACTTGAGTTTTATTTGTAGAGCCGTGCAGAGAGCTCTCCAGAATCTTGCCGTAAACTGTACCCATCGATCCGAGACTATTTCCAGAGGTAACCTGTGCAGGCGGAAGTGTTCCCGAATGAATAACAAAGCCAACTTAGAAGCTGATGGTAATCCGGTCAACGGAACAAAATGTGCCATCTTAGAGAATCGGTCGATAATCACCCAGACGGTGTTATGACCCTTAGAGAGAGGTAGTTCAGTAACAAAGTCCATAGAGATATGAGTCCAAGGCCTCTTAGGAATGGACAGTGGGTGCAACAATCCCGCAGGAGGCAGACGTAGAGTTTTGTGCTGAGCACATTGAGGACACGAGTTGACATACTCTTGGACGTCCTTCTTCATAATGTCCCACCAGTAAGATCTTCGCAGAAATTCCCACATCTTTTGAACTCCCGGATGGCCAGAAAACTTGGAAATCTGAGCCCACTGCAACAATCTTGGTCGAAATTTAGCTGGCACAGACATTCTTCCAGGAGGAGGACCCAACGTAGTGGGAGCCGCAGAGATAGGGACGGGACTCAGGATCAATGCCTTTTCAACGGTATTCTCCTCATCCGAAGCCATTACGGAACGGGATAGGGCATCCGCCTTGGTGTTAAGAGTTCCAGCCCGGTACTTAATGACAAACGAAAATCGAGCAAAGAAGAGCGCCCATCTTGCTTGACGGGGATTCAAGCACTGGGCCGTCTTGAGATACAGTAAATTCTTGTGACCTGTAAAAATCGTAATTAAGTGTTTAGCACCCTCCAAAAGATATCTCCATTCTTCTAAGGCAGATTTAATTGCCAACAGCTCTTCGTCTCCAATGGTGTAATTTAATTCAGCAGGGGAGAACTTGCGAGAATGGAAACCACACGGATGTAACTTCCCATCTGGAGCGTACTGCGAAAGTACGGCACCTATGCCTACTGTAGAAGCATCAACCTCAAGAAAGAATGGTTTTAGGAAGTCTGGCTGCTGAAGTACCGGAGCGGTCATAAAGGCTGCCTTCAACTGAGCGAACGCTGCTACTGCTTCAGAGGACCAAAGGCTTGGGTCAGCCCCTTTCTTGGTTAGGGCAGTAATAGGCGCCACAATAGTAGATAAACCCCTTATAAATTTCCGGTAGTAATTTGCGAACCCTAGAAATCGTTGCACTGCTTTCAGAGAAAGAGGCTGAGTCCAGTCCCGAATGGCAGAAAGTTTCTCCGGATCCATACGCAACTCTGTTCCTGTAATAATGTAGCCCAAAAATGGAATAGATGGGACCTCAAAGGTGCACTTGGAAATTTTGCCATAAAGATGGTTTTCTCGCAACAGAAGGAGAACCTCCTTAACTTGTATTCTGTGCTCAGAGAGATTCTTCGAAAATATCAGGATGTCGTCCAAATATACCACCACATTTAGGTATAACATGTCCCGGAAAACTTCATTAATGAATCCCTGGAAGATGGCTGGGGCGTTGCTGAGGCCAAACGGCATTACCAGGTACTCATAATGCCCGTCCCTAGTATTGAAGGCCGTCTTCCATTCGTCCCCTTGTCGGATACGTATTAGGTTATATGCTCCCCTTAAGTCAAGCTTAGTAAAGACTCGAGCTCCATGAACTCTATCGAAAAGCTCTGTGATGAGCGGCAGAGGATACTTTTTCTTAATGGTGACTTCATTTAGACCACAATAATCGATACATGGCCTCAGGCCTCCATCTTTTTTCTTCACAAAGAAGAAGCCTGCTCCCGCTGGGGAAGTGGAGGGACGGATGAATCCCTTCTGCAGATTAGACTTGATATATTCTGACATGGCTTGAGTCTCAGGAACTGACAAAGGATAGGTACGACCTCGAGGTGGCATTTTCCCCGGAAAAAGCTCAATAGGACAATCCCAGGGTCTATGCGGAGGTAATTTATTGGCCGCCTGTTCCAAGAAGACATCTGTAAACTCCCGATAAGCCTCTGGAATAAGCTCTACGTCCGACTTAGACGATGCACGAAGTGGGTAGACAGGAGTAAGACAACTCGAGTGACAGAAAGGACTCCAAGAAATTATCTGTGTCGACCTCCAGTCGACATGAGGGTTGTGAAGCTTGAGCCAGGGAAGACCAAGGACTAGATCGTGAGACATCTCCTGAATCACAAGGAACTCCAGATGTTCTTGGTGCAAAGCTCCCACTTGCAGCTTAATTGGCATGGTATGACTTATAATCAAAGCATTAGGAATTTGCATACCATTAATAGCAGTTATCGTAATAGGTCATTCGACCGACTGTAACATCAAGCACAAACTCTGGGCGCAGGAAAGGGAAATAAAATTCCCCGCAGCTCCTGAGTCCAACAGAGCCTTAACGGTTTTGACTTCTGACTCAGAAAACAAAGACACTGAAAGTAGACAGTCCACTGCCGGAGAAGATTGAGAAACAACCCCTAGCTTGACTTCTCCGGAACAAGCTAGGACTGCCCGTTTCCCGGGCGAGACTTGCAAGACTTGAGGAAATGATCCGCGGCTCCACAGTAGAGGCAAAGTCTACCCTCACGCCGACGCTGACGCTCTTCTGGGGACAGCCGAGACCGATTAATCTGCATGGGTTCGTCTGGACTGGAATTGACTGTCTGCTTAGAAGGAAGAGATCGGAGCCTCGACCGGTCAGACCGACTACGTTCACCAGCTCGTTCCTGCATACGAAGATCCACCTTTACACAGAGTGAGATCAACTGTTCCAAGGAATCTGGCAAATCTCTAGTAATCAATTCGTCTTTTAAACGATCTGAAAGCCCGTTCCAAAAAGCAGCCCGAAGGGCATCATTATTCCAGCTCAGTTCAGAAGCTATAGTTTGAAAGTGAATTACATACTGTCCCACTGTACGAGAGCCTTGTCGAACTCGGAGCAAGTCAGCTGAGGCAGCAGTCGTCCTGCCAGGCTCATCAAAGATCCTTCGGAATGACGCCAAGAAGTTGGTATAACTGGAAACTAACGGATCAGAACGCTCCCACAACGGTGACACCCATTCCAACGCTGAACCCTCAAGTAATGAGATAATGTATGCCACTTTAGACCGATCAGTAGGGAAGTTGTGTGAGAGGAGTTCGAAATGCACCTCACACTGATTGAGGAATCCACGGCAATTTTTTGGATTACCGTTATAACGAGGAGGAGTGGGAAGCTGAAGGCGTGACCTGGTTCCAGACAAGGAGGAAACATTGCCAGAGACAACCACTGGAGCGGATACTGGAACTGGAGCTGGAACCACTGAAGCCAGCGAAGTCTGAATTTGATCCAGCCGACCAGATAACTCCTGGAGATAATGCATCACCTGATTCTGTGCTGCTTCCTGACTCTGTACTCGGGAAACTAGGTCCTGCATGACGCTTGCCTCTGGGTTCCGATTCCCCGGGTCCATGGGGCCTGAGTATACTGTCACTGGCCTAGACTGAGGATGTTGTGAACTCTGGGATTCTTCCGATGGTTGGGAAGAGGAACCACAACTGAGCTGGAAAAGGGAGGCCCTGATATAGGATCTCCTCATACAGGACGCTGACAGTGGAATTTGATGAAATATGAAGAGCTTTATTGCAGAGGAAAACAACTTAAAGTCAAATGCCAAAAAGGAATAAATGAAGGGAATGTCCAGACCCACTGAAGGGTTAAGTGAGCAGTATTGGGGATGCTGGAAATTAAAGAAACTGTGGGTGATGTTTAAAAGTCACTGATAACTTGTGGAACTTATGAATGAAGATAATTAGCACAGATGGTTGAAGAACTTGTGAATGGTGACAGAGACTCTGATGATGTGAGAAACTGAAGTGCAGGGGTTTTAGACGCTGTGGATTTGTAGAACTTGTGAACGGAGACTGAGACGCTGATGATGTGAGGATCTGAAGTGCAGGGGTTTCTGACGCTGTGGATTTGTAGAACTTGAGAACGGAGACTGAGACACTGATGATGTGAGGAATTGAAGTGCAGGGGTTTCTGACGCTGTGGATTTGTAGAACATGTGAACGGAGACTGAGACGCTGATGATGTGAGGAATTGGAGTGCAGGGGTTTTAGACGCTGTTGGATTGTAGAACTTGAGAACGGAGACTTGAGACGCTGATCATGTGAGAAATTGAAGTGCAGGGGTTTTAGACGCTGTTGGATTGTCGAACTTGAGAACGGAGACTTGAGACGCTGATTCCTAGGAGCACGGATGACTGGAGCGCAGAGAGATTACCGGCCGCTGAATACACTGAAGCTGGAGCAGTGAACTGGCAGCTGGAAATGCCGGAGACACTGGAGGTACGACTGCAGGGATCCTTGCCGGGAACAAGAGCACTGGCATCTACGTCAGGGAAAGACGATACTCAGGCACTGAAGCTCTGTCCGGCGTCTGACTTTGAATCTCCCGCCAGCGCTGGATTGGCGGAGCAGTCTGATGACGTCACCTGCCCCCCGTCCACGTGATGCCGGGTGTCATGGCGGCGCCCATGCCCCGGAGAACCGCCGGTAGCCGTGCCAACCAGACGCCGGCGCCCGTGGCCCACCGAAGGCAGAGGCCGCAACACCGACCAGCAGACACGCAGGGGTAAGCGTGGCGAACGCCGCCTCAGGTGTGTGGCAATTAGTACATAATCTAAAAGTGCATGAAATACAATTTATTTTCAATTGGTTATGAATATGATATCGTCCAGATGGTGGCATTCGTGATACACATTTGTAATCGATTTCTGAAGTCGGGCATCACTCGACGGGTCATTTCCAGAGTTATAGCTGCAATTTATTGACAACGCTCATTTTCATTTGTCTGGCTGCGTTAAGAAGCAGAATCTTCATTACTGGGCAGACAACACTTGGAACTATAGCACTCATTTGATGACACAATTGGGACACCAGCCCAGATGGAGAATACCTTAACAGCAAATTGCAAACTTAGGGCCTAATTCAGACCTGATCGCTGTGCTGCAAATTACACTGTCCTGTAATCAGATAGTCGCTGCCCAGGGGGAGAGAAAATTCCCCCTGTGCAGCAAAACCGTTCGCATCACACTCACCATCTGATGTTTTTCCCATTCTGTGCAGTGTGCGAGGTCTGTGCGTAGATTAATACTTACTCCTCCAGGACAAAGAAATCAGGCTGATCGGGTCACACACCCGCCCTGAAAATGCTTGGGAACGCCTGCATTTTTCCAGACACTCTCAGAAAACGTTCAGTTACCACCCACATACGTTCGCATCCTGTCAATCACCTTGCAAACGCCCGTGCAATCTAAATTTTCGCACCATCCTGTCACTGTTTGGTGACGTGCGTGCGTATTGCGGTGCATATACATGCGCAGTCATTTGATAATCGGCCGCTGTGCGATTTCGCACAACAGCGATCAGGTCTGAATCGGGCTCTATATGAATTGCAAGCTAACAGCATTTTGACTGGGATTTGATTTGCAAAGCATCACCACCATTCAGAAAAGCCGAGCTTGTCTGTGGCTGGTTGCCATAATCTCACTTAACATGAACTGTGAGGTCTTATATTTTCATGTTTAATATTGATATACTTTGTGTCTTTGTATCCTCTGAGATTGTCAATGTCTTCAAATCATGCCATGTAACATTCAACACAAGCAATATTTTCTTAACGTAATAAGCAGATGTTCTCCATGCAATGACTGGAGCTAGAGTTTGAAATAAAAAAAATAAAGGGAATCTCTAAATGCACACGGAATTATAAAAACCTAAAATGTGAATTATAACTAATTTAGCATTTATTTCCACCATCTTGCACTAATTAGCAGCCTTTTAAAGTTGAAACAATGCTGTATGGTGGGTGCAGTCATTTCATGCCTCATAGCCTTGGGCCATGGATTATATTATGACAATGGGGGCTGTAAAATGATAGTTATCTTTTTTGTGATTTAGCAATATTGTTGTTTATGGTCGGTTTTTGGTGTGCAAGGTCAATTTGTGTTTTTTTTTATATATTTGACAAAGAACACAAATCTCAACATAGGGGTCTAATATATTTAAGTCGGAACTGCCGTCTAGTCAGAAAGACGGCAGTTCTGACTTTTTTAGGTCGAATCATGATTCAACCTATTCAATGGTACTGCCATTTTTCAAGATTAGCCACAGATCCACGTGTTTTGTCGGATTTGCGGCCAAATCTGACAGGTTTTAGTCCCGTTTTTGACAATGTCAATCCGACTTTTAAAAAAAAAAGTCGTATTGGCATTGTCGAAAACGGGCAAAACAAGTCGGATTTGCCCGCAAATTGAATACTGCCCTGTCGGATCCTCTCAGTCGGAAAAGATCCGACATGCATTGAATAGACCCCATAGTGTTTATTGTAAGTACAGTTAAACACAAATGTCTTAACTGGTCATTTTTAGTAGACAGCAGTGCAACTTACTTGATCCAAGCTCTTGAACAAGAGGATATCCTTGCAAGCTTCCTGCAATCTGTTTCGCTGATCATCTGTTTTTGGGTTGATGATCTGAATAAACAGAATAATAATATTTATAAGCACACATACAGTACACATGTAATACACATTACTTTCCAATGAATTGTAGTAAGACAGACAATTAGCTTTACGATTATGTACATAGTCAAATACATTACATATCTGGAAAAAGGCTGAAGCCTTTACACTTTCATTTAAAAAAGACGTTAGTACCACATCTTCTGCACTTTATTCCAACATGTTAATTTAAAAAGAAATGTATGAACTGTATAAATATTACATTGTGGATTACAACTTACTATTTTTCATTTTCGTTGATTTGATAATGTGGCTACAATGTAAATTACTGCACTGCATTAACACAACAACATATAATAAAGTGATTATTTTCAACAAGAACTTTAGTGTTTAAAACATCTTATTCAGTGTGATGATTTACTATAGTGAAGTGCATGATACACAATGCCGCAACATGCTGTTATTAGAATAAAATATGACACAAAGGTGAGGGCTATCTATAATAGCCCATGATTATGTTACATATTACAAGAATTACTACTTATGCAGTCAGTAATATTTGACATTTTGAGCTATAAATCAACTTGAATTACAGCCTGTTTTGTATTGAACTAAAACATCTATAGTCCAGCGACCTAATAGATTAAGTTGTGTGAGGCCACACTATTATAAGCAGTGTACTAATGGGTGGATTACACTGCCAATTATTACTAAATATAAAACAATCAGATGGCTATCAATCCTTAATCCTTATACAGGTTGAGTATCCCATATCCAAATATCCGATATACGGAATATTCCGAAATACGGACTTTTTTGAGCGAGGGTGAGATAGTGAAACTTTTGTTTTTTGATGGCTCAATGTACACAAACTTTGTTTAATACACACAGTTATTAAAAATATTGTATTAAATGACCTTCAGACTGTGTATATAAGGTGTATATGAAACATAAATGAATTGTGTGAATGTAGACACACTTTGTTTAATGCACAAAATTATAAAAAAATATTGGCTAAAATTACCTTCAGGCTGTGTGTATAAGGTGTATATGTAACATAAATGCATTCTGTGCTTAGATTTAGGTCCCATTGCCATGATATCTCATTATGGTATGCAATTATTCCAAAATACCTCTGGTCCCAAGCATTTTGGATAAGGGATACTCAACCTGTATAACATTGTATCTATGAACTGCTGGACAGAACAGATCATTATTTAGCAACTTTAATAACTAGAACTAGTAGCAAAGGAAAGCATTAGTAGCAAAGGAAAGCAAAGCGAATCCCAAAAAATTCTTTAAATATATTAATAGCAAGAGAATAAAGAAGGAGAGTATAGGCCCTTTAAAAGACAAGTTGGGAGTCTTAAGCAAAAATGATAATGACATAGCTGACACACTAAATGAGTTTTTTTCAACAGTATTTACTAGAGAGGACCCAATTCAGGGACTAACACATAATCTCAAAAATGAGAATATCCCACTGATAGGTACTTATTTAAGCGAGGAAGTAGTCTGTGACCGATTAAAACATTTAAAGATTAATAAGTCACCAGGTCCCGATGGTATTCACCCAAGGGTTCTAATGGAGCTTCACTCTGAACTTGCAAAACCGCTATTTTTGATCTTTAAGGATTCATTAATATCAGGTATGGTTCCCAAAGACTGGCGTATAGCGGAAGTAGTGCCTATATTCAAAAAGGGAAGTAAAGCTGAACCAGGTAATTATAGACCAGTTAGTCTTACATCTATAGTGGGGAAAGTATTGGAAGGTATTCTAAGAGATAGTATTCAGAAGTTCCTTGAAGTCAATAAGGTAATTAAAAGGAATCAACATGGGTTTATGAAGGACAGATCCTGTCAAACCAACTTACTTGGCTTTTATGAAACAGTAAGCGCAAACCTAGATCAGGGTAAAGAGGTGGATGTAATCTTTTTAGATTTTACCAAAGCATTCGACACTGTACCACACATGAGACTTATCTACAAGCTACAAGAAATAGGGCTAGGAAGCACAATATGCACTTGGGTCGAAAACTGGTTAGATAATAGGGAGCAGCGCGTTGTGGTTAATGGATCTTTTTCCTATTGGACTGAAGTGCTAAGTGGTGTGCCGCAAGGCTCAGTATTAGGACCGCTATTCAATATTTTCATTAACGACCTAACAGAAGGTCTAGAGAGCATGGTGTCAATTTTTGCAGATGATACCAAATTGTGTAAAGTTATAAATGCGGAGGGGAATGCTGAGTCGCTTCAGAACGACTTAGTTAAATTAGTAGCTTGGGCAGCGAAATGGAGAATGCGCTTCAATACAGACAAGTGTAAGGTAATGCACTGTGGTAACAAGAACAAAAATAACACCTACCTACTAAATGGGGTAAAATTAGGGGATTCTGTACTTGAAAATTACTTAGGTGTTCTCATAGATAGCAAACTAAGCAGTAGTACCCAAAGTAGGACTGCAGCAAAGAAGGCTAATAAGATATTAGCATGCATACAACGGAGAATTGACGCTAGGGACGAGAGTATTATACTCCCGTTATATAAATCACTAGTGAGGCCACACCTTGAATACTGTGTAAAATTCTGGGCACCTTACTACAAAAAGGATATCCTGGAGCTAGAAAAGGTTCAGAGGCGGGCGACCAAACTAATTAAGGGTATGGAGACGCTGGAATACAAGGAAAGGCTTGCAAGACTAGGCATGTTTACACTGGAAAAGAGGAGATTAAGAGGGGACATGATCAACATTTACAAATATATAAGGGGACAATATACAGATCTTGCGCAGGACCTGTTTTTGGTTAGATCAACAGAGAGAACTCGTGGACACTCGCTCAGGTTAGAGGAAAGGAGATTCCGTACAATACGGCGTAAAGGCTTTTTTACGTTAAGGACGATACGTGTTTGTAATTCCCTGCCTGAGGGAGTTGTAATGGCCGACTCAGTCAACACCTTTAAGAATGGGTTAGATAAATTCCTAATGGATAAGGATATCCAGGGTTACGGGGCATAGTCACGCACTATGGTTATTATAAGAAAGAGGGGTAAAACGTAACGGCAGTCATCAAATTCAGTCAAAATTTTATACAAAATAATCGTGCATAGGAGACCACAAATAGGTTGAACTCGATGGACAATTGTCTTTTTTTCAACCTTAGATACTATGTTACTATATTATTGGCTTTATAAATTATTGAGCCATTTAAATCTGTTCACTACAAACAGGCATATTAATACACCTGTTTGTAGGGGTATTCATTAATACTCACTGTTCTATCAGCAACAATATAGGTAGCACCCGTGTCTTTAATATAAATATTTGGTAACAACAATGTGGGTTTCAAAATATCATTACTAAGAGACATGACACCATCTATATATTTTTAATCTCTAATCACCAATTTCATATTTCTTACACTAAATCTTTTCTTTCTTAACTTTCTTACTTCGCTCAAAATTTGTAATATAAGAGTATACTACACTGGTTACTAGCCGTACAGGCTATTAAATTGAGTATTTGTGGTTGTATCTGTATTTTTAAATGAAAATTAATAAAGAGTATTTTAATTACTAAAGAGACTGGGGGAACGGAGTGCACCCAATTAAATCCAATTTATTTTTTCTTTTCTAGTTGACATTATGTATATCTATTTTGGAGGGTGGCACCCAATTAGGACAGCATTACTGTTAGTGGAGACATAATTGTCCCAGAGATTAGGTCCAAGGATCCCGTTTAATCAAATTGTCATATTCTGGTGCGGAAAAATCTTTCTCCTTTTTTTTTTACAATGTAAATTAATCATATTAATTGTCAAGTATTTATTACCATTATATAGTTGTTGCCATACACACATCACTATCCTTTCATTATATGCAATTTATAAATTCTCATCTTTTAGGCAAAATATTTGAACAATTTCTTTAATCATCCCATGGAAATTATTTTTTACTGTGCCTCAAGACTTTGCGCTATATTTACTAAAGATCGAGTTTGGGTTTCTGGTAGTTTAACTGTCGGTTTTGCAAACTGACCATTTACTAAAGTCAAAGAAGATGGCAAAAAAACAAAAAACCCCGACATTAGAGCACTTTAGAACAATCAATTTTTTTACATAGATAATTAAAGGCTCAGAAGATTGACTAATGGCTGATTTTAAAACTGACTAAACATTGACCATAAAACGATGGAAAACCCACCCAAACAACATTTGACCTGCCTGTAGCAAGAAGGTTTACATGAAGCACTGCACAGATGATCTGTGCAGGCTTTGTTATTGTGTATATGAATTAAATGTTTAAAAAAAAACAGAAAAAAAAGTTGCGTTCCCCCCTCCAATTCAATAATCAGCCCAAGACTTCTCAGCCTAGGCTGGTATTGGAAAATAGGGAAGAAAAACATCATGGAGGTTCCCATATTTTCCAAAAACCAGTGCCAGGCTGAACCAGCTGGGAGATACAGCTATAGCAGGCAGACACACAGCATGGGGTCCTCATGCCACATCATTACCCATCCCCAAATTGGTCAGGTCAGGGTTGTAATCCCTAGAGGAGTTGGGACCCCCACCACACACACACACACACACACACACACACACACACACACACACACACACACACACACACACACACACACCACATACACACACTAAATGGAGTACATCCTCCCCCGGGACAACCAGTCCTGGGCTGAAACTCTTCCATGCACTCCCTGGACTTTGGGTACAGGGGTAATGGTAATTATAGTGTTAAATAATATTGGTTTTTAAAGAAGCCTACAGACCGGATCTCTTCTGGCTCCCCAGATCCCCTGGAGCGGTGCAGTGGTTTCTGACCGCCAACATCACTTCCGGAATCGCACCCCAGATTGCCATGCATTCTAGAGTGTATGCTCCGGGAAGCACAGAGAGGGTAATTCAGTTCCTCTCCCTGCACAATTTGGCTGATCACACATAGGGCCTAATTCAGACCTGATCGCTAGGCTGCGATTTCGTACAGCCTGCGATCAGGTCTAAACTGCACCGCAATGCGCAGGCGCGTCGCACAGGTACAAAGCGGATCCCTGCTCAGCGATGGGTTTGTGCGACAGATCCGTTTGCATGGCCGTTCTCAAGGAGATTGACAGGAAGAAGGCGTTTATGGGTGACCATTTTCAGGGAGTGGTTGGAAAAACGCAGACATTCCCAAGCGTTTGCAGTCAATTCCAGCACCGGACAGGCTGAAGTGATCGCAGCGACTGAGTAAGTCCTGGGCTGCGCAGAGACGGTACAAAATCTGTTTGTACAGCTCTGCTACACATGCAAACGCACACTTGCAAAGCTAAAATACACTCCCCTGTAGGCGGTGACTATCTGATCGGAGCAGTGCAAAAATCGCCTGCTAGCTATCAGGTCTGTACCCCCTTACTCCGCTGTGCTCAGCATGAGGAAGAGGAGGCGTATATACCCATAGGCTGTGGGGGGTATATGTTCTTATTGGCTGAGAGCATCGCTCTCACTTTAATTACGTAAACCTTCACACCAAAACCCAAAGGTCCTGTTGTTCCTCAGGAGGTGGGGTCACATTTTGTTCCAGTCAGACTGGAACTGGATAACTGAACAGGACTTGAAACAGAATGCTGATCTGGAATGGAACCGGACTCAAACCGGAATGCTGAGCTGGACTTGAACCAGACGGCTGAATCGGACTGGATCAGATGACTGAACCGGACTGGAGCTGGAATGCTGACTGCAGGAACTAGTCAGGAACAACGGAGTAGTCTGCAGTCCGCAAGAGACCAGGTTAGCGTCTGGAAGATCAACGTTGCACTGGCAAATGTCTGGTACTCCAGGAAGTCATTTTATACTGATCGCTGTCTTCCAACTGGATGCTGTGATCAGCTGAGCAGGTGCAGTGCTCTGACTCGTTGAAAGTGAACAGGTGACTGGATCCACCCATATGCCGGTTTTAAAGGGAACGCCAGCAAGAAAACAAACTGGGCTGCGCAATTTGGGAAGGCCTAACTCTGACAGAGGCTGCAGACCTCCTGGACAAGCTGGAGAGACAGCGATGAGGCAGGTAACAGGTGACACACTGGGTGAGATTCAAATGATATATCACGCCCAATTTCCTTTCTAAAATGATCACTGTTACGGCGCATATTGCACCCATAGTAATCAGGTTTAGCTGTGTAAAGGGTTGGGTGCCTCATTACTCCGGGGGTAGCAAGGTGAAATAATGATACAACGTCCCTGAGGGCAGAAACAGAATGAGTGTGGAAAGGGGTGAAAAGAATTGAATCCCGCCCTAACAGTCCAGGGCGTGACATATATGTGATAGCTACTGTGGATAGATGTAAGGGACCGATGCAGAGCTGACTGTAGATGTGCTTAAATTAGCACAACTATGATCAGAATCTCTGACATGCATGTCAAGCCCCCCCCCCCCCCCCTCCCACAGAGATGTGGAAGCATAGCACGGTGGCGATGCTTTTGTGCGGTTGCATGTTTTGGGCAGCCACGGCCCGCCCCAGCAAAGGTCCGGACACACCTGCGTTGTCCGACACCGCGCCCCTCTTCCCCAATGTCGTTGAAATGCAGCTGGCACGCCCCCTCCCACCACTTGACCGCCTCGGCCTGTCAATCAGACAGAGGCGATCGCAGCAGTGAGATGCGAAAGCGCACGCCCAGTGCGGTCGCTGCGTGTGTGCACTACACAAAGGGCTTCAGGCTGCGATCGCTGCTGTTGCAGTGATCAGGTCTGAATTAGGCGCTAAGTTTTGGAGCCACAGTAAATATCAATGTTCTATGCGTAAGTGTTGCACAAATGGACATGGCTAGCATAGGTACCACCATTTGTGGGACTGAAGTCCATACTACACATACCCGCCACTGTTAATAAAAAGATTGTCATTTCAGTATTATACCCTGGGTCACTTACAGACTACACAATGCAGTTGTACAGTATTATTTTAAATGCGTTGGGTGTGTGTGACCGACGTTCTCCAAGCATTTACATGCCCAGTGGGGGGAGCGCAACAAAGTTGGTCAACATGCCAACCGTCGGGATAGTGAGGGGGCGGGATTTAAGTGCCGGTATTGTGTCAGGTCACATAACTACATCCCTTTTAAACCTTTAGTGCAGTTTTCAAACCACTGCATCTACTTTCACATCATCATAGATGTTCTGTGTAGCAGCCAAGGCAAGATTGCACTTTATAGGCAGAGTATTTAATGCTGAACATATATGTGCATCATGCAGAATGAAAGGCTTTTCTGTTTGTAACTGGCAGTCCCAAAACATAATACAACCAGCTGTGCGTAATTCTACCAATACCGCAGAGGTGGCATTATGCACTGTTTTAATAGCATACTAAAGCACTGACTTGTAAACAAATATGAAATAAAGACAGGCATTGTTTTTTATTTCTACATAATCTGAATAAAATAAATAAAAATGTTATTAGTTTTTCTCACAAATATACTGTATTGTACATAATAAATAGTTGCTGTGTGCATGAAGCATCTCAATATCTGGAAACTGATCTGGTCATTAAGGAAGTATCATGTTTAAAGTTACGTACCCTTTTTTCCGTTTCATCATCTTCTTCATCTGGATTAAATGCTTCTGCACACACTGCAATACAAAAGTGCCCAGGATTATCAGTGTATACCTTCTTTCCTGCACAATTTACAAAATACAGGATCTGTCCAAAATACAATTGCAAATATAATTTTCCAAACAATGGAGGAAATGTCCACTTCATTTACTGTAGGATATCTTGATAATTGCCGTTTTGCAAATGTAAACAAATTTGCTGTTTCTTACGACTACAAATAGCGCCTGCTATCTGGGGCTCATTTGCGGCCAACTCTGTATTAGCCCTTTGCCCTCCAAGAATGCAGTGAGTGGATTGGTGAAATGACAGGATATGTTTGTGCAGCGCTTCAAAAAGCACAATCTTATATCCAACTCTAAATGAAGCCATACAACTCTAGAAATATTAATTGAGATAAGCATACAATAATAATATAGTTGCATTCCAATCTAATCTAGAGCTTCTGGGTTTTAATGTTTAGTCTTTGTGGAATTTGGTGTTCTGTTTTTTTTCTACATGCACAAAACCTTTGTCATATATTTATGTTCATAGTAGCGCATGACATATTTTTCTCTGACGATAATCAGTAATAGTATCTTTGCATACTGCCATTACATAGAGGACTTGTTAATTCTGTGGAGAGGTACTAAGGCTGACTTCAGAGCATTACCTGACACGGGTGTAGTATGGTATGCCGGCGCTCGGGCTCCCGGCAACCAGCGTACCGGCGCCGGGAGCCCGACCGCCGGCATACAGACAGTGTGGCGAGCGCAAATGAGCCCCTTACGGGCTCGCTGCGCTCGCCACGCTGCGGGCACGGTGGCGCGCAATGCTATTTTATTCTCCCTCCAGGGGGGTCGTGGACCCCCACGAGGGAGAATAAGTGTCGGTATTCCGGCTGTCGGGATTCCGGCGCCAGTATACTGTGCGCCGGGATCCCGACAGCTGGCATACTGAAGACCACCCCCTGACACACCTAATGGGGCAGATGTATTAACCTGAAGAAGGCATAAGGAAGTGATAAACCAGTGATAAGTGAAAGGTGATAAACGCACCAGCCAATCAGCTCCTAACTATTAATTTACATATTGGAGCTGATTGGCTGGTGCGTTTATCACCTTGCACTTATCACTGGTTTATCACTTCCTTATGCCTTGTCCAGGTTAATACATCTGCCCCAATGTGTCTAATAGTCCTGTTACATTTATGTATCAAATTGACTATTAAAAAGTCAATTTTCTTGACTTTACTACTGTTAAAGAGGACAATTGCCTGCAAATGTCGACCTTTTCTAAGTCCACTGACAGAAATAACTTACTATTAGCAAGTAGCGCACACCCGTGACCATTGAAAGCAGAGTTGCCATACTCTCAGTTCCTTAGGGTGTTGAGGAATTTCTAGTGACAGGAACAAAACTATTAAACAAATTGATGTCATATTTGACAAATTTGCTGCAAGGAGTTACCAACCTGCCAGTTTAACTAAGCTTAAAAACAACGCATTGTCCATACCACATGACAACATTTTGACCCAAAAAACCCAGAAGAAATTTGGGGAAACACATGGGTTAATTCATTTAACCACATGAGTACACATATCAATAAAGCTGCCAAAAAACTGATGGCCAATGATAGTGTCCAACCCACATTTGAAGCCCTTAAGTAATACTACCTTGATATCCTGCTATTGCAGAAAGACCATTTAATTCAAATAGACATCACTAATATGGGCAAACCTGAATCTACAACCTTTTTGTGCCATCCGCAGATAAGGTGCTACAAATGCCCCAACTGTTTGACATGCCGGTACTTACAAACAGGTAGTTTCTTCTATCATCCCTAGAAAAGGAATACGTTTAAAATACATCACCACCTTAAATGTATGAGCAAATCTGTCATTTATACCATCACATGTCCCTATGCACACCAAAATGTCGGAAAAACGGAGTGCCAAATTAAAAGAACGCATGGCGCTCCATCATTCAGCAATTAGAGCTGCCATTGCTAAGGGGTCCAGTGACCAACCTGTGGCAAGGCATTTTGCTTCTGCAAAACATAATTTCTCTGTCATCAGATATCATGGCCCCCCGCTAAAAAGAGGTAGTAACAGGGCCAAAATTCTTCTACAATTAGAGAATAAATGGATTGACAGGCTGGGCACATTAACACCTAGGGGCCTTAAGGAAACACTGGCTTTACACTGTTTATTATAAATGTTCCTTAGTTCTAAGGTTAGATGGTAATGTTTCCATCTTCATTGTTCTGGCTAGTTTATATAAAAAGACACTACAAACAGGATCATTTATGTCCTTGTTATAAAGCAATATATACTTTTTATTAAATATTTGTATTTAACTAAATATTCATACCTTACATAATCATTATGCATGTCGTTTTTATGCTACTTTACTTATTTATGCACCATCTACTTAGCTACTAAGCCCTTTCTGGAGCTATTACTCCTTATAGTACTATACTATAGTATAGACAGACTTATCAATATATAAGTATTGTATAACCAGCTGTTCTTTTCCTTTAGTGTTGCATTTTTAGTTGTTTTATCATGTAAACAGATTTTTATAGCATGGTTTCCATATATTTACAAAAATATTCCTTTTCTCGTAGTCCATAGAGGATGTTGGGGTCCACATTAGTACCATGGGGTATAGACGGGTCCACCAGGAGCCATTGGCACTTTAAGAGGTTGAGAGTGTGGGCTGGCTCCTCCCTCTATGCCCCTCCTAACAGACTCAGTCTAGAAACTGTGCCCGAGGAGAAGGATTCAACACAGATAGTGGCGAGATTCATACCAGCTCACACATACAAGGCACATCAAGCTAAGTAGCTTGAACTACTCAGCAACTGCTAAAACATTACTTACCAAGTAACAATGCAGTACATAACTAAACAAAGATGTAGTGAATCAGATAACGGTTGCAGGAAAACGAAGCACTGGGCGGGCGCCCAGCATCCTCTACGGACTACGAGAAAAGGATTTACCGGTAGGTAACCAAAATCCTATTTTCTCTTACGTCCTAGAGGATGCTGGGGTCCACATTAGTACCATGGGGATGTACCAAAGCTCCCAGAACGGGAGGGAGAGCGCGGAGGCTCCTGCAGAACTGATCAACTGAACTTCAGATCATCAGAGGCCAAAGTATCGAACTTGCAAAACTTTGCAAACGTGTTCGACCCAGACCAAGTTGCAGCTCGGCAAAGTTGCAATGCCGAGACACCCCGGGCAGCTGCCTAGGAAGACCCCACCTTACGAGTAGAGTGGGCCTTAACAGGTTTTGGACACGGCAATCCTGCTGTAGAATAAGCGTGCTGGATAGTGAACCTAATCCAGCGAGAGATTCTCTGCTTAGAAGCAGGACACCCAATTTTCTTGGGATCATAAAGGAAAAACAGAGAGTCCGACTTTCTGTGACGAGAAGTTCTCTTCACATATATCTTCAGAGCCCTCACAACATCCAAGGACTTCGATGTAATTGAGGAGTCAGTAGCCACTGGCACCACAATAGGTTGGTTGATATGAAATGCCGACACAACCTTCGGAAGGAACTGCTGACGTGTCCTGAGCTCAGCTCTATCTTCGTGGAAGATCAAGTAAGGGCTTTTACAGGATAAAGCCCCCAATTCTGACACATGTCTAGTAGAAGCTAAGGCCAACAACGTGACAGCCTTCCATGTAAGAAATTTTACCTCAACCTCCTCTAAGGCTCAAACCAATCCGACTGGAGGAACTGCAACACCATTTTAAGGTCCCAAGGCGCCGTAGGCGGTACAAAGGGAGGTTGGATGTGCAGAACTCCCTTCAAAACAGTTTGAACCTCAGGGAGGGCAGCCAATTGTTTCTGGAAGAAAATGGATAGGGACGAAATCTGGACCTTCACAGATCCCAACTTCAGGCCCATATCGACACCTACTAGCAGGAAGAGGAGAAAACGTCTGAGTTGAAACTCCACCGTAGGAAACTTCTTGGATTCACACCAAGAGACATATTTCTTCCAAATAAGATGGTAATGTTTAGACGTTACCCCTTTCCTAGCCTGTATCAGGGTAGGAATGACCTTCTTCGGAATGCCCTTCCAAGCAAATATCAGGCGCTCAACTTTCATGCTGTCAAACGTAGCCATGGTAAGTCTTGATAGGTGAACGGCCCCTGCTGCAGCAGGTTCTCCCAAAGAGGAAGAGACCTCGGTTCTTCATGCAGTAGATTCAGAAGGTCCGCGTACCAAGCCCTTCTCGGCCAGGCTGGAGCAATGAGGATCGCTTGAACCCTTGTTCTCCTTGTGAGCTTTAGGATTCTTGGGATGAGTGGGAGTGGTGGAAACATGTACACTGACTGGAACACCCACGTAGACACCAGGGCGTCCACTGCCACTGCTTGTGGGTCCCTCGACCTGGAACAATAACGCTGAAGCTTCTTGTTGAGACGAGAGGCCATCATGTCTATTTGGGGTAATCCCCAAAGATCTGTTATTTCCTTGAACACCTCCGGATGGAGACCACACTCCCCTGGATGGAGATCATGTCTGCTGAGGAAGTCTGCTTCCCAGTTGTCTACTCCCGGAATGAAGCTGGCTGACAGCGCCAACGCGTGTTTTTCTGTCCAGAGGAGTGTTCTTGTCACCTCTGACATTGCTGCTCTGCTCTTCGTTCCGCCCTGTCGGTTTATGTAAGCCACTGTTGTTACATTGTCCGATTGCACTTGAATGGCCCGATTTCTTAGAAGAGGGGCCGCCTGAAGAAGACCGTTGTAGACGGCTCTTAGTTCCAGGATGTTGATCGGGAGGAAAATTACTCCTTGAGTGACTGCTCCCCAGCCCCGAAGCCTCGCATCCGTGGTTAGAAGGACCCATTCCTGAATCCCGAACCAGCACCCCTCCAGAAGGTGAGGTAATTGTAACCAGCAGAGGAGCGAAATCCTGGCCTTCGGTGACGGACGAATTCTCTGGTGCATGTGGAGATGAGATCCCAACCACTTGTCCAGAAGATCCAGTTGGAAGGTCCGAGCGTGGAACCTCCCGTACTGGAGAGCCTCGTAAGAGGCCACCATCTTTCCCAACAGGTGAATGCATTGATGAACCGACACCCGGGCTGGCTTCAGGACATCCCGGACCATACTTTGTATCACCAACACCTTCTGCACTTCTGTGTCCAGGATCATTCCCAGAAAGGACAACCTCTGGGTTGGTTCCAAATGTGACTTTGGAAGGTTCAGAATCCAATCATGACTCTTGAGGAGGCATGTTGTGAGAACAATGGACTGCAGCAGCTTCTCCTTGGACGATGCCTTTATCAGCAGATCGTCCAGATATGGAATGATGTTCACCCCTTGTTTGCGGAGGAGAACCATCATCTCTGCCATCACCTTGGTAAATACCCTTGGTGCTGTGGAGAGGCCGAATGGCAGGGCCTTGAACTGGAAATTATAGTCCGGCAATGCGAAACGGAGATAAGCCTGATGCGGCAGCCATATCGGAATGTGGAGGTACGCATCCTTGATATCCAGGGATACCAGGAACTCCCCCTCTTCCAGACCTGATATCACTGCCCTGAGTGACTTCATCTTGAACTTGAACTCTTTTAGAAAGGGGTTCAATGATTTTAGGTTCAGAATGGGCCTGACCGAACCATCCGGTTTCGGTACCACGAAAAGGTTCGAATAGTAACCTGTGGCTTGCGCAGGAGGGGGAACTGGCACAACGACCTGTGCCTCCACCAGCTTTTGGAAAGCTTCTTGTAGTACAGTGGGATACAATATATATCACCCAGGGATCCAGGCTGGACGAAACCCAGACGTGACTGAAGTGTCTGAGTCTCGCTTCCACCGGCCCCACCTCCAGGCCGTGCGGTCCACCGTCATGCGGAGGACTTTGGCGTACTTGAAGCAGGTTTTTGTTCCTGGGAACCTGCGGCGGCATGTTTCTTGGACTTAACTCGACCTCCCCTAAAGAAGGTATTGGATAGTCTGGCCTTTCTAGGCTTGTTAGGCCGAAAGGACTGTGTTGCAGATGAAGAGAAGGATTTCTTCGGAGCAGGTGCTGCTGAGGGAAGAAACGGAGACTTACCCGCTGCAGCCATGGATAATCACGTGTCTAGAGCTTCCTCAAAGAGAGCCTGACCTGTATGGGGTAGGGACTCCACACTTTTTCTGGATTCCGCGTCGGCCGACCACTGGCGAAGCCACAGTCCCCGACGAGCTGAAACAGACATGAAAGATATTCCTGCAGCCATGGAACCCAGGTCTCTCATGGATTCTACCATAAAACCTGCTGAATCATGTATGTTGCGTAAAAATAATGCAACATCATCCTTATCCATCGTATCCAAATCCTCAAGTAAGGTAGCCGATCACCTTACTATAGCCTTTGCAATCCATGCACTAGCAATAGTGGGACGTAATATGGCCCCTGAAGCAGTGTACATTGATTTAAGTGTGTTATCAATTTTTCGATCAGCCGGCTCCTTTAAGGCGGTAGATCCTGGAACAGGCAAAACCACCCTCTTTGAGAGTCTGGACACAGATGCGTCAACAATCGGTTTTCCCATTTTTTTTTATCCTCCTCAGGGAAAGGAAACGCTACCTGTACCCTTTTAGGGACCTGGAATTTTTTCGCAGGGTTTTCCCATTCTTTCTCAAATATAGCATTCAATTCCTTTGACGCAGGGAAGGTTAGCGAGGCTTTTTTATTTTCAGTGAAAAAGGCCTCCTCAACCTGCTCAGGTGTGGTATCATTAATATTCAACACATCCCTGATAGCCTCTATCATCAATTGCACCTCCTTCGCAAGAGATGCGGACCCCCGCAACACAACCCCATCACCGTCTGTGGTGTCAAAATCGGTATCCGTGTCGTCTTGTGTGATATGCACAAGTGCACGCTTATGGGGATATATAGCGGAGCGTCCTGAGGTACCAGAAACTGGCCATACTGCCATAGAGCTCTGTAATACCTGGGTTGCAGATTCATTACTTGCAACCCTGTCAGAAATCTGAGAAATCCAAGATTTGATAGAGGAAAACCACTCAGGCTCCCTTGCTGGTATCTGTGCGAAACCAGTGCTATCCTGATTACATGGAATGGGATCATCCTGGGAGGACAAATCCTCTGCAGCATATGGCACAGTGTCCCTGGACATAGCTAAAGGAGACCACCAAACACTCTACACACACACAGGTGAGGACAGAGTTTCCCCCCCAAGAATGGCAAGAGAGACACAGAGATTGGAGCCAACCTACACACAGCGCTTTTACCAAAGGGAGACCCATTGTCACCGCTGACTGTGCACCTTAATAGGACACACAGTCTTATTACAGCCTTCCCTCCCTTTCTACAACCCCCTGGTACCGTTTACAGATAGCTGGAGTTGCTGTGGAGGGACCTGATTCTCCTTCTCAGCGCTGTGCAGGCAGGAAAATGGCGCTGAAACGCTGCTGGGTCCGCTTTGAGGAGAAGCTGTCTACCAGCTCTTCATGGATTATACTGGCATGAAGAATTAGTGCTGGCTGAGATCTGGGGACCCCGACAGGCTTCTGGACCAGTGTAGAGTGTTGCGCTGGCTCAGGACGCCCCTCACAGTGCCGCACCATGTATCGCTGAGCCATCCCCGGAGCGCAGTTAATACTGCGCTCCTACCCTGTGCTGCTATCTTCACACCGACCCCCCTCTTGCTATGGGGGTCGGTGTCTCACTCGCCACCGATTCTTCAGCTCTGCAAGGGGGTGGCGGCATGCTGCTGGGGTGAGCAGTCCCCTGTGGCGGAGAACGATCGGACCACTCTGGAGCTTAGTGTCCAGACAGCGGAAACAGTGGTTCAGACCTCGCAGGGCAGACACTGCTCCCCCCCTCAGGCAATGCTCTCCCCCTCAGTCCCTCGCTACAGGGAGGTTGTTGCTAGAAGCCTCCCTGTAAAATAATAAACTCTAAAAAAAACATTTACCAGGAAAACTCAGGAGAGCTCCCCTAGCTGTGACCGGCTCTTCCGGGCACATTTTCTAAACTGAGTCTGGTAGGAGGGGCATAGAGGGAGGAGCCAGCCCACACTCTCAAACTCTTAAAGTGCCAATGGCTTTTGGTGGACCCGTCTATACCCCATGGTACTAATGTGGACCCCAGCATCCTCTAGGACGTAAGAGAAAAACTGCTAGTGAGCTATCAGGTCTGAAGTAGAGCAATTTAAACATGCTTGGGCATATGAATATTCCTACAAAGAACTAAGGATCAAAAAGGGTTAACATTGCCTAAAGCATAAAAATAGGGACAGACTAGATGGGCTAAGTGGTTCTTATCTGCTGTCAAATTCTACGTTCCTTATTTTGCCTATCCCCTAGTACCGCATTGCCTGCCTGAAGGAAATTATATGTTATCTCGCCTTAGCACTCGGTCCACACCAATCCTAGGGGATTATTCCGAGTTGATCGCTCGCTATCAACTTTTTGCAGCGCTGCGATCAGGTTAAAACTTGGCAAAACTGCGCATGTGTATGCACTGCAATGCACAGGCGCATCGTACGGATACAAAGAGGATCAGTGCTGGGCGATGGATTTAACATAGTCGATCTCAAGGTGATTGACAGAAAGAGGGTGTTTATGGGTGTCAACTGACCGTTTTCTGGGAGTGTTTGGGAAAACGCAGGCGTGTTCAAGCGTTTGCAGGGCAGGTGTCTGACGTCAATTCCGGGACCAAAAAGACTGGAGTGATCACAGCGGCTGAGTAAGTCCAGAGCTACTCAGAAACTGCACAAAGTGGTTTTGTACCGCTCGGCTGCAAAGGCGTTCGCACACTTGCAATGCGAAAATACACTCTCCCATAGGCGGCGACTATCTGATCGCAGCGCTGCAAAAAGTTGCTAGCGAGCGATCAACTCGGAATGACCCCCCTAATTGTACAGTCAGTGTACATATCATCCTATCAAGAATTGTGGCAATTCCTGAGCGAAATGGAGGCAGTGATGCTAACAGTTACACCAACCGTGCTTCCATATGGGCAATCATACTTATATAACATTACATGAAGACCTATCTTCATTTCAGATGTTGTATACTGTATATACTTGTTAACATAACAATCTTACATAACTATCTTACACATAATATAAATAACATAAACGGGTAAAAAACAGATGGTGCAATACATTGGACTAATTCAGACCTGATTGCAGCAAGCGATTTTTGCACTGCTGCAATCAGATAGTCTCCGCCTACAAGGGGAGGGTATTTTAGCTGTGCAAGTGTGCGAACGCATGTGTAGCAGAGCTGTACAAACAGATTTTGTACAGTCTCTGCGCAGCCCAGGACTTACTCAGCCGCTGTGATCACATCAGCCTGTACAGGACCGGAAATTGACGTCAGGAATCCTCCCTGCTAAAACATGGACACGCCTGCGTTTTTCCAGACACTCCCTGAAAACGGTCAGTTGACACCCACAAACGCCCTCTTCATGTCAATCTCCTTGCGATCGTCGGTGCGAACGGATCCGTCGCACAAACCCATCACTGAGCGGTGATCCGCTTTGTACACGTGCGACACGCTTGTGCATTGAGGTGCATACGCATGCGCAGTTTGTGCCTGATCGCCCGCTGTGCGAAAACGCACAGTAGCGATCAGGTCTGAATTACCCCCATAATCAAGTTAATTTCATACAGCATTTACCTGGATTTATTTTAGTAGTCCAGAAAAATACTTTTATTAGCACCAGTCCTGTCTTTACTAATCCCCTTGTGGAATTTTAGCAAAAAAACTAAATTAAACAAAATTTCATCTCCCCCTTAAGCAAAATAATAATTAAAAAAAATCAATAAACACATAATTGTATATTAAAATATAAAAACCATGTGTATTATTGGGGTGTGTATTGCGTGACCGTCGGTCAGCATACCGACGCCGGCATCCCAGCAGCGGAATGCCAGTGGGGGCCTGCGCAGCAAGCCCCTTGCGGGATCGGTACGGTTCTATTCCCACTCTATGGGTGTCGTGGACACACACAAGTGGGAATAGTCCCTGTTGGTCGGCATACTGACCGTCGGGATTGTGAGGGTGCGGGATGTAGGGGGAGGTAATGTCACAGGCGGTCTCCTGACCACAAGTCACATAACTACATCCCTATTATTGTATTTCCAACTTCTTCGGTGATAGCTGACATTCTTTATTTTTATCTCAGGGGTATTTAATATGTCACCCACCAGCTATCTTGGAACTATACATCCCAGCATGCACTGCCAAAGTTTTAGTATGTCCTAATAGTAAAACTGTGGAATATAATGCTGGGATGTGTAGTTTCCACATCAGCTGGTGGGCTAAATGTTGAGCACCCCTGCTCTATCTAGAATCAATGTACACGATTAGGGTGGTATGAAAATGCGTATCTGAAACTTTCTTAGGGCAGAATTCTATTTCACAAGATGTTCTACCAGGCATCTCTGAGAATAACTGAATTCCCCCCTATGTCTCCAGACTCCAGGGGCATGACTATTTACTTTAAAATACCATTACAGGGAAATAGATTTTATTATACTATATCAAATAATTATAGATTCATTATTTTGGCTAATAAACAGAAAAGTAACATTCTGAAAGTGGCGTATGACTGATATACATAATTGCCTACTCTCCTTGAAAATCCAGGAGGCTCCCAAATCTTCTGTGGCTGATACAGATGCCTGGAAAAGTGGGCAAGTCCCCCAAAGGCCACCCGCCAGTTGCCCGTATCCACTCACTTCCCAAGTGCAGTGGGAGGCCGATGACGCAATTCGCCCTAAATCATCGTGACCTGTAATAGTGGCACTGTGTAGCTGGGCCAGGGCCACAATAATGCAAACCCACACACCATCACACCACTGTGGTGCCCACTTAGCTACCAACGCATCACTGACTTTGCTTCCTCCTTCTGGATTGGGCAGCCAGAATGGCAGCATGTATGCCGATATAAAATGACTTCCTGTATACTAGTTCCTGGGCTCAGGCATAAATTATTGAGAAATGCTATGTTAATGTTTAAAAGGATCCTTATTTAATCAATGCTAGGAGTCTGGTCCTTCCACAATTATTTACTTAAAGTCAACGTGTAACTCTACAAATGCATATACTACATGATACATGTTTAATACAATGTATTATTTACAGCTGGCATACATTTTATTTAGTTCATTGTTCAGTTTACAAATAGTAAATTACTGAACTTTACACCAGCCTTACTATTTATAGTACTATGAGACATTGGATAGAGAAGTTACCTTAATGATATACAAAATGACACATAAGGCAATGCAGGAGGATATATTATTGGACTTCCATCAACCCGAAGCATCTTTTAAAAAGAAAACACAGTGGCACAGTCACAGCATGTGGGGGAGTCAGACTGCTGAATAATACATGATCTTTTCTCCTGTCAGCAGGCAATTCAACAATTAACCTCTGGCTGGGCAATTTTTAGCTCTATCAAACCTACCCTAGGAGAAAAAGAATTGCCAGTAAAACAATTTCATATGGACAAAGTCTAGTAAAAAAATGTTACACTGAGAAAAAGGTTTTACATTTTTATATTTTTTTGCATTTTCCACTTTGTTTATAGAGAACTGACAATTGCTTACATTAATTCACTTCCTAATTTTTCATACAACATTGATAAGTCTACGTGCTGGTGACCTATATAGAATATTGTAAGTAATTCCACTGAGAACACAGGGGACTACCAGTTATCACTAGCCTGCCAGCCATTAAGGTTCCATCTTACTGCAGATATAAAATATAAAACAAGAAATAGCAAAGTAGCTTTCAGATACCTATAAATAATTGAAGTCTTACATTACTGATGATTTTCCTATAACAGAAGATAATAGGTGTACACTATGGGGGTAATTCCAAGTTGATCGCAGCAGGACATTTTTTAGCAGTTGGGCAAAACCATGTGCACTGCAGGGGGGCAGATATAACATGTGCAGAGAGAGATAGATTTGGATGTGGTGAGTTCAATCTGCAATCTAAATTGCAGTGCAAAATTAAAGCAGCCAGTATTTACCCTGCACAGAAACAAAATAACCCACCCAAATCTAACTCTCTCTGCAAATGTTATATCTGCCTCCCCTGCAGTGCACATGGTTTTGCCCAACTGCTAAAAAATTTCCAGCTGCGATCAACTTGGAATTACCCCCTATACCTCCTGATTTGGTTCCATGCTTTACTGCTGCTATATAAAATTCCATCTCACATCAATCCTTTAATAAAATAAATCTATTATCAAAAAGTAAACAAAGTGGTCTGACTATGGGCATTTCACGTATCAATATTGAGATTTTCAGTATTATATTTTCAGACAATTCATTTGGAGATTTCCATGTGGAAAAAAGAATTCAGTCCATAGTGTAGTACTGTTTAAAAAACACTGGAGTTTATTTAGTGCAAAAATAATAAAAAAAAGGTACAAATTAGCTTACATTTAGGTAAAGTTGGAGAGGCGCTGATGAGGTGCAGTAACTATATATATATATATATATATATATATATATATATATGTGTGTGTGTGTTTATTTTCAATCCCTTTTTTAATAAATGTATTAAAGTTTCAAATAAAATATTCTTATATTTGAGACAGAATATAAACTGTACTGTTAATTATGTATTTAATTTGATTAGAGATAGAAAGATAATTATTTGCAGTGCTAGTTCTCATCTATTTTTAATGCTTAAAGGGACATCAGATTTTCCTTCTTTTGACAGCTGCCTTAAAGATATCATAACATTTTTAGATTTAGAATAGATTTAGGGCCCGTGGCATATTTTTATTTTTGCAATTTACCAAGATATACCACTATGACACACAAGTAGCTCTACATTAAAACATTTTCCGCTGCTTGGAAAATAATGTAAGCTGGGGCATTATGAAAATGTTAATTTTGCTTAATTTCTCCTCTTGGTGGTTGTACATTTATCAATCTACACACCATAGTGCAGTACATATAGATGTAATAGGAAGACATAAATCGTATACCACACTATGTGGAAATGTAGCAATCATTTGAAAATTGTAAGAGCTGCTAATTTATTATTTGAATACATTTCTACACCCTGTTTTGCAATAACATAAAGTATTACCTGGCAAATAAAGTAATGGCAGCATAAAATCTTATTTTTGAATCAATATGCATGTAATCAAAGAAAAAGCTGATACGTACAGGAGATATCCAGTTCTCTGCAGAGATATCAAGTGTAATGGCTTGCAAAATCGATTGTTAGGTTCACTTAGCGCTAATTAGGAAACATTACAGAGCTTTATCCACCCTTCTGTATTTAACAATCTCTGAGCTCAGATTAAAGCATATGTGTCCTGAAAAATCAGATTGTGACTACGTATCACTTTACAGAGCCATATTCCTGCAAAAAGCTTTCATTCTGCCATATCCTCTCAGAACATGCACATTATCATAACATACACAGGAATGTTTTCATGGAGACTCTTGGAATAAAAGCAATGTGCAGATGGCTCGATTGGCAAAACATGTTTTATTGGAAGGGAGTTGACTTGTTTTGAAATGCAAAACTCAAATAGCAATTCAAAATATTTGTATTATTCTTTGTAGCGGGTCAAGAGGGAAATTCTGTTTACTAATTCACCATATTTAAATGTTAGTTCATGGAAATCCCAGGGAACAAACTAATTATTTTAAATATTTTCCAGAGATGGGTGGCTGTCACAGTAACTCATACGGGATTGTCATTCATTGTTTTTGTGAACAATTTAAAAGAAAAAATAAGATTTTACTTACCGATAAATCTATTTCTCGTAGTCCGTAGTGGATGCTGGGACTCCGTAAGGACCATGGGGAATAGCGGCTCCGCAGGAGACAGGGCACAAAATAAAAGCTTGAGATATCAGGTGGTGTGCACTGGCTCCTCCCCCTATGACCCTCCTCCAAGCCAGTTAGGATACTGTGCCCGGACGAGCGTACATAATAAGGAAGGATATTGAATCCCGGGTAAGACTCATACCAGCCACACCAATCACACCGTACAACTCGTGATCTGAACCCAGTTAACAGTATGATAAATTTAAAGGAGCCTCTGAAAGGATGGCTCAACAATAATAACCCGAATTTTTTGTAACAATAACTACATACAAGTATTGCAGACAATCCGCACTAGGGATGGGCGCCCAGCATCCACTACGGACTACGAGAAATAGATTTATCGGTAAGTAAAATCTTATTTTCTCTAACGTCCTAAGTGGATGCTGGGACTCCGTAAGGACCATGGGGATTATACCAAAGCTCCCAAACGGGCGGGAGAGTGCGGATGACTCTGCAGCACCGAATGAGAGAACTCCAGGTCCTCCTCAGCCAGGGTATCAAATTTGTAGAATTTAGCAAACGTGTTTGCCCCTGACCAAGTAGCTGCTCGGCAAAGTTGTAAAGCCGAGACCCCTCGGGCAGCCGCCCAAGATGAGCCCACTTTCCTTGTGGAATGGGCTTTTACTGATTTTGGCTGTGGCAATCCTGCCACGGAATGTGCAAGCTGAATTGTACTACAAATCCAACGAGCAATCGTCTGCTTTGAAGCAGGAGCACCCAGCTTGTTGGGTGCATACAGGATAAACAGCGAGTCAGTTTTCCTGACTCCAGCCGTCCTGGAAACATATATTTTCAAGGCCCTGACAACGTCCAGCAACTTAGAGTCCTCTAAGTCCCTAGTAGCCGCAGGTACCACAATAGGTTGGTTCATGTGAAATGCAGAAACCACCTTAGGTAGAAATTGAGGACGAGTCCTCAATTCCGCCCTGTCAGAATGAAAATTTAGGTAAGGGCTTTTACATGATAAAGCCGCCAATTCTGACACACGCCTAGCTGAAGCCAAGGCCAACAGCATCGACATCTTCCACGTGAGATATTTTAAATCTACCGTAGACAATGGTTCAAACCAGTGTGATTTTAGAAATCTCAACACAACATTGAGATCCCAAGGTGCCACTGGAGGCACAAAAGGAGGCTGTATGTGCAGCACCCCTTTCACAAATGTCTGAACTTCAGGTACTGAAGCCAGTTCTTTCTGGAAGAATATCGACAGGGCCGAAATTTGAACCTTAATGGACCCTAATTTTAGGCCCATAGACAGTCCTGTTTGCAGGAAATGCAAGAAACGACCCAGTTGAAATTCCTGTGTAGGGGCCTTCTTGGCCTCACACCACGCAACATATTTACGCCAAATGCGGTGATAATGTTTTGCGGTTACTTCCTTTCTGGCTTTTACCAGAGTAGGGATGACTTCTTCTGGAATGCCCTTGTCCTTCAGGATCCGGCGTTCAACCGCCATGCCGTCAAACGCAGCCGCGGTAAGTCTTGGAACAGACAAGGCCCCTGCAGTAGCAGGTCCTGTCTTAGAGGTAGAGGCCACGGTTCGTCCGTGAGCATCTCTTGAAGTTCCGGGTACCAAGACCTTCTTGGCCAATCCGGAACCACGAGTATAGTTCTTACTCCTCTCCTTCTTATGATTCTCAATACTTTCGGTATGAGGGGCAGAGGAGGGAATACATACACTGACTGGTACACCCACGGCGTTACCAGAGCGTCCACTGCTATTGCCTGAGGGTCCCTTGACCTGGCGCAATATCTGTCCAGTTTTTTGTTTAGACGTGACGCCATCATGTCCACCTTTGGTCTTTCCCAACGGTTTACAATTTGGTGGAAGACTTCTGGGTGAAGTCCCCACTCTCCCGGGTGAAGGTCGTGTCTGCTGAGGAAGTCTGCTTCCCAGTTGTCCACTCCCGGAATGAACACTGCTGACAGTGCTATCACATGATTTTCCGCCCAGCGAAGAATCCTTGCAGTTTCTGCCATTGCCCTCCTGCTTCTCGTGCCGCCCTGTCTGTTTATGTGGGCGACTGACGTGATGTTGTCCGACTGGATCAACACCGCCTGACCCTGAAGCAGAGGTTTTGCTTGAATTAAGGCATTGTAAATGGCCCTTAGTTCTAGAATGTTTATATGAAGAGATGTTTCCATGCTTGACCACAAGCCCTGGAAATTCCTTCCCTGTGTGACTGCTCCCCAGCCTCTCAGGCTGGCATCCGTGGTTACCAGGATCCAATCCTGAATGCCGAATCTGCGGCCCTCTAGTAGATGAGCCCTCTGAAGCCACCACAGGAGAGACACCCTTGTCCTTGGCGACAGGGTTATCCGTTGATGCATCTGAAGATGCGATCCGGACCATTTTCCCAGTAGATCCCACTGAAAAGTTCTTGCATGGAATCTTCCGAATGGAATCGCTTCGTAAGAAGCCACCATTTTTCCCAGGACCCTTGTGCACTGATGCACTGAGACCTGTCCTGGTTTTAGGAGGTTCCTGACTAGCTCGGATAACTCCCTGGCCTTCTCCTCCGGGAGAAACACCTTCTTCTGGACTGTGTCCAGAATCATTCCTAAGAACAGTAGACGTGTCGTTGGAATCAGCTGCGATTTTGGAATATTTAGAATCCATCCGTGCTGACTTAGCACTACCTGAGATAGTGCCACTCCGACTTCTAACTGTTCCTTGGTTCTTGCCCTTATCAGGAGATCGTCCAAGTAAGGGATAATTAAGATGCCTTTTCTTCGTAGAAGAATCATCATTTCGGCCATTACCTTGGTAAAGACCCGAGGCGCCGTGGACAATCCAAACGGCAGCGTCTGAAACTGATAATGACAGTTTTGTACTACAAACCTGCGGTACCCTTGGTGAGAAGGATATATTGGGACGTGGAGATAAGCATCCTTGATGTCCAGCGACACCATATAGTCCCCCTCTTCCAGGTTCGCTATCACCGCTCTGAGTGACTCCATCTTGAATTTGAACCTTTTTATGTAAGTGTTCAAAGATTTTAGATTTAATATTGGTCTCACCGAGCCGTCC
The DNA here is from genome assembly GCF_028390025.1 of Pseudophryne corroboree. Classification (NCBI taxonomy): domain Eukaryota; kingdom Metazoa; phylum Chordata; class Amphibia; order Anura; family Myobatrachidae; genus Pseudophryne; species Pseudophryne corroboree. The sequence continues at coordinate 431,344,030 of NC_086449.1, read as the reverse complement.
GGCTTCGGTACCACAAATAGTGTGGAATAATACCCCTTCCCCTGTTGTAAGAGGGGTACCTTGATTATCACCTGCTGGGAGTACAGCTTGTGAATGGCTTCCAGAACTTCCTCCCTGTCGGAGGGAGACTTTGGTAAAGCAGACTTCAGGAACCGATGAGGAGGAAACGCCTCGAATTCCAGTTTGTACCCCTGTGATACTACCTGTAGAATCCAGGGATCCACTTGCGAGTGAGCCCACTGCGCGTTGAAATACTTGAGACGGGCCCCCACCGTGTCTGAGTCTGCTTGTAAAGCCCCAGCGTCATGCTGAAGACTTGGCAGAAGCAGGGGAGGGCTTCTGCTCCTGGGAAGCGGCTGCATGGTGCTGCCTTTTTCCTCTTCCTCTGCCCTTGGGCAGAAAAGAGTGACCTTTTGCTCGCTTGTACTTATGGGAACGAAAGGACTGAGTTTGAAAAGACTGTGTCTTTTTCTGTTGATGTGAAGTAACCTGGGGTAAAAAGGTGGATTTTCCAGCCGTTGCCGTGGCCACCAGGTCTGTTAGACCAGCCCCAAATAACTCCTCCCCCTTATACGGCAATACTTCCATGTGCCGTTTGGAATCTGCGTCCCCTGACCACTGTCTGGTCCATAATGCTCTTCTGGCAGAGATGGACATTGCGCTTACTCTTGATGCCAGGGTACAAATATCCCTCTGCGCATCACGCATATATAGCAATGCATCCTTTAAATGTTCTATAGTTAACAGAATATTGTCCCTATCCAGGGTATCAATATTCTCAGTCAGGGAATCCGCCCATGCGACTCCAGCACTGCACATCCAGGCTGATGCGATTGCTGGTCGCAGTATAACACCAGTATGTGTGTATATACTTTTCAGGATATTTTCCAGCCTCCTATCAGCTGGTTCTTTGAGGGTGGCCGTATCAGGGGACGGTAACGCTACTTGTTTAGATAAACGTGTGAGCGCCTTATCTACCCTAGGGGGTGTTTCCCACCGTGCCCTAACCTCTGGCGGGAAAGGGTATAGTGCTAATAACTTATTAGAAATTAGCTGTTTTTTATCGGGGGAAACCCACGCTTTATCACACACCTCATTTATTTCCTCAGACTCAGGAAAAACTATTGGCAGTTTTTTCACACCCCACATAATACCCGCCTTTGAGGTATTTGTAGTGTCAGAAAGGTTCAATGCCTCTTTCATTGCCGTGATCATGTAACGTGTGGCCCTACTGGACATTACGTTTGTCTCGTCACCGTCGACACTAGATTCAGTATCTGTATCTGGATCCGTGTCGACCCACTGAGGTAGCGGCCGTTTTAGGGCCCCTGAGGGTGTCTGAGACGCCTGAACAGGCACTAATTGATTTGCCGGCTTTCTCATGTCGTCAACAGTTTTTTGTAAATTGCTGACATTATCACTTAATTGCTTAAACACAATCATCCAGTCAGGTGTCGACTCCCTAGGGGGTGACATCACTAACACAGGCAACTGCTCCGCCTCCACCTCATTTTCCTCCTCATACATGTCGACACACGCGTACCGACACACAGCACACACACCGGGAATGCTCTGATAGAGGACAGGACCACACTTAGCCCTTTGGAGAGACAGAGGGAGAGTCTGCCAGCACACACCCAGCGCTATATATATACAGGGATAACCTTATATAAGTGTTAATCCCTTATAGCTGCTGTTAATCTAGTTATTTGCTGCCAAAATGCCCCCCCTTCTCTTTTTTACCCTGAATCAGATGCAGTACTGCAGGGGAGAATCAGGGAGCCGTCCTTCCAGCGGAGCTGTGAGGGAATAATGGCGCCAGTGTGCTGAGGAGATAGGCCCCGCCCCTTCACGACGTCCTTAACTCCCGCTTTTTTGTGTAAAATGGCAGGGGAAAAAATACATCCATATAGCCCTGGAGCTATATGTGATGTATTCCTTTTGCCAGCTAAGGTATATGTGTGTTATATTGCGTCTCAGGGCGCTCCCCCCCAGCGCCCTGCACCCTCAGTGACCGGAGTGTGAAGTGTGCTGAGAGCAATGGCGCACAGCTGCGGTGCTGTGCGCTACCTTAGTCTTGAAGACAGGATGTCTTCTGCCGCCGCTTTCACCGGACCTTCGTCTCTTCTGGCTCTGTAAGGGGGACGGCGGCGCGGCTCCGGTGACCCATCCAGGCTGAACCTGTGATCGTCCCTCTGGAGCTAACGTCCAGTAGCCTAAGAAGCCCAATCCACTCTGCACTCAGGTGAGTTCGCTTCTTCTCCCCTTAGTCCCACGATGCAGTGAGCCTGTTGCCAGCAGGACTCACTGAAAATAAAAAAACCTAACTAAACTTTTATTCTAAGCAGCTCTGGAGAGCTACCTAGTTTGCACCCTTCTCGGCCGGGCACAAAAATCTAACTGGCTTGGAGGAGGGTCATAGGGGGAGGAGCCAGTGCACACCACCTGATATCTCAAGCTTTTATTTTGTGCCCTGTCTCCTGCGGAGCCGCTATTCCCCATGGTCCTTACGGAGTCCCAGCATCCACTTAGGACGTTAGAGAAAATACATGAATACCTTCCCATAAACACTAGAAATCGTCATGATATGCAGAATAGCATGGATCTACAAGGACTGGAAATACTCAAGAGCACTACTTTTCTGTTTCCTGTAAGAGGACTTCATTGATTCCCTCAGGTTTCATTGCAATGGAAACATTTATTGATTATATACTGTAGTTTACCAGAATTGAATTGTGGTAGTGTGTGTATGTATGTATTGTAAGGGTTAAATTAGTTGCTTGCAAATCAAATATAACAAATATATGTGTTTTGAACCTTAAGCAGTTTATAGCAGATATGAGGGAGATGAGTCGCGATGCCAACAAGTTTTAGTAACTAGGAGGTGGGATGTTCCAGCCACACAACCTTGAGGGAACATTGATGACAGCTACAAGATACAACTCCCTAGACTAAAGGGCCCCATACACTAGTACGATTTTACACGATTTCATACAATTCCGATATATCCGTCTGATATATTGTATGAAATTGTATACAATCGTACGTGTTTTAGATCGTATCCAATCTGATGCGCGTCCCCGCGGCTGTCGGATAGGATCCCCTAGGTCGTTGGTGCTGCACTAATGATATATCGGAATTGGATGGAATCGTATGAAAAAGTGTGTTTTTGTGCATGTGATATATCGCATGCGATGTATCACAGGGAAGTTTGACTGGTATTCTCAGGACACTCCCAACCCCCGTAACCCTCTATCCAGCCCATCAGATATATCTCATGGTACAATTGTATGCCGTACGATATATTGCATGCAATGTATAGCGGCTTCATCAATCGCATGCGATATATCTTATGCAAAAATAGCACAAAAGTACCAAATCGTTTGGAATCACTCCCAGGAAGCTCCCAGGGGAGTTCAAGGGAAATTACAATGACTAAGGTTGTGAATAATATCACCACTGGTTGCTAATTCTATAGGACAATACTCAGTTCTGCTGGAGCCCTCTTTCACATTTTCCATCTTTGATCAATCACTACTTATCAAATTGTTCTTTTCTCTAGATCCACACCATCTCTGCTTTCCTTTACCAGGTTAAATGCCACAGGGCTCAGTCCTATGCCACCTGCTATACTCTATACCACAACTCTTGGAGAACTAATAAGCTCCATTGGATTTCAGTATTGTAGCTATGCAGACGATACACAAATGTATCTGTCCTCTCTTTACCTCTCACCAGGGTCTTTTTACTTAGCCTTGGAGAGAGATAAAGTACCAACAATGCAGCTCCTAACTGTCATTTTTTTTAAACACAGCCTGTGACATGGCAGTTGGGAGCTAATTGGCTTGAACTTAATCTCTCTCCACTTTATCTCTCTACAAGGCATAGTAAATAGATCACACCATGTGGTTTGCATCGCATTTTACCTTGGATGTTTGTTTGCCACCTTAAACTAAAAATAAATTCAAAATTACAAAAACTGAACTAATCATAAACCAACCTGACAACACAACAATAAACCCTAGCCCTCAAGACTACGTTGGTGTCATAATGGATTGAGAACTTTCCTTTGTTTCTCATATTTATTTTATACCCAATCTCTAAGACATACAGGGGGTAATTCTGAGTTGATCGCAGCAGGATTTTTTTGTTAGCAGTTGGGCAAAACCATGTGCTAAGAAACATTTTTAGAATTTTCATGCATCTCGTATAAAACAGCGCAAAACTTTAATCTGTGAACAACTACTTCCACCATTGATTACTGCAAGTTTGTATGAAAGCCTCAGAATATAAGCGGTACTGTAAGTGCAATTCAGTGGTGTTCAAAGTAAATATGATAGTGTAGGACTTGCAGCAATGAGGATGCTGTGACATGGCTTTAAATCTTTTATTAAAATATTAACTAATTTCTCATAAGTCCATACCCTGTGCGAAATAAGTCTTTGCTAGTACATTTAGGGTACAACATTTCTAAAACACGAGCACAAAGACATCATATATGCATGAGCAATGAAAAAAGCACCTATCAGCAAGATGTATGAATTTGTACTCAGCCAATAAGAAGCATTTAGGTAGAACTGGCGACCATCATCTTCACCACCTGCCTCCGGCATCAGCAAATGATACTGCTGTGACAGATGGATATACTTTTCTGTGTCAGTCTGCCTATATTTGCAATTACACAAACATTCACTTACTGTACTCGGTCTATGCTACTCCACCCCTTCTTTACCCAATCCTGCCTCTCCAGATACAGACGGGGCAAGCTTCTGATTCATGCATCTCTGCATATGTATACAATACAAAGTTCCCGGCACTCAAACAGCAAGCAGCAACAGCCACGGTGCCCTCCTCAACGGATATTAATGTAGGTAACAATAGAGGCGGCACTCTCTGGACTTGTAACAACAAACTGACACTGTACCACCACATACAGTACTAACGTTTCGGATAGTTTAATCCTTCATCAGAGTGCATATGTACATATTTATTTGCCCTCTTTTCTGGGGATGCACAGTACAATTTTGCATTTTTTACACTATACAGACTATTTAACTCAACTCTTAGGTGACAGGAACCACTAGGAGCTGACACTGAAATCAAACCAGTGTCTCCAGTAGCAGTGTCACTATAGTCACCATCCCCCTAATTTAAACATGTCCATTACAGAGAAACCTGCAACCTGCTGATTTTCTATACTAATGGCCAAAGGAAAGATATTTTGCCCATACTGGCCCACTCAGCCAAGAAATGCATGTGGATAGGGGGTAGGCTTTGCTCTACCAAAATAAACAATATGCTTTCACCCCTGATGTTTCAAATTGAGCAACTCTAAGCACATTATACCAAACAGTCATGCTGGCTACAGCCCTCTCCTCTTGAAAACAGTTTTAAAGGAAGAAAAGGGGGCTTTAATTTGTTAACATTCTTAAAAAAAATGTTACTCTCACCCTCTCATTCCTCAAGGTAAGCTTCAATGTCAGGATATTTTCACTGATGAGTATTTAAGTTGCAATGGCCACAACTATGCTCCAGAAAAGCACTGCGGCCAACACAACAGTTTGTGTATTAACTGCCAATGGGTCACTCACAGGACAAGTGAAGCGCTTGATACCACCCATGCGGTCCTGCTCAAAACCATTAGTGGCAAGCTGAAACCTTAGAAGGCTTTTTTTGTATGTGCTGAAGGGATGTGTTTTGGAGCTGGTGTTTTGCAGTACTATTTTTGGTGCCATCATTCAAAATAAGTCTATATTTAAATTAAAGCTGAGACTTTATTTACCATATACATGTATTGTGTCTTTACTTCAAAGGTACATTTGCTTATGAAATTTGTTGATATACAAAAGGGGTTGTGGGAATAAGATGAGTTGCATTTTCATATGCCACTAGAAAAGCGAGAGAAATGCTCATTAGACATGGCAGTCTTATGGAAGGCAACAAGGCATAATATATGCAGAATTTATTGTATTAAAAAGACTGGTGTCCATCAGTGGTTTTATTTGCTCTTCAAAGGCTGGCATTGTGGTGTAAAGTGTTACATGTATCGCAAGGTGTGTGCCAGTACACCTTGGATTTTCTAGTATTTCCAACAAAATCAGTTCAATTAAGGCTCTAGCCCAGTGGTTGCCAACTGGGGTACCGTGGCACCTGCTGTTGTGACTTGGGGCACGTGGAGGGGTGCCCTGGCTTGGTAGTCTAGGACCAATTAAAATGATTTATGGTCAATGTAATGGGCAAACCAGTGCTGGTGGCTTCCATCATAAAATATGTGGACAAACATAGTAAATCCTGTCCCTCACCACACAATAGAGCCTAAGATGACATATCAACAAAATGTACTTTTGGCCTAGGGGAGCTGTGAAAAAATGCTGATAATCTAGGGTGCCGTGATTCAAAAAAGTTTTGGAACCACGAGTCAAAAATATCTTCAAATGTGCCAGCTCCCACTAGCTAACCCCTCACTAACCCTAGTGTAAGCTCCAGTGTCCCCTAGCGGAATGAAAGAGAAAACTAAAATCTATAGTAAGTAACGTAAAAATCTCTTTGACTGGAAGGTTGTTAGGCACTGCTCCTGGGTCCACTGACATGGCAAGCACTGGATAGATATTGTTAAAATCATTAATACAATTAAGCATATTAGGAAAGTATGGAAAGTAAATTTTAAAAACGTTCAAATAATTTGAATTGAAAATGCAATCAGACCTTACCAGATGCACGTCTTGAGAATCTGCTTATCACTGGAGCTGAAAGAAATAAAATATATATGATTCATACTTATATATTATAAATAAGCACAATATACTGATATACTAATGTAAACATACATTTCTGATCTGTAGATAAATAAGAACTCTCATTTCATAACTACAGTTACCTAGTTGATAATGTCTACTGTGTACCTTTAATTTTGCAATTGATAATACATTTGAAGCATGTAATATTTTCCCCAAAAACTTTATTTATTATTTTGTTTTTTTATGTTACGTCTTATGTAACCACAAAAATTTAGGTGCACATATGTAATCTTTATTTAAAAAAAACGCCTTGTGCTTTATTTAACCAAAAGTGCTTATGGGACCTGATCAGTGCCGTTTCTAGCGGCGGGCGAGCCGTGCAACCGCACGGGGCGCCCGCCGCGGCACTTTAAGTGTTATTTCCTCCTCTCCTCCCTCTCCCCGAGCGCTCCAGCTCGAGGGGGCGGAGTTTCGCGAAATGACGCGTTTGCGTCGTGACGTCATGACGCAAACGCGTCATTCCACGAAGCCCCGCCCCCCGAGCAGGAGCGCTCGGGGAGAGGGAGGAGAGAAGCCTGGAAGGAGGCGGCGGCGGCGGCCGGCGCGAGGGACGTCCGGCGGCGGGATCCGAAGAGCGGAACATGTAAGTATATCTCTCTCTCTCCCCCTTCCTTCCCCCCCACCACTTGACACCTGCCTGCCACACTGGGGATACCTGCCTGCCACACTGGGGATACCTGCCTGCTGCACTGTGTAAAATGGGGACACCTGCCTGCCACGCTGTGTAAAATGGGGGCCTGCCACGCTGTGTAAAATGGGGGCCTGCCTGCCACGCTGTGTAAAATGGGGGCCTGCCTGCCGCACTGTGTAAAATGGGGACACCTGCCTCACTGTGTAAAATGGGGACACCTGCCTCACTGTGTAAAATGGGGACACCTGCCTGCCGCACTGTGTAAAATGGGGGCACCTGCCTGCCGCACTGTGTAAAATGGGGACACCTGTCTTCCGCACTGTGTAAAATGGGGACACCTGCCTGCCGCACTGTGTAAAATGGGCGCCTGCCTGCCGCACTATGTAAAATGGGGACACCTGCCTCACTGTGTAAAATGGGGACACCTGCCTCACTGTGTAAAATGGGGACACCTGCCTGCCGCACTGTGTAAAATGGGGACACCTGCCTGCCGCACTGTGTAAAATGGGGACACCTGCCTGCCGCACTGTGTAAAATGGGGATACCTGCCTGCGTACTGTGTAAAATGGGGATATCTGCCTTCCGCACTGTGTAAAATGGGGATACCTGCCTGCCACACTTTGTAAAATGGGGATATCTGCCTGCCGCGCTGTGTAAAATGGGGATATCTGCCTGCCGCACTGTGTAAAATGGGGATACCTGCCTGCGTACTGTGTAAAATGGGGATATCTGCCTGCTGCGCTCTGTAAAATGGGGACACCTGCCTGCCGCACTGTGTAAAATGGGGACAACTTGGCTGCTGTAATGTGTAAAATGGGGACTTTTTTTATTTTTTCCCCCCTGTGGTGGGCGTGATATCAGATGAGGCCACGCCTTGTCGGGAGCGCGCGCGCCTCCGGCGCGCGCAAACTTTTTCTTTTTATAGCTATATGGGGGGGCGCAATTTTTTTTATAGCAATGGGGGGGGGGGGGGGGGGCGCATTTTTAAATCTCGCACTGGGAGCCAAATTGTCTAGAAACGGCCCTGGACCTGATTCAGGTTTGTAGGCAACGCAGAAAAAAGCACTCAACTGGGCAAAACCATGTTGCACTGCAAGTGAGGAAGGTGTAACATGTGCAGATAAATTGAGATTTGGGTGGGTTATATTTTTTCTGTGCAGGGTAAATACTGGCTGCTTTTGCATGTCGCCCACAAATGTTAGCTTTATTTTTACACTGCAGTTTAGATTTCAGACCCAAATCTACGTTACATCTGCCCCATCTAAGTGCAGCATGGTGTTGCCTAGTTGTGTGCTTTTTTTTGCTTTGCTTACAAACCTGAATCAGGCCCAGTTACTCAACATCACATGTAAAAAATATCTTAAAAAAGGAAAGCAGAAGTATGCCAATTACATTCCTATCTATACTTATAATAAAGTTGTAATGGTTATGTCTGTACATAGAACTTTTGGAGATAAATGTAGGACTGTGTATGAACTATGGAGACATTTTTTCCCCCAGAATTTTTGTCTGTCTATTCATTCCGGCATCACGCAAAAACTACAGGATGAATTTAGATTGCGTATTCACTATTGTATAGCTTAGTCATCTATTAAGGAACTGAGGTATGTATTATCTTAATGTGACATCAGGGAGAGGATCAATAAAGGTAAAAACCAGACACGACACTCAGAGTATATACATATATGGAATACGTACAGGAAACCGAGAGACGGGATGCTGGCTGTCACTATACCGACAGCGGCATCCCGTCAACCAGAATCACGGCAGCGAGTCCCCTCGCCACGCTTCGGGATTCACATACTTTTGCCACTTACAGAAATGTGATATTGGATCATTTTTAAATAAAAAAATACGAGCTCATCTAATTTTTTTGTCTCATTTGTTTGATTTGGTTTTCTTTATTTACTTTTAGGACTCTGAGGCCGTTTTAGATCAAATTTCAACAGAAATATAGAAAATTCGGAAGGGTTCACAAACTTTCAATCACCACTGTATGCATATATAAATAATAGATATATATATCTCAAGATCTATTTCACAAGAAAATCCGACTATGAACCCTATTCAGATTGGATTGCAAAATTTGAGAAACGAAATTTGTTGCAACTGTATTTGGCCTACTGATACTGAAACAGCATTACATTTATTATTTGTTACTCACTAGCTCTCTGCTAACGTATTACAAATGGCTAAATGCATACACCCTGTACACCTTTCTTCAGAACCTACTGTATATGTAGTATGTAACTGCAAAATAGATGGACAAATATATATTGACTATTCACATTACCTAGTACACTTGTTTCTACCCTTTAGCTGCACCACAGTTCATGTATTTTGTATAGGTAATTATGGCATGCTAATAATATCAATTTACCCTTACAAAATCATCTCATGGTGGTTTACCTAACGCTCGCAAAGTGCTTAGCAACCTCCCCTCTACTGTGCCAAAAACCCTTGCTTCAATGCATGTGATACTGCCACTGCCACTGCCACTATGCAATACAGAGAAGCGGTGATTAGGCCATACGTCCTAATTCACATGGGACTCTCCTACAGAAATGAGGACAGATGGAATTATGACTGTAAATACAGGATATTGGTATTATTTGTCATTTATGGTGTATGTAACTCCTATACGTGGTAAATATATGTAACAAAATGTTTAGCAGTTGAAAAAAATAGCTTCAAAGAAGGAGAATGAGAAGTACTCAGTAAGAAAACAAACTAAGCAGGAGCAATTAACACAGGAACACAGAACAGAATATAGAATAAACAGCAGGGTGCTGTCAGTACGCTGTAATTAGTAATGCAGAGAAAACTGCACTAGCACTTAAATATGCCAAAGGTTACATTTAGATTTTCATAGTTTTGTAAGTGCATAACCCAAAAGGGCATCCGATTATCCCTTAAACCTACACAGGTGTTTGTGGCTTTTATCAACCTTAATTTAATATGAAGTATAAAAAAAACTGTGGGAAGCACATGGCACAGAGGTAAGTACTACTGCCACACAGGGATGGATCGCTGGATTGGACTGAAACCAGAGTGCTGTGTATTATGTTTATTAAATTAGACTATGTCACCCCTAAACCCCAGAAAACAAACTGATTTTCACGTTATTGTAGGCAGTGGAAAATGGATGGTGGCCTGTACTTTCAATGAGCGTGGACTACTCTTGTGAAGTCCATTCTTGTGACTACTCACCTCTTCTGTCTGGTCCTCCCTATCTGTAAACCACTTTGACTACTTGGTTGTAGGAAAACAAGCATTGTTACAGGTGAAGGGCATGTTAGCTTAGTCACTATGTCACTGGCCTAGGCTGAGGGTGTTGTGAACTCAGGGATTCTTCCGATGGTCGGGAAGAGGAACCACAACTGAGTTGGAGAAGGGAGGGCCTGATATAGGATCTCCTCATACAGGACGCTGACAGTGGAGTTCGATGAAACAAGAAAGAGCTTTATTGCAAAAGAAAACAACTTAAAGTGAAATGCCAACGGAATAAATGAAAGGAAAGTCCAGACCCACTGGAGGGTTAAGTGAGCAGTAATGGGGATGCTGGTAATTGAAGAAACTGTGGGTGATGTTGAAAGTCACTGATAACCTGTGGACCTTATGAATGATGATAATTAGCACGGATGGTAGAAGAACTTGTAAATGGTGACAGAGACGCTGATGATGTGAGTAACTGAGGTGCAGGGGTTTCAGACGCTTTGAATTTGTAGAACTTGAGAATGGAGACTGAGACGCTGTGGTTGTGAAGGATTGGAGTGCAGGGGTTTTAGACGCTATGGACCTGTAGAACTTGTGAACGGAGACTGAGACGCTGATGATGTGAGGATTTGAAATGAAGGGATTTGTGACGCTGTGGATCTGTAGAACTTGTGAACGGAGACTGAGACGCTGATGAAGTGAGGAATTGAAGTGCAGGGGTTTCTGACGCTGTGGATCTGTAGAACTTGAGAACGGAGACTGAGACGCTGATGAAGTGAGTAAATTGAAGTGCAGGGGTTTCTGACGCTGTGGATCTGTAGAACTTGAGAACGGAGACTGAGACGCTGATGAAGTGAGGAATTGAAGTGCAGGGGTTTTAGACGCTGTTGGACTATGGAACTTGTGAACGGAGACTTGAGACGCTGATTCCTAGGAGCACGGATGACTGGAACGCAGGAAGGTTACGGGTCGCTGAATACACTGAAGCTGGAGCAGTGAACTGTCATGGCGGCGCCCATGCCCCGGAGAACCGCCGGTAGCCGCGCCAACCAGACGCCGGAGCCCGTGGCCCACCGAAGGCAGAGGCCGCAACACCGACCAGCAGGCACGCAGGGGTAAGCGCGGCGAACGCCGCCTCTGGTGTGTGACACACTATAGTTAACCACTGGGGTAATAAGCTCATAATCCCACAAATGGAAAATATGTGTTTGTTTGCAACCAAAAGGCTTGTATACATATTCTGCCTGTGATCCTTACTACCTGTTTTGCTTCAATGTTATTAGGTTTATTATGGTATTTTTACAATGTTTCCTGTGTCTATGAAACACTTTGAAAATATAAAAACATAATAAAAAAATATTTCTCCATACGGACTCCTAAATCATTAATCAAACTATATTTAAACACCCTAACTGCTACAAACAGGTGGCCTTTTCTGGCATAGTACAGTATATAACATTTTAAAGAGAGGGAAGACAAAAAATACAATAGGAAAATAAAACAATTATTTTGCAGTGAAAATAAACTGAGACTTAAATTTAGAACAAATATGTGTATTTTTGGTGTACTATAAGGAATCTGGTCCAATAAAAATCTGACTGCTTATAATGCAGAGAACATGCAAATTGTAAACTGGTAACATATGGCTTGACATAAGCTTCTCTGAAAAGGAAAGTGGATATGTACAAAGATGCCACTCAGAAAGCTAAACACATAGGATCAGCTGTCGGTAACAGATATATTTTTTACATGAAAAATATTACATTTCACAAACCAAAGTAAAAGCAAGACAAACAAAATAGGATATGTCATGTTATACATTATTTGTGGTCAAATATCTATCTATCTACATATTTATCTACATATATACATATATATATATATATATATATATACCCACACACACACACACATACAATCTATATCTATATATCTCTACCTCTCTCTCTCTATATATATTTTTGAGAGAATCAACAACAATATGTATAGATCTAAATGTGCATGGCCTTAAAAATAAGTCTAGATACATATTTGAAGTATTACCTGACAGGATTAAACATTATTTAAGTATGAAAGCCAGTAGAAAAAAGTCGCTAGTCACTAATCCAAGTAAAGGATAGAATTCCTCTCTTTATTGGTACAGGTACTGGGAAACATTGCTATGTATTAGAAAAGTTGATCAATTGTGTTTTATTGCTTTCTAACATGAACAATCCAAAGTTATTAGGCTTTGATATGATTTATTTACAATAAAACAAAATTTTGTAGTCGCAACATAATAAAAAAATAAAGGTGTTGTTTTCTTTTTAATTTGTTTAAACCCTGTTTTTTGGCAAATTAATGTACGTATTTCGGAATATTTGGATATGGGATACTCAACCTGTAGTATGCTGTATGTATAATAATGCTAGCTGGAGAGACAAAACACAGCCCTTATGTAGAGTACAGCATATGGCTGCATAGAAGCCAAGTGGTAGCTCACCTGTTATATGGACTCAAGGCGACATTTGTCCTTTAATATTTGTTTCTGTAAAAGGAATGACTCAAACAGCATGGGGAAGAACAGCAAAGGGGAGTAAGCAGACAAATTTACCCAATACTTCCCGCCTCACACCACATCAGACTTAATACGGCAACAGTCCACCTCCTGGTCAGACTAAGACTTTTTATTTGTGAAGCCAAAACCACTTCAAAACCAGCTGAACTCAAACAGGGACCAGATCCAGATCTCAGAGCATTACTGCAAGAATTCCATTTGATTATTTAAAATGAATGTAAAGGTATGCTGGCAGGCATTCAGACAGTATTAGCAGAAGTTTCAGAGATGGAAAACACCTTCATTGCCAGATGTGAGTACTTATAAACTAGTCTACTGTAAAGGTGATTACCTGAAAGCACTGACCTGGCGTTACCTTACGGGCTATACTACCTCCATAATAAAAATACTATTTCCACGAGTCCTAAAGCAAGAGAAACAACCTAGCCACAGTTATTACCAGGCCAAGCAGGTAAGCAGTGTGACAGATTTCAGCAGACAATTGCCTAGTACCACTTTTATAGACAAAACATGTATTTATGAAGGCCACACCACAGACCTGAAATAGACAGCAGCCAATTTCCTCCACTGCAAGAAAATTTGTTCCCATCAGACATATTATTAGACTATAATATTCCTTACCATGGGAGATTCTTCATGAAACTCATACTTCACCACAAAGGAACCCAATCTATCACAGCGGACCCTTAGACATGTGCCAACAGCTACAGAATCGTAATATAGAAACCAGAAATAGCAGGTATCCTGCCTAAGAAACAACAAAAGTAGATATGCAAGGAGGGATTCTACTCTGTTCGACCATCACTGAATTCAAGCACCTCAAAGCAGAGATGTTTTTTTTTTCCATACAAATAGGTCAAATATGTTCTTGTAAATACTCAACATGTGATGTACCAAATTCTGGGTCAATACTATTCATCCTGCTCAGATTCTATTCTCTATAAATTTTAAAACGGCTCCTTTGGTCCCTACATTAGAGACTTCCATATAATACACTGTATATAGTACTTTGTCACATTAGGCTTGTAGTGTTTGTTGCTTGTAGCAACCATTTATTTCTGATTACCCTTTACAGATCACACCTGTCTATATAATAACACAGACTGGCATGTCCTTAGATGGGCATGTGCATTCTGAACGGAGGTGCATGCGATGGCTGCTTACCCCCTCCCTTCGCTAACAGCTTCCACCACAGTGTAGGGAAAAACAGTGCAACAGTTGCTGCTGTCAAATGTAATGTTGCCAGCACCTAATGCCCCTGAAATAGTTCTGTAGTGAAGTGCTGTCAGTAATTACTTACCTGCACTCTTCTTCTTTTCATGATTCAATGCAATCCATTGGCTAAAATAATAATTAAAAAAAGGAAAAAACCTCCACTAAAACAACATCTTCTGCTTACATTGAGTTACTGATGTGAAGTTAATGCCCAGGTGCCTGCCTACTTAATACCAGTCATTCGAAGGCTGTCTCTCAAATGTAGCATAAACCAGCACACTAAACAAAACTCGAAACAGATAACATGTAACTAAAAATATTTAAAATTTACTGTGTTCTCCGGTTTATAGCATATATTCCTATATGCGTCGGCACGAAGAAACGTATCTTTGAGGGAACTAGTAATAAAAGTGTGCACTTCCTATGTGCTAGCAGGATTGTGAATCTGCTTCTCAGAAACATCATGACATCAGTATTGAAGACACGGCTGTGACTTAATTACATGGGATTAGTGTCACAGGAACTTCTGCCCACACCAATGGCTACTTTAATTAACGCTTAAGACACCTAGTCACCTAGCAGTTTTTTTCTGAAGTATGATGGTGTTAATCAGTGCCGTAACTAGACATTTTAGCGCTGTGTGCAAGAAACAACATTGGCACCCCACTATATACAAAAAAGGGGCCAGTGCGCGCCTTAGGCACGCACACCAAAAATATAAGGGCGTGACTTCATAGGGAAGGGGCGTGGCCACATAGCTCTCTTTTATACATTACGGCAGGCAGAGCTCCCTTTTACACATTATGGTAGGCAGAGCTCCCTTTTACACATTACGGCAGGCTGAGTCCCCCTTTTACACATTACAGCAGGCAGAGTCCCCCTTTTAGACATTATGGCAGACAGAGTCCCCCTTTTAAACATTATGGCAGACAGAGTCCCCCTTTTACACATTAGGCAGGTAGAGTCCCCCTTTTTTTACACATTACGGCAGGCAGAGTCCCCCTTTTTTACACATTATGGCAGGTGGTCCCCCTTTTTTCACATTATGGCAGGTAGTCCCCCTTTTTTTATGCATTATGGCAGGCAGTCCCCCTTTTTAACACATTATGGCAGGAAGTCCCCTTTTAATACATTAAGCAGGCAGAGTCTCCCTTTTTACACATGATGGCAGGCAGTCCCGCCTTTTTATACATTATGGCAGGCAGTCCCCCTTTTTGTATTATGGCAGGCAGTCCCCCTATTTTACACACTATGGAAGGGGCGGGGGGTGAGAGAGAGAGAGAGGGAGGGAGAGACTGATTCACCTGACCTGCGACGATCCGGCATGCCTCTCCTGTCCACTTCCTGCCCTACGCTGCACTCTTTGCAGCGCAGGGCATTGTGGATGAGCTGCCGACGGGCTGGGAGAGATGTCATCTCTCCCAGCACACGAGGCGGAAACGGACAGAGCAGGGATGTGAGCGGGGATGAGCTGCAGCACTGCCCGGCTACCTATGTGAGAGGTAGCCGGGCAATGCAGCTGGACGACGGGCGCGCTGGGTGGTGAAGGCGGGGGGAGGTGGGCCGACCCCACAGTCCGGCGGCGGAGGGGCCAGGTGGGTGTACAGGTGGTCCCGCGCCTTCAGCGCATCTGCGCTGTATGCCAGGCACCACTGGAACACACCTAGTTACGGCCCTGGTGTTAACAACTGTGCATTACAATTAACTCGTAGCCGACTACTTACACATGTAACCATCTTCAATGTGTACTAGAAGAGGAAAGCACCTCTTCTTATTAGTGGTGTCGTTCTTCTTAGTGCATAGTGACAAACTGAGACATACAGTACTGACCTTTGCACGATAAGCATCATTCAAAAAAGTAATTTCTTTGTTACACTAAGATTTGTATTTTTTCCCATGATAGCATTTGGCAGGACTGTAATATACATTCAGTTATCACTGAAATTGTATATCTATATCTTGACT
Organism: Pseudophryne corroboree; assembly: GCF_028390025.1. NCBI lineage: Eukaryota > Metazoa > Chordata > Amphibia > Anura > Myobatrachidae > Pseudophryne > Pseudophryne corroboree. The sequence continues at coordinate 431,327,649 of NC_086449.1, read as the reverse complement.
TTAATGTAAAGTTAATGAAAATCTTTCTTTGGGCTGTAAAATGACTGCAGCACAGAGCAGCCTTCTTTCCAGTTGTTGTATTCTCTCATCTGAAACAGCTAAGGTGCAACTGTAGCCTTCCCTGAATCCCCTTAATTGCCACAGCAAAATGATGATTGCCGACAATGCTGAGGACACGGGGTCATTGGGCGTATGCCATTTTAGTTGCACAAAAACACTTGAATCTTGCCTTATATTTGTAATGGAAAACAATTTTCTCCATTAAACTGCACTTTGTCAGAAAAACAAGTTTTAAGTTTCACAATATTAAAGTAGAAAAACCTTTAAGACTCCCAAACTGCCACAAAGGCAGTCTAGTCTGGCTGACTCCCCACACTCATGATTTATTTAGGCGGATATCAGCAGCATTACAGAAAAAAGTTTTACTTAATATTAATGGTGTGGTGACTATTAAAACATGGTAGGAGGTTAGACTTGCTACATTTTATTTTAAAATCCTTTTTATGTAATGGGCAGGGATCTTAGAGACTTCTGCCCATTATACTGGGATGACTTATTACTTACCCTAGCTTCCACAATACAGGTGTAGAGAATAGCACCGTCACGTTTCAGTATGGGTCTGGTAGTCTCTGGGAGGGGTCGCTTTCTGTCTTTTTTGTACCTCTCAGGCTTCGATATATACTCTTCGATATATACTATATGGACAAAAGTGTCATGCTCCGGGAGCGGCAGCCGCTGCGCTTACCCCTGGGGGTGCGCTGGGTCTCCTGGTGGTCTCCCCCTCCGTTGGGCTCCGGGTCCCGGATTCCTGTTGGAGCTGCTCCCGGCGGTCTCCCGGTGCGTGGGCGCCGCCATTTCACTCGGCGTCCACATGGGTGCGGTGGGCGGGTGACGTCACCAGCTCCCTCCGCCAATCAGTGGAAGGCGGGAGGTTCAAAAGCAGATGCCGGGCAGAGTCCCGGCGCCTGAGTATTGTCTCTGCACAGCTACCCCCAGGCTCACGCTGCAGTACAGGAAAGGAGTGTTCCCAGCTCTCTGTGTTCCAGTTCCTCCAGCGTTCTGTGTGTCTCTCAGCTAAACAGTCTCCAGCGTTTCCAACGTTCAGTGTGTCTCTCAGCTCACAGACTCCAGTGCTTCCAGCGTTCAGTGTGTCTCACAGCTCACAGACTCCAGTGCTTCTGTGAGAGGTGGTGGGGGGCCTGCGAGTGCGTGTGGTGGTGCCTGCTGCCGTGCAGGTGTAGACTCGGTACTCACCAGGCGCCGCTCGCTCTCACCTTCAGGTACCGGAACCCTCAACGGACCTGGAAATCTTCACTCGGATCCGGACACGGCGATTCCCTCTCGGAGCTGACCGACGACCGAGCTGAGGAGAGAATGGTCTACATTAAAGGGGGTATCGACCCTGCTTCCGGTGGAACAGGGGATACCCCAGGGGTGGCTGCGACCTTCACCGGCTGGGTGAATGGTCATCACCGGCACAAAGCCTCAGCTACCCAGCTTTCACACACTCGCGCTTTCGCACGTAGTGTGATGAAAGGGATTCTCACGTCCGTGAGCAATACTAACTCCGGCGCTCGGGGACAAACAAGGGACAGACGTACACGGATGCTACTCACCGTCACAAGTCTTGTACTCCGATCTTCTCCACTTACAGGTCCCTGTAAGGAGGCAAAGAGAAACAGCCGTACAGGGCCTAACTCTACCCTAGTGTCACACCCTATACTATCTACAACAGCGGAGCCCTCAAACTAGCTCTGTGGGTGTGGTGCAACACAACTATGCACAACTTACACAACACATACACTTTGCCCTGCACGGTAACAACATATATCACACTATCGGAGTTACAACATAAAACGGTGCTGTCCCTTTTCTACCCGACTCAGAACACCCAGTAGTGGGGACCGCACAGCTCACCCACCTACCGTACTCTCAGGGTGGCCTGAGCCTAACGCCCAGTGCCACCTTTACTCACCTCGGGGAAAACACTGCTTCGATGGGCCTAGCGCCCCCTAACTGCACACAGGCCGGAGGCCTGACTTCGCCCACGGGCCTAGCGCCCGCCTAACTTGCTGCCCGTTGGGTGACCTGGGCCTTGTGCCCAGGGTCACCTTATCTGTACCTACTGGCCAAAATACGCTAGGGCCTAATGCCCTCTATCGCCCACAGGCCTATTGCCTGATTTGTCCCCCGGGCCTAGTGCCCGCCTAACTGGTGCCGCAGGGGTGGGGTGGCTTGGGCCTAATGCCCAAACCACCTAATCAGACAAATGACCCCCAATCTCCTAACTGCGCCACAGGCCTAGTGCCTGACTTGTGCCCTCGGGCCTAATGCCCGTCCCTGGTGGTCGAGGGAGGAAAAGGGGAGGGGGCAGGATGCCTCACTGAGGCCTTACCTAACCCGGGGGCCTCCGGCACCGTCTTCTGCCGCTGACCCGTCCTGGCCAGCGGCGCCGGCGTCTCTCCTCCGCGTCCAGCCGCCGCTGGACATCTTCTCTTCCGATCCCGACCGATGACCTCCTCCGGCTCCTCCTTGCGGCGTCTGGATCTTCTGCGCTCCGGCGCGCCGACCTCCGTCCGCGCTGCTCCCGCCCGTCTTCTTCCTTCTGCCACGCGATCCTCTTCCTCGCGCTCCTGCGCGCGGGCTCTTCCTCTTCGCCGCTCTTCGGCGCGGCCTCCTTTACGAACGGCTCCCGCCCGGCGTCTGACGTCAGACGCCGGGGGCGGGGCCTATGACGCGGCGAGCGCCGATTGGCTCGCCGCGTCACTCTCCGATTGGCTGCCGCTCCGGGAGCCGCGATTGGCTCCCGGAGGGCGCCAAGATTTAAATGCCCCCGCAGTCTCTGGTCCGGTGCAGGGAAAAAGGTAATCCCTGCACCGGACACCCGCCGCCACGCACCAAGCGCTGGGGACAGACAAGCTGCCCCAGCGCTGTCCCCAGCTAGGGACGGCAACATGGATGTGCCCACAGGGCACATCCTTACACTTCCAGCGTTCAGTGTGTCTCACAGCTCACAGACTCCAGTGCTTCCAGCGTTCAGTGTGTCTCACAGCTCACAGACTTCAGTGCTTCCAGCGTTCAGTGTGTCTCACAGCTCACAGACTCCAGTGCTTCCAGCGTTCAGTGTGTCTCACAGCTCACAGACTCCAGTGCTTCCAGCGTTCAGTGTGTCTCACAGCTCACAGATTCTAGTGCTTCCAGCGTTCTGTGTCTCTCAGCTAAACAGACTCCAGTGTTTATAACATTCAGTGTCTCACAGTTCACAGACTCCAGTGCTTCCAGCGTTCTGTGTCTCTCAGCTAAACAGACTCCAGTGCTTCCAGTATTCAGTGTGTCTCACAGCTCACGTACTCCTGAGTTCTTCAGCATCGCTCACAAGTATCTTTAATTCTGTGTTCATCAGCATCGCTCACAAGTCATCTGTCATTCTGTGTTCTTCAGCATCGGTCGCAGATAATCTCTCACTCTGTGTTCTTCAGCATCGCTCACAAGTCACCTTTCATTCTGTGTTCATTAGCATCGCTCACAAGTCATCTTTCATTCTGTGTTCTTCAGCATCGCTGACAAGTTATCTATCATTCAGTGTTCTTCAGCATCGTTCACGAATTATCTTTTACTCTGAGTTCTTCAGCATCGCTCACAAGTTATCTTTTACTCCGAGTTCTTCAGTATCCCTCACAAGTCATCTTTCATTCAGTGCACTCTGCATCGTTCACAAACTTTAGTTGTCTCGTAATCCTGCATGAGGAAGTCCTACATTTGGCCGTCTCTACTTCGACCCAGCTACGGTTCCTCTTCCCAACCATCGGAAGAACCCCCGAGTTCCCAACACTTTCAACCCAGGTCCGTGACAAAAAGTATTTGGCCACACCTGTTAATTATTGAATTCAGGTGTTTCAATCAGACCCGTTGCCAAAGGTGTATAAAACTAAGCACCTAGTCATCCAGTCTTCATTTGCAAACATTTGTAATACAAAATGAGTCGTTCTGAAGAGCTCACTGACTTCAAGCGTGGTACTGTGATAGGATGCCTCTTTTGTAATAAGACGGTTTGTGAAATTTCATCCCTGCTGGATATTCCACGGTCAACTTTAAGTGATATTTTTTAGAAAGTGGAAGCGTTTAGGAAAAACAGCAACTCAGCTATGATTCGGAAGACCACGTAAAATCACAGGGAAGGGTCATCAACTGCTAAGGTGCATGGTACGTAAAAGTCCATAGCTTAAGAGTTCCAAACTTCCACTGGCATTAATGTAAGCACAAAAACTGTGCAGCGGGAGATTAATGGAATGGGTTTCCATGGCCAAACAGCTGCATGCAAGCCTCACATCACCAAGTCCAATGGCAAGTGTTGGATGCAGTGGTGTAAAGCACACCAACACTGGACTGTGGAGCACTGTAAACGTGTTCTGTGGAGTGACGAATCATGCTTCTCTGTTTGGCAGATTAGGAGCTTCTGGGTTTGACGGATGCCGTGAGAACGTTACCTGCCTGACTGCAACTGTGAAGTTTGTTTGAGGAGGGATAATGGTATGGGGCTGTTTTTAGGGTCTGGGCTGGGCCCCTTATCTCCAGTGAAGGGCATTCTTAATGCTGCAGCATAACAAGACATTTTGAACAATACTATACTTCCATCTTTGTGGTAACAGTTTGGGGAAGGCCCTTTTCTATTTCAACTTGATTGTTCTCCAGTGCACAAATCAAGGACTATAAAGACATTAGTTCGGTGTGGAAGAACTTGACAGGCCCGCACAGAGCCCTGATTTCACCTCCATTGAGCACCTGTGGGATGAACTAGAACGGAGATTGCGAGCCAGGCCTTCTTGTCCAACATCAGTGCCTGACCTCATAAATACACAACAGAATAAATGGGGAGAAATTCCCACAGAAACACTCCAAAATCTTGTGGAAAGTGTTACAAGAAGAGTGGAAGCTGTTGTAGCTGCAAAGAGGAACAACTCCATATTAAAGTATATGTATTGAATACAATGTCATTACAGTCCCTGCTGGTGTAATAGTCAGACATCGGGAATACTTTTGTCCATATAATGTAGCAGTGTCTACCGCTATAGGCACACAATGGGACAAAATATGTATTTGTGCTACAGTGCCTACTTTTGGCCTTTGCAAATTATTCCAGTTGTTTTTGTAGTAATTATCCACCCAGGAATGTTTCAACAAAAAGTTTATAAGTCTATAAAAACTTTTACATGGATGCTAACAGCATTAGAAAAATTATTGAAAAGCATGTCCCTATTTTAAAGGCAGATCAAGTTCTTTGTCCATCAATAGATAAGAATACAGAAGTCACATTCAGGAAAATGTAAAACGAAAACTAGCTGCCAGTCTATATAAAAAGAAAGCTAATGGATTAAAATGACCACGCTCTGCTTCTTGTTCCCCCTTGTCGGTTTATGTACGCCACCGCCGTGGCATTGTCCGATTGAACCTGGAGAGCCTGACCCTTCAGGAGATGGGAGGCTTGTAGAAGAGCATTGTAAACTGCCCTGAGTTCAAGGATGTTTATTGGTAAAGTCGATTCCAGAACTGACCACAACCCTTGGAACTGGACCCCAAATCTCAGAGGCTGGCATCCGTTGTCAGTAGAATCCATGGGTGGATATTGAAACATCTGCCTTCTACCAGGTGAGGAAGTTGAAGCCACCATAATAGAGAAATCCGGGCTTTCGGAAAGAGGGTCATTTCCTCATGCATATGTAGGTGAGAACCCGACCACTTGTCCAGCAGATCCAGTTGAAATGGCCGGGCATGAAACCTGCTGTAAAAACAATGGTCACCAGCGCTTAGTTGCTTATAAAGTGTATATCACTAGACTAATCAATAAAACTTAGGACGGTAGGTTATGTTAAATGTGTTACATTTAATAGAAATATTCACGTAAAAGCACAGATGTCATTAAGACACAATCATTAAAATCAGAAAACATTCAAATGTCGTGACACATTTACATATATATCTCCTCAATAAGGAATTATATCATACCCCGGCTAGGACTTTCTCCGGAAATAAGTCCACACTGATTGGTTGGAGAAAATGTACAAACGGTGGAGTTCGATTAGATCCCTTATTAAGCACAATGGTGCAAGCAATTTTAAGCAGATAGGGGTGACTCCAGTTCCTCCACAGGGGGTGATGTCCAAGGGAAAAGCTGTCCAATTTGTGCCGTGTAGGTAGAGCTGAATGGAATATCCAAGGATATTGAGGGGATTTGGATGGTGTGCCCGACAATCTCAACCTGCCATATTGGATTGCCTTGTAAGCAGCCACCATCTTGCCCAGTAATCTGATGCAAAGATGGATAGACACCCTGCGAGGACTGAGTACCGAGCGGACCAAAGCCTGGATAGCCGAGGCCTTGTCCATCGGGAGAAAAAAACTGTGTCCAGTATCATTCCCAAGAACTGAAGACACTGGGTCGGTTGCAGGTGAGATTTCTGGAAATTCAGGATCTACCCATGATCCGTGAGAAGGCGAGTTGTCAGATCGATGCAGTGTAGCAGACGTTCCCTGAACACATCCTTGATTAGGAGATCGTCCGAGTAGGGGACTATGTTGACTCCCATCATGCGCAGTTGCAGCATCATCTCCACCATGACCTTGGTGAAGACCCTCGGAGCTGTGGATAATTCGAAGGGTAAGGCCTGAAACTGGAAATGGTCGTCCAAGATGGCAAACCTGAGGTAAGCCTGATGAGGAGGCCATACGGGAATGTGAAGGTAAGCATCCTTGACATCCAGAGACACTGGGAACTCCCCCTCCTCCAGAGTGGACACCACCGCCCTCAGGGACTCCATCTTGAATTTGAACACCCGCAGATACGGGTTGTGAGACTTCAGATGGGGCACACCGAACCGTCTGGTTTGGGAAAGACAAAAAGACTGGAGTAAAAACCCCTTTTGCATAAAGGAGGAAGCACCGGAACTACCACCCCTGTCTGCAAGAGTTTTTGAATAGCCTCTTGCAAAGTAACTTTTGCTGCCAGTAAAGCTGGTAAGCCCGACTTGAAAAACCTGTGAGGAGGTAGTGTTTGGAATTCCAGCCGAAATCCATGGGAAATGAGATCCCTCACCCAAGGATCCTGGCAGGACTCTGCCCGCACATGGGCGAAGTGTTGAAGGCGAGCACCTACCTGAAAATTACCTTGTCGCTGGGGCCAACCGTCATGCGGAAGGTTTAGCGGCAGTTGATCCGGTGGTCTGTTCCAGGGAGACAGCAGGTGTAGGTTTATGGGACTTACTACGAGATCCTCTGGGAATGACGGAGACCCCTCGGCCCCTGCCTCTGAACCTTGCCACATGAAAGGACTGCAAGGAGGGTCCGGTGTAAGAACGTCTAGCAGGTGGCGCAGCTGACAGCAGATAGGTAGACTTACCCGCCGTTGCCTGGGAGATCCACTTATTCAATTCGTCTCCAAACAAGGCACCACCTGTAAAGTGAAGATTTACTACACCCTTTTTGGAATCAGCGTCCGCCGTCCATTGACGTACACAGAGCTCTGCGCGCTGAGACCGCCACAGCCCTGGAGATCCACCCACAAACTATTGTGGGGCGCTGTGCAGCGCCTGCTGCCGTATAAATGGCCTTGAGCGTTGTCTCAATTTTTACGGTCAGCAGGTTCCTTCAGGGATACAGCCCCAGGGACAGGCAGTACCAATTTTTTGACAGTCTGGATACAGAGGTATGGACTGACAGGGGTTTTTCCCAGACCTCCCTATCATCCGTTGGAAGGGGAAAGGTAGATAAAACCTTTTTAAAAATTTTTTATTAGGATTTAACCAAGCCTCCCTGGCTAGGGAGTTTAACTCCTTAGACACCGGAAAAGTAGCTGAACTCTTGGGTCTTACATTAAAGTATAACTCATCTTGTTCCGCCTCCAGGTCCGGTATGTGAAGGACCTCTCTCATGGCAAAAATGAGGGCCTCCACCCCAGGGGACAGAGAGCTGTCCTCGTCCATATCATCATCATCATCATCATCATCCACATCTGGCTGATCAGAACCAGAATAGGACTGTAAAACCTGTGGCAGTGAGCGTTTGTGTGAAGCCACTAGAGGGGGCTGCGAAGCCTTCCTGGAATCTGTTGCCTTAGCTACACAATGAATTGAGTGTTTTAACACCTGTCTCTCCCTTTTAGCTGCAGCCAGTTCAGAATTGACATTGTGAATTATGCTCCTAAAGCTGTCCAACCAGTCAGGTGCCTGTGAGCTGGACCCTTGAAGAGACAAGGAACATTGCTCACACATGAGAGACCCCGCGGAAGACGGGGTAGAAATTACAAGCAGCACACATAACCAAGTCTTCAGACATTATACAGTAAACAACAGTGCAGCCCTTTGCCCAACACCCCACACAGACCCTAGAGAGCCCTTTGGAGTGACACTGAGGAGCGGACCCAGCACACAGAACACAGCAGCACAATGTGTGAAAAACGGTGTATGTAAAATCAGTGCAGTATATGACCCACTGGTACCAGTTCAGACAGTCTGCAACAGCGTGGGTCCTGGAGATGCAGTGTGCACGCAGCCTTGATGATCCGCAGCAGCAGGAAAATGGCACCTTCCCGCTGCTGGTCCCGCTCCGGGAAGCCCCGCCCCTTGCAATAGCACGCGATCCCTGATAAGATTATACTGGCCACAAGTGTAAAGCACCATGGAAATGTCATTTAAGTCCACACAAAGCATTAGCTGACAGTGAGCACTGCGGGGCAATAGCCCTGAGCAAGCTCCGTCCATGGCGGGCACCACAGCTCTGGGCCCGTGACCGCAGCGTGACATGCCGCCAAACTGCACCGGAGACCCGTTAGCCGGGACCCCGGTGTAACACTCACCGTACCTGGTCTTCGGCATCTGTTAGAGCTAGAGATGAGCGCCGGAAATTTTTCGGGTTTTGTGTTTTGGTTTTGGGTTCGGTTCCGCGGCCGTGTTTTGGGTTCGACCGCGTTTTGGCAAAACCTCACCGAATTTTTTTTGTCGGATTCGGGTGTGTTTTGGATTCGGGTGTTTTTTTAAAAAAACCCTAAAAAACAGCTTAAATCATAGAATTTGGGGGTAATTTTGATCCCAAAGTATTATTAACCTCAAAAAACATAATTTACACTCATTTTCAGCCTATTCTGAACACATCACACCTCACAATATTATTTTTAGTCCTAAAATTTGCACCGAGGTCGCTGTGTGAGTAAGATAAGCGACCCTAGTGGCCGACACAAACACCGGGCCCATCTAGGAGTGGCACTGCAGTGTCACGCAGGATGGCCCTTCCAAAAAACCCTCCCCAAACAGCACATGACGCAAAGAAAAAAAGAGGCGCAATGAGGTAGCTGACTGTGTGAGTAAGATTAGCGACCCTAGTGGCCGACACAAACACCGGGCACATCTAGGAGTGGCACTGCAGTGTCACGCAGGATGTCCCTTCCAAAAAACCCTCCCCAAACAGCACATGACGCAAAGAAAAAAAGAGGCGCAATGAGGTAGCTGTGTGAGTAAGATTAGCGACCCTAGTGGCCGACACAAACACCGGGCCCATCTAGGAGTGGCACTGCAGTGTCACGCAGGATGTCCCTTCCAAAAAACCCTCCCCAATCAGCACATGATGCAAAGAAAAAGAAAAGAAAAAAGAGGTGCAAGATGGAATTATCCTTGGGCCCTCCCACCCACCCTTATGTTGTATAAACAAAACAGGACATGCACACTTTAACCAACCCATCATTTCAGTGACAGGGTCTGCCACACGACTGTGACTGATATGACGGGTTGGTTTGGACCCCCCCCAAAAAAGAAGCAATTAATCTCTCCTTGCACAAACTGGCTCTACAGAGGCAAGATGTCCACCTCATCTTCACCCTCCGATATATCACCGTGTACATCCCCCTCCTCACAGATTATCAATTCGTCCCCACTGGAATCCACCATCTCAGCTCCCTGTGTACTTTGTGGAGGCAATTGCTGCTGGTCAATGTCTCCGCGGAGGAATTGATTATAATTCATTTTAATGAACATCATCTTCTCCACATTTTCTGGATGTAACCTCGTACGCCGATTGCTGACAAGGTGAGCGGCGGCACTAAACACTCTTTCGGAGTACACACTTGTGGGAGGGCAACTTAGGTAGAATAAAGCCAGTTTGTGCAAGGGCCTCCAAATTGCCTCTTTTTCCTGCCAGTATAAGTACGGACTGTGTGACGTGCCTACTTGGATGCGGTCACTCATATAATCCTCCACCATTCTATCAATGTTGAGAGAATCATATGCAGTGACAGTAGACGACATGTCCGTAATCGTTGTCAGGTCCTTCAGTCCGGACCAGATGTCAGCATCAGCAGTCGCTCCAGACTGCCCTGCATCACCGCCAGCGGGTGGGCTCGGAATTCTGAGCCTTTTCCTCGCACCCCCAGTTGCGGGAGAATGTGAAGGAGGAGATGTTGACAGGTCGCGTTCCGCTTGACTTGACAATTTTGTCACCAGCAGGTCTTTCAACCCCAGCAGACCTGTGTCTGCCGGAAAGAGAGATCCAAGGTAGGCTTTAAATCTAGGATCGAGCACGGTGGCCAAAATGTAGTGCTCTGATTTCAACAGATTGACCACCCGTGAATCCTTGTTAAGCGAATTAAGGGCTGCATCCACAAGTCCCACATGCCTAGCGGAATCGCTCCGTGTTAGCTCCTTCTTCAATGCCTCCAGCTTCTTCTGCAAAAGCCTGATGAGGGGAATGACCTGACTCAGGCTGGCAGTGTCTGAACTGACTTCACGTGTGGCAAGTTCAAAGGGCATCAGAACCTTGCACAACGTTGAAATCATTCTCCACTGCACTTGAGACAGGTGCATTCCATCTCCTATATCGTGCTCAATTGTATAGGCTTGAATGGCCTTTTGCTGCTCCTCCAACCTCTGAAGCATATAGAGGGTTGAATTCCACCTCGTTACCACTTCTTGCTTCAGATGATGGCAGGGCAGGTTCAGTAGTTTTTGGTGGTGCTCCAGTCTTCTGTACGTGGTGCCTGTACGCCGAAAGTGTCCCGCAATTTTTCTGGCCACCGACAGCATCTCTTGCACGCCCCTGTCGTTTTTTAAAAAATTCTGCACCACCAAATTCAAGGTATGTGCAAAACATGGGACGTGCTGGAATTTGCCCATATTTAATGCACACACAATATTGCTGGCGTTGTCCGATGCCACAAATCCACAGGAGAGTCCAATTGGGGTAAGCCATTCCGCGATGATCTTCCTCAGTTGCCGTAAGAGGTTTTCAGCTGTGTGCGTATTCTGGAAAGCGGTGATACAAAGCGTAGCCTGCCTAGGAAAGAGTTGGCGTTTGCGAGATGCTGCTACTGGTGCCGCCGCTGCTGTTCTTGCGGCGGGAGTCCATACATCTACCCAGTGGGCTGTCACAGTCATATAGTCCTGACCCTGCCCTGCTCCACTTGTCCACATGTCCGTGGTTAAGTGGACATTGGGTACAACTGCATTTTTTAGGAGACTGGTGAGTCTTTTTCTGACGTCCGTGTACATTCTCGGTATCGCCTGCCTAGAGAAGTGGAACCTAGATGGTATTTGGTAACGGGGGCACACTGCCTCAATAAATTGTCTAGTTCCCTGTGAACTAACGGCGGATACCGGACGCACGTCTAACACCAACATAGTTGTCAAGGACTCAGTTATCCGCTTTGCAGTAGGATGACTGCTGTGATATTTCATCTTCCTCGCAAAGGACTGTTGAACAGTCAATTGCTTACTGGAAGTAGTACAAGTGGGCTTACGACTTCCCCTCTGGGATGACCATCGACTCCCAGCGGCAACAACAGCAGCGCCAGCAGCAGTAGGCGTTACACGCAAGGATGCATCGGAGGAATCCCAGGCAGGAGAGGACTCGTCAGACTTGCCAGTGACATGGCCTGCAGGACTATTGGCATTCCTGGGGAAGGAGGAAATTGACACTGAGGGAGTTGGTGGGGTGGTTTGCGTGAGCTTGGTTACAAGAGGAAGGGATTTACTGGTCAGTGGACTGCTTCCGCTGTCACCCAAAGTTTTTGAACTTGTCACTGACTTATTATGAATGCGCTGCAGGTGACGTATAAGGGAGGATGTTCCGAGGTGGTTAACGTCCTTACCCCTACTTATTACAGCTTGACAAAGGGAACACACGGCTTGACACCTGTTGTCCGCATTTCTGGTGAAATACCTCCACACCGAAGAGCTGATTTTTTTGGTATTTTCACCTGGCATGTCAACGGCCATATTCCTCCCACGGACAACAGGTGTCTCCCCGGGTGCCTGACTTAAACAAACCACCTCACCATCAGAATCCTCCTGGTCAATTTCCTCCCCAGCGCCAGCAACACCCATATCCTCCTCATCCTGGTGTACTTCAACACTGACATCTTCAATCTGACTATCAGGAACTGGACTGCGGGTGCTCCTTCCAGCACTTGCAGGGGGCATGCAAATAGTGGAAGGCGCATGCTCTTCACGTCCAGTGTTGGGAAGGTCAGGCATCGCAAACGACACAATTGGACTCTCCTTGTGGATTTGGGATTTCAAAGAACGCACAGTTCTTTGCGGTGCTTTTGCCAGCTTGAGTCTTTTCAGTTTTCTAGCGAGAGGCTGAGTGCTTCCATCCTCATGTGAAGCTGAACCACTAGCCATGAACATAGGCCAGGGCCTCAGCCGTTCCTTGCCACTCCGTGTGGTAAATGGCATATTGGCAAGTTTACGCTTCTCCTCCGACAATTTTATTTTAGGTTTTGGAGTCCTTTTTTTTCTGATATTTGGTGTTTTGGATTTGACATGCTCTGTACTATGACATTGGGCATCGGCCTTGGCAGACGACGTTGCTGGCATTTCATCGTCTCGGCCATGACTAGTGGCAGCAGCTTCAGCACGAGGTGGAAGTGGATCTTGATCTTTCCCTAATTTTGGAACCTCAACTTTTTTGTTCTCCATATTTTATAGGCAGAACTAAAAGGCACCTCAGGTAAACAATGGAGATGGATGGATTGGATACTAGTATACAATTATGGACGGACTGCCACGGTTAGGTGGTATAAAAAAACCACGGTTAGGTGGTATATATTATAATAATAATACAATTATGGATGGACGGACTGCCTGCCGACTGCCGACACAGAGGTAGCCACAGCCGTGAACTACCGCACTGTACACTGGTTGATAAAGAGATAGTAGTATACTCGTAACAACTAGTATGACACTATGACGACGGTATAAAGAATGAAAAAAAAACCACGGTTAGGTGGTATATATTATAATAATAATACAATTATGGATGGACGGACTGCCTGCCGACTGCCGACACAGAGGTAGCCACAGCCGTGAACTACCGCACTGTACACTGGTTGATAAAGAGATAGTAGTATACTCGTAACAACTAGTATGACACTATGACGACGGTATAAAGAATGAAAAAAAAACCACGGTTAGGTGGTATATATTATAATAATAATACAATTATGGATGGACGGACTGCCTGCCGACTGCCGACACAGAGGTAGCCACAGCCGTGAACTACCGCACTGTACACTGGTTGATAAAGAGATAGTAGTATACTCGTAACAACTAGTATGACACTATGACGACGGTATAAAGAATGAAAAAAAAACCACGGTTAGGTGGTATATATTATAATAATAATACAATTATGGATGGACGGACTGCCTGCCGACTGCCGACACAGAGGTAGCCACAGCCGTGAACTACCGCACTGTACACTGGTTGATAAAGAGATAGTAGTATACTCGTAACAACTAGTATGACACTATGACGACGGTATAAAGAATGAAAAAAAAACCACGGTTAGGTGGTATATATTATAATAATAATACAATTATGGATGGACGGACTGCCTGCCGACTGCCGACACAGAGGTAGCCACAGCCGTGAACTACCGCACTGTACACTGGTTGATAAAGAGATAGTAGTATACTCGTAACAACTAGTATGACACTATGACGACGGTATAAAGAATGCAAAAAAAACCACAGTTAGGTGGTATATATTATAATAATAATACAATTATGGATGGACGGACTGCCTGCCGACTGCCGACACAGAGGTAGCCACAGCTGTGAACTACCGCACTGTACACTGGTTGATAAAGAGATAGTAGTATACTCGTAACAACTAGTATGACACTATGACGGTATAAAGAATGAAAAAAAAACCACGGTTAGGTGGTATATATTATAATAATAATACAATTATGGATGGACGGACTGCCTGCCGACTGCCGACACAGAGGTAGCCACAGCCGTGAACTACCGCACTGTACACTGGTTGATAAAGAGATAGTAGTATACTCGTAACAATTAGGATGACACTATGACGGTATAAAGAATGAAAAAAAAACCACGGTTAGGTGGTAGGTATATAATAATAAATAATACAATTCTGGTCGGACGGACTGCCTGCCGTGTGCCGACACAGAGGTAGCCACAGCCGTGAACTACCGCACTGTACACTGGTTGATAAAGAGATAGTAGTATACTCGTAACAATTAGGATGACACTATGACGGTATAAAGAATGAAAAAAAAACCACGGTTAGGTGGTAGGTATATAATAATAAATAATACAATTCTGGTCGGACGGACTGCCTGCCGTGTGCCGACACAGAGGTAGCCACAGCCGTGAACTACCGCACTGTACACTGGTTGATAAAGAGATAGTAGTATACTCGTAACAATTAGGATGACACTATGACGGTATAAAGAATGAAAAAAAAACCACGGTTAGGTGGTAGGTATATAATAATAAATAATACAATTCTGGTCGGACGGACTGCCTGCCGTGTGCCGACACAGAGGTAGCCACAGCCGTGAACTACCGCACTGTACACTGGTTGATAAAGAGATAGTAGTATACTCGTAACAATTAGGATGACACTATGACGGTATAAAGAATGAAAAAAAAACCACGGTTAGGTGGTAGGTATATAATAATAAATAATACAATTCTGGTCGGACGGACTGCCTGCCGTGTGCCGACACAGAGGTAGCCACAGCCGTGAACTACCGCACTGTACACTGGTTGATAAAGAGATAGTAGTATACTCGTAACAATTAGGATGACACTATGACGGTATAAAGAATGAAAAAAAAACCACGGTTAGGTGGTAGGTATATAATAATAAATAATACAATTCTGGTCGGACGGACTGCCTGCCGTGTGCCGACACAGAGGTAGCCACAGCCGTGAACTACCGCACTGTACTGTGTCTGCTGCTAATATAGACTGGTTGATATTTAAAGAGATATTAGTAGTATACAACAATACTATACTGGTGGTCAGGCACTGGTCACCACTCCTGCAGCAAAAGTGTGCACTGTTAATTAATATAATTGTACTCCTGGCTCCTGCTAACAACCTGCAGTGCTCCCCAGTCTCCCCCACAATTAATTATAAGCTTTTAATTTATACATTGATGACTGTGCAGCACACTGGGCTGAGCTGAGTGCACACAGACTGAGTCACACTGTGTGACTGACAGTGCTGTGTATCGTTTTTTTTTTCAGGCAGAGAACGGATATAGCAGAGAGAAGTGAACGGATATATTATATTAAATAAAAGTTAACTAGCAACTGCACTGGTCACTGACTGTGGTAAACTAACTCTGTCTGCGACTCTGCACAATCTCTCTCTATCTAATCTATCTATCTCTATTCTAATGGAGAGGACGCCAGACACGTCCTCTCCCTATCAATCTCAATGCACGAGTGAAAATGGCGGCGACGCGCGGCTCCTTATATAGAATCCGAGTCTCGCGATAGAATCCGAGCCTCGCGAGAATCCGACAGCGTCATGATGACGTTCGGGCGCGCTCGGGTTAACCGAGCAAGGCGGGAAGATCCGAGTCGCTCGGACCCGTGGAAAAAAAAGTGAAGTTCGTGCGGGTTCGGATTCAAAGAAACTGAACCCGCTCATCTCTAGTTAGAGCAGGGCTGGCCAAACCGGTCCTCGAGATCTACCAACAGTTCATGTTTTCCAGGCCTCCTGGAGAGCTGTAGAATTGTCAGTTAGGAATGAATGCAGCACATCTTAATTAGTAATGACTACACCTGTGCACCAGCTAGGTGGTCTGGAAAATGTGAACTGTTGGTAGATCTTGAGGACTGGTTTGGCCAGCCCTGTGTTAGAGGGTGGCGGTTAGCTGCTGGCATGGGCACACATACTGACGATGAGTGATCAGCACCTCAGGAGCTCGGTGTACTGTCAGCTGGGATTACGAATCATTAACCCTCAGGAGGTTGGTTCGATCCCCCCTCTAAGTCCCACGAAGCAGGTAGTCTGTCTGCCAAACAGAGCTACCTGTAAACAATAAACTAAATTAAAATTAAAAGAAAAATCTCTGGAGCTCCAGAGAAGTGCACCCGGCTCCTTGGGGAAATTTTTCTAAATTGAGTCTGGTAGGAGAGGCATAGAGGGGAGGAGCCAACACACACACACACACACACACACACACACACACACACACACACACACACACACACACACACTAAAAGTTTCAAAGAATGCTACCTACAGTAAAACTTAAGGCTACTGAACAGATAAAGGTGACAGAGAGGGGGCAGAAACAGATTTAATTGTCCATGTAAATGGGAAGCCTTCTGGATATTCTAGATGAAGAGTCTGAGTCACTAATACCACTTTCAGACAGTAAAATCTCGAAATCCCGTTTTTTTTCTGGTTTCGTGAAGCCGGGAAAAACCCGGGTTACAGTTCCTAACTCCCTTTCACACAGCACATTTAACCCGGACTATTCCCGGGTCGGCCCCTTTCAGACAGAACCCGTGTCAGCCCTGCAATAGACTTGTGTGTCATAAGAAATGGACTGTTTTTATGGCACACAGAGATGAGGTCATGAAAGTGGGTGTTGACTGATCACAGCATTGCACGGCAATGTTGGTGTACACTGTGTCGTCCTTCACCGTCCCAGTGATCTGCTTCCGGCTCTCCTCCTCCCCTCTAACAGAAAACAGCTCACTGATCTCTTCCTCCTTCCAGTGCGCCATGCTATCTCTCTCATCCATCTCCCCTGCAGCACAATTGTGACCTTAGACGCCAGCGCCAGTGCCATGCCCACTCAGCCAATCAGAGAGACCCTGCTGCTCAGCCAATCGCCAGTGCCCTGACAGCTCAGCCAATAAGCGCTGTTAACCGCGACCCGTTTCTAAAATCCCGGGTCGGACCCTTTCAGACAACTGGCAACCCGTGTACGATCCGGGAAAAAACCCAGGTAGAAACCTGGGTTGAAGTCCCGGGAATTCAGTCCTGTGTTGACCCTTTCAGACAGAAAAAAATCCTGGGTCGACCCTTCCCGAGCTGAGGAAATTACCGAGTCCTTTTCTCTGTCTGAAAGGGGTACAAGGCTTGAATGAGACAATTGAGCTCAATAATATCTAATTCAACAGGGGGAGCTTTCACACTGACAAATATTTCCTGGATTATTGCACATGAAAGCGCATCAACCCGGGAATTTGCTCAGTGTGAAAGGGTCATGAAAGAATATCCCGGGTCGAGCGTCCCGGCATTTCATCCCAGGTCTCGACCTGGGTTGAAGCCGGAATCGACCCGGGATGCATGCAGTGTGAACAGGTAAGCCGTGTCAAGGCGACCCGGCACCCGTTCCCTGCATAGAAGGAGGCGGTGCTTGGAGATGATTATCTCCAAGCACCACCTTCGGTAGCATCAGTGGTGATGTCACCAACCAGGCAATATTGCCGGGTCAGGCCGCAAGTCTGGAGGGGTCTCAAGCCGGGTCGCACCTGGGCAGCACCCGTGTACACATTCCCAGGTGCGACCCGGCTATTGTCAATCTGAAAGGGGTATAAGTAAGTCCTGGGCAACTCAGAAACTGCACAAAGTTTTTTTGTACCGCTTGGCTGCACATGCGATCGCACACTTCCACAGCTAAAATACACTCCCTGGTGGGCGGCGACTATGCAAACGCAGGACTGCAAAAAACAGCTAGCGAGCGATCAGGTCTGAATTACCCCCATAAACAAGCCAACTGGCTGGGCAAAATGCTCGTCAAACTTCCGATTTACTTCTGGTTACCAGAGGTGCGCACTTGGGTCCCAGTTCCTGGCACCAGGAGAGACTACAGGAATCATTCTTGTGTGTTACACACCCTGTTACAGGTATCTTTCTCTGCGTTCTCTCATTAATGGACACTGCTGATAATACCCTACAATGTCATACTGATACCAGGGCTGTTTTCACCAGTGCCCCTAACAGCAGAAATGTATAATCTTCCTTCACTCTAATAACATTACCATCTTGCTCTCTCACTATCCATCCACTGTATTCTACACGTGGACAGGAAGCAGAAGCTGCTGGACAACTGGTTTAGACTAATACACTATATAACTGTGTAAGCATTGTTTATACATGTGTACCTATATCTATATGTGTACGTATTATCCTACACATGGACAGGAAGCAGAAGCTGCTGGACAACTAGTTTAGACTAATACACTATACTACTGTGTAAGCATTGTTTATACATGTGTACCTATATCTACATGTGTACCTATTGCGCTTTAAAATTGCGTCCTGTGATCATACTGCTCCCTGGTTTCTTTACATTGTTTTGTTGTTTGCTATACAGCAATTGTATAGGATTTACAGTATGATGGATCATTATAGTAAATGGAGAAATTTTGCAATGTGACTATATCATTACTCTGACTTTTTCCAAAAATGTGTATAGAATTTGTCTATTCTTCAGTAACTTTGTATCATTTCTGGGGATCCCCACAGAGGTTAGTAAAAAATCCTCCATTATTGGATAAACTATATATTTTTCCCTCTGTTGCGCAATAGTAATCACAGCTTGTGGAGCCTTGTTACAGTATATTACTATTGTGTCCCTTCCTCTCTGACGGTGTTTCAGTTTCATATGAGAATTGCCTTACTTGAATATCTCTATGTTTTGTCTGTTTTCACTGTGACACTGGAATTGGCTTATTTGAAAGGTCTTTTAATATATTCAACACTGCGTCACACTGAAAACAGTTTTGGATATTTTGCTAAGCTGCTTTTTCCCCCATAGGCAACTATCATCTTGTACTTATCTTTGCACACTGGGCATATCTACTATCAGCTTACTATACCGTAATGTGCACACATGTAAAATGTCACAGTGACCCAAAGGGAAGGAATCTCCATGTTGTCTCAATATGGTTCCTGCCTGGACATAAGTACAGAGACTGATGATCTCTAAATTTTCACCATCTTTATAAATTAATAAATACAGTTCAACTATTATAAATCAATAGCTGAACTGTATCAATAGTTAAACTTTATTATAACTCAATAATAACATTTTGTAGATACATGCCTGAGATGTGTTATATATGGGATGCGGTCATGTGACCTCAGCTCGGGATCCTGGCAGTCACCATGAATACGCTGGGATCCCGAGCAATCAAAATACTGGCAGACAGAACACTGAACCACAGGGACTATTCCCACTTGCGGGTGTCCACGACACCCATAGAGTGGGAATAGAATCTGTGGGAATAGAATCTGTGGCGAGCGCAGTGAGCAACCGAGACCGCAAGGGGCTTTGTTGCATATGCCCCCCACTGGCATTCTGCTGTCGGGATCCCAGGGTCGGTATACTGACCTCCGGCATCCGGCACATCGGTCTCTCAGCACCAACCCACCTGGTTGGCACTATCAATTATGATATTACTGCTAAATGCTAAATACTTGATTATTACCTATAATTAAAGACCCATTTACCTCTAAATAGGAAGTTATTAATAATTTTAGGATTTTTCTTAGGAGATTCTTCTTCCCTCTTATTTTATTTAATTAATAAACCCTTTTATCTTAATATACACCTAGAAAAGTTACATTTTAATGTAAACTATAAGAGTGCCCACAAAGAACCTCAAAAGAACCCACTGTTGAATCAGTACTTTTTAAACCCTGGGGAGAACAAACCAACTTCTATGTATAAATAAGGGATTACCACACGACACCACCAACTTCTATGTATAAATTAGGGCAGGTACTTATCCATCATGCAATACCATCAGAGAGGCATCTGCTTGGTTCCACATTTATTCTGCAGTAGGACAATGACCCCAAACATACAGTCAATGTCATTAAGAACTATCTTAAGCATAAAGAAGAACAAGGAGTCCTGGAAGTGACTATGTGGCCCCCACAGAGCCCTGATCTCAACATCAAGTCTGTCTGTGATTACATGAAGAGACAGAAGAACTTGAGCAAGCCTACAGCCACAAGAAGATCTGTGGTTAGTTCTCTAAGATGTTTGGAACGCGTGGGGGATGACGCGGGCCACAGCGCCGATGATGCCACATATAGTGGGGATTACTAAACCCACTTGGATGCTAGTGCTGCATCATGTGACTAAACACATGACCGGATTAAAAATATCAGGTGATTGGGTGAACCAATGACGTGTGGATCAGCGGTCACTAAGCAACTGCTTTAAACAAACTGGTGAAAGCTAATCCACCCATCTCAAAAAGGGAAGAAATTTGGTAATAATCCTTTGTATATATTTGGAATTTTTTAATAAAACAGTGAGGAGATACATAGTATATTAATAGGTCTGCCTCCCTAATTTTTACTAAGTATTTTTTAAACAATTAATGTCAATTGGATTGATTGCATACCAACAGGTGCTAACAATAGCACCACTTAACATGGTATATTAACCCAAGCCAAATGCACCAGAATTACCTTTGACAAAGCTGCAATTTGGGGACAAGCAGCGAAACATGTAAGGAGGACCCCACCAGCACCTTACAAAGATTCCAAGGATTTTTACATGAATCGTCCGAACCAGCACTGCACTTTATTCCAAATAGCTCCACTGTTTTCACAAATAGAAGGAGGCTTGTGAAGCAATTTCCAGCAGATCTGTATCCATCACTACGCCAGAATACAAGTGGACACCTATGCTAATGGTGGACTGGCACATATCATTGCTCATTTTACAACAGCCTACCTGAGGAGAATAGAGTTTACATTTAAGTGCAAAGCCCTTATAGGACTGGACTTTTATATTTGATCCTAGGAGCAGAGGGGCATAATACATGACATTTTTATGTGTTTACATTTTTATTCTTTTTTTTTATATATTTCTATAATCATTGTGTATCAATAAAACCTATTTTTACAGCTAAAGCAATCCATCCATATATACTTTTTAAAAACTGCATAGCGCTGCTAGATTGTGTTTACATACGTTTGGAACAACCTCCCTGCCGAGTTCCTTCAAAAACTGTGTTCAAGTATATCTAGAAGGATTGGGGACCACACCATTCGTGGGAATTCTATGCTCCTTGAACCAATTCTGACCAATTTGGGACCGATGATACGGTGCATTATCCTGCTAGAAAATTCCATCATAGTGGGGTAACATGAAGTCCACAAAGGACTGCAAATGGTAATCCGTATCGGTTAAAAGTCAATGACGTGTTCAGGCTGACCAGTGGACCCAACCCATGGCACATGGAACACACTCCACACCATGATGGAACCACCACAGGCCTGCACAGTGCCTTGTTGCCAACTAGGGTCCATGACCTCATTAGGACTGCTCCACATTGAACCCTACCATCAGCCCAAAACAACTGGAACCGTGACTCATTGCCGCACACCTAAATAACATGAACCCACACATTGCTAAATAATATACGTCTTGTACCTCTTGCATTGAATGTGGATGTGATTTGAGCCACTGCCACTTGTCTGCTACCATGGATAATTCTGTCCAGACGCCACTGGTCTGGATCATTAAGCTCCTGTGGTCGGCACTGCGCTGTCCACGGTGGGTGGTAATGCCTTGCATTAGATATTCCTGGTACACATGTAACATCATAGATCAAGAAATGTTGAATATCCGTACAACTTTGGAAATGAAATGTTCGTTGGGCACCCACTATCCTGCCCCTTCAAACTCCAATAATTCGTGTTTAGTTAGAGTCGGACAGGCTTTTTAAAAATGTTTTATTTATCTTTATGCTGCAAATAAAACTAGCTTTGGTTACTTGCACCAATGCCCTGGACCGGTGTGCTACAAACTGGCTTCTATGTGAAAGTGCACCCTACTACCCCAAGAGACAACATCCTTTCCCTGAACTTGCCGTGCTACAAATATACAAATGTATCCTTATTTATATTATACGCCATCGCTTGTGATCTCCGTCACCCTGTCGCGACTAGTCGCAGCATGCATATGCACAATCTAGTTCCATGGAAGCAGGTATGTATGCATATGCCCATGCACAGCCGCGGGAAAACTATTCATGGCAATAGAGTCACGTCTGAGGCAAATAGACTGCAAAATGAATATGGACACATCTGAATATATAAAAAAAAGTAAAAAAAATACATTAAAAATAATTCCGATATAAAGAATATATTAAAGCCTTTCTTCACTTCAATATTCTCCCCTGCTATCGCCTCCTGAGATGACAATGTACGTTTTTTTTAAAAAGGGCAATCACTTACAAGGCATGGTTTTGCCTTATAAGTGATTGCCCCTTTAAAAAAACATCCGAGTTCAGCCGGCATCCCACACAGCCACCAAACTCAGACGTCATTACATCCGCCCCTATGAGTCATTCGACAAAACTAGGAATTAATGTTTTTTTCTGCTTATATAGTCGGTGTAAAGCAATGAACATTAATTTTGTTCTTTGGTTTGTGTATCGCAGATTTTTATATACTTAGCTAGAACTATCCTTTGTTAACTACTGTAGGTTCAGGAAGTTTTAATTAGCTTTTAAGCCTAGGGAAATTTGATATTATACTGTCTCCTAGTTTCCACCAGTATTATCACTATTATTATCATTTCATTTTTAAGGCGTTCCATATATAGCATTAAGTGGGTATACAGTGAACAATATAGTCAGATATAGACAATGAACAAATTTACATAGATGCAATATAACCAGTAAAATGCATAATTAGGTAACAAGATACGAGAAGAGAAGGCAATGCTCACAAGGTTTTACATTTGGGTACGGGGAACAGAGCAGTGAGGAGTAACATTGAGAGTAAGGAGGAGGCATGATAGACTCCACTGAAGCGGTGAGCTTTTAGGGCACATTTAAAGGCTTAGGACACTAGACACCTTCAGTGTCCGAAGGTATGAGACACTGCACTTACTGACAGCCAGAGGAGACAAAGATTTGTGTGCTATGTATAAAAATACAAAGGGTACATGTAAGGGAACTGGTATGATGTACAGTTAGTGGTTAGAAAATGAGTCACAATAAGATTAATACGGATGGTAACACTTCAGCTTATATACAAGACTTCTGTTCAGAGTTGTGGCAAAAGTAGAGCATTAAAGATGCAGGTGAGAGCATTTTACGGGCTGTAGTTATGTGACCTGCGGTCAGGAGACTGCCAGTCACATTACCGAAGGCTACATTCTGTCACACTCGCGGCACTGCGGCTGCCGCGCTTACCGCTCCAGGTGCGCTGGGTCTCTCGGCGGTCGCCGCCCCCGGTGGGTACCGGGTTGTTGCGTCTTGCTGGCGCTGCCTCCGGCGGGTTCCCAGGGTGTGGGTGCCGCCATTGCGCCTGGCGTTCACGGGAGCGTGGTAGGCGAGTGACGTCATCGGCCCCTTCCGCCAATTGGGAGAGAGCGGGAAGTTCAAAGGAAGACGCCGTGCAGAGCTCCGGCGCCTCAGTATCGTCTTTTCTATGATCACCAGTGCTAGCAACGTTCAGTGAGTTCTCTAACTGAACGTTTCCTGTGTACCAGCGTTTGCAGAGTATCTCTCAGTGGAACATTCCTTGTGCTTCCAGCGTTTGCAGAGTATCACTCAGTGGAACATTCCTTGTGCTTCCAGCGTTTGCAGAGTATCACTCAGTAGAACATTCCTTGTGCTACCAGCGTTTGCAGAGTATCACTCAGTGGAACAATCACTGTGCTACCAGCGTTACAGTGTATCACCTAGTGGAACATTCACTGTGCTACCAGCGTTACAGTGTATCACTCAGTGGAACAATCACTGTGCTACCTGCATTACAGTGTATCACTCAGTGGAACATTCACTGTGCTACCAGCATTACAGTGTATCACTCAGTGGGACATTCTCTGAGTTACAGTGTTTCTCTTAGGGGGACATCTCCTGTGTTTCCTGTATTACATGATATCTCCAAGTGGAACGCCTTCCATACTTCCAGAGTTACACTGAATCTTAAATCCTCATTCATTTCTTCATCATCGCTCACAAGCTTCTCATTCTTCAACATCGCTCACAAGCTTCTCATTCTTCAAACATCGCTCACAAATTCTTCATTCTTCAGTGTGCTTCACCATCGTTCTCAAATCCTCATTCATTTCTTCAGCAACGCTCACAAGTTCTTAATTCTTCTGTGTGCTTCACCATCGTTCTCAAATCCTCATTCATTTCTTCAGCATCGCTCACAAGTTCTTCATTCTTCTGTGTACTTCACCATCGTTCTCAAATGCTCATTCATCTCTTCAGCATCGCTCACAAGTTCTTCATTCTTCTGTGTGCTTCACCATCGCTCTCAAATCATCATTTAATTCTTCAGCATTATACGCCAGTTACTACGGCTAGTTCTGCATGAGGAAAACCTACATCCGGCCATCCCTGCTCCGGCCCAGCTGTGGTTCCTCCTTCCGATCATCGGAAGAACCCCCGAGTTCTCAACACTCCGAACCCAGGTCAGTGACAGTATACTCAGGCCACATGGACTCGGGGGATCGGAACCCAGAATCAAGTGCCATCCAAAACTTAGTTTCCCGAGTTCAGAGTCAGGAGGCGGCACAGGGCCAGGTGATGCAGTATCTCCAGGAATTATCCGGCCTGCTGGATCAAATTCAGGCTTCCCTGGCTTCTGTAGTTCCGGCTCCAGTTCCAGTACCCGCTCCAGTGGTTGCCACCAGTAATGTGCAATCCTTGTCCGGAACCAGGTCACGCCCAGTGGCGTAACTACTGCCCCCGCAGCCCTCGCGGTGGCTTGGGGGCGAGGGGCTGCGGGGGCGCCACTGATTTAGCACAGATTGACATGCGGACGAGCGTCCGCATGTCAATCTGCTCCTACTAACCCTCCCTGCCGTGTTGGAGGGACACGGAGGGCACAGCGCGCGCCTCTCCTGTGTCCCCTCCTGCATCATCTCCGGCGGCCACGGGTCTAATAGAAGAAGTGCCGGTTCGTGAGCCAATCAGAGCTCACGAACGGCACTTCGTTTATTAGACCCGCGGCCGCCGGAGATGATGCAGGAGGGGACACAGGAGAGGCGCGCGCTGTGCCCTCCGTGTCCCTCCAACACAAACCAGCGGGGGAGCAGCAGCAGCGGCGGCGGTGGCGGGGGAGGGGGCATATATGGCACTGGGGGGGAATATCTGGCACTGGGGGCATATGTGGCACTGGGGGTGGGGGAATCTGGCACTGGGAGCATATCTGGCACTGGGGGGGGGTAATATCTGGCACTGGGGGGAATATCTGGCACTGGGGGCATATGTGGCACTGGGTGGAATATCTGGCACTGGGGGCATATGTGGCACTGGGGGGGGGGGGATCTGGCACTGGGAGCATATCTGGCACTGGGGGGGAATATCTGGCACTGGGGGCATATGTGGCACTGGGGGGGGGGATATCTGGCACTGGGGGCATATGTGGCACTGAGGGGGAATATCTGGCACTGGGGGCATATGTGGCACTGGGGGGGTATATGTGTACCTGGCACATAGGGGGGGAGGGGGCTATATTGTGCACTGGGGTCATGTGAGTACCTGGCACCGTGGGGTAATATCTGGCACTGGGGACATATGTGGCACTGGGAGCACAGCCCTAGCAACAAGCACTCCCCCCTAGCAACGAGCATGACACCCAGTGCATGAAACCCCTGGCAACGAGCATGACACCCAGTGCATGAAACCCCTGGCAACGAGCATGACACCCAGTGCATGATACCCCTGGCAACGAGCATGAAAACCCATGGCACCGTGCATGGAACCAAGAGCATGAAACCCCTGGCAACGAGCAGGTAATTTAAAAGTAATTAGAAGCCTTACTGTAGGACTTAATGTGTAATGGGCATTACGGTGTGTGGCATAATGTATCACGGACATTGCGGTGTGTGTCATAATGTGTCACAGGCATTACGGTGTGTGGCATACTGTATCACGGGCATTGTGGTATGTGGTATAATGTCTCAGGGTCATTGCAGTGTGGCATAATGTATAACAGGCATTGCGGTGTGTAGCATAGGGTATAACGAGCATTGCGGTATGTGTCAGGCATTACGGTGTGTTGTATACTATATCACGGGCATTGTGGTATGTGGTATGTCTCAGGGTCATTGCAGTGTGGCATAATGTATAACGGGCATTGCGGTGTGTAGCATAGGGTATAACGGGCATTGCAGTATGTGTCAGGCACATACCTCGTCTTGAGGAAGTCTCCGTTGCTAGGGGACAAAACGCGTTGACGCCCCTTTTTACAAGTTCAGTGCAGTGGATATCTGTTACTCCACAGACGGGCTTCCATTATCTCGGCTCCGATACTCCGGTTTTGTTTACATCTAAGCCAAGTGACCTACAAGATCCTACCTCCGCAGTGAGGTTAAAGTGAGTTCAGTTGCTAACGGCGTTCCTGCATCAGAGTCCTGCAACGATCAGCTGGACACAGACGGATCTCCGCTGTGAGACCATTGCGGCGCCAGCCACCAGCTGCCGTTTCATGCTGCTACTGCTAGCTATACGGATCACGTCCCTCACTGGGAAATTCCCTATATCTCATCATCTGATGGTCAACTGACGGCTTTTCACAACGGAGAATTAGTATTCCAGCAAGTCTGTCCTTTAATTAATATTGTGGCAGCAATCACAAATCTTTACATCTTCCTCGTGCAAATGCATACAGGACTCTGCATTACATCTCAGGTATCAGCACGGGGGTAATTATTACCGTTTGCTTTGCTTTTAATAATTTCATATTGTGGAGCCATCCGTGGACATTATATATGATTCCACACTGGGACGCCAGTGTCAGAATCAATTGTTGTTCTCTGTAGAGAGCTTCTTTTACTTAAGATATCTGATCTGCATTTTAGATACATTGTATGCTGTTTAAACAGCACGTTTATAAAGTCTAATACAGTGTTTCTGTTTATATATACAAGAGGTGAAAACCTCTAGTTTTTAAACTGCCATATATATATATGTATGTATTGTTTGTTCTATATATTTTGTTTTGTGTCATTTATTGTTTGATAAAATATTTTTTATTTAAAAAAGGTCAAGCATCATTGAGTCAATCATTCTACTTGCTAGACTGCACTTAATTAATCAATTAATTAATTCTAAGTGATTTTTGGTGCGCAGAGCATTTTTTCCCTTTTCTTGTGCTTCAATTAGTTGTTCAGCCTAACCAGCTGTTTTGCTCAGCCAGCCCATTAGGTCACGATTTTTATTGATTACCATCTGGTAAATTATCACCATATATTGTATTTCAGCGCCAGATATATATACAGTTTGAGATCTATCTCTAGCTGTATGTGTTTATAATTTTTCACGTTAAGGCATTACGGTGTGTTGTATACTATATCACGGGCATTGTGGTATGTGGTATAATGTATCAGGGGCATTGCAGTGTGTAGCATAATGTATAACGGGCATTGCGATTCCTGTCATAATGTGTCAGGCATTACGGTGTGTTGTATACTATATCACGGGCATTGCGATTCCTGTCATAATGTGTCGGGGGCATTACGGTGTGTTGCATAATGTGTCGGGGGCATTATGGTGTGTGCATATTGTGTCATGTGCATTATTGTGTGTGGCATAATGTCTAAGGGCCATTGCAGTATGTGGCATAATGTATACTGGGCATTACTATAAGGAGGAAAAATTACAAATAATGTAAGGGGCATGAATCAGGATTATTTTTCTTTCCAGTGGTGGCCAACGTCTGGGCGGGCAGGTTGGAAAACTGGGGTATAACGTAGTCTTTTCCTGCAATGCCACACCCCTTTATGTGAAGCCACGCCCATACCAACGAAGCCACACACCCTATTTTGCGGCGCACATTTGCTCCTTTAATAGTGCCAATTATGGGGGGGCGCCGAATAATTTTTTGGCTTGGGGGAGAAAAATTTCTAGTTACGCCACTGGTCACGCCTTCAGCTTCCCACTCCCTCTCGCTATAATGGGAATCCAAAGAATTGCCGTGGTTTTCTCAATCAATGCGAGGTGCATTTTGAACTTCTCTCACACAACTTCCCCACGGATCGGGCCAAAGTAGCATACATTATTTCCTTGCTTGAAGGTTCAGCGTTGGATTGGGTGTCTCTGTTGTGGGAGCGATCTGACCCTTTGGTTTCCAGTTACACCAATTTCATTGCGTAATTCCGAAGGATTTTTGACGAGCCCGGCAGAATGACCGCTGCTTCCTCGGACCTGCTCTGAGTCCGTCAAGGCTCCCGTTCAGTGGCACAGTATGTGATTCACCTCCAGACCATAGCCTCGGAACTACGCTGGAATAATGATGCTCTCCGGGCCGCTTTCTGGAAGGGCTCTCCGACCGTCTAAAAGACGAGCTGGTCACTAGGGATCTGTCAGATTCCTTAGAACAGTTGATCTCACTCTGCGTTAAGGTGGATCTCCGCATGCAGGAACGAGGTGGCGAACGTAGTCGGTCGGATCGATCCAGATTCCGGTCTCTCCCGTCTAAGCAAACAGTTACCCCAAGTTCGGATGAACCCATGCAAATCAATCGATCCCGGCTGTCCCCGGAAGAACCACAGCGCCGTCGTGAGGGTAAACTCTGCCTCTACTGTGGAGCCGCGGATCACTTTATCAAATACTGCAAGTCCCGTCCGGGAAACAGGCAGTCCTAGCTTGTTCCGGAGAAGTCGAGTTAGGGGTTACATCTAAATCTTCTCCGACAGTGGATTGTTTACTCTCCGTGTCTCTGTTTTCTGAGTCTATAGCTAAACCTGTTAAAGCCCTGCTGGACTCTGGGGCTGCAGGGAACTTTGTTTCTCTTTCTTGTGTTCAGAGTCTGGGTTTACAGTTACAGTCTGTCAAAAGACCTATTACGTTGACCGCCATCAATGATACCAAAATATCTAATGGTCTTATTACAAGTCGTACAGAGCCAATCAAGCTGCAGGTCGGAGCTCTGCATCAAGAACATCTGGAGTTCCTAGTAATTCCGGAGATGCCTCACGATCTTGTTCTTGGTCTACCTTGGCTTAGAATTCACAATCCTCACGTCGACTGGAAGTCGTCACAAATAGTGTCCTGGAGTTCGTTTTGTCACTCTAATTGTCTCACTCCTGTTTACCCGCTCCGTGCATCTTCCAAGTCAGATGAGGACCTTATTCTTATATCCTATCGGGAGTTCACTGTCAAAGTCAGAAAAATATCACTATGCACACTGCCATATTTGCACCTCATGCGAGTGCCTGCTGCAAGTGCATGAGCTCTCCCGTGCGTGCGCATACTCGCTGTTGCGTGCACCCGCAGGCGCACGGTATGCGCATTTACGGTAAAGTTTATGTGCGTCTAGCGGGCGACTCAACCGTTACATATTTTAACCATATAATGTATTTTGTAGATCATGGTCCCCTTGATAGATTCTGAAAGTTTAGTTAATGTAGCATGTTCATGGACAAAGAGAACCCTCTTTGTTTGATACGAAGGGTCAGACATGGGTCATACAGTGGTGTTTAGTATCCATCGGAAGAGTATTTAATTAGCAATATTCCGGTGTTGGTTTGGAGCGGATTAATCGCTCGTGCGAATAGTTATGGACATAAGAAGTTTATGTCCATTTACTATTATTTGCACTTACTTATCCATGCGGCGGGAAACCTAGTTTCCCACCCACCTGAGCAGTTGGAAATGGTCTCAGCCCACCTGTATGAATCAACCTATGACCTTTTGTTATAATACGAAGACGAATTCCTGTGTCCAATGAACAATGAGATTGTAGGGACCATTGAATTGTATTGTGTGTGGGGCATAAATAGACAAGCCGACCATATCCAGCTCACTCTCTTCAACGGTTCTCATTGCTGATAATCGGGAGCTGGATATCGCCTGGATATCGAGGCGCATGCGATCGTTCCCCTTGTGCGTAAGTTTTTCTCCGCAATCATATTGTCTTTCTTGTTGTTGTGAGCCATATCTCTCTCTCTCTCTCTTCTCTTTCTCTCTCATTTCTCTTATATAGTTATTGTACTGATATTGTATTTCCTGTGTAGTTATATGGTTAGTTAGTCTATGTTATATTGTAGTGTATGACTTGTATTGTATTATTCTTTTTCAAGTATAACATTCATATAAGGCGTTAGACCCTAAGCCCAGTATTTGTGTATTTCTTATAGTGTTAAGTATTCTCAGAGAGTCGGTGACGCTCGAACAGCTTCTAAGTTAATAAGGTTACACTGTGTTGCATCTACACCCTATCACTACACCAAGGTTTACTGCATAATACACTGTTTTATGGTATAGTTATAAAGGTTTAACATTGTGAGCGTCTGCGCCGCTGGTGATCTCCCCGTGGTCCCGAGCGTCCGCTACGCTATAGCGAACCATAACGTTAGTCAGCAGCCGATAGCGGGCCTGCCAGTGATCTCTTGGCCGTGAGCGAACGTGGCGCTTGAGCGTCTCGACTACGGCTAAGCGATCGTTACGCAACGTGCGTACCCTTACGGTATTCCATACGTCAATAGCGTACAGTGTTCTTAGACCTCTTAAAGGGTTTTAAGTAAGACAAATATTTAGCTTTGTCAATTGGCGGCTCGTCCGTCCTTCACATATCTGCACTAGGTAATTTCAGCAGACATTATCCATCAGCAAAGGGCGGGAGATCATATTCCTCGTAGTGCTGTCTGGATAAGCGTCTGCTTTGCTTAGTAAAGGGTGCTGAGGGAATCCGGAACCGGAGGTAAGAATAACACGCTAGTGTCTTTTAAAACTGTTTATTTCTGTCTTGCGTACGCACACACGCATATCTGCATTTCTTTTATTCGTGTATTTTCATATATCACTCTCCTGTTTGCCATTTTATAATTGATAAACGTGCTAAGAGAGATTTGTCGCTATTTTATAGTTAAAGTGTAAAAGTAATACATTAAGGGATAAAGTGCAAAGCACGCACGCAGCTCTACCTAAAGATACAAGGAGAGATTAGTGTGGTGTTCGGTAGATGATCGAGGATCATCTACATTGATAAACGTGTAAATTGTGTTACGGTGGATATTTGCTTTGCGTACACGTGTCTCTAACAAAGGGTGAGACTCGCGTACGCAACTCAAAGGCCGACGCACGCAGCGTATATTACGTAGCGGAGCGCCCGGGTACGCCCACGTAACTCAAATCACACACTAGTGTTATTGTAACAGGCGAAAAGGTGGCAACGCGATAAATAGCGCAAATCGATTTTAGTGTCCGAAATTTAGACTAACAGATCCTTCTCCAAATTTACAACACATCTGGTCTAAAGGAAAGAAAATTTCTGCGCAGAAATAGAAATAGAAACAAAAGTTTACATGTGGTGAGTGAGTGTTTGCATATATAAGTTTATACAATTTTTTTAGGTTGAACCACAAGAAGTCGAGTTCTTGCAGGGTACATGCATGTAAGTGACGTACATGGTGGCTAGGGAGGCATCCCTTGTTAAACATAAATCTGAGCATTAGAGTATAGCAGACCAGGAGGTCACACTGTAGTACAGACCAGGAGGTCCAGGTACAGCAGACAAGGAAGTCCGCTATAAATAGAGAAAAGAGCACAACCCAGGGGGTTGGTGCAGAACCCATATAGGCCAATAAAGCTCATGCTGAAGGAATTCGCAGCCGCAATTTTCGATTCCACTGGTCGCTCCGCACATAAGATTAGTTGCTTATGTGCTGAACGATTGTACCGCACGTAATTGTGTGCATTAATTAATCTGACCAGTACCATTTGTGTACGAAACGGGTCATAAATACTATTTGTACATTCTGACGTGATTTGTGTAATTTTTTATTTTCTAAAGGGAAGTTCGCTGGTCACTCAGGAATTATCCAACAACCAACAGTTACTGGAAAGGGTCAATGCTCTGCGGAACACACTCACATGTTCCAGTAAATAAAGGTTTATAGGGGCCCTGGTTCGAGTACGCCAGCACTAGGACAGTGTGTAGGTCGTATTGGTCGGCGTGGGCGAGTGAGTGGGGTACTCGGTAAACCGCCACCGTCAGCCTATCTTGAACATTTTGGTTTTTGTAAGGGTTGGCTGAAGAAAGCAACGCCTACAGGTATGGGGGCCAATTGTTCAGGTAGGGGGCGATCAACCTCAGTTCGGGTTGATTCAGTGAACCGACCAGTCGAGTCGGCAGGGTACGTAATGTGTGAAAAATACGGTTCACACACAGAGGTTTTATGTGATGAATGGGAGAGAATGACTGTACATGACGGGGAGAAATTCCCAAGAGTAGGTAGCTTTAGCCCAGAAGTGTTACAAAATTTAAGGAAGAGGATATGTCTCATTAAATCAACAAAGAGACGAATCAAACATTATGATTATTTGCAGTTATGGCAACAGGAGGGTGAAATACAGAGAGGATTGGCTCAGGCGGCGGGATCTAACCCTATCAAGAAACTGATAGCCACGGCCCCGCCACCACCTTACATATCAGGAGAGAAATTGGTTGCGGAGAATGACGCACTAGGGTGTAACAAACAAACACTTAGCAACTGTGTAAATGTTAATAAGTTAACCAATGCAAGTATTAACCCGTGCAAGTTGTACCCTGTTTTGAACTTTCCCCAGGAGTGTGATCAAGAGGATGAATCGGCAACAATATCGGCGCTCTCTCTAGCAGCCACCATATCAGAAACTACAGTAGGCACGGCCCAACCCTTAAGATTAGTAACAAAGGCCCCTAGCGGAGGGACAGGTGAGGTCGTATCTACGGGTAAGTACGGCACCATACACTATGCTGAAACCATTTCACCACAGGCTGTAGAATCTACACAGAATGATGTTGCTAGACTTAATCCTGTTAGGGTGATAGCTGTTCCAAATGGGAAAACAGACACCACAGGAGTCACTCCCATTAGGAACATTGCCATGTATAGCCCATTTTCCCGAATGGAATTAAGAACCATAGTGTCTGAATTCCCTGACCCTAGGAAAGACTTAGTTGCTAGCCAGAAATACATCAGAGACCTAGGGAACACTTTAGAGCCCAATAACAAAAACTGGCAGGTATTGCTGAGGGCTTGTTTACCCTCCAATGTCGACTCAGCTCAATTTTTAGCTGACTGTGGATTGGATCAGGATGTACCTCTTACAGATGTGTACAACAAAGACAATGTAAAAAGGATACGTTTACAGTTAAAGGAGTATTTCCCAGCTGTAGTTAAATGGAACAAGATATTCTCCATTAAACAAAAGGAGTCAGAAACAGCTGCAGAGTATTTTCACAGGGCATTACTAGATATGGCTAAATACACAGGCATAGAGGACATTAAAACAAACATAAACCATCGAGAAGTAGCAGTATCTGTACTAATGGATGGCTTAAAAGAGGCATTAAAGACAAGGGTACAGACCACGCAACCATGTTGGCGAGGTCTGTCGGTGGCTACTTTGAGAGAGGCAGCTGTTGATCACGATCGGAATATCACCAGACACAGGGAATTACAAGGTGATAAGTTAATGGCCGTAAGTATACAGGCCCTGACCACAAGGCAGCCTTTGTATAAATCACCAAACCCTGTGGGTAAGTCAAATGTGGTAACCTGTTATTCTTGTCATAGAGAGGGACACTTTGCACGAGACTGTAAATCGAGAAACATACAAAAGTCTTATCAACCCCCTAGACAACGACACGACACACGACATTGGGAGCAGGGTCCGCAGAAACGGAGTTATGAGCCACATGCAGGGGAAACAAAAAGATACCCCCCGAACAGAGACTGGCAAGCCTCTGGTAGTTCCCATTTAACCCCTTCACAAGTAGTTGCTGCCAGCGGGATTCAGGGAGGTCACCATACCCAATAGGGGTGTGGCCATACCTGTAATCTGCAGCCAGTAAAATTGATTGCAAGTCTTGGAAGTGAACCCGAAATTGCAATAAATGTAGCTGGTAAATCATTAAACTTTCTTGTAGATACGGGGGCGGCCAAATCAGTGATAAATTCGACAGTGGGCATGAGAACCACTGGTAAGACAATTCCAGCCATGGGAGTAACGGGAGTAGTCCAGCATTACCCTGTTAGCAAACCAGCCGAGATTACAATAGGGCCTTTACATACCAAGCATTCCTTTTTGCTGGCTGCATCGGCACCGACTAATCTCCTGGGAAGAGACTTATTGTGTAAAATGGGGTGCGTCATTTATTGTACTCCTGAAGGTGTATTCTTGGACATACCTGAGAATCACGCTCAGGAAGTGCGAGACATGTTAGACTCCCCATCAAAATTAATGTCACATACCATTATGACAAATAGGACTCCCTCCCAAATAGAAGAGATGACATCCCAGATACCAGAGTCACTTTGGACTAAAGATGGACAGGACACTGGATTGATGGCAAACGTAGCTCCGGTAGTTGTACAAGTAAAAGATGGTAGGATAGCTCCAAAAATCCCACAGTACCCTCTGAAGCCAGAGGTGGAGTTAGGAGTTTACCCAGTAATAGAGCGCTTGGTACAACAGGGCATTCTGGTAAGAACATCCAGCACTGCCAATAGTCCCATCTTCCCTGTGAAAAAGAGTGGGGGGAGGGGTTACAGGCTAGTGCAGGATCTAAGGGGGATTAACAAAATAGTTGAGAGTCAGTTCCCCGTAGTGCCAAATCCAGCTGTCATCCTTATGCAAATCCCTCCCACTGCGAAATTTTTCACTGTTATTGACCTCTGCTCCGCTTTCTTTTCGGTACCTCTGCACCCTGACAGCCAATATTTGTTTGCATTTACATACAGAGGAGTCCAATACACCTGGACTCGATTACCACAAGGTTTCATAGATAGTCCAAGTATATTTTCTCAGGCTTTGCATGATTGTTTACAGTCTTTCCAACCAGAGAGTGGATCAATATTGATACAGTACGTGGATGATTTACTACTGTGTTCAGATTCATTGGAAGCATCCCTGAAGGATACGAAACAGCTCCTGTTTCATCTTTCAGACACAGGACACAAGGTTTCCAAAGACAAGTTACAATTATGCCAAACTAAAGTAAAATATTTGGGACACTGTCTAACACAAGGACTGAGACACCTGACCGCTGATAGAATTCAAGCAATTAGAGACATGACTCTGCCACAAACCCAGCAACAGATCAGAACGTTTTTAGGAATGTGTGGGTATTGCCGTAACTGGATCCCAGGATTTTCCATTCTAGCATTACCTTTGCAGGAGATGGTTTCCTCAAACAAGCCTGATCGGATTTCGCACACAGACGAGTCCGAGATGGCATTTGAGAGACTTAAACAGTGCCTAACGCAGGCACCAGCATTAGGTATGCCAGACTATGGGAAACCCTTTGAGCTGTACGGAACAGAAAGTGCTGGTTGCGCGGCAGGCGTCTTAACCCAAAAGCATGGTGATGCCAGCAGGCCGGTAGCATACTACAGCGCTCAGCTAGATACGGTAGCGCGATCCCTCCCCACATGCTTGCGAAGCGTTGCTGCGATAGCATTGCTAGTAACGAAAAGCGAAGATGTACTGCTAGGTCACAACCTCACAATTCATACACCACATGCAGTGTCAGCCTTGCTAAATTCTGCCCAAACCAGGCACGTCTCATCAGCGCGGTTTACAAGATGGGAATTGGCACTAATGGCCCCCGTAAACATCACCATAAGGAGATGCAGTGCACTAAATCCTGCAACATATCTCCCAGGTGTGCCTGGACAGGCACAAAGGGTGGAGGATGAGAGTGGTGGGGAAGGAGGATTTAATACAAAGGAGGACACACATGATTGTATGGAATATTTGACCCAAAATTTTACCGCAAGGCCTGACATCAGTGACAACCCACTGGAAGATGTAGATCTAACTTTCTACACGGACGGTAGTTGTCACAGACAGTCAGATTCGGGAGACTTGTGTACTGGATACGCAGTCGTAGATGACCAAGGCACCATAGAAGCAGAACCGCTAGGCCCACCTCACTCAGCCCAGGTTGCTGAACTGGTCGCCCTAACCAGAGCATGTGAATTGGCTAAGGGCAAATCAGCCAATATCTACACCGATTCTAGATACGCATTCGGGGTAGTCCATGATTTCGGAGCCCTATGGCGCCTCAGAAATTTCATGACGGCAGCTGGTACACCGGTAGCGCATGCAGCCCACATCAAAAGGCTTCTAACAGCGATACAGGAACCCGACAGAGTGGCTGTTATCAAGTGTAAAGCACACACATATAGCCAGGACCCAGTATCACTTGGTAACAGCCGAGCAGACGAAGCAGCTAAGTTAGCAGCTGGTACCCCCAGACAGACAGACACCACACAATTGATGGTATTTAATACCATCAACACACAGAAGTTGTGTGAAATGCAAAATTTGTGTTCCACACAGGAAAAGGCAGTCTGGAAGGCAAAGGGATATGGCCAGGAGTCCTCAGGACTCTGGACGGATGGACAAGGTAAACCAGTGGCCCCCAGAGCATGCCTTCCATGTTTAGCTGAGGCAGCACACGGGCTGACTCATCTGGGCAAGGAGGGAATGTGCAAGTTGGTAAGAGCATATTGGTGCGCCCCAGGATTTTCATCTCATGCGAGTAAGAGAGCAATGTCATGCCTTACCTGCTTGAGAAAGAATATCGGAAAGGCAATACCAACAGAACCATCTCATATCCCACCTACAGGCGGCCCTTTTCAGGTAATACAGATTGACTTTATCCAATTACCCCCTTGTCGAAATTTGAAATATGTACTTGTTTGTATAGATGTATTCTCAAATTGGGTCGAAGCATTTCCTGCGGCCACAAACACCGCTATGTTTACTGCTAAGAAAATTGTGCAGGAATTTGTATGTAGATACGGTATCCCTAGAATAATCGAAAGTGATAGGGGTACCCATTTTACAGGTGATGTCTTTCAAGGAATGTGTAAGTTGATGGGAATTGATAGCAAGCTGCACACTCCATACCGTCCCCAGGCGAGTGCGAAAGTGGAAAGAGTGAACAGCACTATTAAAAATAAACTGAGCAAAGTTATGGCAGAGACAGGATTGACATGGCCAGAAGCTTTACCCATTGTACTGTACAGCATCAGAACCACTCCCAGGTCCCCTCTTAATCTGTCTCCCTTTGAAATCTTGTTTGGTCGACAACCGCATGTTATGATTAACCCTCAGGATGATTTGAAGTGTAACAATGAAGTGACTGTAAAATACTTGATTTACATGAGTAAACAGCTAAGGAATCAAAATGATAATTTGAAGTTGGTGATTCCTGATTTACCAGATAGTAATTGTCATGACATTGAACCTGGGGATTATGTAATGATACGGAATTTTCTACGCTCAGGTTGCCTTATTGACAGATGGGAAGGACCATACCAAGTCTTATTGACTAGCACTACAGCATTGAAGGTTGCAGAGAGAGAGACTTGGGTTCATTCGTCCCACTGTAAGAAGGTTGCTGACCCAGAGAGGTCCCGTGATAAGGAACAGACGGTAGAGGAAGTTGTATCACTGGAGTGTCTGTTCCAGGAGGACTGAGGCGGCACCTGAGCATCGGAAAATCATAAGATCAAAAGCAGTTGTCAATTCCCTGTTCCCTTTTATTGTTTTTTTCCACTTCCCATCCCCTCTCCCTCAATTATTTTTTTTCCCCCTTCTCATTCTTCTCCGTTTCCTCCTATAAGATGGACTTGCCCCAAGAGACTGTGATCCGGATTTTCCTGTTGACCATGATGTTGACCAGAGCAGTCTGTTCCGGCGAGAGTACCATGGAGGTCGAGAGAGGTTCTGGAATGGGTTCTGATGACAAAGATGGAGGCGTAGTTTTCCAAGAACAACTTAACCAACAAGTAAAGGCGAGTATCAGAAAA
This sequence comes from Pseudophryne corroboree, assembly GCF_028390025.1. Taxonomy (NCBI): domain Eukaryota; kingdom Metazoa; phylum Chordata; class Amphibia; order Anura; family Myobatrachidae; genus Pseudophryne; species Pseudophryne corroboree. The sequence goes on along the minus strand of NC_086449.1, from coordinate 431,289,583 downwards.
CGATCCGATAGCATTGACAATAGAAGGAATTGTGAAGGATTGTTAGCTGAAGAAAACTGTATCTGCAAGCTCTGTGACAATGTAGTTGAGGATGGGTGCATCAAGAAATGCCAATCCAGTTTTAATATCCACATGGACCGGCATCCCTTGAGTGACTATCACTCCTTAGTGGGTAGTGTGTTAAATCAAACAGATTGTTGGGTATGCTCTCAAGTACCTCAAGGTCATAGCAAATCAGGACTAGTACCATTTCCTTTAACGGTAGGGGAGGTACTTGAGTTAAAGGGTGGGAGACCGGTGGACAGGAGGTTTAATATCTCCAGTCCTCCTAGTTTGAAGCTCCACCAATATCATGTGGATAGATCCCTAATATGTTTTAACATTACCAATCCCCGAAAGCCGGGAAATTGGGAAGTGTCATGGAGTAACCAAACCATGACCTTTTCATATAGAGCAGATAGAATGCCTACAGATACAGAGCTTATACGCCACATAGCCAGTAGAGAAAAATCTTTCCGATATAGGTATACCCTAGGAAGTAGGATTACGAGAGTTGGAGAAGTATCACCAGGATACTGTGCACATATCGTACAAACTGATACGTGTACTAGACAGATGGGAGAATTAGGGGTAGGGGAGTTCACATGGAGGATGTGTAATATGGTTATGTCCTACTCCGTCCCATATGTTCTCCCCGATGATGCATATTTCATATGCGGGAGGAAGGCGTATAAGTGGCTTGCCCCAAACTCTGAAGGATTGTGTTATATTGGAAAAGTACTGCCTGAGGTAATGACTGTATCACATGCCAAAATGAAAGATATACACCGTGGTGCCCAAGCTCCTTATACTCACACTCATTACGAGCACGTAGTTAAACGGCACCTGATAGAAAGAACAGAGCATCCGGCCTCTGACATGATCCATGAATCCACCGGGATTCAGGTCCTAATCGCGTTAGATTTCACTCGCACTGCTAGAGGAGTACTGAACTATAGATACATATCTGCGCTTGCAAATTTGTTAGACAATATCACAGAAATGTATGATGACACGTTTAGGTATACTGGAAGAGAACTTCAAGCTTATAAAACAGAACTGGTTCAGCATAGAATGGTTCTTAATTATCTCACAGCAGTGACAGGTGGATATTGTGTCACACTGGCAACGCAGTACGGCGTGAAATGCTGCACATATATTACGAATAGCACCGAGGACCCGGTCGAGGTCATAGACCAAAAGATGGATGAAATTCTCCAATTAAAGTGGGAATTTCGCAGGAGACACAATCTCACCCTTGCTGCTGTGAGTAATGAGCTGACTGGTTGGGTGTCATGGTTGAACCCGCGAAATTGGTTCTCTGGTTTAGGAGAATGGGCTCAGGGAGTCATAATGGATGTAGGGAAGTTTCTCCTATGTATCTTAGGTGTTGTCATAACGATTGGCTTGATATTTAGATGCGGACAGGCTTTAATGAAGTGCAAACGTAGTACCAGGGTAATGAATCTAAGGAGTGAGGAAATTGTAATTCCAATGGATTTGATTTATGACCCAACTGTAGAAACAATGATGTGATGAAAATGCGATTATACGGTCCGTTTCTTTCACCTGTTTTTCCGGTTTTTCCAAGGTAAAAAGACCCACTTTTGACGAGGAATTTGATGATCCTGTATACAGACAACTGATGGATTAAAGAAGAAGTTTTGACAACCTTATACACAGATATTTGATGAACTATGCCATAGACCCCCAGTTTCCCTAGAAATTTTAAAATTACGCTAGCCCAACACTTTTGTAAGTCTATGGACATTGACAAAGCTTTTTGCCCACACCTTTTGGCAAAAGCCCAAAGAAGACTGCATTCAACAGACACTGAACAAGACTTCAACCGACAAATGTTCATTAACCTGACATAGAATACCACTGCATTTACCATAAGTGTTCTTTATCTTCATCTCTACAACCTTTAGGTAATGACACACATAGTCGATAGGGAATACAGGCACAGATATCAGCAATCACATATTCCCCCATTCATGTATCATCAACTAAAATGTGCTCCCCCATTTTGTTGCAACCAAAATCCGAAAAGAGCTCGGTAAAGTTTGACAGCCCATCCACAGACCCGTACCGCGGGATAAGAAGGAATTCAAATGTATACTTCGCAATACCTCGAAGCTTGATTTAAAACACGTACGGCACGATGATACATGACCCCCCCCCAAACATGGATTCATACACACATGCTTCTGCTATCTCAATAGGTCATACCCTTTTCCTACCTTCTCCTCTCCTCCCCTACCCAACCATGGAAATGTATTTACACCTGACATATATTTTTCTCGTTTTGAAATGTTTTAGGAAGTGGCAGTTATTGTTGACTGCCAAAGGGTGGACTGTCAAAGTCAGAAAAATATCACTATGCACACTGCCATATTTGCACCTCATGCGAGTGCCTGCTGCGAGTGCATGAGCTCTCCCGTGCGTGCGCATACTCGCTGTTGCGTGCACCCGCAGGCGCACGGTATGCGCATTTACGGTAAAGTTTATGTGCGTCTAGCGGGCGACTCAACCGTTACATATTTTAACCATATAATGTATTTTGTAGATCATGGTCCCCTTGATAGATTCTGAAAGTTTAGTTAATGTAGCATGTTCATGGACAAAGAGAACCCTCTTTGTTTGATACGAAGGGTCAGACATGGGTCATACAGTGGTGTTTAGTATCCATCGGAAGAGTATTTAATTAGCAATATTCCGGTTTTGGTTTGGAGCGGATTAATCGCTCGTGCGAATAGTTATGGACATAAGAAGTTTATGTCCATTTACTATTATTTGCACTTACTTATCCATGCGGCGGGAAACCTAGTTTCCCACCCACCTGAGCAGTTGGAAATGGTCTCAGCCCACCTGTATGAATCAACCTATGACCTTTTGTTATAATACGAAGACGAATTCCTGTGTCCAATGAACAATGAGATTGTAGGGACCATTGAATTGTATTGTGTGTGGGGCATAAATAGACAAGCCGACCATATCCAGCTCACTCTCTTCAACGGTTCTCATTGCTGATAATCGGGAGCTGGATATCGAGGCGCATTCGATCGTTCCCCTTGTGCGTAAGTTTTTCTCCGCAATCATATTGTCTTTCTTGTTGTTGTGAGCCATATCTCTCTCTCTTCTCTTTCTCTCTCATTTCTATTATATAGTTATTGTACTGATATTGTATTTCCTGTGTAGTTATATGGTTAGTTAGTCTATGTTATATTGTAGTGTATGACTTGTATTGTATTATTCTTTTTCAAGTATAACATTCATATAAGGCGTTAGACCCTAAGCCCAGTATTTGTGTATTTCTTATAGTGTTAAGTATTCTCAGAGAGTCGGTGACGCTCGAACAGCTTCTAAGTTAATAAGGTTACACTGTGTTGCATCTACACCCTATCACTACACCAAGGTTTACTGCATAATACACTGTTTTATGGTATAGTTATAAAGGTTTAACATTGTGAGCGTCTGCGCCGCTGGTGATCTCCCCGTGGTCCCGAGCGTCCGCTACGCTATAGCGAACCATAACGTTAGTCAGCAGCCGATAGCGGGCCTGCCAGTGATCTCTTGGCTGTGAGCGAACGTGGCGCTTGAGCGTCTCGACTACGGCTAAGCGATCGTTACGCAACGTGCGTACCCTTACGGTATTCCATACGTCAATAGCGTACAGTGTTCTTAGACCTCTTAAAGGGTTTTAAGTAAGACAAATATTTAGCTTTGTCATCACAGACGTATTTTCAGAACAGGCAGCCGATCAATTACCACCGCATAGACCCTGGGACTGTCCCATTGAGCTTATCCCAGGGAGAATGCCACCTCGGGGACACACATATCCCTTATCATTACCCGAGACCCAAGCTATGTCGGATTACATCAAGTATAATCTGCTGAAAGGATTCATTCTTCGCCCCTCTACCTCCCCGGCTGGAGCAGGTTTCTTTTTCGTCAAGAAGAAGGACGGAGGGTTAAGACCATGTATTGATTATCGTGGCTTAAACAATATCACCGTTATTAACAAATACCCTCTGCCGCTGCTCACGGAGCTATTTGATAGGGTTCGTGGAGCCCACGTTTTCACTAAGCTCGACTTGAGAGGAGCCTATAATTTGATACGTATCCGACAGGGGGACGAATGGAAGACGGCCTTTAATACCAGGGACGGGCATTACGAGTATCTGGTAATGCCGTTTGGCCTCAGCAATGCCCCTGCCGCTTTTCAGGGATTTGTAAATGAAATCTTCCGAGATATGTTATATCAAAGCGTAGTGGTGTACTTGGATGACATTCTGATATTTTCTAAGAATCTTGCAGAGCACAGAGTACAGGTCAAAGAAGTACTTCTTTGCCTACGAAGGAATCATCTCTACGGCAAGATTTCCAAATGTGTCTTCGAGGTCCCTTCAATTCCATTCCTCGGATATGTCATCTCAGGTACGGAGCTTCGCATGGATCCGGAGAAACTCACTGCCATTCGGGACTGGACTCAGCCTCTCTCCTTGAAAGCGGTACAAAGATTTCTGGGCTTTGCAAATTACTACCGGAAATTTATAAAGGGATTTTCTACCATTGTTGCACCTATTACTGCCCTAACCAAAAAGGGGTCACTAGTCTTCAGAAGCTGAAGGAGTGTTTGCCCGGTTGAAATCAGCCTTCACGTCTGCTCCGGTACTCCAACAACCAAATTTTTCTAAAATATTCTTCTTGGATGTCGATGCTTCTTCAGTAGGCATCGGTGCCGTTCTTTCACAGTACTCCTCTGATGGGAAGTTACATCCATGTGGTTTCCATTCTCGTAAGTTCTCTCCTGCTGAACGAAACTACACCATTGAAGATCAGGAGCTTTTAGCAATAAAATCTGCCCTAGAAGAATGGAGGTACTTATTGGAAGGTGCTAAACACCTAATTACGATCTATACCGATCACAAGAACTTGTTGTATATCAAGACGGCCCAGTGCTTGAATTCCCGTCAAGCTAGATGGGCGCTCTTTTTCACTCTATTCTCGTTCGTTATTAAGTATCGGGCCGGGACTCTCAACGCTAAGGCTGATGCTCTGTCTCGTTCTTTAACGGCCTCGGATGAGGAGAATTCCTTTGAAAAGAGTTTGATTCTCAGTCCAGTCTCTATTTCAGCAGCACCCACTACTCTGGGTCCTCCTCCTGGGAGAATGTCTGTACCAGTTGAATTTCGTCCAAAGTTGCTGCAGTGGGCTCATATAGTTTTCCGGTCATCCCTATTGTTCAAAAAATGTGTGAATTTCTACGAAGCTCATATTGGTGGGAAACCATGAAGAAGGATATACAAGATTATGTCAACTCATGTCCTCAATGTGCTCAGCACAAAACTCTTCGTCTGCCTCCTGAGGGATTGCTTCGTCCACTGTTCATTCCTAAGAAACCCATGACACATATTTCCATGGACTTTGTTACCGAATTACCCCTCTCCAAGGGTTACAATACCATCTGGGTGATTATTGACCGCTTTTCTAAAATGGCACATTTTGTTCCGTTGTCCGGGTTACCAACGGCTCCCAAGTTGGCTTTACTATTTATTCGTGAACACTTCCGCCTGCACGGGTTACCTCGGGAGATAGTGTCTGATCGAGGGGTACAGTTCACTGCTAGATTCTGGAGGGCCCTCTGTTCAGTTTTACAAATAAAACTCAAGTTCTCATCTGCTTACCATCCACAAACCAATGGGCAGACTGAACGCGTCAATCAAGATTTAGAGACTTTTCTCCGCGTTTATCTTTCTCCTTCGCAGGACGATTGGGTGGAACTGTTACCCTGGGCCGAGTTTGTCCATAACCATCTGTATCACTCTTCCACTGGTGAGTCTCCATTCTTCATTAATTATGGATTCCATCCACGAGTCCCAGAATTACCCATCTCTCCTTCGGAGGATGTTCCTGCTGCAGCTTCTACTCTCCAGCACTTCAGTCAAATCTGGAGTAAGGTTCATGCTAATCTCAAAAAAATCTCTGGCCGCTACAAATTCTTTGCGGATAGAAAACGGCGAGCAGCTCCTCAATACAAAGTTGGTGACAGGGTATGGCTCTCTACCCGCAATCTTCGTTTAAGAGTGCCCGCTATGAAGTTTGCTCCAAGGTTCATCGGTCCTTACCTTGTTTTGCAAGTCCTGAACCCGGTTGTCTGCAAATTGGGGTTGCCTTCCCACTTTCAGGTACCAAATTTGTTCCATGTTTCTCTTCTTCGTCCCCTCATCTTAAATCGGTTCCATTCAGAGTCTCCTAGGCCGACCTCGGTAGAGACTAAAGCTGGAACAGAATTTGAAATCAAAGCTATTCTTGACTCTCGTTATCTTCACAAGAATTTACAGTATCTGGTAGAATGGAAAGGTTATGGTCCTGAGGAGAAGAGCTGGGTCAAAGCTTCTGAAGTCACTGTTCCCCGACTAGTCCGGATCTTTCATTCTAAGCATCCCACGAAACCAGGAAAGTGTCCAGGGGCCACTCCTAGAGGAGGGGGTACTGTCACACTCGCGGCACTGCGGCTGCCGCGCTTACCGCCCCGGGTGCGCTGGGTCTCTCGGCGGTCGCCGCCCCCGGTGGGCACCGGGTTGTTGCGTCTTGCTGGCGCTGCCTCCGGCGGGTTCCCGGGGTGTGGGCGCCGCCATTGCGCCTGGCGTTCACGGGAGCGTGGTGGGCGAGTGACGTCATCGGCCCCTTCCGCCAATTGGGAGAGAGCGGGAAGTTCAAAGGAAGACGCCGTGCAGAGCTCCGGCGCCTCAGTATCGTCTCTTCTATGATCACCAGTGCTAGCAGCGTTCAGTGAGGTCTCTAACTGAACGTTTCCTGTGTACCAGCGTTTGCAGAGTATCTCTCAGTGGAACATTCCTTGTGCTTCCAGCGTTTGCAGAGTATCACTCTGTGGAACTTTCCTTGTGCTACCAGCGTTTGCAGAGTATCACTCAGTGGAACAATCACTGTGCTACCATCGTTACAGTGTATCACCTAGTGGAACATTCACTGTGCTACCAGCGTTACAGTGTATCACTCAGTGGAACAATCACTGTGCTACCTGCGTTACAGTGTATCACTCAGTGGAACATTCACTGTGCTACCAGCGTTACAGTGTATCACTCAGTGGAACATTCACTGTGCTACCAGCGTTACAGTGTATCACTCAGTGGGACATTCTCTGAGTTACAGTGTTTCTCTTAGGGGGACACCTCCTGTGTTTCCTGTATTACATGATATCTCCAAGTGGAACGCCTTCCATACTTCCAAAGTTACACTGAATCTTAAATCCTCATTCATTTCTTCAACATCGCTCACAAGCTTCTCATTCTTCAACATCGCTCACAAGCTTCTCATTCTTCAAACATCGCTCACAAATTCTTCATTCTTCAGTGTGCTTCACCATCGTTCTCAAATCCTCATTCATTTCTTCAGCAACGCTCACAAGTTCTTCATTCTTCTGTGTGCTTCACCATCGTTCTCAAATCCTTATTAATTTCTTCAGCATTGCTCACAAGTTCTTCATTCTTCTGTGTACTTCACCATCGTTCTCAAATCCTCATTCATCTCTTCAGCATCGCTCACAAGTTCTTCATTCTTCTGTGTGCTTCACCATCGTTCTCAAATCATCATTTAATTCTTCAGCATTATACGCCAGTTACTACGGCTAGTTCTGCATGAGGAAAACCTACATCCGGTCATCCCTGCTCCGGCCCAGCTGTGGTTCCTCCTTCCGATCATCGGAAGAACCCCCGAGTTCTCAACACTCCGAACCCAGGTCAGTGACACATTCCACCCCCTTCTAAATCCCGATAGTCAGCATGCCGACTAGCATGGACTATTCTCACTCGTGGGTGTCTATGACACCCACAGAGTGGGTATAGAGCCACCGCCGCCAGAATCCCGCAATCGGCATGCTGACCAGCGGGTTCCCCAGCGGCGGTCACGCATACTCAACCCCATTATACAGTGGAGATTTCTTCCTGAAACAAGCTCCATACATCCACACCAGTGTTGCACACAAAAAAAGTCCACAAAAGTGAATTCCATACCCCAATTCAGCATTCAGCTTCTCCCCAAATATTTTGCATTGTAAACGCAACCTTATTGTTTGGTGGGCTCCTGTATGAGAAAGGGAAGCTGTGTGTCCACAGTGCTTGCCTCCAGCGAAGGGAGGACTGGGGTAAAGGCAGAGTGGAGAAAGAGGCCACCTGGATCCTTCTTCCAGCGGGAGCGGCTCTGTGCAGTGAGGATTTCTGTGGTTCACAGCTGCTCATGGTGCCCTCTGTAGGCTGACGCTGTACGCGCCGGCGTACTCTTGTATACAGTAGATCTGGCCAACCCTGGGTGGCTGATGCGGCAACACCCTGCCTGTCCGCTGGACGGTGCACCCATGAAACAGTCCTTGTAGAGAACACTGCAAATGCAAAACTGAGTTTTGCAACTATAAACTGAGCAAAAGCTACAAAGTCTGGTGTCAGTGGTAGAGAAAACAACATACTGGGATTGATTATGAATCACAGGCAAAGTGAAAGACATATCTAGGACTGTGCCATTTCACAGTGACTTCAGCAAAGTGAGACTCTGATTACAGTTACAGTTCCCCCTCCCATCAGAGGTCCCTTACCTGTCTTTAAGAGGCAGACCCTAATCAGATAGGTCCCCCAGACTGAGCAACTGGCAAAGAGAAAAACAGTATTGCAGTTATTTGGCAGACACAGAACTCAGCCAATATCACTGATTGCTAGGCAATGGGGCACTATTGAATGTACTCTGTATCTGTCACATGACTGCAACGCTGGTTGCGCTCTGCTGAGGGCTCACTCTGGGCAAGCTATCTGAGTGGTGATGTCAGAGTGCTGGACAGCATGTAAAAATAGCCGGGTGAAGTGCATGTGAAAGCAATCCCGAGGAGAACACTGAATTTGGTGCAAAAGCTCTAAAAATCAGAGTACATCAAATCGCTGTTATTGTTCTCCCTTCACGCATCAACATTCAGTATGAATGCAGGGAATTCTTTGGGTAAAAGACAACATGGTTTGTGGCTTAGCATAAAACCACACTGTTTAAAAAGTCACACATAGCTATTCCACTATGGTTAGATTCACACTTAATTCACTCTATAGCCAACTGCACAATTGCCAAGGCTTGGAAACAAACTGAACTTCAATCACACACGTGGAAAAGACCACCTAAAACATCCATGACAACAATTCTAAAAGTCTGGCTTCCCTTAGCACTCGCTGTATAGCTAGAATACACTACAAATAAGACAAACACTTAACAGTGGACACCCTGAATGGCAGGGACTCCGCACAACCGACTTTGGTACCCTATTCTTCTTAAGCATATGCAACAGATGCTCATCTCAGTTTCCCTCTCCCTTCTTTTATCCTTAACCTCCCTTTATTATATGTTAATATTATTTTGATTGTAATATCATGTAAAAACAAACAAAAACAAATGAACAATGTATATTTTGTTAAACTTTCTTTATTGAATAATGGATAACCCAGATAAAAATAAAATATTTAAAAGAAAGTGACAGGTTCTCTTTTAGGTTGTATAAAACGAAAAGCAATATATATGGAATGTATTTGCTTCATTGTTCGTGTAATAATATTTGACATAAACAAAACACCTTTGCAAGCTGAAAAGGATAGAAAAGCAACAAATGTATAATATAAGTCTATAACATTTACATAGACTTACTGAGCAACCATGGTAGAGACTCTTGTGATAACTCTTCTTAGAAGTACAGTAGACCTACAGGTGATGCGGTTAAGACACTGTGAGGTTAGAGTTAGGCTGCAGGAAGGGAGGGTCAGGGTTAGAGGGTTGGGGAAATGGGTTAGCGCACTAACAGTACCTCGCCCTTATCGGGATTTTCGACACTGGGGTGCCTTCATCAGTATTGTGATCGCCAGCATCCCGTCCACCAGTTAAACATACCGAACCCCTGTACTTGCGACCTTGTACAAATCACATTATTTCAACTCTACCAAGCAGAATTTTGCAGGCACTCAATATGACCAGGATAATGTGTGGTGTTGGTACCATTGCTAAAACTTTAGTTACAAAGACTTATGTCATGCAGTCACGCCTGTACGGTTGTGTATAATGCCTTACAAAATTCAGGCACTCCTGCGAGGAATCAGCCTTACATGTATTTCTACACAATCTACAAAGCTATAGCATCAAGCACTTAAGGGAGTCCTATAAAAAATGTGAGATGACAATGTAAAGGAATTTTGACCAATTAGCTGTCATATTGGACAGCTGGCTAGTCTAATCAGATCCCTGACTTCTCCACTGACTCTCCACCCTTGCCTGGAGAAGTCTCGCATCTCGGTTGCCATCACATAATCATCTTCAGATAGAAAAACTCCTTAAATAAAGAGGTAATTTTGGTCCACTGAAAAATATATAGCAAAACCACTGGTGTCATGAATATTTAAACATGCAGCTGTCACAGGAATTATTTATGGAAAGGCACAGAATACATACTGTTACCTTTGCATAACGTGTAGTTTCTCCTGCCATGAATACTAGTTATGTGTACTGTTGCAATGTGAGAATTATTAGCAGCATTGTCTTAAACAGTAATTTACTTGGTCATATACAGTAGATAAGCGTGGAAATAACCTTATGGGCCCTATAGAAACATTTTGAAAAAGGCTCCACCTAATGTTCACAGAAACTGTAAAAAATCTATTAATGGTCCATGTCGCGATATTTTCATTTTTAATGTGTACTAAGTGTAAACCTGAGGTGCGAGCAGAAAGCAGCAAAGAGTAGGCCTTTGGGGCTGGTGGCGAGTGCCAGATGCCTGGCCCTTAGCATGGGACAACCTACTTAACGTGACTAACCCCATGCATTCTCGTGTGAGAAAGGGGCTGGTCACGCAAACAACTGAATATCTCCCATGCAGTTTAGAGGAGCGTTAAAGGAGCTACATGCCAGTGAATCACCCCCTGAGACTTAATCTACCATGCTACTACTCATTCCATACCCTATAAGGCCTTACTTTTCACCTATCTACAATTAATCCTTCCAGTGCGCTCTAAAAACCCACCGCTTGACTCATGTTTTCCTAGTGAGATATTATGAACTGCAACCTGTGACAAGTGAAAATAAGGGAAACCAGGTTCATAGTTTCGGATACTATTCTTAGTGCATCTCATTTTTGGCATTGAGGACACAACTCTCCACATTAGGGTCTACAGAACTGTTCATAATTATTATTATTATTATTATTATTATTATTATTACCAGTTATTTATATAGCGCACATATATTCCGCAGCGCTTTACAGAGAATATTTGCTCATTCACATCAGTCCCTGCCCCAGTGGAGCTAACAATCTATATTCCCTACCACATGTACACACAGACACATTCACGCTAGGGTTAATTTTGTTGGGAGCCAATTACCCTACCAGTATATTTTTGGATTGTGGGAGGAAACCGGAGTACCCGGAGGAAACCCACGCAAGTACGATAGTTATGCCCCTCACAGTAATAAGAATGTTTCAAAAGTTAATTGATTATAGTAAACAATAATTAAATAGCCTGAAATGATGATATTTGATGATGCAGTAAATTGCATTCTTCCTATTTTGTTCTTCCACCTGTAAAAGCTATAAAGGATGCCCATTCCACGTGTTGTACCATCACTTACTTCGTTTTTACAATACTGATGTTTCATTTTCTATAACACTAGACGATATGATTGTGTACCATATAGTTATTATTTTACTAGCATAGTTTAGGTGATAAACTATACAGGATCACAAACATGAACACACTCATGAAAAGTACCTTCATTCTCAAAACGTTCTGCATTGTGTATTACAGTTGTTTGATGCTAAGATCACACACCGGGAACAGAGTATTGCAGACATGGTAATCTCTCAATTAAAAATCAAATATAAAACTCACTAGCACATCAATGGCAGCTAACGACACAGCTAGCAAAAAAATAGCAAAAACTTGAAATCATTTCTGAAACAAGATTGTTTTCCCAGTAACACTCACAAAGAGGCACAAAGTCCATTGAGGCAGCACATTAATCCAAAACATGAAAACCCTAAAATACTCGGTAATATCGCCACATCATTACAGGATTTTGCTGCATTTATTAAGAGATTATTCGTGGTTCATCCTTGAACACATGATGAAGAAAATGTCACACAAATCAATACTAATAATCACCAGTACAAAAAACGGTATGGAACAAACATTCACCACAGCAAACTAATGCAACTATTTTTCTAATATTTATTAATGTTATAATAATTATCAGCTTGTATGAATTCACTTTGTAATGTTATAAATTATTACACACATATAACTACGTGCATATGTTTCTGCAGTCCTAAATAATCACTAATATTCAGCACTTTTACATGATTGTTTTGGAATAGTAGAGAGTAATACCATTCACTGGAAAACCTTATCCTCTTTCAGGCTGGGGTTTTACCCTGCTTAAACTGTACTCACCATAATTGGATGGGGTGACCTTTTTCGCATTGTTAATTCCAGATTTAGAAGTCATTTTCAACCATGCAAAGGGATGAAAGCATCGATTCCCCCGGCATGATCATCACTCTTTTCTCTTCAATGTCAGTATCAGGTTTTGCCACTGCCCGGAGTGTGACGTAATGAAACATAACAGGGTCTAGAACCACCAGGCACATACTCTATAGCCAATCGAGGGACAGGGATTTTCATTAATTACATACCTCATGGAATGTCAATTCAGATGCAAATTGCAGCTTGAAGAATCTGCCTGTCTCACTGTGAAGCATAAACTGTCAAGCGTGGCTTGCTCAATATTTCCTGCACCAAAGTATATTTTTAGTCAAGGAGAACTCAGGTTACACATCGATAACAATAGGATAAAACATCTTGTGAAGCCAAGACATCTTGTGTACACTCATTACGATTTATCATGTGATCTAAATAGAGGCTTTGAAATTGCTACAATTTTCTAGCTTTTGTGATATATACAAATGCAGACATATGCCTGCAGGTCTAAAGTATAGTGCAGCGTTGGGCTATTCATCATGACAAACTAAACATTTGAAACTGCAAGATATCTTCAATTATAAGGACTATACAGGTTATGTTACCTGCTATTACAAGTATTGAAGGCACTCTCCGATCACATAATGGAACAAAGCCATAGAGGCCTAATGCTTTTAAAATGGATGTAGAACTCCAAATGACCTACACAATGCCATTTTAAGAAAAACAGCATACATAGAAAGAATTAAGTGCTACAGTAAAGCCCTGCACTGTTTTACTACCATAGGCACAATGATTTTCAAGTCATAGTATAAATCTGGACAAAGCTAAAAGCTTGAGCTACAAATGAAGTATGAGAGATTCTAGGTATTGTTAATAGCCGTTTATCTGCAGATGGAAGTAAGCAAGTGGTGTGTAAGGAATCAGTGGCTGATACAAGTACCTCAGTTCCTGGTTATGTAAGTCTTTGAAAGTTTTAAAAACATTTTTAAATGGATTTGCCATCTTTCAGGCAGCCAGTGAAGGGAGTGCAGAATGTGGGTTATGTGGCACAAAAGGGTCTGGTTAGTTAACAGTCTGTCTGCTGCATTTTGTACCAGCAGCAAGAGGTGCAATGCTTTTGCTGGGTGACCAAGGTAGAGAGCGCTGCAGTAGTCCAAATGTAAGAAGGAAGGAAGAACCTCTGGGTGAATGAAGTTTGATTCTGGCTATATTCTTCAGATTAAATCATTAATAAATAATACTGGCTGACACCTTTACGCATGAAGCCACAATCAACGACAACACCAAGAGTCCTCAAGCTTAAATTCAGTCGGTTGGAAAAGCTACAATTTTGTCATTTGATGGTGAGCTTCTATCACAAGAACCTTTGTTTCATACGCAGTTATCGACTCCTGTAGCTCAGCTTCACAGCCATTTAGTGTCTTAGTCCCCATACCAAAGGTCAGGTACAGCTGAGTAACATCTGCATAGCAGTGGTAGACCAGGCAAAGACCTCTGATTCACCCAGAGGTAACATATATACTGCAAATAACAAGGGAGATAAGATGGATCACCACATTGCAGTGGCACTGGTGCTGATAAGTATACACCTGTGAACTATTTGAACCAGCTAAGGACTGTGCCATCCACTTCACAAACATTTTTCAGTCACTCTACTTGAATGTCGTGGTCCATGTTATCAAATGCTGCAGAGTGATCCAGGAGGATTAATACTGAACAACCACTTCTTTCTCTTGCCATTAAAAGATTATTAAGTACCAGAGATGTTTCAGTGCTATGTCATCTCCTTAATCTTGTTTGAAATAGATTATAAATATCACAGATTGATAGAAGGGTTTCCATTTGGGTTGCAACCATTTTTTCAAATTCCTTTCTTAGAAAAGGAAGGTTTGATACTGATCTGTAGCTTGCCATGCAGATGGGATCTAAATGAGGTTTTATTTTAAAAGCAGTCTACAAAATTTCTTCCTTCAGTGGTTCAGGAAGGAAAAAAGCTTGTCTGCAAAGAGCATTGTACTACTTTGGCAAATACTGGAAAAAATAAGATTTTACTCACCGGTAAATCTATTTCTCGTAGTCCGTAGTGGATGCTGGGAACTCCGAAAGGACCATGGGGAATAGCGGCTCCGCAGGAGACTGGGCACAACTAAAGAAAGCTTTTAGGTCACCTGGTGTGCACTGGCTCCTCCCACCATGACCCTCCTCCAAGCCTCAGTTAGGACACTGTGCCCGGACGAGCTGACATAATAAGGAAGGATTTTGAATCCCGGGTAAGACTCTTACCAGCCACACCAATCACACCGTATAACTCGTGATACCATACCCAGTTTAACAGTATGAAAACAACTGAGCCTCTCAACAGATGGCTCAACAATAACCCTTTAGTTAGGCAATAACTATATACAAGTATTGCAGACAATCCGCACTTGGGACGGGCGCCCAGCATCCACTACGGACTACGAGAAATAGATTTACCGGTGAGTAAAATCCTATTTTCTCTGACGTCCTAGTGGATGCTGGGAACTCCGAAAGGACCAAGGGGATTATACCAAAGCTCCCAAACGGGCGGGAGAGTGCGGATGACTCTGCAGCACCGAATGAGAGAACTCAAGGTCCTCCTCAGCCAGGGTATCAAATTTGTAGAATTTTGCAAACGTGTTTGCCCCTGACCAAGTAGCAGCTCGGCAAAGTTGTAAAGCCGAGACCCCTCGGGCAGCCGCCCAAGATGAGCCCACCTTCCTTGTGGAATGGGCTTTTACTGATTTAGGATGCGGCAGTCCAGCCGCAGAAGCGCCAGCTGAATTGTGCTACAAATCCAGCGAGCAATAGTCTGCTTAGAAGCAGGAGCACCCAGCTTGTTAGGTGCATACAGGATAAATAGCGAGTCAGTTTTCCTGACTCTAGCCGTCCTGGAAACATACATTTTCAAGGCCCTGACTACGTCCAGTAACTTGGAATCCTCCAAGTCCCTAGTAGCCGCAGGCACCACAATAGGTTGGTTCAAGTGAAAAGCTGATACCACCTTAGGGAGAAACTGGGGACGAGTCCTCAATTCTGCCCTATCCATATGGAAAATCAGATAAGGGCTTTTACATGACAAAGCCGCCAATTCTGACACACGCCTGGCTGAAGCCAAGGCCAATAACATGACCACTTTCCACGTGAGATATTTCAGATCCACGGTTTTAAGTGGCTCAAACCAATGTGATTTTAAGAAACTCAACATCACGTTGAGATCCCAAGGTGCCACTGGAGGCACAAAAGGGGCTGAATATGCAGCACTCCCTTAACAAACGTCTGAACTTCAGGTAGTGAAGCTAGTTCTTTCTGGAAGAAAATCGACAGAGCCGAGATCTGTACCTTAATGGAGCCTAATTTCAGGCCCATAGTCACTCCTGCTTGTAGGAAATGCAGAAATCGACCCAGTTGAAATTCCTCTGTTGGGGCGTTTTTGGCCTCACACCAAGCAACATACATCCGCCATATGCGGTGATAATGCTTTGCAGTTACATCTTTCCTGGCTTTAATCAGCGTAGGAATAACTTCCTCCGGAATGCCCTTTTCCTTCAGGATCTGGCGTTCAACCGCCATGCCGTCAAACGCAGCCGCGGTAAGTCTTGGAACAGACAGGGCCCCTGCTGCAGCAGGTCCTGTCTGAGCGGCAGAGGCCATGGGTCCTCTGAGATCATCTCTTGAAGTTCCGGGTACCACGCTCGTCTTGGCCAATCCGGAACCACGAGTATTGTTCTTACTCCTCGTTTTCTTATTATTCTCAGTACCCTTGGTATGAGAGGCAGAGGAGGGAACACATAAACTGACTGGTACACCCACGGTGTCACTAGAGCGTCCACAGCTATCGCCTGAGGGTCCCTTGACCTGGCGCAATATCTCTCTAGTTTTTTGTTTAGGCGGGACGCCATCATGTCCACCTGTGGCCTTTCCCAACGGTTTACCAACAGTTGGAAGACTTCTGGATGAAGTCCCCACTCTCCCGGGTGTAGGTCGTGTCCGCTGAGGAAGTCTGCTTCCCAGTTGTCCACTCCCGGAATGAACACTGCTGACAGTGCTAAGACGTGATTTTCCGCCCATCGGAGAATCCTTGTGGCTTCTGCCATCGCCATCCTGCTTCTTGTGCCGCCCTTTCGGTTTACATGGGCGACTGCCGTGATGTTGTCTGATTGGATCAGTACCGGCTGGTTTTGAAGCAGAGGCCTTGCCAGACTTAGGGCATTGTAAATGGCCCTCAGTTCCAGAATATTTATGTGTAGGGACGACTCCTGACTTGACCAAAGTCCTTGGAAATTTCTTCCCTGTGTGACTGCCCCCCAGCCTCGAAGGCTGGCATCCGTGGTTACCAGGACCCAGTCCTGTATGCCGAATCTGCGGCCCTCTTGAAGATGAGCACTCTGCAGCCACCACAGTAGAGATACCCTGGTCCTTGGAGACAGAGTTATCAGCCGATGCATCTGAAGATGCGATCCCGACCACTTGTCCAAGAGGTCCCACTGAAAGGTTCTTGCATGGAACCTGCCGAATGGAATTTTGCTTCGTAAGAAGCTACCATTTTTCCCAGGACTCGTGTGCAGTGATGCACCGATACCTGTTTTGGTTTCAGGAGGTTTCTGACTAGAGATGACAGCTTCTTGGCTTTCTCCTGCGGGAGAAACACTTTTTTCTGTTCTGTGTCCAGAACCCCATCCCCAGGAACAGTAGGCGTGTGGTAGGAACCAGCTGTGACTTTGGAATGTATAGAATCCATCCGTGCTGTTGTAGCACTTCCCGAGATAGTGCTACTCCGACCAATAACTGCTTCTTGGACCTCGCCTTTATAAGGAGATCGTCCAAGTACGGGATAATTAAAACTTCCTTTCTCGAAGGAGTATAATCATTTCTGCCATTACCTTGGTAAAGACCCTCGGTGCCGTGTACAGTCCAAACGGCAGTGTTTGGAATTGGTAATGGCAATCCTGTACCACAAATCTGAGGTACTCCTGGTGAGGATGGTAAATGGGGACATGTAGGTAAACCTCCTTGATGTCCAGGGATACCATGTAATCCCCCTCCTCCAGGCTTGCAATAATCGCCCTGAGCGATTCCATCTTGAACTTGAATTTTTTTATGTATGTGTTCAAGGATTTCAAATATAAAATGGGTCTCACCGAACCGTCCGGTTTCGGTACCACAAACAGTGTGGAATAGTAACCCCGTCCTTGTTGAAGTAGGGGCACCTTGACTATCACCTGCTGGGAATACAGCTTGTGAATTGCCTCTAGCACAGTCTCCCTGCCTGAGGGAGTTGTCGGCAAGGCAGATTTGAGGAAACGGCGGGGGGGAGACGCCTCGAATTCCAGCTTGTACCCCTGAAATACTAATTGAAGGATCTAGGGATCCACCTGTGAGCGAGCCCACTGATCGCTGAAATTTTTGAGGCGGCCCCCCACCGTACCTGGCTACGCCTGTGGAGCCCCCCCGTCATGCGGTGGACTCAGAGGAAGCGGGGGAAGAATTTTGATTCTGGGAACTGGCTGACTGGTGCAGCTTTTTCCCTCTTCCCTCGTTTTACACGCTTGCATTTCTGAAGCCGAAAGGACTGTACCTGATAATACAGTGCTTTCTGAGGCTGTGAGGAAACCTGAGGTAAAAAAAATTTCTTCCCAGCTGTTGCTGTGGATACGAGGTCCCAGAGACCATCCCCAAACAATTCCTCACCCTTATAAGGCTCTATGTGCCTTTTAAAGTCAGCATCACCTGTCCAGTGTCGGGTCTCTAATAACCTCCTGACCGAATGGACATTGCATTAATTCTGGATGCCAGCCGGCAAAATATCCCTCTGTGCATCCCTCATATATAAGACGACGTCTTATGTTCGCAAACTAGTATCCCTGTTTGACAGGGTTACAGACCACGCTGCAGCAGCACTATCTGCAGGTCTCAGTCTAGTACCTGAGTGTGTAAATACAGACTTCAGGATAGCCTCCTGCTTTTTATCAGCAGGTACCTTCAAAGTGGCCGTATCCTAAGACGGCAGTGCCACCTTTTTTGACAAACGTGTGAGCGCCTTATCCACTGGCGGGAAAGGGTACGCCATCAGTAACTTTTTAGAAATTACCAGTTTCTTATCGGGGGAACCCACGCTTTTTCACACTTCATTCACTCATTTGATGGGGGAACAAAACACTGCCTGCTTTTTCTCCCCAAACATAAAACCCTTTTTTAGTGGTACTTGGGTTAATGTCAGAAATGCGTAACACATTTTTTATTGCCGGGATCATGTAACGGATGTTCCTAGTGGATTGTGTATATGTCTCAACCTCGTCGACACTGGAGTCAGACTCCGTGTCGACATCTGTGTCTGCCATCTGAGCCTGATGGCCTTTGAGACGCCTGGGCAGGCGCGGGCTGAGAAGCCGGCTGTCCCATAGCTGTTACGTCATCCAGCCTTTTATGTAAGGAGTTGACACTGTCGGTTTATACCTTCCACCTATCCATCCACTCTGGTGTCGGCCCCCAGGGGGCGACATCACATTTATCGGCATCTGCTCTGCCATCACATAAGCCTCCTCATCAAACGTGTCGACACAGCCGTACCGACACACCGCACACACACAGGGAATGCTCTGACTGAGGACAGGACCCCACACAGCCCTTTGGGGAAGACAGAGAGAGAGTATGCCAGCACACACCAGAGCGCTATATAGGGATTAACACTATATTGAGTGAATTTTTCCCAATAGCTGCTTGTATATACAATATTGCGCCTAAATTTAGTGCCCCCCCTCTCTTTTTAACCCTTTGAGCCTGAAAACTACAGGGGAGAGCCTGGGGAGCTGTCTTCCAGTTGCACTGTGAAGAGAAAATGGCGCCAGTGTGCTGAGAGAGATAGCTCCGCCCCTTTTTCGCTGACTTTTCTCCCGCTTTTTTATGGATTCTGGCAGGGGGTATTTATCACATATATAGCCTCTGGGGCTATATATTGTGATATATATGCCAGCCAAGGTGTTTTTATTGCTGCTCAGGGCGCCCCCCCCCAGTGCCCTGCACCCTCAGTGACCGGAGTGTGAAGTGTGCATGAGGAGCAATGGCGCACAGCTGCAGTGCTGTGCGCTACCTTGGTGAAGACTGATGTCTTCTGCCGCCGATTTTCCGGACCTCTTCTTGCTTCTGGCTCTGTAAGGGGGACGGCGGCGCGGCTCCGGGACCGAACACCATGGCCAGTTCCATGCGGTCGATCCCTCTGGAGCTAATGGTGTCCAGTAGCCTAAGAAGCCCAAGCTAGCTGCAAGCAGGTAGGTTCGCTTCTTCTCCCCTTAGTCCCTCGCTGCAGTGAGCCTGTTGCCAGCAGGTCTCACTGTAAAATAAAAAACCTAATTATATACTTTCTTTCTAGAAGCTCAGGAGAGCCCCTAGTGTGCATCCAACCTCGGCCGGGCACAAAATCTAACTGAGGCTTGGAGGAGGGTCATGGTGGGAGGAGCCAGTGCACACCAGGTGACCTAAAAGCTTTCTTTAGTTGTGCCCAGTCTCCTGCGGAGCCGCTCTTCCCCATGGTCCTTTCGGAGTTCCCAGCATCCACTAGGACGTCAGAGAAATTACGTTAGTACAATATATTCCAAGGTTTGTTGAGACAAGGTGCAGATCACAAATGATGAAACACAATTTTAGGGTAATTTTAATAATGTCATCAACATCCACGGGGATTATTATTATTATCCTTTTTCTCCGGCAGGGTCCACAGGTTATCCACAGGATAACAATGGGATATGATGGAGCGACAGCGGATTGGCACCAAACGATCAAAAGCTTTCTGGCCTCTCAGGATGCAATGGGCCCGTCCATATATCCCGCCCACTGGCTCAGGCAAGTCAGTTTTTTGTTTGGTGCGGCAGGAGCCAGACCATGGTCAGAGGGCTGCTGTTTCCTTAGCAGCCCCAAGCTTTCTTATTTTATTTTTATAGTCTTACTATTTTTTGAGTCATCTTTCTAAACAGCGTCTTATACGCAAGAAAGAGTCGCTCCAACAACTCTCCGCCGGGTCACGACAACGCTTACTCACGAGTACAGTGCTGTTTCGGCGGGCGTCTGTGTCAGGTATACTAGCAGGTCCATCAGACGTTACCAGGCTGTGGCCGGAGCACGGAGAGAAGGTAAGGCATCGGTTCCACTTAGTAGATGGAATACGGACACAGCCGCACTGTTTTGGGAGGAAACTACCAAACAGTAGCTGACACGCCGCCACCGCGGGTGCTCCAGCGCTAGGCCTTAGGGATCAGAGGCTCCAGGAATAGCATGAGGCCACAATCCCTAGGGTTGATGTCAGCAGTGGGGAGTCAGAAACTCTCCTGGTCCCCCCCCCCCCCCCCCGGTTCATGACCAGTTTCTGCCGAGTCTCCCACCATGAACTGATTCCTCGCTTCCGTCTCAGATGCTACCAGAGGGGACTCGGTCGCAGCATAGGCCACTGCGTCAGTGTTCACTAAGCGCTACCACGAGAGATCCGGTCGCAGCATAGGCGGCTGTGTGACCACTACGTCTGTGTTCACTGAACGTTACCGTGAGGAGACTTGGTCACCGGTGCGTCTGTGTTCACTGAGCATCTGTGTCCGCTATAGGTTCCTGGAGCAGCAGTGTACACTAGTAGCGTCTGGATTCACTCAGCGTTCGCTAATGTATTGATCGATCACTGGAAGCGAGGTGAGTCTCCCTGTATCCCACTCTACTGAATACGGGCTATACAGCACTAAATTTCTATCTACTTGTTCAGTATGAATAGGTAAGTTAAGTGACTATTGCATATGAGTCTGTGTACATTTACTGTGGTTTTCTTCGCATTGCGTCTGAATACGTTAAATCTGTTTATACAGGATTCAGTAAATGTTCGTCTAAAAAGTGTTTGTAGTTGATGATGTGCTCATATGACTAATAAATAACGTGACTGACTGCTAGTGTGATTGCTGACTTTAATATATGTTTGTCAGTTATTTCTTCTGATCCTCAATGCTGGTGGTTAAAGTGATTACAGTCACAAATTGTGTAGTACACTGTGAAAGTGCTGATTAATTTTCATGTTTAGAGAGCGGCAAAGGTGACGAAGGTACACTTATAGCAACACTCATATCATGTTTGTCTTGCAGAACTGTATTATCCTCTCAGTATCTGGACCAGGATAGTTTATGTGCAAATTGTTTTGCGTTTCAGCAGAACAGAAGGCAGATCCCTGTACACCATCAGGTAAAGATAGATCCACCCTGGGCTATGTTTGCACAGACCTTGTCCAGTATAGCAGAACGGATAATTCCTACAGTTTCTGTACCAGGAATGGGGTATCCATACATGCAGCTCCCTACCTACGGTATACCATTTCCCCCAGCAGCTTCTCAAATGAAACAAGCTGATAAACCTATGGTAAGTAAATCTTCACCTTCACAGGCTACACATGACGATTCATCGGAAGATGAAAGCTCTATTTACTCTACTTCAGTATACGAAGAGGAGGAAAAAGGTCTCAGCTTAGTGGATATAGCTGAATTAATTAGAGCAATGAAGGTCATTCTATCCTTAAAAGATTCAGCAGAGCCTGTGTTAAAAACCAAGGCACCTGTGTTTAAACGTCCCAAGACAGTTAAGACTGAGTTTCCAGGGTCAGACCAGCTGACGGAAATCATGGAAGAGGCTTGGGCAACACCCAACAAAAAATATAGAATTCCCAAAAAATTAGACTCTAATTATCCTTTACCAGCCGGGGACTGTTTAAAAAGGGAGGTAGCTTTTTAGGTAGATACGCACGCGATTCGATTAGTGCGAAAATCTATATTGCCTTTGCCATCAACATCCTTAAATGATGTCACGGATAGGAGAGTGGATGGTTTTCTAAAAAACATATTTTCCCTGTCTAGAGCAGTCATAAGGCCAGCTATGGCTTCAGCTTGGATAGCAAAGGCAGTGGCTGCCTGGACTGATGCATTGGAAAGTAATTTTTCATCAGCTTCTAGAGAGCAAAAATCTTATATAGCCCATATTAAACAAGCGGCAGTATTCTTGTAATAAGCTGCATTAGATATGGGTACTATTGCTTCTGGGGCATCAGCCTCAACAATAGCTGCTCGCAGAGCAGTTTGGTTACGTACATGGAAAGCTGATTCAGAATCCAAGAAGGTTTTGGAATCTTTTGCTTTTTCTGGAAATATTCTGTTTGGTAAAGAATTTACAGATATTCTGGAGTCAGAAGCAGACTCCAAGAAGGTCAAGTTTCCTTCCACCTATAACCCCAAACCTAGGGGTCCGGTTTTCCGGCCCTTTCGGTCTGAAGGAACACCAAAGGGAAAAAGTGATCGTAAGCAGCCCCAATACAATAAGTTTGGTAAGTCAAAAAAGCACTCGGCTACCAGAGGGCCAGCTTCCAAACCAGAAGATAAGCCATCAGCCTGATGGTGTGGGCCTCCACCTGGGGGATCCCAGGGTGGGGGGCCGACTTCTTTAGTTTGCACAGATCTGGCGACAATCTACAACAGATGCCTGGGTGCAAGAAGCGGTATCTCTAGGTTATGTTTTTCCCTTCAAGAAGCATCCTCCTCGAAGGTTCTTCTGCACCAGCCCGTCTCGGGTAGAGATAAAGGTCAGGGCTTTGCAAGAAGCAGCTCAGAAATTACTTCAGTCAGGAGTAGTCAATCCAACCTATTTTTGGTCCAGAAGCAAATGGGTCATTTCGGGCCATTCTCAATCTCAAAATGCTAAACAAGTATATTTGGGTACCGAGGTTCCACATGGAAACATTATGCTCCATAGTTTTGGCCATGGAGCCAGGGGATTATATGGTATCCCTGGATATTCAGGATGCTTACCTAAATGTTCCTATAGCACTGTCCCATCAGTGTTATCTCAGGTTTGCTATCCTCCAGCAGCATTTTCAGTTCCAGGCCTTAGCCTTTGGGTTAGCCACAGCCCCCAGAGTATTTACCAAGATTATGGTGGTTATGGCAGCTTATCTCCGAAAGCAGGGGATAAGAATTTTTCTATACCTCAACGACCTTTTAATCCTGGCACAATCACAGGAATTGCTCCTGTGCCATTTACAACAGACAATAACATGTCTGCAGAGACACGGGTGGCTCATAAATGTTATGCACACCAGTGCCTGCAGGAAAGTACTGGTGTCAGAACTGTTATGCACTCCAGTGTCTGCAGGAATGTACTGGTGTTTGAACTGTTATGCAAAACAAATGGACTCACAGACAAACTGGGGAATATGACATAACGTACACAGAAGGTAATAGGGTAACAAAATACACACAAAGTGAACAGAGAAGCCCAGAGGCTAAGGAACTGGGTATCTCCCTTGTATTAGAACTGCACAGATGGAAAAAGCAAGATGTTGTGTTTTAATACATAGAGAACCCGAAATGCTGTTGCTAAGGGCAACAGCAAAACCCTAAAGGGTTACCAACGGGTGTGGCAGTAAACTCCTTGGTCAGAGATGGAATGATAGACACAAGGAGAGTCTCCACAATCCTATTTCTCACTTGCAGTGCACAGGTTTTAGCTTACTGCCACTAAACTGACCCCTGACACCTAGCACAGTGAGACAGGATTAGACAGGCAAGTCTTAGAATACAGCCGCAAACTTGCTAAGTTCACAGAGTAGTAACAGAACCCCAGCAAGCTAAACGACTGACTCCAGTCTTACTGCTAGGTCTGGATTGGCAGAGTGTAATACCAAATCCCCAGGCCTATTTGCAGTAAGCAACAAACAAATACAAAGCTACACAGTACTGGCTAACTT
This sequence comes from Pseudophryne corroboree, assembly GCF_028390025.1. Classification (NCBI taxonomy): domain Eukaryota; kingdom Metazoa; phylum Chordata; class Amphibia; order Anura; family Myobatrachidae; genus Pseudophryne; species Pseudophryne corroboree. Next base: position 431,265,250 of record NC_086449.1, on the reverse strand, counting down.
TCATGAACTGACTAACCAACAAAGATTCAGCAGCATCTGCTTACCCTGAAAAGAGGCCTTATAAAGCAGGTGCTGTCCACGCCCCACTCAGACCTCACAGACTGTGAGCACAAAAACCAGCACCGGATCCCCTGCCGTGCACAGAGCCTATAACCACTGCACAGCAAAAGACCCGAACCGGAGTATCAGCTGCGCTCAGGTTACTCCACTAGCACTTGTCTCCCGGTTGCCATGACGACGTGGCAGCACAGGGCAGGAGACCCTAACAATAAATTGGGAAAAATCATCTTTGGTGCCGTCACAACGGATGACTCACTTGGGGTATCCTTTCACGCAGCCATGCGAGTGATGGGATTGATGGTGTCATCATTCGACATGGTGGAGTATGCACAATTCCATTCAAGACCTCTGCAGCATCTGATTCTGGTCAGATGGAATGGAGTACATCAGACAATAAAGAAACAGACGACGGTACTTCCAGTAAAAGTAAGAAAGTCATTAGCCTGGTGGCTACAGAAATCCCATCTAGACAAAGGGAGACCCTTTTGGATATCAGATTGGGAGATCCTAACAACAGATGCCAGTCTTCAGGGCTGGGGAGCAGTGTCCGGAAAATTATGGTTTCAGGGACAATGGACAAGAGAAGAAAGTTGCCTGTCAATAAACCTATTAGAACTTCGGGCCATATAACACTGATTCAGGCAGAGGACATTCTTCAAGGAAAACCAGTCCAGATCCGCTCGGACATTGCGACGGCAGTAGCGTACCTCAACCATCAGGGAGGAACTCGCAGCCAAAAAGCAATGAAGGAGGTAAGTCACATACTAAAATGGGCAGAACTCCATCATCCAGCCTTGTCCGCAGTGTTCGTTCCGGGAGCCCTAAACTGGGAAGCTGACTTTCTCAGTCGACACACCATTCAAGCAAGCGAATGGGCTCTACACCCGGAGGTCTTTCAGACTCTAGTAAACAAATGGGGGTTGCCAGAGATAGATCTCATGGCATCCCGTCTGAACAACAAAGTGCCCGCATATGGGTCAAGAACAAAGGATCCCAGAGCCCTTCAAGTTGCCCCATTTGAACCACTTAACAAGGTGGATCTTAAATGGTTGACAGCAAAAGTACTTTTTCTACTGGCTATGGCATCAGCTAGAAGAGTATCAGATTTAGGAGCGCTGTCATGTCGTTCCCCTTTTCTGACTTTTTATCCAGATAAAGCTGTTCTCAGAACTAGGTCTGGGTATCTTCCGAAGGTGGTGTCTAAATTCCACCTTAATGAAGAAATTGTAGTCCAGCTTTTCAGGTATCGGGACTTTCTGCGGGAGATGTGTCGCTGGACATAGTCCGGGCATTAAGGATATACGTGGATCGCACCAGTGCCATCAGCAAGACAGATTCTCTCTTCATTCGCTACGACTTTCACAAGAGAGGATGGCCTGCTACTAAACAGACGCTGGCAAGATGGCTTTGAATGACGATCTCAGAAGCATATTCTCAAGCTGATCTATCTCCCTATTCCAGCTAATGTCTCTGCTCACTCTACTCGTAAGGTAGGTCCTTCATGGGCAGCACAACATGGTGCTTCAGCAGAACAGATATGTAAGGCAGCCACATGGTCTTCCATTAACACATTATGCTTTGGATACTTTTGCCTCTCATGAGGCTGAATTCGGGCATAAGGTTCTCATGTCCAATCAGGAGCGTCCCCACCACTAAATTGCTTTGGGAAATCCCATTGTTATCATGTGGATAACCTGTGGACCCTGCCAGAGAAATACACTTTAATGGTAAGAACTTACCATGGATAACGATATTGCTCCTAAGTCCACAGGTTCCACAGGGATCCCACCCTGACGCACCTGAATTGAGGATCCTTCTACTCACTAACCTCTTCCTTCTTGTATGGAAGGGTGTGCATGTGTGTTCTTCTAGCCTGATTAGGTACATGATGCTAACGCCTTGTGCTTTGGAATACAACTGATTTGCCTGAGCCAGTGGGCGGGATATATGGACGAGCCCATTGCATCCTGGGAGGCCGGAAAGCTTTTAATAATTTGGTGTCAATCCGCTGTTGCTCCATCATATCCCATTGTTATCCTGTGGAACCTGTGGACTTATCCACAGTAAGTTCTTACCATAACGTATATATTTATATGGCACCACAAGGGGCCCATTACAGAGGACATAAATAAATGAGCAAAACAGCACTTACAGTTCAAGACAATATAGGCAAGTACCGAAACCAGCGGTTAGGTGCCATCAAAGGGAGTATGGAGTATAAGATGTGTAAGTAAGAGAGGGAAAGGCACATGAGGGAAGAAGGCACGGCTCTTGCGAGGAACAATCTAAAAGGTGAAGGGCTACCCAAACCAGGGTGACATAGAAGGGGTAGACAGTGGGCATAGACAAGAGAGATAGGAGGAGAGTTGGCTGGGTTTGGTGAAGAAGTGGGTCTTGAGAGCCCCTTTGAAGTTTTGTAGAGTGGTGGAGAGTCGGATGGTGAGAGGTAGAGAATTGCAGTGATAGGAAGGAGCACGTGCAAAATCTTGTAGGTAGGAGTGGGAGGAGGTAATCAGTTGGCAGTAGAGACGGGGTGCATTAGCAGAATGAATAAGGTGGGTGGGTGTGTAAAGAGAGATAAGGTCAGAGGGAGAAGAGTGGGTGAGGGCTTTGTAGGTGAGTGTGAGAAGCTTGAATTAGATTCTGAATGGGAAGGGGAGCCAGTGACAAAATACAGGTTGAACACGATGGGTATTTTGCCTCTTTTCAACCTCAATTACTATGTTACTATATTACTATGTAAGGGGAGCCAGTGACGGTCCTGCAAGAAAGGAGGTGGATGTAGTACGTTTGGTGAGGAAGATGAACGGGCTGCAGTATTGAGATTTGAGTGAAGAGAGGCATTTGTCAGGGAGGCTACATAGGAGGAGATTACAGAAGTCCAATCTGGAGATGACCAGTGAGTGGATGAGTGTCTTATGCTGCTTTCACATCGCAAAACCTGCTTTTGAAATGGTATTTGAAACGGTTCTTAAAACGGGTCTGAGCAGTTAAACCCCTTTCACATCTCATGTTGTAACCAGTAAATTACCATTTCATTCCCGTTTTGGTACCTTTCACACTGAACCCGTTTCACCCATAGAAAACAGTGGTTGTCATTATAAATGGACTTTTCTGGCCCACACATTATTATTAATCACTAATTAATTCATTATTAATAATTTGGATAGTCGTACGATGGAACCCAGCAGCTTGAAGCATATCTATTTTTATTAGATGGGATTAGGTACTTGGTTTGTCTTTTTTGGAGGCACAAGTATTATTTATATATTTTTTAAAATATAATTTTTTTTAAAAGATGGAATGGTTAAAAACACGGAAAAAAATGGCGTGGGGTCCCCCCTCCAAAGCATAACCAGCCTCGGGCTCTTCGAGCTGGTCCTGGTTCTAAAAATGCGGGGGAAAAATTGACAGGGGATCCCCCGTATTTTTAAAACCAGCACCGGGCTCTGCGCCTGGTGCTGGTGCAAAAAATACGGGGGACAAAACGAGTAGGGGTCCCCCATATTTTTCACACCAGCATCGGGCTCCACTAGCTGGACAGATAATGCCACAGCCGGGGGTCACTTTTATGCCGTGCCCTGCGGCCGTGGCATTAAATATCCAACTAGTCACCCCTGGCCGGGGTACCCTGGGGGAGTGGGGACCCCTTCAATCAAGGGGTCCCCCCCCCCCCCAGCCACCCAAGGGCCAGGGGTGAAGCCCGAGGCTGTCCCCCCCCATCCAATGGGCTGCGGATGGGGGGGCTGATAGCCTTTGTTGTAAATGAAAAGATATTGTTTTTTCCAGTAGTACTACAAGTCCCAGCAAGCCTCCCCCGCAAGTTGGTACTTGGAGAACCACAAGTACCAGCATGCGGGAGAAAAACTGGCCCGCTGGTACCTGTAGTTCTAATGGAAAAAAATACCCAAATAAAAACAGGACACAGACACCGTCGACAGTAAAACTTTATTACACACTGCCGACACACACATACTTACCTATGTTCACACGCCGACATCGGTCCTCTTCTCCATGTAGAATCCAGGGGTACCTGAAAATAAAAGTTCAATATACTCACCTCAGCCATGGTCCAGAGATAAATCCACGGACTTGGCAAAAAAAGAAAACGAACACCCGGACCTGCGGACCGAAAGGGGTCCCATGCTAACATATGAGACCCCTCTCCCCGAATGCCGGGACATCACGTGACTCCTGTCACTGAAGTCCCTTCAGCCAATCAGGAAGCGCTACTTCCGTGGCGCTCACCTGATTGGCTGGGCGCTGTCTGTACTGTGACAGCACATCGCAAAGCCGCTCCATTACTTTCAATGGTGGGAACTTTGCGGGTAGCGGTGGGGTCACCCGCCGGTCAGCCGCTGACCGGCGGGTGACCTTACCGCTAGCCGCTAAGTTCCCACCATTGAAAGTAATGGAGCGGCTTTGCGATGTGCTGTCACAGTACAGACAGCGCACAGCCAATCAGGTGAGCGCAACGAAGTTGCGCTTCCTGATTGGCTTAGAGACCTTTCTGTGACAGCTGTCACTGACAGGTCTCATTCGTGGAAAGGTGTCCCATGTGTCAGCATGGGACCCCTTTCAGTCCGGCATGGAGCGGGTGTTCGCTTTGTTTTTTTGCCAAGTACGTGGATTTATCTCTGGACCATGGCTGAGGTGAGTATATTGATCTTTTCTTTTCAGGTATCCGTGGATTCTACATGGAGAAGAGGACCGATGTCGGCGTGTGAACATAGGTAAGTATGTGTGTGTCGACGTATGAAATAAAGTTTTACTGTCGACGGTGTGTGTGTCCTGTTTTTATTTGGGTATTTTTTTCCCAGTAGTACTACAGGTACCAGCGGGCCCGTTTTTCTCCCGCATGCTGGTACTTGTGGTTCTCCAAGTACCAGCTTGCGGGGGAGGCTTGCTGGGACTTGTAGTACTACTGTAAAAAACAATATTCTTTCAATTTTGACAAGGCTATCAGCCCCCCCATCCGCAGCCCATTGGATGGGGGGACAGCCTCGGGCTTCACCCCTGGCCCTTGGGTGGCTGGGGGGGGGGGGACCCCTTGATTGAAGGGGTCCCCACTCCCCCAGGGTACCCCGGCCAGGGGTGACTAGTTGGATATTTAATGCCACGGCCGCAGGGCACGGCATAAAAGTGACCCCCGGCTGTGGCATTATCTGTCCAGCTAGTGGAGCCCGATGCTGGTGTGAAAAATACGGGGGACCCCTACTCGTTTTGTCCCCCGTATTTTTTGCACCAGCACCAGGCGCAGAGCCCGGTGCTGGTTTTAAAAATACGGGGGATCCCCTGTCAATTTTTTCCCCGCATTTTTAGAACCAGGACCAGCTCGAAGAGCCCGAGGCTGGTTATGCTTTGGAGGGGGGACCCCACGCCATTTTTTTCCGTGTTTTTCACATTTAAACGTTTATAAAGCCACTCTCTCATGTGTCTCCTGTGTTTTCCAAGCTGTTTCCTGGTTGTGGCTGGTGACATCACACATGGAGACAGCCTATCATCTTCTGGGGCTTGCAAATACCGTTTCAGACCCTTTCACACTGCACAGTGAAATGGGACTGAAACGGGTAAAACCCTGCTTTTTTACCGTTTCAAAATACCGGTATTTTGAAAACGGTAAATTGAAGGGGACCCTTTCACATCGCAGCTTGACCCGTTTAGGAAGCCAGTTAAAACGGCAAAATACCGGGTATAAGCTGCGGTGTGAAAGGGGTATTAGTAGCATCCTGGGTGAGAAAGGGATGTTCTGCAACAGTGATACTGGTCACAGCTTGCCGTTCCAAGAACCCTACAAGCCAAATGCAGCAGCAGCGGGAGAGCAATGTTGCCGCCCCAGGGTCCAGTGCCTTGGGCAGTGGCACCAACTGCACACACTTACTTACGACCCTGCAGTCAGGTTGCCATTTCTACATTGACCTACATGATCCTTGTAATAGCAATGCCAACACCCATTCTAAATTAAAATACCTGTCCTCAATCATACCTGAAGATCATCCACCCCAACTCAAATCCTTCTCAGTTAATCTGGCCAGGTCATTCGATTCCTCCTCACAGTCATGACAATGCCTGATGCTCTTCATACTATGTAACACTCTATGCAAGAAAAGTTGAAGGGCTAAATCTGACCACATAACTAGTTATGTGATGCACCAAAAGTCATCACACTAGATATAGTCGCTTGTTATGACATCTCTCTTACCACACCAAAATACACTAATAGCCTCAGAGTCTAGACCAAACCCCACCCACACTTTTTTTCACTGTTCTTGCACACCAGATCACAATCCAAACAGTATTCATTTCTCCCATGAAATCATACTTGCCTCCCGACTTTTCGGGTAGTCCCCCGCACCCACTGAAGAGATCTCCCACATCCCATCTGCTTCCTAGAAAGAGGAAGAGATTATACCCGGTATTTGCAGTGCCATTTACTGTATATATAGAGTGCGGTGCTAAATCCTGCCCACTGACCTATTGACTGCCGGCACGCCCCCTGAAGTGGTGCAGAGTCTCCTCCCTGGGCTTCTTCCATAGATTAATAAATTTAAAGTAGGTAAGTATGCCATAAATGAAAGGAAAAATAAGTAAATACTATTATAAAGAACACTAAAGGTCATACAGTGTGACCGGGTCACTGAAACTTAAACTTGGTAGTAAGTCAGACAAATAACAGAGATAGAGCCCCCTGATCTTTCACTATACATAGCTCACTTAAGATGCAATGGAAATCACAAGTTTTCTTTGTGAGGAAATACTGTATCTGATTTTGTGCGCACACACCATACCTGTATAATTATTCCTTCCAAATCTCACGATTTATCTGTCCTAATGATTGGAAGGATTAGAGATTTATAACTACAACTATTGGAATAATCTGTAATGCTATGTACACATTAGAACGATGGGATACAATAAGATATTGCATACAACTTCCCTTGCTCTCCCAGACATGTAATATCTTACACACTATACGATGCGACATAAGATCGTAAGATATCTTATGTCGTATACCTTTTACACAAAACTAAAACATCCATATACTAATTAAAATAAGGGGCTGAAATTTTTCATGCAAGGGGCTGGACTATTCTCATGTTATAAGTGTTAGACATGTGGATGGTCTGTCTCCGTTCACAGCACTAGAGGCAGCTTCCCTGCTCTAGTGTTTTCCCTCCTAGTGTCAGCTCAGTGCAGGAGGAGGTGCTTAGTGCACAGTCTGAGAGAGTTCTTCCTGGGAGAGACAAACTGCACGGACGTGCAGCTTCTGCTCTCCTGAGTGTGTGACCTTGTCTACCCCGCAGCCATACCCTGTGTGTATGCAGCCGCATCCTGTGTGTGTTAAGTCGCTGTGTCACCACTGTACTGTTTCACATGTATACTGTGAGTTCCTGCTGCTGCAGAACATCTTCTATATACTACAAGCTGTTATCTGAATAAACCAATCATCCTTCCTGTGTCAGCAGCCGCTGACACAGGAAGTGTGGCGGAAGTACTGAAATTTAACAAAATGAACTCTGTAACTCTGTTTTCCACCTTATTTATGCTCGTTTTTTAAAATCACTTAGTGTAAAACCTCTCTACTACAACTTGAACCAGATCCATTAGTAGTATTTATTTTTCAAGTGAAAAATGAATCTCTTGTTTCGCAATTGTTATCCAACAGGAAATTATGTCATAATTAGAATTCCTAACACTAACAGGTATAAAAGTCAGTCCTGTTCATTTGATCTCTATCCCTTGATGAAGTCAGACTGACGAAACACGTTGGGCACTCATGTATGACCCTCCATACTAAGATAAGCTATATTTTTATATACAATATATTTTTTACTCTATTTTTATTATCCTTTCTATATTTCGAAAAAATTGTTCAAAAAAATAAGAATTTACTTACCGATAATTCTATTTCTCGGAGTCCGTAGTGGATGCTGGGGTTCCTGAAAGGACCATGGGGAATAGCGGCTCCGCAGGAGACAGGGCACAAAAAAGTAAAGCTTTTACCAGATCAGGTGGTGTGCACTGGCTCCTCCCCCTATGACCCTCCTCCAGACTCCAGTTAGGTACTGTGCCCGGACGAGCGTACACAATAAGGGAGGCAATTTGAATCCCGGGTAAGACTCATACCAGCCACACCAATCACACCGTACAACTTGTGATCTAAACCCAGTTAACAGTATGATAACAGAAAGAGCCTCTTAAAGATGGCTCCTTAACAATATAACCCGAATTTGTTAACAATAACTATGTACAGTATTGCAGATAATCCGCACTTGGGATGGGCGCCCAGCATCCACTACGGACTCCGAGAAATAGAATTATCGGTAAGTAAATTCTTATTTTCTCTATCGTCCTAAGTGGATGCTGGAGTTCCTGAAAGGACCATGGGGATTATACCAAAGCTCCCAAACGGGCGGGAGAGTGCGGATGACTCTGCAGCACCGAATGAGAGAATTCCAAGTCCTCTTTTGCCAGGGTATCAAATTTGTAGAATTTTACAAACGTGTTTTCCCCCGACCACGTAGCTGCTCGGCAGAATTGTAATGCCGAGACCCCTCGGGCAGCCGCCCAAGATGAGCCCACCTTCCTTGTGGAATGGGCCTTAACAGATTTAGGCTGTGGCAGGCCTGCCACAGAATGAGCAAGTTGAATTGTGTTACAAATCCAACGAGCAATCGTCTGCTTAGAAGCAGGGGCACCCAACTTGTTGGGTGCATATAGTATCAACAGCGAGTCAGATTTTCTGACTTCAGCCGTCCTTGAAATGTATATTTTTAAGGCTCTGACAACGTCCAACAACTTGGAGTCCTCCAAGTCGCCAGTGGCCGCAGGCCCCACAATAGGTTGGTTCAGGTGAAACGCTGATACCACCTTAGGGAGAAAATGCGGACGAGTCCTCAGTTCTGCCCTATCCGAATGGAAGATTAGATAAGGGCTTTTATAAGATAAAGCCGCCAATTCAGATACTCTCCTGGCGGAAGCCAGGGCCAGTAACATAGTCACTTTCCATGTGAGATATTTAAAATCCACCTTTTTCAATGGTTCAAACCAATGGGATTTGAGGAAATCTAAAACTACATTTAGATCCCACGGTGCCACCGGAGGCACCACAGGAGGCTGTATATGCAGTACTCCTTTAACAAAAGTCTGTACCTCAGGAACTGAGGCCAATTCTTTTTGGAAGAATATTGACAGGGCCGAAATTTGAACCTTAATAGATCTCAATTTGAGACCCATAGACAATCCTGATTGTAGGAAATGTAGGAAACGACCCAGTTGAAATTCCTCCGTCGGAACACTCCGATCCTCGCACCACGCGACATATTTTCGCCAAATGCGGTGATAATGTTTCGCGGTGACTTCCTTCCTTGCCTTAATCAAAGTAGGAATGACTTCTTCTGGAATGCCTTTCCCTTTTAGGATCTGGCGTTCAACCGCCATGCCGTCAAACGCAGCCGCGGTAAGTCTTGAAAGAGACAGGGACCCTGTTGTAGCAGGTCCCTTCTCAGAAGTAGAGGGCACGGGTCGTCCGTGACCAACTCTTGAAGTTCCGGGTACCAAGTCCTTCTTGGCCAATCCGGAGCCACTAGTATTGTTCTTACTCCTCCTCACCGTATAATCTTCAATACCTTTGGTATGAGAGGCAGAGGAGGAAACACATATACTGATTTGTACACCCAAGGTGTTACCAGTGCGTCCACAGCTATTGCCTGTGGATCTCTTGACCTGGCGCAATACTTGTCCAGTTTCTTGTTGAGGCGAGACGCCATCATGTCTACCATTGGTCTTTCCCAACAGTTTATTAGCATGTGGAAGACTTCTGGATGAAGACCCCCCTCTCTCCCGGGTGAATATCGTGTCTGCTGAGGAAGTCTGCTTCCCAGTTGTCCACGCCCGGGAAGAACACTGCTGACAGTGCTATTACGTGATTCTCCGCCCAGCGAAGAATCTTGGCAGCTTCTGCCATTGCACTCCTGCTTCTTGTGCCGCCCTGTCTGTTTACATGGGCGACCGCCGTGATGTTGTCCGACTGAATCAACACCGGTTTTCCTTGCAGGAGTGGTTCCGCCTGGCTTAGAGCATTTTAGATTGCTCTTAGTACCAGAATGTTTATGTGAAGAGACTTTTCCAGGTTCGTCCATACCCCCTGGAAGTTTCTTCCTTGTGTGACTGCTCCCCAACCTCTCAGGCTGGCGTCCGTGGTCACCAGGATCAAATCCTGTATGCCGAATCTGCGGCCCTCCAATAGATGAGCCTTTTGCAACCACCACAGAAGATATACCTTTGTCCTTGGCGACAGGGTTATTCGCAGGTGCATCTGAGGATGCGACCCTGACCATTTGTCCAACAGATCCCTTTGGAAAATTCTTGCATGGAATCTGCCGAATGGAATTGCTTCGTAAAAAGCCACCATTTTTCCCAGGACTCTTGTGCATTGATGTACAGACACCTTTCCTGGTTTTAGGAGGTTCCTGACAGGTCGGATAACTCCTTGGCTTTTTCCTCGGGAAGAAAAACCTTTTTCTGAACCGTGTCCAGAATCATCCCTAGGAACAGCAGACGTATCGTCGGAAAACAGCTGCGATTCTTGGAATATTTAGAATCCAGTCGTGCCGTCGAAGAACTACTTTAGATAGTGCTCTTCCGACCTCCAACTGTTCTCTGGAACTTGCCCTTTTTAGGTCGTGCAAGTAAGGGATAATTTAGATGCCTTTTTTCTTTGAAGAAACATCTTTTCGGCCATTACCTTGGTAAAAAGGCCCGGGGTGCCGTGGATAATTCAAACGGCATCGTCTGAAACTGATATTGACAGTTCTGTACCACGAACCAGAGGTACCCTTGATGAGAAGGACAAAATTTGGACATGGAGGTAATCCTTGATGTCCAGGGACACCATATAGTCCCCTTTTTTCCGGTTCGCTATCACTGCTCTGAGTGACTTTATCTCGATTTGAACCTTTTATGTAAGTGTTCAAAACATTTTAGATTTAGACTATGTGTCACCAAGCCGTCTGGCTTCAGTACCACAATATAGTGTGGAAAAATAATACCCTTTTCCTTGTCGTAGGAGGGGTACTTTGATTATCACCTGCTGGATATACAGCTTGTGAATTGTTTCCAATGCTGCCTCCCTGTCGGAGGGAGCCGTTGGTAAAGCAGACTTCAGGAACCTGCGAGGAGAAGATGTCTCGACTCTCCAATCTTTACCCCTGGGATAATACTCGTACGATCTAGGGGTCAACTTGCGAGTGATCCCACTGCGCCCTGAGACTCTTGAGACTACCCCCCCACCTTGAGTCCGCTTGCACGGCCCCAGCGTCATGCTGAGGACTTGGCAGACGCGGTGGAGGGCTTCTTTTCCTGGGAAAGGGCTGTCTGCTGCAGTCTACTTCCCTTACCTCTATGTCTGGGCAGATATGACTGGCCTTTTGCCTGCATGCCCTCATGGGAAAGGAAAGATTGAGGCTGAAAAGACGGTGTCTTTTTTAGCTGAGATGTAACTTGGGGTAAAAAAGGTTGGATTTCCCAGCTGTTGCTGTGGTCCCCAGGTCCGATGGACCGACCCCCAAATAACTCCTTCCCTTTATACAGCAATACTTCCATCTGCCGTATGGGATCTGTATCACCTGACCACTGTCGTGTCCCTGACATCTTCTGGGAGATATGGACAACGCACTTATCTTGATGCCAGAGAGCAAATATCCCTCTGTGCATCTCACATACATATATATAGAATGCATCCTATTAAATGCTCTACATGAATAAAATATTTTCAGTCAGGGAATCCGACCAAGCCAACCCAGCACTGCATCTCCAGGCTGATGGCGATCGCTGGTCGCAGTATAACCACCGTATGTGTGTATATACTTTTTAGGATATTTTTCCAGCTTCCTATCAGCTGGCTCCTTGAGGGCGGCCGTATCTGGAGACGGTAACGCCACTTGATAAGCGTGTGAGCGCCTTATCACCCTAAGGGGTGTTTCCCAACGTACCCTAATTTCTGGCGGGAAAGGGTATAACGCCAATATTTGCTATCGGGGTAACCCTACGCATCATCACACACTTCATTTTATTTTATCTGATTCAGGAAAAACTACAGGTAGTTTTTTCACTCCCACATAATACCCTTTCTTGTGGTACTTGTAGTATCAGAAACACGTAACACCTCCTTCATTGCCCTTAACGTGTGGCCCTAATGAGAAATACGTTTGTTTATTCACCGTCGACACTGTATTCAGTGTCCGTGTCTGTGTCTGTGTCGACCGACTGAGGTAAATGGGCGTTTTTAAAACCCCTGACGGTGTTTCTGAGACGCCTGGACCGGTCCTAATAGATTGTCGGCCGTCTCATGTCGTCAACCGACCTTGCAGCGTGTTGACATTCTCACGTAATTCTCTAAATAAGCCATCCATTCCGGTGTCGACTCCCTAGAGAGTGACATCACCATTACAGGCAATTTCTCCGCCTCCTCACCAACATCGTCCTCATACATGTCGACACACACGTACCGACACACAGCACACACACCGGGAATGCTCTGACAGAGGACAGGACCCACTAGCCCTTTGGGGAGACAGAGGGAGAGTCTGCCAGCACACACCAAAAACGCTATAATTATATAGGGACAACCTTATATAAGTGTTTCTCCCTTATAGCATCTTTTATATATATACAATATCGCCAAAATCAGTGCCCCCCCTCTCTGTTTTAACCCTGTTTCTGTAGTGCAGTGCAGGGGAGAGCCTGGGAGCCTTCTCTCCAGCTTTTCTGTGAGAGAAAATGGCGCTGTGTGCTGAGGAGATAGGCCCCGCCCCTTTTTCGGCGGGCTCGTCTCCCGCTATTTTTGAAGTTAGGCAGGGGTTAAATATCTCCATATAGCCTCTGTGGGCTATATGTGAGGTATTTTTTGCCTCTAATAAGGTTTTTATTTGCCTCTCAGAGCGCCCCCCCCAGCGCTCTGCACCCTCAGTGACTGTTGTGTGAAGTGTGCTGAGAGGAAAATGGCGCACAGCTGCAGTGCTGTGCGCTACCTTTATGAAGACTCAGGAGTCTTCAGCCGCCGATTTTGGACCTCTTCTCTCTTCAGCGTCTGCAAGGGGGCCGGCGGCGCGGCTCCGGTGACCATCCAGGCTGTACCTGTGATCGTCCCTCTGGAGCTAGTGTCCAGTAGCCAAGCAGCAAATCCACTCTGCACGCAGGTGAGTTCACTACTTCTCCCCTAAGTCCCTCGTTGCAGTGATCCTGTTGCCAGCAGGACTCACTGTAAAGTAAAAAACCTAAGCTAAACTTTCTCTAAGCAGCTCTTTAGGAGAGCCACCTAGATTGCACCCTTCTCGTTCGGGCACAAAATCTAACTGGAGTCTGGAGGAGGGTCATAGGGGGAGGAGCCAGTGCACACCACCTGATCTGGTAAAAGCTTTACTTTTTTGTGCCCTGTCTCCTGCGGAGCCGCTATTCCCCATGGTCCTTTCAGGAACCCCAGCATCCACTTAGGACGATAGAGAAACTTTTTTTTATCATTTTTACCAGCCCTTTTAGTATATACTGTAGGTTCACACATATAAATCCACCCCATACCTTTTATGATATATGTGTCGGTGTGTTGAAGTTATGTTTAAAAAAAAAAAACTTTTATATGTTTTTTGAAAATAAATTTATTGTAAAAAAAAAAAAAGTATACAAAAAATTTTACTCCGTCCCTATTTTCAATTATATTAAGTCTTCTAAATACACTTTTTAACACCGTTGGTCGCCAGAACCCCTATTCTCCCACACTCTATCTTAATTTGAAACAGCATCTTACCAATGTTGAAACTTTAGGGGATCGCTGACGCCCTATAATATATAAGGGAGTGTTTTATTGTCAAATTTAGACTTTTATTTTGTGTTTCTCACTCTCACAAGTGGCGCTATAATTTTATTACACAAATATAGAGCATTATTTAGTAAGGCACGCAGATTACTGAAAACCGTAAACAAGCGATTTTCGGCAATCTGTGCACGCGCAGCGGACATAAAGTGCGTGCGCAAACCCTCACAGTGCGATTGCATCCTTGAAGGATGCAATCGCACTGTGATTGACAGCAACGGCGTCAATATGGCGCTGTGGTCAGGACAACAGAGGCGCGTCAGGACCATTTTTGGGGCAGCCGCGTGACGTCACACACGGCTGCTTCGACCCAAAAAATGGCTGCGGTCTGCCTGAATATGCAGTCTAGCTGAGTATGCAGGGGGTCCTCCCTAATTTCTGCCCTGGGCTGGGCGGCTCCCAGAGTGCGATTTAAACAGTAGCAGGTTCTGCTTTTTAGCGGAATCTGCAACTAATACTGAATAGGGTCAATAGTTCTGAAACTGTGTAGTTGACCTCAATGTTAAGGTTTGCATTCATTTTCAGTAAAGCCTAATTTCATCTTTGATTCTATAGCTGCATTATAAGGCTGAGGCCACACTTAGCGTTTTAGCGGGACACGCTTGGCTGGAAGGAGTCTGCACAAGGACTCTTATCCGGCCGCTCCCACACATATATGCGGCGGCGCTGCAGCCGCCGGATTCAACTGCAGCATGCTGCGGTTGATCCGGATGACAGGACGGCGGGATTTCAAGTTGAACAAATACATTTGAATGTATGTGTTCATACTGTGTTCTATTGCAATACTGTCATGGCACTGGCCGGATCCTGTACTGCGGCATCCGGCAGTACAGGATCCGTGTGAACACAAAACCCTCCTTTTGACCAAGTGAGTACCGCTGAACGGGACCCGCTAAAACACTAAGGGGGTCATTCCATGTTGATCGTTTGCTAACATCTTTTTGCAGCCGTACAAACGCATAGTCGTCGCCCACAGGGGAGTGTATATTTGCTGTGCAAGGGTGCAATCGCATGTGCAGCCGAGCGGTACAGAAACAGTTTGTGCAGTTTCTGAGTAGCTCAGAACTTACTCAGCCCTTGCGATCACTTCAGCCTGTCTGGTCCCGGAATTGACGTCAGACACCCGCCTTGCAAACGCTTGGACACGCCTGCGTTTTTCCAACCACTCCCAGAAAACGGTCAGTTGACACCCATAAACTCCCTCTTCCTGTCAATCTCCTTGCGATCGACTGTGCGAATGGATTCTTCGTTAAATCCATCGCACAGCAACAATCCGCTTTGTACCCGTACGACGCGCCTGTGCAGTGCAGTGCATACGCATGCGCAGCAGTGACCTGATCGCTACGCTGCGAAAAACGGCAGCGTACGATCAGGTCGGAATGACCCCCTAAGTGTGGCCCCAGCCTAAGATGTAATTGATTAAAAACAAAGCATAGCTAAATCAATATTTGTACCCAAGAGAAAAAAACAAATAAACTGAGGGCCAAATGTAATAGAGAGAGTTTCAAAAAGTGAGAGATTTGGTAAGGTTTTTCAGGTTGTTTTTTTTTAAGTGGCAATCATTTACACTGCAAGATCAACCTGGTTTTGCAGTGTAAATGATTGCCACTTTAAAAATAAACTGAAAAACCTTACCAAATCTCTCACTTTCTGAAACTCTCACTCTATTACATTTGACCCTGAAACTCAACATTGGAGGTCATTTATAAAGTGCATTCCATTTTGCATCAGTTAGCCTACATGGTATACTCAGTGCTCATCAAGGAACAAGTCTACTTTCCACCATAGATACACCCCTGTAAACCAGAAGGGTGATGAAAGGCTCTGGGAAACCTGCCCACTCTTCGAGAAGCCAGTAGCGCCACCTGATTTTCTGGAGCCTTCCAGCCATTCTGGAATACTAGTCAAGTAGGGATGAGGTTAATATGCTGGCTGTTGGGATCCTGGTAGCCAGAATACCGACATTCGCCAGTATTCCGACGCTCAAATCCAGAAAGGGTCAGAAGACCGACGCCGGCATAGCGACCATAGCAAGTACAGCGCTTTAGGGTTTAGGGCCTAGGGGGGTCTAGTTTAGCCGTCACCCTGGGGGGTTAGGTTGCGGCATGGGAGATGTTAGGGTTAGGCTGCGGGGAGGGGGATTAGGGTTTGCTACCCCCCAGGGAGGGTTAGGATGATGGAGAGGTAGGGTTAGGTTTAGGCTGCATGAGCGGGGGTTAGGTTTAGGCATCACTACAGGGAGGTTAGGGTTTGGCACTAAGGGGGGGGGGGGGGGGTTAGGGTTGCGCTTCGGTAAGGGTGGGTTAGGGTTAGGTGGTTGGGGAGAGTATCCCTTACTCACCCCTGTCAGTATTTCATTCATCGGGATCCCCAACCGCCGGCAATACATACTAAACCTGTCAAGTATGCCTACAGTAGGTGTACAGAGCAGCAGCAGTCTCCTCTGCCTGTATAATGTGTGAGGGGATTGATAGCACTGATGAGACCCAAAGCCCCAAACACACAAGCACACACACGTGACTGCCCCCAAATGCTACCTTGCTCAGTAAAACCTATATACTTTGAAAGAAAATATGTATATCTAGGTAAAAGTACTATTACCAAAGAAAATCAGAAAATCGTGTACTGTTCCTTGACCATATGTAAATGAGCTTCATCAGGATTTCTGCAAAACATATATTTAGCATTGTACGTGTGACCTACATATTGACAAAAGAATAAAGTATTCATATGCGTATTCATATATGAATGAATTCATTTGCATTTTAAGCAGTTTATGAAACTTCCCACATGTAACAGCACAAGTTGTTTATTTTGTAGGATTCAGTAAAATATTTGGTTCATACTGTACATTATACAGAACACAGAACATAATTTTTCTGTATACTTTTAATTATTAACATGAGACTTCACACCTTTATTGTAAGGAAGAGATAAAATGACATGGAAACATGGACCAGAGGAAAAATGCGCTGGTGAGCTGCTGGATCCTCTCATAGTGAAGCCCCGCCCCTTCAATGGGCCACGGTCTTCCCACCTTTTTTATACTGGCTGAGGAATCTGGTGCTTAAAATTGAGAAAACCATTTTAAGGCTGTTGTGCCAGTATGGGTACTGTGTACATTGTACGGGGACGCAGTCGTGTACTGTGTCCGGAGACGCATTTCTCCCCGTGTAGAAGCCGTGCGTCTCCATACCCTCATGTCGCCATAATGCAAATCCCTTTTAAATGTACCAAAAAACAGGATTTTGATACCTAACGGTAAATCCTTTTCTCCTAGTCCGTAGAGGATGCTGGGGTCCACTTCATGACCATGGGGTATAGATGGTTGGAGCCATGGGCACTCTTAAGACTTTTCAATGTGTGTGAACTGGCTCCTCCCTCTATGCCCTTCCTCCAGACCTCAGTTATAGGAACTGTGCCCAGGGAGACGGACATTTAGAGGAAAGGATTTACTTTAAACTAGCGGTGAGATACTTACCAGCTCACACCTCAACCATGCCGCACAACATGGCATTCAACAGAACACACACCAACAGGCATGAATCAATTACAGCAACATGCTGAAACTAATATAACACAACTTGTGTATCTATTAACAAAAAACTGCAGGTAAAGTACGCACTGGGACGGGAGCCCTGCATCGTCTACGGACTAGGAGAAAAGTATTTACCGGTAGGTATCAAAATCCTGTTTTCTCATACGTCCTAGAGGATGCTGGGGTCCACTTCATGAGCATGGGGTTTATACCAAAGCTCCAGTACGGGCGGGAGAGTGCGGACGACCCTGCAGCACCGATTGACCAAACTTGAGGTCTTCATCGGCCAAGGTGTCAAACTTGTAGAATTTTGCAAATGTGTTTGACCCCGACCAAGTAGCTGCTCGGCAAAGTTGTAATGCCGAGACTCCCCCGGCAGCCGCCCAGGATGAGCCCACCTTCCTAGTGGAATGGGCCTTCACCGACGTCGGTAACGGCAATCCAGCCATAGTATGATCGTGCTGACTCGTACCTCTGATCCAACGCGCAATAGTCTGCTTGGAAGCAGGACACCCAATCTTGTTGGAAGCATACAGGACAAACAAAGACTCTGTTTTACCGTATTCAAGCTGTTCTAGTGACATAAATCTACAAAGCCCTAACCACATCTAGAGACTTTGAATCAGTGAATGTGTCAGTAACTACTGGCACCACAATAGGTTGGTTTATGTGGAAAGATGAAACCACCTTTGGAAGAAAATGTTGACGAGTTCTCAACTCTGCCCTATCTTCATGGAAGATCAGGTAAGGGCTTTTGTGAGACAAGGCCCCCAACTCAGACACCCGCCATGCGGATAACAATGCCAAAAGCATCACCACTTTCCAAGTGAGAAACTTCAACTCTATCTCATGTAGAGGCTCAAACCAATCCGATTGAAGGAACTGCAACACCACATTAAGGTCCCATGGTGCCACTGGAGGCACAAATGGAGGCTGGATGTGCAGAACCCCTTTCACGAAGGTCTGAACCTCTGGAAGAGAGGCCAATTGTTTTTGGAAGAACACTGACAAGGCCGAAATCTGGACCTTGATTGACCCCAATCGGAGGCCCGCCTCCACACCAGCCTGCAGAAAATGAAGAAAACGTCCCAACTGAAACTCTTCCGTAGGAGCCTTCCTGGATTCACACCAAGACACATATTTTCTCCAAATACAGTGGTAATGTTTCGACGTTACTCCTTTCCTGGCCTGAATAAGGGTGGGGATGACTTCCTTGGGAATACCCTTACGGGCTAGGATTCGGCGCTCAGCTCAACAGCCATGCCGTCAAACGTATCCACGGTAAGTCTTGATACACACACGGCCCCTGCTGCAACTCCTGAAGATCTGGGTACCAAGCCCTCCTTGGCCAGTCTAGGGCAATGAAGATTGCTCAAACTCTTGTTCTCCTTATGATCCTGAGCAGCGGAAGTGGAGGGAAGACATACACCGACCGGAACACCCACTGGGCCACTAGCGCATCCACTGCTATTGCTTGAGGGTCTCTCGACCTGGAACAATATTTCTGAAGCTTCTTGTTGAGACGAGATGCCATCATGTCTACCTGAGGAACTCCCCAAAGACTTGTCACCTCTGCGAAGACTTCTTGGTGGATGCCCCACTCTCCTGGATGGAGATCGTGTCTGCTGAGGAAGTCTGCTACCCAGTTGTCTACTCCCGGAATGAAAATTGCCGACAGAGCCTTTATCTTCCAGTGCATGTGTAGGTGGGATCCCGACCACTTGTCCAACAGGTCCCACAGGAATACCCTGGCATGGAACCTGCCAAACTGTATGGTCTGGTAGACCGCCACCATCTTCCCCAACAACCGAATGAACTAATGGATCGACACACTTGATGGTTTCAATATCTGTTTTACCATTTTCTGGATTTCCAGAGCCTTTTCCACCGGAAGAAATACTCTCTGAACTTCTGTGTCTAGAATCATCCCGAGAAAAGATAATCTTGTCATCGGTTCCAACTGCGACTTTGGATAATTTATGTTCCAACCGTGGTGTTGGAGTATTGACAGGGAGAGTGTGATGTTTTGTAACAACTGCTCCCTGGATCTCGCCTTTATCAGGAGATCGTCTAGATAAGGAATTATATTGACTCCTTTTTGACGCAGGAGAACCATCATCTCCGCCATCACCTTGGTGAATAACCTCAGCACCGTGGAGAGACCGAAAGGTAACGTCTGGAATTGGTAATAGCAATCCTGAACCGCAAATCTCAGATAAGCCTGGTGAGGAGGATAATTGGGAACATGCAGGTAAGCATCTTTTATGTCTACAGACACCATGTAGTCCCCCTCCTCCAGACTGGAAATCACTGCCCTCAGTGATTCCATTTTGAACTTGAATCGTTTCAAGTAGAGAATCAGATTTTTCAGGTTTAGGATCGGTCTGACTGAACCGTCCGGCTTCGGAACTACAAAAAAGCTTGAATAAAACCCCTCCCATTGTTGTGACAAAGGTACCAGGACTATGACCTGATCCTGACATAATTTTTGGATTGCCGCTGTTACTGCTTCCCTTTCTGGAAGAGAAGCTGGTAAGGTCGATTTGAAAAATCGGCATGGGGGAACGTCTTGAAACTCCAGCTTGTATCCTTGGGACACTATTTGCCACACCCAGGGATTCAGGCCAGACAGAATCCAACCTTGGCTGAACAGTTTGAGACGTGCCCCCACCCGAGCGGCCTCCCGCAAAGGAGCCCCAGCGTCATGCTGAAGATTTGGCAGAAGTAGGGGTAGACTTCTGCTCCTGGGAACCTGAAGCTGCTGTGGACTTCTTTCCCTTTCCCCTACCTGCAAAGAAGGGGGAACCTCACGCTTTTTTGTATTTATTGGGCCGAAAGGACTGTATGTGCGGGTGTGTTACGCACACCAGTGCTAACAGGAGTATACCGGTGTATGAACAGAGAGGGATGCGAAGCAAACGAACTCACAGACAGTATAACACAACATACACAGGAGGTGATGGAATAACTAATAAACACAAAATGAACGGGGAAGCCCAAAGGCTCAGGAATTGGGTGTCTCCCTAGTGTCAGGAATGCTCAGATGGAATAGAGCGGACAATGAAGCGAGATGTAGTGATTTAACATGTGGAGCACCCGAAATTATGTTGCTAAGAGCAACAGAAAAAACCCCAAAGGGTTACCAACGGGTGTGGGAATAAACTCCTTGGTCAGAGATAGAAATATAGACACAAGGAGAGTATCCACAATCCTAACCCCCACTTGCAGGGCACAGGTTCAGCCTACTGCCACTAAACTGACACCTGGACGCCCTGCACAGTGAGGGAGGATTAAGCAAGCAGGTCTGAGAGTACAGCCGCAAACCTGCTGGGTTCACAGAATAGCAAAAGAACCCCAGCAGGTTAAACAACTGACTCCAGTCTTACTGCTAGGTCCGGATTGGCAGAATGAAGTACCGAATCCCAAGGCCTATTCGCAGTAAGCAACAAGTAAATACAAAGTCACACAGTACTAGCTAACTCTCTGGAGCTGACTAACAAACAAAGATTCAGCAGCATTTGCCTAGCCTGAGAGGATGGTTTATATAGCAGGTGCTGTCCACGCCCCACTCAGACCTCACAGACTGTGAGCACAAAACCAGCGCCGGATTCCCTGCCGTGCACAGAGCCTGTAACCACTACACAGTAAAAACCCGGACCGGAGTATCAGCTGCGCTCAGGTTACTTCGCTAACACTTGCCTCCCGGTTGCCATGGCGACGTGGCAGCACAGAACAGGAGATCCTAACAGTACCCCCCCTCTGACAAGGGGTCAAAGAACCCCTACCACCGGGTTTATCGGGGAACTGCGAGAAGAAAGAGCGTATCAGTCTGGGGGCATGAAGATCACAACTGCGCACCCACGACCGCTCCTCCGGGCCATACCCCTTCCAGTGCACCAAAAATGACAGCCGATTCCGAACCATCTTGGAGTCAAGGACCCTTTCAACCACAAACTCCCTCTGACCCCGTATCAGAAGAGGAGAAGGTCTTCCACTGGAAGAAGGATTACTAACCGCCAGTTTTAAAAGGGAACAATTAAATGTTTTATTGATACCCAATGAACGGGGCAGATCTAACTGAAATGCCACCGGATTGATAACCCTGGTGATCTTATAAGGGCCGATGAACCGGGGGCCTAACTTATGAGATGGCTGTCTCAACTTCAAATTCTTGGTGGACAACCAGACGAAGTCTCCTAATTTGAAGCTGCAGGGTCTTCTCCGCTTATCAAAAACCCTTTTGGTCACTAATGACACAGACACAAGGGCTTTCTTAACTTTCCTCCAAATACCCCTAAGGGCCGAAACCACAGAGGAACCACCAGGCGTGGAATCCAGGGGGTCAAAAGAATTGGCCTTAGGATGATGCCCATACACACAAAGGAAGGGAGAGATCCCTGTAGCAGAGTGAGCCGCGTTGTTATAGGCAAACTCCGCCATGGACAGATGAGCAACCCAGTCAGTATGACACTTGGAGACATAACACCTGAGGAACTGCTCCAAGGACTGGTTCACCCTCTCAGTCTGCCCATTAGACTGTGGATGGTAGCCTGACGACAAGCTCACAGAAATCTGGAGATCAGAACAAAATGCCCTCCAGAATTTGGCCACAAACTGGGATCCACGGTCAGAGACCACATCAAGTGGCAACCCGTGGAGGCGCACAACATGCTGCATAAATAACTCAGACAGGCGTCTGGCCGATGGCAACCCAACCAGTGGAACGAAATGCGCCATCTTCGAAAACCTGTCAACGACAACCCAAATGGCTGTCATCCCCGAGGATTTGGGCAAGTCCACCACAAAATCCATGGAAATGTGGGTCCATGGCTTAGATGGAATAGAGAGTGGATGTAATGGGCCGACAGGAACCCCTCTAGGAGTTTTATTTCGGGCACAAACGTCACATGCCTGAACCCACTGATCCACATCCCTAGCCACCGAGGGCCACCACACCGCCCTAGACAGCAACTCCCGAGTTCTGGCAATACCCGGATGCCCTGCCGACCTCTTGGCATGGAATTCCAGGAACACTCGCTGTCTTAACCTAGGAGGCACAAACAAGAGACCTACCGGAAGGTCTGGAGGAGCCTGCTCCTGTGCTCTAAGGACTAATGACAAGAGGTCCTGGGTAATGCCCACTTTAATACATGATGGGGACACAATGGGCAATGGCTCCTCGGTGGTCTCTTGGACTAGAGCAAAACTCCGCGAGAGCGCATCAGCCTTGATGTTTTTTGACCCAGGGCGATATGTTATCAAAAAATTAAAGCGAGCAAAAAACAAAGCCCATCGTGCTTGCCTGGCATTGAGCCGCTTCGCTGACTCTAAATATGCCAGATTCTTATGGTCGGTGAGAATTGAGACCACAAACTTAGCCCCCTCAAGCCAGTGTCTCCACTCCCCGAGTGCATCCTTTATAGCCAACAATTCCCGGTTACCCACATCATAATTCATCTCGGCAGACGAAAATTTACGGGAAAAGTAAGCACAGGGATGAAGGCGATTATCAGACACCCCCATCTGAGAGAGCACTGCCCCAATACCTATCTCAGAGGCATCCACTTCTACCACAAAAGGACGCTCTGGATCTGGGTGTCGCAGCACCTTGGCCGAGACAAATGCCCTTTTGAGACGGGCAAAGGCCGCTTTGGCCTCACCAGACCAGTGAGCAACATCCGCCCCTTTCTTAGTGAGTGCCACCAAGGGGGCCACTATAGACGAAAATCCAGCGATAAACCGTCTATAAAAATTCGCAAAGCCCAGAAAACGCTGAAGCGCCTTCAAACTAGTGGGCTGCACCCAATCCAGGACTGCCTGTACCTTAGAACCCTCCATTTGGAAACCTTCTGAGGAGATAATATACCCTAGAAATGCGATTTGCTGGACTTCAAATTCGCACTTCTCCAGCTTCGCCCCAAGCTGGTGGTCTCTGAGTTTCTGGAGGACTAAGCGTACATGCTTCCGATGTTCCTCCAGGGAATGGGAGAAGATTAGGATGTCATCTAGATAAACAACTAAAAATCTATCCAAATATTCCCTGAGCACATCGTTCATGAATTCCTGGAAGACTGCCGGGGCATTTGAGAGCCCAAAAGGCATCACCAAATATTCATAATGCCCTGAGTGGGTATTAAAGGCAGTCTTCCATTCATCCCCCTCTCTTATTCGGATTAGATTGTAAGCACCGCGTAGGTCAATCTTAGAAAAAATGGTGGCAGTACGAAGCTGGTCAAACAAAACCGAAATGAGAGGCAGTGGGTACGAGTTTTTAATCGTGATACGGTTCAATTCCCTGAAGTCGATGCAGGGTCGCAACGAACCGTCCATTTTACCCACGAAGAAGAACCCCGACCCAACTGGGGACTGTGAGGGTCTGATAAATCCCTTAGCCAAGTTCTCCTGAATGTACTCTGCCATAGCCTGAGTCTCAGGACGTGACAGGGAGTACAACCTGCTCTTGGGAAGCTTAGCATCCGGCAACAAATCAATGGCACAGTCATAGGGGCGATGGGGAGGTAGTACCTCCGCAACTTTTTTGGAGAACACATCCGCAAAATCTGCATAACATCCTGGCAATCCTGGCAAACTTAGCTGCGAGAGCCTGACTGGAAGGCTCAAGCAACTCCTGAAACAATCACTACCCCAACTAAGAATCTCCCCAGAGACCCAGTTAAATTGAGGGTTATGGGCCCTTAACCAGGGTAACCCCAAAACCAATGGGGCAAAAGAACAGACAGTCACATAGAAAGACAATTTTTCAGAGTGTGTGGCTCCAATAAACAAAGGAATTTGGCTGGTGCAGGAGGTAATTTTACCCTGGGACAATGGTTCCCCGTTTAACCCACAGATTTCAATCTCTGATGCCAAAGGTACTGAGGGAACAGAGTGTTCCAGGGCGAATTGACGGTCCATGAAAACCCCATCGGCCCCACTGTCAACAAAGGCCTCAGTCTTGACAGTTTGACCGAGGATCTCCAAAGTCACCGGAATGAGAAAAGTCTTTTTGGGAAAATCTGACTTCTGGCCTGACAGGATATTTCCCATCACCCTCAGGCCCTGAAGTTTTCCGGCTTTTCTGGGCATGATACTACAACATGACCTTTATTCCCACAGTACAAACACAAACCCTGCTGTCTCCTCCGCGTCTTCTCACGCGAGGAGAGGCGGGTAGCCCCAATCTGCATAGGCTCCTTGGAATATTCCTCAGAGTCTGAGGTTCCCTTGGGAAAAAAGGAAACTGCGGTCTCCCTTTCAAGCCTACGCTCTCTCAGCCGTCTATCCACCCGGATGGATAACTGCATGAGCTGATCTAAGCTATCAGGCGAGGGATATTGTACCAGTTGGTCCTTTATCTGGTCAGAAAGGCCCCTTCGGTACTGGTTTCTCAGGGCTGGGTTATTCCACTGGGTATCATGAGCCAACCTCCGAAACTCCGTACTATAAACCTCAGCTGGCCGTCGCCCTTGCTTAAGGACCGTAATCTGAGCCTCGGCTGAAGCCACCTTGTCAGGGTCATCATACAAAATGCCCAGTGCCGTAAAAAAAGCATCAACACTTTTAAGCGACGGACAGTCAGGCTGCAACCCATATGCCCAGACCTGTGGGTCTCCTTGTAGCAAGGAAATCACCATGCCCACCCGCTGAATCTCCGACCCAGAAGACTGGGGCCTAAGCCTGAAATATAGCTTACAGCTCTCCTTGAAACAAAAGAACTGCGAGCGATCTCCAGAAAAACGATCCGGGAGATTTACTTTCGGCTCCTTAACCCCTAAACTTGCCGCTGCTGCTGCGGGAGCTCCGCTAGCGGCCTGCGGGGTGTTCATTTTAATGGACATCTCATTAAATTGTCGAGTCAGGACCTGCACCTGATCGACCACCTGTTGCAAAGTATTTTGAGGGGTATGCTCCATATTCCCACAAAATTTCAACAGGAGTAGGGCTGCTGAATATGTTACGCACACCAGTGCTAACAGGAGTATACCGGTGTATGAACAGAGAGGGATGCGAAGCAAAACGAACTCACAGACAGTATAACACAACATACACAGGAGGTGATGGAATTACTAATAAACACAAAATGAACGGGGAAGCCCAAAGGCTCAGGAATTGGGTGTCTCCCTAGTGTCAGGAATGCTCAGATGGAATAGAGCGGACAATGAAGCGAGATGTAGTGATTTAACATGTGGAGCACCCGAAATGATGTTGCTAAGAGCAACAGAAAAAACCCCAAAGGGTTACCAACGGGTGTGGGAATAAACTCCTTGGTCAGAGATAGAAATATAGACACAAGGAGAGTATCCACAATCCTAACCCCCACTTGCAGGGCACAGGTTCAGCCTACTGCCACTAAACTGACACCTGGACGCCCAGCACAGTGAGGGAGGATTAAGCAAGCAGGTCTGAGAGTACAGCCGCAAACCTGCTGGGTTCACAGAATAGCAAAAGAACCCCAGCAGGTTAAACAACTGACTCCAGTCTTACTGCTAGGTCCGGATTGGCAGAATGAAGTACCGAATCCCAAGGCCTATTCGCAGTAAGCAACAAGTAAATACAAAGTCACACAGTACTAGCTAACTCTCTGGAACTGACTAACAAACAAAGATTCAGCAGCATTTGTCTAGCCTGAGAGGATGGTTTATATAGCAGGTGCTGTCCACGCCCCACTCAGACCTCACAGACTGTGAGCACAAAACCAGCGCCGGATTCCCTGCCGTGCACAGAGCCTGTAACCACTACACAGTAAAAACCCGGACCGGAGTATCAGCTGCGCTCAGGTTACTTCGCTAACACTTGCCTCCCGGTTGCCATGGCGACGTGGCAGCACAGAACAGGAGATCCTAACAGGGTGATATGTCTTTTTTGCCGGTGCAGGTGCAGAGGGCAAAAATGTCGACTTACCTGCGGAAGCCGCCGAGACTATCGCATCCAGTCCATCGCCAAATAAGGCCTCATCTTTATATGGGAGAGCCTCCATATTTCTTTTGGAATCTACATCCGCGTTCCACTGGCGAATCCACAACGCCTGCCGAGCCGATACTGCCATGGTAGCGGCTTGTGAACTCAAGAGTCCAATATCTTTCATCTCTTCTAGCATGTATGCGGCAGCGTCTTTGATATTCCATAACTTAAGGAGTATCTCATCTTTATCAATCGTGTCAATTTCTGATGACACGCTTTCTGACCATTTTTATAATAGCGCAACTCACCCACGCGCAAGCAATTGTGGGCCTGAGCAGCGTACCATTTGCAACATAAATGGATTTCAACGTAGTTTCCATCTTTCGGTCTGCCGGCTCTTTTAGTGAAGCCGTGCCAGGTGCAGGGAGAATTACCTTCTTTGTCAACCTGGACAGTGCACTGTCTAACACAGGGGGTGACTCCCATTTTTTCTGTCCTCCACCGGGAAAGGATAAGCTATCTAAATTCTCTTGGGAATACAAAATTTCTTTTCGGGAGTCACCCACATCCCTTCAAAGAGTGTATTAAGCTCGTGGGAAGGAGGGAAAGTGACCTTAGACTTCTTTTCTTTATAGAAATAAGCTTTCTCCTGAGGTACAGGAGTGTCTTCCGTGACTTCCAGAACTTCCTTTATAGCCACAATCATATATTATATATTTTTTGCCAATTTATGATCTATTTCTCTGGAGTCACTATCGTTCGACACAAGAATCAGTGTCCGTGTCGGTATCAGTATTCACAATTCACAATATTCGCAAATGGTCTCTTATGTGACCCAGAGGGGTCGCCTGCAGATGGAAGAACAGAGCCCTGAAAAATCACATCCTCCAGACTTTCTCCAGCACTCAGCATGAGATTCAGACTTATCTAATCTCCTATTGATATGATGCATACTATCACGTATTTCTTTCACCCATGCAGGCTCTTGGTGTGCCGGCAGCGCCACCACATTACACTTCTGTGTCCCTAAAATGGTTTCCTCCGGGGAAGAACTCCCTGCCTCTGACATGTCTTACACACTTGTACAACACACACACACACACACACACACACACACACACACACACACACACACACACACACACACTGGGACTTATAGGGGACAGACCCACAGTAAAATCTGTCAGAGGGACACAGTTTAGGAGCAGCCAGTTCACAACCCAGCACCAGTATCTAATGTCTGTGAACACAGAATGCCCACTGACATGCAGCGCTTTTGTAAAACACACTTGTAAAGCACCAAATTCGCTTGTGCTTCCCCCCCCCCCCCCCCCCGTTTTGCACCCTGATACTTGTAGTCAGAAGTGAAGGAGGACCAGCGATGTCTCTGCAGCCTGAGGAGAGAGAAAATGGCGCTGAGCAGTGTGCTGGCTGCCTGAGGAAGAAGATCCGCCCCCACAATGGCAAGTTTTTACCTCAGAAACTTTTCATAATATTTATACTGGCGGGGGTAGGGCTGTGCCTGGGTATCTTATGCCCCCTTTTTGCCAGTTTATAGAGGTGTTTTTGCTGCCCAGGGCACCCCCCCCCCACGCCCTGCACCCTGCTGTGCCTGTGAGTGTGGGCAGCAATGGCGCGCTGCGCTCCCGCCAGCCGTCACTTTTCTTGATAGAAGATCTGTCTTCTTCTACTTACCTGTCTTCTGACTTCTGGCTCTGTGAAGGGGGTGACGGCGTGCTGTGGGAGTGAGCATCTAGACACGGCTAGCGTTCAGTACCCTTCAGGAGCTAATGGTGTCCTATCAGCCAGAAGCAGAGCCATGAAACTCTTCAGGAAGTTGGTTCCTACTTCTGCCCCCTCAGTCCCACGAAGCAGGGAGACTGTTGCCAGCAGTTCTACCTGAAAATAAAAAACCTAGCACAAGTCTTTTCAGAGAAGCTCAGTAGAGCCAGGGCCGTCTTAACAGCAGTGTGGGCCCCTGGGCACAGCAACACACTGGGGCCCTTACTCATCCTCCAGTGGTAGGGGTGGGGGGTGCTATCAGCGGCAGCTTTGATGTCCTGCGGGTGGTAGGGTGTGTTCTATCTTGCGCTCAGCATGTAGGACCTTGAGCAGTCATTTCTGCTAATTACTCCTTTACTGTACAGATGGGGCGGGAGGGAGAACACTAAACTGTAGAAGGAGGCATTGGGCTGAATGAAGGGGCCCCGGTACATGACTTAAAGGGTGATATGGGGTGTTCAATACATAAGGGGAGGGGTAGATAGTGGAGTGGGCATCATTTTCATCATTTTCTTGTGAAAGAGCAGCTTACTTGACTGCAGATATCTCAAGTTCCTTGGCTTTGAATGGGATAAAAAAAAATAGAGAGTCCCACCTGTTAGGAGGTACTGGGACTTGGGTATCACAGTTCAGGAACCAGAGCAATCCACCAACAAATATATAAAACTGCATATTAGACGTGTGGAGCTGGAGCAGGGACCAGCTGCTTGAAGGCTGATATATCTGGTTCTGGGCATAGTAGAGAGAAGCTGCCAGTGTCCACCGAAAGTGGAGAGTCCCAGATTTTGAAATGTACCCTCAGAAAAAGTCTAAGTCATACAGAACCCGAGATATCTTGCTGGGAAGTCCAATTAACAGGCTTGGATGGGGACCACTGCTTTGAAGTCCGATATCTCTGGTTCCCCAGAGCCGATTTTCAAAAATCTGGTACCCCTGGAAAGAGGGGACTCTCAGCTATCAGCCTAGGGCCCTTATACTCCTGGGGCCCTTGGGCAAGAGCCCATTGAGCCCATACGAAAAGACGGCCCTGAGTAGAGCTCCCCTAGAGTGCATCCAGTCTGCCTGGGCATATTTCTAAAACTGAGGTCTGGAGGAGGAGCATAGAGGGAGGAGCCAGTTCACACCCATTGAAAAGTCTTAAGAGTGCCCATGGCTCCTGCGGAACCGTCTATACCCCATGGTCATGAAGTGGACCCCAGCATCCTCTAGGACGTATGAGAAATATATACTGTATTTACAAG
Organism: Pseudophryne corroboree; assembly: GCF_028390025.1. Classification (NCBI taxonomy): domain Eukaryota; kingdom Metazoa; phylum Chordata; class Amphibia; order Anura; family Myobatrachidae; genus Pseudophryne; species Pseudophryne corroboree. Next base: position 431,235,858 of record NC_086449.1, on the reverse strand, counting down.
TCATAACTTTAACCTTGATCAATCTAATATAACATGCGACCTGTATTAAACATGCAAAAAAGTTGTAATCGCATGCGACCAAATCGCACACCATCAATCTGAGCAATTTGTGACCTGAATAAAGAAATGCCTTCATCAAATTTATTTGACTCTGACAACATATGTGCTCCCGCGCATCGTTAACGACCCCCTCGCTCGTCTGAACATGTACAGATGAGGGAGGTCCTCCCTAACGACAGCCATGCTGCAGATGCAGCATGGGTGACGTTCCCCCAGCTGTCCCCCTGCCATCGCTCCCTTTCCCGCTGGCATCGGCAAGTGTGTATGCACTTGCCGATGCTGACACCCCACCAGGTCCCCGCTAATATCGGTGTCGGCTCGGCTAGTGTGTATGGGGCTTAACAGTTTATTATTTGCTTCAAATATATTGGTGTGCAGCAGACACAAATTAAATATATATCTGCAGATGGTGGCTGTTCATACACACTGACCACCCACCACTGCTATCTAAATATGTATCTGTTGTGAGGACACTTGGCAATTAATCTTTCCTCTGTACATACTGGCAGATGTTCAGCATGAAATGTAGCAAATATTCCTGCAATTTACATAATGGGCTGGGATACTAAAGAGCACACAGGAAAAAGAAATAGTATTTTTTTCTCCTCTATTTTCTCTCCCACGCTGTCTCTCTCTCGCTCCCTCTGTCCCCCACTGTCTCTCTCTCGCTCCCTCTGTCCCCCACTGTCTCTCTCTTGCTCCCTCTGTCCCCCACTTTCTCTCTCTTGCTTCTTCCGTTTCCCACTTTCTCTCTCTCTCTCTCTCTCTCTCTCTCTCTCTCCCTCCGCCTCTGTCAGGGTCAGGTTTGTGGATTTTGTGTTCTTGGGGGAAGACTTCTGGCCTGTTTTGGTAGAGATGCTTACGTGTCGGAAACTGGGTGGGCGATTGTAGTTCCTACACATAGAGTAGAAGCGGGAAGGCTTGGAACAGTAGACATTTCACAGGGTACATACTAGGGAAATGTGACTATGTTTTATCATTTTGTGAAACCCTGTGTTAGTGTTACTTTGTGTAGCTGTGCAGGCAATTTTCAGTTGTTCTACACAGAGTGTCCTGCTCTGGGACGTTCAAAAGGTCCCATGGTATCATGAATTATACAAATGCTGTGTTTGTGTGGATCTTTCCTCTGGGATAGTACCACTTCGATATAAGTGCATGGGCCATGTGGAGGATGTATAATGCCAAACAAGGGACGCTTATAAGTGGTATGTGGGAAGATCTCCTAAGTTGTGCCAAGCTGGGGACACCTCATTAATGTCAAAGCAGGCAGTGATTTTAGTTTCATAAAAATATACCAGATTAAAGATAAACATTTGCTTCTCTCCCAGACCAGAATTCCGAGACCAGACTGTATGCTGTCATTCCACTGTGTATTGTGCCTTGGTATATCTTTGGCACAAATTTCAGAATACAGCTGGCTTGAATTTGTTAGTAATTCTAGGGCTCTCAACCACATGCATAATCATATGTGATACGACCGCAGCCAGGAGTTTCCATTACATGGCTTGGTGGTATCACATATGACAGTGCTGTCCTGCTGTCCCCCCTCTGTATAGAGGAAATCCTCCAGCTGCAGCGGCCCCCTGGGAGTGACGCGGTGGTCGCTGACCACCGAAATCAGTCCCGAAATCGCGCCCCCCAGACTGCCTTATGAGCAGCACTCCGGGAGCATCATTTCCTTCCCCAGCACAACTATGCTGTTTTTACTTTGAGGAGCACCCCTTTAACCTAGCCACACAAATATATATGGGTGTGGTCACAACCACATACAGTATGAAAGGCATTAAGCCATTAAGGGGTCTATGTACTAAGCCCTAGAGAGAGATAAAGTGGATGGAGATAAAGCACCAATCAACCAGCCTGTAACATGGAAGTTAGGAGCGGATTGGCTGGTACTTTATCACCGTCCACTTTATCTCTCTTCAAGCCTTACTACATAGACCCCATACTAATAAATTGGATGCATGAATTTAGTTTCACTTCTTTCACTATCTAATACTGTATGTGACTACCATCTTGTTTGCATTTCTCCCCTCACAATATAATGGCCCTACACATTACCCGACCAGCCGCCGAGCTGCCCGATGGCGGATACAGCCGATGGGCGACCCAGCGGCGGGGGGAAGTGACTGTGGGAGTAAAGTTTCTTAACTCCCCTCGTCACGCTGCTCCATAGCAATGCATGTTAATATGGACGAGATTGTCTGCATGCACAAGCGACGGGGCACCAACGATGAACGAGCGCAGGGCCGCGCATCGTTCACCGTTGGTGCCTACACACTGAACAATATGAACGAGTTCTCGTTCATTAATGAACAAGAATGTTCATATGGTTTAGTGAAATCTATAAAAGTGTAGGGCCCATAACACTGTTCCTGTCACACACAAGCCTTTCCTTACTTATACAAACACAAACGCTCTTAACAAAATGACCATCACACCCATCTCTGTCTGTATTATGAAGGATATCAAAATGAGCTACAGCTAAAGACTGAATATAACAATGTGGGTGACCCAAGTTAAAGATACCTTAAATATCATACTGACTATAGAAAACAAGTGAAAATGAGCAGGGTTTACCAGTGTCAACAATCAGCGACAATAGGCCTGATTCAGAGATAGACGAAAATGCAGTGTTGTATGCAAGCAGCATTGTATTTTCATCCGATCTCCAGGAGGGGCATGCAGAAGATGTCTCAGTAGAAGAGACGTCTTCTGCATGTTGCTGGAATCCCAGCACTTCAACCGACGTCGCAAACTGGGATCCAACATCACGACCAAAGGTTCCACACAAAAGGCCAGCTGAGTAAGCTCCAGCTTACTCAGTTGGCCAACAGAAGTAGGGGCTGCGAGGCCAGGAAGGCTGCAAGGTTATACGCAGACCCCTGGCTCTCCCCTCCAGAAAACAGGGGCCCCAGTTTCTGGGAACACCAGGCAGGAACGCACCCGCACTACCCCCCAAATGCATCTGCTTGTCAATCACGCAGAGGCTTGGGGAAACTGCATGCGGTATCACGGGTCCCATTCTGCACATGTGCAGAATGGGTCCTGCGCAGGCGGAGACCCCAAAACATCGGAGATGTGCGTTAATCAATGGATTAACAAACATCTCTGAAACAGGCCCCATGTTAGAGACAAAAAAATATTTAGAAGTTGACCAAAGTAAAAAACAAGATGTATCATATAAAAGAACTACTAGCAAACTGTATATATAAATATAGAGAAGCCAGAGGAGCCAATCAGAATGTAGGATTTTTTATGCACTTGTCTGGCGTCACTGCATGGGATGTAACGGCAGGCAGATGGGTTTTCCCTGCCATGGTCGCATCACATGTAACTGCAGGCTTTACTCCTCTCTGGTGTCCTGTAAGTGGAAATGGTATGCAGTTATATTCCTGAGTGTCGGGATCCCGGCAGGTTGAAATCCAGACGCCAAAATCCCGACAGCCATTGAAATGCCGACGGTCAGTATCCCGACAGCCGGCCAGAAACCCCACTTGGATGGTGGTCCACGCCACCACCCGAGGGAGAATAGAACCGGGCCAGAAGCGTGGCCAGCACAGCGGGCCCACGAGGTGACACGCTGTGCTCGATGTCAGGATTCTGGCGTTGGTATTTCAACCGCCGGGATCCCGTCAGTCGGGAAATCATACTGATCCCTTGGAAATAGTTCCTTTCTTCCTGATGGAGCTGATCTGTGATAGCGGCAGTCAGTGACGATCAACATCACATGCTGCTATTTCTGCACAATGCATATATGTTATATAATTAAAAAAACATCAATTTCTAAGGCACTTTAAAAAAAAAGTCAGTTTAATAGTCAAATAACGTTGTGGTCATAAGAGATGGGGTTGATCTACAAACACCAGAGTTCCTTTCAGTTCCCATTAAGGGACACTATAGCCGCCTAAAAAAAATCTGCTAACTAAACATAATTAGTACTAAACAAGACGGCAAAAAAAATAAGAATTTACTTACCGATAATTCTATTTCTCGGAGTCCGTAGTGGATGCTGGGGTTCCTGAAAGGACCATGGGGAATAGCGGCTCCGCAGGAGACAGGGCACAAAAAGTAAAGCTTTTCCAGATCAGGTGGTGTGCACTGGCTCCTCCCCCTATGACCCTCCTCCAGACTCCAGTTAGGTACTGTGCCCGGACGAGCGTACACAATAAGGGAGGATTTTGAATCCCGGGTAAGACTCATACCAGCCACACCAATCACACCGTACAACTTGTGATCTAAACCCAGTTAACAGTATGATAACAAAAGGAGCCTCTGAAAGACGGCTTCCTACAACAATAACCCGATTTTTGTAACAATAACTATGTACAAGTATTGCAGAATAATCCGCACTTGGGATGGGCGCCCAGCATCCACTACGGACTCCGAGAAATAGAATTATCGGTAAGTAAATTCTTATTTTCTCTATCGTCCTAGTGGATGCTGGGGTTCCTGAAAGGACCATGGGGATTATACCAAAGCTCCCAAACGGGCGGGAGAGTGCGGATGACTCTGCAGCACCGAATGAGAGAACTCCAGGTCCTCTTTTGCCAGGGTATCAAATTTGTAAAATTTTACAAACGTGTTCTCCCCCGACCACGTAGCTGCTCGGCAGAGTTGTAATGCCGAGACCCCACGGGCAGCCGCCCAAGATGAGCCCACCTTCCTTGTGGAATGGGCATTTACATATTTTTTGCTGTGGCAAGCCTGCCACAGAATGTGCAAGCTGAATTGTACTACAAATCCAACGAGCAATAGTCTGCTTAGAAGCAGGAGCACCCAGCTTGTTGGGTGCATACAGGATAAACAGCAAGTCAGATTTCCTGACTCCAGCCGACCTGGAAACTATATTTTCAGGGTCCTGACAACATCCAGCAACTTGGAGTCCTCCAAGTCCCTAGTAGCCGCAGGCACCACAATAAGCTGGTTCAGGTGAAACGCTGACACCACCTTAGGGAGAAACTGGGGACGAGTCCACAGCTTTGCTCTGTCCGAATGGACAATCAGATATGGCTTTGTGAGATAAAGCCGCCAATTCTGACACTCGCCTGGCCGAGGCCAGGACCAACAGCATGGTCACTTTCCATGTGAGATATATCAAATCCACAGATTTGAGTTGTTTAAAACAATGTGATTTTAGGAATCCCAAACTACGTTGAGATCGCCCAGTGCCACTGGAGACATCAAAAAGGGGTTGTATATGCAGTACTCCCTTAACAACTTCTGGACTTCAGGAACTGAAGCCAATTTCTTTCTGGAAGAAAATCGACCGGTCGAAATTTGAACCTTAATGGACCCCAATTTGAGACCCATATACACTCCTGCTTGCAGGAAATGTAGGAATTAACCTAGTTGAAATTCTTCCGTGGAGCCTTCCTGGCCTCACACCATGGAACATATTTTCACCTAAGCGGTGATAATGTTGTGCGGTCACCTCCTTCCTGGCTCTGACCAGGGTAGGGATGACCTCTTCCGGAATGCCTTTTTCCCTTAGGATCCGGCGTTCACCCGCCCTGGCGTCAACGCAGCTGCGGTAAGTCATGGAACAGACATGATTCTTGCTGAATCAAGATCCTTTCTAGTATCTCTTGAAGTTCCGGGTACCAAGTTCTTCTTGGCCCAAACCGGAACCCCGAGTATAGTTCTTACTCCTCTCCTTCCTATCATTCTCCATACACTGGGTATGAAAGGCAGAGGAGGGAACACATACACCGACTGGTACACCCACGGTGTTACCAGAGCGTCCCAGCTATTGCCTGAGGGTCTCTAGACCTGGCGCTTCATGTGGGACGCCATCATAACCACCTTTGGTCTTTCCCAATGGTTTACAAACATGTGGAAACTTCCAGATGAAGTTCCCACTTTTCCGGGTGGAATTCATTTATGCTGAGGAAATCTTCCTAGTTGTCCACTCCCGGAATGAACACTGCTGACAGTGTTATCACATGATCTTTCGCCCAGCGAAGAATCCTTGCTGTCATTGCCCTCCTGCTTCTTGTGCCGCCCCGTCTGTTTACGTGGCCGACTGCCATGATGATGTCCTACTGGATCAGCACCGGTTGACTTTGAAGCAGAGGTCTTCCTAGGCTCAGAGCATCGTAAATTGCCCTTAGCTCCAGTATATTCATGTGGAGAGAAATCTCCAGACTTGACCACACTTCCTTGGAAATTTCTTCCTTGTGTGACTGTTCCCCAGCCTCTCAGGCTGGCATCCGTGGTCACCAGAACACAGTCCTGAATGCTGAATGTGCTGCCCTCTAGAAGATGAGCACTCTGCAGCCCCCACAGAAGAGACACCCTTGTCCTTGGAGACAGGGTTATCCGCTGATGCATCTGAAGATGCGATCCGGACCATTCGTCCAGCAAATCCCCCTGAAAAGTTTTTGCGTGAGATCTGCCGAATGGAATCGCTTCGTAAGAAGCCACCATTTTTCCCAGGACTCCTGTGCATTGATGCACTGATACTTGGCCTGGATTTAGGAGGTTTCTGACTAGGTCGGATAACTCCCTGGCTTTCCCCTCCAGGAGAAATACCTCTTTCTGGACTATGCCCAGAATCATTCCTAGGAACAGCAGACGTATCATCGGAAAACAGCTGCGATTTTTGGAATATTTAGAATCCACTCGTGCTGTCGTAGAACTACTTTAGATAGTTCTTTTCCGACCTCCAACTGTTCTCTGGAAACTTGTCCCTTTCAGGATATCGTCCAAGTAAGGGATAATTTAGATGCCTTTCTTCTTTTAAGAATCATCTTTTCGGCCATTACCTTGGTAAAGGCCCGGGGTGCCGTGGATAATTCAACGGCAGCGTCTGAAACTGATATTGACAGTTCTGTATCACGAACCAGAGGTACCCTTGTTGAGAAGGGCAAATTTGGACATGGAGGTAATCCTTGATGTCCAGGGACACCATATAGTCCCCTTTTTTCCGGTTCTCTATCACTGCTCTGAGTGACTCCATCTTGATTTGAACCTTTTTATGTAAGTGTTCAAAGATTTCAGATTTAGACTATGTCTCACCAAGCCGTCTGGCTTCAGTACCACAATATAGTGTGGAGGACTAATACCCTTTTCCTTGTTGTAGGAGGGGTACTTTGATTATCACCTGCTGGAAATACAGCTTGTGAATTTTTTCCCAATACTGCCTCCTTGTCGGAGGGAGCCGTTGGTAAAGCAGGCTTCAGGAACCTGCGAGGAAAAAATGTCTCGACTCTCCAATCTGTACCCCTGGGATAATACTTGTATGATCTAGGGGTCAACTTGCGAGTGATCCCACTGCGCGCTGAGACTCTTGAGACTACCCCCCCACTGGTGGAGGGCTTCTTTTCCTGGGAAGGGGCTGCCTGCTGCAGTCTACTTCCCTTTCCTCTATGTCTGGGCAGATATGACTGGCCTTTTGCCCGCTTGCCCACATGGGAACGGAAGGATTGAGGCTGAAAAGACAGTGTCTTTTTCTGCTGAGATGTAACTTGGGGTAAAAAGGTTGGATTTCCCAGCTGTGGCCGTGGCCCCCAGGTCCGACGGACCGACCCCAAATAACTCCTTCCCTTTATACGGCAATACTTCCATGTGCCGTATGGGATCTGTATCACCTGACCACTGTCGTGTCCATGACATCTTCTGGGAGATATGGACAACGCACTTATCTTGATGCCAGAGTGCAAATATCCCTCTGTGCATCTCGCATACATATATATAGAATGCATCCTATTAAATGCTCTATATCAATAAAATATTTTTAGTCAGGGAATTCGACCAAGCCAACCCAGCACTGCATCTCCAGGCTGATGGCGATCGCTGGTCGCAGTATAACCACCGTCTGTGTGTATATACTTTTTAGGATATTTTTCCAGCTGCCTATCAGCTGGCTCCTTGAGGGCGGCCGTATTTGGAGACGGTAACGCCACTTGATAAGTGTGTGAGCGCCTTATCCACCCTAATGGGTGCTTCCCAACGCGCCCTAACTTCTGGCGGGAAAAGGTATAACGCCAATATTTGCTATCGGGGTAAACCCACGCATCATCACACACTTCATTTTATTTTATCTGATTCAGGAAAAACTACAGGTAGTTTTTTCACTTCCACATAATACCCTTTTCTGTGGTACTTGTAGTATCAGAAATATGTAACAGCTCCTTCATTGCCCTTAACGTGTGGCCCTAATGAGGAATACGTTTGTTTATTCACCGTCGACACTGGATTCAGTGTCCGTGTCTGTGTCGACCGACTGAGGTAAATGGGCGTTTTTTATAAAAAAACCCTGACGGTGTTTCTGAGACGCCTGGACCGTTACTAATTGTTTGTCGGTCGTCTCATGTCGTCAACCGACCTTGCAGCGTGTTGACATTCTCACGTAATTCCCTAAATAAGCCATCCATTCCGGTGTCGACTCCCTAGAGAGTGACATCACCATTACAGGCAATTTCTCCGCCTCCTCCAGCATCGTCCTCATACATGTCGACACACACGTACCGACACACAGCACACACACCTGGAATGCTCTGACAGAGGACAGGACCCCACCAGCCCTTTGGAGAGACAGAGGGAGAGTTTGCCAGCACACACCAAAAAACGCTATAATTACATAGGGACAACCTTATATAAGTGTTTCTCCCTAATAGCATCTTTATATATATATTTATATCGCCAATTTGTGCCCCCCCTCTCTGTTTAAACCCTGTTTCTGTAGTGCAGTGCAGGGGAGAGCCTGGGAGCCTTCTCTCCAGCCTGTCTGTGAGAGAAAAAATGGCGCTGTGTGCTGAGGAGATAGGCCCCGCCCCTTTTACGGCGGGCTCGTCTCCCGCTCTTTAGTGAAGTTTGGCAGGGGTTAAATATCTCCATATAGCCTCTGGGGGCTATATGTGAGGTATTTTTAGCCAGTATATAGGTTTACATTTGCCTCCCAGGGCGCCCCCCCCCAGCGCCCTGCACCCTCAGTGACAGCGTGTGAAGTGTGCTGAGAGGAAAATGGCGCACAGCTGCAGTGCTGTGCGCTACCTTTAGAAGACTGTCAGAGTCTTCAGCCGCCGATTCTGGACCTCTTCTAACTTCAGCATCTGCAAGGGGGCCGGCGGCGCGGCTCCGGTGACCATCCAGGCTGTACCTGTGATCGTCCCTCTGGAGCTAATGTCCAGTAGCCAAGAAGCCAATCCATCCTGCACGCAGGTGAGTTCACTTCTTCTCCCCTCAGTCCCTCGTTGCAGTGATCCTGTTGCCAGCAGGACTCACTGTAAAATAAAAAAACCTAAGCTAAACTTTCTCTAAGCAGCTCTTTAGGAGAGCCACCTAGATTGCACCCTTCTCGGCCGGGCACAAAAATCTAACTGGAGTCTGGAGGAGGGTCATAGGGGGAGGAGCCAGTGCACACCACCTGATCTGGAAAAGCTTTACTTTTTGTGCCCTGTCTCCTGCGGAGCCGCTATTCCCCATGGTCCTTTCAGGAACCCCAGCATCCACTAGGACGATAGAGAAATGATTTATATATGACGGCAGCTATCCCGTTTTTTGTCCCAGTTTATACTTTGATCCAGTAGAAGTACCCTAGATTTACGGGGTGAAAACCTCTCATTAACTAAACTCTATAAACTTAGGAGGTGATGCTGAATCGGACACAAGCTGTATTCACACAAATAAAATATGTATATTTGTTGCATGGATATTACAATCATCCAGCATACATATGTAACTGTGTGAGACTGTACCTCCCATTCAGCTGCCAAAAAAGGCTTCTGACAGGCGTGTATTTAGCTGTGTGCAGATATACTCAGCCACAATTACGTGAAGACGCTTTTACTGTGCTATGCCTCTGCTTATCACCATTTCCATTCTCTTTAAATTGAAGAATGCACATGTGTCATATGTATACTGATCTACACATACTAAAGCATGCAGACTGTTTTCTGGACACGAGCTGTACAAACTTTCATATTTTACTCTGCCTTAACTGGCATAGGCCTCTTACCGTATAGAAGCCTTTATATATAAATAAAAACATAGCACCTTTTATTATATAATATTGCAGTAAAACAAATACTCACTTCACCTTTCTAAAACCCCATCAGTTTTCAACAAGCATTTTCTTTTGAACAAAAGTGTTTAAATGTAATAATTCCATTACATATCAGCCTTTTCACACCACCATTTTTGTTATAAGCCAATTATTACATGCATTCTGAGGGCTGACATATAGAGTTTATTAGATTTACATGGGATTTTTTTCTGTTAAGCTTTAAGATGCCTAGCAGATGCTTCCATTCATTATAAGCAAAGTGCTGCAGTCAGTGATTGGCTGCTAGATCCCGCACATCCTGAAAGAAAATACTCCAGTCCATTTTACAAATACATATGTGAATGAACAACAGCTCAGCGGAATAAAATACAGCATCAATCACCTAATAGGTTTGCAAATGATGAAATACTGCAAAAGCAATAAGCTGTCGATAAAACAAAAAGAAAGAAACATAAAAAATAAGGGTTTGATGTACACATAGGCAGTTGCACATTTTAGGCACAAGCTCATTTTCCTCCATTTTAATGAGATATTCACTGTGTAACATACATGCATCCTTTATAGCATACATTAACCCATCTCTGCAATTACAGAAGGCTGACTGTCATCACTAGCTCATTTCATGTCATTATTCCTGCTTTTATGTAAGGTGGGTGATGTGAGTGAATGCAGCAGACAAGTCTTGCATAGATTGTTCTTCCAGAGAAGATCCTCTTATAACATTGTTGTGAATAGCAAATAGCATTACCCATCATTGGTTTCCGATCTAAGGAGAATGAGGCACTCTAGTGCCGTCAGCCAATGAGTAATTTTCATAGGCACTGTATAATTACCATACATGGCTATGAATATATATCTGCAATTACTATAAAGAAACACAATAAGTTATCTTTAAACAGCACAATCATAAATAAATGTAGGCCGGCTGCATGTATGGACTGATGTGAATGCAGATGATGCTGCTAGAACATGGATTACAATCTGCGATCTATTTATTCCTAGGCTATACGAATACAATGTAGACAGTTTATCTATACAAATGTATTTATGTTTCCGCTCACATACAAAAATAATGTTACTAAAACACAGAGCAAACAAACAGGGATAAAATGTAATGCCACTAATAAATGACACTCACCAACAAATTCTTCATCATCATCCTCATCTTCCTCTTCATCCCCATTTTCAGAGTCGGTTTGCATGGGCTCATCTGCAAAGTTGACCCCTTTGGAGTGTCTGAAAGGTAAGTCCGTGTCATGACTTAGGGTAGCCCCTTGGCTCTGAGACTCCTTCAGCTGAGTGAAGTACTGCAGGGCGAATTCCAGCAGGTCTTCGGGCTGCTTCCTCAGCACCTCCACTGTAAACCTCTGCAGCAGCTCCGTCAGCCCCTCTGGGATTTCTATACTCATTCCTGGGGCAACGATCAAATTAGGGATTTAGGTGGCAAATAAAAAAAAATATCAATATCTATATAGAAATATATATAAAGATATGAGTGTACGTGTGTATATATTTACAACACAAGGGGAGCTGTGGATTGTGCTTCTCTGGAAACAGCTACACAATGACAGGTTGCCCAGGTAGGGAATGTGGAAATGAGTAGAAACATAGGGGGGTGCAAGAGAGATAAAATAGCCACTGCAATGGGTATACTGCTCCAGGGGAGAAGTGCCAGCTCGCAGGGAAGGGACTGAGCACCCCGGAAGAGTTACACTTTTATTTTAAATGATAATTTCCCTAAATACATACATCTATGACGGGGGAGTCAGTGAGGTCCAGCACAATGAATGCATGGACACAAGGCAGGAACCAAGGCAGTAAGGATTATATGTACACAAACTGATCACACAGGGCCATTCAGGACTAGGACAGTAAGCAAAACTGATAATGGTCCATAGCACTGAGGAAGTGCATGAGAGGTGACTGGTGCAGGGACATAAATCCAGACAGGCTCTGCAGGAGGGAAGACAATCCAGGGATTTGCTTCAGGCGGGCACACAACTGCGCTACCACACAGAGCGGATGATGGAGGAGGAGGCACCAACCCAGAGGTCCTCAGTTGCTTAGATTCCCCATTTAATTACATCAGTGATGCAGAATACCTTCCCACGCCGCTGCTTTGATACTTCACAGGAAGCCCGTTCCCCAGCACCAGCAGTAAATCCGCGGGTGGCAACAACAAACACTAAATCAGCGGTATACTGGTACCCAGCACCGTCATCATGGGAGTGTAATCCTGTCTGCAGTCAGCATCAGCGCCTGCCCTCCGCCCTCAGTATAGTAGTGCCCGGAGCCGGGATACAGCAGGGTACAGTAGCATCCTCCGCCTCCTGCCGTCGCCGCCGCCGCTGCCTGTCAGCTACCGAGGCGCTCTCACCGCACATGTGACCCCCCCCCCTAGAAACCATGACAACCACCTCCCTGAGTGACTGCGTCTGTACAGCGGCTACAGCGCGGGAGACTGCTGCTGACTGCTGCTAGACTGTCTCTCCGCGATATTTATTATACAGTAGCTCGTCGTGTGCATGAAACGCTCACTATGGCTCTGGCTCTCTCTTTCTCTCTGTCCCATGTGCCCTCATTTGAGTTGGATTTACTGCAGGTAAGAACCTTAAAGTAGCACTCAAAGGTATTTTCAGCAAGTTGAGATACAGTACATCAAAGCTTGGAGAGAGAAAAAGCGGAGAGAGATAAAGGTGGTCTATTTACTAAGCCTTGGGGGGGAAATCTACTAAAGGTTAACTTTGGTTGATTTATCGTTTATTTGTGAGAAAGATGCGATTTTGCGAATCGCAGATTTACTAAGGATTAGTTTTCAGGAAAGTCTTGTCAAATGTGACTTCGCAGTTCGATTTGCAACAAATTACAATCTGTACAAACAACGTCAAAATAACATTGGTATTAGTGAAAATCACACATTTACTAAGAATCATCTTTACACATTGATACACGCTTCCAAAAAGCAACGTGTGAAACACATTGGAACTGTGGGTAAACCAATTAGAATCCTAGTAAAAGCACGCAAAACGCCAGTGTCAATGTCTACAGTGAAGAGGCGACTCCAGAATGCTGACCTTCTAGGCAGAGTGGCAAAGAAAAAGCCATATCTGAGACTGGCCAATAAAAGGAAAACATTAATATGAGCAGAAGAACACAGACATTGGACAGAGGAAGATTGGAAAAAAGTGTTATGGACAGACAAATCGAAGTTTGAGGTGTTTGGATCACACAGAAGAACATTTGTGAGACACAGAACAAGTGAAAAGATGCTGGAAGAGTGCCTGACGCAATCTGTCAAGTATGGTGGAGGTAATGTGATGGTCTGAGGCTGCTTTGGTGCTGGTAAAGTGAGAGATTTGTACAAGATAAAAGGGATTTTGAATAAGGAAGGCTTTCACTCCATTTTGCAACGCCATGCTTTACCCTGTGGACAGCGCTTGATTGGAGCCAATTTCTTCCTACAACAAGACAATGACCCAAAGCAGACCTCCAAATTATGTAAGAACTATTTAGGGAAGAAGCAGACAGCTGGTATTCTGTCTGTAATGGTGCGGCCAGCGCAGTCACCAGATCTCAACCCCATTGAGCTGTTGTGGGAGCATTTGCCTAGTTTGCCTATGTCTAAGGCCGGCTCTGGCTGACACCCATGTATCCTTTGCTCTAAGTTTCATTTAGTCTAAATATATCTCTGCACAAAACCCATGGAAAGCTAGCTGGGAATATATAAATTCTGTTTAGCCGACTCTGCTGATGTGGAATACTGTGGCCTCTTACAAATCAACAACACCAATATTAATATAAAAAATCTGTGTTGTGTGTTGAGATATAATTAGGATACTATATAAACATTGTGAACTTATACTCAATAGAAAACACCTCTTCCTATGCAGGGAAACAGTACACATGGCAACTACAGTGTGTCCTCACTTACTGGGTGTCTGTACCCCGTATGTCGCGAGAAGCCCACCGTGAATAAGACACATTGGGGGAATTCAATTGAGCACAGGAGATTTAAAAACCCTAGCGGCATGGGCTTTTTCCCGCAGCCACAAAGTTTTCCTTTCAGGAGAAAAAATGAGATGCAGTGATTTCTATAGAAATTACTTCATCTTATTTCACACACCTCTACAGAAAGTCAGATTTTTGCTAAAATCTATATTTTTAGGAAAAAAGAGATTTGCACTTTTGTGCAACCGGAGCACATTGGGGGACATGTAAGGCAGGTTCCCGCTTGCGGGACCCGCATTTGGCGCAGTTCTATGCTGCCGGTCCTGGGAGATGGACTGGCAGCGCTGACATGTATCCCAGGCCCTCAAGTGACCTTGGAACCCACTAGACCACCAGAGCATTATGTTACTGGTGCTGGGGAAATAAATTGCTGGCCAGGGAACCGGTGGTGGATGTCAGCAAGGGGATGTCAGGTCTTCCCCAGTGGCACCCTCCCACAGCTCAAGGCACCATTCCGCTGAGGTCTTCCCACTCTGGGTTGCTCCTCCCTCACCCTCCTTCCTCATAGAGTCGCTGGGCATCCATTTCCAGAGCTCTGCAGGTCTCCGGAAACGCTGGGTTTGGTCTCCCTGTATACCTCTCCTTTAAGTCAGGTTATACACAGTGCTGCATCCAGGGCCGGTTCAAGCCCGGGGCGTGGCTTAATATGGGGGCGTGGTCAGTTACGCCCCCTGTACATTAGTAGCCCCGCTTAAATGCTGAGCGGTTCGCGATGACGTCATCGCGCACTGCACAGCAAAAGGTCCTTTCCACGAAGGGAAACTAGACACGTAGCGTCTAGTTCCCTTCGTGGAGAGGACCTTTGCTGTGCGGTGCGCGATGATGTCATCGCGCACCGCTCAGCAAAGGTACTCTCCACGAAGGGAAACTAGACGCTACGCGTCTTGTTCCCTTCACAGGAGGCACAGACGGGGGACACAGCGGGCAGCGGAGGGCACAGCAGTGGCGGATCTTGCCATGGTGCGGCGCCCTCCGGACGGTGCCAGCGCCCTCCGGAAGGCGGTGCCCCGGGCAAAAGTCCTGCTTGCCCGTGGCAAGATCCGCTACTGGCTGCATCTTACCAAACGTCTCCACTGGCTGAGTATCAGTGCCCACTGCAGTTAAATTGTATTTCTGCATTGTATGTGACTTATGCTAGTGCTGCTGTCTGTGCTTCTCTCTTTCTCTGTACATTATATTGCTTTACCTGTACTTCTTATTACAGAAGCCATTGGATACTGGTGTGTATAGTGTTTACTCTGCCTCACATTACAGTGCATTGAATTTGTGCACATACTATTTCAGCAACACGCTTCACATTACCATATTGTGTGTGTACACTCCTTGCAGCTATGTTTAACAAAGGCAAAGCAGCTAAATAGACTGGGGCACCTACTGTGGTAGCATGTAAAACTTGGAACACTGAAGTTTTACCTCAGGATTTATTACAAGATGGTCAGTGCACTGCTTGCTTTCTACCTCCGGGGACATCGGCTACCCCAGCTCCAGTACAAGAGCATCCATGGGCTCTCTTAACTTTCTGGCTAAAATTGCTGACCATATTACAGCCTGTTTATCAGCCCATAGCAGCCCCACTGGTCCCTTATCCCTAATTGGACTCATTATCTAACTCTATA
The DNA here is from genome assembly GCF_028390025.1 of Pseudophryne corroboree. Lineage (NCBI taxonomy): Eukaryota > Metazoa > Chordata > Amphibia > Anura > Myobatrachidae > Pseudophryne > Pseudophryne corroboree. The sequence continues at coordinate 431,220,165 of NC_086449.1, read as the reverse complement.
CAGAGTCTGGTTGCTTCCTCAGCTGCATTTCAGAACATACACCCAGATGTCTTTCAGCTTCTGGTAGACAAGTGGAGTCTGTCCTGACGTGGACCTCATGGCCTCCAGACACAACCACAAGGTGTCAATGTACAGGGCCAGGACAAGAGATCCAGAAGCAAGCTTCATGGACACACTAACAGTCCCATGAACCTTTTGTCTGGTTTATTTCTTCCCTCTAGTATCTCTCCTTCCCAGAGTACTATGCAACTTCAAAGAGGAAGGCGGCATGCTCATTCTCGTGGCTCTGGCATGGCCCAGATGCCTTTGGTTCATGGGTCTCCAGTGTCTCTCCATAGACGAGCCCTCCCCTCTTCCTCTTCAACCAGATCTTCTCTTACAAGGTCCCTGTCTACACTCAGACCTAGCTCACTTGTCTTTGACAGTGTGGCTCTTGAGTCATCCATCCTAAGGTATAAAGGCTTTTCCAGTGCAGTTATTGAAACTATGCGTCATGCTCGCAAACCAGCATCAGCTCGCATTTATTACCATATCTGGCACTCCTACTTTCAGTGGTCCTACAATCCTAGCATTTTTAGGATCCCTAGACTTCTAGCCGTCTTGCAGGTGGGCTTGGCCATAGGTCTTCACCTGGCTTCTCTAATAGTTCAGGTCTCAGCTTTGGGCATCTGGTACCAGAAGAGACTTGCCCTCTTACCAGATGTTCGTACCTTCCTTCAGGGGTTCTCCAGATACAACCTCCATTTATCCCTCCGGTGGCTCCTTAGGATTTGTCATTGGTTCTTTGAGCCCTACAATGGTCTCCCTTTAAACCATTGGAGAACGTGGACCTCAAATGGTTAACCATGAAGACTCTTCCTCCTGGCCATGCTTCAGCCCAAAGAGTCTCTGACTTGGGAGCACTCTCCTGAATTGGGAGCATGTTGTGTACTGTATTAAAATATAACTTTTAATTCATAATATATTAAAAACTAGCAAAATATAGACTAAAATGAAAGAATCGGTGAAATAGATAAGAAAAGTGATTAAAAAACAAGCATACTGCGCTTCAGTTGTCCACTGAATATGTAATAAATTAAGCTTATATCTAGTATTAGCAATGTGTCCTTGTGTTTGTGTCAGTGTCTCCTCTTTATTATAACTTGTTGTATGTAATGTTTATTGTTATGGTACTTCTATCCTGGGGCGGTATTTGCTACAGATACAAGAGACTAAACAAATTAGTGTTGCGAGGTCCCAATAATCTTCTGTAATGGTGTATAAGAAATGTTTTTATATTTATATTGGCCCTATTTCCAGGGAGCGCTGTGCCATTATTATATTCAGTTCCCAGACCACTCAATTAATAGGGCTATATAAAGCCTTATATCACCCAGCACACCGACATTCTAACCCTCCCAAGATTTAATGTGTAAGCACGCTGGCATCTCCAATGAAAGTGGTTTATTTTCTAGAATTGTATTGCTAAATTAGCAGCAATTGTGAATAATGTAGCTTCCATGTAGGGAGGCCAATCCCGGGCCGTTTTTTCAATCCCGGGATTCGGGATTGAAAAACGATCAATCCCAGGATCCTGGGATTGCAGTAGGGATCAGTGAAGAAGGGTGTAGGGAGCAGCGCTGGAGGGTAGGTAGCGGTGCGGGAGGGTGTAGGTAGCGGCGGGGAAGGGAGAGAGGGTGTAGGTAGCAGTGCAGGAGGGTGTAGGTAGCTGGGCGGGAGGGTGTAGGTAGCGGTGCGGAGGGTGTAGTTAGCTGGGCGGGAGGGTGTAGGTAGCGGTGCGGAGGGTGTAGGTAGCTGGGCGGGAGGGTGTAGGTAGCTGGGCGGGAGGGTGTAGGTAGCAGTGCGGAGGGTGTAGGTAGCTGGGCGGGAGGGTTTAGGTAGCTGGGCGGGAGGATGTACGGTAGGTAGCGGGGAGGGTTGGTAGTTTGTAAGTACCACTTACTATTAGGTGGGCGCCAGCCATGGACACACTGAACGCAGCGGCATTTCAAATGAAGCGCCGGCCGCCAGTCAACCAGAGCTGGCGGACCAGCAGCCAATCAGGGAAGCGGCCGCAGCAGTCGCTCCTGATTGGCTGCCGCGGCAGCTTCCCTGATTGGCTGCCGGTCCGCCAGCTCTGATTGGCTGGTGGCCGGCGCCACATTTGAAGTTCCGCCGCATTCAGCGTTCGTCTATGGCTGCCGCCCGCCTAAGTGTAAGTAGTATTACTTACACACACTCCCTCCCGCACATGCGCAGTGTAATCCCGTGAATCCCGGGATTGGATGATCCAATCCTGGGATTCAAATCCCGCCATTTTTGGGCCCAAATCCCGGGATCCCGCCGATCCCGATCCCGGGATTGGCCTCCCTACTTCCATGTACACTTGTGTGATTGGGCACTTGAATCAACAAACACCTATGGGATTGTTATATAAAAACACCCGTGTTTTTGATCTCTGTGACACTTCTATTAAGTTATTATTAATCATAGACAGGTCATAAATTGTCATATAAGTATCAGTAGCAATACCAATAGTGCAATATGACTTTGTGTCCCAGATGGTGATGATCTTTGCATAAATACAGTCCAACCTGTTTGTATTTAGCTAGTGGCATTTAGAGATCACCTCATTCAATTATCACATATAAGGTTGTCCACCTAATGTTAGTAATTATAAGCTCATAAAGGGTTAAACAGTAACTCCGTGAGTGTAACAAGTAACCGAAGGACAATTGTTACTTATTATTGATTGTTAGATATGGAGATTATTTAATCTTTCCATAATAAAGGACCTGTTGTTTCAGAGTATCATAACAGTACACCCATTGGCGTTTATATTGCCCTTCATATGTCTCACCCAATCACAATGTTATACTGTTCCTAAATACTGTTGTTACCATTGTGATCTGATAGTTTACTATATTCCCCACTGATAGACAATAAACCCATACACATACAGACTGACTAGACACACATATAATTGAGCCCGTCCAGGACTATGGACACATTATCCTTATTATTGCATTAACATAAACTGGTATTGCAGTGGACTCTAAATGCATAGATCGCCTACTGCACATTTCGCTAACGCTTTATGGATTCCACCATTGGGGCTGGCCAGCCAATAATAAACGTTGGCACGATGGCTCCAAATGACCATTTGACAGGCTTACACTCAGGCTGATCTTCCTTTTCCAAGTACAGTCTGTGCTCTCTCTACTTGCTCTGTGGGTCCGTCGTGGGCAGCCCTCCGTGGCGCGTCTGCTGAACAACTCTGCAAGACTGCCACATTATCTTCTGCCCACACGTTTCTTAAGTTCTATCCCTTTGATACGTTTGCCTCTCAGGATTAAATTTTTGGCCGCAGTGTCCTCCTTTCAGCTTAGGAGCGTACCCTCCCTATTACAACTGCTTTGGGACATCCCCATTGTTAACCCTGTGGATACCATGGACCCCAAAGAATAAAATGAGAGTTATGGAAAAACTTACCTTTGTTAACTCTTTTTCTCTGAGATTCATGGGATCCACAGGGCGCTCACCCTTATGTTCCCTTCTCCTCTATGTGAGGGTGTGTTTCCTGTGTGTAGCTTTCTTCCTTCTCTCCTCTCCAGCTCCTGGTCTGGGCTTGTTAACTAAAACTGAAGTGCCTAAGCTGTGGGTGGTGTATGAGGGGAGAGGAGCCCATTGCAACCTGGGAGGCTCATAAGCTTTTGCTGTTCTGTGTCTGATCCTGGTCTCCACCAACCATACCCCATCGTTAACCCTGTGGATCCCACAGACCACGAAGAAAAAGAGTTAACAAAGGTAAGTTTTACCATAACTCTTATTTTTGGACCCACGGAGGGGAAAGTCTGAAGATGGACACATGCTTTGGATACATGAGAGATAAGTACCTGTGTTACAGACATTTGCCATGTGATATTTGCTGATATACTGAAATTTGTGGCTACAGTTAGTTAGATAGGAAATTGATGGGAAGACCAGAAGATATTGTTTTAAAACCCTTTTGCAGGACTGTGTTTTAATTTCATGGGTAATGTTCAAGGACAGATAGTGAGTTTGGGACTGAGATATCAAGAAGAACAAGTGTATTAAATGCGCAGAAAAAGCCTGGCATTGAGTAACCTGCAAGTGGAAAGTGTGACAAATGTTGCAAGACGCAAAGCACTCACGTTTCATCAGTAAAGATAATAGGAGTGAACAGCCACATGTCCCTAGCCCCATTTTGAGAAGCGTCATGTGAGGGAGAAGGAGCATTGGATATATTTCTGAGAAGCATAAATATTTTTCTGCTATGGAGATAGAGCAAGTAGTTTGTTGTGATTAATATTTTTTTCTGCCAAGCACAGTGATTACAGAGAGCAGTGCTATATTATTACCCATCTGAATTGCATGTATATATGACCATGAGCTGGGAGCGAGGACTTGCATCTTAGATACCAAAGAATATCAAAGATTTGGAGATTTGTAACTGCTTTACTATGTTATTGCATGATTTTGCAGTGTGCAAGCCAGTTTGCGTGTGTTAGCAGCTTGTGGTAATAGGACATTGTCTATGTAATTACATTGTATGGTAGATGAAACTTGTGATAAGCACGCCAGAGGTACCCACTAGCGTAGGTGGTGAAAGGGAAGGTCCCTTCTACCATACAGAACTTTGTTTATGTATGTATATCCCGATGTTGGGTTTTACTTTTACTGGATGATAAGTTGCTGATTACTGCATTATATGACCTTTAGATGTTAATGTGTTTTACTGACTGTTTAAATTTCCTCTCCTTGTCTCTCTTGTATATGTTTTTCTTTTATTGATCCAAGATACTTTTTATATAAAAGGCATAAAAGCAGTAGCTACCCACGACCCTTTTAATAAACGTGCCAGGGAGACTTTTGCAACATATCTAAGTGTGATACATTCCTGCATATTTTGGGCATGGGAGAGGGGGGTTCTGAATATCCATCTGGTATTCCTGAATCCAAACACTTCCCGGAAAAGCACATCATGTCAAGAATTGGGTGAAGATGAGAAGCATTGCAAGGGAAATAACTTTAAATACACACCATTACCCAGAAAATCCAGTTAAAGGTGTGTTACAGATACAAAGTTCATGAAATATAATTTCTCTTGCGTTCTAGAGGATGCTGGGGTCCACATTAGTACCATGGGTATAGACGGGTCCACCAGGAGCCATTGGCACTTTAAGAGTTTGAGAGTGGGGGCTGGCTCCTCCTTCTATGCCCCTCCTACCAGACTCAGTTTAGAAAATGTTCCCGGAGGAGCCGGTCAGAGCTAGGGGAGCTCTCCAGAGTTTCCCTAGAAAAGTTTTATTTAGAGTTTATTATTTTACAGGGCAACAGCTGGCAACAGCCTCCCTGCTTCGTGGGACTAAGGGGGGGAGTAGTGTCCGCCCTGCGGGGTCTGAGCCACTTACTCCGCTGACAGGACACTGAGCTCCTGAGGGGTCAGATCGCTCCCCGCCGCAGGGGATCGCTCGCCCCAGCAGCATGCCGCCACCCCCTTACAGAGCTGAAGAATCGGTGGCGAGTGAGACACCGCCCCCCCTAGCAAGCGGGGTGTTGGTGTGAAGATGGCGGCAGCAGGGTAGGAGCGCAGTATTTACTGCGCTCCGGGAGGCTCAGCGGTACATGGTGCGGCGCTGTGAGGGGCCCCCTGAGCCAGCGCTACACCCTACACTGGTCCCAAAGCCTGTCGGGGTCCTCAGATCTCAGCCAGCACTCAATCCTCAGGCCAGTATAATCAGTGGAAGAGCGGGAAGACAGCGCCATTTTGGGGGCGGAGTTTCTCCTAAGAGCGGACCCAGCAGCATTCAGTGCCATTTTCCTGCCTGCACAGCACTGATCAGGAGAATCTGGTCCCTCCACAGCAACTCCAGCTATCTGTAAACGGTACCAGGGGGTTGTAGAAGGGGGGGGGGGCTGCAATACGACTGTGTATCCTATTAAGGTGCACAGTCAGCGCTGACAAAGGGTCTCCCTTTGGTTAGAAGCGCTGTGTGTGGGTTGGCTCCAATCTCTGTGTCTCTCTTGCCATTCTTGGGGGATAAACTCTGTCTGCCCTCCCCTGTGTGTGTGTGGAGTGTTTGGTGGTCTCCTTTAGCTATGTCCAGGGACACTGTGTCATATGCTGCGGAGGATATGTCCTCCCAGGATGATCCCATTCCATGTAATCAGAATAGCACTGGTCTAGCACAGATTCCAGCAAGGTAACCTGAGTGGTTTTCCTCTATCAAATCTTGGATTTCTCAGATTTCAGACAGGGTTGAAAGTAATGAATCTGCAACCCAGGTATTACAGAACTCTATGGCAGTATGGCCCGATTCTGTAACCTCAGGACGCTCCGCTATATACCCCCACAAACGTGAGCTTGTTCATGTCATGCAAGATGACATGGATACCGATTCTGACACCACAGATGGTAATGGGGATGTGTTGCGGGGGGTCTGTCTCTTTTGCAAAGGGGGTGCAATTGATGATAGAGGCTATCAGGGATGTGTTGAATATTAATGATACCAGACCTGAGCAGGTTGAGGAGGCTTTTTTCAGTGAAAATAAGAAAGTCTCGCTAACCTTCCCTGCGTCAAAGGAATTAAATGCTATATTTGAGAAAGCATGGGAAAACCCTGAGAAAAAATTCCAGATCCCTAAAAAGGTCCAGGTGGCATTCCCTTTCCCTGAGGATAGAAAAAAATGGGAAAACCCGCCAATTGTTGATGCATCTGTGTCCAGACTCTCAAAAAAGGTGGTTTTACCTGTTCCGGGATCTACCGCCTTAAAGGAGCCGGCTGATCGTAAGATTGATAATACACTTAAATCAATATGTAGTATTAGTGTAATGGGCGCCCTATTTTTGTGACAGAATGACCTAATGTCAAATAAAATCTTGTTTAGGAAAACAAACAATATATTCCAATAAGCAAAATTTATTAAAATTTATAAAAGATCATCTGATACTGTATTGATATAACTGTCCATAAAACATTTCAACCACCACTAACATCCAGTGGTGGTCCACATAAGAGCAGATGTACAAATATTTATTTTGCGAACTCCTTCAAGGATTGTAAGTTGGAGGTCAGATCACAACATATTTGATAAACCAACGCGTTTCGTCTCTCACAGAGACTTCATCAGGGGTACATCTTATTCGAGTAATTAGCCTCAAACAATCAATGGATTCATTTGCTCTGGGATATTAACATCGGTAAAAAGATGATCATCCACTATTAGTACATAGCCAATAATGCCTGGCCAATCAGGAGGGATAAAAGTGTGGAAATTATGGAATCAAAAACCCACTGGATATTCATATAATTCACAACCAATAGTGTGCTGTGCTGTGTGTCCCAGTATCATATAAATCAATGTACACCGCTTCGGGGGCCATATTACGTCCCACTATTGCTAGTGCATGGATTGCAAAAGCTATAGTAAAGTGGTCAGGCACCTTACTTGAGGATTTGGATACGATGGATAAGGGTGATGTTGAATTGTTTTGCGTAACATTCACGATTCAGCAGGTTTTATGGTAGAATCCATGAAAGACCTGGGTTCCATGGCTGCAGGAATCTCTTCCATGTCTGTTTCAGCTCGTCGGGGATTGTGGCTGCTCCAGTGGTCGGCCGGCGCGGAATCCAGGAATAGTGTGGAGGTCAGGCTCTCTTTTTGGAAGCTTTGGATGCGTAGATACTAGAGATGTGCACCGGAAATTTTTCGGGTTTTGTGTTTTGGTTTTGGGTTCGGTTCCGCGGCCGTGTTTTGGGTTCGAACGCGTTTTGGCAAAACCTCACCAAATTTTTTTTGTCGGATTCGGGTGTGTTTTGGATTCGGGTGTTTTTTTCAAAAAACCCTAAAAAACAGCTTAAATCATAGAATTTGGGGGTCATTTTGATCCCAAAGTATTATTAACCTCAATAACCATAATTTCCACTCATTTTCAGTCTATTCTGAACACCTCACACCTCACAATATTATTTTTAGTCCTAAAATTTGCACCGAGGTCGCTGGATGACTAAGCTCAGCAACCTAAGTGGCCGACACAAACACCTGGCCCATCTAGGAGTGTCACTGCAGTGTCACGCAGGATGGCCCTTCCAAAAAACACTCCCCAAACAGCACATGACGCAAAGAAAAAAAGAGGCGCAATGAGGTAGCTGTGTGACTAAGCTCAGCGACCCAAGTGGCCGACACAAACACCTGGCCCATCTAGGAGTGGCACTGCAGTGTCAGGCAGGATGGCCCTTCCAAAAAATACTCCCCAAACAGCACATGACGCAAAGAAGAAAAAAAAGAGGCGCAATGAGGTAGCTGTGTGACTAAGCTCAGCGACCCTAGTGGCCGACACAAACACCTGGCCCATCTAGGAGTGGCACTGCAGTGTCAGGCAGGATGTCCCTTCCAAAAAACCCTCCCCAAACAGCACATGACGCAAAGAAAAAAAGAGGCGCAATGAGGTAGCTGTGTGAGTAAGCTCAGCGACCCTAGTGGCCGACACAAACACCTGGCCCATCTAGGAGTGTCACTGCAGTGTCACGCAGGATGGCCCTTCAAAAAAACACTCCCCAAACAGCACATGACGCAAAGAAGAAAAGAGGCGCAATGAGGTAGCTGTGTGAGTAAGCTAAGCAACCCTAGTGGCCGACACAAACACCTGGCCCATCTAGGAGTGGCACTGCAGTGTCACGCAGGATGGCCCTTCAAAAAAACACTCCCCAAACAGCACATGACGCAAAGAAAAAAAGAGGCGCAATGAGGTAGCTGTGTGACTAAGCTGAGCGACCCAAGTGGCCGACACAAACACCTGGCCCATCTAGGAGTGGCACTGCAGTGTCAGGCAGGATGGCCCTTCCAAAAAATACTCCCCAAACAGCACATGACGCAAAGAAAAAAAGAGGCGCAATGAGGTAGCTGTGTGAGTAAGCTAAGCGACCCTAGTGGCCGACACAAACACCTGGCCCATCTAGGAGTGGCACTGCAGTGTCAGGCAGGATGGCACTTCAAAAAAATTGTCCCCAAACAGCACATGACGCAAAGAAAAATGAAAGAAAAAAGAGGTGCAAGATGGAATTGTCCTTGGGCCCTCCCACCCACCCTTATGTTGTATAAACAGGACATGCACACTTTAACCAACCCATCATTTCAGTGACAGGGTCTGCCACACGACTGTGACTGAAATGACGGGTTGGTTTGGACCCCCACCAAAAAAGAAGCAATTAATCTCTCCTTGCACAAACTGGCTCTACAGAGGCAAGATGTCCACCTCATCATCATCCTCCGATTCATCACCGTGTACATCCCCCTCCTCACAGATTATCAATTCGTCCCCACTGGAATCCACCATCACAGCTCCCTGTGTACTTTGTGGAGGCAATTGCTGCTGGTGAATGTCTCCATGGAGGAATTGATTATAATTCATTTTAATGAACATCATCTTCTCCACATTTTCTGGAAGTAACCTCGTACGCCGATTGCTGACAAGGTGAGCGGCGGCACTAAACACTCTTTCGGAGTACACACTTGTGGGAGGGCAACTTAGGTAGAATAAAGCCAGTTTGTGCAAGGGCCTCCAAATTGCCTCTTTTTCCTGCCAGTATACGTACGGACTGTCTGACGTGCCTACTTGGATGCGGTCACTCATATAATCCTCCACCATTCTTTCAATGGGGAGAGAATCATATGCAGTGACAGTAGACGACATGTCCGTAATCGTTGGCAGGTCCTTCAGTCCGGACCAGATGTCAGCATCAGCAGTCGCTCCAGACTGCCCTGCATCACCGCCAGCGGGTGGGCTCGGAATTCTGAGCCTTTTCCTCGCACCCCCAGTTGCGGGAGAATGTGAAGGAGGAGATGTTGACAGGTCGCGTTCCGCTTGACTTGACAATTTTCTCACCAGCAGTTCTTTGAACCCCTGCAGACTTGTGTCTGCCGGAAAGAGAGATCCAAGGTAGGTTTTAAATCTAGGATCGAGCAAGGTGGCCAAAATGTAGTGCTCTGATTTCAACAGATTGACCACCCGTGAATCCTTGTTAAGCGAATTAAGGGCTCCATCCACAAGTCCCACATGCCTAGCGGAATCGCTCTGTTAGCTCCTCCTTCAATGTCTCCAGCTTCTTCTGCAAAAGCCTGATGAGGGGAATGACCTGACTCAGGCTGGCAGTGTATGAACTGACTTCACGTGTGGCAAGTTCAAAAGGTTGCAGAACCTTGCACAACGTTGAAATCATTCTCCACTGCGCTTGAGACAGGTGCATTCCACCTCCTATATCGTGCTCAGTTGTATAGGCTTGAATGGCCTTTTGCTGCTCCTCCAACCTCTGAAGCATATAGAGGGTTGAATTCCACCTCGTTACCACTTCTTGCTTCAGATGATGCAGGGCAGGTTCAGGCGTTTTTGGTGTTGCTCCAGTCTTCTGTACATGGTGCCTGTACGCCGAAAGTGTCCCGCAATTCTTCTGGCCACCGACAGCATCTCTTGCACGCCCCTCTCGTTTTTTAAATAATTCTGCACCACCAAATTCAAGGTATGTGCAAAACATGGGACGTGCTGGAATTTGCCCATATTTAATGCACACACAATATTGCTGGCGTTGTCCGATGCCACAAATCCACAGGAGAGTCCAATTGGGGTAAGCCATTCTGCGATGATCTTCCTCAGTTGCCGTAAGAGGTTTTTAGCTGTGTGCGTATTCTGGAAAGCGGTGATACAAAGCGTAGCCTGCCTAGGAAAGAGTTGGCGTTTGCGAGATGCTGCTACTGGTGCCGCCGCTGCTGTTCTTGCGGCGGGAGTCCATACATCTACCCAGTGGGCTGTCACAGTCATATAGTCCTGAGTCTGCCCTGCTCCACTTGTCCACATGTCCGTGGTTAAGTGGACATTGGGTACAACTGCATTTTTTAGGACACTGGTGATTCTTTTTCTGAGGTCTGTGTACATTTTCGGTATCGCCTGCCTAGAGAAATGGAACCTAGATGGTATTTGGTACCGGGGACACAGTACCTCAAACAAGTCTATAGTTGGCTCTGCAGTAATGATGGATACCGGAACCACGTTTCTCACCGCCCAGGATGCCAAGGCCTCAGTTATCCGCTTTGCAGCAGGATGACTGCTGTGATATTTCATCTTCCTCGCAAAGGACTGTTGGACAGTCAATTGCTTGGTGGAAGTAGTAAAAGTGGTCTTACGACTTCCCCTCTGGGATGACCATCGACTCCCAGCAGCAACAACAGCAGCGCCAGCAGCAGTAGGCGTTACACGCAAGGATGCATCGGAGGAATCCCAGGCAGGAGAGGACTCGTCAGAATTGCCAGTGACATGGCCTGCAGGACTATTGGCATTCCTGGGGAAGGAGGAAATTGACACTGAGGGAGTTGGTGGGGTGGTTTGCGTGAGCTTGATTACAAGAGGAAGGGATTTACTGGTCAGTGGACTGCTTCCGCTGTCGCCCAAAGTTTTTGAACTTGTCACTGACTTATGATGAATGCGCTGCAGGTGACGTATAAGGGAGGATGTTCCGAGGTGGTTAACGTCCTTACCCCTACTTATTACAGCTTGACAAAGGCAACACACGGCTTGACAAATGTTGTCCGCATTTCTGTTGAAATACTTCCAAACCGAAGAGCTGATTTTTTTGGTATTTTCACCAGGCATGTCAATGGCCATATTCCTCCCACGGACAACAGGTGTCTCCCCGGGTGCCTGACTTAAACAAACCACCTCACCATCAGAATCCTCCTGGTCAATTTCCTCCCCAGCGCCAGCAACACCCATATCCTCCTCATCCTGGTGTACTTCAACACTGACATCTTCAATCTGACTATCAGGAACTGGACTGCGGGTGCTCCTTCCAGCACTTGCAGGGGGCGTGCAAATGGTGGAAGGCGCATGCTCTTCACGTCCAGTGTTGGGAAGGTCAGGCATCGCAACCGACACAATTGGACTCTCCTTGGGGATTTGTGATTTCGAAGAACGCACACTTCTTTGCTGTGCTTTTGCCAGCTGAAGTCTTTTCATTTTTCTAGCGAGAGGCTGAGTGCTTCCATCCTCATGTGAAGCTGAACCACTAGCCATGAACATAGGCCAGGGCCTCAGCCGTTCCTTGCCACTCCGTGTGGTAAATGGCATATTGGCAAGTTTACGCTTCTCCTCCGACGATTTTATTTTAGATTTTTGAGTCCTTTTTTTACTGATATTTGGTGTTTTGGATTTTACATGCTCTGTACTATGACATTGGGCATCGGCCTTGGCAGACGACGTTGATGGCATTTCATCGTCTCGGCCATGACTAGTGGCAGCAGCTTCAGCACGAGGTGGAAGTCGATCTTGATCTTTCCCTATTTTTGGAACCTCAACATTTTTGTTCTCCATATTTTAATAGGCACAACTAAAAGGCACCTCAGGTAAACAATGGAGATGGATGGATACTAGTATACTTATGGATGACGAGTGACTGCCGACACAGAGGTAGCTACAGCCGTGGACTACCGTACTGCGTCTGCTAGTATAGACTGGATGATAATGATATAAAAAATATATATATATATCACTACTGCAGGACAGGTATATATTATATAATGACGGACCTGCTGGACACTGTCAGCAGCAGACTCCTAAACTACTAGTATGAAGAAGATAGAAAAAAAAAACCCACCACAGGTAGGTATACAATTATGGACGAGCACTGCCGACACAGAGGTAGCTACAGCCGTGGACTACCGTACTGCGTCTGCTAGTATAGACTGGATGATAATGATATAAAATATATATATATATATCACTACTGCAGGACAGGTATATATTATATAATGACGGACCTGCTGGACACTGTCAGCAGCAGACTCCTAAATTACTAGTATGAAGAAGATAGGAAAAAAAAAAACCACCACAGGTAGGTATACAATTATGGACGAGCACTGCCGACACAGAGGTAGCTACAGCCGTGGACTACCGTACTGCGTCTGCTAGTATAGACTGGATGATAATGATATAAAAAATATATATATATCACTACTGCAGGACAGGTATATATTATATAATGACGGACCTGCTGGACACTGTCAGCAGCAGACTCCTAAACTACTAGTATGAAGAAGATAGAAAAAAAAAACCACCACAGGTAGGTGTACAATTATGGACGAGCACTGCTGACACAGAGGTAGCTACAGCCGTGGACTACCGTACTGCGTCTGCTAGTATAGACTGGATGATAATGATATAAAAAATATATATATATCACTACTGCAGGACAGGTATATATTATATAATGACGGACCTGCTGGACACTGTCAGCAGCAGACTCCTAAACTACTAGTATGAAGAAGATAGAAAAAAAAAACCCACCACAGGTAGGTATACAATTATGGACGAGCACTGCCGACACAGAGGTAGCTACAGCCGTGGACTACCGTACTGCGTCTGCTAGTATAGACTGGATGATAATGATATAAAAAATATATATATATATCACTACTGCAGGACAGGTATATATTATATAATGACGGACCTGCTGGACACTGTCAGCAGCAGACTCCTAAACTACTAGTATGAAGAAGATAGAAAAAAAAACCCACCACAGATAGGTATACAATTATGGACGAGCACTGCCGACACAGAGGTAGCTACAGCCGTGGACTACCGTACTGCGTCTGCTAGTATAGACTGGATGATAATGATATAAAAAATATATATATATATCACTACTGCAGGACAGGTATATATTATATAATGACGGACCTGCTGGACACTGTCAGCAGCAGACTCCTAAACTACTAGTATGAAGAAGATAGAAAAAAAAACCCACCACAGGTAGGTATACAATTATGGACGAGCACTGCCGACACAGAGGTAGCTACAGCCGTGGACTACCGTACTGCGTCTGCTAGTATAGACTGGATGATAATGATATAAAAAATATATATATATCACTACTGCAGGACAGGTATATATTATATAATGACGGACCTGCTGGACACTGTCAGCAGCAGACTCCTAAACTACTAGTACGAAGAAGATAGAAAAAAAACCCCACCACAGGTAGGTATACAATTATGGACGAGCACTGCCGACACAGAGGTAGCTACAGCCGTGGACTACTGTACTGCGTCTGCTAGTATAGACTGGATGATAATGATATAAAAAATATATATATATCACTACTGCAGGTATATATTATAATATAATGAATGACGGACCTCCTGGACACTGTCTGTCAGCAGAATGCGTTTATAGAATAAAAAAAAAAAACACCACACGAGTGTTTAACTTTTTCAGGCAGACAATATACTGGTGGTCACTGGTCAGTCACACTGGCAGCAAAAGTGTGCACTGTTATGTACTCCTGCTATAACTGCTCTCCAGTCTCCCCCACAATTAAGCTGTGTGAGCAGTGAGCACTCAGCACAGTCAGATATACATAGATGATATTATCATGCAGCACACTGAGGCTGAGCACAGATATGGTATGTGACTGTGTATCGTTTTTTTTCAGGCAGAGAACGGATTTTAAATAATAAATAAAACTGGTGGTCACTAGTATAACTATCAGCAAAACTCTGCACTCTCTGAGTACTCCTAATGCTCCCCAAAATTACTAAAATTAAATTACTAGTAAATCAAGTGTCTCACTCTCTATCTAAACGGAGAGGACGCCAGCCACGTCCTCTCCCTATCAATCTCAATGCACGTGTGAAAATGGCGGCGACGCGCGGCTCCTTATATAGAATCCGAGTCTCGCGATAGAATACGAGCCTCGCGAGAATCCGACAGCGGGATGATGACGTTCGGGCGCGCTCGGGTTAGCCGAGCAAGGCGGGAAGATCCGAGACTGCCTCGGACCCGTGTAAAAAGGCTGAAGTTCGGGGGGGTTCGGATTCCGAGGAACCGAACCCGCTCATCTCTAGTAGATATCCACGGCTACAGTGGGTAAGTGTCAGTTTCTTCCCTCAGCTGCACCTGCCCCGAAGAAATCCTTCTCTTCATCAGCATCAGAGTCCTTTCGGCCTAACAAACCTAGAAAGGCCAAACCGTCCAATACCTTCTTTAGGGGAGGTCGAGTTAAATCCAAGTAACCTGCTGCTGCAGGTTCCCAGGAACAAAAGCCTGCTTCAGGTACGCCAAATTCCTCCGCATGACGGTGGACCGTGCAGCCTGGAGGTGGGGCCAGTGGGAGCGAGACTCAGACAGTTCAGTCACGTCTGGGTATCGTCCGGCCTGGATCCCTGGGTGATAGATATTTTGTCCCAGGGATACAGGCTGGAATTTCAGAATCTCCCTCCTCAACGATTTTTCAAATCAGGCTTGCCAGTTCTACTGGCAGACAGAACTGTCCTACAAGAGGCTGTCCAGAAGTTGGTGGAGGCACAAGTCATTGTGCCCGTACCACCTCATATGCACAACAAGGGTTACTATTCAAACCTTTTCGTGGTACCGAAACCAGATGGTTCGGTCAGGCCCATTCTGAACCTAAAGTCACTGAACCCCTTTCTAAATGAGTTCAAGTTCAAAATGTATTCTCTCCGGGCGGTGATATCAGGTTTGGAAGAGGGTCAATTCTTGGTATCCCTGGATATCAAGAATGCATACCTCCACATTCCGATTTGGCTGCCGCATCATGCTTTTCTCCGTTTCGCATTACTGGACTGTCAATTCCAGTTCCAGGCCCTGCCATTCGGCTTCTCAACAGCACTGAGGGTGTTCACCAAGGTGATGGCAGAGATGATGATTCTCCTCCACAAAAAAGGGGTGAACATCATTCCATATCTGGACGATCTGCTGATAAAGGCATCGTCCGAGGAGAAGCAGTTTTGCAGTCCATTGTTCTTACAACCCACCTACTCAGACTCCACGGTTGGATTCTGAACCATCCAAAATCACATTTGGAACCAACCCAGAGGTTGTCTTTTCTGGGGATGATCCTCGACACAGAAGTGTAGAGGGTGTTCTTCCGCAGGAAAAGGAGTTGGTGATACAAACAATGGTCCGGGATGTCCCGAAGCCACCCCGGGTGTCTGTTCATCAATGCATTTGCCTTTTGGAAAAGATGGTGGCCTCTCACGAGGCTCTCCAGTACGGGAGGTTCCATGCTCGGGCCTTCCAAATGGATCTCCTGGACAAGTGGTCAGGATCTCATCTACACATGCACCAGAGAATTTGTCTGTCGCCAAGGGCCAGGATTTCACTCCTCTGGTGGCTCCAATTGCCTCACCTTCTGGAGGGCCGCAGGTTTGGGATTCAGGACTGGGTCCTTCTAACAACGGATGCGAGCCTTCGGGGCTGGTGCGCAGTCACTCAAGGGGAAACCTTTCAAGGAAGGTGGTCAAGTCTGGAAGCCAGCCTGCCGATCAACCTCCTGGAACTAAGAGCCGTCTACAATGGTCTTCTTCAGGCGGGCCATTCAAGTACAGTCGGACAATGTAACGACGGTGGCTTACAGAAACCGACAGGGCGGAACAAAGAGCAGAGCTGCAATGTCAGAGGTGACAAGAATCATCCTCTGGGCAGAAAGACACGCATTGGCGCTCTCAGCAATCTTCATTCCGGGAGTGGACAGCTGGGAAGCAGACTTCCTCAGCAGACACAATCTCCATCCAGGGGAGTGGGGCCTCCATCCGGAGGTGTTCAAGGAAATAACAGACCTTTGGGGGTTACCCCAACTAGATATGATGGCCTCTCATCTCAACAAGAAGCTTTGACGCTATTGTTCCAGGTCGAGGGACCCACAAACAGTGGCAGTGGACGCCCTGGTGTCTCCGTGGGTGTTCCAGTCGGTGTACGTGTTTCCACCACTTCCACTCATTCCAAGAGTTCTAAAGCTCGTAAGGAGAACAAGAGTTCAAGCGATCCTCATTGCTCCAGACTGGCCAAGGCAGGCTTGGTACACGGACCTTCTGAATCTCTTGTAGGAAGAGCCGAGGCCTCTTCCTCTTCGGGAGGACCTGCTGCAGCAGGGGCTGTTCGCCTATCAAGACTTACCGCGGCTACATTTGACGGCATGGAAGTTTAGCACCTGATACTTGCTTGGAAGGGCATTCCAAAGAATGTCACTCCTACCCTGATACAGGCTAGGAAAGGGGTAACGTCTAATCATTACCATCGTATTTGGAAGAAATATGTCTCTTGGTGTGAGTCCAAGAAGTTTCCTACGGTGGAGTTTCAACTGGGACGTTTCCTCCTCTTCCTGCAAGCAGCTGTGGATATGGGCCTGAGGTTGGGATCTGTGAAGGTCCAGATTTCGGCCCTGTCCATTTTCTTCCAGAAATCAACTGGCTGCCCTCCCTGAGGTTCAGAACTTTTTGAAGTGAGTCCTGCCCATTCAACCTCCCCTTGTGCCACCTACGGCGCCTTGGGACCTTAACGTGGTGTTGCAGTTCCTCCAGTCGGACTGGTTTGAGCCTCTACAGGATGTTGAGGTCAAATTTCTTACATGGAAGGTGGTCACGTTGTTGGCCTTAGCTTCTGCTAGACGTGTCTCAGAATTGGGGGCTTTGTCCTGTAAAAGCCCTTACTTGATATTCCACGAAGATAGAGTTGAGCTCCGGACACGTCAGCAGTTTCTTCCAAAGGTTGTGTTGGCATTTCATATCAACCAACCAACCTATTGTGGTGCCAGTGGCTACTGACTCCTCAATTTCGTCAAAGTCCTTGGATGTTGTGAGTGCTTTGAAAATTTATGTGAAGGGGACTGCTCGTCACAGGAAATCGGACTCTTTGTCTCGTATGATCCCAAGAAGATTGGGTGTCCTGCTTCAAAGCAGACTATATCTCACTGGATTAAGTTCACTATCCAGCATGCTTATTCTACGGCAGGATTGCCGTGTCCAAAATCTGTTAAGGCCCACTCTACTCGTAAGGGGTCTTCCTGGACGGCTGCCCGGGGTGTCTCGGCGTTACAGCTTTGCCGAGCGGCAACTTTGTCTGGGTCGAACACGTTTGCTAATTTCTACAAGTTCGATACTTTGGCCTCTGATGATCTGAAGTTCAGTCGATCAGTTTTGCAGGAGCCTCCGCGCTCTCCCTCCCGTTCTGGGAGCTTTGGTACATCCCCATGGTACTAATGTGGACCCCAGCATCCTCTAGGACATAAGAGAAAATAGGATTTTGGTTACCTACCGGTAAATCCTTTTCTCGTAGTCCGTAGAGGATGCTGGGCGCCCGCCCAGCGCTTCGTTTTCCTGCAACCATTATCTGGTTCAGTACAACTTTGTTTAGTTATGTACTGCATTATTACTTGGTAATGTTTCAGCAGTTGCTGAGTTTTTCAAGCTAGATAGCTTGAGGTGCTTGTATGTGTGAGCTGGTATGAATCTCGCCACTATCTGTGTTAAATCCTTCTCTCGAAGATGTCCGTCTCCTCGAGCACAGTTTATAGACTGAGTCTGGTAGGAGGGGCATAGAGGGAGGAGCCATCCCACACTCTCAAACTCTTAAAGTTCCAATGGCTCCTGGTGGCCCCGTCTATACCCATGGTACTAATGTGGACCCCAGCATCCTCTACGGACTACGAGAAAAGGATTTACCGGTAGGTAACCAAAATCCTTTTTTCTGGTGATTACTTCTGGGCCTAATCGCTACATCTCCCCCTGAAGATAGGCACTGGAGAGACAGTGATTCATATATCACATTTTCTCCTGCGCCCCTGCTACCATTTATTCGCCTTGTCAGGAGAGACCATTGGCGTACCCATGACCAGCACCCTTGCAGTGCTAATTTGTAAAATTGTATTATTGCAAGGTGAGGCTCCACCGTCCCCAGACATCCTAGTCAACCATCTATAGCCCACACAGAACCAATGACCTCCACATATTGTTAAGATCAGTCCCACTATGGCAGTCTAGGGATTGTGGGACTTGTGATTCACGACTGGCAGCAGCAGTTCCTCATTGTCCCTTTTTATGGTTCCTAGTATTCTGCCTTGTCCTCCTGCCAAGTAAAATATGGGGTTAATGGGGGGAATGCTCTCCTTTTTACCCTCCGTTCCCCGAGTCTACACTTCAGCTGATATTGTATAAGTTACAGCTAGTTAAGGTAGGGGCTTCCCACCGCCATGTACAGCACCCCAAAGTAAACATTGTACATCTCTAGTTCCCCTGGATCTACATCAGGAGAGAGAGGGGAGTCTTTTACAACAAATGTATGTCATCATGGTAACAGTACAAACTGGCACCATACAGTATCTCTAAAATCCTTGAATTCAGCCTGGGTCTCTGGCTCATGGGACGGAGGCCTCAATAGTGCAATCTGAGACTCTGACACTCTCTTACTCACTTTATATATACAAAGTTCATGAAATATAATTTCTGGTGATTACTTCTGGGCCTAATCGCTACACCTCCCTTGAACCCAGCAACCAAAAACTAGAAATGGGGAACCCAGGACAGCTAGCTGCCACAAGATCTGGATTCCACTCGTTGATCCTCAGCACTGGTACTAGGTTCTGAGACTCAGGGCCAGCCCCAGCCACAAGATATCCAGGACAAAATATCCTCACACTCATCAAACATATAGTGTGTTAATTGATGGCCTCTATGGGTAACTGAAGATATTGGCAGTATAGGCA
This sequence comes from Pseudophryne corroboree, assembly GCF_028390025.1. Taxonomy (NCBI): domain Eukaryota; kingdom Metazoa; phylum Chordata; class Amphibia; order Anura; family Myobatrachidae; genus Pseudophryne; species Pseudophryne corroboree. The sequence goes on along the minus strand of NC_086449.1, from coordinate 431,200,615 downwards.
GAACACCCAGAGCAGATAGTAAGCCCAGAGTCCATTGGAGCAAATACTGAGGCACCAGAGGCAGATGGTGAAAACAGGCTCACAGGTACTTGTAGAGACTGAAGACCACGAGCACTGGTACTGGATGGTGCCTAGTACAAGGTGATTACAGAAGCAATAACCAGAAACAGAGTAGGATGCCACTGATGCCTGGAGCCAAGAACTATCCTCAGGAGTGAAACACGTTCTGGCAATGGACTGAATACCAGAGCTGGCTTGCTGTCAAAGATCATGGTCTGAACTGGTCATGTGAGCATGGCTGCTGAAAACTGGTAGGACTAAATTATCACATGACAGACTCTAATATGGCTACGCCATACAGGCAGACTGTTTGGTCATATCTGACAATGCAGTGATTAGGTATGTTTCAGATGGTCAGGGGATGCATGGATCACAGGGAGACAGCATCGTTGGAGGGCTAAGATCCAGATGTGTGACATAATTTACTAGTCCTGTAAAGTTGCCCACATGCATTGTGAAGGCCAGTTTGGGCTACATTTACTAAGCGGTGGCTTTTGCAAGTCACTGCTTCCTGGTGGATTTGATCTTGACAATTAAACCAGCAAAAATATTAAATGCTGGCCAATTACAAATGATCGACTGTAATTGTTTGTCATAAATGACAGAATAACACTTATGATATCAAAGGAGAAAGACAAGACAATGCAAGAGAAAGTTTGGAGCATTACACAATTGAATAATCAAATTACATAGCAAAGAGATGGCAGATCATATAGAAGGCTAACAGCCTAAAAATCATACTTGCCTTTAGGTGGCCACCAAGTCATGTTTTTCCTCACAGGTGTTTGAAGAGAGTACATCACCTTGAGTGGCATGTTACATCTTGCACATACTGTATGTTATTCCTGATCCTTTATTTTTTGGTTGTCAGATAAATATGTAGCAGGCCTTCCTATGAATTGTAATTTTATCAAAGAAATGCAGTTGTACCACTGGTATACCTGGGGTGCTGGGAGCTCGATTTCTGAGTCTGCTGTGGAAAGTGAAACCACATACATACTGTAAGTATTCTCCCACTTCCTCAGTGCTACAGTGTTTATATTTTTTGTTGCAGTTGGGTCTGTCATGAGATTTAGAGGTTTGTTGGTGTATAATAACACATGAAGAGGCTACACTACGGATTTTGTCGCATAAACAGTTTAACAGTTTATTCAGTACTAATAGTCAACAGAAGCATACCACATTGTGGAAGTGTTGATAGTGGAGTGTGCTACTGCACAGACTCCACGTTGCTACTCCTCCAGGGAAGCTTCAATCCCCTTTGAGCATTTGCAGAGCCATCTTGAGACTGTGGTACTCTCACACAGTCTCAAGATGGCTGTATGACACCCTGCTCCGCTCAAGCTCTGCTTCATCTACCAAGGTGTATAACAATGAGTATGGCTGTACATGCTTTATCTTCAAAAAAACCACTCCACTAGTTAAGTAAGTGGGCTGTTGGTAGCTGTAAGGCATCTGCTGGTGTGTATAGGAACTCTGCTGCATCCTAGAGCTTGTACACACATATTTCCAACAAGTAGAATTCTTTTTCACTAGAAAACAAGTATCCAACCTATTTCCAAGGACTTAAATTTTAAATGCTGGCAGAAAAGCCAATACAATAATGAAGTGTATTTGGGTGTAGTTCTGATATAAAGAAATTTAAACTTTCCTCTTACCCTTTTAATTATGATTTTCATACGTTTCGGGCAATAATTTTTGCATGGAAATAAATTTACTTCTAAGAATTCTTGTTGTAACAAGATAAATATTGGATTTAGCACATAGGAATGTTTAATCCAAACGGGATCTGAAATATTAAGAAATACACGCTTCTTTTGTAATGTCCATTATTGCAGTACACATAGGGGGTCATTCCGAGTTGTTCGCTCGCTAGCTGCTTTTAGCAGCATTGCACACGCTAAACCGCCGCCCTTCGGGAGTGAATCTTAGCTTAGCAGAATTGCGAACGAAAGATTAGCAGAATTGCGAATAGAAATTTCTTAGCAGTTTCTGAGTAGCTCGAGACTTACTCCTACACTGCGATCAGCTCAGCCCGTTTCGTTCCTGGTTTGACTTCACAAACACGCCCTGCGTTCGGTCAGCCACTCCCCCGTTTCTCCAGACACTCCCGCGTTTTATCCTGGCATGTCTGCGTTTTTCCGCACACTCCCAGAAAACGGTCAGTTTCCGACCAGAAACACCCACTTCCTGTCAATCACTCACCGATCATATCAACCATGAAAATTCTTAGTTCGGACGTGAGTAAATCTACTAAATTTTGTGCTAAAATACTCAGCGCATGCGCACTGCGTACCATGCGCATGCGCATTTTTGCCTTAATCACTCCGTTGCAAAAATCGGCAATGAGCGAACAACTCGGAATGACCCCCATAGTTATTGCTACATTTTGTATAGGACTAAACTGATGTACACCTGCACATGCATAAATGTTTTAATATAATTTAAATAAATTGACTTAGCTAAACAAAACAAAATGTTCTGTTATACACATTAGGTAATTGGAAACATTTGCTTTTGTGATTTGGTTTTATCTGATGTACATTTCCACACAGCCACAGAACTTCAGTTTCTTATAGCAAGTCCCAAAGGGGGATTCTCATACAAGGATTCTACAGCTCAAAAATGGGGAAGAGGAGAAACATGTTTTAGATATAAGGAAAAAGGGCTCATGAATTGTAATTTTATGCTACTGAAAGTTTTTAGAAATATATTAATGCATAATGTACATTACCTTATTCTACTATATTAATAATAATCTCTCTGCCTTTTTCTCCTAGCCCGTGCTCAAGACTAAAGCTGGGCACACACTAGGACGACACATTGGTGGACCTGAGGTCGTGCTGACAGAGTGGTCAATCCAGGTAAGTATACACACTTACCGATCAGCCGCGCGATATGCCGTCCTGAGGTCACAGCTGGGCGGGCATTTGAATTTGCATGCCTAGCTGTGCACTGGCATATCTATAGTGGGTGCAATGTGTGCGGTGCACAACCTGCACCATTTTTTCAATGGCAGAGTTCCTTATCGACAGCGGTAGCACTGCAGAAACCACTGGAGCGGCCATTTTCCTAGAATTACATGAATGTGCAATTGGAAAATCACCAGTAGAATGGCAAATGCGCCATTTACTGGAGACCTGCGCATGCGCACTAGACTCTGGAACAGAGCTAGGGTCACCTAGTGACGCTACTGCCCAGAGTCTATTGCTCTACCGGTAAAGAGGAGGGGGCCCGGACGGAGATTGAATACAGGCATCCTCCTCTCTTGATACATCTCTGCAACTGTGTCGATGGTACCTTCAGCAAGTGTACAGGTGGTTGGTGCACTGCTTGTACACACAGCCAGATGCTCCGATAATCAATGACAGGCGGCACACGGCTTTGATTTTAATCTTCTTTATTATTTGACACCAGGACAAATAAATTCTCTCTTTTTCTTTATTTGTCCATTTTTCTGATTCACGTCTACTATTCTTTATTGTTTTTATATTTCACTTTTACGGCCCAATTTAGGGTCATAATACTGCATATGGGACATTAATAAAGTTGAATTATTCCATATGGGTATTGGTAGGCACTACAAATTAAGTGTTAATATATACGTATATATATAATAAAAGTATAAAGACACAGATCTGATATCAAAAATCTTTATTGGTCTTGGGAAAAGAGTGCACCCAGAGAAACTGATCCCCTTTTTCCTACCTTGTCTGTACGTATTTTAGGATCAGTGGGTAGCACCAGTCTTTAATCATGTATCTGTAGTATTTATAGTTACTGAGAGACTATATCCCTATGACCACCATCTATCATTAAAATCATTTTGGTGCGGGATTTCGTTGTTTCTTTTGAATTTAGTGTATAGGGTAGCCTCTAGTGAAAACCCTCTTCTATCCCAGCACGGAACCCGATTAAAATTTATCTTTGTATCTGAATGGCAACAGTATAGTTAATACATATATACCTACCCATCTGGCACAACATGAGTAGCTTTAGCCTCAGTAAAGATCTAGGGAGTAGGAGGGAGAGATGGAATGGTGAGCAAAGTTCATTTCTCAGTGAAGGTTACAATATGAACAAATCTATAGGTTGGATGGATGACCTAATAGAGCTAAAAAATATGTTATACAAACAAACCAAGGCTCATTGGAGCAAAACTGCATTCATAAATTACATCAAATATGACATGACCCCTAGGGGCCTCAGACCAAAGTTGTTTCCCTCCTTCGAGTTAGAGGATGATCTCAAAAAGGAATGGGAGAGCACTCTTCTAGGATGCTCCAAGAATCTCATGAATATTCTTGTTAAACACGATACTCGCATCTTGGACAATTGTTCAATTGAGATAGATAAGATCAGCGAAAAACTGAAAACACATGAGAAAGAGGAAGAGTTTCAAAAAGCATATGAAAAATATAGAACAGACTTAGATCGATTTGAGAAAGGGCTGATGGAGCGCAAACGAACTAAGTTTGCTAGGGACAGAAGTGACTATGCCAATAACAAAGTATATAGTTGGAACGTGAGATCACAGAGGAGAGTCCAAGATAATTCCATCAACTATAGCTCGTCGGAATTAGAATCCTCTGAGGGAGAAGAAGGCAGAGAAGTTGAGGGGTGGCAGAGAGCCCGTTTTTTAGATCTTGGCTCCAAATCAAGAACAGGGGATCGAGGAACGGAAGATGGAAGAAGATCAGACGGGGAGGACAAAAGCACTCGAAAAAAGAAAGAGGCAAGAGACTGGGACAGGTACCCTCAGAGAACCAGACGCCCCTACAGGAGGACCTAGACCAGGATGAATTACAAGTGATTAATTTGACCACTAGAGTTTTAGAACCCAAACATATACAGCTACTCTCTAAGGGTCTTAGCTTTTCACCAACTAAAAATGTTGATAGATTTGAAATTCAAAAGAATTTGTTTTTATTCACCAGAAAACTGATTCTTAAAAAATTTCACAGTTTGAAAAAAAACGGAAAATGCTAGTATGGGTGAGAATGGAGAATCCGATACATTTCCCCTAAGTGAGGCAGAGATGGAGGCGTTACTCACTTTAGAGGAATTAGCTGAAGAGCATAGAATGGGAATTAATTCACAATATGTATCCAGACCCATTCTAAAGAAAAAATCCACGTTTTGTCCTAACCCGTACATCTGTCCACCTGTCCATGTGTTTTTTGAACTCATGAGCAAAGAATTGGATGCAATCTTTGAGAATAAGAGAATGGGCCAGGCTAATAACCTCAACAAAGATGAACAAGAAGCCCTTAGAGAGATTAACTCATGGGATGACGTTATAGTAAAACCATCTGATAAAGGGGGTAACGTCGTCCTATGGAGTAAGGAACTTTATCTGAAAGAAGCATACAAGCAACTGTCAGATACCACCACCTACAAAAGACTAATTTTTAACCCTACTGCTAACCTCTTGAAAGAATATACAACTTTGATTAACAATGCGTTACAGGATGGGATCATCACCAAGATGGAAGCGGAATTCCTGGAAGTCAATGACTGCAGGACACCGACGTACTATATGCTCCCAAAGGTGCATAAGAACAGGGAATACCCCCCTGGGAGGCCAATAATTTCAGGCATTGGTAGTCTGACTGAAAGGGCGAGTATCTTTATAGATCAAAATTTGAGACGTTTTGTCCTGGAATTACCTTCATATGTACGAGACTCCATGGATGTGGTGAATAAATTAGAACATGTCACACTACAGCCGAACACCTGGCTATGTACGTGTGATGTGGAAGCACTCTACACAAGTATCAGCCATGAGGTTGGTATAAGAGCTGTGGAATACTTCCTCAATATGGGCATATACCAGGATTTTGATGATTTTCTACTACAGTTACTGAGATTTGTTTTGACTAAAAACTTTTTTCTCTTCGATGACAAGTACTTCCTACAATTGCGGGGGACCGCTATGGGAAGTACTTGTGCCCCAACCTATGCTAACATCTATCTGGGTTGGTGGGAGAAGGAGTGGGTTTTTAATGAGAGTAATGCGGAGTATACTGAACATATTGTCAGCTGGTACAGATTTATCGACGATATTCTTCGATGACAAGTACTTCCTACAATTGCGGGGGACCGCTATGGGAAGTACTTGTGCCCCAACCTATGCTAACATCTATCTGGGTTGGTGGGAGAAGGAGTGGGTTTTTAATGAGAGTAATGCGGAGTATACTGAACATATTGTCAGCTGGTACAGATTTATCGACGATATTCTGATCATCTGGGAAGGGGAGAAAGAGGATCTTGAGAAATTTATATCAATCCTTAATAAGAATGATTTGAATCTCAGATTGACATGTGATATCAGTAAAGAAAGCATAACCTTCCTAGATCTGATCATAACAAGAACAGAAGATAAACTGAAAATGGATGTCTTCCGCAAAAAAACAGCCACAAACAGCATATTGTACCATAGCAGTTCACATCTTCCAGCTACCCTGAGGGGGATTCCCAAAGGGGAATATATTAGAATGAGACGGAACTGCTCAGATGAGACAACTTATAAGCAGAGGGCTGATGAACTACAAACCCGGTTGAGAAAGAGGGGATACAGCAAGAAGGAATTACAAAAAGCATATAATTACACCAAGACTGTCCCCAGAGTTAATCTACTCACCCCAAAAAAGAAAGAGAAGAGAGATATCGAAACAAGATTTATTAGTACGTACTGTAAGGAATGGAGGGACGTAAATGAAGCTTTGCAAAAGCACCATCATGTATTAATGACAGATGAGGACCTACGGAAGGAAATTGGGGATAGGATACTTACCAGTTGGAGGAAATCACCCAATCTACGGAACAAACTTGTTCGTAGTCATTTTGTGAGAAATAAGAAACGAGAACCGACGGTTCAAGGATGCTATACATGTGGTAAATGTAAAGCGTGTGCTTATATACAAACAACCAAAGAATATAAGAACAAATATAATACCAGGGTCAAAATTCCGGGTTATATTAATTGTTCAACCCAGGGGGTCATTTACTGTTTGACTTACCACTGTGGACTTAAGTATATAGGGATGACCAAGAGACAGTTCAAACAACGCATATTGGAGCATGTGGGTAATATCAATCGTGCTAGAAGAGATCACTCCAATATGAAACAACTCACCAGTGTAGCGCGACATTTTATGAAGAAACATGGAAGTGATCCCAAACAGATGAAAATTTATGGCCTTGAAAAGGTTGAGCTGGGTTTAAGAGGAGGCAACATTACAAAGGAGCTTCTGAAAAGGGAATCCAGACATATTTTCCTCATGGACAGCCTAACACCGCATGGATTAAATGAGGAAATACAATACTCATCTTTTCTATAATAAGTTCAAAAATAACTATTTAGCATACAATAGGGGATGTAAATATGAGACGGGATTAGACGCGCACTCATTTATGGAAATTGTCTCCGGAATATATACTGAGGAGTATGTGGAGAAGAATATGTACAGTTAAATATACACACATGATTTTAGTGATACCTTTTTAGGTGATTCTTACAAGACTGGGACCTCATAAATAGAACAGGGCTGGTCTCCATATTACTAATATATGGGCAATCTGTTACAGACACTACTTGATAATATTATATATATCCCCCATATCTCAATAATTTTTGAGACTAACATGGATTGGAATCATTTTTGGATTTATACATTATATATTTCCTAATCAGTATAAAGTGTGGAACAAAAACACACTCATACAATGTACCATTATGCACAGCACTGTTTTTATTTGTAATTATTCACAAACAAGTAATTTATCTACTCACTTTAAAGGTATATAATGATGTCTTTTTCTTCATCTGACACCTTCACATTGAAAATTATTATTTTTTATGTATATATGGTTTTCTTATTTTCCCTCTTTTTTTGGTAATGGGATCCTAACAATTTTCACGTTTTTTTACACATTATTATATTTTATAAGTCAATTTATCACGTAAATTTCACACATATATTCACACTTAATTACTGGCTATATTATATGTAAATTATAGCAACAAATTTTACACTACACTATTAAACTTAAATACATTCATTACAGCATGATTATAATGACAGTTTTGGAGGGATACACAAAATAGACAGAGAGGATGGAACAAATATCTCTTTGTTCGAATTCTTTGAATTTATTTTTCATGAATACATTCATATTTTATGTATAAGATTAAGGGGACACATTCAAAATAAACAGGTAATTAATTAAAATACTCTAAATTGTAGGGACATCTGTCTGTAACAATGATACAACTGTATATATATGTTCAAATATAATAAGAAATTATATAAGCTCTTTGTGTATATGGATATACAGCCCTGTAACTGATATAATGTGAACCAAGGACCCTGAATTTATCAATAATGTTTAACTTTATTTCATGGGTACATATATTATTATATTACCAATTATTCCCCTCTTGAGTATAAATGCCAAATACACTACATGTTGCTTCACCTAAAAATTATTGTGGTGGAGCTTGCAACATATATATTATTGTATTGGTATGAGTATTGTATACCCAGAACACAGGGCCCCCTACATGCATATAGTAATCGTGTGAATAACAGGGTCATTGAGTGCACCTGTGTGCACACGCTGAGGAGTTAATTGACATCGCCGCAGGACGGAGCCGCTGAGGTATGCGGCAACGGACGGGGGATTTGAAAATCCCCAGCACGTACAACGGATTGGCTATGAACAATGTAATAGAATTTTACTGGCTCCCTCTCCCTATATAAACCCATCATGAGGCGGGCGCCGGTCACTAGAGCCCTGACGAAGCTCTAACATAGAGTGAAATGCGCATAGGGATTAGCCATGCGCCGCTAGATATAATGAATGTAATCAATTAGTATTGTATTCCAATGTATTACCTACCAACCTTATTGTTTTGTCTGGGCAAGATACTTTAAGTGTATGGAATAGCAGCCAGTGTAATATAGTGTGGTGACATATGATAACATCTAACACAGACAGCCCCGGCTCTTCATTTATGCCTGCGGCATCTGATCAAAGAAAACAGGAATTTACCTACTGTCTATACAGCCACAGGACATTGCATGTAAATAACGTTAGAAGCAAATACTTATCCACACACTTAGGTATACAGGGACATCAGCCAGCACAGTACAGTGTGATGTCATGTGACAATATATAACATAGATAGCCTTGATTCTCCATATATGCCAATGGCATTTGATAGAAGAGAATAGGAATTTATCCACTGTGTATATAGCTACAGGATATTATATATAAATACTGACAGTATAAAGGAGCAGATAACTGTTCCACATTATTATCATACTCGTGTAACAGCTCTCCAATTACCCTAAAAGTGTATATTTATTGTGATTAGATCTAAGCTCTGATTTTCTGACACAGGTCTGTGACAGTCAAAAATCAGAATATCACTGACTGTGAATGTAGCTACAGGATATTTAATATGAGCACTGTCAGTACTAAGGGGTATAAAATCACCCTGTGTCATCACTGTATTAACGTTATAAGATTTAAAAATTGCCCCATAACCTATGTATATGAGGGATGTGGAATGCGATATGGGCATGAGCATAACAGAGATACAATCTGACATTAATTGAATACAAACGCACTATTTCCTGTGAAAGGCATTTAATACACGAATGTATATATATATATACTAAGTAGGGAATAAGAGCAACTGATATTTGTGTATTACACTACAGAATATCGAGTACGATTACTGTCAATACAGAATTGAATATTAGCTAAACACAGATGAATCACCTTTTATTGGGGCTATATAGCACACAAATACACAATAATTCATGTAGGGGATTATAAATTGATCCCTCTTTAAATGGTGTGTATATGATTAATGTGTAATGCTATTAGCTCTAAAGGCTATACAATATAATTAATAAACCTCACATGCATATACTGTACATATATGTATGAATATTTGGACGTAAGTAATATCCCTAATGTGTCTCCTGCCTACAATAAGAAATCACTCATAACCATACTCCATTTGGAGAGAGATACTGCAGGTATCTATTGATAACACAGTATGGTTACAACATAGCAAGAGATCTTGCTCAGATTTAGCAACATTTGTATCTAGATAACACTCTGGTACCAGGTGCAACATTTAAAAGTAACCATGATTTCCTGCAGGATGGAAGCACAGAATTAATATCTACATTGGGAAGGTTTGTCCCTATCGAACAATAAAAGGCTCACAGACAATCAAGAGCAATCATTTATTTATAATAATACAATAAGGTTGATATAGATTTATGAAGAATTTTATTGTCAATTAGAGAGTATTATAACAATAATAAAGAAAACATATACAGAGACACATATATACATCTCAACTTTTTTCTTCTTAGGAATACAACAGTGGAATACTATGTATATATAAAATACTAATCAATGACAGGCGGCACACGGCTTTGATTTTAATCTTCTTTATTATTTGACACCAGGACAAATAAATTCTCTCTTTTTCTTTATTTGTCCATTTTTCTGATTCACGTCTACTATTCTTTATTGTTTTTATATTTCACTTTTACGGCCCAATTTAGGGTCATAATACTGCATATGGGACATTAATAAAGTTGAATTATTCCATATGGGTATTGGTAGGCACTACAAATTAAGTGTTAATATATACGTGTATATATATAATAAAAGTATAAAGACACAGATCTGATATCAAAAATCTTTATTGGTCTTGGGAAAAGAGTGCACCCAGAGAAACTGATCCCCTTTTTCCTACCTTGTCTGTACGTATTTTAGGATCAGTGGGTAGCACCAGTCTTTAATCATGTATCTGTAGTATTTATAGTTACTGAGAGACTATATCCCTATGACCACCATCTATCATTAAAATCATTTTGGTGCGGGATTTCGTTGTTTCTTTTATATCTGCAGATATATCGGCCATTGGTTGTGCTGCAAAGTCGATGCGATATGTCTCTGTGTGCCTAGGCATCACTAGGCAACCCAGGGTTCTTAGGCACGCAGTTTGAGAACTACTGGTCTAATGTGTACCCAGCTTAAGGTTCAGTCCGCCTCTGGTTACAGTAATTTGCAGATCAAAAGACAACATTATAGTAAAACTACATAAAACCACACATGTAACTACATACACATAAAACTAAAAAATGTACACATTTAGATGTACTGTAAACACTGAAATTAGATAATTGACCTGCATATTAATTAGGGATGAGCGGGTTCGGTTCCTCTGAATCCGAACCCGCCCGAACTTCAGCTTTTTTCCACGGGTCCGAGCAGGCTCGGATCCTCCCGCCTTGCTCGGTTAACCCGAGCACGCCCGAACGTCATCATCCCGCTGTCGGATTCTCGCGAGACTCGGATTCTATATAAGGAGCCGCGCGTCGCTGCCATTTTCACACGTGCATTGAGAGTCATAGGGAGAGGACGTGGCTGGCGTCCTCTCCGTTTAGAGAAGAGAGAGACACAGTATTTTGGGGAGCATTATTAGTAGGAGTACTACTATACTGTATACTACTATACTACTTGCTGAAGTGATATTTATAGAGTCATAGGGAGAGGACGTGGCTGGCGTCCTCTCCGTTTAGAGAAGAGAGAGACACAGTATACTATTTTGGGGAGCATTATTAGGAGGAGTACTACTACTATACTGTATACTACTCTACTACTTGCTGAAGTGATATTTATAGAGTCATAGGGAGAGGACGTGGCTGGCGTCCTCTCCGTTTAGAGAAGAGAGAGACACAGTATTTTGGGGAGCATTATTAGGAGGAGTACTACTATACTGTATACTACTCAGACACAGTATTTTGGGGAGCATTATTAGGAGGAGTACTACTATACTGTATACTACTCTACTACTTGCTGAAGTGATATTTATAGAGTCATAGGGAGAGGACGTGGCTGGCGTCCTCTCCGTTTAGAGAAGAGAGAGACACAGTATTTTGGGGAGCATTATTAGGAGGAGTACTACTATACTGTATACTACTATACTACTTGCTGAAGTGATATTATAGAGTCATAGGGGGAGAGGACGTGGCTGGCGTCCTCTCCGTTTAGAGAAGAGAGAGACACAGTATTTTGGGGAGCATTATTAGGAGGAGTACTACTATACTGTATACTACTCAGACACAGTATTTTGGGGGAGCATTATTAGGAGGAGTACTACTATACTGTATACTACTCTACTACTTGCTGAAGTGATATTTATAGAGTCATAGGGAGAGGACGTGGCTGGCGTCCTCTCCGTTTAGAGAAGAGAGAGACACAGTATTTTGGGGAGCATTATTAGGAGGAGTACTACTATACTGTATACTACTATACTACTTGCTGAAGTGATATTTATAGAGTCATAGGGAGAGGACGTGGCTGGCGTCCTCTCCGTTTAGAGAAGAGAGAGACACAGTATACTATTTTGGGGAGCATTATTAGGAGGAGTACTACTATACTGTATACTACTATACTACTTGCTGAAGTGATATTTATAGAGTCATAGGGGGAGAGGACGTGGCTGGCGTCCTCTCCGTTTAGAGAAGAGAGAGACACAGTATTTTGGGGAGCATTATTGGGAGGAGTACTACTATACTGTATACTACTCTACTACTTGCTGAAGTGATATTTATAGAGTCATAGGGAGAGGACGTGGCTGGCGTCCTCTCCGTTTAGAGAAGAGAGAGACACAGTATACTATTTTGGGGAGCATTATTAGGAGGAGTACTACTATACTGTATACTACTATACTACTTGCTGAAGTGATATTTATAGAGTCATAGGGAGAGGACGTGGCTGGCGTCCTCTCCGTTTAGAGAAGAGAGAGACACAGTATTTTGGGGAGCATTATTAGGAGGAGTACTACTATACTGTATACTACTATACTACTTGCTGAAGTGATATTATAGAGTCATAGGGAGAGGACGTGGCTGGCGTCCTCTCCGTTTAGAGAAGAGAGAGACACAGTATTTTGGGGAGCATTATTAGGAGGAGTACTACTATACTGTATACTACTATACTACTTGCTGAAGTGATATTTATAGAGTCATAGGGAGAGGACGTGGCTGGCGTCCTCTCCGTTTAGAGAAGAGAGAGACACAGTATTTTGGGGAGCATTATTAGGAGGAGTACTACTATACTGTATACTACTCAGACACAGTATTTTGGGGAGCATTATTAGGAGGAGTACTACTATACTGTATACTACTCTACTACTTGCTGAAGTGATATTTATAGAGTCATAGGGAGAGGACGTGGCTGGCGTCCTCTCCGTTTAGAGAAGAGAGAGACACAGTATTTTGGGGAGCATTATTAGGAGGAGTACTACTATACTGTATACTACTCTACTACTTGCTGAAGTGATATTTATAGAGTCATAGGGAGAGGACGTGGCTGGCGTCCTCTCCGTTTAGAGAAGAGAGAGACACAGTATTTTGGGGAGCATTATTAGGAGGAGTACTACTATACTGTATACTACTATACTACTTGCTGAAGTGATATTTATAGATTAGATAGTGTGACTGTAAGTGTATTATCTGACTTGTGGGGGAGACACTGACAGTGGGGAGCAGTTAGAGTCTGAGAGCAGGACTCAGGAGTACATATAACGTACAGTGCACACTTTTGCTGCCAGAGTCAGTGCCACACTGCCATTGTTGTGACCACACTGACCACCAGTATAATAATATATTTTGTGATTGTCTGCTTAGGACTCGGAGTACTAGTTGCAAGTTGCAACGTGACCTGACCACCAGTTTAATAATCAATCACCACCAGTTTAATATATATATAATTGTATATAATATATATATATATATATATATAATATTGTATACCACCTACCCGTGATTTTTTTTTTCTTTCTTCTTTGTACATACTACTATAGTATAGTAGCTTACTGTAGCAGTCTGCGGTGCTGCTGAGCTGACAGTGTCCAGCAGGTCCGTCATCAGTCATCATTACCAATACCTAATAAATATATTATCTACCTGTCCGGCTGCAGTACTAGTGATATTATATATACATACATATATATATTGATTTCATCTCATTATCAATCATCCAGTCTATATTAGCAGCAGACACAGTACGGTAGTCCACGGCTGTAGCTACCTCTGTGTCGGCACTTGGCAGTCCATCCATAATTGTATACTAGTATCCATCCATCTCCATTGTTTACCTGAGGTGCCTTTTAGTTGTGCCTATTAAAATATGGAGAACAAAAATGTTGAGGTTCCAAAATTAGGGAAAGATCAAGATCCACTTCCACCTCGTGCTGAAGCTGCTGCCACTAGTCATGGCCGAGACGATGAAATGCCAGCAACGTCGTCTGCCAAGGCCGATGCCCAATGGCATAGTACAGAGCATGTCAAATCCAAAACACCAAATATCAGTAAAAAAAGGACTCCAAAACCTAAAATAAAATTGTCGGAGGAGAAGCGTAAACTTGCCAATATGCCATTTACCACACGGAGTGGCAAGGAACGGCTGAGGCCCTGGCCTATGTTCATGGCTAGTGGTTCAGCTTCACAGGAGGATGGAAGCACTCAGCCTCTCGCTAGAAAACTGAAAAGACTCAAGCTGGCAAAAGCACCGCAAAGAACTGTGCGTTCTTCTAAATCACAAATCCCCAAGGAGAGTCCAATTGTGTCGGTTGCGATGCCTGACCTTCCCAACACTGGACGGGAAAAGCTTGCACCTTCCACCATTTGCACGCCCCCTGCAAGTGCTGGAAGGAGCACCCGCAGTCCAGTTCCTGATAGTCAGATTGAAGATGTCAGTGTTGAAGTACACCAGGATGAGGAGGATATGGGTGTTGCTGGCGCTGGGGAGGAAATTGACAAGGAGGATTCTGATGGTGAGGTGGTTTGTTTAAGTCAGGCACCCGGGGAGACACCTGTTGTCCGTGGGAGGAATATGGCCGTTGACATGCCTGGTGAAAATACCAAAAAAATCAGCTCTTCGGTGTGGAAGTATTTCAACAGAAATGCGGACAACATTTGTCAAGCCGTGTGTTGCCTTTGTCAAGCTGTAATAAGTAGGGGTAAGGACGTTAACCACCTCGGAACATCCTCCCTTATACGTCACCTGCAGCGCATTCATAATAAGTCAGTGACAAGTTCAAAAACTTTGGGCGACAGCGGAAGCAGTCCACTGACCAGTAAATCCCTTCCTCTTGTAACCAAGCTCACGCAAACCACCCCACCAACTCCCTCAGTGTCAATTTCCTCCTTCCCCAGGAATGCCAATAGTCCTGCAGGCCATGTCACTGGCAATTCTGACGAGTCCTCTCCTGCCTGGGATTCCTCCGATGCATCCTTGCGTGTAATGCCTACTGCTGCTGGCGCTGCTGTTGTTGCTGCTGGGAATCGATGGTCATCCCAGAGGGGAAGTCGTACTCGTAAGCCCACTTTTACTACTTCCACCAAGCAATTGACTGTCCAACAGTCCTTTGCGAGGAAGATGAAATATCACAGCAGTCATCCTGCTGCAAAGCGGATAACTGAGGCCTTGGCATCCTGGGTGGTGAGAAACGTGGTTCCGGTATCCATCATTACTGCAGAGCCAACTAGAGACTTGTTGGAGGTACTGTGTCCCCGGTACCAAATACCATCTAGGTTCCATTTCTCTAGGCAGGCGATACCGAAAATGTACACAGACCTCAGAAAAAGAGTCACCAGTGTCCTAAAAAATGCAGCTGTACCCAATGTCCACTTAACCACGGACATGTGGACAAGTGGAGCAGGGCAGGGTCAGGACTATATGACTGTGACAGCCCACTGGGTAGATGTATGGACTTCCGCCGCAAGAACAGCAGCGGCGGCACCAGTAGCAGCATCTCGCAAACGCCAACTCTTTCCTAGGCAGGCAACGCTTTGTATCACCGCTTTCCAGAATACGCACACAGCTGAAAACCTCTTACGGCAACTGAGGAAGATCATCGCGGAATGGCTTACCCCAATTGGACTCTCCTGTGGATTTGTGGCATCAAACAACGCCAGCAATATTGTGTGTGCATTAAATATGGGCAAATTCCAGCACGTCCCATGTTTTGCACATACCTTGAATTTGGTGGTGCAGAATTTTTTAAAAAACGACAGGGGCGTGCAAGAGATGCTGTCGGTGGCCAGAAGAATTGCGGGACACTTTCGGCGTACAGGCACCACGTACAGAAGACTGGAGCACCACCAAAAACTACTGAACCTGCCCTGCCATCATCTGAAGCAAGAAGTGGTAACGAGGTGGAATTCAACCCTCTATATGCTTCAGAGGTTGGAGGAGCAGCAAAAGGCCATTCAAGCCTATACAATTGAGCACGATATAGGAGGTGGAATGCACCTGTCTCAAGTGCAGTGGAGAATGATTTCACCGTTGTGCAAGGTTCTGATGCCCTTTGAACTTGCCACACGTGAAGTCAGTTCAGACACTGCCAGCCTGAGTCAGGTCATTCCCCTCATCAGGCTTTTGCAGAAGAAGCTGGAGACATTGAAGGAGGAGCTAACACGGAGCGATTCCGCTAGGCATGTGGGACTTGTGGATGGAGCCCTTAATTCGCTTAACAAGGATTCACGGGTGGTCAATCTGTTGAAATCAGAGCACTACATTTTGGCCACCGTGCTCGATCCTAGATTTAAAGCCTACCTTGGATCTCTCTTTCCGGCAGACACAAGTCTGCTGGGGTTGAAAGACCTGCTGGTGAGAAAATTGTCAAGTCAAGCGGAACGCGACCTGTCAACATCTCCTCCTTCACATTCTCCCGCAACTGGGGGTGCGAGGAAAAGGCTCAGAATTCCGAGCCCACCCGCTGGCGGTGATGCAGGGCAGTCTGGAGCGACTGCTGATGCTGACATCTGGTCCGGACTGAAGGACCTGACAACGATTACGGACATGTCGTCTACTGTCACTGCATATGATTCTCTCAACATTGAAAGAATGGTGGAGGATTATATGAGTGACCGCATCCAAGTAGGCACGTCACACAGTCCGTACTTATACTGGCAGGAAAAAGAGGCAATTTGGAGGCCCTTGCACAAACTGGCTTTATTCTACCTAAGTTGCCCTCCCACAAGTGTGTACTCCGAAAGAGTGTTTAGTGCCGCCGCTCACCTTGTCAGCAATCGGCGTACGAGGTTACATCCAGAAAATGTGGAGAAGATGATGTTCATTAAAATGAATTATAATCAATTCCTCCGTGGAGACATTGACCAGCAGCAATTGCCTCCACAAAGTACACAGGGAGTTGAGATGGTGGATTCCAGTGGGGACGAATTGATAATCTGTGAGGAGGGGCATGTACACGGTGATATATCGGAGGATGATGATGAGGTGGACATCTTGCCTCTGTAGAGCCAGTTTGTGCAAGGAGAGATTAATTGCTTCTTTTTTGGTGGGGGTCCAAACCAACCCGTCATTTCAGTCACAGTCGTGTGGCAGACCCTGTCACTGAAATGATGGGTTGGTTAAAGTGTGCATGTCCTGTTTATACAACATAAGGGTGGGTGGGAGGGCCCAAGGACAATTCCATCTTGCACCTCTTTTTTCTTTAATTTTTCTTTGCGTCATGTGCTGTTTGGGGAGGGTATTTTGGAAGGGACATCCTGCGTGACACTACAGTGCCACTCCTAGATGGGCCCGGTGTTTGTGTCGGCCACTAGGGTCGCTTATCTTACTCACACAGCTACCTCATTGCGCCTCTTTTTTTCTTTGCGTCATGTGCTGTTTGGGGAGGGTTTTTTGGAAGGGACATCCTGCGTGACACTGCAGTGACACTCCTAGATGGGCCCGGTGTTTGTGTCGGCCACTAGGGTCGCTTATCTTACTCACACAGCTACCTCATTGCGCCTCTTTTTTTCTTTGCGTCATGTGCTGTTTGGGGAGGGTTTTTTGGAAGGGACATCCTGCGTGACACTGCAGTGACACTCCTAGATGGGCCCGGTGTTTGTGTCGGCCACTAGTGTCGCTTATCTTACTCACACAGCTACCTCATTGCGCCTCTTTTTTTCTTTGCGTCATGTGCTGTTTGGGGAGGGTTTTTTGGAAGGGACATCCTGCGTGACACTGCAGTGACACTCCTAGATGGGCCCGGTGTTTGTGTCGGCCACTAGGGTCGCTTATCTTACTCACACAGCTACCTCATTGCGCCTCTTTTTTTCTTTGCGTCATGTGCTGTTTGGGGAGGGTTTTTTGGAAGGGACATCCTGCGTGACACTGCAGTGACACTCCTAGATGGGCCCGGTGTTTGTGTCGGCCACTAGGGTCGCTTATCTTACTCACACAGCTACCTCATTGCGCCTCTTTTTTTCTTTGCATCATGTGCTGTTTGGGGAGGGTTTTTTGGAAGGGACATCCTGCGTGACACTGCAGTGACACTCCTAGATGGGCCCGGTGTTTGTGTCGGCCACTAGGGTCGCTTATCTTACTCACACAGCTACCTCATTGCGCCTCTTTTTTTCTTTGCGTCATGTGCTGTTTGGGGAGGGTTTTTTGGAAGGGACATCCTGCGTGACACTGCAGTGACACTCCTAGATGGGCCCGGTGTTTGTGTCGGCCACTAGGGTCGCTTATCTTACTCACACAGCTACCTCATTGCGCCTCTTTTTTTCTTTGCGTCATGTGCTGTTTGGGGAGGGTTTTTTGGAAGGGACATCCTGCGTGACACTGCAGTGACACTCCTAGATGGGCCCGGTGTTTGTGTCGGCCACTAGGGTCGCTTAGCTTAGTCATCCAGCGACCTAGGTGCAAATTTTAGGACTAAAAATAATATTGTGAGGTGTGAGGTATTCAGAATAGACTGAAAATGAGTGTAAATTATGGTTTTTGAGGTTAATAATACTTTGGGATCAAAATGACCCCCAAATTCTATGATTTAAGCTGTTTTTTAGTGTTTTTTGAAAAAAACACCCGAATCCAAAACACACCCGAATCCGACAAAAAAAATTCGGTGAGGTTTTGCCAAAACGCGGTCGAACCCAAAACACGGCCGCGGAACCGAACCCAAAACCAAAACACAAAACCCGAAAAATTTCCGGCGCTAATCTCTAATATTAATGACATTTTCCCCAGACAAAATAAAGAGTCTTGACTATCTTTAAGCCTGAAATGTTCTGAAAAACCAATAAACAGCTATTATCTTAAATAAACTGTATTTTCATTGTCATAGAAACAAGGAATATTAACAGTGAAAACATGTTACCAGTTATTATATTCAGGGTTGAAAATTGTTCACAATGCTATTATCAGGTACTAATAAAAACATTTTCATCACTAAATGCTTATTTATCTAAACTATATTTATATAAACATTAATATAAAAATGTTGGGATATTTTGAATATTCTTATGAAAAGTTTTTTAATATCTAACCAGCTTATTGGTTGCTATGGCCAACATCACTTCTAGAAACCAGAACTTTAGCAAATATACCCCTAAGTGAAATGTGTGTGTTATAGCATCCAAATGATACTGAGACACAGGTAAGATATTTGAATCAAACATTTGTATCACTGAGTTTTTCAAATTTATAAAGTACCAAATATATTCTGCCACCTGTAATGTTACATTTACATGCTGGTAGAAAGGGTAAAGAGGACCATTTAAATCCTTAAACCTATGACTCCCATACATCTGAGATGTGTTGGGGCAATGCCACGATCGCCCTAGATGGATCGCTGATCGGTGGATTTACAGTGGTGGAAGGTCAGGGAATCAGGGCATCGCTGCTGGTGATGTATGTGTCACGATCCGGGTATCTGGACGCCATTACTTACCCTTCAGATGCCTCCTAAGGCTGGCTCAGCGTTCCAGGACCGGATCCCGCTGTTCCTGAGTTTCCACATGCAGAATGTCAGAGTGGTGATTTCATCAGCCGCGGCCTCCGCTGTGCCCGCGTGGTTAAATGTGCGCTTGTCAGTCTGGCGTCTCCTGTCTCCTGTGGCCGGCGTCGCCATTACTGTTTCAATTCTCACATGGATTACAAACCAAACTTCCCTCCAAGTGTCTGCATGGGCGCAGCCATCTTGGATTTTGTCATCTGAGCATTTCCACCAATCTGCTGTCTGTATTGTTGATTTGCATAATTGCCTAGCCAACCCCTTCCTTGCTGCAGGTATAAGTAAGCTGTGCCTGAGCAAGGAAGGCGTCAGTGCTTTGGTTGTCTAACCTAGTTCCAGTTTGTCTCTCTCCTGTGGTTGTCTTCCAGGTTCCAGCTCCTGTCTCCAGACTTCTGCTATAGAGACCCGCACCAGCATTCCATCTGCGGTGTAGCCTGACTCTCCGATCCATTCTGGACTCACCTGTTTCCAGTTACAACAATCACCTGCTTCCAGCCCAGCTTCCAGCAGTGTACAGCTTCTCTTAAAGGGCCGGTGTCCTTTCTGCAGTTTACCACTCTCCACCGGTATTATTATTTCACCGCTCTCAAACTCCAAACTTCATCAATCACCTGCTTCCAGCCCAGCTTCCAGCAGTGTACAGCTTCTCTTAAAGGGCCGGTGTCCTTTCTGCAGTTTACCACTCTCCACCGGTATTATTATTTCACCGCTCTTAAACTCCAAACTTCATTATTATTTCATCGCTCTCAAGTTCGTTTATTGTTTAACTGGTTCCAGCCAGTATCCACTCCGTACCAACAACAGTCTGGTTCCAGCCAGTATCCACAGCAGCCGTTTTATCTTCAGCAACCCAGCCTTTCCTGGAACACCAGCTGGTACGATCCTGTTATGATACCAGTACGTCTGACCAGAGGTGATCTTATGACGGAGGTCAGAGTACTGGAATGGAATGCTGGTTACGGGAGCAGGAAAGCCTAGTAACCCCTGGCGCCCTAACTCCGTTGTCTCGCCCGTGTTATCAGAAATCCCCTGCGAGACTATGGTTGCTTGAGCCCATGGCAGCCGCGTTTGAAGGGCGGATTATGTCTGCCCAACTCCGATGCCCCCTCAGGTCTTAATGGGAGACAAAGGGAAATCCGAGACAGGGTGATAACAAGGGGCCCTCTGACTAAGCAACCAGGCCAGGGGCTACAAGCTAACTAACTTAAACCAGAAGTATGTGCGGACAAACCGCCAGGGAAAAGGACAACCAAAAATCCACGAATCCGTTACTCCTATCCAGCACCGCTGGATACCAGAGTGGATTCGTGGGAGCGGAATCCTCCGCAAAAGCTCCGAAACACAATATAACCAAATAATAAATAGTAAGCGGTCAAGCCGCAACACACGGCTACGCCGCGACTCACGAACACCACAGGATGTTAAAGGTGCTCGGTCAGGACTCCAGGAAAAGATGACAACTTCCGAGTATTGGACCACTGAGGACAGGAACGACCGGATAGACAGGACTGGAAAACTCTCTGCAACAGACACAGCAAACAGGAAGCTATTACCGGCGTCTGTGAGAAGTCCAGAGAGTGCTTTTAACTGGGAGCTCTCCAATCAGGAGCCAGACAGGGTAATTAACAATCATGCCGTGCAGCTGCATGCTGCACGGCCAGGATACCAATGAGGTGATTAATCTAGACCCAGCAACGGGGAACGCGGTCCGACAGTGGCGTCCCCGTTGCTAGGGTCTGAGCGGCTCCGTGCGCCCGGCGTCTAGCGTTGCTAGGGAGCCGGCGGCTGTCCGCATGCGGCGTCCCTAGTTGCTAGGCGCCGGGCCGCACTGACGGGCGGACCCTCGGCGCCTAACAGTACCCCCCCCTTGAGGAGGGGTCAAGGAACCCCTAAGGCCAGGTTTCTGAGGAAATTCTCGAAAAAATGCCTTTTTGAGCCTCGGGGCATGGAGATCCTCATCCAGGACCCAAGACCTTTCTTCTGGACCATAACCTCTCCAATGTACCAAAAAAATAAAGCCGACCCCGGGACAACTTGGAATCGAGAACCTTCTCCACCAAGAACTCCTGCTGACCCTGTACATCTATTGGTGATTTCCCCTGAGAGATCTTCCGAGGAAATCTACTGGAAGAAACGTATGGTTTCAACAGGGAGCAATGGAAAGTATTTCCGATCCGGAGAGTTCTTGGTAAACGTAACCGGAAAGCAACTGGATTGATTTTTTTTATAATATGAAATGGTCCAATAAATTTAGGGCCCAATCTGGCTGAGGTTTGTCGAAGTCTAATGTTGCGAGTCGACAACCACACCCTATCTCCAACTTTAAAAGTGCACGGCCGCCGGAGCCTGTCAGAAAATTTTTTCTCCCGAAATGCCGCTTTTCTGAGAGCAAGGTGCACTTTTCTCCAAATGAGTCTGAGATGAGCGGTCAAGGTCAGTGAGGAGACAGAGGAATGTTGAAAAAAGGAATTAGCTCTGGGGTGAAAACCAAAAACTGTAAAAAATGGAGACACATTGGTGGAGGAATGACAGGCATTATTGTAAGCAAACTCCGCCAACGGAAGAAACTCGGACCAGTCATTTTGGAGTTTGGCCGAGTACAAACGCAAATATTGTTTTAATGATTGATTAACTCGCTCAGTCTGCCCGTTGGATTGGGGATGGTAGCCAGACGTTAAAGACAATTTCATCTTTAAAGAGGCACAAAAAGACTTCCAAAATTGTGCAATGAATTGTGGACCCCGATCAGAAACAATATCAGTGGGTAACCCATGGAGTCTGAAAACATGGCGGAGGAACAAAACTGCCAATCCCTGGGCAGATGGCAATCGGGGAAGAGCAATGAAATGGGCCATCTTGCTAAAACGGTCAACTACCACCCATATGACTCGGCATCCGGCTGACAGAGGGAGGTCCACCACAAAATCCATGGAAATATGAGACCATGGCCTGAGAGGAACATTCAAGGGCATAAGTTGACCGATAGGCAAGGAACGGGGAACTTTATGCTGTGCACAGACCTGACACGAAAAAACAAACTCCTTAATGTCTTTGGAAAGACCAGGCCACCATACTGAGCGGGAGACTAATTCCAAAGTCTTAGCGATCCCCGGATGCCCGGCAACTTTGCTATCATGAAACTCTGTCAAAACAGTTGCTCTCAAAAACTCCGGGACATAAAGACGACCAGCAGGAGTATTTCCAGTAGCTTGATGTTGAAGCTGCTTTAACTGGGTAAATAAATCTTGTGTGAGGCCTGCCCGAATGACTGAAGACGGAAGTATGGGAGTAACAGGACTGTTATCATGAACTGGAAGAAAACTGCGTGACAGGGCATCCGCCTTGGCATTCTTGGAACCTGGCCTGAAGGTGATAATAAACTTGAAACGAGTAAAAAATAAAGCCCAACGAGCTTGCCGGGCATTCAGCCGTTTAGCTGATTCAATGTACTGAAGATTTTTGTGATCAGTCAAAACTGAAATGGTATGTGTTGCTCCCTCAAGCCAATGCCTCCACTCCTCGAAAGCCCATTTAATAGCCAGTAATTCCCGGTTACCAACATCGTAGTTGGATTCAGCAGATGAGAATTTCCTGGACATAAAGGCACAAGGATGTAATTCTAGAGAATCCGGATCCTTCTGAGATAGGATAGACCCTACTCCAACCTCCGAGGCATCAACCTCAACAATGAAAGGCAATTCTGGGTTGGGATGTCTGAGGACCGGGGCTGAGACAAAGGCTTGTTTCAAGGCCTGAAAAGATAACTCAGCTTCACGTGACCAGTTGGTTGGATCCGCTCCCTTCTTAGTCAGTGCCACAATGGGAGCAACTAGGTCGGAGAAAGAGTGAATAAATCTTCTATAATAATTCGCAAACCCTAAAAAGCGCTGAATTGCTTTTAAGTTGGTGGGTTGCGCCCAACTAAGGATGGCTTGGAGCTTCTTCGGTTCCATACAGAATCCCCGAGGGGAAATAATGTACCCTAAAAAGGATACCTCCGTGGCATGAAATTCACACTTCTCCAGCTTGGCATATAGGTGATTTTCACGTAATTTTTTTACCTGACGCACCTGGGTAACGTGTTGTTCAATAGAGTCAGAATATATCAAGATATCGTCTAAATAGACTACTACGAATCTTCCAAGAAAATCACGGAGCACATCGTTAATGAGATCCTGGAAAACTGCCGGAGCGTTAGACAGGCCGAATGGCATAACCAGATACTCATAGTGACCCGACTGAGTACTGAATGCCGTTTTCCACTCATCCCCTGACTTGATTCGGATGAGGTTATATGCTCCTCTCAGGTCAATCTTGGAAAAAATCACAGCCGAACGTAGCTGATCAAAGAGGACAGAAATCAGCGGCAAAGGGTAAGTATTTTTTACTGAGATTTTATTCAAGGCTCTAAAGCAGTGATTTTCAACCTTTGTAAACTTGTGGCACACTAAACAACATTTGAAAATTGCCAAGGCACACCATCAGTTTTCTTAATCAATATAATATAAATATATAACAAATATAAACAGTAATAAAACAGTTGGACCCCGCAGAAATAAAATAAATAGCTTCACCCCCACTATAAAAAAAAATACATTGGATCCCGTAGAAATAAAACATAGTAATTCCACACACTGTCCCCACATATTAATGGCACACACTGTCCCCACATATAAAAAGCACACACTGTCCCCACACAGTAATTCTACACACTGTCCCCACATAGATAATAATTCCACACACTGTCCCCACATATTAATGGCACACACTGTCCCCACATATTAATGGCACACACTGTCCCCACATATTAATGGCACACACTGTCCCCACATATTAATGGCACACACTGTCCCCACATATTAATGGCACACACTGTCCCCACATAGTAATGGCACACACTGTCCCCACATATTAATGGCACACACTGTCCCCACATAGTAATGGCACACACTGTCCCCACATATTAATGGCACACACTGTCCCCACATATTAATGGCACACACTGTCCCCACATAGTAATTCCACACACTGTCCCCACATAGTAATTCCGCACACTGTCCCCACATAGTAATTCCACACACTGTCCCCACACAGTAATTCCGCACACTGTCCCCACATAGTAATTCCGCACACTGTCCCCACATAGTAATTCCACACACTGTCCCCACACAGTAATTCCGCACACTGTCCCCACATAGTAATTCCTCACACTGTCCCCACATAGTAATTCCGCACACTGTCCCCACATGGTAATTCCACCCCCCCCCCCAGGTAAAAAAAAAACCACTGGCTCCAACCTCAGTATACAGCTCAGTCCTTAGCATTGGGGCAGTGAGAAGCAGCACAGAGCGTTCCCTCCCTGCATCGCGTCGGAGCAGAGCACACCATGGAGAAGCGCTGGACGGGCGGGGGACGGCGATACCACGTGGAACGGGTGACCTATGAGTCATGCGGCGGTGCATCACTGCAATAGGTCACGGCCGGCCCACGGAGGTTCTCTGCGCTGCCCAAGCCTGATATCAGTTACTGCTGCAGGTATTAGTGGTGTGGCAGGCATCTCTGGCGGGCGGGTAGCGGCGGCACACCTGAGGACTGCCTGCGGCACACTAGTGTGCCGCGGCACAGCAGTTGAAAAACCCTGCTCTAAAGTCAATGCAAGGTCTGAGTGATCCATCCTTCTTCTCCACAAAGAAGAAGCCTGCACTTAAAGGGGATTTAGACGGCCTGATAAATCCTTTCCCTAGGCTTTCTTTAACATATTCATTCATGGCCACAGTTTCTGGTCCGGACAATGCATATAACCTTCCCTTAGGCAAAGTGGCACCAGGAATTAGCTCAATAGCACAATCATAAGGCCGATGGGGAGGCAGAATGTCCGCATTGCCCTTGGAAAATACATCAACAAAATCCTGGTATTCCACAGGAATGGGTGCGGGAATGACAGCAGCTATTCTGATGGGAAGCGTAATACATTCCTTATTACAGATGGTACCCCACTGTGAGATCTCCCCCGACTGCCAATCAATGATGGGATTATGAAAGGCCAGCCAAGGGTGACCCAGAACCACTGGAACTGCTGGGCAATGGGTAAGGAAAAATTCAATTTTTTCGGAATGAAGAGCTCCTACCGAAAATAGTACAGGAGGTGTACAGAGAGAAATAACCCCATTGGACAAGGGACTCCCATCTAAACCATGCATGGTGATACACCTACCCAAGGCTAACTGAGGAATACCTAAGGCCTTGGCCCACGTTAAGTCCATAAAGTTCCCTGCAGCTCCACTGTCAACAAAAGCCGACACCGAGGAACAGAGGCTGCCAAAGGAAACTTTAGCTGGGACTAACAGTGAATTATTTGAGGAGATAAGCTGCAGACCAAAGTGAACCCCCTCACAATTCACTTGGTCGAGGCGTTTCCCGACTTGTTCGGACAATTACGGGCAAAATGTCCCTTACTCCCACAGTACAAACAAAGACCAGAATTTTGCCTTCTGGTTCTTTCTTCAGGAGACAGCTTGGAGAGACCTATCTGCATGGGCTCCTCTATGTCCACAGGAATGGAAAAAACACCAGGAGTAGACCCGACAGATGCTCCTTTTTCAGCCCTCCGCTCTCTGAGACGACGATCAATCTTAATAGAAAGCTCCATGAGTTTATCAAGAGTCTCAGGAGCGGGATACTGAAGGAGACTGTCTTTTATAGACTCAGATAAGCCGAGGCGAAACTGACTGCGCAGGGCTGGGTCATTCCATCCACAGTCGTTCGACCAACGGCGAAACTCCGTACAATAAATCTCTGCGGGATTCCTACCCTGTCTGAGAGCACGCAAATGACTCTCGGCGGATGCCTCTCTATCAGGGTCATCATACAATAGCCCTAAAGACCCCAGAAAGGCGTCTACAGACAACAATGCCGGATCGTCAGTTCTTAAACCAAAAGCCCAGGTCTGGGGATCCCCCTGAAGTAAAGAAATAATAATTCCGACCCGCTGAGATTCCGTACCTGAGGAGACTGGTCTTAAACGAAAATAAAGTTTACAAGACTCTTTAAAATTAAAAAACTGCTTTCTATCCCCAGAAAAACGGTCAGGCAAATGCATTTTTGGTTCAGGAACGACCCTCGGGGAAGTCCGTAACAGATCTTCCTGTGACCTCACCCGAAGGGATAGATCCTGAACCATCTGAGTAAGTTCTTGAATCTGACTAACTAGAAGCTGGCCAGGATTTGGCCCTACACCAGTGGGATTCATGAGGCCGACAAATCTTCCAAACTGAAATAAGGGAAAAAATCAAACCCTGTTTAATTTTAAATTTTAGTCTGGCCGGTAATAATGTTATGATACCAGTACGTCTGACCAGAGGTGATCTTATGACGGAGGTCAGAGTACTGGAATGGAATGCTGGTTACGGGAGCAGGAAAGCCTAGTAACCCCTGGCGCCCTAACTCCGTTGTCTCGCCCGTGTTATCAGAAATCCCCTGCGAGACTATGGTTGCTTGAGCCCATGGCAGCCGCGTTTGAAGGGCGGATTATGTCTTCCCAACTCCGATGCCCCCTCAGGTCTTAATGGGAGACAAAGGGAAATCCGAGACAGGGTGATAACAAGGGGCCCTCTGACTAAGCAACCAGGCCAGGGGCTACAAGCTAACTAACTTAAACCAGAAGTATGTGCGGACAAACCGCCAGGGAAAAGGACAACCAAAAATCCACGAATCCGTTACTCCTATCCAGCACCGCTGGATACCAGAGTGGATTCGTGGGAGCGGAATCCTCCGCAAAAGCTCCGAAACACAATATAACCAAATAATAAATAGTAAGCGGTCAAGCCGCAACACACGGCTACGCCGCGACTCACGAACACCACAGGATGTTAAAGGTGCTCGGTCAGGACTCCAGGAAAAGATGACAACTTCCGAGTATTGGACCACTGAGGACAGGAACGACCGGATAGACAGGACTGGAAAACTCTCTGCAACAGACACAGCAAACAGGAAGCTATTACCGGCGTCTGTGAGAAGTCCAGAGAGTGCTTTTAACTGGGAGCTCTCCAATCAGGAGCCAGACAGGGTAATTAACAATCATGCCGTGCAGCTGCATGCTGCACGGCCAGGATACCAATGAGGTGATTAATCTAGACCCAGCAACGGGGAACGCGGTCCGACAGTGGCGTCCCCGTTGCTAGGGTCTGAGCGGCTCCGTGCGCCCGGCGTCTAGCGTTGCTAGGGAGCCGGCGGCTGTCCGCATGCGGCGTCCCTAGTTGCTAGGCGCCGGGCCGCACTGACGGGCGGACCCTCGGCGCCTAACAGTACCCCCCCCTTGAGGAGGGGTCAAGGAACCCCTAAGGCCAGGTTTCTGAGGAAATTCTCGAAAAAATGCCTTTTTGAGCCTCGGGGCATGGAGATCCTCATCCAGGACCCAAGACCTTTCTTCTGGACCATAACCTCTCCAATGTACCAAAAAATAAAGCCGACCCCGGGACAACTTGGAATCGAGAACCTTCTCCACCAAGAACTCCTGCTGACCCTGTACATCTATTGGTGATTTCCCCTGAGAGATCTTCCGAGGAAATCTACTGGAAGAAACGTATGGTTTCAACAGGGAGCAATGGAAAGTATTTCCGATCCGGAGAGTTCTTGGTAAACGTAACCGGAAAGCAACTGGATTGATTTTTTTTATAATATGAAATGGTCCAATAAATTTAGGGCCCAATCTGGCTGAGGTTTGTCGAAGTCTAATGTTGCGAGTCGACAACCACACCCTATCTCCAACTTTAAAAGTGCACGGCCGCCGGAGCCTGTCAGAATTTTTTTTCTCCCGAAATGCCGCTTTTCTGAGAGCAAGGTGCACTTTTCTCCAAATGAGTCTGAGATGAGCGGTCAAGGTCAGTGAGGAGACAGAGGAATGTTGAAAAAAGGAATTAGCTCTGGGGTGAAAACCAAAAACTGTAAAAAATGGAGACACATTGGTGGAGGAATGACAGGCATTATTGTAAGCAAACTCCGCCAACGGAAGAAACTCGGACCAGTCATTTTGGAGTTTGGCCGAGTACAAACGCAAATATTGTTTTAATGATTGATTAACTCGCTCAGTCTGCCCGTTGGATTGGGGATGGTAGCCAGACGTTAAAGACAATTTCATCTTTAAAGAGGCACAAAAAGACTTCCAAAATTGTGCAATGAATTGTGGACCCCGATCAGAAACAATATCAGTGGGTAACCCATGGAGTCTGAAAACATGGCGGAGGAACAAAACTGCCAATCCCTGGGCAGATGGCAATCGGGGAAGAGCAATGAAATGGGCCATCTTGCTAAAACGGTCAACTACCACCCATATGACTCGGCATCCGGCTGACAGAGGGAGGTCCACCACAAAATCCATGGAAATATGAGACCATGGCCTGAGAGGAACATTCAAGGGCATAAGTTGACCGATAGGCAAGGAACGGGGAACTTTATGCTGTGCACAGACCTGACACGAAAAAACAAACTCCTTAATGTCTTTGGAAAGACCAGGCCACCATACTGAGCGGGAGACTAATTCCAAAGTCTTAGCGATCCCCGGATGCCCGGCAACTTTGCTATCATGAAACTCCGTCAAAACAGTTGCTCTCAAAAACTCCGGGACATAAAGACGACCAGCAGGAGTATTTCCAGTAGCTTGATGTTGAAGCTGCTTTAACTGGGTAAATAAATCTTGTGTGAGGCCTGCCCGAATGACTGAAGACGGAAGTATGGGAGTAACAGGACTGTTATCATGAACTGGAAGAAAACTGCGTGACAGGGCATCCGCCTTGGCATTCTTGGAACCTGGCCTGAAGGTGATAATAAACTTGAAACGAGTAAAAAATAAAGCCCAACGAGCTTGCCGGGCATTCAGCCGTTTAGCTGATTCAATGTACTGAAGATTTTTGTGATCAGTCAAAACTGAAATGGTATGTGTTGCTCCCTCAAGCCAATGCCTCCACTCCTCGAAAGCCCATTTAATAGCCAGTAATTCCCGGTTACCAACATCGTAGTTGGATTCAGCAGATGAGAATTTCCTGGACATAAAGGCACAAGGATGTAATTCTAGAGAATCCGGATCCTTCTGAGATAGGATAGACCCTACTCCAACCTCCGAGGCATCAACCTCAACAATGAAAGGCAATTCTGGGTTGGGATGTCTGAGGACCGGGGCTGAGACAAAGGCTTGTTTCAAGGCCTGAAAAGATAACTCAGCTTCACGTGACCAGTTGGTTGGATCCGCTCCCTTCTTAGTCAGTGCCACAATGGGAGCAACTAGGTCGGAGAAAGAGTGAATAAATCTTCTATAATAATTCGCAAACCCTAAAAAGCGCTGAATTGCTTTTAAGTTGGTGGGTTGCGCCCAACTAAGGATGGCTTGGAGCTTCTTCGGTTCCATACAGAATCCCCGAGGGGAAATAATGTACCCTAAAAAGGATACCTCCGTGGCATGAAATTCACACTTCTCCAGCTTGGCATATAGGTGATTTTCACGTAATTTTTTTACCTGACGCACCTGGGTAACGTGTTGTTCAATAGAGTCAGAATATATCAAGATATCGTCTAAATAGACTACTACGAATCTTCCAAGAAAATCACGGAGCACATCGTTAATGAGATCCTGGAAAACTGCCGGAGCGTTAGACAGGCCGAATGGCATAACCAGATACTCATAGTGACCCGACTGAGTACTGAATGCCGTTTTCCACTCATCCCCTGACTTGATTCGGATGAGGTTATATGCTCCTCTCAGGTCAATCTTGGAAAAAATCACAGCCGAACGTAGCTGATCAAAGAGGACAGAAATCAGCGGCAAAGGGTAAGTATTTTTTACTGAGATTTTATTCAAGGCTCTAAAGCAGTGATTTTCAACCTTTGTAAACTTGTGGCACACTAAACAACATTTGAAAATTGCCAAGGCACACCATCAGTTTTCTTAATCAATATAATATAAATATATAACAAATATAAACAGTAATAAAACAGTTGGACCCCACAGAAATAAAATAAATAGCTTCACCCCCACTATAAAAAAAAATACATTGGCTCCCGTAGAAATAAAACATAGTAATTCCACACACTGTCCCCACATATTAATGGCACACACTGTCCCCACATATAAAAAGCACACACTGTCCCCACACAGTAATTCTACACACTGTCCCCACATAGATAATAATTCCACACACTGTCCCCACATATTAATGGCACACACTGTCCCCACATATTAATGGCACACACTGTCCCCACATATTAATGGCACACACTGTCCCCACATATTAATGGCACACACTGTCCCCACATATTAATGGCACACACTGTCCCCACATAGTAATGGCACACACTGTCCCCACATATTAATGGCACACACTGTCCCCACATAGTAATGGCACACACTGTCCCCACATATTAATGGCACACACTGTCCCCACATATTAATGGCACACACTGTCCCCACATAGTAATTCCACACACTGTCCCCACATAGTAATTCCGCACACTGTCCCCACATAGTAATTCCACACACTGTCCCCACACAGTAATTCCGCACACTGTCCCCACATAGTAATTCCGCACACTGTCCCCACATAGTAATTCCACACACTGTCCCCACACAGTAATTCTGCACACTGTCCCCACATAGTAATTCCTCACACTGTCCCCACATAGTAATTCCGCACACTGTCCCCACATGGTAATTCCACCCCCCCCAGGTAAAAAAAAAACCCACTGGCTCCAACCTCAGTATACAGCTCAGTCCTTAGCATTGGGGCAGTGAGAAGCAGCACAGAGCGTTCCCTCCCTGCATCGCGTCGGAGCAGAGCACACCATGGAGAAGCGCTGGACGGGCGGGGGACGGCGATACCACGTGGAACGGGTGACCTATGAGTCATGCGGCGGTGCATCACTGCAATAGGTCACGGCCGGCCCACGGAGGTTCTCTGCGCTGCCCAAGCCTGATATCAGTTACTGCTGCAGGTATTAGTGGTGTGGCAGGCATCTCTGGCGGGCGGGTAGCGGCGGCACACCTGAGGACTGCCTGCGGCACACTAGTGTGCCACGGCACAGCAGTTGAAAAACCCTGCTCTAAAGTCAATGCAAGGTCTGAGTGATCCATCCTTCTTCTCCACAAAGAAGAAGCCTGCACTTAAAGGGGATTTAGACGGCCTGATAAATCCTTTCCCTAGGCTTTCTTTAACATATTCATTCATGGCCACAGTTTCTGGTCCGGACAATGCATATAACCTTCCCTTAGGCAAAGTGGCACCAGGAATTAGCTCAATAGCACAATCATAAGGCCGATGGGGAGGCAGAATGTCCGCATTGCCCTTGGAAAATACATCAACAAAATCCTGGTATTCCACAGGAATGGGTGCGGGAATGACAGCAGCTATTCTGATGGGAAGCGTAATACATTCCTTATTACAGATGGTACCCCACTGTGAGATCTCCCCCGACTGCCAATCAATGATGGGATTATGAAAGGCCAGCCAAGGGTGACCCAGAACCACTGGAACTGCTGGGCAATGGGTAAGGAAAAATTCAATTTTTTCGGAATGAAGAGCTCCTACCGAAAATAGTACAGGAGGTGTACAGAGAGAAATAACCCCATTGGACAAGGGACTCCCATCTAAACCATGCATGGTGATACACCTACCCAAGGCTAACTGAGGAATACCTAAGGCCTTGGCCCACGTTAAGTCCATAAAGTTCCCTGCAGCTCCACTGTCAACAAAAGCCGACACCGAGGAACAGAGGCTGCCAAAGGAAACTTTAGCTGGGACTAACAGTGAATTATTTGAGGAGATAAGCTGCAGACCAAAGTGAACCCCCTCACAATTCACTTGGTCGAGGCGTTTCCCGACTTGTTCGGACAATTACGGGCAAAATGTCCCTTACTCCCACAGTACAAACAAAGACCAGAATTTTGCCTTCTGGTTCTTTCTTCAGGAGACAGCTTGGAGAGACCTATCTGCATGGGCTCCTCTATGTCCACAGGAATGGAAAAAACACCAGGAGTAGACCCGACAGATGCTCCTTTTTCAGCCCTCCGCTCTCTGAGACGACGATCAATCTTAATAGAAAGCTCCATGAGTTTATCAAGAGTCTCAGGAGCGGGATACTGAAGGAGACTGTCTTTTATAGACTCAGATAAGCCGAGGCGAAACTGACTGCGCAGGGCTGGGTCATTCCATCCACAGTCGTTCGACCAACGGCGAAACTCCGTACAATAAATCTCTGCGGGATTCCTACCCTGTCTGAGAGCACGCAAATGACTCTCGGCGGATGCCTCTCTATCAGGGTCATCATACAATAGCCCTAAAGACCCCAGAAAGGCGTCTACAGACAACAATGCCGGATCGTCAGTTCTTAAACCAAAAGCCCAGGTCTGGGGATCCCCCTGAAGTAAAGAAATAATAATTCCGACCCGCTGAGATTCCGTACCTGAGGAGACTGGTCTTAAACGAAAATAAAGTTTACAAGACTCTTTAAAATTAAAAAACTGCTTTCTATCCCCAGAAAAACGGTCAGGCAAATGCATTTTTGGTTCAGGAACGACCCTCGGGGAAGTCCGTAACAGATCATCCTGTGACCTCACCCGAAGGGATAGATCCTGAACCATCTGAGTAAGTTCTTGAATCTGACTAACTAGAAGCTGGCCAGGATTTGGCCCTACACCAGTGGGATTCATGAGGCCGACAAATCTTCCAAACTGAAATAAGGGAAAAAATCAAACCCTGTTTAATTTTAAATTTTAGTCTGGCCGGTAATAATGTTATGATACCAGTACGTCTGACCAGAGGTGATCTTATGACGGAGGTCAGAGTACTGGAATGGAATGCTGGTTACGGGAGCAGGAAAGCCTAGTAACCCCTGGCGCCCTAACTCCGTTGTCTCGCCCGTGTTATCAGAAATCCCCTGCGAGACTATGGTTGCTTGAGCCCATGGCAGCCGCGTTTGAAGGGCGGATTATGTCTGCCCAACTCCGATGCCCCCTCAGGTCTTAATGGGAGACAAAGGGAAATCCGAGACAGGGTGATAACAAGGGGCCCTCTGACTAAGCAACCAGGCCAGGGGCTACAAGCTAACTAACTTAAACCAGAAGTATGTGCGGACAAACCGCCAGGGAAAAGGACAACCAAAAATCCACGAATCCGTTACTCCTATCCAGCACCGCTGGATACCAGAGTGGATTCGTGGGAGCGGAATCCTCCGCAAAAGCTCCGAAACACAATATAACCAAATAATAAATAGTAAGCGGTCAAGCCGCAACACACGGCTACGCCGCGACTCACGAACACCACAGGATGTTAAAGGTGCTCGGTCAGGACTCCAGGAAAAGATGACAACTTCCGAGTATTGGACCACTGAGGACAGGAACGACCGGATAGACAGGACTGGAAAACTCTCTGCAACAGACACAGCAAACAGGAAGCTATTACCGGCGTCTGTGAGAAGTCCAGAGAGTGCTTTTAACTGGGAGCTCTCCAATCAGGAGCCAGACAGGGTAATTAACAATCATGCCGTGCAGCTGCATGCTGCACGGCCAGGATACCAATGAGGTGATTAATCTAGACCCAGCAACGGGGAACGCGGTCCGACAGTGGCGTCCCCGTTGCTAGGGTCTGAGCGGCTCCGTGCGCCCGGCGTCTAGCGTTGCTAGGGAGCCGGCGGCTGTCCGCATGCGGCGTCCCTAGTTGCTAGGCGCCGGGCCGCACTGACGGGCGGACCCTCGGCGCCTAACAGATCCTGGGTTCTCTCCATTGCTACAGTCAGGTCTGGTAAGGACTTTCCAACTAGAAGATTATAAGAACTGTCTCACTCTACCAGTGCCTGTGGCCCTTGCCACCCTGTAGTACCCAGGAATTGTATTTATCCTCTGTTGACTTTTATGTTTCCTTTACTGCTGCTGTGTTACGGAGTTTGTCATAATAAACATCATTGACTTTTATCCTGGTTGTCGTGGTCACGCCTTCGGGCAGTTATTCTACATGTTACTTACATGTCTAGGGGTCTGATACAACCTCCCAGGTTCCGTTACATCTCAGCCCCTACAACTGAGGCTGCCTCCCGTCAGCTCAGGCCCTCAGTAGTGACAGTAAGCACTGACCTAATGAATCCAGCCGCAGACCAGGATCAAGCGGCCAGGCCAATGCAAGAACTGGCAGCCCGACTTGAACATCAGGAGGCTGCACAGGGCCACATCATCCGCTGTCTCCAGGATCTCTCTACACGGCTGGATGGGATTCAAACGACCCTCCGTGGACCTGGCACGTCCGGTGTGTCCACTACAGTGACACCAGCTGTAACCCCACCCACCTTACCCATTTCCAGTCCACATCTTCATCTTCCAACGCCAGCAAAATTTGATGGATCTCCAAGGTTCTGCAGGGGATTTCTCAATCAATGTGAAATCCACTTTGAGCTTCTACCTGGCAATTTCTTCAGTGACCGTACCAAAATTGCCTATATCATCTCCCTTCTCAGTGGCTCAGCCCTTGACTGGGCATCACCTTTATGGGAGAAGTCTGATCCCCTGCTATCCTCCTATACTGACTTTGTAGCTACATTCAGGCGCATCTTCGACGAGCCAGGCCGGATAACATCTGCTTCATCTGAGATTCTCCGTTTACGCCAGGGAACACGTACTGTGGGACAGTATCTTATACAGTTTAAAATCCTGGCATCCGAACTGGCATGGAACGACGAGGCCCTGTATGCTGCATTCTGGCATGGCTTATCAGAACGCATCAAGGATGAGTTAGCTACCAGAGACTTGCCCTCTAAGTTGGATGAGCTAATTTCTCTTTGCACGAAGGTTGATCTACGTTTCAGAGAGAGAGCAACTGAGCGAGGAAGATCATCTACTCCTAAATCTTCTGCTCCTCCTCCTCGTCAACCATCTCCATCCAAGGATGAGCCTATGCAAATTAGTCGTTCTCGTCTATCTCCCGCTGAGCGCCGAAGACGTCTCTCTGAGTCTCTCTGTCTCTACTGTGCAGCTCCGTCGCACACTATCAATGCCTGTCCCAAACGTCCGGGAAACTCCAGATCCTAGCTCGCCAAGGAGAGGGCCGGCTAGGAGTAATGATCTCCTCTCCATCTCCTCATGACTGTAACCTCCCAGTGTCGCTCCAAATTGCTCAACGTTACAGGAACGTCATTGCCCTCCTTGATTCCGGAGCAGCTGGGAATTTCATAACCGAAGCTTATGTTAAACGGTGGTCCCTACCCACCGAGAGACTGTCCTCGTCCATCTCTTTGACTGCCGTGGATGGCAGCAAGATTTTTGACGCAGTCATTTCCTTAAGGACTCTTCCAGTTCGTCTGAGAGTGGGAGTTCTTCATTCTGAGTATATTTCTTTTTTAGTGATTCCAAGAGCCACACATCCAGTGGTTTTAGGCCTTCCATGGCTCCGTCTCCACAACCCATCAATTGACTGGACGACTACGCAAATACTGGCATGGGGTCCCTCCTGTGCTGAGACTTGTTTAGCCAAAGTTCTTCCTGTTTGTTCTTCCTTCCCCAGGTCATCTGATGTTCCGCCTCCTCCATATCAAGACTTCACAGACGTGTTCAGTAAAGCCTCTGCTGATATCCTTCCTCCTCATAGAGAGTGGGACTGCCCAATCGATCTCATTCCAGGGAAGGTTCCACCGCGAGGTCGAACTTATCCGTTGTCTCTGCCTGAGACACACTCCATGGAAGAGTACATCAAAGAGAACCTGGCGAAGGGTTTCATCCGACCATCTTCTTCTACAGCCGGCGCAGGCTTCTTCTTCGTTAAGAAGAAAGACGGTGGTCTGCGTCCGTGCATCGACTACAGAGGTCTGAACGACATTACCGTCAAGAACCGATACCCTTTACCCCTGATTACCGAGCTCTTTGATAGAGTTAGTGGTGCAACTATTTTCACAAAGCTGGACTTGAGGGGTGCCTACAATCTCATCCGAATCCGTGAGGGTGACGAGTGGAAGACCGCCTTTAACACCCGTGACGGACATTATGAGTACCTCGTCATGCCCTTCGGATTGAGCAATGCTCCAGCAGTCTTCCAGCACTTCGTGAATGAGATTTTCAGGGACATCTTGTACCGCCATGTCGTGGTTTATCTAGACGACATCCTCATCTTTGCTAATAATCTCGAAGATCATCGTTTCTGGGTAAAAGAGGTTCTTTCCCGTCTCCGTGTCAATCACCTCTATTGTAAATTGGAGAAGTGTGTGTTTGAAGTTAAAACCATTCCGTTTCTAGGTTACATTGTGTCCGGTTCCGGACTAGAGATGGATCCTGAGAAACTCCAAGCAATCCAGAATTGGCCTATACCCTTAAGCCTCAAAGGGGTCCAGAGGTTCTTAGGGTTCGCCAATTATTATAGAAAATTTATACGAGACTTTTCCACCATTGTGGCGCCTATCACTGCATTAACCAAGAAAGGTGCTAATCCGTCCAAGTGGTCCGAGGAAGCTACACAGGCCTTTCACCTTCTGAAGCAACGGTTCATCTCTGCACCAGTTCTGAAACAGCCCGACACCGACTCTCCTTTTATCTTAGAGGTAGATGCCTCCTCCGTTGGAGTAGGAGCAGTGTTATCCCTGAGGGCCAAAGATGGACATCTACATCCTTGCAGTTTCTTCTCCCGGAAGTTCTCCCCAGCTGAGCGCAACTATGCCATTGGCGATCAGGAGTTGCTAGCCATCAAGCTCGCTCTGGAGGAGTGGAGATACCTGTTGGAGGGAGCTTCCCACTCAATCACCATTCTTACCGACCACAAAAATCTTTTATATCTCAAAGGCGCACAATGTCTGAATCCTCGTCAGGC
Source organism: Pseudophryne corroboree (assembly GCF_028390025.1). Taxonomy (NCBI): domain Eukaryota; kingdom Metazoa; phylum Chordata; class Amphibia; order Anura; family Myobatrachidae; genus Pseudophryne; species Pseudophryne corroboree. Next base: position 431,162,881 of record NC_086449.1, on the reverse strand, counting down.
CAGATGGGCACTTTTCTTCTCTAGGTTTGACTTTAAACTCCAGTTCTGTCCGGGTTCTCAAAATCGTAAGGCCGATGCCCTTTCCCGCTCATGGGAGCAAGAAAATGAGTCCGAGTCTGCAGACAAGCATCCTATTATTAATCCGTTGGCATTCTCCATGGTAGGGATGGACTCTACGCCTCCACCAGGGAAAAGTTTTGTTAAGCCAGTTCTAAGGAAGAAGCTCATGCTTTGGGCCCATGCTTCCCATTTTGCTGGACATACAGGCATTCAGAAAACCCTTGAATTTATTTCTAGGTCCTACTGGTGGCCAACTCTGAAGAAGGACGTTATGGAATTTATTGCCTCCTGCCCAAAGTGTGCCCAACACAAAGTCTCCCGCCAGTCGCCTGCGGGGCAACTGGTTCCATTATCTGTTCCCCCGTCGACCTTGGACCCATTTGTCGATGGACTTTGTTTCCGATCTACCTATCTGCAACAAGTTTAATACCATCTGGGTGGTAGTTGACCGGTTCACCAAGATGGCACATTTCATCCCTCTCACCGGTCTTCCGTCAGCTTCCAAGTTGGCTCAAGTGTTTATACAAGAGATCTTTTCGACTTCACGGTCTTCCTGAAGAGATCATCTCGGATCGTGGAGTACAATTTGTAGCCAAATTTTGGCGAAGTTTGTGTCAAGCCCTCCAAGTCAAGTTAAAGTTTTCCACGGCTTACCATCCTCAGACCAATGGTCAAACCGAGAGGGTGAATCAGGACTTGGAGGCCTTCCTCCGTATATATGTGTCTTCCTCTCAAGATGACTGGGTTCAACTCCTTCCTTGGGCCGAGTTCAGCCACAACAATCAATACCATTCCTCATCTTCTTCTACACCATTCTTCATTAATTATGGATTCCACCCTAAAGTCCCAGAATTCCAACCGCTTCCCGCAACTTCTGTTCCAGCAGTGGATGTCACCTTGCGTCAGTTTTCAAATAACTGGAGGAACGTCCGCGCAGCCCTGCTTAAAGCCTCATTCAGGTATAAGAAGTTTGCCGATAGAAAGCGTAGAGCGGTTCCTGCTCTCAAGGTGGGTGATCGTGTGTGGCTGTCCACGAAGAATTTGAGGTTGAGAGTTCCCAGCATGAAATTTGCACCTCGCTACATCGGACCCTTCAAGATTGAACAAGTCATCAATCCTGTTGCCTACAGGTTACAGTTACCATCCTTCTTGAAAATACCCAGGACATTTCATGTTTCTTTGTTGAAACCGCTGATCCTGAATCGGTTTCATTCCGCACTTCCTCCAGCTACCAAAGTTCAGACTCAACGGGGAGTCGAGTACGAGGTGGCCAAGATTTTGGACTCACGTTTCCGTTACGGTCAGTTACAATACCTCATTGACTGGAAGGGCTATGGTCCTGAAGAACGCTCTTGGACCAATGCCTCAGACGTCCATGCTCCTGCCTTGGTCCGAAATTTCCACGCAAAGTTTCCTTTAAAGCCTAAGAAGTGTCCTGGGGCCACTCCTAAAGGGAGTATCTGGACGCCATTACTTACCCTTCAGATGCCTCCTAAGGCTGGCTCAGCGTTCCAGGACCGGATCCCGCTGTTCCTGAGTTTCCACATGCAGAATGTCAGAGTGGTGATTTCATCAGCCGCGGCCTCCGCTGTGCCCGCGTGGTTAAATGTGCGCTTGTCAGTCTGGCGTCTCCTGTCTCCTGTGACCGGCGTCGCCATTACTGTTTCAATTCTCACATGGATTACAAACCAAACTTCCCTCCAAGTGTCTGCATGGGCGCAGCCATCTTGGATTTTGTCATCTGAGCATTTCCACCAATCTGCTGTCTGTATTGTTGATTTGCATAATTGCCTAGCCAACCCCTTCCTTGCTGCAGGTATAAGTAAGCTGTGCCTGAGCAAGGAAGGCGTCAGTGCTTTGGTTGTCTAACCTAGTTCCAGTTTGTCTCTCTCCTGTGGTTGTCTTCCAGGTTCCAGCTCCTGTCTCCAGACTTCTGCTATAGAGACCCGCACCAGCATTCCATCTGCGGTGTAGCCTGACTCTCCGATCCATTCTGGACTCACCTGTTTCCAGTTACAACAATCACCTGCTTCCAGCCCAGCTTCCAGCAGTGTACAGCTTCTCTTAAAGGGCCGGTGTCCTTTCTGCAGTTTACCACTCTCCACCGGTATTATTATTTCACCGCTCTCAAACTCCAAACTTCATCAATCACCTGCTTCCAGCCCAGCTTCCAGCAGTGTACAGCTTCTCTTAAAGGGCCGGTGTCCTTTCTGCAGTTTACCACTCTCCACCGGTATTATTATTTCACCGCTCTTAAACTCCAAACTTCATTATTATTTCATCGCTCTCAAGTTCGTTTATTATTTAACTGGTTCCAGCCAGTATCCACTCCGTACCAACAACAGTCTGGTTCCAGCCAGTATCCACAGCAGCCGTTTTATCTTCAGCAACCCAGCCTTTCCTGGAACACCAGCTGGTACGATCCTGGGTTCTCTCCATTGCTACAGTCAGGTCTGGTAAGGACTTTCCAACTAGAAGATTATAAGAACTGTCTCACTCTACCAGTGCCTGTGGCCCTTGCCACCCTGTAGTACCCAGGAATTGTATTTATCCTCTGTTGACTTTTATGTTTCCTTTACTGCTGCTGTGTTACGGAGTTTGTCATAATAAACATCATTGACTTTTATCCTGGTTGTCGTGGTCACGCCTTCGGGCAGTTATTCTACATGTTACTTACATGTCTAGGGGTCTGATACAACCTCCCAGGTTCCGTTACATCTCAGCCCCTACAACTGAGGCTGCCTCCCGTCAGCTCAGGCCCTCAGTAGTGACAGTATGGTAGAGAGTAAGGGCTGTTTAGGAAAACTGTGCAGGGCAAAGGGAAGTTGATACTGAATCACTCAATTGGTAATAAAGTAAAAATTAGAGTTTCTTTGTAATATAAAGGTACTGCACCTTGGCCTTCAAATAGATTAAGAAGAATAGTAACATGACAATACTATGCAGACATCATGCTGCATGAATTGTGGATACAGGAAGACTTAACAAACACTGTCAGTGGCTGCTGCAGAGACTCTCAGTTATTTCCAGTCAATCTTCACGCAGCCACGTGGTTCAGTCCAGCAGTGAACGGGTGTAATAAGCACTCTGTCAGTAAGTATGCCAAACTTAAGGTTTAAGAGTGTTTTTTTCCCAGTACACCAGCGTCCCGCAATGAATGGATATAATTAGCTATCCACTAGTGCCAAACTTAAGGGTATTTTTCTAACATCCTAGTGGATACTGGGGATCTGTACTTTAGTTTTCGGGTCCACTGGAGCCTGGCACTATAAAACCTTTAGTGTGTGTATGTGTGTGCTGGCTCCTCCCCTCTATGCTCCTCCTACCAGACTCAGTTTAGAAAAATGTGCCCAAGGAGCCGGGTGCATTTCTCTGGAGCTCCATAGAGTTTCCTTTATTTTTTATTTTAGTTAGTTATTTTCAGGTAGCCCTGGTTGGCAACCAGTCTACCTGCTATGTGGGACTTAGAGGGGAAACCGAACCAACCTCCTGAGGGTTAATGGTTCGTAATCCCAGCTGACAGGACACTGAGCTCCTGAGGTGCTGATCACACATCGTTAGTATGTGTGCCCACGCTGACAGCTAGCCGTCACCCTCTAACAGATGCCAAAGATCAAGGTGCTATGAGTATTACACCGGGGTCCCGTTTAGCGGGTCCCCGGTGCAGTTTTGGAAGCATGTCGCGCAGCGGTCACGGGCCATGAGCTGCGGTGCCCACCGCGGACAAAACTGTCTCTCCTCAGCAGTGCTCACTGTCAGAAAAGGCTTTGTGTGTACCGTTATGGTTTTACTGTGTTTTTACATGGCCAGTATAAAAAACTACAGGGACCGCGTACCATTGCAAGGGGCGGGGCTTCCCGGAGCGGGACCAGAGATCGCTGCTGTGGATCATCAAGGCTGCATGAACGCTGCTCCTCTGGGGATCCACCCTGTTACAGACTTCTGTCCTAGTACCAGGGGGTTATAGCAGGGGGGGGAGCTCTCCAGCGCCCGACATTATACAGGTTGTACCCTTACATTCACACATTGGGCTGCGGTGTTTGTGTGCTGGTCTCCGTTTCCTCAGTGTCACTCCAAGGGCTCTCTAGGGTCTGTGTGTGGGGGTTTCAATGAGCTGCGCTATATGTTCAGTTGTGTAAATATGTCTGTCGAGATGGTTATGTGTGCTGCTTGTAATTCTACCCCTTCATCAGCGGGGTCCCTTATGTGTCAACAATACTCCTTATCTCCACAGGGACACAATTCACAAGCATGTGACTGGTTAGATAATTTTAAGAGCATGATTCAGAATGTCGGAGAGACAGGTGTTGAAACAGTCTATTGATTGTATGGCTAAAGCAGCAGATACCAGAAAGACTTCTCAGCCCCCTCTGTTGGTTTCACATAAGCGCTCACTGCCACAGGTGCTCCAGTCTCATTCGGATTCTGATCAGCCTGATGTGGATGATTATGATATGGATGAGGACAGCTCTCTGTCCCCAGGGGTGGAGGCCCTAATTTTTTCTGTAAGAGAGGTTCTTCACATACCGTATGAGGAGGCAGAACCTGATGAGGAGTTGTACTTTAATGTTAGACCAAAGACCTCAGCAAATGTTCCAGTGTCTAAGGAATTAAACTCCCTAGCCAAGGAAGCGTGGTTAAACTCTGATAAGAAATTTAAAATTCCTCAGAGGTTTTTAGCTACCTTTCCCCTGCCGGCTGAGGACAGTAAGGTATGGGAAAACCCCCCGTCAATCGATACGTCTGTGTCCAGACTGTCTAAGAAATTGCTACTGCCGGTGCCAGGGGCTATATCCCTAATAGAGCTTGCTGACGTAAAATTGAGACCACTCTCAAGGCAATTTATATGGCAGCAGGCGTTGCACAGCGCCCCACAATAGGTTGTGGGTGGATTTCCAGGGCAATGGTCAAGTGATCCGATTATATTATTAATAGGTCAGACAATCTTCCCCAGGATGAGGTCATTACTCTGCTACAACACAATCAGGATGGACAACGCCACGGCAGTGGCATACATAAACCGACAAGGGGGATCAAGAAGCAGGGCAGCGAGAAGTGTCAAAAATCCTCCTCTGGGCGGAGGCCATCTCGGCCACATTCATTCCAGGAATGGACAACTGGGAAGCGGACCTTCTCAGCAGACACAACCTCCATCCGGGGGAATGGGGCCTACATCCCCAGGTGTTTCAACAGTTAATTCACTGGTGGAGCTGTCCGCAGATAGACCTGATGGCTTCTCGTCTCAACAAGAAGCTATGCCATTACTGTTCCAGAACGAAGGATCCACAGGCTGTATCAGTGGACGCAATGACGACACCATGGACGTACCAGTTTGTGTACCTGTTCCCTCCTCTACCACTAATCCCAAGGGTTTTAAAAAGACTAAGAAGGGAAAGCATTCAAGCAATTGCACTGGATTGGCCTCGACGGGCGTGGTACTCTGACCTCCTAACCATGGCTCTGGAGGATCCCTGGCCTCTACTGCTCCAAAAGGATCTTCTTCAACAAGGACCGTTCGTCTATGCAGACTTACAGCAGATACGTTTGGCGGCTTGGAAGTTGAGAGGAAGATTCTAGCAAGAAAAGGTCTTCCCTCTTGGAGTATTTCCACCATGGTCCAAGCCAGGAATATGGTGACGTCAAAACATTATCATTGTATCTGAAAAAAGTGTCTCCTGATGTGAAAGTAGAAAGGTGTCTCCCGTGGAATTTAGAATTGGTCGTTTTCTACTTTACCTACAAGCGGGAGTGGATATGGGCCTACGTTTAGGCTCCATCAACGTCCAGATTTTGTCACTCTTTATTTTCTTCCAGAAACAACTTGCCATGTTGCCGGAAGTACAAACTCTCTTCAATCGGACTGGTTTGAACCCTTACATAGGGTGGAGTTAATATTTCTCATCTGGAAAACAGTGATGCTATAAGCATTGGCGTCTGCAAGACGTGTCTCTGAATTGGGGGCCTTATCCATTAAGAGCCCTTATTTGGTTTTTCATGAAGACAGGGCGAAACTCAGGACCCGTCCCCAGTTTTTGCTAAAAGTGGTTTCAGCTTTTCATGTCAATCAACCCATTGTGGTTCCGGTGTTGTTTGATGCTTCCATTGGGCCAGAGTCCTTGGATGTAGTGAGGGCTCTGAAGATTTATGTCAAGAGGATGGCTCGTCATCGGAAATCTGACTTGCTGTTTGTCCTTTATGATGCCACCAAGATTGGTCGTCCGGCTTCCAAGCAAACCATTGCTCGTAGCCTCAGGTTGACCATTCAACAGGCCTATACTTCGGCGGCTCTGCCTTTGCCGACGTCTATTCAGGCCCACTCGACGAGGTCTATTCTTGTAGTCCGTAGTGAATACTGGGCGCTCGCCATAGTGCTTCAATTCCTGCTTACCTGAGTAGGTTTTTGGTTGGCCCGCCGTTGCGGTCCCGTTATGTTGTTGGGATAGCTGTGCTATCCTGGTTGGGTTGGTGTTGCTATCCTCTGTACTGGTTAGCGCCCTCTGTTTGGTTATGGTTGTGTGTTGGCTTGTTGCCTCACCGCTGAGGAGCCAACACACACATACTCACACTAAAGGTTTTAAAGTGCCAGGCTCCAGTGGGCCCGATCTATCGCCCATGGTACTAAAGTACAGATCCCCAGTATCCACTACAGACTACGTTAAAAGGAATTACCGGTAGGTATTAAATTCCTATTATTTACTAAGCTGCGGATTTATATCCTAGGGGCCGGAACACTTGTAGCCCCCAAACAGAAGATGCGGGACAATGCATCTGCGTTGGCCAATTGTGTACCCGGTCTATGTTCGACAGTAAACTTAAAATCCTGCAATGCTGGAAACTATCTAGTTACACAAGCATTCTTGCCTCTATTTACATACATCCATTTTAAAGGGGCATGATCTGTCACTAGTCTGAATTGTCTAACCAAGAGGTAACATCTCAAGGTATCTAGTGCCCACTTAATGGCCAAAGCCTCCTTTTCCACAATGGCATACCTTTTTTCATGCTCATTGAGTTTCCTACTCAAATAAATGATAGGGTGTTCGTCCCCATCTCTGGTTTGGGACAGCACAGCCCCTATCCCTACATCTGAGGCATCTGTCTGTACCACAAATTCTTTTGAAAAATCTGGTGTTATCAATACAGGTTGTGAACACAAAGCCACTTTTAACGCTTGGAACGCTTTTTCTGCATCAGGGTTCCATTTCACCATATTTGACTGCTTCCCTTTGGTAAGGTCTGACAACGGCACTGCTGTGGTCGCAAAATTGGGAATAAATCGTCTATAGTACCCAGTTATTCCCAAAAAAAGCCCTTACCTGTTTTTTATTCACTGGACGAGGCCAGTTTTGAATAGCATCAATTTTATTCAGTTGGGGCCTAATCAGACCTCTGCCTATGGTGAAGCCCAAGCATTTGACCTCCTCCATTGTGAGGCAGCACTTCTTTGGGTTAGCAGTTAACCCTGCCTCTCTGATTGAGTCCAGTACTGCTTGTACTTTAACCAAATGGGACCCCCAGTCTGTACTGTGAATTACCACATCATCCAAATAGGCAGCTGCATATTTTCTATGGGGCCTCAAAATTTTATCCATCCCCATTGAAAGGTTGCTGGAGCCCCATGCAACCCAAAGGGTAACATCTTATACTGGTACAGCCCCTCCGGAACCGAAAAGGCTGTTTTTTCTTTTGCGCTATCAGATAAAGGTATTTGCCAGTAACCTTTGGTCAGATCCAACGTGGTGAGAAACCTGGCTGTTCCCAGCCTTTCTATAAGCTCATCCACACGTGGCATGGGGTATGCGTCAAACTTGGACACCTCATTTAACTTACGAAAGTCATTACAGAAGCGTATGCTACCGTCTGGCTTCGGGATGAGAACTATGGGACTGGGCCACTCACTGTTAGATTCCTCTATGACTCCAAATTCTAACATGGTTTTAACTTCTTTAGAAACAGCTTCTCGCTGAGCTTCAGGAATCCTATATGGTTTTAAATGGACCCTGACCCCTGGTTCTGTGACAATGTCATGTTTTATTATGGTCGTTCGGCCAGGCAGCTCTGAAAATATCTCCCTATTTTGGATGAGAAATTCTTTAACCTGATTGTTCTGATCAGCTGATAATGTCTCTGACACCTTTACTGCGGGAAGCAACCGAGGTGAAGACACCGAAGGGCAAGGCTCCGCTGACAGAGGCAACCTATCTTTCCAGGGTTTGATTAAGTTAACATGGTAGATTTGTTTGGGTTTTCTCTTTCCCGGTTGATATACTTTGTAATTAACCTCATTCACTTTTTCCCTAATCTCAAATGGACCCTGCCATTTAGCTAAGAACTTGCTTTCCACAGTGGGTACCAAAACAAGAACTCTATCTCCAGGAACAAATTCCCATATCTTGGCACTCCGGTTGTATACCCTCTGTCATTTTCTGCAGGAAGTGACTGGCCCGTATAGAACTAGAGCTGGTCGGAGCACTGATGGCCACATCTCCAATCCGGGCTGCAAGGCTCTGCACCACTTCTGTTAAGGCCTCTCTATCCTGACGCTGTTGCCTGTAAAGTTCGTCAATAGCCACCTGCTGCTGTCTCCTATTTTCCTCCATTGCCACCTGCTGCTGTCTGTTGGCCTCTGGCTGAGCCGCTGTAGCTTGCAGCAAGGCTTTAAGCAATTCCTCCATGTCAACAGATTTTTCAGGTGGCTTTGTAGCTGCTTTCACCCAGGACATATATCAAATCCTCAGGGGTGAGTCTCAGCAACTTCACACTGGGCTGTATCTGCATAAACCACCATTTTCTGCAGGCCTCATAAAGCTGCTGCTTTCACTTATGCGCAGAACGGAATGCTCGCATTCTCCACCAAGTTGTAACACTGTAAGGGAACAAGGTGCCGTTTCGTGGGGTAAATGGCAGCTATGCAGCAACTGAGGAATCACATAAGTCCAGTGTGTGGTGCAACTGGCCACGACCAGTTTTATTAAACAGAAAACAAAACAAACATCAAAAGAAAATACCTTGCCTGTCCGGCACTAACTAAACATAAGACGTTCCCAACTGTCTCTAAACAAAAACACAGAGTTTTCCAACCAACACTGTATGGCTCACTTGTGTAAGGAAGCGTATTTCTCTCACAGAGATCCTGCAGTCTTCCCATGCAGTCTGCACACACTAATCAGGCTAGCAGCCCTATAACCCACTTACACAGCTGAAACCCTGATTAGCCCTCTGTGAGGACAAAGACCCAAACTGGGCCCAATGTCTGGAACTTGCCCTATCTCTCTTTCAGGGCCCTTATCAAGCTTTTCCAATAAACTGAAAAGGTTCTGACAAAACAAAACATTTTCCTAATACATGTAAGACAAGAACCTGGGACAAACATACCTGCCCTCAAACACTATTCCAGTGTTCTTGTCACAACAGGCATATACATTGTTTGAGATGCAGCCCCATCTAAACAATATCTTACAAATGCTGTAGTTCTCTGACTAGAACAAAACAGAGTTTACAAAATGATTTTTGAATAGCTGATCAGTCATAACTTCCCTATCAAAAATAAGAAAATGCGTCATTCAGACCCTTAAAAAAAGTAAGTGCTAGACATTTTTTCAAAATCTATAAGATTCTGTTTGCATGACATTCCCATTTTACTGGTATCCGGATGATAGATAGACAGTGTCTAGTTAAACAGTCAATAGATAGACACCATATGTTAGACAGACATTAGGTCGACAGGGACAAAAGGACGACAGGGTCAAAAGGGCGACATGAAAAAAGTAGACATTACAAATGCCGACAGGGTCAAAAGGTCAACATGAAAATGGTCGACAAAACAAAGGTAGACACAGGTTTTTTTCTAAATTTTACATGTTTTTGTACTTTTTCATACCTTCTCTATACATGTTGGCATAGAGTTGGTTATAAACCTTGTAGCGAGCCACCGAGCCTCAAGCGTGGCGAGCAGATTCCTTTCTACAATTGGGGTCCCAGATGACAAAGCTATAGACACAAACTGCAAAAAAATGGTGTCTACCTTTTTTTTATGTCAACCATTTTCATGTCAACCTTTTGTACTGTCTACTTTTTCATGTCTACCTTTTGACCCTGTTGACCTTTTGATCCTATGGACCTTTTGACTGTCTAACATCGGGGGAGAATGTAATAGGATGTGAGAATCAGAAAGTGAGAGAATTTGAGCGAGTTCTCCTGTTGTTTTAAAGTGGCAATCATTTACTGTACATGTCAAAACCAGGTTGATTTTCTCATGTAAATGATTGCCACTTAAAAAAAAAACAGGAAAACGCTCTCAATTTCTCTTAATTTATGATTTTCACACCCTATTACATTCCTCCCGTGCTGTCTATCAACTGACTGTCTAACTAGACCAGGGGTGGCAAAACCAGTTAGAGGCAAAGAGCCAGAAAAGATCTGTAGTCAAGAGCAAGAGCCACTATTATGCGCGCTCCGAAGGCGCATGTGCAAATATGAGCATGGCCTAGTTGTCATAAAGCAACACCCCATTTTTGTGTGCACACCTTTCGGTATGACGTTTGTAGAAGTATGACCTCATATCATAACCCCCATTTTTCGTCATGTTGTACAGTGCCACATGCGGGTGGTCTTCTGTATGCCGAATGTCGGGATCCCGGCGCACAGTATACCGGCGCCGGAATCCCGACACCCGGCATACCGACAACTATTCTCCCTCGTGGGGGTTCACGACCCCCCGGAGGGAGAATAAAATAGTGTGGCGCGCGTAGCGCGCCACCGTGCCCGCAGCGTGGCGAGCGCAGCGAGCCCGCAAGGGGCTCCTTTGCGCTCGCCACGCTGTCGGTATGCCGGCGGTCGGACTCCCGGCGCCGGTATGCTGGGCGTCGGGAGCCCGAGCGCCGGCATACCGTATGACACCCCCACATACATATAATGCCCCAGTACAGTGCCACATACATATAAAACTGCCAAAAAATGGGTGCCTCCACATTGCCAGATACATATATGCCCCCACAATGCAAGATAAATATATGCCCCCAGTGCCAGATACACATGTCCCGAGTGCCTGATACATATGTCCCCACAGTGCCAGCTATGCCCCCAGTGTCAGATACATATGTCCCCTCAGTGCCTGCTATGCCCCCAGTGCCAGATACCAGGGGCGGATCCAGAAGAAAATGATAGGGGGGGCACCATGGAAGGGGCAAGTACATTTGCGTGCGGCTTCGGTGCATGTGAGGTGGCGCTTCTTATACAATGCCCACAGTTGTAGCGCTCATTATGCAATGTCCACTGTACTGGTAGTGCCCCTTATATAGACCCCCAAGTAGTGGTGCCCATATTGCCCCCAGTAGTAATGTTGCCTGTAGTAATGCCCCTAGTCATTATGCCCCCAGTGGTAATTACCCTGCAGTCATGACCCCAGTAGTTTACCCCCCCCTTTAGTTTAGCCTCCCAGTGGTAATGCCCCCAGTAGTTTAGCCACCAGTAGTAATGCCCCCCTGTAGTTTGCCCCATTGTAGTTTAGTCCCTGTAGTTATGCCCCCTTGTAGCTTAGCCTTCAGTAGTAATGCCCCCAGTAGTTTGGCCCCAGTAGTTATCCCCCAGTAGTTTGGCCCCTGTAGTTAAGCCCCCAGTAGTTTGGCCCCCCTGTAGTTTTGCCCCCAAGTAGTAATGCCCCTGTAGTTAAGCCGCCAGTAGTAATGCCCCTGTAGTTACGCCGCCAGTAGTTGGCACCTTTGTAGTTGGCCCCCAGTAATAGTCCCCCAGTAGTTTGCCCCCAGTAGATGCCCCCCAGTAAAAATGTCCCCCAGTAGCTGCCCCCAATAGATGACCCCCCAGTAGATGCCCCCCAGTAATAATGCCCCAGTAGCTGCCCCCAATAGATGACCCCCCAGTAATAATGCCCCCTACGAGTTTGCCCCAATAGATGACCCCCCTGTAGTAATGCCCCCAGTAGATGGCCCCCAGTAAAAATGTCCCCCAGTAGCTGCCCCCAATAGATGACCCCTCAGTAGTGATGCCCCCAGTAGATGCCCCCCAGTAATAATGTCCCCAGTAGTTTGCCCCCCCAGTAATGCCCCTTGTTGATGCCTCCCCAGTAGTAATGTCCCCCGTAGTTTGCCCCCAGGAGATGCCCCCGCTGCATTAAGGAAGAAAAAAACATACTTACCGAGCCCCGTTCCCGCGCCGCTGCAGTCCTCCTCCTCCCTGGGCGTCCGCTCCTCAGTCAGCACTATGAGAGAGACGTCATGACTGACGTCTCTCCCATAGCGCACGGCGCACAGTGACAGCGCCGGAAGCCGGAGCTCAGTACTGAGCTCCTGCCTCCGGCTGCGGCTGTGCAGGGAGACGAGCGCCCGCTGGTAACACAATCTCAGCGGGCGCCCGTCATCTCCCTGTGCGGCGCAGGGGGAGAACGGGGACGGAGGCCAGAAATGACGGGGGGCACGGGCCCGAGTGCCCCCCCCCTGGATCTGCCACTGCCAGATACATATGCCTCCACAGTGCCAGCTGTGCCCCCAGTGCCAGATACACATGTCCCCAGTGCCTGCTATTCTCCAAGTGCCAGATATGCCCCCAGTGCCAGATATGCCAGATACACATGTCTCCACAGTGCCTGCTATGCCCCCAGTGCCTGCTATGCCCCCAGTGCCAGATACACATGTCCCCACAGTGCCTGCTATGCCCCCAGTGCCTGCTATGCCTCCAGTGCCAGATACACATGTCCCCACAGTGCCTGCTATGCCCCCAGTGCCAGATATGACCCCAGTGCAGATACACATGTTCCCACAGTGCCTGTTATGCCCCCAGTGCCAGATATGCCCCCAGTGCAGATACACATGTCCCCACAGTGCCTGCTATGCCCCCAGTGCCTGCTATGCCTCCAGTGCCAGATACACATGTCCCCACAGTGCCTGCTATGCCCCCAGTGCCAGATATGACCCCAGTGCAGATACACATGTCCCCACAGTGCCTGCTATGTTTCCAGTGCCAGATATGCCCCCAGTACCAGATACACATGTCCTCACAGTGCCTACTATGCCCCCAGTGCCAGATACACATGTCCCCACAGTGCCTGCTATGCCCCCAGTGCCAGATATACGCCCTGTGCCTGCTATGTCCCCAGTGCAGATACACATATCCCCACAGTGCCTGCTGTGCCTCAAGTGCCAGATACACATGTACCCTCAGTGCCTGCTATGCCCCCAGTGCCAGATACACATGTCCCCTCAGTGCCTGCTATGCCCCCATTCCCGCATATTGTGTTATATAACTCCAGAAAAATAATGTTAAAATAATGTAGATCCCCAGAATGCTTTCCTTTCCATGCATCTAAACAACAGAAGGATGCAGCTTTATTGGAAAGTGTTACTGTACTAGTGATCTGTCAAGTTATTTTGCTTCTCAAACACATCTTATACATTGTCTTTTGGAACAATAGTAGTCACCTTATCTGGAATCAGTGCGAGATCCCGCCGGACGGGGCCCGGTGGTCGGAATACCAACACCGGGATCCCAACCGGCAGAATCCCGACGGGGCGAGCGCAACGCAGCCCCTTGCGGGCTCGCTGCACTCGACACACTAATTTGTTCTCCCTCTATAGGTGTCGTGGACATCCACAGAGGGAGAATATGTTGCGATTGTGCCGGTCGGGATCCCGGTTTCAGTATTCCGACCGCTGGGATCCCGTTCGGCGGGATCTTGACCGCATCCCCTCCACCTGCATGGAGTCCAGTGACTGGTATACATGGACAATTTGCTAATAGCTAAAAAATATGCACCACAGGGACATAACCTTATTTTTAGTAATATAATTGGCCTAGCAACAGCCTCTACATGCAAGATACCTAAGTTCGAATGCTGGTAAAGCATCCCTCCTTATATTACATGCTTTGAATAATGGGACCTGACTCCTCCTGAGAAATGGGGAGTAATACAGAGTATGGCTCTAACTTTCTTGCAACAGCCCACATTTTCTTTCAATGATTTAGAAGCACCAACTGGTACAATGATAGCTCTCTCTTTGACTTTATTCCACATTCCTCTCTTATGCAGGAACTCACAAAGACTCCTCAAAGTTTCTTACAAACCTGTCACTGCTAGCAGTGCCATTTCTTGCGGTGGGCACCCGGCACAGCACTTTGTGATTCATTCTGCTCCCCCTCCTTTCTCTTCCCTAGTACTCCGCTCAGTGAGGATGGGGGAGTTTTGTGGAATGACGTGGTTGCGAAACTCACTCCCCGAAGCGGAGTACTGGGGTGGAGGGGGAGTGTTATGTCAGTGCTGGTGGGCTGGCACTCACCAGCGAATATACACCCCCTTGGCAACGAGCATTACTCTTGGCAACGAGCATGGATCCCAGAGAATGCAACCCCTGGCAGCAAGCATCACACCCAGGGCATGAAACCCCCGGCAGTGAGCATGACACCCAGCGCATGAAACTCCTGGTAACGAGCATGACACCCAGCACATGAAACCCTTGACAATGAGCATGACATCCAGCGCATGAAACCCCTGGCAATGAGCATGACACCCAGTATATGAAATCCCTAGTAACGAGCGTGACACCCAGTGCATGAAACCCCTGGCAACGAGCATGACACCCAGCGCATGAAACCTCTGGCAACAAGCAGGTAGTTTAAAAGTAAAAGATGCTTTACTGTAAGTTATAATGTATCACGGGCCTTGCGATGTATGGCATAATATGGTGCAAGGGGCATTACTGTGTGGGGCTTAATATGGTGGAAAAAATTTTCTCCTGTGGCTGGAGTCTGTTGTTGCAAGGTCAAAAACTTGGGTGTAAGGTAGTCTTTTCCTGTGAGGCAATGCCTATTTTAGTGAGGCCACGCCGATTTTAGTGAGGCCACTTCCCCTTACAGGAACGCAAAATAGTTTTATTCATGTCTATGGAGTAGGCGCATTTTTTAATGTCTATGGGGGGAGGGCATCATTTTAATGCTCACACTGGGAGCCAAATTGTCTAGAAACAGCCCTGACTGCTAGTCAGGCCTGATTTACCTATCCTCTCATGTCATATGGGAGATATCCAATTGGGATTCACTGCCATTTCCAAATTACAGGCCTGTGTTAGACCCTCCTCTGATAGCATGAGCTGTGTCTACACTGGAATAGGATTATTTTCACAACACAGAGTTATACAAGGAGAATGGTCAGGGGAAGAAAATAGTCTTCATATAAGTACTTTAGAACCGAGAGCTGAGAAAATAACTTTTCAATCTCTTTATCCTCCCAAGAACACAATGCTCTAATTCTTTCCTGAACAATATGACATCTATGTCCTACATAAACAGAATGGGGAAAAAATGTCATGTTCCTTTTCATGGAAGCTCTGGACATTTGGCAGGAGACCACAGAAACGAACATAATTCTAAAACCAATAAACGTTAACTAACGGACACATTCCCTTTCCTCTCTTTGACTTCCTTATCAAACATAACATCTTTTTTTAAGACACTGGCTTCCGGTGGGGGCTCCAGAGGTGGGGCTGCAGCTCAGTCCAAAATCTTCCAACTACAAACTATCATGCACACTGCAAGCTAGTGATCTACGTGTACAGTACATTGACAAAATACTATGGAGACTGGTAATCGGGAGGCTTATTGCCTATACCGTCCAATTAGCTAGAAGGAAATTTTACTTCACTCTCTGATATACCATCAAACTCAATGGATTATAAGTGCAGTACACTACTCCACTGTTGAAAGGATTTACCAAAATGAAGGCACCTCAGGTCTTCCCTTAAAAACATTTTTGTACAAGGCTCATTTGAACCATATAAAGCAAATAAATAAATAATCACCCTTATAATAATCCTCAATGTGGATTAGTTCCTAGATAAGGGGAGATAATCCATATGATGTTTTGATTTCTTCCTTTGACTCTATTCAATAATGAGATCTAATGAAACAAGAAGAAACTGTGCCCACTCAGCATCAAAACTCAGTTTGAGGCAGAGTGTATTAACGGCACAGAAGACAAATGATCGTGCAGTACCGCAAATATGAGAAGGATTATTTTATTAATAGACCATTACACTCACAATGACGAAGTGTATAAAAGCATTTCATCAATTATTCCTCAAGTAATTCACCAGATCCAGATAGCCAATTTAAGGATGTATTCCTGGTTTTCACAAAAACCTGATAAAACAAAAACCTGTGCCCAGCAATGTGTAGTGGGTACACAGAGGGAAAATAATAGTGCAATACCTTTTATATAAAAAGGATTTTTTATTTACAACACCGCACTCACAATATAAAAGATGAATAAAAGCATATAATACATCACTCCACACAGAGTCCTCTCTGGTCTGAAGGGAGAATCTCCAGGGCTCCCACGATGGAAAAAGGGAATTGACACAGCCCGGGTGAAAGTGTCAGCCACCGATGATCTCCACAACAGAACCGTCCTGGACTCACGAACCACACTGTGCTTAACGCGTTTCGGATCCTCCTCGATCCTTCATCAGAAGCATGTGTGGTTACTCTGCAATGTCCCCATTTTTATACCCAAAGTTAATCACAAATAATTACAATCCATAATTGAATCTCGCGCCACCGGAACCGGAAGTCCTTGCGTTCCGCTATGCGTTCCACAATCCTCACGCATATGCGGAAGTGTCCAATTCCATCGCACAGCAGAATGGTCATGACCGGAACCGAAAGTTCTTGCGTTCCGGTATGCGTTCCACAATCTCTCAAAGGGGAAATGGATTTTACTGCGTTTCATATTGGTTCCACCCGACCGGATAAATATTCATTGATATATTCCAATGCTTAGAATAATGTGATCCACCAAAACTCCGATTTATATATCGATTTTTAGTGGTCCCAAAGTATCCAATAAAAACATCCCCTCAAAAAAAGAAGAAAAAAGGCAGCATCAATATTCAAAAAGTGATGTAAATTCATTAATTAATAAAAAATAGATTTTTTTAAAAACAACAATCTATAAAAGAACCAGTTTATTATAGAAATCAGTGTTTAAACCTTTCGGAGTAAGGGTTTTAAGGGAATGGATCCACCTCATTTCAGACTTTGAAAGGCAGGAATCCATATCCCTTGTTCTCCATTTTGGCAATATTTGTTGTATCCCACAAAATCTCTTAATGTGACATTCTTTAGACCCATGTATAACTTTAAAATGTGCAGATACCGAATGAGTTAACAACCCCTTACGGATATTGTAGAAGTGTTCGGCTAAACGTACTTTTAAACTTCTTGTGGTCTTTCCTATATAATGCAGGCCACAAGTGCACTCCATTAGATAAATAATATTCTTTGAATGACATGTAATAAATTCCCATATGGGATAAACTACTCCATTAACTGTAAAACTTTTCATAACCCTATCTTTATTATCCTTAATATTATCCTTCTTTTAGGGCTGATATTGTAAGGGTAGTCAGATAGAGTGTTTTTCAAAATTAGTAACTGAAGAAACTGAATCAGCCCTAAAAGAAAGCAATGGAAGAAAGAAAAAACTCAATTTAACCAAAAAAGAATATGAAGCTATGAAAGCACTTAAGGATAATAAAGAATTAATAATCAAAACTGCAGATAAGGGGGGAGGTGTGGTTCTTGTGGATCGGGATAATTATATTGAAGGTATATATAAGCAACTACAAAGTGGTGGTACCTATAAGAAATTAAAAGGAGATCCGACATCAAGGATTGCGAAATCTTTGAAGGAACTAACATCAAAGGCACAGGAAAAAGATATCATAACCAAGAAAGAATTTGAATATTTCAATATTATTGAACCATCGATTCCGACGATTTATACACTCCCGAAGATCCACAAGAGCCAGACCGACCCCCCGGGTAGACCCATAATCTCAGGCTGTAATAGTTTGACAAGCAACCTATCTGCATTCATAGATTTCCATTTGCAGCCCATTGTGAGTACCACTAAGGCTTACCTTAAAGATACAGGGGATATATTAAGGAAGCTAAGTAACATCCAATGGAATGACAATTACACCCTGTGCAGTGCAGATGTTAGCACATTATACACAATTACAGATCATGATCAGGGTTTGCTTGCAGTCTCCCATTTTCTCAATAAAAGTGATTTGGGGGAGGATTTGAAATTGTTCATCCTAGAAGGTATCAGTTTTATTTTGAAAAACAACTACTTTTGTTTTGATGGACCTTTCTATTTACAATTGATTGGTACTGCCATGAGGACCAGGTTTGCCCCCAGTTATGCTAATTTATTTATGTCCTTTTGGGAAGAAATTAGTGTTTACACACCAGGGGGACAACTGGGGGCAGACCTGGCCCTGTGGCATAGATTTATTGATGATATCATATTTATAAAGGCAGGAAATATGGAAGATCTGGATTATTTTTGCAATTCATTAAACAATAATCCACACAATATAAAATTAACGTTTAATAGAAGTAAGGAGAAAATTGTTTTCTTAGATCTAAATATTTATATTGAGGATGGACAGATAAAAACGAAAACTCATAGAAAAGAGACGGACGTGAATGGATATATAGAAAGATCAAGTCAACATCATTCCTTTTGGCTGGATGGAATTCCATTCAGCCAATATGTCCGTATAAAAAGAAATTGTTCAGATATAAATATATGTAAGGAACAAATGGCAACTGTCACTGAAAGATTTAAGTGTAAAGGATACTCGGAGGATGTTTTAATAAAAACAGAAAAGAGAGTAACACAAATGGAAAGAAGTGATTTATTGAGAGAGAAAGAAAAAGTGAATAAAAAGGAACCAAATAAATATGAATGGGCTTTTATTAGTCAGTTTAGTTCTGATTTTAAGGTTATAGAAACGATATTTTCAAATAACTGGAAAATACTAAAACAAGATCCAGTAATCGGTAATGATTTACCAGAAAAAACGGTTTTTATATATAAAAAGGCACCATCAATTAAGTCCCATTTGGTAAGAAGTTCAATAGAAAGTGAAACAAGACAAAGCATTCACACTTTAGGTTTTCATAGGTGCGGTACCTGCCTTATGTGCAGGTCCGTACCATCAGAAGATAGGGTTATGAAAAGTTTTACAGTTAATGGAGTAGTTTATCCCATACGGGAATTTATTACATGTCATTCAAAGAATATTATTTATCTAATGGAGTGCACTTGTGGCCTGCATTATATAGGAAAGACCACAAGAAGTTTAAAGGTACGTTTAGCCGAACACATCTACAATATCCGTAAGGGGTTGTTAACTCATTCGGTATCTGCACATTTTAAAGTTATACATGGGTCTAAAAAATGTCACATTAAGAGATTTTGTGGGATGCAACAAATATTGCCAAAATGGAGAACAAGGGATATGGATTCCCGCCTTTCAAAGTCTGAAATGAGGTGGATCCATTCCCTTAAAACCCTTACTCCGAATGATTTAAACACTGATTTTGAAGTGTCTTGTTTTTTAAAATAAATTTCTATAATAAACTGGTTCTTTTATAGATTGTTGTTTTTTAAAAAATAAATTTTTTATTAATTAATGAATTTACATCACTTTTTGAATATTGATGCTGCCTTTTTTCTTCTTTTTTGAGGGGATGTTTTTATTGGATACTTTGGGACCACTAAAAATCGATATATAAATCGGAGTTTTGGTGGATCACATTATTCTAAGTATTGGAATATATCAATGAATATTTATCTGGTCGGGTGGAACCGATATGAAATGCAGTAAAATCCATTTCCCCTTTGAGAGATTGTGGAACGCATACCGGAGCGCAAGGACTTCCGGTTCCGGTTACGGCGGCGCGAGATTCAATTATGTATTGTAATTATTTGTGATTAACTTTGGGTATAAAAATGGGGACATTGCAGAGTAACCACACATGCTTCTGATGAAGGATCGAGGAGGATCCGAAACGCGTTAAGCACAGTGTGGTTCGTGAGTCCAGGACGGTTCTGTTGTGGAGATCACCAGTGGCTGACACTTTCACCCGGGCTGTGTCAATTCCCTTTTTCCATCGTGGGAGCCCTGGAGATTCTCCCTTCAGACCAGAGAGGACTCTGTGTGGAGTGATGTATTATATGCTTTTATTCATCTTTTATATGGTATCCGGACTCCAGGTCGACAACAAAAAGGTCGACACACCTTAGGTCGATGCCACTTGGTCAACACACCTTAGGTCGACATGGACAAATGTCGACATGGACAAAAGGTCGACGGGAACAAGGTCGACATGGAAAAAGGTCAACATGAGTTTTTTATGTTTTTTTTCTTTTTTTAGTAATGGTGAGTTTACTGAGCTCTTATGAGCAGCACATATCTGGACTCCTGACTACTAAGGAGCAGCGCAGGAGAAGGGCGCAGTATAATCACCAGATCCAGCATCCCATTAGAGTACGTGCCAAATGAACCTATGGATTGAGGATGGGCCTGGATTCCATCTCAGATCAGGAGGTGGTGCAGCTATTTAGGCTGAACAGCACAAACCTCCTGAACTTATATGAGCAGGTGAGAGAAGATTTAGAACTTTTGGCAGTAACTATATCTGTTTTTATTTTGCTACATATCTCATCCCCCAGCTCTGAGTCAGAGTGGAAGGAAATGGAAGATCGACTTCTATAGTATCGTAGTATTCCCAAATGTCCTGGGAGCCATAGATTGTTCCCACAGTGGGCTTAGCACAACACTTGAGGGGTGAAGTGTATGTGAATAGTCATCAATACCATTCCCTGAATGTGCAGGTGGTCTTTGATGTTCACCAGCAAATTCTCAGTGTGGTTTCAGGCTTTTCAGGATCTTGTCATGATGCATTTATCCTACGCCAGTCAGTCCTATGGGAGAAGTTTGAGGGTGGACAAATGCCAAACAGCTGGCTAGTAGATACAGGTGTGTCTGCATACAACTAGCCTCAATATGCCATGCAGCGTGAGATGCCTGCCGTGAGTGAGCCATCATGTACCATGCAACTCTGCTAACATCGGGCGTCTTATTTGCAGATTCATTTGATATATGACACTTTTATATTTTGTGTGACTGAGATTGTATAAGGAGCAGACAAAACTGGTATTGGAAAAAAGCTGCTGCTGCTACATTGTAGCACCTCATATAGAGACTCATTCGCACACCGATATACAAGTGTCATATATCAAATTAGCACAGCCTCCTTGTGCAACCTAGTCACATTGCATTGCGATTAAGATGCATTTTCGGCACAAAGAAGCAAAAAAGACGCCCAGTGCTAGAAGATTCTCACATGACCTGGCATGCCAAGCGGGGCTATTTGGCATGGGTAGGATATGGGATACTGGCAGTTAGGATGTCAGTAGTCAGAATACCGACCCTGGCATCCCAACAGCAACAGGGCATCCCAACAGCAACAGGGGTGGGAAAATAAGATAACTGTAACCTCCCCCAACCCTTCCTTCCTGTAGCCTAACTTTCCCTCCACCACAGCCTAACCTTCCATTGCCCACAGCCTAACCCTTCCGCTGCAGTATAACCCTAACCCAGTCCTAGGCATAGGCAAATGCCTAGGGAATTTGGAATGCCCAGGACACAAGCAGCTTCTGCTGATTAAAATGATATGCAGCATGCCTATATTCTGTATGTGACTGCGTCTCTACCTGCATACGAAATGCATTACTAATGTGCGACATTATGTGTATAAGGCAGTGAATTCCAAACTTTCTGGAATCAAGGCGCCCTAGAGTATCAGCATTTTTTTTCAAGGCACCCCAATTAAGTAAATTGTGACTACCTGTCCTCATTAGGGTCAGTTATGTGATGGTGTACAGTGGTGCTTCTGATTGTCCACATGTTTTATGATTGGCAGCCACTAGCACTGGTTTTGACTGTCACTTTGACCATAAAAAATTTGATATGGTCCTGGACCACAAACCTGAGGCACCCCTGCAAGAGCCTAGTGCCACCCCAGGGTGCATAGGCACACAGTTTGTGAACCACTGGTATAAGGTGTACTACAGTACTTTGTGGTGTAACATATAGAAAGGGCAATACTGTGTGGTCTAATGTGAATAAAGAGCAATTTGGTGTGGTGTAATGTGAATAAGGAGCACTACTGTGAGGAGTAACGTGGTACTAATGTGTAATGTAACGTGAATAAGAGACACTATTGCATGATATAATGTGAATAAAGTTGCAGTACTGTGTGGCGTAATTTCAACTGGGGTTACTATTGTGTGGCCATGCCCCTTCCCAGGAAGAACACGCCCCATTTTGGTCTGCGCACCAAATGTGCACACTGTTCCTATTTAAAGTATAGGGGGTAGGAGCACCAAAATGAGGACTGCTATGGGTGAGGGGTGATAGTGCTGGGAAAGGGGTACAGGGTCAGAGGCAGAACTAGCATCTGTGCAAGGGGGCACCAGCCGAAATCTTGCCTAGGGCATCATATTGGTTAGGGCTGGCTCTGCTAACCTCTCCCTGATACTTACAGTACATTCGGGATTCCAGCGGTCAGGATTCCAGCGTTGGTATTCTGACAGGTGTCAGGATTCTGGCATCAGTCTCCTGACCGCCAGCATCCTGTTCGTCAGGATGCCATTTGGCGTGACTGCAGCAAATATGTATGAGGACACATCTGACATATCTGTATGTTGTACTTTCTGTTCAAAATAGAGCAGCTGTATGACAGTTTGTGAGTGCATGTCCCCTTAAGAGTGTGTATTTAAAGTGAAATAGTCAATCTGCTTCCAATATACTTTATGGGGTAAATTTACTAAGATTCGTATTTTCCCGTTTGAGGTCAAAGTTCGATCACGAATGACATCGCAAGTGTAAATTTGCAACTTTTTGAATTTATTACGACTAATTTACTAAGCTGCCGTATTGTGCATTTTCGGTTTTTCCGATGTCGATGTCATTCGTTTTTTTAGGCAGTGTTTTACGCGAGTGACTTGTAAAACACTGCCGACTTTAATACAATGAATCTCGGCCGGATCTGAGAGATCCGTGCTGGGCTTCATTGTGCACCTTGTAAAAAAAAATGTTTAAACTTTAAAAAAAAATTGCGTGGGGTCCCCCCTCCTAAGCCAAACCAGCCTCGGGCTCTTTGAGCCAGTCCTGGTTGCAAAAATATGGGAAAAAAATTGACAGGGGTTCCCCCATATTTAAGCAACCAGCACCGGGCTCTGCGCCTGGTCCTGGTTCCAAAAATACGGGGGACAAAAAGCGTAGGGGTCCCCCGTATTTTTGAAACCAGCACCGGGCTCCACTAGCTGGACAGATAATGCCACAGCCAGGGGTCACTTTTATACAGCGCCCTGCGGCCGTGGCATTAAATACCCAACTAGTCACCCCTGGCCGGGGTACCCTGGAGGAGTGGGAACCCCTTAAATCAAGGGGTCCCCCCCCTCCAGCCACCCAAGGGCCAGGGGTGAAGCCCGAGGCTGTCCCCCCCATCCAAGGGCTGCGGATGGGGGGCTGATAGCCTTTGTTGAAAGTGTTGAATATTGTTTTTAGTAGCAGTACTACAAGTCCCAGCAAGCCTCCCCCGCAAGCTGGTACTTGGAGAACCACAAGTACCAGCATGCGGCGGAAAACCGGGCCCGCTGGTACCTGTAGTACTACTACTAAAAAAATACCCCAATAAAGACATAAGACACACACCTTGAAAGTATAACTTTAATACATACATCCACACCACCATATACACATACTTACCTTATGTTCACACGAGGGTCGGTCCTCTTCTCCATGTAGAATCCATGGTGTACCTGTTGAAAAAATTATACTCACAAAATCCAGGGTAGAAGGCTCTTCTGCTTGTAATCCATTTGTAATCCACGTACTTGTCAAAATAAAAAAACGGACACCCGACCTCGAACTGAAAGGGGCCCCATGTTTTCACATGGGACCCCTTTCCCCGAATGCCAGAAACCCCCTCTGACTCATGTCTAAGAGGGTTTCTTCAGCCAATCAGGGAGCGCCACGTTGTGGCACCCTCCTGATCGGCTGTGTGCTCCTGTACTGTCTGACAGGCGGCACACGGCAGTGTTACAATGTAGCGCCTATGCACTCCATTGTAACCAATGGTGGGAACTTTGTGGTCAGCGGTTGACTGAAAGTAACCTCACCGCTGACCACAAAGTTCCCACCATTGGTTACAATGGAGCGCATAGGCGCTACATTGTAACACTGCCGTGTGCCGCCTGTCAGACAGTACAGGAGCACACAGCCGATCAGGAGGGTGCCACAATGTGGCGCTCCCTGATTGGCTGAAGAAACCCTCTTAGACATAAGTCAGAGGGGGTTTCTGGCATTCGGGGAAAGGGGTCCCATGTGAAAACATGGGGCCCCTTTCAGTTCGAGGTCGGGTGTCCGTTTTTTTATTTTGACAAGTACGTGGATTTCAAATGGATTACAAGCAGAAGAGCCTTCTACCCTGGATTTTGTGAGTATAATTTTTTCAACAGGTACACCATGGATTCTACATGGAGAAGAGGACCGACCCTCGTGTGAACATAAGGTAAGTATGTGTATATGGTGGTGTGGATGTATGTATTAAAGTTATACTTTCAAGGTGTGTGTCTTATGTCTTTATTGGGGTATTTTTTTAGTAGTAGTACTACAGGTACCAGCGGGCCCGGTTTTCCGCCGCATGCTGGTACTTGTGGTTCTCCAAGTACCAGCTTGCGGGGGAGGCTTGCTGGGACTTGTAGTACTGCTACTAAAAACAATATTCAACACTTTCAACAAAGGCTATCAGCCCCCCATCCGCAGCCCTTGGATGGGGGGGACAGTCTCGGGCTTCACCCCTGGCCCTTGGGTGGCTGGAAGGGGGGGACCCCTTGATTTAAGGGGTTCCCACTCCTCCAGGGTACCCCGGCCAGGGGTGACTAGATGGGTATTTAATGCCACGGCCGCAGGGCGCTGTATAAAAGTGACCCCCGGCTGTGGCATTATCTGTCCAGCTAGTGGAGCCCTGTGCTGGTTTAAAAAATACGGGGGACCCCTACGCTTTTTGTCCCCCGTATTTTTGGAACCAGGACCAGGCGCAGAGCCCGGTGCTGGTTGCTTAAATATGGGGGAACCCCTGTCAATTTTTTCCCCATATTTTTGCAACCAGGACCGGCTCAAAGAGCCCGAGGCTGGTTTGATTTAGGAGGGGGGACCCCACGCATTTTTTTTTAACAAATTCAAACATTTCCCACCCCTTCCCACTGAAAAACATGCACGGATCTCATGGATCCGTGCATGCCTATCCAATCACGGTAAAAAAAAGCAGGTCTGTTTTTTTTTAGCACTTTTTCACGAATTGTATTTCAGCACGGCAGTGTTTGGCTATTGTCGGCAGTGTTTGTGATTTGCACTTTTTAGTAAATTCCCGATTTCTACCAAATTGCAGGAGTATTTGACCGATGGTGTATTGATTCGTGATTTTTTCCTAGGACTTCCAAAATATTACGAATGCCCTCATCACTGCCGTGATTTTTGCTTAGTAAATTACCGAGATGACACTTTGAAGAAAAAACGGCATCTCGGTCAAAATCGGGAGCTTAGTAAATATACCCCACTGTTTCTATTTTCTGCCAGTGTGTTTGGATTAATGTTTGTCCACCTAAATACCCTTCCTGTGATTTCTTTTGAAATACATTACAAGTTAGCCGGTGTTGTTTGATTGAATGCAACCTCAGACATGGCTGATGTGTTATGTATTTAATGTAAAGGCTACATACTGTAGTTCATTTTGTAATGCTATCCCCTTCTTTAAAACCCCAGATGATTTGGGATATGGGCGTGTAACCTGGCTCATGACAGTCACGTAATGTGGCTCAGCATAAATACAATGCTGCTCACATTGCTACATGCACCTTCGGACTTTTGAAGAGCAGCTTCCACTGTCTGGATAGGTCAGGGGTAATTCTATTCCAAAGAAGGTTGGTGACATCATTACTGCCTGCTGTATGCTACACTACATTGGCCTTGTAGAAGATCGGTCTGATCTTGGAGATATAGGGCCTTATTTAGAGCTGATCACAATCCTTGTGATTGCTCTAAATCCCGTGATTTTGATGTTTGCGCATGCACACTGGTCGTAGTGTATGTGCACAGGCTATCATGATGCGATAGCATCATGATTGACAGA
Organism: Pseudophryne corroboree; assembly: GCF_028390025.1. Taxonomy (NCBI): domain Eukaryota; kingdom Metazoa; phylum Chordata; class Amphibia; order Anura; family Myobatrachidae; genus Pseudophryne; species Pseudophryne corroboree. Next base: position 431,136,757 of record NC_086449.1, on the reverse strand, counting down.
TGACGGGGGTATCTAGGGACAGCAACATGGCATTGGGGGAGAGGTCTGGAAACGTAGGCATGTCATGGCCGTTTTCGGGGCCAGCCAATGACATCACCTGCGTTTCCTGTGTGTGGAAACATTGCAGCAGTGCCCCTGCCTACGCATCCACGCTGCGTAGGCAGGGGTCATCCTCTATTCCATGTGATCATAATTGATTTGTGATCGCATCGCGGGCCGGTGTCACACATGCTGGACAGCCTTGCCCTGTGCTCGGCGGCCCCCAGCATGTGAGTAAATGAATGCAGATTTTGCTGCAAGAGCAAAATCTGCGACCATCTATGAATAACCCCCATAGAGCCATACAGCGAAGACACATCTGAGCCATCACCATCTCAGGATGTTATGAACACACAAGGGGGGAATGAGGTTCAGGAAATTATCATACGCCTGTACTTCAAATGTGAGTTTGTCATATTATAAATGAAACATATAACAGTAGAGGAGATGATGGTGTAGCTGAGAGATGACACGGAGGTGGGCTTTAGTTTGCCGGCTGTCGGGGCTCGGCGCACAGTATACCGGCGCCGGAATCCCGTCACCCGGCATACTCATTGTGTGGGGGAATGTGAATTTCAGCTCATACTGTGTGGCGTAATGTGAATTGCGTCTCATACTGTGTGGAGGAATGTGAATTTTGGCTCAAATTGTGTGGCGGAATGTGATTTTTGGCTCATACTATGTGGCAGAATATGAATTTTGGCTCATACTGTGTGGCATAATGTGAATTTCGGCTCATACTGTGTGGTGGAATGTGAATTTCAGCTCATACTGTGTGGTGGAATGTGAATTTCAGCTCATACTGTGTGGCGGAATGTGAACTTTGGCTCATACTGTATGGCATAATGTGAATTTCGGCTCATACTGGGGGTCATTCCGAGTTGTTCGCTCGCTAGCAGATTTTAGCAGCATTGCACACGCTAGGTCGCCGCCCTTTGGGAGTGTACCTTAGCTTAGCAGAATAGCGAACAAAAGATTCGCAGAATTGCGAATAGAAAATTCTTAGCAGTTTCTGAGTAGCTCCAGACCTACTCACAGATTGCGATCAGCTCAGGCCGTTTCGTTCCTGGTTTGACGTCACAAACACGCCCTGCGTTCGGCCAGCCACTCCCCCGTTTCTCCAGACACTCCCGCATTTTTCCCTGACACGCCTGCGTTTTTCCGCACACTCCCAGAAAATGGGCAGTTTCCGCCCAGAAACACCCACTTCCTGTCAATCACACTCCGATCACTTCAACGATGAAAATTCTTAGTTCGGACGTGAGTAAATCTAGTAAGTTTTGTGCTGAAATACTTAGCGCATGCGCACTGCGTACCATACGCATGCACATTTTTGCCTTAATCGCTCCGTTGCGAAAAACGGCAACGAGCGAACAACTCGGAATGACCCCCACTGTGTGGTATAATGTGAATTTCGCTCATACTTTGTGGCATAATTTGAGTAAGGGGCACTACTGTCAGTAGCTGGTGAGTATGGGGACATGTGTGACAAATGCTGGTGTTCTGCAGAGGTGTGGTCTGATGGTAAAGAAAGAGGCAAATGTGGCTCTGATGGCACATGTGTAAATTTTAAACTTTACTTGTGTTATATTAAAACGCCACTGGGTCAGGGATAGGTTGGGGAAGTGTAAGCAGTGATAGGGTGCAGCGGCAGCCATATGCCATAGCAGACAGTCAGTACAGGCCGATTTTACTGAGAGAATGTAAAATAGTGCTAGACACGCCCAAAAGGTGGTACTAGACACACCCAAAAAGCGGTGCTAGACACAACACTCCGGCAGTGCACCGCCTAATAAAATTTGCTGTGCATGCCTATGTGCATCTCTACATAGTATAAAATAAAGTCTCTGGTAGTCATCTGTTTGTTTGTTTGTTCGTTCGGGCTAATCTCGAGAAACACTTGATAGATTTTTTTATGCGGTTTGCACAGTTGTATAGAGCATTTGTTGAGGAAGGTTTAGGTGTATGAAACATTAATCTATGACAAAAGAGACCTGAGCAGTTATGATTTTAGTGAAGGAAGTTGGGTTACTCCACACCAAATTAACACAAGGTTTCAAACTGACCATTTCAGATTGTATAGAAATTTTGCGTATTAATTGATGCCTTGGGTGTGAAGATAACTTCAAAATCTTAGGCTGATATGTGCACTGGTTTTAACGTTATATGCCTTTAAAGCTGCATATTTTTAACAAAAAAAATGCCATTAACATTTTTATGAATTGCATTTGCAGCTCAACTAAGTGAGCTACAGAGTTGGCAAGGTCTAATGGTAAACCTCTTTTTATGGGCTTCCATATGATATATACCACAGCAGTATGTTTCAATAAAAATGGAAAATAGTAAATTTAAAAAAAATGAATTTACATTTTCTCAAAAAGCTTTTACAATTGTGAAAAAGAAAACCCTCAAAAAATTTTCATACTGTTGTTAATAAATCCCCAATGTTTTATTTTGGAATCATGATGGGATTATCTTCTACAATGGTTTATCTTTGGACTATTTATTAAAATAATGAAAATGAGAACATTCTAGGCCAGTTCATTACTCTATTTATCACCTTAAAATCTCCTTTGATTTATATAATGTACAATAGCTCAGGGCCTGAATGAATCATGTTTGAAATTAAACCAAAAAAGCAAGAAACTGGGCAAAACCATGTTGCCCTACAGATGGGACAGTTGTAACGTGCAGCAGTAATGGACCTAGAGAATGGTGGGCAGAGGTACAACAATATGCATTGGTTCCCCTCCCATATTAAAAATAGGGACAGCACGCCACCCAAAAAATTGTGTTTTGTCTTATTGATAAGGGTCGTCGCCACACAACAGTACTCCCAAATCAAATTACACCACACAGTAGAGCTCCTTATACACTTGTCATTGCTCAGTAGTGCTTCTTATACACATTATGCCACACAGTGGCACTCCTTATATACATAACACCACAGAGTAGTGCTCCTTATACACGTTATGCCACACAGTAATGCTCCTTAAACACATTACGCAACACAGTAGTACTCCTTATATACCAGTGACGTGCGGTGGGCTGAGGCAGGTGAGACAGAGCCTTTCCTGTCATACTAACGTTTGTGCCAGCATTTTGACTATATAAAGTATATGAAACATACAAAGAATATGTTAAAAATATCTTCTTTGTATTATTCTAATCATTTTTATAGTTCAAATTTCTGGAGTAAAAAGTCTATCGCTGCCTTGCCTGCTTATCTTTTATTTCTGATCACAACTCATCATATTTCCAGTAGTTTATACTGCTGAAATACACACACAATTGACCTGGCGCTTAATTAGATTAATTCCTGTTGCAGCTAGTAACTCAAGGGTTACTCAGCCCTTGCAAAGTATAATAACACAGAAAAAGGAAGAAAATTTTACAACGCACAGGAATTAAATCAATATTAGTTTATTTCAAAACAATATATGATTGAAGAACAACCACCTATCCACAATAAAAGATCCAATGAATTTAAAAGCAATTTGCTCTCTATAGAATAGAAACAAAACAAATTATTAGTCTGGCCACAAATGTAGCACAATTAGTAACAGCTTGCTCCTTTATAACCCGGTTACACAAGTGGAAACATTGTATCCCATTGGTGTCCGTTTGTTTCAAACTGGTTTATAGTCTTTAAGCGTAGCGGTTGATTTACCGATGGACACAATACCGACGGTCATAATCCTGACAGGCATTGACCGACGGTCAAAATACCGTCATTCATTATACCGACATGTTCAAAATGCCGACATAGTCAGAATACCGACATTTGGAATGCCGACATTTCAAAATGTTTAATTCTATTTAAACACCGCGGCTTCTGTGGCTGCGCATGCACTTTGTCAGCGTTCCAGCACTCGAAGAGGGTATGGAGTGCTTGCACCTGCGCGCTAGGTCCTCATTAGACGTCTCTGGATATACTAATCGAGAGTATTGAAAACAGCTGTATATAAGCCAATCAGACGCTGTGCTATTGCCTTGCATATACATTAACCATTACTACATACTACATCTTATCATTTAACGGCATAAAGACAATTATTTGTAAGACATGTCATCACTCAAATGCGATCTCCTCTCATTCCCAGTATATAACTCCACAGAAATAATACTTTTATTTCTCCACAATTAAATTTTATGTAATTCTTCTTTATTGTAAAACTCTTTTGAAATTAGCACAAAATGGAAATATTCTTGTTCCATCACATAAACTGATGTTATAATGCAAAGGATAGCAAACTACAAACCATTTGCACAATTGAATCTTTTTTTCAAGTGAAGTCAGAAAATTATGGCCCTCATTCCGAGTTGATCGGTCGCAAGGCGAATTTAGCAGAGTTACACACGCTAAGCCGCCGCCTACTGGGAGTGAATCTTAGCTTCTTAAAATTGCGACCGATGTATTCGCAATATTGCGATTACTAACTACTTAGCAGTTTCAGAGTAGCTCCAGACTTACTCTGCCTGTGCGATCATTTCAGTGCTTGTCGTTCCTGGTTGACGTCACAAACACACCCAGCGTTCGCCCAGGCACTCCCACCGTTTCTCCGGCCACTCCTGCGTTTTTTCCGGAAACGGTAGCGTTTTCAGCCACACGCCCCTGAAACGCCGTGTTTCCGCCCAGTAACACCCATTTCCTGTCAATCACATTACGATCGCCGGAGCGAAGAAAAAGCCGTGAGTAAAAATACTTTCTTCATAGTAAAGTTACTTGGCGCAGTCGCAGTGCGAACATTGCGCATGCGCACTAAGCGGATTTTCACTGCGATGCGATGAAAAATACCGAGCGAACAACTCGGAATGAGGGCCTATATGTCCAAATAGAAATATTCAACTTTTTATCGCCCCCTATGTTTTGTAACATCAGCTGAAAGAGGTGATCAATATGTACACATAGCAATATCCAATTTTTATCGCCCCATATATTTTATGACATCGGGTAATTCAAACATACATACACAATGTGGAATGGTATGACATAATGCAAAAAAAGCAATACACTGTACCAAACCATAAAGTTCATATTCCAGCTCAAATAACCTTTCTTTCAATGTACTCAATGATTTAATTGGCCTATCAGCCTATAAGTAGGGTGATATATACACTCAAATAATGATATTCAATTTTTAGTTACCCCATTTGTTTTATAACACCGGCTGATTAAACTACAACCTACTAGAAAGTATACACAATACAAAATAGTATGATATAATGCCATGCAATGCACCACACCATACCATAGGGTTCTTATTACAGCTCAGTGGCTATTCTTTCAATCAACCCAACACTTTATTCAGCCTTTGCATTCAATCGATATACCATGCTTCTTTAAATAGATTACCCCAAAAAATGTGGGCAGTAACACTCCAGAAGGAACACTGCTAGTGATAAACCCACAATCAATTGGGATCTAGTCAGGCAACTATATAGACGTCTCATGTATTGGCCACATCCCACAGAAATTTTAGATGTTATTTAATTCAATAACATCATTCATCCCGTTAGGGAATAGAAAACCAAGTTTATATATCCAAAAGGCCTCCCGTCTACATAGTTTTCCAAATCGGTCGCCTCCCCTACTTGTGTCATTAACTTGTTCAATGGCCATAATAGACACACTACACACTTTTCATGTCCCGGTTTTGGCATGATGTAATGTGATTAGAAAGTGGATGGGATCTTATTCCACCTAAGATGTTTCTCCTATGTTTCACAAATCTCACATGAAGTGTGCGTGTGGTGTGACCTATATACTGTTTCCCACATTTACAGCTTAACATATAAATCACAAAAGAGCATTGGCAATTTAAAAAAATCTTTGATCTGAAATTTCTCTCCTGATATGAACGAAATGAACTCTATTACTTTTCTCGTGAGAGGCAACACATAAGACTCCTGGTATCACCACATCTATGATATCCCAATGGTTTCTGCGGCAACCAGTTTAGACCATTGTTTTTTGACAGTTCTTTCGTCCTCTTAAAATGGCTCTGAACAAGTTTTGACTTTCGATTTTCCGATTTTCTAAAAATAACCTTTCCATGTGAACAAAAAAATTGTATTGAGTGTGCATGGCGCTGTATGCTGAATTAAACAGTCTTTCCTTAGGAAAAAACTTTCTCTGGCAAAAGTAGTCGTCTTCTAACACACTGTAACCAATGGAAACGAACTTACATTCGGGTTCTCACCCGCAGACTCTGAAAGGTATCTTTAGGGCTGGACCCAAACACTGGGTAGCATAGACACGTATATGATGGTAGATACACTTGAGAAAAAGCATTTAAATGAGCTTTCGATCCCGCGTTCATATAGCACTTTCTTTAAACAGATCGTCTTTCCACATCAGATTAGGTAATCCACATGAAAGTTTTTAATAATTAAAGAGTATTCACAGGGTCTCGGAAAACACAGAGGAACAGTACTCAGGAGCGGTGAGGTGCATTATAGGAGGTCCGGCTGCAGACACGGACTTCTGGTGGAAACAGCAAACCCCGGATGGTATAAGCTCCTTCTCCTCCTGTTGTCCGATCTGCTGTGTGCGGCAGCAACTGTAACGCGTTTCAAAGCGGAGCCTCTTCGTCAGACAGTGTCGCATGCAGTGCACATCCAGATATTTAAAGATCACCACCTCTGGTCACATGATAGCTGCTGCCAGTCATCAGACATTCTGTTTCATTCACATCTGATTTACTACATACAGGTTAATAGCTACACCAGTATCAGTTGTCTCTAAATCAACACATCTGAATACATTGTAACAATTTATCTTTAAACAGACCTCCTATAATGCAACTCACCGCTCCTGAGTACTGTTCCTCTGTGTTTCCGAGACCCTGTGGACACTTTTTAATTATTAAAAACTTTTATGTGGATTACCTAGTCTAATGTGGAAAGGCGATCTGTTAAAAGAAACTGCTATATGAACGCGGGATCGAAAGCTCAGGTAAGTGCTTTTTCTCAAGTGTATCTACCATCGTATACATGTCTATGCTACCCAGTGTTTGGGTCCAGCCCTAAAGATACCTTTCAGAGTCTGCGGGTGAGAACCCGAATGTAAGTTTGTTCCATTGGTTACTGTGTGTTAGAAGACGACTACTTTTGCCAGAGAAAGTTTTTTCCTAAGGAAAGACTGTATAATTCAGCATACAGCGCCATGCACACTCAATACAATTTTTTCGTTCTAGTCTAGGAAGCTGATTAGGGTGCTTCCTGGGTGTAAAGGGCTGTAGTATTGTGGTAGCGCAGGTGTAACAATTTGTTTCTGATACATAACCTTTCCATGTGGTTCGACTTCCCTTTTCAGAAGTTCATCTTGTAACAACATGGATGTGTTATTTTTAATGATTGTTTTGATTTCTTTGGCATAGCCATTGAACTGTGTCACAAAACTAGTTGACATACCATCTTTATCTTGATAATTATTTCCTTGGCTCTTCTCTCCTATTCGTAATAGAGATTGACGTTCTATGTTGTTAACTTCTGCATAGGCTTTTTTAATAACTGCCTCTGGATATCTCTGCTCTGAGAAAGATCTCAATAACCCACTTGTTTGTTTCTGATATGTACAGTAGCTTCCAGGAAACAGTTGCATTTCAAACGTACTAATTGACCCCTGGGTATATTATTTATCCAGGTATTCAAGTGTGAACTTTTACGTATATGCAAGGTAATAGCACAGTGTCTGATAGGCATATATACAGCTGTTTTCAATACTCCCAATTAGTATATCCGGAGACATCTAATGAGGACCTAGCGCACAGTCGCATGCACTCCATACCCACATCGAGTCCTGGAACACTGACAAAGCGCATGCACAGCCACACAAGTCGCGGTGTTTAAATAGAAGACGCCAGGATATACCAAATTACTTCTGATGAAGCCGCTGACACCATAAGGAGGTGGGGAAACGCATTAAGCTTTGATTGTACCGGACCTTCACCACCCGAACGGACCAACCACACAGCATCCATTCTGCAGCATTAAACACTGGAACATCTTACCAGTCATCCCCCGGGAGATGGCTGCAATAAAAGGATAAGCACCAGCAGCCGGGGAGGATTACATACAGCGGAGGAGTGCAGAGAGTGGTGAGAACACTGCTATATATAAATCTGTCTTGCCAGAATTTAATCCATTATAGTGAACTGCAATTCCAGATTTACAATAGATGCTGTTTACTAAGTCGAATAAAAATAACAAAAAAGTGAACATATGGATCAGTAAAAATTGTATATGGACACTAGAAAGTTTGCTATCTGGATTACAGCACTGAATTGGTCAATTGCAAATACAGTTTAAACACTATAAACCAGTGTTCAGCTAACCTGACTGAAACAAACTGACACCAATGGGTTACAATGTTTCCACTTGTGTAACCGGGTTATAAAGGAGCAAGCTGTTACTAATTGTGCTACACTTGTGGCCAGACTAAAAATTTGTTTTGGTTCTTTTCTATAGAGAGCAAATTGCTTTTAAATTCATTGGATCTTTTATTGTGGATATGTAAACCGGCCATTTGTAACATTTTCTTCCTTTTTCTGTGTTGATACTGCTGCACCTTTGGTGACACCCGGTGCACATTCTTGATATCCCGGCACGCTTGCGGCAAAAGGGGGCATGTCTGCAAATAAAGGGGGCATGGCCTCACAGGATCGTCACTCCGGGGGCGTGCCCAGCATCTCAGGAACACTGATGGCGGAGCACCGATGACAATAGGTAGCTAAACACCACTGGAAGCCCAATGCTGGAAGCTGGTGTTTTTGGAGCACTGCCAATAGCAGAAGGCAATGAGGATACTATGGAGTCAGGCAGGCACCGCAGGGTGGTGATTGGTGCAGGTCTCTGCAGAACTGGAGACTCAGAAGCTGGAATACCTGGAACACAGTTAGTAATCACAGAGAGCAGAGACAGGATACACTGGTAATGACAACCAAAGCACTGACAACTTCCTGGTCTAGGATCAGTCCCTTTATACCCTCAGCAGTACAGGGATTGGATCAGCAATCAGGCAGAGCTCAGCGGAACTGTAGATTGGTGGAAATAGCATCATGTGATCAGAACCAAAATGGCTGCGCCCATACTGGTTCTTGGAGGGAAACCTGGTTTTTAATTCCATGTGGAGCTTACACAGTAATGGCGGCAGAGGCCGCAGGACACAGTGAATGTCAAACTGCACAGCAACCTCCCAGAGCCGGCGGCAGAAGCTACAGCGGGTGAGAGGCGCCGCACAGACCTGTAGTGCTTTACTGTAGTAATCGCGGCAAAGGCCGCAGCTGACAGGAAATGCCACACAGATCCGTCCACGTGCTGAGGGCGCAGCAATGGCGGCGGAGGCCGCAACTGACAGGAGACGCTATACAGAGCCGTCCAAGTGCTGAGAATGCAGTAATGGCGGCAGAGGCCGCGATGAGCTAGAAACACCATTCCATTTAAGAGTTCCTTGTGACAGCACCTGCAGACTGGCAGAGAGGAGATATGAAGTAAGGACATTTAACAACATGCTGAGCCAGCCTCAGAAGACACCTGAAAGGTTAAAAATTATGTCCAGTAGTCCGGATCGTGACATCTTTGTTTTAAGTTGAAACATCTGTACCAAAATACACATACGGTAATTCAATAGAAAAAAACAGTCATCCTTAATTGCTGATTCCTTCTCAAACTAACATACATTTTAATTTATTTAATTTATTAAAACACATTTGCAAATGTAAGTTCCTCTGGTATGTTTGAAAAACACAACAGAGTGTTGCACAAGGCACAACAGTTACAGAAAAACAACACTTTTTTTAAATATAATTTTTATCATATACTCACCAGCTGCAGTCTGGATGGATGGTCCGTGTCTCATTATGTGTCCCTGGGAGGATTTGAGGTGGGATGACTTGCTTCAACTTCTCCTCAAGCAAAGTGTACAGGACACTTACTGCTGGCCCACCCCGTCTTCCTGCTTTCTCACAGCTCCTCTGCCAGTCTTCCTTTAAGCACCCTCTTAACATCAGACAGGCCCGGGTAAGGGTTTAATGGGACACTTTTGATGGGCCCCGTGATTCCAAGGGGTCCCAGACCCTCAGAAAACTCAGGAGTCCAGTCGGGGCCCTGAATGCTGCTGATTCAGGCAGAGACAGCCAGCATAATCAAACATCTTTGATCCTGGCAAAGCAGTAGGAAAAGCAGTACTTTGCCAGATCAAAGATCTTAGATTGATCATGCTGGCTGCCTCAGTCTGGATCTATCGAGTGCTGAGCTGCTAAATGCCCAGACTCGGCTTCAATGACTTCCTGCTGCAGCATCCTCTACCCTCAGGGCAGACCCCAGTAGTTAGTGTAAGATAAGTATTAGAATATAAGGACATGCACTTAAACTGGAGAGAGGTAGGTTCAGGGGAAATTTGAGGAAAAATTACTTCACAGAAAGAGTAGTGGGCAAGTGGAATAGCCTCCTATCAGAGGTGGTAGAGGCTAAGACAATAGAGCAATTTAAGCATGCATGGGATAGATATAAGGATATCCTTACAAAGAAATAAGGATTAAATAAGGTGTGAGGTAAAAATATGGTAAAAAAGGGGCAGACTAGATGGGCCAAGTATCTGCCATCACATTCTATGTTTCTATATTAGAAGCCAGCGAGTAGGCTGCAGTTTGTAGTGCCAGGGACTGTGGACGTTGGCTGTGGCAGGAGAGCATGGCGGATGGTGGCTGCAGGTTGTTGCAGGTTGACCATCAAGCACGGGGAGTGCTAAGATATTTAATTTTATGTTTGGGCTTATTTTTGTATCCACCTGTGATTCCAGGCGTAAGCCTGAGTATGCTATAATCAGTGTCTGATGCCAGTAAAGACAATGTGTTTTACCAGAAAACCTGTCTACAATATACTTGTACAGTTCCAATATTATGGAGGGGCACTCTCCTAGATACAGAATAGTCAGAAACACATATCAATCTTGCGAACTCATTGCTTTAATCGGTCAACGTTTCGATTCAGCATAGTGAATCTTTTTCAAGACAATCTAGTACCATATCAGTAACTCCTCACAGCCTGAGGCAAACATCAAAAGATATCCACATACATATACCAGTCAAAAGGGCACTAGTCCAAAGGTCGTATGTACCATAATGCATACAGCCAGGCTAATAGATCGTGAAAAGCAGACAAGCTGCCATGTTCATGAAGCAGGAGCCAAATCTCTCTCTCTCTCTCTCTCTCTCTCTCTCTCTATATATATATATACACAGTTTATATAGTCCTCTGACCGGCATTCCACTTTACAACATATATGTACCTGCGTGCCTTCTCACACTCCAACGGAACCTCACTAGATGCACAGAAAAACGAGCAGCACTCCCCGGGTTTGAACAAAGATGCAGCCACACAAACCTTTAAGTCATCACTGATGATGACTTAAAGGCTTGTGTGGCTCCATCTTTGTTTAAACCTGGGGCGTGCCGCTCATTTTTCTGTGCATCTCTCTCTCTCTCTCTCTCTCTATATATATATGCATATATAGGCGATCCGGGGGGGGGGGGGGGGCACTCGGGCCCGTGCCCCCCCTGTCGTTTCTGACTTCTTTTTTTTTCAAAGGGAGAACAGCAGCAGCACTACTGCTATTTCCGGCAGTCAGATTTGATAAAAGCCGCCAGGCACTAGGACCCGCCACGGCTCTAACAGCAAGTCCGTGTGGTAACCAATGGGGAGGCTGAAGCTGCAGCTCCAGCCTCCCCCTGCTCACACTGCAACCTACCTCCCCCACTGCCAACCAGCCAGCCAGAGTCCAGCCCAGGCGCAGGGTTCAAATGCCAGCATCGAGTAAGACTGTTACTCATGATGGTGCAGAAGGCTTCATTAACCCTCACTGCACCGCACAGTATCCCAGCGTTTCCTCCTCCACTTACTTTACCACCATGCTAGGTTCAGTCAAACTCATCCTCAGCTTTGAGAAGGCTGCCCCTGTGATTGTGACTGGGCTGTCCTGCAGATGTCTTATGCTGGTTGTTAGAGATCCAGCTGGCTGATTCTGCTAATCAAAGATGGGCAGTTCCTATCCTGCAGTCTGAGTCTCAGTGCAGTGCCCAAAATAAGGTATGCTGCACCTGCCACCACCAACTAAAAACTTTAATAATTATATTGTGCTGCGGTGCGTTCCAGGCTCCCATAACTAATGGAACAGGTGACCAACATTTCAAGGCCCAATCAGCCTTTTCCTCAGGGTGAAACATTGGCAATAAACCAGGATGTGCTCCTACAGCCATGGTGTATTCTGTGAGGCCACGCCCCTGTGATACCACACCCAATATCTCGGAGCACGCGTGCCTTAGGTGCATGTAAATATAACTATTACCGTTCCCCTATCATGGTGCCCCCCCCTTTCATTTTCTTCTGGATCCGCCCCTGTGTGTATATATACTTCTATTCCAGCCGTCGATCCAATACAACAGCAGTTCATTAACAAGAGGCATAAATCTACTTTTGACCCGGGCTCCACCAACCCTTCCATCAACACCTTTAGTAGGCTGCTTGACGAGTCAGTAAGAAAATTCCATCAGGCGAACCCTAAGATCAACCATAACTTGTCGCGAGCTGAGAGATCAGCCCTCAAGGACCTCAGCAGGTACGAGGACATCGTCATCCACCCCGCAGACAAAGGGGGAGGGATAGTAGTCCTCGACCTTGCCTTTTACAAACAGGAAATATACAACCAACTAGCCGATGTGTCCACATACGAGCTTCTACAGTCGGATCCAACCGTTAGATTCAAGGTGGAAATAGACACGATCCTCAATGAGGCCTACAACAACGGGCTCATCTCCTCAAAATTGTGTGCGGCACTCAAACAGGAACACCCGGTGGTGCCGGTATTCTTCACAGTCCCCAAAATCCACAAGAACCAGGAGTCGCCCCTGGGCCGCCCCATAATTTCGGCCAGAAATTCCATCTTTCAGCCCATCTCAGTATTCCTAGATGGGATTTTACAGCCTTTGGTGACCAAACACAGCAGGTTCATTAAAGACACGTCCAGTTTTCTTAGAAAACTGGGGACTATACCTGGGGTCCCCGAGGGCTCCCTACTGTGTGTAATCGATGTGTGCAGTTTGTACACGAGCATTCCCCACAGGGAGGGCCTTCAGGTTGTCCGGGAGTTTCTGATTAAAGAAAAAATGGAGTCCCTAGACCTCGACTTATTCATGACTCTGCTAGAGTTAACATCGAAAAGAAACTACTTCCTATTCAATGGGCGGTTTTACCGCCAGACGTCCGGGTGCGTTATGGGGAGCAACGTCTCCCCCTCAGTAGCGAACATCTTCATGTTCAAGGAAGAAGACCAGGTCTTTTTTAAGTAACCCATCGGTCGCGGCATGTATCCTGCTGTACACAAGATTTATAGACGACCTCTTCCTTATTTGGACGGGAACCGAGGATGCTCTTAGGCATATTCTTGATGACAACAATTCCAGCGGGTCACCCATAAAATACACCTTCTTATTCAGTGACACAACGGTGAACTATCTGGATGTGAAAGTGACCGTGAAGGAGGGCCGCATTTCCACGGGACTCTATACCAAGCCCACAGATAAGAACACGTTCTTAAGGGCCAATAGCCACTACCCCAGGTCCCTGATAAAGGGCCTCCCTCGGTCCCAGATGATCAGAGCATGTAGGATCATCAGCGACCGCTCCTCTGTAGAACCAACTTTAAACTCTATGGTCCAGAAGTTCACGGCCAGAGGGTATGACCCCAAAACTTTGGGGCAGCAGAAAGACGAGGTGCTGGGAATGACAAGAAGGGACCTGCTGACCATCAGAGACAAGGTCCACAAATCTGTTATACCATTTGTAAGCAAGCACAACACGGCGAGCACGGTACTACCGAGGGCAACGAGAGCGCTGTGGCCGATTATCTCCACGGACAAACAGCTTTACAGTTTAGCGGACAAACGCCCATTAATGTGCTTCACAAGAGGGAGAAGTATCAAGGACCTAGTGGTCCGCACGGACATTTCTGAATTCTGCCCCACGACAATAGAAAAGCCTTTAATTTCAAAGAGACCTCCCGTGTGCTACAAGTGCCCTAAGTGCACAACGTGCTCACACATGCTTACAGGCTCGGTCTTCCGACACCCACGTCAACCACGAACTTATCAGATCAGGCATTCCCTGTCATGCACTTCGACTCATATTGTGTACATTATTAATTGCCCATGCAACCTTTACTACGTGGGGAAGACAGTAAGGACGCTGAGAGAGAGAATGGCCCTCCACAGGTCGGCCATTAAACAGGCCACCAGCGGGAAGGGCTCGGACCAACCAGTATCAAAGCACTTCGTTGAAAAGGGACACAAGTTGAACGACCTTAGGCAGATGGCCATTGACCATGTTCCAATGAACAAAAGAGGAGGGGACAGGAATGGCTTACTCCTGATGCTCGAGGCCAAGTGGATTTTCCAGTTGGGAACTATTAGCCCCAATGGCCTCAACGAAATTATGCCCTGGAACGCATTCCTATAAAGGACTTGCAGACTATAAGAGCAACCAGCACTTTTATCACTGCAGATCTCCTACCCGTCACAATATTAATGACCCAGCATTGCTAACAGCATTGATAGGCTTTATCACCATCACACCGGCAGATTCCAGATCAGGGTCTATTAGTTCTATTAGTAACATGTCACTTAATCTCTACACATCCTCTGACACTTCACTTCCTCCGTTGACACATTCACCAGTCAGGCTTCTGGTCTGTCCTCAGCATCGCATTCCATCAAGTGACCACACGGTCACTTCCATTTCCTTACACCCCCCCAAGGTCCCCTGGCCGTTCACTTTTTCTCCTCCCCTTTCTTCCCCTTCCTTCCCCCCCCTCTCTTCCCTTCCCTCCACACTCCACCAGCCCCATGTCCCTTCACCCCATGACACGCTTCACATTCACACTCATAGCCAGACACGGCTAATCCACACAACCATGTTCCCCATCACACAGCACACGTCCAAGTCCAGGACACACATTCACATTCATAGTTTGGTATTGAACGTGCCTCCCTTGATCGTGTTGATTATGATGCCCTTCAGCCTCTATTGTAATTGCCCCTGAAATGATTATGTGCTATTTGATCACAGCTTCCACTTGGTGATTTGGGTTCTGTAACTTTATGTCACTTTTTGTTTAGCTTCCAGCTCACGCTGACGCGTGTTCTGGCTTCCCGGTTACCATGGCTACACGGCGCCGCGTCATCAAGCCGCGTCAGCTGTGCGCCAGTTCCGGGTCCCGGGAACGCGTCCACGGGCGGCTCCACTTTCACGGCGGGCTTCTCCTAGGTATATAGGTAAGTAGTGTTTAAGTTGTTTCATTTCTGTTCACCTTGACAAAGGGGCGTGCGAGCCCCGAAACATTGGTTTGATATGCTAATGTGAATACACGGTTCATGCTGTTAAGACTCCGAGTGCTGCAGAATTTATTCTCGCTGGTAATATATATATACATACCTACCCCTTGAAGAAGTCTCATCAGACGAAACGCGTTGGGTGACCTGTACCTACCTCACTCCAAAGATAAGGAAAATTTGATTTTAAATACTTTTACTGTAGCTCTTAATTCATTTAGTGCTTTTAGTCCAGCTGTGTATTTATTGTTGTCCCATTTTTAATGTATGTTTTTATGCATCTTTGTGTTTAACATTAAATTAGATTTTATTACCATGGGCGCCTGAAACTATTTATTGATACAGTGGTCGCTATATATCCCCCTCCCCCCGTATCTCACATAATTTACTTCAGGGATTTACCACCCCTGGTTTATTGAGGGATTAAGTTGACGCCCCATTACTAGCACTGGGGAGTTTCATTTAGGGTTGCCTGTTTTATAACATATCTGTTTTACAGATGTAGCCACCTTTATCTTGACTGTTTCTCCGCCGAGACGGGCGTTTAGTCACGCTAATGCGATAGCTGAGTTTCATCACAGGCAGGCGCGTTGAGGCGATCTAGATACTCATCATGCATTACACATCTCCACCACTGTGTCGCTAATGCTCCACTAATCCAGTACTTTCGATCGTACAGTATAGCGGCGGATTGATCTACAGCTCTGGCAATACTGTAGGCGTAACGGGAGGCGGTGGAAAAAGTATGGAGTACTGTACAGTATGTGTATGGAGACGCAACTACAGTAATTGTGTAAAAGGAAGAATGTACAGTACAATGTATAAACACCGTGCTTTTAAAATATACTGTATGAGCGTCTGAGTTCGCTAATGCATAATGGGAATGGAGGACTAGCCGGAGGCGGAGGAAAACACCGTGCTTTACAAATGCGAGCGTCCGAGTCCTCTAAGGCATAAACCAACAGCAATGGGGCGGGGGCCGGCCGCTGTTTGCAGTACTTTCACACATGAAATTGGAAATCTCTCATGAGGCGTCGTGGGCTAGGGGTGAAGGCTCCCACCTCCCTCGCTGGGGGTCCAGGGTTCGAGACCTGATGTGCTTTCTTTCTTTCTTTTTTTTTTTTTTCTGTAATAATGCACTGTATTATTTTATTTACACTGTAAGACAGTCAATGGAAGGATGCACACAGATTTCACATAAATCAAAGTACATCTGCAGGAGCGATTCTTTACGCTAAATGCACCTAAACAGCGGGAATGAAATGAGTGTATTCTGACGCTACCAACTGAGCAAAACAGTACTGTAGATCTTCAGCGTTTGTGTATTGCACAGGACCTGAATTTCCTCCCTGTGCAGGCCCCCAGGGGGGAAGGGCGATGGGGGTAGGGGGGAGACGATGGAAAATACTGTGCCTTTGAAATGCAATTACATGAGCGTCCGAGTACACTACGGCATACTGTAAACCAACACCAATGGGAAGGAAGTGCCAACCTTATTTTTAATGTGTTCCCGTGACATTCACTTTAAAAAAAAAAAATTTCTCTCCAATACAGTACATCCAATGGAAGGATGCACACAGGTTTCACATACTGTACAGTAAATCAAAGTACATCTGCAGGAGCGATTCTTTACGCTAAATGCAACCTACAGTACAGTACTGTAAGTGAGCAAAACAGTACTACAGTGGGCGTTTGTGTATTGCACATGACCAGCATTTGCATTCCCTCCCTGTCTACTGCATGATCTGTGCAGGCTCCCATGGGGGAAGGGCAGCAGGCTAGCCGGAGGCGGAGGAAAACACCGTGCTTTACAAATGCGAGCGTCCGAGTCCTCTAAGGCATAAACCAACAGCAATGGGGCGGGGGCCGGCCGCTGTTTGCAGTACTTTCACACATGAAATTGGAAATCTCTCATGAGGCGTCGTGGGCTAGGGGTGAAGGCTCCCACCTCCCTCGCTGGGGGTCCAGGGTTCGAGACCTGATGTGCTTTCTTTCTTTCTTTCTTTTTTTTTTTTCTGTAATAATGCACTGTATTATTTTATTTACACTGTAAGACAGTCAATGGAAGGATGCACACAGATTTCACATAAATCAAAGTACATCTGCAGGAGCGATTCTTTACGCTAAATGCACCTAAACAGCGGGAATGAAATGAGTGTATTCTGACGCTACCAACTGAGCAAAACAGTACTGTAGATCTTCAGCGTTTGTGTATTGCACAGGACCTGAATTTCCTCCCTGTGCAGGCCCCCAGGGGGGAAGGGCGATGGGGGTAGGGGGGAGACGATGGAAAATACTGTGCCTTTGAAATGCAATTACATGAGCGTCCGAGTACACTACGGCATACTGTAAACCAACACCAATGGGAAGGAAGTGCCAACCTTATTTTTAATGTGTTCCCGTGACATTCACTTTAAAAAAAAAAAATTTCTCTCCAATACAGTACATCCAATGGAAGGATGCACACAGGTTTCACATACTGTACAGTAAATCAAAGTACATCTGCAGGAGCGATTCTTTACGCTAAATGCAACCTACAGTACAGTACTGTAAGTGAGCAAAACAGTACTACAGTGGGCGTTTGTGTATTGCACATGACCAGCATTTGCATTCCCTCCCTGTCTACTGCATGATCTGTGCAGGCTCCCATGGGGGAAGGGCAGCAGGCTAGCCGGAGGCGGAGGAAAACACCGTGCTTTACAAATGCGAGCGTCCGAGTCCTCTAAGGCATAAACCAACAGCAATGGGGCGGGGGCCGGCCGCTGTTTGCAGTACTTTCACACATGAAATTGGAAATCTCTCATGAGGCGTCGTGGGCTAGGGGTGAAGGCTCCCACCTCCCTCGCTGGGGGTCCAGGGTTCGAGACCTGATGTGCTTTCTTTCTTTCTTTTTTTTTATTTTTTTTTTCTGTAATAATGCACTGTATTATTTTATTTACACTGTAAGACAGTCAATGGAAGGATGCACACAGATTTCACATAAATCAAAGTACATCTGCAGGAGCGATTCTTTACGCTAAATGCACCTAAACAGCGGGAATGAAATGAGTGTATTCTGACGCTACCAACTGAGCAAAACAGTACTGTAGATCTTCAGCGTTTGTGTATTGCACAGGACCTGAATTTCCTCCCTGTGCAGGCCCCCAGGGGGGAAGGGCGATGGGGGTAGGGGGGAGACGATGGAAAATACTGTGCCTTTGAAATGCAATTACATGAGCGTCCGAGTACACTACGGCATACTGTAAACCAACACCAATGGGAAGGAAGTGCCAACCTTATTTTTAATGTGTTCCCGTGACATTCACTTTAAAAAAAAAAAAATTCTCTCCAATACAGTACATCCAATGGAAGGATGCACACAGGTTTCACATACTGTACAGTAAATCAAAGTACATCTGCAGGAGCGATTCTTTACGCTAAATGCAACCTACAGTACAGTACTGTAAGTGAGCAAAACAGTACTACAGTGGGCGTTTGTGTATTGCACATGACCAGCATTTGCATTCCCTCCCTGTCTACTGCATGATCTGTGCAGGCTCCCATGGGGGAAGGGCAGCAGGCTAGCCGGAGGCGGAGGAAAACACCGTGCTTTACAAATGCGAGCGTCCGAGTCCTCTAAGGCATAAACCAACAGCAATGGGGCGGGGGCCGGCCGCTGTTTGCAGTACTTTCACACATGAAATTGGAAATCTCTCATGAGGCGTCGTGGGCTAGGGGTGAATGCTCCCACCTCCCTCGCTGGGGGTCCAGGGTTCGAGACCTGATGTGCTTTCTTTCTTTCTTTTTTTTTTTTTTTTTCTGTAATAATGCACTGTATTATTTTATTTACACTGTAAGACAGTCAATGGAAGGATGCACACAGATTTCACATAAATCAAAGTACATCTGCAGGAGCGATTCTTTACGCTAAATGCACCTAAACAGCGGGAATGAAATGAGTGTATTCTGACGCTACCAACTGAGCAAAACAGTACTGTAGATCTTCAGCGTTTGTGTATTGCACAGGACCTGAATTTCCTCCCTGTGCAGGCCCCCAGGGGGGAAGGGCGATGGGGGTAGGGGGGAGACGATGGAAAATACTGTGCCTTTGAAATACACTCTGAATCCACACTCTGCATTCTGAATGTCTTGTAACACACATCCATTTGCGACAGTGTACACTACTGGTTTTACAGTACTGTGTTTTGTCTGCGGGACTTCGACGCTCACATACAGTATTCATAAAGTATTGTAGATGGATCATATACTGTATGCTGTACTACTGTATTTGCGTCGGTGTCGTACTGTATATACAGTACTGTATTAAATAATGCAGCGTAATGAGTACAGTATTTACTGTATGCAGCGTAATGAGACGCCTTAGTAAAGTAGTCCTTATTATGTATGTCAGTATTGTATTTTACGGGAGACCACACGCATGCGCAGTGGTGATTGTAAAAAGCGACATCTGGTGGCTGATCGCAGGTATTACACGTAAAGGTAACGCCAAACGTCAAATGTCTGTCTCCGTGCGATTAGATAGCCTCTCTGTGGCTAGGCGCGCCTCGCTACGCCACAGTACGCTGCGTATGGTCGAACGGGACAAACGCCGCGGCCACTCAAGATAAAGGTGGCTACATCTGTATATCACATGTGGCGCAGTATTAATCTGTTTTTACATATATATATATATATATATATATAGATAGCGGTGTGGGGATCGGCACTCACGAATAAGGGTGCTGGAATACTTGCTGCGGTGCCCTCTGTAATCCTCTGTGGGATCCAATATGATATGCAGCAAAAGCAGCGGCACTCAGCAGACAAATGTAGATGAAGAAAATAGCGTTTATTTACATCCTACGGCGTTTCGGGGAACAAGCCCCGTCTTCAGGGACAGACGATATAAATATACAGACATGCACACAACATATATATACCTGTGAGAACAATTAGTCCTAAGACGGGATTCAACTCACCTGTCAGACGCCATCACCGCTGCCGCATGCAGCCGGGAGCCAGCGTGTCACGAGTCCCCGGGCATTGACGTCAGTGTGCTGCGCCGGACAGGGAGCCAATCACGTCCGTTACCATGCGGTTACTAAGCAACTGCAGGAAACATAAACAACAAAACTTGTGAAAATGATACATTGCATATTAACATAACGAAATCAATTACTACCAATTGTGTCGGCTAGAAAATCCCTGTATCACCCTATTTCCATCTTTTTGGATGCCTTTCTCAACCCATGTGTCCAGGCAGTCCCTTCCTATTTAAGGGACACTACAGCCTTATTGAAGCATTTACATGGGCTGGATACCTGTTCTGATCAACTGCAGTTGTGCAGTGCAGATGTAACTAGCCTCTACACCTGCATCCCACATGAAGCAGGTGTGGAGGCAGTACGGATGTTAATTACTAACAATCCTTTGTATTTGGGTCCACCAATTGAAGTATTTCTACAATTGTTAAATTTGGTTTTGACTCGTAATTATTTTACATTTAATGGATCCCCACACCGCTATCCATATAGGATAACTAGCACATTGCCATGCAGGCACAAAAGCTATGTTAAAAATCCTGGATAAGGCACCAATGGGATATATTTGTTTTACTATTCTTCATATATATATCCAGGGAACTTTGATTTGTCATCACAGTTATCCACAGTGATTTTATTGGATTGCACTGCACGGGTGAGGAGATTTGTCCCTCTGATCAGAGACATTTGACTATCCAATATATTCAGCTTTGATTTGGCTAACATGTCAGCACCAGATTCTGACATTGAAGCAGCCTGGGAACTGGCACAGCTTGATGCCAAAGAAAGATACAGCTACTCTGATGCAGAGGCACAGGCAATTCTTATTAAACAAAAATTGGATGATGACCCTCCAGTTTCTACTACAGAAGAACTATACCGTCAATGGCTCAAAATGAAACAACGTGAGTGTGATTTTACTTATCACGGTATCACACTATCGGACTATTACCGTACTAATCAAATACCGAGGGGATTTAGGATAAAAAATACCCCCACGATAGGACGGTATAGTATACCCTTCTGTAGAAGATGGGTAGCAATTTTAAACAAATGTTCCATGGATCTAATGTTGCTCGTCATAGAAGAATCGACACGCGAATTGACACAGATTAAAGAGCAACTCACCACATTCGAGAGTGCACATAAGCCAACTTTGTCAGCTGATTCTACCACTAATTGGCTAGACAAATTACAGGTGCACATGGAGCAATACAGGAGCAACCTGATTAAATATAAGAAAAAAAATTGCAAAAGGTCCAAGCTGATTATCAACAGAGAAGAGTTTACTCTTGGCTCAGTAATACTAATTCTACCCAACAGCGACCGACACACTTTAGGAGGTATCGGCAAAGAAATCATCCGTTTGAGCAAACTGACTCCAGTACATCATTGAGTGAAGCTGAACAACCAAGTACCCCCTCTACGTCTAATACTACAACATACCCTTTAGGGGTGGCTACCCGGTCGGGACATCGCCCAGCCCCCGGACGAGGACGAGGCGGTCGGGGCAGAACAAAAGGCTCAAACGCACGTCGACCACCACGCCATTGACGGATCTAGTCATTAACTTATCCTCTACTCCACTTACTCCAACTGAGCATAGAGTATTATCACGTGGATTGTCATTTGTGCCCACCACTAGACCAGATGACTTTACTTCATTGGTGGAAAACTATAAATTCAACAGGACTTTACGACTCAAAGAACACTTTGGAACAGCAGAGGGGCCTAAGCATGATTCCAATATTCCATCAAAGTTAAGAAAAGTGGCACCAAGATCCAGATTTGACCCCAATACGAACAATCCGTCTATCAGAACATTCTCAAGGATGTTAGAACAAACATATCAACAGACCTCTGATACTACCTATCATCCTAACCTCTCAATAGAGGAACGAGTGGCCTTGAAGGACTTATCTACAAGGTCTGACCTGGTAATCAGGGAAGCGGATAAAGGGGGATCTGTAGTTATACAGGATTTACCAGTATATGTGACAGAGAGCAATCGATTATTGTCGGACACTGCCACATATAAATGTTTAACATTTGACCCTACCTCACAATACAAAACAGAATTAGATAAGGTTTTGGCACAAGGAGTTAGTACGGGAGCATTATCTAGTGAACAGGTAAATGCTATGACAGTACAGTACCCGACCGTACCTTTATTCTATACAGTACCAAAAGTACATAAATCCTTGTTAAATCCACCGGGCCGACCAATTGTGTCGGCTAGAAAATCCCTGTATCACCCTATTTCCATCTTTTTGGATGCCTTTCTCAACCCATGTGTCCAGGCAGTCCCTTCCTATTTAAGGGACACTACAGCCTTATTGAAGCATTTACATGGGCTGGATACCTGTTCTGATCAACTGCAGTTGTGCAGTGCAGATGTAACTAGCCTCTACACCTGCATGCCACATGAAGCAGGTGTGGAGGCAGTACGGATGTTAATTACTAACAATCCTTTGTATTTGGGTCCACCAATTGAAGTATTTCTACAATTGTTAAATTTGGTTTTGACTCGTAATTATTTTACATTTAATGGAAAAATTTTTTTACAGTTGACCGGCTGTGCGATGGGGTCCCCAGTGGCCCCATCGTACGCGAATGCTTATATGCATAAGGTGGAGACCTTACTGTTTGACAGTCTACTTGGATCATCTGTGTACTTCTATAAGAGGTACATAGATGATCTTCTGATTTTTTGGAATGGGTCAGCAGTATCACTATCTAAACTTTTGGATGACCATAATGCCTCTAATAATGTTGTTAAATTCACTTATCAGATTTCATCCCAGACTGTACATTTTCTAGATGTGGCCATTTCTCTAGTTGACGGTATTCTACAAACTAATCTTTATGTTAAACCCACAGACAGAAATTCAGTGCTACATCATGCTAGTTTCCACCCCCTGACCACACGCAGGGGTTTACCATATTCACAATTATTACGAGCCAGACGCATTATTTCAGATCCCACACAGACTGAAACAACCATGGACCATATGATAACCAAGTTTGAAGAGCGTGGTTATCCACAGGTAGAGCTTTTTGCTAATAAGATCAAAGCACTTAAACAGACACGGGAATCCCTATTGAACAATACCGCTCCATCACGTAGTCACACTACGGATATCAATAGAATTCCATGGGTCAACAAATACACGACAGCTACTACCCCTCTGGTAAGGAAGGCCAAACAACTGTGGCCAATGATAAATACTGATAAATCCTTGCCAGCCCTGATGGGTTCTAAATTACTTCCCAGTTACACCAGGGGTAAAAGTATTGCAGACACAGTCGTTAAATTGGACATTTTCCCTTTAAGTAAAACGGAACAATCACACTTTTTGCGTCCCAAACTTGGTTGTTACCGCTGTTTAGGTTGCTCCACCTGTAATACTCTGATGACGGGTTCCTTTTTCTGTCACCCTATTACGGGTAAAAAATTTACCATTAGACACAGAGTAACTTGCACGTCTACCCATGTAATTTATATGTTAAAGTGCCCCTGTGGATTAGCCTATATAGGCAAAACACAGAGACAATTTAGGGAACGAATGGCACTGCACCGCAGTGCCATCAAATTGGCCTTAGAGAAGGGTAACAGTGACCAGCCAGTGGCTCGTCACTGTGTACAAGCTAGGCATACAGTGGCCAGCATGCGTGCCATGATAATAGATCAGGTACCCCTGTCGCATCGGGGTGGAGATAGGAACAAGATCCTTCTGCAACGAGAAAGCAGATGGATCTTTTTCCTTAATACCCTGTCACCACGGGGTCTTAACGAGACTATGGGTCTCCAAAGTTTCTTATGAATACAGGATATCTTTACCCAAAGCTAGCACCCATAGATTAGTTTCCCCATGATGTAACCTTTAGATTCACACAGTGCTCATTGTCCTTTCCTGTTACGTTTATGGCCCTTAGTTAGTATTGAAACAGTCTTATATGTAATTGTAATCATAGGCTGAAATATAATGATGATCGTTTATTTGGTCCTTTATTGGATAGTCAGATCTATGATCAGAGGGTATAATCGTTTCCTTCTTTTTAATCTTTTTTGTATCATATTTTGATTCGTTTTTTGTTTGGTTTTGTTTATTGTTAGTCGTTTGTAGTAATTGATTTCGTTATGTTAATATGCAATGTATCATTTTCACAAGTTTTGTTGTTTATGTTTCCTGCAGTTGCTTAGTAACCGCATGGTAACGGACGTGATTGGCTCCCTGTCCGGCGCAGCACACTGACGTCAATGCCCGGGGACTCGTGACACGCTGGCTCCCGGCTGCATGCGGCAGCGGTGATGGCGTCTGACAGGTGAGTTGAATCCCGTCTTAGGACTAATTGTTCTCACAGGTATATATATGTTGTGTGCATGTCTGTATATTTATATCGTCTGTCCCTGAAGACGGGGCTTGTTCCCCGAAACGCCGTAGGATGTAAATAAACGCTATTTTCTTCATCTACATTTGTCTGCTGAGTGCCGCTGCTTTTGCTGCATATTATATATATATATATATATATACTAACTGTTCTAGTCAGCGGCATTTAAAATGTAGTGCGGCCGCCAGCCAATCGGAGCTGGTGGACCGGCTGCCACAGCAGCAGCTCCTGATTCACTGCTAGAGCACAAGCTGTGATTGGCTGGTGGTCTGTGCCACATTTGAATGCCACGGGTGCTGTATCTGTGACTCCATGGCGGCTTTCCTAAGCACTTCTGTATGTATACATTTATTTTAAATGCTTCCGGCGATGTCACTGCTCACACACTAGGCTCAGCCTCTGCTCTCACTAACTGTCCCTCACTGCCCTGTACTCACACCCTCACACTCCCTATACTGATCTTTTCTGCTCCACATCTGTTATTACTGCTCCCTATCTATATCCTTCCTTTCTGCTCCCTACACCCTTCCTTATTGCTTCTCACACCTATTCCCGATCCCCTATACAGATCCATCCTGCTCCCTACACCCATTGTTACTACTCCCTAAACCAGTGCTTACTGTGACACAAGCCAGCACGCCTCTAGCCTGTTCACGGCTATGCCACTCGCCCATGTGCGGTACACCCGCTCCCTGAGCCCCACCACCTCTGGAGCATGCTGGGCAGCTATCTGTGGTGAACCTGGCCCTGGTTTCACCGCCAACGTCATCCGGTTCCCAAACCCTCAGCCGCTGGAGCCCCCCCCCCCCCCCATCCATGATGCAGGTCAGAACAAAGAAGTGAAACTTAAGGTACTTTGGCAGCTCGTAGCTGTAAATACTAGCAATCTAGATTAGTGATAATCATACTGTGTTACATAATGTGAATTGTGGATCATACTGTGTTGCATAATGTGAATTGTGGATCATACTGTGTGGCATAATGTGAATTGTGGATCATCTTGTGTGGCATAATGTGAATTTTGGATCATACTGTGTGGCATAATGTGAATTGTGGATCATACTGTGTGGCATAATGTGAATTTTGGATCATATGGTGTGACGTAATGTGAATTTTGACTCATTCTGTGGGAATTTTGGCTCATTCAGTGTGGTGTAATGTGTAAGGGGCACCAGTACTAGATAGTATAAGTGATCTTACTTTTGTGGTGCATAATATGTATAAGGGGTATATGGTATGGTACACTACACTTAAGGACATGCCCCTTTTCCGTGACCATGCCCCTTTCAGTGGCCACACCCATTTTCTGGAGCATACTTACAACATTCACTTTTCCATACCCCCACTTCAAAATTTCCACCTCGACCACTGTGTGTGTAAATATATATATATATATATATACAAACACACACACACACACACACACACACACACACACACACACACACACACACACACAAAGAAGGAACCCCCCTTCCCCACAAATCCTGCATTTGCCCCTGGACTGAGAGACAGGGGGATGGCTGAGAGACACAGGTTGATGGGGGTGGGGGGTGGGGGGGGGAGGTGTGCTGAGAGGCACAAGGTGATGGGGGGGCTGAGAGACACAGGACATTGGGGAGGCCAAGAGACATGGGAATGGGGAGGCTAAGAGACATGGGAATGGGGGGCTGAGAGACACAGGGGGTGGGAAGGATGGTGCTGGAGGAGGTAAGGATGAGGATGGGAGCAATACAGGCAAGGAGTCAGACTGGAGAGAGACAGAGGAGGAGAATAAGCCAATGGCCAACTAGCCTGTATCTAACTTGGAGGGAAAGGGGTCCCCAAAAATATGAGTGTACCGGGCCCCAAGATTTCTGTTGTCAGTCCTGACGGCAGAGAAGCACTTCTTACAATTGCCCAAACACCGCTTGCATGAACTGACAGCATTTACTGCCTTACAAACCCCTGACAGAAAGCCTTCTTGCAGGGTACGGATGTGCGGTGTGCCTCTGCCTCTAGTAGTCTCTCATGCACTGGCACAATGGCATGCACCAGTGCACAATTTTATTCATAGGAGAAGCACACATTGCGCCCAGTTTTAGTTTTGCTTGGGGCACAAATTGCAGCTTCTCCCTCTCCCTCCTTATTCTCCTCCTCCTCCTCCTCACCCACCTCCAATAACTCTGGTGTTTAAAAAAAATGACATTCTCCTCACTGCTCTCCTTATCCTCCATCCTCTTCCTACTAACCATCCTGCAACACCAAAACACACAACACCTCTCACTGTCTAAAGGCCCATACACACTAGAAGACTTGAAATATGTAAAAGATTAACAATTTGGTGAGATGAGTGATTTCTCTTGAGTCCCTGACAAACGATATTGAGTGTACACACTGAGCTTTTTTTTTTAAAACGTTTTTTATTGAAGCATAAACATCAGTAACAGACATTACAAATAGTAGATATAACATATAACATTTTGATGTAAGCACATTGATACAATATGACTGTGTTGTTACAGACCATTCAAAAAGAAACTTAGACGAGACAAAGAAATCATAGGGGGTCATTCCGAGTTGATTGCTCGCTAGCAGTTTTTAGCAGACGTGCAAACGCATAGTCGCCACCCACAGGGGAGTGTACTTTCGCTTTGCAGGAGTGCGAACGCCTGTGCAGCAGAGCGCCTGCAAACACATTTTGTGCAAAACAAGACCAGCCCTGTAGTTACTTATCCTGTGCAATGATTGCTGTGACGAGTGACACGGTAATGACGTCAGATATCCACCCTGCAAACGCCTGGCCACGCCTGCGTTTTTCCGAACACTCCCAGAAAATGGTCAGTTGACACCCATGAACGCCCTCTTTCTGTCAATCTCCTTACGGCCAGCTGTGCAATTGGCATCGTCGCTAGAACCAGTGCAAAACCACAATGGACTTCGTACCCGTACAACGCGCATGCACATTGCGGTGCATACACATGCGCAGATTAGCCATTTTTTTTACTGATCGCTACGCAGCGAACAACAGCAGCTAGCGATCAACTCGGAATGACCCCCATAGTGCGAGACACAATAAGGGAATCCACTTAAGAGATCTGCACAATATACCAGAGAGTGACTGCACTTAATGCCTTAGCTTCACCACTGCTTTTTCGAATTTTCCAAACCTAAAGAAGAGGGAAGCAGTCTATTTCCCAGATAACCTTACACTAAACATTATGGTATATTGAAATGGACAGAAATTAATATGAGACAATATTAGTCACTCAGCTCAACTAGCAATTTAGATAGATGATGCAATAAGCAGGTAAGTATTTAGGCTGCATTCTGTTGCAATACACCAAATGGCTTGAGAGCAGATTACAAAGGATACTATGAAAACTTACATGAATAAGAAAATACTAAAAGTATTTACGTAGCATTTATGCCATGAAACCAACGTTGCTCAGAAACAATGGTACAGTATACCACGCTGATCTTTTTTTTTTACAAACGATCTGAACGACGAACAATCTGTCTGGAATTGAACTGCTCGGATTGAGGGGATTGAGCTGCATGCATGGATGACTGACAACCTGCTTCAAATGACCACGGGTTCATCATTTGCTGTGTACACAATTAAATTTTTTGATCATTCACAACCGTTGTTATCACTAGAAAATCTAATTAACCTTTCTCTACCTTCACAAAATCAGTGAGATCAACACTCAAGTGATACTTTTATAGGGCATATTATGCCTAAATCAGGTGACTTTGAAATACCAATTACTACCTCACTTTCGAAGGTAAGATCTTGCATCTCATGAAACTCACTTTGTGATTTGTGAGATTTTCTGTGTTTTGTCACTAGAAAACCTGCATGGTGTCGCATGTGAGTTACATCAGCCCATTGACACTCAAAGTCTATTACATGCTGCGAGTTCTGGAAGACTCCTACACTAAGTTTTGGTGAGTATGAACTCTCATAAAAACCCGATCGCTGTTGTGTCAGCATGGCGACTGCATCTAAATCAGATCCACAGTGTGACTTGGGGATCTGCATGAAGTTACCATCTGTATTTATTGGAATGTTCCTTTTTTCCTTTCATTCATCTTGTCTTTAAGTACCATCACATTTAGCTCATATTATTTAATATTGGAGTGCCTGCTACCAAGAACCATTGCTATTCTCATGTTTATAACACAAGCATTTCACTCATAAGGACACTCCTATAAGTACATGTATTTGGGGATGCCTTGCCAGTAGCCTATGGCCCTCATTCCGAGTTGTTCGCTCGCAAGCGGATTTTAGCAGATTTGCTCATGCTAAGCCGCCGCCTACTGGGAGTGAATCTTAGCATCTTAAAATTGCGAACGATGTATTCGAAATATTGCGATTACACACCTCGTAGCAGTTTCTGAGTAGCTCCAGACTTACTCGGCATCTGCGATCAGTTCAGTGCTTGTCGTTCCTGGTTTGACGTCACAAACACACCCAGCGTTCGCCCAGACACTCCTCCGTTTCTCCAGCCACTCCTGCGTTTTTTCCAGAAACGGTAGCGTTTTTTCCCACACGCCCATAAAACATCCTGTTTCCGCCCAGTAACACCCATTTCCTGTCAATCACATTACGATCTCCAGAACGATGAAAAAGCCGTGAGTAAAATTCCTAACTGCATAGCAAATTTACTTGGCGCAGTCGCAGTGCGAACATTGCGCATGCGCATTAAGCGGAAAATCGCTGCGATGCGAAGATTTTTACCGAGCGAACAACTCGGAATGAGGGCCTATATGCAGTACTGCCAAGCCCCAGCCTTGCTTACTGTATATCACACATATAATGGTATATACTGAAAGCAGAATGATTTGAATGGACAGTTTGTAGATTGTACTGTACTCCCTGCATTTTGTATCTGTGTTGCAGCACCCAGTTCACAATATTAGATTATAACATAGGGAGACAGTAACATAAAATGATTTTAGTGAATGCATGGCTGATTGGATTATACGCATGCCTAGATTTGCAGAGTTTTATAGAGTCTGCCTGTTATGTGAAACTATCCGTTTCCCAGCACTAAAACAGTAATAATAACATTAAAGACCCATTACGGCTCCCTTATCCCTAGACAACCTCCATTAATAACAGATACTGCTGTATGTTGCAGTCATTTACATTTTGTAACATAATACTAGTATGCAAGACCCAACAAGCAGAATGATTCCTGTGT
Organism: Pseudophryne corroboree; assembly: GCF_028390025.1. Classification (NCBI taxonomy): domain Eukaryota; kingdom Metazoa; phylum Chordata; class Amphibia; order Anura; family Myobatrachidae; genus Pseudophryne; species Pseudophryne corroboree. Next base: position 431,106,730 of record NC_086449.1, on the reverse strand, counting down.
ACCATTGACGTTTAGCATTTTAGTTAAGCAGTGTAGGGTACTACTTTCTGATGTCTCATTTACAAACTGACATACTTACTGTCTGCAAGGCATTTATGAAAGACTAATGCTGCTTTCACATCACAAAACCTGCTTTTGAAACGGTTCTTTAAACGGTTCTTAAAACGGGTCTGAGCAGTTAAACCTCCTTCACATCGCATGTTGTAACCAGTATATTACCATTTCATTACCGTTTTGGTACCTTTCACACTGAACCCGTTTCACCCATACAAAACAGTGGTTGTCATTTTAAATGTTTATTTCCTGCTTCTGCCTGGTGAGATCACACATGGAGACAGCCTATCACCTTCTGGGGCTTGCAAATACCGTTTCAGACCCTTTCACACAGCACAATTAAACGGGTCTGAAACGGGTAGGACCCTGCTTTTTTACCGTTTCAAAATACCGGTATTTTGTAAACGGTAAATTGAAGGTGACCCTTTCACATCGCAGCTCGAACAGTTTAGGAAGCCAGTAAAAATGGCAAATTACCGGGTACAAGCTGCGGTGTGAAAGGGGTATTCCTGGATTACCCGGCGTTGCCTGGGATTTTAAGAATGTCTGTTTACAAAAATAGATTTAAAAATTTTAGAGATGAGCGGGTTCGGTTCTCCGAGATCCGAACCCCCCCAAACTTCACCCATTTTACACGGGTCCGAGGCAGCCTCGGATCTTCCCGCCTTGCTCGGTTAACCCGAACGCGCTCGAACGTCATCATCCCGCTGTCGGATTCTCGCGAGATTCGTATTCTATATAAAGAGCCGCGCGTCTCCGCCATTTTCACTCATGCATTGGAGATTGAACGGAGAGGACGTGGCTGCGTTCTCTCCCTGAAAAGCTCCGTAATCTGTGCTGCAAATATCTGTGCTCAGTGTGCTGAAAATATCTACGTTCTCTGCCTGAAAACGCTCCATATCTGTGCTCAGTGTGCTTTATTGTGGTGAATGGGGACAACCAGTATATAATTATACTTATAGTAGTACAGTACAGTAGGCCATTGCTGTATCTTGCAGCTCCCTGTCACTGCAAGTATCTATTCCATATCTGTGCTGCATTTTTGTGAGCAGTATATACATACCTCCCAACTTTATGTTTTTGCAAAGAGGGACACACGCGCGGCGAAGTTGCGCGCGTTCCCGAAAAAGGGGTGTGACCTAAGAAAAGGGGGCGTGGCTTCACGGAGGACCCACGATCGCGAGCCACGCCCCGTTTTCGTCACTGAGGGGGCATGCCCAGCGCTCTGTGAGCCGCTGGCATGCCCCCTCTCCCTCTGACTCCCCTGAATAGACGCTGTGCGCATGCGCATAACGTCTATTCAACGCTGCTCTGCTAAGCAGGGCAGCGACAGACAGAGACTACCAACTGCCCCCCCCACCGCGGGACACTGCGGCCCGCGGGTGAGACAGCGGGACAGTCCCCAAAAAACGGGACTGTCCCGCGAAAATCGGGACAGTTGGGAGGTATGGTATATATAGTATTACAGTGCAGCATTTTGGTGACCCAACAGTATATACAGGTAGTTGTGTACAGTAGGCCATTGCTGTATCTTGCAGCTCTGTGTCATTGCAAGTATCCATTCCATATCTGTGCAGCATTTTTGTGAGCAGTATATATAGTATTAGAGTTCAGCATTTTGGTGACCCAACAGTATATAGTTGTGTACAGTAGGCCATTGCTGTATCTTGCAGCTCTGTGTCACTGCAAGTATCCATTCCATATCTGTGCTGCATTTTTGTGAGCAGTATATATAGTATTACAGTGCAGCATTTTGGTGACCAACAGTTTATATATATAGTACAGTACAGTAGGCCATTGCTATTGATATATTACTGGCATATAATTCCACACATTACAAAATGGAGAACAAAAATGTGGAGGGTAAAATAGGGAAAGATCAAGATCCACTTCCACCTCGTGCTGAAGCTGCTGCCACTAGTCATGGCCGAGACGATGAAATGCCATCAACGTCGTCTGCCAAGGCCGATGCCAAATGTCATAGTAGAGAGCATGTAAAATCCAAAAAACTAAAGTTCAGTAAAATGACCCAAAAATCTAAATTAAAAGCGTCTGAGGAGAAGCGTAAACTTGCCAATATGCCATTTACGACACAGAGTGGCAAGGAACAGCTGAGGCCCTGGCCTATGTTCATGGCTAGTGGTTCAGCTTCACATGAGGATGGAAGCACTCATCCTCCCGCTAGAAAACTGAAAAGAGTTAAGATGGAAAAGCACAGCATAGAACTGTGCGTTCTTCTAAATCACAAATCCCCAAGGAGAGTCCAATTGTGTCGGTTGCGATGCCTGACCTTCCCAACACTGGACGGGAAGAGGTGGTGCCTTCCACCATTTGCACGCCCCTTGCAAGTGCTGGAAGGAGCACCCACAGTCCAGTTTCTGATAGTCAAATTGAAGATGTCACTGTTGAAGTACACCAGGATGAGGATTTGGGTGTTGCAGGCGCTGAGGAGGAAATTGACAAGGAGGATTCTGATGGTGAGGTGGTTTGTTTAAGTCAGGCACCCGGGGAGACACCTGTTGTCCGTGGGATGAATATGGCCATTGACATGCCTGGTCAAATTACAAAAAAAAATCACCTCTTCGGTGTGGAATTATTTTAACAAAAATGCGGACAACAGGTGTCAAGCCGTGTGTTGCCCTTGTCAAGCTGTAATAAGTAGGGGTAAGGACGTTAACCACCTAGGAACATTCTCCCTTATACGTCACCTGGAGCGCATTCATCAGAAGTCATTGACAAGTTCAAAAACTTTGGGTGACAGCGGAAGCAGTCCACTGACAACTAAATCCCTTCCTCTTGTACCCAAGCTCCTGCAATTCACACCACCAACTCCCTCAGTGTCAATTTCCTCCTTAGACAGGAACGCCAATAGTCCTGCAGGCCATGTCACTGGCAAGTCTGACGAGTCCTCTCCTAACTGGGATTCCTCTGATGGATCCTTGAGTGTAACGCCTACTGCTGCTGGCGCTGCTGTTGTTGCTGCTGAGAGTCGATCGTCATCCCAGAGAGGAAGTCGGAAGACCACTTGTGCTACTTCCGGTAAGCAATTGACTGTCCAACAGTCCTTTGCGAGGAAGATGAAATATCACAGCAGTCATCCTGCTGCAAAGTGGATTACTCATGTCTTGGCAGCTGTGTTGGTGTTAAACGTGTGTCCGGTATCCACCGTTAATTCACAGGGAATTAGAGAATTGCTTGAGGTACTGTGTCCCCGGTACCAAATACCATCTAGGTAGGCGATACCGAGAATGTACACAGACGTCAGAAAAAGAGTCACCAGTGTCCTAAAAAATGCAGTTGTACCCAATGTCCACTTAACCACGGACATGTGGACAAGTGGAGCAGGGCAGACTCAGGACTATATGACTGTGATAGCCCAATGGGTAGATGTATTGCCTCCCGCAGCAAGAACAGCAGTGGCGGCACCAGTAGCAGCATCTTGCAAACGCCAACTCGTTCCTAGGCAGGCTACGCTTTGTATCACCGCTTTCCATAAGAGGCACACAGCTGACAACCTCTTACATAAACTGAGGAACATCATCGCAGAATGGCTTACCCCAACTGGACTCTCCAGGGGATTTGTGACATCGGACAACGCCACCAATATTGTGCGTGCATTACATGTGGGCAAATTCCAGCACGTCCCATGTTTTGCACATACATTGAATTTGGTGGTGCAGAATTTTTTTGAAAACAACGGGCGTGCAAGAGATGCTGTCGGTGGCCCGAAGAATTGCGGGCACTTTCGGCATTCAGCCACCGCGTGCCGAAGACTGGAGCACCAGCAAACACTCCTGAACCTGCCCCGCCATCATCTGAAGCAAGAGTTGGTAACGAGGTGGAATTCAACCCTCTTTATGCTTCAGAGGATGGCAGAGGAGGGGGAATGCACCTGACTCAAGCGCAGTGGAGAATGATTTCAACATTGTGCAAGGTTCTGCAACCCTTTGAACTTGCCACACGAGTGTTGACATCTGGTCCGGACTGAAGGACCTGCCAACGATTACTGACATGTCGTCTACTGTCACTGCATATGATTCTGTCACCATTGAAAGAATGGTGGAGGATTATATGAGTGACCGCATCCAAGTAGGCACGTCAGACAGTCTGTACGTATACTGGCAGGAAAAAGAGGCAATTTGGAGGCCCTTGCACAAACTTGCTATATTTTACCTAAGTTGCCCCCCCCCCTCCAGTGTGTACTCTGAAAGAGTGTGTAGTGCAGCCGGTCACCTTGTCAGCAATTGGCATACGAGGTTACTTCCAGAAAATGTGGAGAAGATGATGTTCATCAAAATGAATTATAATCAATTCCTCTGTGGAGACATACACCAGCAATTGCCTCCAGAAAGTACACAGGGACCTGAGATGGTGGATTCCAGTGGGGACGAATTAATAATACTCTGTGAGGAGGGGGATGTACACAGTGAAAGGGGTGATGAATCAGACGATGAGGAGGAGGTGGACATCTTGCCTCTGTAGAGCCAGTTTGTGCAAGGAGAGATTGATTGCTTCTTTTTTGGTGGGGGCCCAAACCAACCAGTCATTTCAGCCACAGTCGTGTGGCAGAACCTGTGGCTGAAATGATGGGTTTGTTAAAGTGTGCATGTCCTGTTTATACAACATAAGGGTGGGTGGGAGGGCCTAAGGACAATTCCATCTTGCACCTCTTTTTTTTATTATTTATCTCTGCATCATGTGATGTTTGGGGCTAATTTTTTTTAAGTGCCATCCTGTCTGACACTGCAGTGCCACTCCTAGATGGGCCAGGTGTTTGTGCCGCCCACTTGGGTCACTTAGCTTAGTCATCCAGCGACCTTGGTGCAAATTTTAGGACTAAAAATAATATTGTGAGGTGTGAGGTGTTCAGAATAGACTGGAAATGAGTGTAAATTATGGTTATTGAGGTTAATAATACTATGGGATCAAAATGACCCCCAAATTCTATGATTTAAGCTGTTTTTGAGGGTTTAAAAAAAAAAAAAAAAAAACACTGAATCCAAAACACACCCGAATCTGACAAAAAATGTTCAGGGAGGTTTTGCCAAAACGCGTCCGAATCCAAAACATGGCCGCGGAACCGAATCCAAAACCAAAACACAAAACCCGAAAACTTTCCGGTGCACATCTCTAATAAATTGACATATTAAACACACAGTATAAATAACATTGTAGATAGCTGAATACCCGTGCTTTGCTACGGGATGAGGATGGTAAATTAACAAACAACTATCATTCTAATTTACATTGGTTGGAGATCTAATATATAGGCTGTCGAAGTCAAAAATATTACATAGACAGAACATACAGACTCCACACATTATGAGTCGCTAAGCTTGCAAATACGCGCAGCGAGCACAGCAAATATGGTAACATACACATTTACACAGACATGCCACAAAGATAGATTCAACACATATTTCATACCGCACATAAATTTGAACATACCAAGCACCAGACATCATAAGGTTTTAAATGATATAATGGAGTAACGTCATGTATGTGTATTATTGGAATGAAGCAAGATGGACATGTCGTGCTTGGTATCAAAGCAACCAGATTAATGTGTATATCAATTTGATGCCTGTTATTAAGTTGTAGCTCATTGCAACATGTAGTTATGATTGAATGTCGAAATATAAAGCCACAATTCTGATGAGAAAAGGATTCCATTCAAAGCATGTGATGGACAGGAAACTCAGGCCAGCCCTTTTGATGTCTTCAAGGCTTGCATATGAACTGACCAATGACTCATCATGAATGAGAAAGTTCCCTCCCCTGGACCAAGTAACAAGAGATCTGGATACGCCCCCAAGAGACTCAGTGTATAGGTGATCACACACAGAGCCGGCTGGTTTTTCCTATTTGTCCCAGATGATGGTGGAGATAATGTCTGTCCAGTGGCTACATGATTTTACTGAGAGAGAGAGAGAGAGAGAGAGAGTGATATGGAGTGGAGACTTTATTTGAGCAAAATATGGTAATTGTATCACTGGCCATGTATGTATTTGAATTAGTTTGTATTAATTGCTTACTGTGTAAATTGTAACCATGTAAATATATATATATATATATATATATATATATACTGTACATTGTGATATATTGAATACATATTCTTTTAATAACAAATATATACATCAATGAGCTTTGGAACTCAGATAATGTGTGGGTGTATTGTTTTCTCTTATGGGATACAGTGTTTTGCAATGTATAGCGGACATTCATAGCACATGGTAATAAGATGCGCAGGCGTCCACAGTATATATTAGAGTGGGCATTTTAAATATTTGTTAGAAAGCAGTTTGACATTTACAATGCATAACTTGCTTCCCTGATGCACTTAGTGCAGTGGCTGGACCCCTTTTTGGTCCCCCATGGGACCCTGCTCTTCCCACTATACAACTCTCAGTCTGTGGCTTCCTGCTGCCTACATTCCCCTCCTCACAACATGTCAGTGCCCCTGTGAAATTAACTATTTTTTTTAGTTTCTTATATAGTGCAGCACATTATGTATCTCCTGATATACTCTGTGCTGCTGGGGGACCGTGCTACTTCCACTATATAACTCTCAGTGTGTGGGTTTGTGCTACCTGCATTCCCCTTCTCACATCATGTTACTGGCTCTGTCACATGCAGCCCTGTCATCACTGACATATCATGCATATCCTGATATAGTCTGTGCTGCTGGCCCACCCCTAGAGGTGCTAGTGATGTGTAACCCCCACAGTGTTTGTTCCCAGAGTGTAAGTCATTTGTGTAGCAAGTTTGGTATAAATTGCTCCAGTCATTCCAGAGTTATGCCGTCTCCTGAAATACTCTGTGCTGCTTTCCCACCCAGTGGCGGAACTAGCGAGCGGTGGGCCCAGGTGCGACAAAATGCTTTGGCCCACCCCCCATCCCATCCAAGTCCACCCTCTCACCCCTGGAGAGGATCTGGTGCGGGGGACCTGCTCAGGGCCAGAGAAATGGATACCTAGCAACAGTGCTGTAACTAGACATTTTAGCACTGTGTGAAAGAAACGGCATCGGAGCCCCACCCCTGTATGCAAAACAGGGGCAGTGCGCGCCGTAGGCGCGCGCAAAAATACATAGGGGCGTGGCTTCATGGGGAAGGGGTGTGGCCACAAAATAATACCAATTCATAAAACGGTGCACAGTAGTCTCCATTATTCAAATTACGCCGCACAGTAGCACCACTACACCAGGTAGAGACCCTTTTACACCTTACGGCGGACAGATTCCTCTTTTTACACATTACGGCAGACAGCGTCCCCTTTTTACACATTACGGCAGACAGCGTCCCCCTTTTTACACATAATGGCAGACAGCATGCCCTTTTTACACATAGCGGCAGACAGCGTGCACTTTTTACACATAACGGCAGACAGCGTCCCCTTTTTACACATTACGGCAGACAGCGTGCCCTTGTTACAGATTACGGCAGACAGTGTCCAGCCTTTTTACACATTACGGCAGGCAGATTCCCCCTTTTTACACATTGCGGCAGACAGGGTCCCCTTTTTACACATCACGGCAGGCAGATTCCCCTTTTTTACACATTACGTCAGGCAGATTCCCCCTTTTTACACATTGCGGCAGGCAGATTCACCCTTCTTACACATTACGGCAGACAGCGTGCCCTTGTTACACATCACGGCAGGCAGATTCTCCCTTTTTTACACATTACAGCAGACAGTCCCCCTTCTTGCACATGAAGAAAGAAAGAGAAAGAAAGAAAGAAAGAAAGAAAGAAAGAAAGAATGAATTAATGAATTATACTTACCCTCTCCGCTGGCTCAGGCTCCTCGGTGCAGCTTCTGGCAGAGATGGATCACGATTCCCGGGCAGAAGAGAAGGAGGAGGAGGGAGGAGGGAGCCACAGCAGCGCTGTGTTATTGGTGGAGGCGCTGCTGCTGCTGTCCCTCTGCTTCACTATAGGCTGTTCTCCGCCGCTGTGAATGGCTGGGATGCGCTTCACAGTGGCGGAAGACAGACTATAGTGAAGCAGTGGGACAGCAGCAGCAGCGCCTCAACCAGTAACAAAGCGCTGCTGCGGCTCCCTCCTCAACCTCCCTCCCTCTCCTTCCCCCTGTGACCGATGCGCTGCGTTCCTCTCCTGTGTCCTGCGGGTGGCTGTGTGCTGCGGGCAGCGGATGTCCGCAGCACACAGCGGCATGCTTTCACCGCCGGTACACAAAAGTATTGTGTCGGCGTGTGGTCAGCATTTCCTTTGTTGTTCTTTTCCTTTGGCGGCAAGCCGCACATACTTTGGTTTTAGGTTTGTTAGTAGCCCCTGGCCTTGTTGTTTAGTCAGAGGGCCCCTTGTTATCACCCTGTCTCGGTTCACTCTTTGTCTCTCATTAAGACCTGAGGGGGCATCGAAGTTGGGCAGACGTAATCCGCCCTTCAAACGTGGCTGCCATGGGCTCAAGCAACCATAGTCTCGCAAGAGTGTACTGACAGCACGGGCGAGACAACGGAGATAGGGCGCCAGGGGCTATTCCCTTTCCGTTCCCCTTTCCCAGCATTACGTCCTGGTGCTCTGGACTCGCTTCATAACATCTCCCTTGTTCTGAGCACCAGGAACCTAACATTATCACCAGCCCACCACAAAAAAGAAATAAAACTTTTTTCTTTTTTGGCCCAGTCCAGTGTCTAGTCTAGAATCCAGTCCTGTCTAGAATTCAGTGCGCAGAATCCAATCCGGTGTGAAGAATCCAGTCTTGTCTAGAATTCAGTGTGCAGAATCCAGTCCGGTGTTTAGAATTCAGTCCGGTGTTTAGAATCCAGTCCGGTGTTTAGAATCCAGTCCGGTGTTTTAAAAAAACAAAAAAACAAAAACAAACCAGTCTTGTTTTGTTTAGCTTAAAAATGTAGTCTTGCCTTGTCTAGTCTTGCCAGGTCTAGTCTTGCCTAGTCTAGTCTTGCCTTGTCTAGTTTTGCCTTGTCTTGTCTTGTCTAGTTTTAAATCATCCTATGTCTACTATGCAAGCCCTGCAGGCATCTCTCTCAGCCCTGAACTCTGCTTTCAGTGCTTTGAGACCAGAGCGACTAGAAGTTTTGCAGCAATCCCTAAAGCAACTGCAAAACCTTCTGTATAAAATCTTGCTCATCTTGCCAGAAGTCGTTGAGAGTACATCTATCTCTAAAGAGACTCTTGTTCACAGTATGGTGACAAGAGAATCCTCTGGTTTAATTGAAGAGAAAAGGTTTAAAAGTTTTCTGCGGCCCAGGCTCTCAGAAGAGGAGCGTCTGCGTCGCAGAAACTTAAACTTATGCCTATATTGTGGAGGTTTAGGCCACTATCTGCAGACTTGTGAGTTGCGCAAGCCAAAGTGTGGTGACGAGTCTTGCCCTCTGGCCAAGTTGAGTCAGGATACAAGACCTACTCCTGTCTCTACTGTGGCAGAGGTACTTGTCACACAACCCACACTAAAAAGCTCTCTGTCCTATAATTGGGGTCCTTGGGCAAGGGAGCCCCATTATAGATTCAGGAATCAAAAGAGAATGTTTCTCTCCTCTCTTGAGGTTCCTGTTGAAGCAGAGTTGCAAGCCCCTGGAGTGGTGCCCGATGTCCAGGTTCCTGGAGTGGTGCCCGTTGCCCAGGGTCCTGGAGTGGTGCCCGTTGCCCAGGGTCTTGGAGTGGTGCCCATTGCCCAGGGTCCTGGAGAGGTGCCCGATGCTCAGGATCTTGGTGCGGTACCCGATGCCCAGAGTGCTGAAGCGGTACCCGATGCCCAGAGTGCTGGAGCGGTACCCGATGCCCAGAGTGCTGGAGCGGTACCCGATGCCCAGAGTGCTGGAGCGGTACCCGATGCCCAGAGTGCTGGTGCGGTACCCGATGCCCAGAGTGCTGGAGCGGTACCCGATGCTCTAGCTTATAGAGGGACATCAAATATTTTAGCTCAGGTTTCCATACCAGAAGGGGTCTCAGAAGCTGTTACTCCAGGTAGGGACTTGAAGAGCGCAACCCCAGAAAAGGTATCTGAAACCATAGTTCTAGAAGGGAACTCGAGAAGCAAAACCCCAGAAGGGATATTTGAAGTAATATCCCCAAGTGGGGTCTCGAGAGACGCAGCCTCTAAGAAGGGTCTAGAGGTCGCTTCCCCAGGAAAGAACTTTAGAGGGGTAGCATTAATGGAGGTGCTGAAGGTTATAGCTTCAGCAAAAGTCCCGGAAGTCATAGTCCCGGGAGAAGTTTTGATAATTATCGACTCAGAGAGGGAGGCCGATGGCTCGGTCCCAGTGGGGGAGGCCGACGGCTCGGTCCCAGTAAAAGAATCCGAGGTGCTGACCCCAGCGGGGTTCCCAGAGGCCACTGCCCCAGCGGGGTTCCCGGAGGCCACTGCCCCAGCGGGGTTCCCGGAGGCCACTGTCCCAGCGGGGTTCCCGGAGGCCACAGACGTAATCCGCCCTTCAAACGCGGCTGCCATGGGCTCAAGCAACCATAGTCTCGCAAGAGTGTACTGACAGCACGGGCGAGACAACGGAGATAGGGCGCCAGGGGCTATTCCCTTTCCATTCCCCTTTCCCAGCATTACGTCCTGGTGCTCTGGACTCGCTTCATAACATCTCCCTTGTTCTGAGCACCAGGAACCTAACACAGACGCACAGACAGGACAGCTGAGCGGAGCGACGGCTCAGCTGTCCAATAATGTATGAATGAAGCAGCCTGCCCCTGCAGCCTGTGTGCCCAGCCAATGACTGAGCGACAAACCAAAGAGGCAAAGAGCCTCGGAAAGTGTCTCATGAGGCAAAAGTGCAAACCTCAAAATTACTTAACAGTAATATGTTAATTTAAGGCAAACTACTGGAGGATGGTGCTGACATATGCCCTCAGCTCTTAGGCACATTTGTAACTCTCTGTTTTAATACAGTTCTGTTTGTTTGCTAAATTTTTGCTGAATTTTTGGAATATGAATGTCTGATCACTAACAAGCTGCCTTCAGTGTACATTGGGGGGGTGAGCTTTGACTTCTATTCTACATATTTTAACTTTTTGGCTGGTTTTGAATGTCTGGCACTGATTTCACATGTTCTCGTTCATAGGAGTGTGCAGCACATTTTATTAGGGTGTGCACCGTCAGAGGGGTGTGTCTAGCACTGCCTTTTGGGCGTGTCTAGCACCATCTATCTACGGTCAACGCAATATAAAATATCCACCCTTGTACCAATCCTAATAAAGCAGATACATTGTCAAATGTTGTGGTGTGCACCAAACAAACACCACTGATGGCACTCACTGCAATTACACTGCTCCTCCTCAGCCTGGTCTGGCTGCCCCTCTCTTTCCCCTGCAAGCTGCAGCAGCTTACTTACAAGTCAGCCACTCACTGACACTGACAGTCGCAGACTAGTACTGCTGCTGCTGGAAAAACGAGTGACGTGTCAATGCTGCTGCCGACCGCCTGCCAGTATTGAATTTGTCTTCCTAAGAGGAACGCTGGCTGCATGCTGATCCTCATCAGTGGCTGGCGTTGTCACAGACCCTCCAACATGACCCGCCCCACTAGGTACAAAATGCTCTGTTTCTGGACTTCCCTCTGAATTTATGATTTCCATCACCTGTGTTGAACTAGTTAAATGATAAGAAAGCTGTTTCTTCACAGGTGATGGTAATAATAAATTAAGAGGGAAGTCCAGAAACAGAGCATTTTGTACCTAGTGGGGCGGGTCATGTTGGAGGGTATGTTGTCATAGCATAGGAGAGAGGTGGGCATGTGGCGGGTGTGACGGGTGGGCGTGCGAGCAGCATGACAGAATCACATCACACTGTTTTTGTACATGGAGGTGGAGCCGGGAGTTTAAAAGCCGGTGGCAGTGGCACCCTTGATTAACCCAGGCGTCCAGTCAGTAATGCAGTCATGACAGGGTGCAACGCAGAGTTGACAGTAATCAACCTGCTCGGCTATTGCTGCATCAAGCATGTGAGATCAGGGTGCCAGACATTAGGGGGTGCCTGTGCGCACCAGGCACCCCCCCTGCGCACACCTATGTTCTCGTTAGTGTCCATTATGTTGTGATCGCATGTAAGTATTCTGAAGCCTAAGCGAAGGATATGATGAGACCTGATAAGTGAGTTCCTTAATACTACAGTTTCTGATCAGGTCACTTTGGGGTAAATTTACAAAGCTCTGTGTTTGCCAAAATTTGGCAAACACGGGAGCGTTTGGCCATTTTTTAAACCACGGAAATTTACCAATGTGAAAACACGGGAGTGTTGGCTAAAATAGAAATTGAAAACACAGGATGATGGGGACACTCTATCAAATATGGTAGCGTCTAGTTTCCCATGCAGAGGACCTTTCCCATAACCCCCTGGGTCCATGTCACAATCTATTTGGAATAGTTAAGTGTGGCGGGCGAAGCGAGACACCGAGCACGCGAGGGTCCAATGCTACATAGAAAGAAAAAATTACCCCAAACGAACGGAGAATGAAGAAAACAGTTAGGTGTTGTAAGGGCGGAAGTTCTCTCCTACCCTCTCGTTTTGTCACGTCCAGGGCCTGAGCACGAAGGTAACATAGACACAACCGATCAAGTACACCATCAGCCAATCCATACTAAACAATGAAACAATGGAATTTACCTAGAATTGTTTGCAAACACAATCATGAATTGACCAAACTCGGACAAGAATACACTTTTAAAATAGACATCCCCCTAGCAGCATGTTTAGAGAAGCATGCACCGATCAGCAAGATCTGTGCAGTGCTTCTCTGTGTAAATGTCATTAAATGGTTAATAATCAGGAAAATAAATGGCGTGGGGTTCCCCCATGTCATAGCACCACATCCCAGCCTGCGTTCAGATATGCCAACCTGATGCAGGTGAGAAGTTATGACATGGGTTTTACTCAATCTGCCACCACGAAGAGTATTGAAATAGTGCTTTTGTGATTGCCAGACACTTACAGCATACCTAAAATTCACAGTTATTACACAAAAGTAGCATGGGCCTCTCCAGGCACATGAATTCATAGCGCACAGATATAATGCAGATACATTTTTAGGATTCATTGATCCGGAATATCTCCAGGGTTAAATTACAAAGAAAAACAGGTAAATAAACAAGATATACAGTTATGCAATGCCCTGAATGACTTTTAATAAATAAAAAGAAAACCAAAGTGAACCATGAAAACCAAGTGAACCATGAGTAGTGTGGCCTTCTGATCCTTATAGTCCCACAACCACTTCAGGCTGAAAAGGATTGCTTCTTTTCAGTAGCGACTCTTGCCACGGGCAAGCAGGCTTTTTGCCCGGGGCGCCACTACCCTGAGGGCGCCGCCGTGGCAAGAGCCGCTACTAATCCACCTTCCCCGCTCCCTGGCCCCCGGCTGCAGCGAGTGCCGTGTGCGCCCGCTGCAGCCGGCGTCGCTGATTGACGCTAGAGGTCAAAATTGACCCCTAGTGTCAGTGCGGCGCTGCTATGGGAGAGACGTCATGAGAGGACCCAGCGCCCGGAGACAGCAGCAGCAGCGGTCCGGAAGCAGGAGCGAGGCTGGTAAGTATTGTGTGGTTTTTTTTTTTAGGGTTTCAAAGTGGCGCTACTACAGGGGGCACTACTACAGGGGGCACATACAGGGGGCACAGCTACAAGGGGCACAGCTACTAGGGGCAGATCTACAGGGGGCACAACTACAGGGGGCACATACTGGGGGCACTGCTACAGGGGGAACAGCTACTGGGGGCAAATCTACATGGGGGCACAACTACTGGGGCACAACTACTGGGGGCACAGCTACTGGGGGCAAATCTACAGGGGGTCACAACTACTGGGGACACAACGACAGGGGGCACATACTGGGGGCTCAGCTACAAGGGGCACAACTACAAGGGGCATTACTTAAGGGGGCACTGCTACAGGGGGAACAGCTACTGGGGGAAAATTAACTGGGGGCACAGCTGCTGGGGGTGCAGCTACTGGGGGCACAACTACTGGAAGCACAGTTGCAGCGGGGCACAAGTACAGGGGGATAACTGTGGGCACTCCCCTTCCCTATGAAGAAGTCACGCCCCTTCCCTATGAAGAAGCCATGCCCCTGTTTTGAGGCGCGTGCCCTCGGCGTGCACCAACTGTATTTTTCCTGGAGGGGGGGCACCGCAGGAAACTTTTGCCCTGGGTGCCACAAGGTCTAGAACCGGCCCTGCTTCCTTTGTTCTCACAAGACCTGTGTAGATGCAAAGTAGGTTGTCTCCAGGGACACTAAACATCATCAGGTCATCGTTGTTACATAAGGTGAAAGATGTCCCTAACGCAAGGGAAAATACTTATCTTAGTTGTATGTATGTGAACGCTAGAAGCATTACTGGTAAAAAGGGCGAACTAGAAATACTTGCAGCAAGCAATCAGTATGATATTATAGGCATTACTGAAACTTGGTGGGACGAATATCATGATTGGACAGTCAATCTAGAGGGCTATACGCTGTTTAGGAGAGACAGACTAAATAAAAAGGGTGGAGGGGTGTGTCTTTACGTAAAGCCGTTTTTAAAACATGATATATGGGAAGATATTAAGGAGGGGACTGTAGACACTGTCGAGACGTTATGGGTAGAAATTGCATGCGGGGATAAAGGAATTAAAAAGTTGGTATTGGGTGTATGCTATAGGCCGCCTGGTATTAATGTATCTGATAAGGAATTGTTACTGAAGCAAATTGAAAGAGCAGCAGGAGTAGGCGACATAGTAGTGATGGGAGATTTTAACTATCCAGAGATAAACTGGAAAAATGATTCATGTGACACTGCTAGGGGTAATATGTTTTTAAACACACTAAATGATAACTACTCAGTTCAACTAATTGAGGAACCTACCAGGTACAATGCAATCTTAGACCTGGTATTAACAAACAATGGGGATTTAGTATCAGGTATTATAGTAGGGGAACCCATAGGAAACAGCGACCACAATATGGTCACATTCAATATCAGTTTTCATAAACAGTGCTATACTGGCTCGACTAGGACTCTAAACTTTAGCAAAGCGAAATTTGAAAAGATGAGGGTATTTTTCCGGGATATTGAATGGGAAGGTTTGTTTCTAGGAAAAAATACTACGGAGAAATGGGATGTACTAAAATTCCTGCTAGCTAAAAATACTCTCAAATTTATTCCTACGAGCAGCAAAAAAGGAATAAAAATCATAAACCGATGTGGCTTAACAAAAAGATAAAGGAACTTATGGGCAAGAAAAGGTGAGCATTTAAAAAATACAAATCTGACGGGGAAGCGGAGTCATTTCAGCACTATAAGGACTGTAACAAAATATGCAAAAAGGAAATAAGAGCGTCTAAAGTAGAAACTGAAAAACTAGTAGCAAAGGAAAGCAAAGCGAATCCCAAAAAATTATTTAAATACATTAATAGCAAGAGATTAAAGAAGGAGAGTATAGGCCCGTTAAAAGACAAGTTGGGAGTCTTAAGCAAAAATTATAATGACATAGTGGACACAGTAAATTAGTTTTTTTCAACAGTATTTACTAGAGAGGACCCAATTCAGGGACTAACACATAATCTCAATAATGAGAATATCCCACTGATAGGTACTTATTTAAGCGAGGAGGTAGTCTGTGACCGATTAACACATTTAAAGATTAATAAGTCACCGGGTCCCCATGGAATTCACCCAAGGGTTCTAATGGAGCTTCACTCTGAACTTGCAAAACCGCTATTTTTAATCTTTAAGGATTCAGTAATATCAGGTATGGTTCCCAAAGACTGGCGTATAGCGGAAGTAGTGCCTATATTAAAAAAGGGAAGTAAAGCTGAAGCAGGTAATTATAGACCAGTTAGTCTTACATCTGTAGTGGGGAAAGTATTGGAAGGTATTCTAAGAGATAGTATTCAGAAGTTACTTGAAATCAATAAGGTCATTAAAAGGAATCAACATGGATTTGTGAAGGACAGATCCTGTCAAACCAACTTACTTGGCTTTTATGAAACAGTAAGCGCAAACCTAGATCAAGGTAAAGAGGTGGATGTAATCTTTTTAGACTTTGCGAAAGCTTTCGACACTGTACCACACATGAGACTTATCTACAACCTACAAGAAATAGGGCTAGGAAGCACAATATGCACTTGGATCAAAAATTGCTAAAATAATAGGGAGCAGCGCGTTGTGGTTAATGGATCTTTTTCAAATTGGACTGAAGTGTTAAGTGGGGTGCCACAAGGCTCAGTATTAGGACCGCTATTGTTCAGTATTTTCATTAATGACCTAACAGAAGGTCTAGAGAGCATGGTGTCAATTTTTGCAGATGATACCAAATTGTGTAAAGTTATAAATACGGAGGGGGATGCTGAGTCGCTTCAGAACGACTTAGTTAAATTAGAAGCATGGGCAGCGAAATGGAAAATGCGCTTCAATACAGACAAGTGTAAAGTAATGTACTGTGGTAACAAGAACAAAAATAACACCTACATACTAAATGGGGTAAAATTAGGGGATTCTGTACTGGAAAAGGACTTAGGTGTCCTCATAGAAAGCAAACGAAGCAGTAGTGCCCAAAGTAGGATTGCAGCAAAATAGGCTAATAAGATATTAGCATGCATAAAATGGGGAATTGATGCTAGGGACGAGAGTGTTATACTACCATTGTATAAATCACTAGTGAGGCCACACCTTAAATACTGTGTACAATTCTGGGCACCATACTACAAAAAGGATATCCTGGAGCTAGAAAAGGTTCAGAGGCGGGCGACCAAACTAATTAAGGGCATGGAGGCGCTGGAATACGAGGAAAGGCTTGCAAGGCTAGGCATGTTTAAATTGGAAAAGAGGAGACTAAAAGGGGACATGATCAACATCTACAAATATATAAGGGGACAATACACAGATCTTGCGCAGGACCTGCTTTTGGTTAGATCAACACAGAGAACTCGTGGACACTCGCTCAGGTTAGAGGAGAGGAGATTACGCACAATACGGCGTAAAGGCTTTTTCACGGTAAGGACGATACGTGTTTGGAATTCCCTGCCTGAGGGAGTTGTAATGGCGGACTCTGGCTATCCCGGAAGTTGACAGATGGGCACTCAAAGGGACATGGCTTGATAACTTTCTGGCATCCCAGCAAAATAAATAGTTCAATAGGTAGGGATGGCCATCGACCATTGATGATTTTAAATCATTGATGGTCTATGAACGATGGTAATTACTTTTACCATTGATGAGGAAGAACGAGATGGTTTCCCGCCATTGATGTTATAGAGCAACCAAATTTTTTTTTCTAAGGTGTTGGGACACAGCATAGCTCTGCTCCTCGACACCCACAAAGCCCCACCCCAGAGCTTTGGTTGGCCCACAGCTTGTGGTACACTAAAACAGTTGTGACCATCAGTGGGCGAAACCATCAATGTGGGACCTTCTATGGAAATGTTTCTCAATGTCAGTGGTCACTGCAAAGCAATACCTATAGAAGAGATTGACACTACTGACCAATCCAGACTCCTGCTACCAAAAGCAGAACTATGAAAACTCAGTGAGAAAGTGGACAAGGCAGAATTCAGGATTGTGATTTTGGAGGACTTCTCCAGGGTTGTGTCCAGTAATCTGTATGATGCTACAAGTGAAATATCAGATGTACAGTATGAAAGGCTAAAAGATCTTAACATGTATAGTTTAGAGGAGAGAAGGGAAAGGAAGGACATGTTAGAAACTTTCAAATATATCAAGGGTTTTAACAAAGTTCAGGAGGGAAACATTCTTCAAAGAAAGAGAAGTATTAGAACTCAAGGACATACACTGAAACTGAAGGGAGGCATTTTCAGAGTAAGTTTAAGGAAAAATTACTTCACAGAAAGGGTAGTGGATAAGTGGAATAACCTCCAAACAGAGGTGGTAGAGGCTAAGACTGTAGAGCAATTTAAACATGCTTGGGATAAGCATATGAATATACTTACAAATAATTAAGATTCAAAAAAGGTTGAGATTACCTAAAGGATAAAAAAGGGGCAGACTAGAAGGGCCAAGTGGTTCTTATCTGCCGTCAAATTCTATGTTTATGTTTCTATGAATACACCACAATAATATGCATCAAGTGGGCAGTCATGAAAAAGATCAGGGTAAATATTATTTAAAGTACAGTACTGTAGTACTCATGATATCCTCTAAAGAATTGACTTGGCATTCTGCATACTTGGGCTGTTGCCATATTCCCACTCTGTGACTTTTATTGAATGGGAATTTGAATTATGCTTTAATACAAATTAATTAAACTGTAAGAGCTGCTCCTCAGCCGAACTGTGGTAGAATGAATGCCTTTTATATCAGGCTCCCATCTACTGAAAGGCAATTTTTATGCACAGTAACAACAATGCAAGCACCATATTATATGGGAAGCTGAGAAGCAGTATGATCCTGGCAAAGAGAAAGAGAGGATGGATCTGTGGGAGCATGTAAGGAGAGAAGTGAAAAAGACTCAGGCAAACCACTGCAAATAAAAATAAGAAAATGAGGGGACAGCAGATTCAGGCTAAGAAACAATACTTTGCTTTGATAAGAAAAAACACAAACCAACAGTTTTATTAATCCAAATCTAACAATAAATATGAACGTGATGCAGGCAAGTGGCTAGCCACATAGAGGAAAGAAAACATAATGATGATGTTTATACGTGATAGTAATTAACACTGATCAGGGTCAAGCAGTGGATGTGATCTTTTTAGACTTCGCTAAGGCCTTTGACAAAGTTCCACACAGGAGACTAATTCTCAAACTAAGAGAGCTTGGGGTAGGAAATACTATTTGTACTTGGGTGAGTAATTGGCTGTTTAATAGGGAACAGCGAGTGAGGGTTAATGGGATGTACTCTGAATAGGCTTCAGTACTCAGTGGAATACCGCAGGGCTTAGTACTCGGGCCATTGCTGTCTAATATATTAATTAATGACCCAGGAGAGATACTGGAAAGCACAGTGTCAATTTTCGCAGATGATACTAAACTATGTAGAATAATTAATTCAGACAAGGATGTTGAGTCTCTACAGAATGACTTATCCAGACTTGAGGTCTGGGCGGATAAATGGAGAATGAGGTTCAATATAGACAAATGTAAAGTTATGCACTTTTGGACTAAGAACAATCAGGCAGCCTATAAACTAAATGGGGAAAATGTAGGGATAACGGTAGTTGAAAAAGATTTGGGAGTGCTCATTGATAATAAACTTGGTAGCAGTACGCAATGTCAAAATGCAGCAACAAAGGCTAATAAGGTGTTATCATGCATAAAATGGGGTATGGAGACAAGGGATGAGAGTGTAATCCTGCCACTGGATAAATCATTGGTGCGGCCACACCTGGAATATTGTGTACTGTTTTGGGCACCATACTATGAAAAAGATATCTTGGAATTCAAAAGGGTTCAGAGGTGAGCCACTAAACTGGTTATGGGGTTAGAGGCACTGGACTATGAGGAAAGACTTAAAAGGCTTGATATGTTCACACTGGAAAAGAGGCGACTGAGAGGGGACATTATTAATATTTTTAAATACATTAAGGGACAATACTGTACAAGGATTTATCAAACGATTTGTTTACCAAACACACACACACACACACACACACACACACACACACACACACACACACACACACACACACACACACACACACACACATGTAATATAGGTTGAACTCTATGGACATTTATCTTTTTCCAACCTCAACAACTATGTAACTATGTAACATAGCTAATACAGATGTAGCCACCTTTATCTTGACCGATTCTCCACCTAGACGGACGTTTAGTCATGCTAAGGCGATAGCTTACCTTGCTGAGTTTAATCACAGGCAGGCACGTTGAGGCGATTCTAGATACTCAGCATGCATTACACATCTCCACCACTGGGTGGCTAATGCTCCACTAATCCAGTACTTTCGATCGTATAGTGGCGGATTGATCTACAGCTCTGGCAAATGGTCAGTGACGACTATAATGTTAATAGATGGTGACCAATGGTCAGACGGTGAGAGTTCTCAATATAAATAGTTTATACAGACACAAACGAACATGTTAAAACACTTGTGTATGCAGATGCAAGATTGTGTATGGAGACGCAAGTAATTGTGTAAAAGGAAGTATGTACAATGCATAAACACCGTGCTTTTGAAATACATGTACAGAATGAGCGTCAGAGTTCCCGTGACATTCATTTTCTTAGAATTTTTTTTCTTTGTTATACATTCAATGGAAGGGTGCACACAGGTTTCACATAAATCTTGTCTTGTAACCTGATCGGAACTCCCTACCTGTCTACTGCATGAACAGTGCAGGCTCCCAGGGGGGAAAGGGAAAGTGGGATGGGGATAGGGCGAGGCAGTGGAAAATACAATGTTCAAAGAAAGGGCCAATGCTGAAGGAGCGTCAGAATCCCCTAGCTAAAATACACAGGGTCGATAGGGATAAGCGAGGTCTATGCACATAACGATACACCAGACCCCATCGCATCACAAAGTGACAAAATGTCCGAGGCACGTAAACCCCCATTTTGTAGAATTATGTGCATAGACCTCTCTTAACCCTATCGCCCCTGTGTAGTTTAGCTAGGGGATTCCGACGCTCCTTCAGCACTGCCCTGAAGCCTGCAAAACCTATGCCGTCACTCGCTCCATAGCGGAGTGCTGACACAAGGTGGATGTTCATGTGCCTTGGATATTTTGTCACTTTGTGATGCGATGGGGTCTGGGGTATCATTAAGTGCATAGACCTCGCTTATCCCTATCGACCCTGAGTATTTTAGCTAGGGGATTCTGACGCTCCTTCAACATTGCCCCGTGACCTACAAAATCTGTGCTGTTACTTGCTCCATAGCCTAGGGCCTCCATGGGGCAAGGAGTCACAGGCGGTAGCCATTTCAATTGAGTCTGCCCTGCTACAGAATTGTATGTGTACGTATGGTGCATAGAACCTTAACAGTACAACCGCTCCTGCAGCTTTGCCCTGGTTTATGTGAATAACTCCCTCCCTGTCTACTGCATGACCTGTGCAGGCTCCCAGGGGGGAAAGGCGATGGGCTAGCGGCAGGCGGTGGAAAATACCGTGCTTTTGAAATGGAAGTACTGTATGAGTCCGAGTCCCCAGTATGTTCTTCTAGTGTACTAATTAGCACAAACGGCTTGTAATGTACAGTGGCAAGTTTAATTTTTCTATGTATAATGGAGAGATAAAAGCTCCTCCCTAAGTTCCTAGATGCCAAATCACCGTCCTTAGTATCTCTGTACAGTATGTTCTACTAGTGTTATGATTTCAGCACTCTGGTCTGAGGAGATCTTATTGCAAGGACCGGAGCACTGGAACGTAATGCTGGGGAAGAGTGCGGGAATGGAAAATAGCCCCTGGCACCCTAACTCCGTTGTCTCGCCCGTGCTGTCAGAAATCCCCTGCGAGACTATGGTTGCTTGAGCCCATGGCAGCCGCGTTTGAAGGGCAGATTATGTCTGCCCAACTCCGATGCCCCCTCAGGTCTTAATGGGAGACAAAGGGAAATCCGAGACAGGGTGATAACAAGAGGCCCTCTGACTAAACAACCAGGCCAGGGGCTACAAGCTAACTGGAAACTAGAATATGTGCGGAAAAACCGCCAGGGAAAAGGACAACCAAAATATCCACTTGTCCACTCTCCTACCCGGCACCGCCGAGTTCCGGAGAGGACTTGTGAAAGCGGAACCCTCCGCAAATGCTCCGAAACAGAATATAAATATAAAGCGGCTGAGCCGCAACACACGGCAGAGCCGCAACTCACGAACACCACTCGATATTCTCTGGTGATCGATGAGGACTACAGGGGACCAAACGACTTCTTGAGATGAGATGACAACTCCAAGATACAGGACTTCTGAGGACAGGAATGACCGGACACAGCAGGACTGGAACAGACGTTCAGCAAACCAAAACAGCATGCAGGAAGCTATTACCGGCGTCTGTGTGAAGCACTGACAAGCATTTAACAAAGAGTCCTCCAATCAGATGCCCCCAGTCAAATTGCCCCAAATGCTGTGCAGCTGCCCTGCTGCACGCCCACAAGACCAGCGTGTATGTTGAAATCTGACCCTGCAACGGGGAACGCGGTCCGTCCATGGCGTCCCCGTTGCCAGGGTCCAGGCGGCTCAGCCGCTCAGCGTCCCTGTGTTGCTAGGGAGCCGGCGGCTACGTACGCACGGCGTCCCTAGTTGCTAGGCGCCGGGCCGCGAGGACATCGCGGACCCCGGCGCCTAACAACTAGTGTACTAATTAGCACAAACAGCTTTTAACTGGATGCCAAATCACCGTACTTAGTATCTCTGTACAGTATGTTCTATTAGGGTACTAATTAGCATGAACAGCTTGTAACGTACAGCGGCAAGTTTAATCTTTCTATGTATAATGGATTGAGATAAAAGCTCCTCAGTAAGTTCCTGGATGACAGATCACCGTACTTAGTATCTCTGTACAGTATGTTCTATTAGGGTACTAATTAGCTGTTTGTGCTAATTAGTACCCTAATAGAAAATACTATACAGAGATACTAAGGACGGTGATTTGGCAACCAGGAACTTAGGGAGGAGCTTTTATCTCTATATTATACATAGAAAGACTAAACTTGCCACTGTACTTTACAAGCTGCTCGTACTAATTAGTACACTAGTAGAACATACTGTACAGAGATACTAAGTACAGTGATTTGGCATCCAGGAACTTAGGGAGGAGCTTTTATCTCTCTCCATTGTAATCTTTCTAAGTATAATGGAGAGAGATAAAAGCTCCTCCCTAATTCCTGGATGCCAAATCACTGTCCGTAGTATCTCTGTACATTATGTTCTACTAGTGTACTAATTAGCACGAGCAGCTTGTAACGTACAGTGGCAGGTTTGATCTTTCTATGTATAATGTAGAGATAAAAGCTCCTCCCTAAGTTCCTGGTTGCCAAATCACCATCCTTAGTATCTCTGTATAGTATTTTCTATTAGGGTACTAATTAGCACGAACAGCTAATTAGTACCCTAATAGAAAAAACTGTACAGAGATACTAAGTACTGTGATTTGGCATCCAGGAACTTACTGAGGAGCATTTATCTCTCTCCATTATACCTAGAAAGATTAAACTTGCCGCTGTATGTTACAAGCTGTTCGTGCTAATTAGTACCCTAATAGAACATACTGTACAGAGATACTAAGTACGGTGCTTTGGCATCCAGTTAAAAGCTGTTTGTGCTAATTAGTACACTAGTAGAACATACTGTACAGAGATACTAAGGACGGTGATTTGGCATCTAGGAACTTAGGGAGGAGCTTTTATCTCTCCATTATACATAGAAAGATTAAACTTGCCACTGTACGTTACAAGCTGTTCGTGCTAATTAGTACACTAGTAGAACATAGAGTACAGAGATACTAAGGACGGCAATTTGGCACTCAGGAATTTAGGGAGGAGCTTTTATCTCTCCATTATACTTAGAAATATTACAATGGAGAGAGACTAAAGCTCCTCCCTAAGTTCGTGGATGCCAAATCACTGTACTTAGTATCTCTGTACAGTATGTTCTACTAGTGTACTAATTAGCACAAACAGCTTGTAACGTACAGTGGCAAGTGTAATTTTTCTAAGTTTAATGGAGAGATATAAAAACTCCTCCCTATGTTCCTGGATGTCAAATTACCATGCTTAGCATTTCTGTACAGTATTTCCTATCTAGCCAGAAACCCTGCATCCTGTGCAAGCTAGGCGGACAATTGGAGGGGACCCGATACACGGTTGCTTTCTGTTTCCCTTTCCAATGTCACATAAACTAGTGGTTGGTCTGCCCCGAAAGCCAAGAGTCTCCTCTTTTGTATGGTACCAGGCCTGAGTCTCTGGGACACCCAGAACCAAAGATATCATTACGCAAAGTGGACCCATTTTCCCATAGACTATAATGGGCCCGTTAATTCAGACCCACCATGGGTTCCGACGCTTGCCATGAGCCTTGTGGGGGTCACAGAAACTTGGGGTTGGTACCCTCTGGTAGCTAATTGTCTCCTCTTCCATACCAACCTAGCAATGAAGGCCCCCACCTCCCATGCTGAGAGTCCCAGGTTTGAGTCCCAAATTGCCAACCTTTTTTTTTAATATGTTCCTGTGACATTCACTTTATTCTTTTTTTTCTTTGTTATACATTGAATGAAAGGGTGCGCACAGGTTTCACATAAATCAAAGTAAATCTGCAGCAGCGATTCATTCCGCTATATACAAATACACAGCGGTAATGAGTATAAATTAGTGTATTCCGACGCAACTAACTGAGCAACACAGTACTGTAGATCGTCGGCATTTGTGTATTGTACCTGACCTGAACTCCCTCCCTGTCTACTGCATGACCTGTGCAGGCTCCCAGGGGGGAAGGGCGATGGGGGTAGGGAGAGGTGGTGGAAAATACTGTGCTTTTGAAATACAAGTATTAGCGTCCGAGTCCCCTAAGGCATAAACCAACACCAATGGGAAGGAAGTGCCAACCTTTTTTTATGTGTTCCTGTAACATTCACTTTATTATTATGTTTTTCTTTGTTATACATTCAATGGAAGGGTGCACACAGGTTTCACATAAATCAGAGTTGGCGGGGGATTTTCCTACATACAGTAGTATACTGTTGCACATGTCTTGTAACCTGATCAGAACTCCCTCCCTGTCTACTGCATGTAGTTTGCAGGCTCCCAGGGGGGAAGGGGAAAGTGGGATGGGGGTAGGGTGAGGCAGTGGAAAATACCGTGTTCAAAGAAAAAGCATAATCAAAACCATGGGGAACTTTGCGGTGTATCATTAAGTGCATAGACCTCGCTTATCCCTATCGACCCTGTATATTTTATCTAGGAGATTCTGACGCTCCTTCAGCATTGCCCCGTGACCTACAAAATCTGTGCTGTTACTTGCTCCATAGCCGAGGGCCTCCATGGGGCAAGGTGTCACAGGCGGTAGCCATTTCAATTGAGTCTGCCCTGCTACAGAATTGTATGCGTACCGTATGGTGCATAGAACCTTAACAGTACAACCGCTCCTGCAGCTTTGCCCTGGTTTATGTGAATAACTCCCTCCCTGTCTACTGCATGACCTGTGCAGGCTCCCAGGGGGGAAGGGCGATGGGCTAGCGGCAGGCGGTGGAAAATGCCATGCTTTTGAAATGCAAGTACTGTATGAGTCCGAGTCCCTAGTATGTTCTTCTAGTGTACTAATTAGCACGAACAGCTTGTAACGTACAGTGGCAAGTTTAATCTTTCTATGTATAATGGAGAGATAAAAGCTCCTCCCTAAGTTTCTAGATGCCAAATCACCATCCTTAGTATCTCTGTACAGTATGTTCTACTAGTGTACTAATTAGCACGAACAGCTTTTAACTGGATGCCAAATCACCATACTTAGTATCTCTGTACAGTATGTTCTATTAGGGTACTAATTAGGATGAACAGCTTGTAATGTACAGTGGCAAGTTTAATCTTTCTATGTATAATGGAGAGAGATAAAAGCTCCTCAGTAAGTTCCCAGATGCCAAATCACCGTACTTAGTATCTCTGTACAGTATGTTCTATTAGGGTACTAATTAGCTGTTCGTGCTAATTAGTACCCTAATAAAAAATACTATACAGAGATACTAAGGACGGTGATTTGGCAACCAGGAACTTAGGGAGGAGCTTTTATCTCTCTATATTATACATAGAAAGATTAAACTTGCCACTGTACGTTACAAGCTGTTCGTGCTAATTAGTACACTAGTAGAAAATACTGTACAGAGATACTAAGTACAGTGATTTGGCATCCAGGAACCTTAGGGAGGAGCTTTTATCTCTCTCCATTGTAATCTTTCTAAGTTTAATGGAGAGAGATACAAGCTCCTCCCTAAGTTCCTGGGTGCCAAATCACTGTCCGTAGTATCTCTGTACAGTATGTTCTACTAGTGTACTAATTAGCACGAGCAGCTTGTAACGTACAGTGGCAGGTTTGATCTTTCTATGCATAATGTAGAGAGATAAAAGCTCCTCCCTAAGTTCCTGGTTGCCAAATCACCATCCTTAGTATCTCTGTATAGTATTTTCTATTAGGGTACTAATTAGCATGAACAGCTAATTAGTACCCTAATAGAAAATACTGTACAGAGATACTAAGTACGGTGATTTGGCATCTGGGAACTTACTGAGCAGCTTTTATCTCTCTCCATTATACATAGAAAGATTAAACTTGCCACTGTACGTTACAAGCTGTTTGTGCTAATTAGTACCCTAATAGAACATACTGTACAAAGATACTAAGTACGTTGATTTGGCATCCAGTTAAAAGCTGTTCGTGCTAGTTAGTACACTAGTAGAACATACTGTACAGAGATACTAAGGATGCTGATTTGGCATCTAGGAACTTAGGGAGGAGCTTTTATCTCTCCATTATACATAGAAAGATTAAACTTGCCACTGTACGTTACAAGCTATTCGTGCTAATTAGTACACTAGTAGAACATAGAGTACAGAGATACTAAGGACGGCAATTTGGCACTCAGGAATTTAGGGAGGAGCTTTTATCTCTCTCCATTATACTTAGAAATATTACAATGGAGAGAGACTAAAGCTCCTCCCTAAGTTCGTGGATGCCAAATCACTGTACTTAGTATCTCTGTACAGTATGTTCTACTAGTGTACTAATTAGCACAAACAGCTTGTAACGTTCAGTGGCAAGTGTAATTTTTCTAAGTTTAATGGAGAGATATAAAAACTCCTCCCTATGTTCCTGGATGTCAAATTACCATGCTTAGCATTTCTGTACAGTATTTCCTATCTAGCCAGAAACCCTGCATCCTGTGCAAGCTAGGCGGACAATTGGAGGGGACCCGATACACGGTTGCTTTCTGTTTCCCTTTCCAATGTCACATAAACTAGTGGTTGGTCTGCCCCGAAAGCCAAGAGTCTCCTCTTTTGTGTGGTACCAGGCCTGAGTCTCTGGGACACCCAGAACCAGAGATATCAGTACACAAAGTGGACCCATTTTCCCATAGACTATAATGGGCCCGTTAATTCAGACCCACCATGGGTTCCGACGCTTGCCGTGAGCCTTGTGGGGGTCACAGAAACTTGGAGTTGGTACCCTCTGGCAGCTAATTGTCTCCCCTTCCATACCAACCTAGCGATGAAGGCTCCCACCTCCCACGCTGAGAGTCCCAGGTTTGAGTCCTAAAGTGCCAACCTTTTTTTTTTAAGCATATATGTTCCCGTGACATTCACTTTATTATTATTTTTTCTTTGTTATACATTCAATAAAAGGGTGCACACAGGTTTCACATAAATCAGAGTGGGTGGGGGATTTTCCTACATACAGTAGTATACTGTTGCACATGTCTTGTAACCTGATCGGAACTCCCTCCCTGTCTACTGCATGTACTTTGCAGGCTCCCAGGGGGGAAGGGGGAAGTGGGATGGGGGTAGGGCGAGGCAGTGGAAAATACCGTGTTCAAAGAAAAGGCATAATCAAAACCATTGGGAACTTTACGGTGTATCATTATGTGCATAGACCTCGCTTATCCCTATCGCCCTTCTGTATTTTAGTTAGGGGATTCTGACGCTCCTTCAGCATTACCCCGTAGCCTGCAAAACCTATGCCGTTGCTCGCTCCATAGCTGAGTGCTGCCACAAGGCAGGGGTTCACGGGCCTCGGACATTTTGTCACTTTGCAATGCGATAGGGTCCGGTGTATCGTTAAAGACCTCACTTATCCCTATCGCCCCTGTGTATTTTAGCTAGGGGATTCTAACGCTCCTTCAGCATTGCCCCGTAGCCTGCAAAATCTGTGCTGTTACTTGCTCCATAGCCAATTGCCTCCATGGAGCTAGGAGTCACAGGCGGTAGCCATTTCAATTGAGTCTGCCCTGCTGTAGAATTGTATGTGTACCGTACGGTGCATAGAACCTTGACAGTAGAAACTCTCCTGCAGCTTTGCCCTGCTTTATGTAAAACTTGTGATTTGTCAGTTTGCTATGTGATCGAGCCCGGTGTAACGTAATGTGCATAGACCTTGCTTATCTCTATCGCCCCTGTGTATTTTGGCTAGGGGATTGTGAAACTCCTTCAGTATTGCCCCGTAGCCTGCAAAACTTTTGCCATCTCTCACTCCATATCCGAGCGCTGTCTGCCACGTGGTGGGGGTTCAGGGGCGGCGGCCATTTTGCCAGTGTGCTGTGCGATTGAGTCCGGTGTACCGTAATGTGCATAGACCTCGCTTATTCCTATCGCCCCTGCGTATTTTAGCTAGGGGATTGTGACGCTCCTTCAGCATTGCCCCATAGCCTGCAAAATCTGGACTGTTACTTGCTCCGTAGCCTATGGCCTCCGTGGGGCAAGGAGTCACAGGTGGTAGCCATTTCTATTGAGTCTGCCCTGCTACAGAATTGTATGTGTACTGTACGGTGCATAGAACCTTAACAGTAGAACCGCTCCTGCAGCTTTGCCCTGGTTTATGTGAATAAAAAAATAATAAATTGTCTGGAAAAAACTAACATGCATTCGTACTTTAGAAATCGAACTCGGGACTCTGAGTATAGGAAGCGGAACACTTCACCACTTCGCCGCAGACAGATGAATAAATCCATTGGTTTTGATTATGCTGCAATGGCTATGGGATTAGGACGCTAACAAACTGTACTAAATTCCTAATCTCAAGAGGCAATAGTGAACTTCTAACATGTCCATTTGCGACAGTATACACTACTGGTTTTATGTTGTTTTGTCTGCGGGACTTGGACGCTCACATATTCATAAAGTACTGTAGATTGATCATATACTGTATGCTGTACTATTTGCGTCTGTAAATAATGCAGCATAATGAGTATTTACTGTATTAAATAATGCAACGTAATGAGTATTTACTGTATGCAGCGTAATGAGACGCTTAGTAAAGTAGTCCTTATTATATATTTCAGTATTGTATTTTACGGGAGACCACACGCATGCGCAGTGGTGATTGTAAAAGGCGGCATCTGGTGGATGATCGCAGGTATTACACGTAAAGGTAACGCCAAACGCTCTGTCTGCCTCCGTGCGATTAGGTACGCCTCTCTGTGACTAGGCGCGCCTCCCTACGCCCCGGTACGCTGCGTATGCTCGATCGGGACAAACGCCTCAGCCAGTCAAGATAAAGGTGGCTACATCTGTACAGTACATATTAATTATTGGGCCATTGCTTGTATATTGGGTACGGGTATAAGGTTTCCTCTACTAGACCCTCGTACATATGAATCTTTGGCCTTGGCCTGGTGGACTCTCTCACTTCCTCCTTACGATTATATGTTATTTGTCTGTTTGTATGATCCTCCCTCCGTTCCATCCAGGGTGGCCCTGGTTAACAAAACTGTTTACCACAAGCATTTTCTGTATCATAAACAACAGTGCCCTTTACAATTTGCTAGAATATGGGCCCTTTAGCACTTGAGCCCCCTTCTCCTGGCCGCTCCTATTCTCCCTGTGCTTCTCTCTATTGAAGTGGTTCACACCTCCTTCCTTTTGTATTACTTTTGCTGCTTTTGTTATGCATGATAGCTGCTGCCACAGCTATGATTCTATATTGTTTATTGATCTCTGGTTGTTTTCCTTGTATTATCAGAAAATTCAATACAAATACTTAACTAAAAAAAACCCAACAAACTATTGGACGCTCTGCCTCTCCTCGTCACCCTCTGCCAGGAGACCCATCTGTGGAGCCTCTGAGTAGCGCTGCTGACATCAGACACTGGGGAGTTTAAAAAGGCACAGATTATTATTATTTCATTGAAGAGGGCACACATTATAATTATATAATTGTCGGTCCAGGTTGGTGGTCAGGTTGTGCATTACAGTGTGCCATATTATGAACTCAACATGACGCCTATAAGGGAGGGAGCCCAAAGCATATTTTTGCACCCTGGGCCCATCACTCGCAAGTTCCGCCACTGGCCTTATGAAATGTGTTGCATATGCTTATCATTGTAATTATTAGTGAAACCCTCCCCAATATTTTTGGCCCATACATATAGAAAATAAGAGGGTCCCCCCTCTATATTTTGCCAGGAGAAGGATTGCACTTGTAAAGCCTGCTGAGGTGTAGAAGACATTACTCCAAACAATATAGCTGAATAAAGCACTTCTATTCATGTGAAATAGGACTGAATGCATTGCTTCCTACTGCAATTCTGTGCCTGTGAAGGCAGCTCTAACCAGCAGGTAATGGTAACAGGGACAAGCAAATAAGGAATATGGATTAAAGCAAATTTAGTACCAGGATTTTAAAATTATGAGGCTGATTCTGAATCACGTGCAATGTGCATGTAGTTGCGAGTAGCCATGGAAGCAAGATTTACTACCTTATGCTAATACAAGTACCCATTCAACTAACGCAGGGGTTCATGCGTGTGCAAGCATACCAGAAAAGCTTGGCTCCTGAAAAATGTCCCTATATTTAGGAATTATTATTACTCTTTATTTATATTGCAGCACATATTACTTAACATATTACAAAGAATGCTTAATTCATCAGTCCTTGCTTATACTCCTGTTCCTCTTATCGACACTTACAGACACTCACAGGGGTACATTTATTCAGAAGCAAATGAGCAGGAAACGCACACAAACATCATATGAACAAGTGTATAAATAGGGTCAATGCAGTTGTATAGGTGCGTACAACTTGCCATATGGGCAAATATCCGCATTTCGGGAGTGTAATTGGGACCAATTTGCGTACAAATCTGAAAAGGCCTCTCTGTATGAAATCCTAACTACATAATCTTATAGAGATGGGATTAGCCAAGTAACCAATACATTCAGACATAGCGGAGACAGAATGGCATGTTGCTAACTAAAGTTGTGCAGAATGATATATCGGTACACATGTGTGAACGATCATATGGCAAAGTACGGTAAAGTGACTGCTACTTAAGACCAGCTTTGGTGTAATTAGACAATTAAGACCTTGAGAAGAATGTAGAATAGTAGACGCGAGCCACTTACATTCATCATGTGTCACTATCACGCTGAATTATTGTCTGCATTACAATAAACTGCCTTGACAGTAGAGGCTAATTTGTAAACAAGTATAGAAGCCACAACGAAATACAGAATGATATGGGAACATTGAGTATGTATGTGTTCCTAATACCTTAAGCAAGGTGGAATCAACAAAATAGTTTTACACTGTATACACAAGCAGATATTCTCTGTATTATTCTTAAGAAAAAGAGAATCCCATGTCTTAAATAGAGCCTTGTTGGTGAGGGCTGGTATTTCATTCAGCAGCTCATGCATACATACTGTACTTCTTGTTAGACTCTGTACACAATATACCACAGGTTCTCAAACTCGGTCCTCAGGACCCCACACAGTGCATGTTTTGCAATCTCCTCACAGAATCACAAGTGAAATAATTTGCTCCACCTGTGGATCTTTTAAAATGTGTCAGTGAATAATGAATACACCTGTGCACCTGCTGGGTTACCTACAAAACATGCACTGTGTGGGGTCCTGAGGACCGAGTTTGAGAACCACTGCAATATACCATTGTATAGTACAATGGTTCTCAAACCCAGTCCTCAGGAACCCACAGAGTTCACGTTTTCCAGATCACCTAGCAGATGCACAGGTGTTATCATTACTCACTGACATATTTTAAACTGTCCACAGGTGGAACTAATTATGTCTCTTGTGTTTCTGTGAGGAGACCTGCATAACATGAAGTTTGTGGTTCTAGGGACTGAGTTTGAGAACCTGTGCTATACTGTATACTTTCAATTCATTGTTTGATTAATTTTCTGATCACACCTTCCCATCTGATATTCTGCATTACCCCTGTAATTATATATTGTCCCATCATACGGCCTACCACGTAGTGTGTATGTGGACATTATATTTTGTTACATCAGGACGTGGCTAGCTTGATGCATTGATCAGGTGAGGCCACAACCTAAGTCCATTTGTCTAAAAGTTTACCTTTGTTTTTTGAGGCAAAATCAATCTGTACAAAATGGGGGCAGTAACCAATGTAGGACATGGCTTGGCAGATGGGGTCGAGCAATTGAGTCCTTGGAATGTGGCGAAGCTTGGTGCAGATCAAAACATTATAAATTAAGAAGTTCTGGAATTAGAAATTATTTTACACCCCTAAGCCAGTGATTTTCAAACAGTGTGCCTATGGTGTGTCTTGTGACACTTGCAGGGGTGCCTTGGATTGGTGGTCCAGGACCAATTAAAATTAGTTATGGTCAATGTAATAGGCAAAACCAGTGCTGGTGGCTGTCAGTCATAAACTATGTGGACAAACAAAAGCAAATCATGTCCCTCACCACATAACTGACCCTAAGAAAGACATGTAAACACAATTTACTTCATTTAATATTTCTTCTGAATTTCTCAATAAGAAACCTTTCGCCTAGAGGTGCCGTGCAAAAAAATCTAATAATCTAGGGTGCCTTGAGTCAAAAAAGTTTGGGAACCATGCTCTAACACAAGTGGGAAATGGCATTGTTACCATTTTGATAGATTTAGCTACTCCATTGCATTACATGGCTTTTCAATAGGAAATGAAGTAGTTCATTGCAATTTGTATGGCAAAGGATTTCACCTGCTACAGTGTTAATTACTGTAGATCACTCCATAACAAACATTTTTATAATTCATTTTAAGGGACATCATGAAGGTGATGTACAAAGGGGGTTATTCAGAGATGAATGAAGATGGCACAGGACAAGGCGCCCAGCATGTGTAAGGTCGCTGTCAGGAATCTGCATTTTCCATCACATCACTGCTGTGGAACTACAGGTTCCAGCAGTTCAGTTCTGTTCCAGTTCTCGTTTTCAGTCCTCTGCAGCCTGGAGTACATAGTGCTTCAACTAACTCACAGCTGATCTGGACACCCAATCCAGCTAGTATCTCCGCCTGCAGTTTGTGTCCAATCACTGCTGGGCAGGTGGTATAACTTCCAGTTTGTGGCTCTCTCACATCGCCTTGGACAACACGTCACATCCCGTGAACAGACCGCTCCTGTTTGCAATCCTCTGTCTACAGAGATTTCCTTGTGTATTAGACCTGTGGAACAACAGGTCCCAGCTGTTCCAGTTCCCAGTTGTTCCTGTGTTCCCGTGGAACTACAAGTTCCAGCAACCCCTCCAGCTCTCCTGCGACATTCCGTGTGCAAGTTCCTGTGTTCCTGTGGAACTACAAGTTCCAGCAACCACTCCAGCTCTCCTACTGCATCCAGTGGTTCCCTGTGTTCCAGTCTCCAGATCCCCTGTGTTCCTGGTTATCCTCCTGCATCTCTGTGGAACTACAAGTTCCAGCAACCACTCCAGCTCTCCTACTGCATCCAGTGGTTCCCTGTGTTCCAGTCTCCAGATCCCCTGTGTTCCTGGTTATCCTCCTGCATCTCTGTGGAACTACAAGTTCCAGCAACCACTCCAGCTCTCCTGCTGCATCCAGTGGTTCCCTGTGTTCCAGTCTCCAGATCCCCTGTGTTCCTGGTTATCCTCCTGCATCTCCGTGGAACTACAAGCATCAGCAATTCCTGCATTCATTTACAGGCTTCACACCAATCTCCAACACAGTGTGCTTCAGCCTCAGCTGTAGAGACTCCATCTCCAGGTGCAGCTCATCACCTCACCTGTGAATCAGCTTGCAAGCTGCCTGTGCTTTCCAATAGCACTGTGAACCCTGCATCAAGTCTTCTGCATCTGCTACCAGGTTTGCTACCATTATCATCACCTCTGCTGGCTCCACGTGTTTATCATCTCTGGTTCCCATACCAGCATATTGCCATAGACTCTCACTGTATTGCCATAGACTCTCACTGTATTGCCATAGACTCTCACGGTATTGCCATAAGACTCTCACTGTTTTGCCATTGACTCTCAGCTTCCACGCTGCATCATACCCATTGCATTTATTATTGTTTATTTCTCCAAGTATTCCTGCTGCCATATTGTTTTATCTTTCTGCTTAATAAACAACATTGCGCACATGCGCAGGAATCCAATCCAGTATCCTCACTTCTTCCATCCTACCTCCACTGACCCACTAGCGCCCCCTCCGGGGACACAAACCAGACCGAACCTGACAGTCGCCTCCTGATGTTCAGGATACCGAAGCCGAAATCCCGACAGATGACAAGGTCACCAGCAGGAATCCCGGAGCACTAGGGCTATTCCTACTCGTGGGTGTAGAGTGGGAATAGATCCTGTGGCGAGCACAGCAAGCCGCCGAGCCTGCAGTGTGACAAGCGCAGCGAATCCGCAAGGGAACTCTTAGTGCTCGCCCCACTGCCAGCATTCTGGCAGACCGGATGCCACTGTCGGGATATTGAAAGCCGGCATCCTGTCTTTAAAAGAGTCATGACACGCCATCCTTCAGGGATGCAATGGCACTGTGAAAGTCTACACTCATGCATGCTATGCATACGCAAATGTCCAAAAATCGACCTTTGGAATTTTCGGATATTTGCAATCCAATCTGAATGAGGGCCAAATATCTCTCTAGCCAACCTGAATGTCAGTTCGCTCTGCTGCTTACACCATTCCACTGAGTTTCCTGGATCTACTTAATCTGCTTCTACCATTGGTAATATATTTTGTTTGCGCAGTTCTATAGGGGACATGATTTCCGGATACATAGTAAAGTGGTAACTCATGTATAAGAGTTTTGATTATACATCTACAAGCCCTGCTGTCCTGAGAATTGTTACCTCACACCAAACTCTTTTGTTAAGTCCTATGAGTAGAAAGTACATCCATGAGAAAGATGTTAGGCTTCAATTATGATCCTGTGAAGCATTAGTGTGCCTTGATGAAATGTGAAAAGATAATAAAGACTGGACGTTTATTGCAACATTTTCCTGGAGTGCTGATTGTTCTTTTTTATTTGTCACTTGTAACCCAGCTACCAGCCCCACAATTGTCTCTACCTGCATAATGATTCATGTCTTGCAGGTATCTGAGTGTTTAACTACACCATATACTAGGGATGAGCGGGTTCGGTTCCTCGGAATCCGAACCCGCCCGAACTTCATGTTTTTTTACACGGGTCCGAGCGACTCGGATCTTCCCGCCTTGCTCGGTTAACCCGAGCGCGCCCGAACGTCATCATCCCGCTGTCGGATTCTCGCGAGGCTCGGATTCTATCGCGAGACTCGGATTCTATATAAGGAGCCGCGCGTCGCCGCCATTTTCACACGTGCATTGAGATTCATAGGGAGAGGACGTGGCTGGCGTCCTCTCCGTTTATAGAGAAGAGAGTGAGACAGTAGAGAGAGACACAGTAGTAATTTTGGGGAGCATTAGGAGGAGTACTAGTTACTTGCTGAAGTGATAGATAGTGTGACTGTATATTATCTGACTTGTGGGGGAGACACTGACAGTGGGGAGCAGTTAGAGTCTGAGAGCAGGACTCAGGAGTACATATAACGTACAGTGCACACTTTTGCTGCCAGAGTGCCACACTGCCATTGTGACCACACTGACCACCAGTATAATATATATTGTGATTGTCTGCTTAGGAGTACTACTTGCAAGTTGCTGATAGTGTGACCAGTGACCTGACCACCAG
This sequence comes from Pseudophryne corroboree, assembly GCF_028390025.1. Lineage (NCBI taxonomy): Eukaryota > Metazoa > Chordata > Amphibia > Anura > Myobatrachidae > Pseudophryne > Pseudophryne corroboree. The sequence goes on along the minus strand of NC_086449.1, from coordinate 431,071,129 downwards.
TCACCACCAGTTTAATATATATATATATATATATATATATATAATTGTATATAATATATATATAATATTGTATACCACCTACCCGTGGTTTTTTTTTTTCTTTCTTCTTTATACATACTACTATAGTAGCTTACTGTAGCAGTCTGTGGTGCTGCTGAGCTGACTGTGTCCAGCAGGTCTGTCATCAGTCATTACATAATAAATATATATACCTGTCCGGCTGCAGTACTAGTGATATTATATATATATATATATATATATTGATTTCATCTCATTATCATCCAGTCTATATTAGCAGCAGACACAGTACGGTAGTCCACGGCTGTAGTTACCTCTGTCGGCAGTCGCTCGTCCATCCATAATTGTATACCACCTACCCGTGGTTTTTTTTTTCTTTCTTCTTTATACATACTACTATAGTAGCTTACTGTAGCAGTCTGCGGTGCTGCTGAGCTGACAGTGTCCAGCAGGTCCGTCATCAGTCATTACATAATAAATATATATACCTGTCCGGCTGCAGTACTAGTGATATTATATATATATATATATATATATATATTGATTTCATCTCATTATCATCCAGTCTATATTAGCAGCAGACACAGTACGTAGTCCACGGCTGTAGCTACCTCTGTGTCGGCAGTCGCTCGTCCATCCATAATTGTATACCACCTACCCGTGTTTTTTTTTTTTTTTCTTTCTTCTTTATACATACTACTATAGTAGCTTACTGTAGCAGTCTGCGGTGCTGCTGAGCTGACAGTGTCCAGCAGGTCCGTCATCAGTCATTACATAATAAATATATATACCTGTCCGGCTGCAGTACTAGTGATATTATATATATATATATATATTGATTTCATCTCATTATCATCCAGTCTATATTAGCAGCAGACACAGTACGGTAGTCCACGGCTGTAGCTACCTCTGTGTCGGCAGTCGCTCGTCCATCCATAATTGTATACCACCTACCCGTGGTTTTTTTTTTCTTTCTTTTTTATACATACTACTATAGTAGCTTACTGTAGCAGTCTGCGGTGCTGCTGAGCTGACAGTGTCCAGCAGGTCCGTCATCAGTCATTACATAATAAATATATATACCTGTCCGGCTGCAGTACTAGTGATATTATATATATTTATATTGATTTCATCTCATTATCATCCAGTCTATATTAGCAGCAGACACAGTACGGTAGTCCACAGCTGTAGCTACCTCTGTGTCGGCAGTCGCTCGTCCATCCATAATTGTATACCACCTACCCGTGGTTTTTTTTTTCTTTCTTCTTTATACATACTACTATAGTAGCTTACTGTAGCAGTCTGCGGTGCTGCTGAGCTGACTGTGTCCAGCAGGTCCGTCATCAGTCATTACATAATAAATATATCTACCTGTCCGGCTGCAGTACTAGTGTGATATAATATATATTGATTTCATCTCATTATCATCCAGTCTATATTAGCAGCAGACACAGTACGGCAGTCCACGGCTGTAGCTACCTCTGTGTCGGCAGTCGCTCGTCCATCCATAATTGTATACCACCTACCCGTGGTTTTTTTTTTCTTTCTTCTTTATACATACTACTATAGTAGCTTACTGTAGCAGTCTGCGGTGCTGCTGAGCTGACAGTGTCCAGCAGGTCCGTCATCAGTCATTACATAATAAATATATATACCTGTCCGGCTGCAGTACTAGTGATATTATATATATATATATTGATTTCATCTCATTATCATCCAGTCTATATTAGCAGCAGACACAGTACGGTAGTCCACGGCTGTAGCTACCTCTGTGTCGGCAGTCGCTCGTCCATCCATAATTGTATACCACCTACCCGTGTTTTTTTTTTTTTCTTTCTTCTTTATACATACTACTATAGTAGCTTACTGTAGCAGTCTGCGGTGCTGCTGAGCTGACAGTGTCCAGCAGGTCCGTCATCAGTCATTACATAATAAATATATATACCTGTCCGGCTGCAGTACTAGTGATATTATATATATATATATTGATTTCATCTCCTTATCATCCAGTCTATATTAGCAGCAGACACAGTACGGTAGTCCACGGCTGTAGCTACCTCTGTGTCGGCAGTCGCTCGTCCATCCATAATTGTATACCACCTACCCGTGGTTTTTTTTTTCTTTCTTTTTTATACATACAACTATAGTAGCTTACTGTAGCAGTCTGCGGTGCTGCTGAGCTGACAGTGTCCAGCAGGTCCGTCATCAGTCATTACATAATAAATATATATACCTGTCCGGCTGCAGTACTAGTGATATTATATATATATTGTGACAAGAACACTGGGATAGTGTTTGAGGGCAGGTATATTTGTCCCAGGTTCTTGTCTTACATGTTTTAGAAAATGTTAACTTCTAGGAAAAATGCTTTTTGTTTTGTCTGAACCTTTTCAGTTTGCTGTAAAAGCTGGGTAAAGGCTCTGAGAGAGAGATAAGGCGAGTTCTAGACATTGGGCCCAGTTCGGGTCTTTGGCCTCACAGAGGGCTAATCAGGGTTTCAGCTGTGTAAGTGTGTTATAGTGCTGCTAACCTGATTAGTATGGGCAGACTGCCTGGGAAGGCTGAGGGATCTGTGTGTGAGAGACACGCTTTCTGATGCAAGTAAGCTATACAGTATGTACTGAAGAACTCTGTGTTTTGTTTAGTGACAGTTAGGAATATCTTATGTTTAGTTAGTGCCGGACAGGCAAGGTATTTTTATTTTGGGGTTTGTTTTATTTTCTGTTTCAATAAAACTGGCCGGGGTCAGTTGTACCAGAAACTGGACTTGTGTTGTTCCTCAGCTGCTGCGTGCTACCATATTCCCCAGGAAAAGGCGCCTTGCACCCCTACAGTGTTACAACTTGGTGGAGAATGCGAGCAACCCCGTTCTGCGCATAAGTGAAAGCAGCAGCTTTGTGAGGCCTGCAGAAAACGGTGGTTTATGCAGATACAGCCCAGTGTGAAGTTACTGAGACTCACCCCTGAGGGTTTGATATATGTCTTGGGTGAAAGCAGCTACAAAGCCGCCTGAAAAATCTGTCGACATGGAGGATCTGCTTAAAGCCTTGCTGCAAGCTACAGCGGCTCAGCAGGAGGCCAACCGACAGCAGCAGGTGGCAATGGAGGAAAATAGGAGACAGCAGCAGGTGGCTATTGACGAACTTTACCGGCAACAGCGTCAGGATAGAGAGGCCTTAACAGAAGTGGTGCAGAGCCTTGCAGCCCGGATTGGAGATGTGGCCGTCAGTGCTCCGACCAGCTCTAGTTCTATACGGGCCAGTCACTTCTTGCAGAAAATGACAGAGGCTGACGATGTGGAGGCCTACTTGACCACGTTTGAAAGGACTGCAGAGCGTGAGAACTGGCCAAAAGCACAGTGGGCCAGTCTGCTGGCACCTTTTCTGTCAGGTGAGCCCCAAAAAGCGTACTTTGATTTAAGCCCTGCTGAGGCTCGGGACTATGATAAACTAAAGACTGAGATCCTGACCCGCCTGGGAGTCACGCTGTCAGTACGAGCACAACGGGTGCACCGTTGGGTGTACGCCATGGAGAAGCCTCCGCGCTCTCAGATGCACGACCTTATTCAGCTAACAAAAAAATGGCTACAGCCAGAGACATTAACTGGTCCCCAGATGGTTGAAAGAGTCGTCATGGACCGCTACTTGAGATCTTTGCCCATGGTCCTGCGCAAGTGGGTGAGCCATGGAAACCCGGGTACTGCTGATCAATTAGTAGACATGGTAGAGCGGTATTTGGCAGCAGAGGAACTACTGATGACCACCCAGCAACCCATAGATCCTCGACAGCGCCCTTCAGTAAAGACTGGTAAGACTGTTCCGTGGGAAAACGTTGCTGGGCGGTTAAGAGAACGCAAGGCTGGAGAGACTGTAAACACTGGCCCTGGAGACAGGCCAATGGGGCTAGAACGGTCTATGTTGCCCAAACGGGTTGATAATCGTGTGGTTAAATGTTTTAGATGTGGTATGCCAGGTCATGTTGTTGCCAATTGCCCAGTCATGCAAGAACCCATGCAATGTGATGCTGCCTTTGAATGTCGCAGAATGTCTTTCTTTGCTAGGTTAGCCTGTACTGTGGTACCTTCACCTGAGCTGGAAAAACAAATGTGTGATGTGTTCTTAGAGGGTAACCGGGTAGAGGCCTTGCTAGATTCAGGAAGTTTAGTTACCCTCGTGAAAGCTGGGTTAGTGAACCCCTTAAAGGTCCAGCAAATACCTATTGGGGTAACTTGCATACATGGGGATACCCAACATTATGCCACTGCTGAGGTGAATATAGAAACTTGTTGTGGGTCAGCAATGGTTAAAGTGGGACTGGTCCCTACCTTGGTGCATGAGGCCATAATAGGGAGGGATTTTCCTCATTTTTGGAAACTGTGGGAATCACGGTTATCAACAGATGTGAGAAGTAAAAAGCCAGTTGATAATACCGGTGATTTTATGGATGTACGTGGGTCTTCGGAACTTTCTGGCCCTTTGCCTTTTGCTAGTTTGGCTGGGGAAGTGACAGATGGGGAGTCCAGTGAGGACCCTCTTGCCGGGAACAGAGACATAGTAGTTAGAACTGAAAGCGTGCCTGACCTGGAGGTAAAGAAGGATCTGTTTGCGTCTGAACAGTTAAAGGATCCTACCTTAATAAAGGCTAGAGAGAATGTTAAGATTGTTAATGGGGAACCTGTGGTACCAGGTGACAGGGTTACGTATCCCCACATGGCCATCTGTAATGAGCTCTTGTACCACATTGTCAAAAGGGGTGAGGATGTGGTAGAACAGCTGGTAGTTCCCCAGCCTTATCGGAGAACGGTACTAGATTTAGCTCATAGTCACGTTACCGCAGGACATTTAGGGGCAGAAAAAACCACTGAAAGAGTTTTACAAAGGTTCTTTTGGCCAGGGGTTTATAAAGAAGTGTCTGAATATTGTTCTTCCTGTCCTGAATGCCAGTATCATGCCCCTAGACCCCATTTCAGGAGCCCACTAGTTCCCATGCCTATTATAGAGGTCCCGTTTGACAGAATAGCCATGGATCTCGTGGGGCCCTTGTTAAGGTCTGCTCGGGGCCATCAGTATATCCTGGTAATTATGGACTATGCCACTCGATATCCTGAGGCTGTCCCTTTACGCACTATCACAACCAAGGCGATAGCTAAGGAGCTGGTGCAGGTATTTAGTAGAGTGGGAATACCAAAAGAAATTTTGACTGACCAAGGTACTCCATTTATGTCAAGGATCATGAAAGAATTGTGCAAGTTATTTAAGGTCACTCACCTCAGGACGTCCATCTACCATCCCCAAACTGACGGGTTGGTGGAAAGGTTTAATAAAACATTAAAAAGTATGTTAAAAAAGGTTGTTGAGAGAGATGGGAAAAACTGGGATTGTTTGTTGCCCTACTTGTTAATGGCCATCAGAGAAGTTCCTCAGTCCTCTACGGGGTTTTCTCCGTTTGATTTGTTGTATGGTAGACACCCCAGAGGGTTGTTGGATATTGCCAAAGAGACGTGGGAAGGACAGCCCACTCCTTATAGAAGCGTTATTGAGCATGTAACACAAATGCAGGATAGGATTGCAGCCGTGGTACCTGTTGTCAGAGAGCACATGGAACAGGCCCAAAGTGCTCAACAGAGGGTCTATAACCGGAGTGCCAAGATACGGGAATTTGCTCCTGGAGATAGAGTTCTTGTTTTGGTACCCACTGTGGAAAGCAAATTCCTAGCTAAATGGCAGGGTCCATTTGAGATTAGGGAAAAAGTGAATGAGGTTAATTACAAAGTATACCAGCCGGGAAAGAGAAAACCCGAACAGATTTACCATGTTAACTTAATCAAACCCTGGAAAGATAGGTTGTCTCTGTCAGCGGAGCCTTGCCCTTCGGTGTCTTCACCCCGGTTGCTTCCCGCAGTGAAGGTGTCAGAGACATTATCAGCTGATCAGAACAATCAGGTTAAAGAATTTCTCATCCAAAATAGGGAGGTATTTTCAGAGCTGCCTGGCCGAACGACCATAATAAAACATGACATTGTCACAGAACCAGGGGTCAGGGTTCATTTAAAGCCATATAGGATTCCTGAAGCTCAGCGAGAAGCTATTTCTAAGGAAGTTAAAACCATGTTAGAACTTGGAGTCATAGAGGAGTCTAACAGTGAGTGGTCCAGTCCCATAGTGCTCATCCCGAAGCCCGACGGTAGCATACGCTTCTGTAATGACTTTCGTAAGTTAAATGAGGTGTCCAAGTTTGATGCATACCCCATGCCCCGTGTGGATGAGCTTGTAGAAAGGCTGGGAACAGCCAGGTTTCTCACCACATTGGACCTGACCAAAGGTTACTGGCAAATACCTTTATCTGATAGCGCCAAAGAAAAAACAGCCTTTTCGGTTCCGGAGGGGCTGTACCAGTATAAGATGTTACCCTTTGGGTTGCATGGGGCTCCAGCAACCTTTCAACGGGCGATGGATAAAATTTTGAGGCCCCATAGAAAATATGCAGCTGCCTATTTGGATGATGTGGTAATTCACAGTACAGACTGGGGGTCCCATTTGGTTAAAGTACAAGCAGTACTGGACTCAATCAGAGAGGCAGGGTTAACTGCTAACCCAAAGAAGTGCTGCCTCGCAATGGAGGAGGTCAAATACTTGGGCTTCACCATAGGCAGAGGTCTGATTAGGCCCCAATTGAATAAAGTTGATGCTATTCAAAACTGGCCTCGTCCAGTGAATAAAAAACAGGTAAGGGCTTTTTTGGGAATTACTGGGTACTATAGACGGTTTATTCCTAATTTTGCGACCACAGCGGTGCCGTTGTCAGACCTTACCAAAGGGAAGCAGTCAAATGTGGTGAAATGGAACCCTGATGCAGAAAAGGCGTTCCAAGCGTTAAAAGTGGCTTTGTGTTCACAACCGGTGTTGATAACACCAGATTTTTCAAAAGAATTTGTGGTACAGACAGATGCCTCAGAGGTAGGGATAGGTGCTGTGCTGTCCCAAACCAGAGATGGGGACGAACACCCTATCATTTATTTGAGTAGGAAACTCAATGAGCATGAAAAAAGGTATGCCATTGTGGAAAAGGAGGCTTTGGCCATTAAGTGGGCACTAGATACCTTGAGATATTACCTCTTGGGTAGACAATTCAGACTAGTGACAGACCATGCCCCTTTAAAATGGATGTATGTAAATAGAGGCAAGAATGCTCGTGTAACTAGATGGTTTCTAGCGTTGCAGGACTTTAAGTTTACTGTCGAACATAGACCGGGAACACAATTGGCCAACGCAGATGCATTGTCTCGCATCTTCTGTTTGGGGGCTACAAGTGTTCCGGCCCCTAGGTCGAAACAGGGGAGGGGGATATGTGACAAGAACACTGGGATAGTGTTTGAGGGCAGGTATATTTGTCCCAGGTTCTTGTCTTACATGTTTTAGAAAATGTTAACTTCTAGGAAAAATGCTTTTTGTTTTGTCTGAACCTTTTCAGTTTGCTGTAAAAGCTGGGTAAAGGCTCTGAGAGAGAGATAAGGCGAGTTCTAGACATTGGGCCCAGTTCGGGTCTTTGGCCTCACAGAGGGCTAATCAGGGTTTCAGCTGTGTAAGTGTGTTATAGTGCTGCTAACCTGATTAGTATGGGCAGACTGCCTGGGAAGGCTGAGGGATCTGTGTGTGAGAGACACGCTTTCTGATGCAAGTAAGCTATACAGTATGTACTGAAGAACTCTGTGTTTTGTTTAGTGACAGTTAGGAATATCTTATGTTTAGTTAGTGCCGGACAGGCAAGGTATTTTTATTTTGGGGTTTGTTTTATTTTCTGTTTCAATAAAACTGGCCGGGGTCAGTTGTACCAGAAACTGGACTTGTGTTGTTCCTCAGCTGCTGCGTGCTACCATATTCCCCAGGAAAAGGCGCCTTGCACCCCTACAGTGTTACAACTTATATATGTTGATTTCATCTCATTATCATCCAGTCTATATTAGCAGCAGACACAGTACGGTAGTCCACGGCTGTAGCTACCTCTGTGTCGGCAGTCGCTCGTCCATCCATAATTGTATACCACCTACCCGTGGTTTTTTTTTTCTTTCTTCTTTATACATACTACTATAGTAGCTTACTGTAGCAGTCTGCGTTGCTTCTGAGCTGACTGTGTCCAGCAGGTCCGTCATCAGTCATTACATAATAAATATATCTACCTGTCCGGCTGCAGTACTAGTGTGATATAATATATATTGATTTCATCTCATTATCATCCAGTCTATATTAGCAGCAGACACAGTACGGTAGTCCACGGCTGTAGCTACCTCTGTGTCGGCAGTCGCTCGTCCATCCATAATTGTATACCACCTACCCGTGGTTTTTTTTTTCTTTCTTCTTTATACATACTACTATAGTAGCTTACTGTAGCAGTCTGCGGTGCTGCTGAGCTGACAGTGTCCAGCAGGTCCGTCATCAGTCATTACATAATAAATATATCTACCTGTCCGGCTGCAGTACTAGTGTGATATAATATATATTGATTTCATCTCATTATCATCCAGTCTATATTAGCAGCAGACACAGTACGGTAGTCCACGGCTGTAGCTACCTCTGTGTCGGCAGTCGCTCGTCCATCCATAAGTATACTAGTATCCATCCATCTCCATTGTTTACCTGAGGTGCCTTTTAGTTGTGCCTTTTAAAATATGGAGAACAAAAATGTTGAGGTTCCAAAATTAGGGAAAGATCAAGATCCACTTCCACCTCGTGCTGAAGCTGCTGCCACTAGTCATGGCCGAGACGATGAAATGCCAGCAACGTCGTCTGCCAAGGCCGATGCCCAATGTCATAGTACAGAGCATGTAAAATCCAAAACACCAAATATCAGTAAAAAAAGGACTCCAAAATCTAAAATAAAATTGTCGGAGGAGAAGCGTAAACTTGCCAATATGCCATTTACCACACGGAGTGGCAAGGAACGGCTGAGGCCCTGGCCTATGTTCATGGCTAGTGGTTCAGCTTCACATGAGGATGGAAGCACTCAGCCTCTCGCTAGAAAAATGAAAAGACTCAAGCTGGCAAAAGCACCGCAAAGAACTGTGCGTTCTTCGAAATCCCAAATCCACAAGGAGAGTCCAATTGTGTCGGTTGCGATGCCTGACCTTCCCAACACTGGACGTGAAGAGCATGCGCCTTCCACCATTTGCACGCCCCCTGCAAGTGCTGGAAGGAGCACCCGCAGTCCAGTTCCTGATAGTCAGATTGAAGATGTCAGTGTTGAAGTACACCAGGATGAGGAGGATATGGGTGTTGCTGGCGCTGGGGAGGAAATTGACAAGGAGGATTCTGATGGTGAGGTGGTTTGTTTAAGTCAGGCACCCGGGGAGACACCTGTTGTCCGTGGGAGGAATATGGCCGTTGACATGCCTGGTGAAAATACCAAAAAAAACAGCTCTTCGGTGTGGAAGTATTTCAACAGAAATGCGGACAACATTTGTCAAGCCGTGTGTTGCCTTTGTCAAGCTGTAATAAGTAGGGGTAAGGACGTTAACCACCTCGGAACATCCTCCCTTATTCGTCACCTACAGCGCATTCATAATAAGTCAGTGACAAGTTCAAAAACTTTGGGCGACAGCGGAAGCAGTCCACTGACCAGTAAATCCCTTCCTCTTGTAACCAAGCTCACGCAAACCACCCCACCAACTCCCTCAGTGTCAATTTCCTCCTTCCCCAGGAATGCCAATAGTCCTGCAGGCCATGTCACTGGCAATTCTGACGATTCCTCTCCTGCCTGGGATTCCTCCGATGCATCCTTGCGTGTAACGCCTACTGCTGCTGGCGCTGCTGTTGTTGCTGCTGGGAGTCGATGGTCATCCCAGAGGGGAAATCGTAAGACCACTTTTACGACTTCCACCAAGCAATTGACTGTCCAACAGTCCTTTGCGAGGAAGATGAAATATCACAGCAGTCATCCTGCTGCAAAGCGGATAACTGAGGCCTTGGCATCCTGGGTGGTGAGAAACGTGGTTCCGGTATCCATCATTACTGCAGAGCCAACTAGAGACTTGTTGGAGGTACTGTGTCCCCGGTACCAAATACCATCTAGGTTCCATTTCTCTAGGCAGGCGATACCGAAAATGTACACAGACCTCAGAAAAAGAGTCACCAGTGTCCTAAAAAATGCAGCTGTACCCAATGTCCACTTAACCACGGACATGTGGACAAGTGGAGCAGGGCAGGGTCAGGACTATATGACTGTGACAGCCCACTGGGTAGATGTATGGACTCCCGCCGCAAGAACAGCAGCGGCGGCACCAGTAGCAGCATCTCGCAAACGCCAACTCTTTCCTAGGCAGGCTACGCTTTGTATCACCGGTTTCCAGAATACGCACACAGCTGAAAACCTCTTACGGCAACTGAGGAAGATCATCGCGGAATGGCTTACCCCAATTGGACTCTCCTGTGGATTTGTGGCATCGGACAACGCCAGCAATATTGTGTGTGCATTAAATCTGGGCAAATTCCAGCACGTCCCATGTTTTGCACATACCTTGAATTTGGTGGTGCAGAATTTTTAAAAAAACGACAGGGGCGTGCAAGAGATGCTGTCGGTGGCCAGAAGAATTGCGGGACACTTTCGGCGTACAGGCACCACGTACAGAAGACTGGAGCAACACCAAAAACGCCTGAACCTGCCCTGCCATCATCTGAAGCAAGAAGTGGTAACGAGGTGGAATTCAACCCTATATATGCTTCAGATTTTGGAGGAGCAGCAAAAGGCCATTCAAGCCTATACAATTCAGCACGATATAGGAGGTGGAATGCACCTGTCTCAAGCGCAGTGGAGAATGATTTCAACGTTGTGCAAGGTTCTGCTGCCCTTTGAACTTGCCACACGTGAAGTCAGTTCAGACACTGCCAGCCTGAGTCAGGTCATTTCCCTCATTAGGCTTTTGCAGAAGAAGCTGGAGACATTGAAGGAGGAGCTAACACGGAGCGATTCCGCTAGGCATGTGGGACTTGTGGATGGAGCCCTTAATTCGCTTAACAAGGATTCACGGGTGGTCAATCTGTTGAAATCAGAGCACTACATTTTGGCCACCGTGCTCGATCCTAGATTTAAAACCTACCTTGGATCTCTCTTTCCGGCAGACACAAGTCTGCTGGGGTTCAAAGACCTGCTGGTGAGAAAATTGTCAAGTCAAGCGGAACGCGACCTGTCAACATCTCCTCCTTCACATTCTCCCGCAACTGGGGGTGCGAGGAAAAGGCTCAGAATTCCGAGCCCACCCGCTGGCGGTGATGCAGGGCAGTCTGGAGCGACTGCTGATGCTGACATCTGGTCCGGACTGAAGGACCTGTCAACGATTACGGACATGTCGTCTACTGTCACTGCATATGATTCTCTCCCCATTGAAAGAATGGTGGAGGATTATATGAGTGACCGCATCCAAGTAGGCACGTCACACAGTCCGTACTTATACTGGCAGGAAAAAGAGGCAATTTGGAGGCCCTTGCACAAACTGGCTTTATTCTACCTAAGTTGCCCTCCCACAAGTGTGTACTCCGAAAGAGTGTTTAGTGCCGCCGCTCACCTTGTCAGCAATCGGCGTACGAGGTTACTTCCAGAAAATGTGGAGAAGATGATGTTCATTAAAATGAATTATAATCAATTCCTCCGTGGAGACATTGACCAGCAGCAATTGCCTCCACAAAGTACACAGGGAGCTGAGATGGTGGATTCCAGTGGGGACGAATTGATAATCTGTGAGGAGGGGGATGTACACGGTGATATATCGGAGGATGATGATGAGGTGGACATCTTGCCTCTGTAGAGCCAGTTTGTGCAAGGAGAGATTAATTGCTTCTTTTTCGGTGGGAGTCCAAACCAACCCGTCATTTCAGTCACAGTCGTGTGGCAGACCCTGTCACTGAAATGATGGGTTGGTTAAAGTGTGCATGTCCTGTTTATACAACATAAGGGTGGGTGGGAGGGCCCAAGGACAATTCCATCTTGCACCTCTTTTTTCTTTAATTTTTCTTTGCGTCATGTGCTGTTTGGGGAGTGTTTTTTGGAAGGGCCATCCTGCGTGACACTGCAGTGCCACTCCTAGATGGGCCAGGTGTTTGTGTCGGCCACTAGGGTCGCTTATCTTACTCACACAGCTACCTCATTGCGCCTCTTTTTTTCTTTGCGTCATGTGCTGTTTGGGGAGTGTTTTTTGGAAGGGCCATCCTGCGTGACACTGCAGTGCCACTCCTAGATGGGCCCGGTGTTTGTGTCGGCCACTAGGGTCGCTTATCTTACTCACACAGCTACCTCATTGCGCCTCTTTTTTTCTTTGCGTCATGTGCTGTTTGGGGAGTGTTTTTTGGAAGGGCCATCCTGCGTGACACTGCAGTGCCACTCCTAGATGGGCCCGGTGTTTGTGTCGGCCACTAGGGTCGCTTATCTTACTCACACAGCTACCTCGGTGCAAATTTTAGGACTAAAAATAATATTGTGAGGTGTGAGGTATTCAGAATAGACTGAAAATGAGTGGAAATTATGGTTTTTGAGGTTAATAATACTTTGGGATCAAAATGACCCCCAAATTCTATGATTTAAGCTGTTTTTTAGGGTTTTTTGAAAAAAACACCCGAATCCAAAACACACCCGAATCCGACAAAAAAAATTCGGTGAGGTTTTGCCAAAACGCGGTCGAACCCAAAACACGGCCGCGGAACCGAACCCAAAACCAAAACACAAAACCCGAAAAATTTCAAGTGCACATCTCTACCATATACTAAGGGTTCTAAGCATGATTTGGATATCTAAATGCTACTGTATATTATTAAAATCAGTGATCCAAAGCCAATAAAAAAAATAACAAAGCAGAATAGATCTGTTTTACACATAACAGACCTATTTCTTTATTTGGGTCCTGGTTAAACAATATCTAGAAACAATGTATATATCTGAAGCTGTTGTAACAAGATCTGAGGCACTTCTTCAAACTGCCTGAAACTGATTAAAGTACATTTTTGGTATTTATGTACATGGAAGAATAGGCATATTGGAGAGCTGGACGTATACAGTGTATTTCAGGGTGAGACTCTTTATCTAGTAAGACTAGACTTACATTTTAGGGTAATTTTCTATGCCTAGTAGGAATAGAGTGAGATACATTACAGAGCAATGTTCTGTACCTACTGCAGTAGAACTAGACATAAGTTACAGGGTAAGGTTTTATATCTGGAATAACTAGACATACATTACATTACATGTTCTGTACCTACTGCAGTAGAACTAGACATAAATTACAGGATAAGGATCTATACCTAGTAGAACTAGACATACATTACAGACAGGGCCGGTGCTAGGGTGTTCGGCGCCCCCCTGCAAACTATAAATTTGCGCCCTCCCATACTTTACAAAGGGACAGCGCACACAATGCTTTTACACATAATTCTCCCTGTAGTAGTGCCGCTTACACACATAACGCCCCCTGTGGGACATGTTCCACTTATACACAACGTCCACTGTAGTAGTGGCACTTACACACGTAACTTCCCCTACAGCAGTGACGCTTACACAAGTAACACCCCCTGCAACAGTGACGCTTACATACGTAACACCCCCTGTACCAGTGGCGCTTACACACATAACGCCCCCTGTACCAGTGACACTTACACACGTATCGCTCCCTGTACTAGTGACGCTTACACACGTAACGCCCACTGTACCAGTGCTGCTTACACACGTAACGCCCCCTGTACCAGTGACGCTTACACACGTAACGCCCACTGTACCAGTGCTGCTTACACACGTAACGTCCCCTGTACCAGTGACGCTTACACACGTAATGCCCCCTGTACTAGTGACGCTTACACACGTAACGCCCACTGTACCAGTGCTGCTTACACATGTAACGTCCCCTGTACCAGTGCTGCTTACACACGTAACGTCCCCTGTACCAGTGACGCTTACACACGTAACGCCCCCTTTACCAGTGCCGCTTACACACGTAACGCTCCCTGTACCAGTGCCGCTTACACACGTAACGCTCCCTGTACCAGTGACGCTTACACTCGCAACACTCCCTGCAGCAGTGCCGCTTACACACGTAACGCTCCCTGTACCAGTGCCGCTTACACACGTAACGCTCCCTGTACCAGTGACGCTTACACTCGCAACACTCCCTGCAGCAGTGCCGCTTACACAGGCAGCGCCCCCTATACCAGTGATGCTTGCACACGCAACGCTCCCTGTAGCAGTGATGCTTACACACGCAACGCCCCCTGTACCAGTGACGCTTGCACACGTAATGCCCCCCTGTACCAGTAACGCTTATACAAGATGCAACGCCCCCTGTACCAGTGACGCTTACACACATATACACAGTGCCCCCCACATTACACCCAGCACATGACATTACACCCAGCACATGACATTATACACAGCCCCCCCATATTACACCCAGCACATGGCATTAGACACAGCCCCCCCATATTACACCCTACACATGACACTATACACAGCACACATACCCCCCTCCCCTATATTACACTCTGTACCAGCTTACATATTATTATACACCCCCCCCCCTTCCATATTACACCCAGTGCATATACACCCAGTGCCACAGTACATAGAGCTGACCTAAGGACAGTGTGGGAGGGAACACCCAGTGAGAGCCGAGGAGCTGCTGCTGCTGGGCTGATGATACACACTGCAGCCACAGGGAAGCAAAGCCCTGCTTCGTTCAGACGGCATCTCAGTGTGCACACAGGCTGCCTTGAAGTCTCCCGTGAAGGCCCCGTCCCTTGGCCTCTCCGGACTTGTAGCGGGAGGGCTGACAAGGATTGAGACACACACCTACTGTCGGGGGTGGGGGGGGGGGGGTAGGGGGAAGCATCACGCTGCCGGCCCTGCTGCCTGTCAAACAGTGTGACAGGCACAGCAGCCGGCAGCAGCAGTAGGGGCCCAGGCGCAGCAGCGGGGATGCAAAGCAGGTAGGCGCCTCTCCAATCCTGGCGCCTACCTGCTTTGCATCCCTTTGCTGAGCGGGTAGCGCCGGGCCTGATTACAGAGCAATGTTCTGTACCTACTGCAGTAGAACTAGACATATATTACATGGTAAGTTTTTATACCTAGTATAACTAGACATATATTACAGAGCAATGTTCTGTACCTACTGCAGTAGAACGAGACATAAATTACAGGGTAAGGTTTTATACCTAGTATAACTAGACATACATTACAGAGCAATGTTCTGTACCTACTGCTGTAGAACGAGACATACATTACAGGATAAGGATCTATACCTAGTAGAACTAGACATACATTATAGAGCAATGTTCTGTACCTACTGCAGTAGAACGAGACATACATTACAGGGTAAGGATCTATACCTAGTATAACTAGACATATATTACAGAGCAATGTTCTGTACCTACTGCTGCAGAACGAGACATACATTACAGGATAAGGATCTATACCTAGTAGAACTAGACATACATTATAGAGCAATGTTCTGTACCTACTGCAGTAGAACGAGACATACATTACAGGATAAGGATCTATACATAGTAGAACTAGACATACATTATAGAGCAATGTTCTGTACCTACTGCAGTAGAACGAGACATACATTACAGGGTAAGGTTTTATACCTAGTATAACTAGACATACATTACAGAGCAATGTTCTGTACCTACTGCTGCAGAACGAGACATACATTACAGGATAAGGATCTATACCTAGTAT
This sequence comes from Pseudophryne corroboree, assembly GCF_028390025.1. NCBI lineage: Eukaryota > Metazoa > Chordata > Amphibia > Anura > Myobatrachidae > Pseudophryne > Pseudophryne corroboree. The sequence continues at coordinate 431,055,403 of NC_086449.1, read as the reverse complement.
AACTAGACATATATTACAGAGCAATGTTCTGTACCTACTGCTGCAGAACGAGACATACATTACAGGATAAGGATCTATACCTAGTATAACTAGACATATATTACAGAGCAATGTTCTGTACCTACTGCAGTAGAACGAGACATACATTACAGGGTAAAGTTTTATACCTAGTATAACTAGACATATATTACAGAGCAATGGCCCTCATTCCGAGTTGTTCGCTCGGTAATTTTCTTCGCATCGCAGCGATTTTCCGCTAATTGCGCATGCGCAATGTTCGCACTGCGACTGTGCCAAGTAAATTTGCTAAGAAGTTTGGTATTTTACTCACGGCATTACGAGGTTTTTTCTTTGTTCTGGTGATCGTTGTGTGACTGACAGGAAGTGGGTGTTTCTGGGCGGAAACTGGCCGTTTTATGGGAGTGTGTGAAAAAACGCTGCCGTTTTTGGGAAAAACGTGGGAGTGGCTGAAGAAACGGGGGAGTGTCTGGGCGAACGCTGGGTGTGTTTGTGACGTCAACCCAGGAACGACAAGCACTGAACTGATCGCACTGGAAGAGTAAGTCTCGAGCTACTCAGAAACTGCACAGAAAAATCTTTTCGCAATATTGCGAATACTTCGTTCGCAATTCTGCTAAGCTAAGATTCACTCCCAGAGGGCGGCGGCTTAGCGTGTGCACTGCTGCGAAAAGCGGCTAGCGAGCGAACAACTCGGAATGAGGGCCAATGTTCTGTACCTACTGCTGCAGAACGAGACATACATTACAGGGTAAGGATCTATAACTTGTAGAACTAGACATACATTACAGAGCAATGTTCTGTACCTACTGCTGCAGAACGAGACATACATTACAGGGTAAGGATCTATAACTTGTAGAACTAGACATACATTACAGAGCAATGTTCTATGCCTCCTGCAGTAGAAATAGGCATACTGTACATAACGGTACGGTTTTATACCTAGTAGAACTAGACATACATTACAGAGTAATATTTTATACCTAATAGGACACACAATGCAGAGTTATGTTCTGTAGCTACCACAGTATAACTGGACATACATTACAGGGTAAGGTTCTATACCTAGTAGAAATTAACATATATTACAGGGTACTGTTCTGTACCAACTGCAGAAGAACTAGACATACATTACAGGGTGATGTTCTACACCTAGTAGAACTAGACATACAATACATCGTAATGTTCTATACCTAGGGCAGTATCCTATCACTTTACCGCTGCTAATAGGATCACCTGGGGCTATCCTATTAGCCCCGATGCTGGCATCGTTTTCTCCGGATGCCATCATATATTGGCACCTGAAGCATAATCCGTGATAATGGGCCGGCGGAGCCACAATAACATATGGGATCAAGGACTTATCCTCGATTCCATGTGTTTTCGTGCGATCGCTGGTCCAAATTCGGGCGATCAAAACGGCTTCGAATTGGATACCGCAATGTGCCATAGCACAAGCCAAGAGATAAAAAGACACATCTATATGTTCACTTCCATTAGGAATTAAACCAGTGGCGGAACTACCGCCTGTACAAGCAGTGCCTTGCACTGGGGCCCACCGCTGTCAAGGGGCCCAAAGCCAGCGGCATTTCACCTATTCAGTGGCATGCCAGTGAAGAGGTGAAATGCCGCTGGCTTTGGACCCTTTGATAGCGATGGGGTTCTTTCCCCCTCCCTCCTCCTCCTTACTCCGCTTGGCCGGCCCGGTGAATGACGCGATCGCATCATTCCGGAAAACTTTGCCTGCCGCGCGGAGTACAGGGGAGGTGGGAGTGAGGGGGAGAGAAGCCCACCGCTGTCAAGGAGGAGGAGGAGGGGAGAGCATTATAGTGCTGGGCTAGTGCCCACTAGCAAATGTAAATGCTAGGGATGGCATTCGGTGGGTTATCCATCGATGGATAACATTGATGGTCAGTGGCCATCTCTAGCTACCCCTAGGCAATGAGCATTCCCTAGGCAATGAGCATTCCCCATGGCAACGAGCATAGATCCCAGGGCATAAAACCCCTGGGAACAAGCATGACACAACATGTAAAACCACTGGCGATGCACATGAAACCCCTGGCAACGTGCAGGTAAAAATATCTAAACTGGCACTGTGGGGGCATATCTAGCACTGTGGGGACATATCTGGCACTATGAGGGCATATCTGGCACCGTTGGGGCATGTGTATCTGGCAATGTGGTGGAATATGTGTATCTGGCACTGTGGGGGCATATCTAGCACTGTGGGGGCATATCTGACACTATGAGGGCATATCTTACACCGTGGGGGCATATCTGGCAATGTGGGGGAATATGTGTATCTGGCACTGTGGGGGCATATCTAGCACTGTGGGGGCATGTGTATTTGGCAATGTGGGGGCATATATGACACTATGAGGGCATATCTGGCACCGTGCGGGAATATGTGTATCTGGCACTGTGGTGGCATATCTAGCACTGTTGGGGCATGTGTATCTGGCAATGTGGGGGCATATCTGGCACTGCGGGTGCATATGTGTATATGGCACCATGGGAGCATTTCTAGCACCGTGGGGACATATCTGGCACTGTGGGGGCAGATGTGTATCTTGCACTGTGGGGGCATGTGTGTATCTGGCACTGTGGGGGCATATGTGTATCTGGCACTGCACTATTTGGGTCATATGTGTATTCTGCCCCCATTTTCATTGACCACGCCCCATTTGGCATGTGGCCACACCCATTTTTTTGCCATGCAACTGACATTTTTTTTCTACTCGCACCACTGTGTGTGTGTGTGTGTGTGTGTGTGTGTGTGTGTGTGTGTGTGTGTATATACAGTATATATATATATTATACGGGAGCATGCAAAGAATCTCTAATTTGGAGTTGGGGGGTTGACTTGGACGGGATGAGAGGGGGGGGCGCAAAGCATTTTGTTGCACCTGGGCCCACCGTTCGCTAGTTCTGCCACTGAATTGAACATTACACTATACTGTATCTTTACTTCTAAAAGGTATAGAACATTACCGTCATACACAGAATGGTAGTTGCTCAATCAACTTATTGTCCCATAACACTATAATAGACCAGCAAAAGAGACTTGCTTCCTACATGTATTTTTATTTTGTAGGATATATGTCTCTTTGCTGGTCCATTGCAGCGTGCTGGGGGAACCTTTTTTTTTCTTGTCTAGATTAACCCCTTACATGCACCTGTTATGGACCAATAAATATATTGAGCAACTGCCATTCTGTGTATCAGGGTAATGTTCTATACATGGGAGAACCAGAGATACATTTCGGGGTAATGGTTCTATACCTACAGTAAGATAACTGAACACACGGGTAATGTTCTATACATGGGATAACCAGACATATATTTTAGGGGAAATGTTCTATATATAGGATAACTAGCCATACATTTGTGAGTAATATTCTATACATTTGATAACTGGACATAAATTTCAGTGTAATGTTCATTACAGGGAAGAACTACACATACATTTCATGGTAATTTCCTATACCTATTAAAACGAGAAATATATTTCAGGATAATGTCCTAAACAAGGGAAAACTGTGTGTGATATTTTTTTCAGTCATACAGTAGTCATGAGAAGGTTGATTGACTTCATAGCTGCTGAGATGCTCCTTATATCTAGGTGTGTTTTGTCTTTGCCAGCCTTTGTGCATTGTGTTGGATTGTACTTCTTCAGAGGCAATGAATCAGCAGCATACTGTATGTGTAGAAGATTTTATTTTATAAATAGCTCATTTTCTATTACCAGGAACCATCTGTTTTTTTAATTCCAGTTTTCTTACTCTACAAACAGTGCACTCAGTTCTTAAAATTAAGCAATATTGTATCATAACATTATAAGCAACTTTACCAATAACAAAGTTTCAATTACTCAACCATGTTACCATTTCATGAAATGTCATGTGGCATTAGCCGTCGTGTCTTTTTTTTTTTTACTGCAAAGGAATTGCAAGAGGTATCTGTAAATATATAATTACAGACTCTTTCCTCCACACTGACCTCAAATGAATTACTACTGATTTTGTTTTTAGAATATAGCCAAAGTATATTTAATTGATTTATGATAAAATGTTATTCTTATGTGGTGTGATGTTTACTGTACTGTTTACATTACAAGGATAACAGAATTCATGTGCAACGACCTGCAACTGTTGTCATTATATGGTCATGGCAATCCTGTGACTTGTAATATTTTTATGATCACCTATAAAGAATATAAATTCACCAATATTGTTTTCTGAACCGCAAAGCAGTGTGAATTATTTTGTGTTTATCGCTATTGGTGGGAGGCAACATCCCCTCTAAAGTGAATAATCTGGAAATGAAAGAAGGGCATAATCTAATGTAAACTGTGCCCTTCAGATCTGCATTAGGAACCTGCAACCCTGCAAGATGGATTTTCTCTAACATGTTTCTAATGTGAATTGTAGATTTTACTGCTTAAAGAGAACAGCCAGGTCAGTCATTCATGTCTTATAACGTTTTCAGACTCTCACTAAAAGAACTTAGAAATTAATGTAAAGATTAATCCAACAAAGAATAATTAGTGCAATTATTTTCCAGAAGTTCATAAATGTTAGATAATATTCCCAATTCTTCACAGCTCCTTCTTTGTGTGCTTTCAACTGTTGTGCCTTGCTACAAGAACATATCCATATCGGATTTAGGCAGAATGCTTCTCAACTCCTTGTTTAATGCCTAGCACAAGGTGAAGGAACCAGTTAAACTGCACAGTCCAGCCTTTATCCCTGCAGACCTCAATTTGGTCTAAGAAATGCTTTTTAGCACTGTCTTCATTTTTCCCAACAGTCAGCGAATCCCGAATATATTCAATGTCCTCTTTACTGGTTAGCTGGGGCATGCCGGTCATCAGCATCATTGAGAACAGGATGATCATAAGATTTGTATGATGTCGCAAAGCTAAATACGCTTTAACACACACATCCTAAAGAGAATAATGGAGATTTTAAAACCATACATTTGGCAGATCTTTTCTTTCAAATAAAAACAACATAGTGCACTGTAATTGGTGAAGACAACCATGTAATACACATTATGTTATAATCTGGCCACTATTATGCCATATCCTTAATATTAACTAATACATACTTGTCTTTATACAAGTATTCATTTTATTTCTGTGACTACATTTTCTTTTCAGATTTTTTTATATCTGACACACACACACACACACACACACACACACACACACACACACACACACATATATTTATATATATATGTAGTATCTGCATTATTTTTTCATTTATACACGTGCAATATCACATACTACCTTGAATTCTCAAAACTACTACCCCTTTAGCTCTGTATTCTCTATAATTGTTATATTTCTTTGATCTCCTAAGAGACAGGGGGCCGTGACACTCCTCTTCACAGCTGCTGGGTAACTGTATATTAGCGCCTTTCAGGATAGTGCGTATTTTTCCTGTTATGTACACTTACACTCATGTTAACAAATGCAAGTATACATACTGTATAAATGAACTGTAAATAAACTACATTGTGAATAGGCTCTATTCTCCTCTGCAGGAATATGGCTAAATAAGCTGTTTAGCACACTACACAGAACACACATAAACACTGTGTTGCTGATTCACAGAGTTGTGTACAAATGCGTCTGCAGATGGATCTTTTCACAACAAGCATACTCAAGTGTTGAGCATACGCAATGTAAGTAACATATACATTTTAGCCACATCTTCACTTGTGGCTGAGGGCGTATAACTGGGTGACAAATGGGTGTTTGCATGCAGGCTAATGTTCTGAGATCATTTTGTCGGTGTGTAGGGCTATCTGAGGACTATCTGGCATTCAGCAAACACTGAAATATGTCCAATTTCAGGCGTCTCCCTTGCTGATAGTAATAATGGCTTCTCAAGCGGATGAATAGGGGTGGTGCTGCCATATAGCTGCAACCAACTATGATTACTAGCGAAGATCCACATTTATTTCTAAGCATGCAATGCGACTGCATCTGCAGCATTTGCTGCAATTCCGAATCAAACCCTTTATCTCCAGATACATTTACATTTTTTATAATAATTGTAATATTTATGGTACATTTGCAATAACTACAAAAATAATTCTCTTACAGACACTTACGATAATTATCTGTTCATTTCACATGTTATTCACGGTGACTATTTAAAAAGTATTGAATTGTATTATTATTATAATTTCTACAGATCATATAATATTGTGTTGGGTAGCTCTTCAAACAACTAAATAGAATCTTAGCCTAAAAATTGGTCAGGTAAGCTTAATAGGCCAATGACAGCCCTACATAAATATCTGTATAAACTGTAAAGACATAACAGATCATCGATGTTGTACTAAATTACCACAAACACAAATTTCCATAAACAATCACTTTTTTTTTTAGCAGAAATAAAGTGCAAATAAGTTAATGAAATATACATTTTTTTAATCACACATTTAGACAATTTGCTTGACACACTGTATTTAGCACCTTAAATAAAATAAAATAGAGTGACCAATACCTGAAATTTAAGAAAGTATTCACTTGATTTCTTTCCTGAGGTTCCCATCACATGTAGGAAATCTGGAGTTAGGACAAATGGTACCCTTTCCTTGTTAATGCCCAGGAAACTTTTGTAATTGCCAAGAATGTGTCCAAAATCAATGTGAAATAGGTTACCTAACATAAATGAGGATGATAAAATATGTGGTCACACATTTAACATTGCACATTGAGTTCTGATCAAACTTTGGGTTTGCTAAATATACAGAAGCCAGTAAAATGAACATTGATCCGTCACTATTTTGACAAGTGAGAAAGACACTCCTACAATCCACCACCCCTTCGATCCATAAAACACATGAATTTTACACATCGTTAACAGATCGAGGGGTAGATTTAGCCAGTGGCGGATGGCAAATTTAAGAGTTCAGACTCCCCCTAAGCAAAACATTGTTGGCAGCTGCGAGAGAAGGAGGAGCAGAAGTGAAAAAGGTCAAATGTAATACCATAAAAGAAGGCTATGACATGTTTTAGTACTGCCTAATTTGGGTGACTACAACAATTTCATGATATTGATTTGAACTCTTCATTAAAGTATTCTCTGTTATTTCTTCTTAAGCGCAGTAAAAGGACGTGAAGTTTTTAGTTCCATATATGGTGCATTTGTATCCCCATAAACCTGGAGAGGCAAATGTCCACACACTGTCTCTATTTTATTGTCTATATAGAAAGCACTGACATATTATGCATTGCTGTACATTGATGGGATAATAATATAAACAAACTACGTACAATACAATGAAACAGGAGGTAAAGATTGACTGACAAGCCAGCTTACAAAGAGGTGTGGTGAACACTTGGGGGTAATGCCGAGTTGATCGCAGCAGCAAATTTGTTAGCAGTTGGGCAAAACCATGTGCACTGCAGGGGGGGGGGGGGGGGGGGGGCAGATATAACATTTGCAGAGAGAGTTAGATTTGGGTGGGTTGATTTTGTTTATGTGCAGGGTAAATACTGGCTGCTTTATTTTTACACTGTAATTTAGATTTCAGTTTGAACACACCCCACCCAAATCTAACTCTCCCTGCAAATGTTATATCTGCCACACCTGCAGTGCAAATGGTTTTGTCCAACTGTTAACAAATCTGATGCTGCGATCAACTCGGAATTACCCCCTTGATGCGTAAGGTAGTGGAATAACAATTGTAGCCAATGCTGGATAAAGTGTGTGTGGCTACTTTAAGGCAGCAGCATTGTCGGCTAAAAATATTAAAACAGGCATGGGCAGTTACTATTTCTGTGCAGCTACTGGGGAGCTGCATGGTTGGAATAGGGGAGACAGAGGAAGATGCAGATGTGAAAGATAATTTATTTCAGGAATCGTAAGACAGGCAACTACTGGCAACCTAAACTGTCCTTCACCATTTACATTAACCAACCCTACTTCCACTGGTTAAAGAAAAGGCCTTCACTTTTGCACTGGCGTGCTCTTGCAGTTACCTGCCAGCACAGAGTAGTACTGTGCCGTGTATTTTCACTGTTGCACACAGGAGTATCTATGTGGTTACAAAGATCTGTGCAGCAGCTGATAATCATTAGCACAGATCTCTGCAGTAATTTAAAACAATATAATAAATTCTAAAATTTTCTCACCAGCGCTCATAGGGGTCAATCCAATTAAGTGCGAGTTACAAGATGCAAGGTGCCAATTTCTCTGTGAATTCACATTGCAAATTCATTTTGCAATCCAATTAGAAGCTCACACTGAATCAGGCAGAGAAAACTCACATTTTTCCGTTCGCACCACACTGAGGGGGAGAGATGGTAGGGACAATCCTTATTTTAAGACTAAAATGGGGGGGCACAATGCAGAACCCATTTGGGTACCCCGTGAAAGACTAATTAGGCAATTGGAAGTTTCCAATTAGCTTAAGTAGTACAATAATTACATGTCATTTTTTGGGGTTTTAAAAAAAATGGCCTCAAATTACACCAAAAGCAACTATTTTGTTGCTTTATGCACCCCACATGTAATTAGAGTATTTATTTTTCTGAGAAAAAAAAAGTGTTTTTTTTTATTTATAATTTTACAATTAAAATTTAAATGTCTTTTTAAAGTCACCCCAAAGTCACTTCCGGTTCCGGGTTGATGGCGTGAGGCAGCAGATCCCGGAGCTCCGCCACAATCCATCTGCATCGACCTTCTAAAGGCCTCTGACGGCCTCCATTTGCCCTGCACGGCATCCCCCCTCACCCGCGACCCTGATGGATCGCTTTGTGACAACCGTGACCGCGGCCGGCGCGCAGCCGCAGCGCCAAGAAAAACGCCGCACGGCGGGGACTATGGCCCCAGAGGTTGGCCCTGACCCAGTCTCCCCAGCACCAAAGAAGGTGGCAGCAGTGACGGTGCCTCCGTCGGAACACGCTGCCGACACTCCGGTTTCATATGCCGACGTGGTGGACGCCATCCGGTCCACCATGACCCCCCTCCTCTCTCAGGCAGTGTCTGACATTACACTGCAGCTGCAACAGCTGCAAAATCGTGTGTCCCGTACTGAAAACTAATTGGGAGCTGCCATGCATAATGTGGAGGAATTACAACAGGCTGTGAAGTCACTGACTTCAGACAATTATCATGTATGGAACAAACTCGATGATATCGAAAACAGATCGAGGAGAAATAATATCAGGCTTGTGGGCCTCCCTGAATCAGTCAAAGGACCAGCACTTGCCCATTTTGTCCGTACTACACTTCCCACCCTTCTAGGAATTGAACACGACTGTCGAGATCTGGTGATTGAGAGGGTGCACCGTGTGAGCCCTGCCCCCACCCCGAATAAGCCTCGCCCGAGGGTCACGTTGTTTCGCTGTTTGAACTTTCTACATAAGACTGCTTTCTGGTCTGCATCACGACGTATCAAGCACCTACAATGGGAGGGCCATAGGCTTTTTATTTTCCAGGACTACTCTGTGGAATTGACGAGGGCCCGGAAAGCATTCTCACCAATTTGCTCCCAACTTGTTGCAGAGGGCCGCAAGTTTGGCTTGCTCTATCCAGCCCGTTTACGTATCTATGATGGCTCCTCCTATAAAGACTTCCTCTCCCCAGCAGACGCCCATGCTTTTCTGAGCAAGCTCCCTCGACCCCCGGATACTGACATCAGCGACCCACCACCTACCTCATCCACCTGAAGGTTTTTCCTATCATAACTGTGCAACACTGCTTCCCAATGTTATGATGTCTCACAAGCCTTTGCTATGTAATGTTCTGTTATGATATGATGCTTATCCTCCGCAGGGTCATGGTGCAACTTCATATTTTATGTTATTGTATCTCATCGATATTCACATGTTTTGTTATCTCGTATAGCTCTCTAGTTTCTATTTCCAATGGCCCCAGTATATTTCAATGCTGAGACTGCCCAGGTTAATAGAAATGCTGGTTCTCTTATTATAACGGAGTATAGGTTTAATTATTTATCCTTCTCTGCCTCTGTATATCATAGGGCCAACATCACCCACCCACATAACCTTCAGTGCTTCCCTATCTAATTACATCCTCTGTAGAGTATTCATAACATCACATATCTTGTCTTTCTTTAGTCTCACACCCTCCTGACACTTGGATAACTTTGTGGGGTATCATCATACAACCCATTAAGAACCTAGCAATCTGGTGGACCATTATGCAATAGGTAGCATCTATCCTTGTGTATCTATGCCTATTTCCCTATAGATTGTAAGCTTGCGAGCAGGGCCTTCCTACCTCTATGTCTGTCTGTTTTTACCCAGTTTTGTTCTATTACTGTTGTTCTAATTGTAAAGCGCAACGGAATATGCTGCGCTATATAAGAAACTGTTAATAAATAAATAAATAAATAAATCACTTGCTACATACCTTGTATGCTTTATATATGTGCAGGACAAAGCCACTTTTTCCTTATATCTAGTGGATGTGGTTGGGATGGCGGAGCTCCTCCCTCACACTCCACTACTGGTTGTTATGTTACTATGGTTTAAATTTCTTACTGTGCTAATTTGCTATATGGGAAGTCCTGAGTCCTCATGGCGTGTAGAATCCTCACTGATCACTCCACTAACTCTTTGGACTCGTTATATAGGACTGTCATGTTATGTTTTTTGTTTGTCTTCCCCCCTCCTTTCCTCCCACTCTTTCCTCACAACCCTCCCCCCTCCCGCAGCATTAGCCTATGCATTACTGCATTATTTAGGTGTTGAAAGCTACGGTATCACTTTGGCCCCCTACACCGTGCCATGCCCACTTTGACGCTTGGCTCGTGGAATGTGGGCGGGTTCAACTCACCAGCGAAACGTAGGAAGATCCTCATTTATCTCAACAAACAAAACGTTGACATAGCATTCCTACAAGAGTCCCATCTAGTTCCCGCTGAAGTAGCAAAATTAAACGTGTTAGGCTGGGCTGTTCTAGGTTCTAGTTCCTATAATTCCATAAGGCCAGGGGTGTAATCATTCTAATCAAAAAGCATATTCCCTATGAAGATCTAACGATTTGTCCTGATACATCAGGTAGGACAGTGCTGCTGACCCTTAAGATTTACGGACAGCCCCTGACACTTTGTAATGTATACGCACCATCAACCTATACCAAGAGATTTCTTCAATCACTTATTGCCTTACTGACCCCACACCTTTCCTCCTCTATCATACTATGCGGAGACTTTAATCTGGTAACGTCCCTCCTGTTAGATAGATCATCCACCCCTTCTAATGGCCTGACCCTCCCTAAACTGGGCATGTCTTTACTCGCAGATAGACTCTCATTGGTGGATGTTTGGAGGGCCCTCCATCCCACTGATAGGGAGTATACCTGCCTATCCTCAGAACATCACACCCTGTCCCGAATTGATTACATATTCACATCCCACACCCTCTTTCCTAGCATAGTAGATGCTCTCATTGCTCCAATATCCCTCTCAGATCATGCCCTTGTGACGATCTCTATCCAAATCTCGGAGCGCCAGGATTCCCCCAGGCTGTGGAAATTCCCCTCCTACTTATCCAAGTCGTTGAAATTCCGAAATAGACTTGAAGCTGCCTGGGAAACATATGCCTTGGATAATGCATTACATGCAGACTCTGACCCCATGCTCTTCTGGTTATCTGCCAAATCCGTACTGCGGGGGGAGATAATATCTTATGTGGCCAATTCACGTAGAAAACACACTGAACACTACTTGGAGTTCCAGACAGCCCTGACCTCAGCCTTTCAGCAGTTCAAATCCACGCCAAATTATGTCACTAAACATAAGTATCTCTTGGCAAAAACACACTTTGACGAATTTCTGTTGACACTTGGAGATAAATACATGTTCAATGTCAGCTATCGGTTTCACAAATTTGGAAACAAAATGGGTAAGTTGCTTTCTAACCTCTTGCGTGGCTCTCACCCTCCCCTGACCACACGACCACTGATGACAGACTCGGGCAGACTGACTGCCACTAATGCAGAAATCTCTGCAGTCATGCGCTCCTTTTTCACAGATCTCTATTCCCCTACGGTTCCCCGTCCTCCCCCCCCGGACTCCCTTGGAGATCCTGCTTCTCCTGATACTTGGGACTCCTTGCCGACAGCTAAACTGTCTTTGGAGCTTAGTCAATCTTTGACATCCCCGATTACCCTGGAGGAGATCCGCCAGACTATTGGTCATTTTAAGCGAGACAAAGCCACGGGTCCCGATGGTTTCTCTGCCGATTTTTACAAGTGGCTTTTGCCAAAAATTGAGACCCCATTGATGCATGCACTTAATTGTATGCTTACATAACGGACTCTCCCTCTACATTTTAACTCGGCCATCCTTAAGGTTTTACTGAAACCGGGCAGGGACCTCACCCTCCCGGGATCTTACCCTCCCATCTCCCTACTAAACCTCGATTACAAGCTGCTGACCAAAATTCTGGCTGATTGTTTAAAATTGCTCCTTCCCCATATCATTCCCCCAGACCAAACGGGCTTTATATGGGGCAGACATTCGGAAGTCAATGTCAGACGCGTGTTGTCAGCGGTACAGGCATCCTCCGCCTCCTCTGACCCCGCTTATATCCTTTCCCTCGACGCGGAGAAGGCGTTTGATCTGGTCGAATGGCCCCACCTACACCACTCCCTAGCACGCTTTGGATTCTCGTCGGAGTTTATAGAATGGATTAAACTCCTATACACTCATCCCCAAACCCAGGTATCCTGCAACGGTGTCTTGTCTGCTCCCTTCCCAATTGGCAGGGGTACACGGCAGGGATGCCCATTGTCTCCATTATTGTTCGATATAGCTCTGGAACCGCTGGCGATAGCCTTGCGAGTATCCAGGAGTTTCCAGGGAGTCCGGATTGGAGATGTGGAGCTCAAGGTGGCGTTATTCGCAGACGATATGCTTCTTTTCATTTCCAACCCTGACGTCTCCATCCCAGAGATTCTCCGCTTAATATCGTCCTTTGGGAAAACCTCGGGCTATCGTATCAATGTTTCCAAATCTGAGTTGCTACCCCTGGGAACCCCCCAAGCACCCACCACCCAACCCGCCTCTACCTTGACGCTGACGTTTAAGACTGTTCTGGATAAAATCACTTACTTAGGTATACAAATCCCCTCAGACTTATCCACCTTGTACGAGACCAACTTCACACCCATGCTACATAAACTTACCACCACCCTTGACTCTTGGAAACTCTTGCCCCTCTCACTTTTGGGCCGAGTGGCTGTTCTTCAAAGTGTGTTTTTCCCACGTTTATATTATCTCATGCAAATGTTACCCATCCGCCTTCACACGAGGGACCTGGCCTACATTCGCAAGATCCTTACCAAATTTCTCTGGAAAGGCAAGAGACCCCTCATTGCCTTAAAAAAACTGACTGCTCCCCGAACTGCGGGGGGAGTCGGCTTGCCTGACTTCCTCTCATACTCCTTGTCTGCCCTTTTTCGTTGGGCTGCTGACTGGCTGACGGAAGGCTGCGCTTTCACGGACCCCGCTCTAGATAAGGCCATGTTCTCTCCCTTTTCTCCCAGCGCACTCCTTCATTCTACCCCGAAATCTATCCCTCCTCACATTCTTAGCTTCCCACTATTCCATGATATCTACTATGCATGGCTTAAGATAAACAAACTGCTTCACAGGAATCACAGGTTCACAATGCAAGTTCCTCTCTGGGGTAATCCTGCGTTCCCTCCATCTCTTACAAACTCTACCTTCAAACTCTGGAGGGCGAAAGGGCTGTCATGTTCCTCCAAGGTCTATGACCCGGGAGGACATTTTGTCTTATTCTCTCACCTCCACGATAAGTACGACATCCCACAATCACATTTCTACATGTATTTACAAGCTCGACACTACCTTACCTCCATTCTCCATTCTATGGGTCACACCTCACCCCCATCTAGCCCCCCAGATCCATTACAATCAGTGATATCCTTGTGTGAACATGTACCTTTTCGCACCAGGATGCTGTACAACCTCCTCACTGACATAACCTCGTCCCCTAGATGGTCCATGTTACTGTCACAATGGCAGACAGATATTCCCTCCCTTACTGACTCCACAGCTCTCAGCACATATTATTGCTCCACTATGAAGGCCCTGTCCTCTGCTTATTTACAGGAAGTCCATCTCCGGACCCTACAAAGGGCATATGTCCCTCAAATCCACCATGCCTGATACAACCCCCTGATATCAGGGGAATGCCCTAAATGCGGTTACCACTCAGCAACTTTCTACCACAATTTCTGTGAATGTGGGCACATTAGGAAATTTTGGGGAAAGGTAGCTGATAAACTTGTACCGGACTGGAACCGGTGAGACAGCTGGAACTGCAGTACACACAAGTAGACACTGGATTGATTGCTCTGGGACTGGAATAAAAACACACTCTAGAACACACTGGAGTGGTAATGTAGCTCCTGGAATCACAGTACATGTGCAAGTACTTGATGCTGGAAACACTGAGCTTGCAATGCTGCTGGAATCACAATACAGGTGCAAGTACTTAGTGCTGGCAATGCTGCTGCAGTCTTAGTATAGGTGAAATACATGGAGCTGAATCACAGTGCTGGTAATACTGCTGGAACTTGGGATCACTGATAATGAACAGGACAACAGGAACATGAGATGAACACTGGAGTGTGGGCCTGAACACAGCTGAGATAGCGACGATGTTCTGGGCGATTTGCTAGGTCTCTGTCTAGCCCTTTTATCCCCCTTGCTGGTTGTCCATTGGACAGTGGAGTCATGTGACTAACCAATGCTTGTGGTTGGAGGACTTGTGATCAGCTGAGCCATAGCAACATGGTGGTGTCCGTACTCCAGAGATGGTGGGAATATATTGGGGTACACCCTGTATGGCATACGGGGTAGATGCTGGAAAGAGTCTCTGCACATTGCAGGCAATCATGGAACATGCTGCCAGGCTGAGGATGAGACCTCCGGAGGCCAGCGCATCAGAGCACTGGTAAGTGACTTGATGCAAAATGCAGATTCCTGACAGTCTTAACTTCATTTACAGATTCTGTTAGTCATGAGAGTGAGAGTACATTGAGACTGCATCTGTTAAATAGTACGTGTGTGTGCTGGAATGGATGGAGTGCACTTGCACTTTCCACACTGAAAGTGCAAAAAGCATCTGATTAAATATTAAGCCAAACTCTGGCATATCCAAAGTTCCGAAAAGGTTCAGTTCTTATGCAGGGATAAAAAGGATGTATGTCCTCCTGCAAATAAGCCAATACCTATGTAACTGTACCCTCTAAACCCACTTGTCTTATTTAAATAATCACTTACCTTGAAATGAATCTAAAAATTATTTTCACATTATAATTTTCATTATTTTATAACCTGACTACATTCAATAAAAACACCCCTAGAAGAGTGAGATGAGGCAATAGTACACATAGCACATTTAAGTTCTAGACTTTGGAACAATAAATGTTGCAGTAATGTTTAGGGGAAAGCTAAAAAGGAACATTCTAGCCTTAAGTCTAATCCATTTTCATTTCCCATGTGACTGAGCCATTATGAGTTCTTAAATATTTTAGTAGACATTAAATAATTAAAGCAATCCTGTGTTGGAAGGCAAAAATAAGACAGGTTCAGTATATGTTAGAGAATACAAACCAAATTAATTTTCTATGGGCCTGATCAAGAGTTAGGAGCACATCAAAAAAGGAGCAATTTGCACCTAGGAAAAAAAACATGCTGCACTGCAGGAGGGGCGGATTAAAATGTGCAGAGAGATTAAGGGGTATATGCAATTGTGGTCGAATTCCCGAAATTGTCGAATTTCGGGTCATTTTCGACCAAAAAAAAAAATTCCCCTATGCAATCCAGTGCTTTCCGACCAAAAAACGGACTTTCAAAATTCGACTTTTTGAAATTCGAATTTTTGCAAATTCGACTTTTCTGCAATGATACAAGTGCTGCAATTCGACCAAAGCATATTCAATTCAAGTTTTGAAATTCGACAGCAGTGCTTTTAGACAGCAAATTCGTCATTTTCAATTCGCCACACTTTGGAGGGTGAAAACAAATAAAAAAAATTTAAACATGTTTTTTTTGGTGTTTTTTTTTTTGGGAATAGCAGATCTATTTATATTAGAAGGGATTAGGTACTTTTTTTTTTTTTTTTGGGAGGCACAAATATTATTTATATATTTTTTAAAATATTATTTTTATATATTTTTTTTTTTTTTTATGCTGGAAGGGTAAAATCATAAAAAAAAATGGCGTGGGGTCCCCCCTCCAAAGCATAACCAGCCTCGGGCTCATTGAGCTGGTCCTGGTTCTAAAAATGCGGGGGAAAAATTGACAGGGGATCCCCCGTATTTTTAAAACCAGCACCGGGCTCTGCGCCTGGTGCTGGTGCCAAAAATACGGGGGACAAAAAGAGTAGGGGTCCCCCGTATTTTTAACACCAGCATCGGGCTCCACTAGCTGGACAGATAATGCCACAGCCGGGGGTCACTTTTATGCCGTGCCCTGCGGCCGTGGCATCAAATATCCAACTAGTCACCCCTGGCCGGGGTACCCTGGGGGAGTGGGGACCCCTTCAATCAAGGGGTCCCCCCCCCCAGCCACCCAAGGGCCAGGGGTGAAGCCCGAGGCTGCCCCCCCCCATCCAATGGGCTGCGGATGGGGGGGCTGATAGCCTTTGTGATAATAAAAAGATATTGTTTTTTCCAATAGTACTACAAGTCCCAGCAAGCCTCCCCCGCAAGCTGGTACTTGGAGAACCACAAGTACCAGCATGCGGGAGAAAAACGGGCCCGCTGGTACCTGTAGTACTACTGGGAAAAAAATACCCAAATAAAAACAGGACACACACACCGTCGACAGTAAAACTTTATTTCATACGTCGACACACACATACTTACCTATGTTCACACGCCGACATCGGTCCTCTTCTCCATGTAGAATCCACGGATACCTGTAAAGAAAAGTTCAAAATACTCACCTCAACCATGGTCCAGAGATAAATCCACGGACTTGGCAAAATAAGAAAACGCAAATACCCGCACCAAAAACGGACTGAAAGGGGTCCCATGCTGACACATGGGACACCTTTCCACGAATGAGACCTGTCAGTGACAGCTGTCACTGACAGGTCTCTAAGCCAATCAGGAAGCGCAACTTCGTTGCGCTCACCTGATTGGCTGAGCGCTGTCTGCACTGTGACAGCGCATCGCACAGCTCCCTCCATTATATTCAATGGTGGGAACTTAGCGGCTAGCGGTGAGGTCACCCGCCGGTCAGCGGCTGACCGGCGGGTGACCCCACCGCTACCCGCAAAGTTCCCACCATTGAAAGTAATGGAGCGGCTTTGCGATGCGCTGTCACAGTACAGACAGCGGACAGCCAATCAGGTGAGCGCCACGGAAGTAGCGCTTCCTGATTGGCTGAAGGGACGTCAGTGACAGGAGTCACGTGATGTCCCGGCATTCGGGAGAAAGGGGTCTGATGTGAAAACATTGGACCCCTTTCTAGTCCGGTATGGATCGGTGTTCGGTTTGTTTTTTTGCCAAGAACGTGGATTTACCTCTGGACGTGGATGTACCTCTGGACGCTGGAAGGTGAGTATAATTTTTTCACAGGTACCCTCGGATCGTCGGCGACCGTGGCAGTCGGCGTGTCAACATAGGTAAGTATGTGTGTGTCGGCAGTATGTAATAAAGTTGTACAAGTCACGGTGTCTGTGTCCTGTTTTTATTTGGGTATTTTTTTTCCAGTAGTACTACAGGTACCAGCGGGCCCGTTTTTCTCCCGCATGCTGGTACTTGTGGTTCTCCAAGTACCAGCTTGCGGGGGAGGCTTGCTGGGACTTGTAGTACTAATGGAAAAAACAATATCTTTTTATTATCACAAAGGCTATCAGCCCCCCCATCCGCAGCCCATTGGATGGGGGGGGACAGCCTCGGGCTTCACCCCTGGCCCTTGGGTGGCTGGGGGGGGGGACCCCTTGATTGAAGGGGTCCCCACTCCCCCAGGGTACCCCGGCCAGGGGTGACTAGTTGGATATTTGATGCCACGGCCGCAGGGCACGGCATAAAAGTGACCCCCGGCTGTGGCATTATCTGTCCAGCTAGTGGAGCCCGATGCTGGTGTTAAAAATACGGGGGACCCCTACTCTTTTTGTCCCCCGTATTTTTGGCACCAGCATCAGGCGCAGAGCCCGGTGCTGGTTTTAAAAATACGGGGGATCCCTGGCCAATTTTTCCCCTGCATTTTTAGAACCAGGACCAGCTCAAAGAGCCCGAGGCTGGTTATGCTTTGGAGGGGGGACCCCACGCCATTTTTTTTTTCGGGTTTTTCACGTTTTTTTCCCGTTTTTTAAAATCGCGGCAAAATCCGCCAAATCGGCCGATTTTCGCCCGCGATTCTGGCGAATCCGTTTTTCATTGAATATGGTGAATCCCGGCAGGCACCTGCCGGGATTCACCTGGCGAATTTGGTCGAATTAAAAAACGGCGATAATTGCCGCGAATTCGACCGCAATTGCATATACCCCTTAAGGTTGGAAAGGGTGTCCTAGGTTAATTCTAAAGTTTAGTGTAAAAACAGAATTGCCCAGTACTTGCTCGCTACATGCAAAAGCAGGCAATATTTAGGCATGCACTATGCACTTCTTGCATCATAACATGGTTCCAGTAGCAAATTGTGCTTTGTTTGCTTCTTTTTGATTTGCTCCTAACTGAATCAGGCCTTATGTTGTCACTTGTAAAGAAAAAAAACATGAAAAAATTGGAAAATCTGAACACAAACAATAAAATAATGTTATATTAAGCTTGTGAGTTACCTGTTTCAGTTACCATTATATTGTCATTATGTCGGTCCCCAATCCCAAGCACAAAAGTTGCAACACAGTATCCAGCGCAGGAATAAACAAATCTCTCCACAGCTGCGTTTAGCTATCAGGAAGGGAAGAACAATAATAGTATGACACTGACAGCAGTGGAAAAGTACTTTGTCTTGCCACAATCGCTAGAACTGTTACTGTATACATATAGGGGATTAGTCAGATGTCTCTGCACACGCTTTTCCCTACAGGTAGTAGCATTGTATTGATAGTCATATTCTAATGCGACATTCTGCCGAAGAATGTTACAAATCTGTGCACTGAAAGTGCAAGCCTATCCCGCCCACTATTATAATTTGTAGTGGCACGTGCACCAGCCCCATGCTGCATCGAGTTTTACATACACGCCCACAATACTCCCAGCAGAGACATGCACCTTTGTCCTCAACGCTCAGAAATGCCTACTTTACACTAGTCTCTGTTTGCACAAGATGCGACACACACACTTACTTGCAACTTCGGGCCCATTGTGCGGTGCAAGTGCGTCCGACACAGAATCACCCCCATAATTATCATTTAAGAATGCAACCTTCGTATAAATTGTAGGTCTGTGCACTAATTATTGTAATTATCATGTAACAAATAGCTAACTGATGCGCTCAATCCCCTAATGGCCTCACTTGCTCTGAGGATGCATATAACATAACTGTCCTTTTGTGTTGTTATTTGCTATATTCAAAATACACCACCCCCTGGCATTACACCTCTGGGCATATAGCATACAAGTGTGAGTTTACCAATGTTACTGGAAAAAAGAGCAACAAAAAACAACACAAAGTGACAATTATGTTATATTCATCCTCAGACCAAGTGACACCAAAATGCTGGCTCCTTCGCAGTGTCAGGAGCAGGGTGCTGCAGTGTGACATTATCATGCAGTGCCTGGCTCCTGTCACTGAGAAGGAGCTGGCACTGCAGCCAGTGTCTCCAAGGGCAGAGAAGGAACTCTGGGGATGCTGGGCACACCCCCAGAGTGAGGTAATCGTGGGCTCCCTACGAGGCCACACCCCTTGTAGTGATGTCAGTGGGGGACTTCCATAAGGTTACACCCCCTACCCTTGAAGCAATGCCCCCTTTTCGGGCCCATGGTGGGGGGAGCTATTAGCCGCACATGGTGTCACCGACCCTTAGTGCCGTCACTATATATGGAGACTTGTGCTGTTCTGTACCACTAAAAAAACCTGCATAATGCCATATATTGCTTGTAAATCATGCATCCTAAACCAGCCACCATATACTATACTCCTGGAGCCAATTTGGGTTACAGGCACAGACTTGCTTGAAGAAACGGATCCAAATCTATATCTGCACTGTGGAGATCACAATATCCATACTGATGCTTCAACCCAGCTTTATTGAGTCATATACACAAGGTAATGGGGGCAAGTCTAACTTAACACTAGAAGTGGGATCCATCCTCCAACTTCATTAGATCACACTGTATTTTCTCACCTATGGACCTATAGTAGAAAGCTCACGATCTGTGCCCTTGATGTGGGTGGCAATACAAAAGATATAACCATGTGTAACTTTACACTCCTTTAGACACGACAAGCACTG
Source organism: Pseudophryne corroboree (assembly GCF_028390025.1). Taxonomy (NCBI): domain Eukaryota; kingdom Metazoa; phylum Chordata; class Amphibia; order Anura; family Myobatrachidae; genus Pseudophryne; species Pseudophryne corroboree. The sequence goes on along the minus strand of NC_086449.1, from coordinate 431,034,948 downwards.
AACATCAGCAGTAGGTAAATATATCCACCCCACCTGACAATAGGCATATCATACTGACTTTCATTTAGACTATTTCTCTGACCTTTCAGGTGAATTTGCCTGCAAGGATACTTGTGATGCTCAGTCTAGGAGCAGGACTACAGTATATAATACTTAGTCACAGGGGCCAAATTATCGCACAAAAATCCCTTAGGGCAGGGAATTGAGGCAGTAACTACCCCACTACGAGAGTATTTTTACATTACATTTTAATATTTTTGAAGTAAAGAGAATGTTCTTTACCAATATACATAGATAAAAGTTCAATGAAACATTAAAATATACCTTTTCTTCAATTGGACATTTTTCTTTTAACCACTGACTCAAAACTTCGTCTTTAAATGCACCAGTGTTGCCAACTGTGCTCTGTTGTATTTGGGCAATGGTTGTGGCATCTTTCACAATTTCAATCATTCCTGTAGAGTGACAGGATGAGATCATTTTCCATGCAAGGGACATTGCTGAGACAGCCAACAGCAATATGCTGGGTCATGGCAGTTTGCTGTGACATGACCCAAAGCAGAGTTACATTTCTCTAAAAAGGGCACAGTGCACTGATAGCTGCTGCCATGCAAACCAATGACAGACCAACAGTCAAACATGTTTGGCTTATTATAAAGTGTATTACTATAAAGAACACTGCCGCCCATCATTCAGTACACTTGCAGCTTATGTAGTGTGGACACAATGTAAGAGTCACACATTACATACTGAAACTAGCCCATATTAAATGGTTACTACAGCAAAACAAAACTTTTTAGAGACACAGGGATAGATTTACTAAAGCTTCTAAAAATGAAAAGTGGAGGTGTTGCCAATTAGATTTTTGCTATCATTACCTCTATTGCATTCTAGAAAATGACAGAATCTGATTGGTTGCTATGTTTAACATATCAATGTCTGTTCCAGAAGCTTTAGTAAATCTACACCATGGTGTAAAGATTGAGGAGGGTATCCAATTAAAGGTGAAAATACATTGTGTGCAAAAAAACGGATGTTTTCAAATTTTTTTCCCGATGTTTCACATGTATTTTTGGTCGCCTATAAAAAAAAAAAAAACATTATATCGAAAACACACAAGTTCCGTGAAACGTGTGTTTTTTTGTGAGAAACCACCACGTTTTCGGATGAAAACGGGTCTGTTTCAGGGGATTTGGTTTCACCAGCCTGAGGCAGGTGAAACAAAATACCAGATGACCCGACGCCAGCCGCGGCTTTACGGGGCTAATTGGATAGCCTCCGGGAGGGCAATTAATTGGATACCCCCCTTATAGTCCAAACACAAAATCAACATCTCTAAGACATAGTATCACAGACGGTAATTTCACCTAAGCAGAATAATCCCATCATTAAAGTTTTGCAAGAGAAGTTAAATCATTTACAGTAAGATAAGTTGCAAAAGCACTATGTGAACAAGAAGCTATATACTGTAAAAAATATACGCTAATCATACAATTATGAAAATTACAGCATTTTAGAAATAGAAATCTAATTGAATTTTCTGAAAAAATTTTTGTTTAATAGATGAAGGTGTAATAACCTAGGGATCATATTAACAATGTAATTTAAATGTTGGTAGGCTATTTACAGATTTATTTTGTGGATAAAAGTGCTATATGCAATTCTTAAATGGAATACATTTTTTCCCTCAAAATTATACACACAATACCCCATAATGACAACATGAAAAAAGTTTTTTTGAGATTTTTCTAATTTATTAAAAATAAAAAACTAAGAAATCACATGTACATAAGTATTCACAGCCTTTGCTCAATACTTTGTTGATGCACCTTTGGCAGTACTTACAGCCTCAAATGTTTTTGAATATGATGCCACAAGCTTGGCACACCTGTCTTTGGCCAGTTTCGCTCATTCGTCTTTGCAGCACCTCTCCAACTCCATCAGGTTGGATGGGAAGTGTCGGTGCACAGCCATTTTCAGATTTCTCCAGAGATGTTCAATCGGATTCAAGTCTGGGCTCTGGTTGGGCTACTCAAAGACATTCACAGAGTTGTCCTGAAGCCACTCCTTTGATATCTTGGCTGTGTGCTTAGGGTCGTAGCCCTGCTGAAAGATGAACCGTCGCCCCAGTCTGAGGTCAAGAACGTTTTCATCCAGGATGTCTCTGTACATTGCTGCATTCATCTGTCCCTCTCTCCTGACTAGTCTCCCAGTTTCTGCAGCTGAAAAACATCCCTACAGCATGATGCTGCCACCACCATGCTTCACTGTAGGGATGGTATTGGCCTGGTGATGAGCAGTGCCTGGTTCAATCTTTGTCTCATCAGACCAGAGAATTTTGTTTCTCACGGTCTGAGAGTCCTTCAGGTGCATTTTGGCAAACTCCAGGTGGGCTGCCATGTGCTTTTTACTAAGGAGTGGCTTCTGTCTGGCCACTCTACCATACAGACCTGATTGGTGGATTGCTGCAGAGATGGTTGTCCTTCTGGAAGGTTCTCCTCTCTCTACAGAGGAATGCTGTAGCTCTGACAGAGTGCCCATCGGATTCTTGGTCAACTCTCTGACTAGGGACCTTCTTGCCTGATCGCTCAGTTTAGACGGCCGGCCAGCTCTAGGTTCCAAACTTCTTCCATTTATGGATTATGGAGGCCACTGTGCTCATTGGGACCTTCAAAACAGCAGATATTTTTCTGTACCTTTCCCCAGATTTGTGCCTCGAGACAATCCTGTCTCTGAGGTCTACAGATAATTCCTTTGACTTCTTGCTTGGTTTGTGCTCAGACATGCACTGTCAAGTGTGGGACCTTATATAGACAGGTGTGTGCCTTTCCAAATCATGTCCAATCGACTGAATTTACCACAGGTGGACTCCAAATAAGCTGTAGGAACATCTCAAGGATGATCAGTGGAAACAGGATGCACCTGAGCTCAATTTTGAGCTTCATGGCAAAGGCTGTGAATACTTATGTACATGTGATTTCTCAGTTTTTTATTTTTAATAAATTAGCAAAAATCTCAAATAAAACTTTTTTTCACGTTGTCATTTTGTGTGTAGAATTTTGAGGAAAAAAATGCATTTATTCCATTTTGGAATAAGGCTGTAACATAACAAAAAAGTGAAGCACTGTGAATACTTTCCGGATGCACTGTAGTATTAATTATTAAAGCAGTACTCCATACACTAGCCAGTATATAAAAATCCAGGGTCAGTACTAGGTTCTTCTACCGTTCTCCCAGACTCCTGCACAATGTTCAGCAGAGCAGGAGATTGTGGATTGCATTTTGAAAACCCCTTCTAGAAATCCTGTGTTTGCCCCTGGATAAAAACAGAAAAATATTGTTTGAAACTCACCTATTTTGTTTCCAGTAGAAATGCAGCCATAGGGCAGCAAGCAAAGGTCCAGTGATTCAGCTTCCCAAATTGATTCCATAATACGAAGAATCTGAATAGAGGGTAAGGAAAAGCAATTAACAATTTGAGCTTGCTCTTAATGAAATATTTGTCTAGAACATTTATTATTTAGTAGTATTGCCAGTCTTACACCTTTTAGTAACATTATTTCAATATCATTATTTAATTTAATTGCAATTTCCAAAGAAGAGCTTCATCTCTCTTGCAAAGCTTTTACTGAGAAGATAATTTACAGTTAGGAACAAATCCAGCTAGAGGGTGCAAATTTGCACTTGGACAAATCATGGTGTGGCAAGGGGTGCAAATTATACTTCTTGACTGCGACTGCATGTATCACACAAACACCAGTCATCTTTATTTTTATACTGAGATTTAGAGTTGAGCTCGGATGCAGGCCCCCCTCCTTACTTTAAATATTTCTGCACAGTTTAAATCCCCCTACTCTGCTGAGCAAGGTGGTCACCCATTGCAAAAAGTTAAAACACAAAAGGTGAAATACTCACTGGAAAAAGGAGCAGTACTTAAGAACCCCCTCAAATGAGAAAGTGCTCCTTTATTCCTGACCCCGGAAACTATAAGGTCCCTTCATCACCAGGCTATGGAGGGTCCTTTTTTTTCTTGGGTTCTGCCAGACAGGGCACTGATTCTTCTGTCCCGTCACTCACACACCCACCCTCCAGTCCCTTCCCTTCATAATAAGGACCTTATTAGTTTTTAGTGGATGGGAGTACGACAACTCCACCTTAATGTGAAGGCTGTAATGGTCGCAATGTACCAACAATCCAGTGAAAAAAAAAGCAAAACACAAGTGCTGTGATAAAACAGTAAATACATAAGTAAGTAAATAAATAAATAAATAAATAAATAAATGAAATAGTGCTGTTCGTTATTCCTCAACCTTCCAGATGAGAATTTAATACTGCTCCTGTCCTGCAGAAAGGTAGGGAATAAGAGGAGATGAGCAGGATGATAAAAAGGATTTTGCCATACTGTCATTGAGGATTACAAGGCCCCGATGATATTCATGCACATCAGGCTATTGCAGCACTTATTCACTATGTCCCAGGCTTGGACAGAGGACCAAGATAGGCCTGCTCATTCTGAGGGGCCAAACTGCACCCCACATAAATAGACATTGCATTTAATCTAAGGCTGAGAAGGGACTGGCCATACAGATAGTGCACGTACTGTCTATGCCAGCGGTCGGGCTCCCGGCGAGCAGCATACCGGCGCCGGGAGCCCGACCGCCGGCTTACCGACAGTGTGGCGAGCGCAAATGAGCCACGCTGCGGGCATGGTGGCGCGCCACGCTATTTTATTCTCCCTCCAGGGGGGTCGTGGACCCCCACGAGGGAGAATAAGTGTCGGTATGCCGGCTGTCGGGATTCCGGCGTCGGTATACTGTGCGCCGGGATCCCGACAGCCGGCATACTGAAGACCACCCCTCTCACTGTGCTCCACTGCAAATCAGGCATCTGTGTCATTATAGCAGAGACAAATGAAAAGAAGTCTGTGGCACTTTTGTGTGCTGAACAAAAGAATCTCTTGCTTAACACACATTGTACCTGTAAAATGAGCATATCTTGGCGAAGGTCATCCCCATACTTAAATATTATTCCAATTGTTTCATTTGACAAAGCAGTTGTATCAGCACATTTAAATTCCAGCCACAGGGGTTTCTTTTTTGAGGCCATTACTTTGCACTTTTCCACCTTTTGTAAAGAAACAGAACAAGAAATGATTTTGCATTGTTAATAAATGAGGCAGCACTACATTTCTATAGTAAGGTTTGGCTTCTGGAATACATGAAACTGAAAGACTGAAACTGATCTTACAATTCACCCAATCTGTTATATTGTGTTATCTACTTTAACATATAGTCTATGTACAGAGCTGTGAGTTGGGAAGGGGGGCGGATCTGCCCCTATTGGCCAGAGGAGCGTTACGGGTGTTGGCGATCAGAGTGACAACCTCTGTAACGCTTACACAGAGAGAAAGGACACAGCAGACACCTTGGGCCCTCTACAGCCCAGACCTCAGCAGCATGTGCTGGGCTGGGGAGAGAGACTGCCACTGAGCAACAGCAGTCTCCTCTCTCTCCCTGCCTGATGTGCTACAGCCATGCACCCGCAGCGCCCGCCCACCCCCCTCTGAGCCTCTGGCCACAGTACTCTGTAGTAGCGAACAGTGAAATAAAGCACATATAAAATAGGAAATGCAAACCACACAAAATAATGACAGATATGAAAACAAAGGGTAGAAAGATGTGAGCTCACAATCTAGTGGGAAAAAGGGCAGAGGATGAGAAAATAGGAATTTAATACCTACCGGTAATTCCTTTTCTCGTAGTTCGTAGGGGATACTGGAATGGTATAAGTACCATGGGGTATAGATTGGGTCCATTAGAGCCTGGCACTTTAAGAAATCTTCAGTGTGTGTTGGCTCCTCCCCTATATGCCCCTCCTGCAGACTCAGTCTAGGAAAACTGTGCCCGAGGAGACGGGTATACTTTGAGAGAAGGAAAACAGCCAAGAATAGCGGTGAGGCAACGAACCAACACACAACAGTAACCAGGATAGCAGCGCTAACCAGAACAGGAACAGGGACAGCAGACCCAACCAAGAAAACTTACAACAAGGTAAGCAGAAAACACAAAGCACTGAGGCGAGAGCCCAGCATCCCCTACAGACTACGAGAAAAGGAATTACCGGTAGTTATTAAATTCTTATTTTCTCTAACGTCCTAGGGGATACTGGGATGGTATTAGTACCATGGGGAAGTCCAGAATGGGTGGGAGAGTGCTGAGACCCCTGCAAAACTGATTGACCAAACTGAAAGTCCTCACCGGCCAAGGTATCGAACTTATAGAACTTCACAAACGTGTTCGAACCAGACCAAGTAGCTGCTCAGCACAACTGTAAGGCCGAGACACCACAGGCAGCCGCCCAGGAAGAACCCACCGACCTAGTGGAGTCGGCCTGAATAGAACTCGGCAGTGGCAACGCCGCTGAAGAATAAGCCTGTTGGATAGTCATCCTGATCCAATGAGCAATGGATGGCTTGAAAACAGGGCATTCAATCTTGGTAGCGGGGCATCCAATCTTGGCAGCGTCTTGGTAGTGTCGACAAAGAGTGAGTCAGTCTTTCTGTGATGAGCTGTCCTTTTGACGTAAATCCTCAAAGCCCGAACTACGTCCAGGGTCTTTGGAGCAACCAACGTGTAAGGCATCACCGGAACCACTATCGGTTGATTTATGTGAAAAGCCTACACCACTTTCCTCATGGAATATCAAATAAGGGCTCTTACAGGATAAGACCCCCAATTCCAACACACGCCTCGCGGAGACCAACGCCAGCAACATGACAGTCTTCCAAGTAAGATTTTTCAAGTCCACCCTGTGTAAAGGTTCAAACCAGTCTGGTTGAAGAAAGGTCAGGACCACATTGCGATCCCATGGAACTGTGGGAGGGACAAAGGGCGGTTGAATGCGAAGGACACCGTTTAAGAACGTCTATATCTCCGGAATCACAGCCAACTGCCTCTGGAAGAATATGGACAAAGCCAAAATCTGAACTTTGATGGAGCCTAACCTTAGGCCCATATCCCACGCCTGCTTGCAGGAAGAGCAAAAAATGGCCAAGTTAAAACTCCACAGTAGAATATTTTCTACCCTCATACCAAGAAACATATTTCTTCCAGATACGGTGGTAATACTTTGACATGACCACCTTTCGGGCTTGGACCATAGTCGAGACAACCTTGGAGGGAAGACCCTTTTCTGGCTAGAATCTCCCTTTCAACTTCCATGCCGTCAAACGCAGCTGCACTTAAGTCTGGATAGACAAACGGCCCTTGTTGAAGAAGATCTTAGAGAAGCGGTAGAGGCCAGTGCTCTTCAAGAGACATGGTTAGGAGGTCCGCATACCAGGCACGGCAAGGCCAATCCAGGGGCAATTAGAATTGCTTTAACGCTTTCCCGTTTGAGTCTTTTTAGAACTCTGGGAATGAGAGGAATTGGAGGGAACAGATAGATGAACTGTTGTGTCCACAGCACCGTCAGAGTGTCCACCGCTGGAGCCTGCGGATCCCTCATCCTGGAACAGTAGCAACACAGCTTCTTGTTGATGTTGAGACGAGAAGCCATCTTGTCTATCAGCGGGCAGCCCCACCACTGAACCAGCTGTTGAAACACCAGAGGGTGAAGGCCCCATTCCCCTGGATGGCGGTCATGTCTGCTGAGGAAGTCTGCTTCCCAGTTGTCCACTCCTGGAATGAATATGGCCGACATGGCACTTGCGTTGGCTTCTGCCCAGAGGAGTATCCTTGACACTTCTTGCATTGCAGCCCTGCTTTTTGTTCCTCCCTGTCTGTTTATGGACGCCACTGCCGTGGCGTCTGACTGGACCTGTATGGACTGATGTTGGAGGAGAGAGGAGGCTTGTAGAAGGGCATTGTAAATCGTTCCAGAACGTTTATTGGAAGAGAAGACACCTGACTCGACCACCTCCCTTGGAACTGAGCCCCTTGGGTCACAGCACCCCAACCGTGGATGCTGGCATCTGTTGTCAACAGAGTCCAAGACTGGATTCCGAAACGTTGACCCTCCACTAGGTGAGAGATTTGTAGCCACCATAACAGGGAAATCCTTGCTTTCGGTGAAAGTGATATTCTCAGGTGCCTGGGTAGGTGAGACCCCGACCACTTGTCCAGCAGATCCAGTTGGAACGGACGGGCATGGAACCTGCCATACTGAATTGCCTCGTAGGAGGCCACCATCTTGCCTAGTAGGAAGATGCAAAGGTGCACCGAGATTTTGCAGGGCTTGAGCACGGAGCAGACCATAGCCTGAATTGTCAAGGCTTTGTTCATAGGGAGAAATACTTTCTGAGACACAGTGTCCAGTATCATCCCCAGGAACTGAAGTCTCTGAGACAGTTCCAGGTGTGATTTTTTTAGAAGACGCGTAGTCAGGTTGATGCTTTGCAACAGACGCTCCCTGGACACCGCTTTTATGAGGAGATTGTCCAAGTAAGGGACTATGGGGGTCATTCCGAGTTGATCGCTTGCTAGCTGTTTTTAGCAGGTGCGCAAACGCATAGTCACCGCCCACTGGGGAGTGTATTTTTGCTTTGCAGAAGTGTGAACGCTTGTGCAGCAGAGCACCTGCAAAATCATTTTGTGCAAAACAAGACCAGCCCTGTAGTTACTCCTCGTGTGCGTTGATTCTAACGACGGAGGGATGGCTTTTGACATCACACACCCGCCCAGCAAACGCCCAGCCACGCCTGCGTTTTTCTGCCACGCCTGCGTTTTTCTAAGCACACCCTGAAAATGGTCAGTTGACACCCAGAAACGCCCACTTCATGTCAATCTTCCTGCGTTCGGCAGTGCGACTGGAATGTTCGTTATACTCTGTGCAAACCCACGATGCTCATTGTAACCGTACGACGCGCCTGCGCATTGCGGTGCATACGCATGCGCAGAAATGACAAATTTTAGCCTGATCGCTGCGCTGCGAACAACGGCAGCTAGCAATTAACTCGGAATGACCCCCCTATGTTCACGCCCATCATGCAGCGTTGCAGCATTATTCCGCCATAACTTTCGTGAACACCCTCGGTGCTGTGGAAAGGCCAAAAGGCAAGGCCTGGAACTGGAAGTGGCAGTCCTGTAATACGAATCTGAGTTAAGCCTGATGAGGGGGCCATATCAGGATGTGCAGGTATGCATCCTTGATATCCAAAGAAACCAGGAATTCCCCTTCTTCCAGGCCTGAAACCACCACTTTTAGAGATTCCATCTTGAACTTGAACACACGCAGATACAGGTTCAGGGATTTGAGGTTCAAGATTGGCCTTACCGATCCATCCGGTTTTGGTACCACGAATAGGCTTGAATAAATCCTTTGTTTCTGAGCAGAGGAGGGACTGGAACAATCACCTGTGTGTGGAGTAGTTCTTGAATGGCGTCCTGCAAGGTAACTCTTGCTACAGGTGAATCTGGTAAGCCTGACCTGAAGAATCTGTGAGGGAGTGTCTGAAATTCCAACTGGTAGCCCTGGGATATGAGGTCTCTCACCCAAGGGTCCCGGCAATATTGTAGTCGAGCACCTAACTGAAAATCTGGGGCCAACCGTCACGCGTAGGGCCTCGTAGAGGAAAATCCGTAAGTCTGGTCCATTGATCCAGCTGCCGCTGGTCTGCGAGATTTACCTCGATTTCCTCTAGCTGCATTTGATGCACCCCTGGCCCTACCTCTAAATCTGGCCACACGAAAAGACTGTAGAGAGGCACCGGGGTAAGGACGTCTAGCCAGAGGAGCTGCATACGGCAGATAGATGGACTTACCTGCCATGCTTGAGAAATCCACTTATTTAGTTGCTCTCCAAACAAGGCATCCTCGTGAAGGGAAGATTCTCCACGCCTTTTTTGGAATTAGCATCCGCTGTCCATTGTCGGTGCCATAGAGCTCTGTGAGCTGAGACCGTCATAGCCGTGGAATGGGCATTAATGAGGCCTATCTCCTTGATTGCCTCACTCATGAAGTTAGCAGCATCCTAGATATGTTGCAGTAGAGTCAGGATCTCATCTTGAGGCATAGTGTCAAACCCCTAAATTATATTACCAGACCATTTGACCATGGCCCTTGCGATCCAACCACAAGCAATGGTGGGTCTTTGTACGACTCCCACTGCAGTGTAAATAGATTTGAGTGTAGTCTCAATTTTATGGTTAGCAGGGTCTTTTAGGAAGATGGCACCAGGTACAGGCAGCACAATCTTACATGACAGCCTGGTCACTAAGGTATCCACAATCGGAGGATTCTCCCACACCTTCCTATCCTCAGGGGAGAAAGGAAAGGAAATTCAGCAACATCTTAGGGGTTTGAATTTCTTGTCAGGATTAACCCACGCCTCTTTAAAAAGTGTGTTTAATTTCTTGGAGACAGGAAATGTGGCAGTAGATTTTGGTTTTATATTAAAAAACAACTCTTTGTCAGGTTCTGCCTCTTTATCTGGGATATTGAGGACTTTCCTAATAGAATATATTAGAGCTTCCACACCCTGAGACAAAGTATTGTCACCTGTGTCTACGTCTATCTCTCCCTCTTCCAAATCTGGCATGTCATTTTCAGAGTCAGATTAAAGTACATGTGGGAGTGTGCGTTTATGTGAGACCAGCAAAGTGGGCTGAGGAGCTGGTCTGTGGTCAGCAGTACGAACTGAAAAATCATCCACAGATTTTTAAAGCATTTTTCTTTTCTGCCTGGCAGTAGCCAATTCAAAGTTAATGTTAGCTATCATTCCCTTAAATGAATCCAGCCATTCTGGTTCCTGTGTGCTGCTTCCCTGAGAAGGGAGAGTGCACTGAGTACAGAGATTCCCCTGGAGAAGGGGAAAACTTTGTGTTACAGGATGGACACGCAGCCCTTTTGCCAGACATGCTGATACAGCAGAACACACGCACAGTAGCAGTGAAATAACCCAGTGGCAGTAAAATAACACAGAACTCCAGGGATGAGACCAGTACACAATACCAGAACAGCTAAAGCAGTGCTTTGCTGGGCATTAACTAGAGCCTTAGATAAGGTAACTAGTTTTCTGACAATATATACGCTCCCTCCCTTCTACAAATCCCCCTGGTACCAGTACAAGGTGACTTTTGAGGATCTTTGGAGGAGCAGCGCTTCCCTGCATGCAGCATGGAGTCTGATGCCACAGGAAATGGCGCCACTGAGCCGCTGGTCCTGCTCCATGGGAAGCCCCGCCCCCTTAATGGAGCGCGGTCCCTGTGCATAATTATACTGTCAGTTATCTCCAAAATGCAGAAAACGGGATTAAAACCCCTTACTGCGCTATCGCCAGTGTGGGTTTCCGCATCGGGCACCGCAGCCTGCAGCAAAGTGCCCGCCGCACCCTTATGCCGCTACTGCAATTGGGGACCCGCTAAAAGGGACCCCAGTTTCTGTACTCACCGCACCAGCGTCTTCAGCTCTTTTAGGGGTGGCGGCATGCTGTTGGCGTTCACACACACCCTGGGGGTAATGCGAAACAGGACCTCAGGAGCTTTGTCCCGTCAGCAGGGATCCGGACCATTAACCCTATAAGAGGTTGGTTCAGTCCCTCTCCTAAGTCCCACGGCGCAGTCAGACTGGTGCCAGCCAGTGCTGCCTGACAATAACAAACTAAAATAAAGTTTTTGAAGAAAACACTCTGGAGCTCCAGAGAATGTACCCGGCTCCTTGGGCACATTTTTCTAAACTGAGTCTACAGGAGGGGCACAGAGGGGAGGAGCCAACACACACTGAAGATTTCTTAAAGTGACAGGCTCCAATGGACCCAATCTATACCCCATGGTACTAATACCATCCCAGTATCCCCTAGGATATTAGAGAAAATAGCAGTGAGAATGGCTCATAGTGGACATTAGGACAGTAGCAAGAGTATTCCATTGTGAGTAGTGTAGGAGTGAGTAGGGTAGACTATTATAAAGAGGTGGGGTATCAGAGTGCAGTTGAAGACTTGAAGATTGGGGGAGATACTGATCAGAGGTGGTAGAGAGTTCCATGGGTGGGTAGCGACACAAGAGAAGTCTTGTAGGTGGGGGTGAGTGAGAGTTATAAGGGAGTAGGAGGGGTCTAGGTCAAAGATTGATCTACGAGGGTGTGAGGGAGAGTATATTGGAGGTATGAGATGTATGAAGTGATGGTGCTGATAAGAGCTTTGTAGGTGAGAATCTGCATTAACATCTGCACTGGATTCTGGAGGACATAACTTCTATAGGAGTTAATACAGCATTTACTCACTCTTGCACAGACAAAATAACCTAGTGTATCATCTATTTTAGGAAGTAATACTGTACATGTTTCATATCATTCTAAGTAGGTCAACACAATTTTTAACAAGCTTAGTTGCTGAACAAACAGAATATGGATAAACAACATTATTGCAACTATAATGATTACTTCGATCCACATAAGTAAGAACACTAAACAAACTGCCAATGGCAATAGCCATCCAACGCAGATATATATTTTTTTTAATTTGAGTGCAGTGAACAATAAAATTGCCAGTAATCTGAACATATCATTAAATCAATCATCCTCTGTCTCAAAACATGGGAGCAAGGTAGAGCTACAAAAATACCAAGCAGTTATGTTTGACTTACAACCAGTGTGCCAGCTCTAAGCCCAGGGTCATAGGGCACTCTAAAGCTTTCTGGAAGAGAAGATCCCTGTAGTTTTTCAAGCTTTTGTCGCAGCTGAGTGATAACTGAGAAATAAAGGGCAGAATCAACCATTACACTCAATTTCCGCACAGTAACAAGGATAATAATATGCTATTGTTTCTAAATAAAGTGCAACCCTTGTTCTACATTAGCTGCAAAGAGGAAGCATTCGCTCACAATTACTTTGTAGGACATTGGAGATAGGTCTTACTATTTTATAAAAAAAAATTGAATACATATAAAATCAGAAAACTTTTTTTGCTTTTTATACTCTTACTATACTGTTGCAATAATAAATGTTTCATGTTTGTGGAAATTGGAGTTGTGGGAATTTTACAAAGCAGTGGGTTCATACACAGGGTTGTAGTTTTTATATAATACAGTAAATATACACTATACAATACCCACAAAGGATAGTGGCAAAGCAAAACGATTCTCCTGTATCCAGCCTCTTTTTCAGCTAGGTTTCAATTTGTTGAACTTGCCAAAGAAATCAGACATTAAAAGTTGGTGCCTGGCACTCTGATTGGTGGATACCATGGTCATTCAAGAATCACAGTTCTGGAAACAGACTAGACCGCTTCAGATACTCTGACTGATGACTGGCCGATGCTATATCTACCACAGTGCTAGAAACCATTTAGTGGATATTCAGCACACTGCATGGTAGTGGGTTGAACTATCCACCAATTGGAATGCAGGATACTTGATAAATGGTTTCTGACATCCTGAATGGTGGATGAGACTCTCCATTCACCAGTCAGTGTGCAGGATACTCATTGGATTGTCCCTACCCTCTAACTGTTGAATGCCGGGTACATCCACCAATCAGTGAAGAGAGCTATCTATTCCTAGACCTTTGTCTCCAGTACACCAATGGGATCGACAAGTAAAGAATCTTGGGTTGAAAGATATCTTGGGTTTGCAATATAAAGCCACCTGAGAAAATGCATCTGCCAATCAATGCAAAGTCTGCATTATGTTGTATGGATACAATTCTTAAAGCAGCAATCACAATTATATATTGATTAAAAAAAACAACCCATAAATCAGTGGTTGCGTGTGAGAACTAATGGTGCTGTTTTATGTCTGTATTTTTGTTCGACAAGCTGCTATTAATGATTTTCAATTTGCTAAGTATTATGTGATTACAGTTGCAGAGACAATCACATGATAATTCAAGTTTTAAACAGGTTTTGGAACACCTCTCTTCTCGGCATGTTTATTCACTTTACAATCCCACCCCCACCCTTCCTCTGCCATCATGAACATGAAGGGAGGGCTCTAACAGGTTTGAGTTGCTAAAATGCAAGAGCATTCCATATGAGACTCTGCTTTGCAGTGGCAGATATATATGTCACCCTTAAGAAAGTTTTTACAAAGGGAAGGTTGAGTTTTAAGAGGATATCCTATATTTGTTCTAAATATGTACGAAGACTTAAAGATTTGCAATATGATCGCAATTTCTGCTTGTTGAAGGGGGTGGGAGGTGGGGGGGTGGGGGGTGGGATGTGCAGTCAGCATCCTGGGCGGCCCCAAGCATGTGAACCTAAGGATTGCAAATTCTGCTAGTTACTGAATTTAGCCCAATGTTTACAATATAAAATATACATCACAATATTAGATGGCACTACTTTCTTTGTAAAATGAGTTCTGTTGAGCAATAACAGACATCCTCGCGAGCGAAGCTGCGGGCAAATGCTAGTTTCTTCTAAAATTCAGCATGGTACTGCATAAAATTATCTTACTCACACAAAGAACTAACTACAGGTTGAGTATCCCATATCCAAATATTCCGAAATACATACCTCTCAACTGTCCCGATTTTCGCGGGACAGTCCCGTTTTTTGGGGACTGATCCCGCTGTCCCACCCGCGGGCCACAGTGTCCCGCGGTGGGGGGGTCAGTTGGGAGGCTCTGTCAATCGCTGCTCTGCTTAGCAGAGCAGCGGTGAATAGACGCACAGCGTCTATTCAGTGGAGTCAGAGGGAGAGGGAGCATGCCAGCGGCTCACAGAGCGCTGGGCATGCCCCCTCAGTGACGAAAACGGGGGCATGGCTTGCGATCGCGGGTCCTCCGTGAAGTCACGCCCCCTTTTCATAGGCCACACCCCCTTTTCGGGAGCGCACACGGCTTCGCCGCGCGAGTGTCCCGCTCCACAAAACAGCAAAGTTGGGAGGTATGGAAATACGGAATTGTTTGAGTGAGACTGAGATAGTGAAACCTTTGTTTTCTGATGGCTCAATGTACACAAACTTTGTTTAACACACAAAGTTATTAAAAATATTGTATTAAATGACCTTCAGGCTGTGTGTATAAGGTGTATATGAATCAGAAATGAATTGTGTGAATGTACACATACTTTGTTTAATGCACAAAGTTATTAAAAATATTGGCTAAAATTACCATCAGGCTGTGTATAAGGTGTATATGAAACATAAATGCATTCTGTGCTTAGACTTGGGTCCCATCACCATGATATCTCATTATGGTATGCAATTATTCCAAAATACGGAAAAATCCGATATCCAAAATACCTCTGGTCCCAAGCGTTTTGGATAAGGGATACTCAACCCATATTAACAAACTGGACATAACAAATACCTTGTGAAGTTACATCATACTTCTCAGCAGAAACACATTTGATTTCCATGGTGACTTTATGCAGAACTTCAGTGACTTGGACTTGCTTCCTGAAATCATTTAACATAAAGGTGCCGCAGCCTCTTAGATAAGCTTCAAGGATGACTGCAAAACGTTGCTGATAATGCATCGACTGAGCAATCTCACTTCTTAGAAACCAAAATAAGAAGTGGCCAATTCGCTTACTCTGCAAAGAAGGAGGAATGGAGAATAATGATGGGGCCCATTAGGCTTGTATGTGTTAGGTCATAAATTAAGATATATTGTAGCTTGCAAGTTCCATTACTAGAATATATATATGTGTATATATATATAAATATAACATTATTTTTTTTAGAATTGAGTTCCCAAGAAATAAAAGGTTAAGCATTCAGCTCAGTTCATAGTCGGCATTCTTGATGGGAGCCCACCATATAAAGTATTGATATGCATAACATATATAGGTTATTTATGCTTTTTGAATGTATTGTATACCCAAAGCCCCTATCCCGATAATTGCTTATAAAATATGATTCCTGTGCTCCAGAATAATGCATCTAGCTGGAGACTCCATTCCACTGCAGACTATCTGCCTTATATTGCATTGGGTAGTAGTTAATGTAATTGTCTTTGGTTACTTATACAATTGTAGCTACATGGTGGAGTATTGTAATAGTTATTTGAGAAGTTATACAATGTCAGCTCTATACATTATGCTGAGTTCAGTCAGTAGTAATATAGATGCCTTTCTGTGATAGGTCTAAAAACACTCAACCTGTCTTCTATATTTATATTGTCATTGACCTTCTCTGCAGCGTTAAACAGTGCCTCTCTATTTTATTAGTTAAACGAGGTATAGAAAATAGTGAAAAAAGGTTGATAATTAAGTGTATTTAAGTTGCACACTTCGTTTGTCAAAATGCTATAAAGGAATTTAAAAATCTCACCTATATTATGAAATACAGCAGCTTCATCTACGTATATAATATATACTGTGCTTACTTTAGTGGTGATTCAGATCTGATTGCTGCTGTGTGTATGCACCGCAATGCACACTTGCGTCAGACAACAACAAAGGGCATCGCTGGTCAGCGGCGAAATGATGCGAAAAATCCAATCACACGGGCGTTCGCAAGGTGATTGACAGGAGGAAGCCGTTTGTGGGTGGTAACTGACCGTTTACTGGGAGTGTTTTGAAAAACGCAGGTGTGCCCAAGCATTTTCAGGGAGGGTGTCTGACGTCAACTCTGACCCCAATCAACCTGATGTGATCGCACTGGATAAGTAAGTCCTGGGGGAAAATACACGAAAATACACTCCCTCTGTAGGCGGCGAACATCTGAACGCAGCACAGCAAAAATCGTAGCCCAGCGATCAGATCTGAATTACCCCCTCATTTCAGTCGTAATTTTTACAAAAGTACAGACTTTTTTTAAATTAAAAATGTATTTAATAAAACCCCACAAACCAAACAAACACAACATTATAATAAGTTAATACTTAGTTTTCTGCCTGTATATGCAAACACAGGGTGTATTCTGTAATCCAGGGCTGGCCAAACCAGTCCTCGAGATCTACCAGCAGTTCACATTTTCCAGACCACCTAGCTAGTGCACAGGTGTAGCCATTACTAATTAAGATGTGTTGCATTCATTCCTAACTGACAATTCTACAGGTCTCCAGGAGGCCTGGAAAACATGAACTGTTGGTAGATCTCGAGGACCGGTTTGGCCAGCCCTGCTGTAATTCATCCTTTTTCAGGAGCTGTTCTGCGAGGAAACATGCCCTGCCTGAGTCTGCCCTCTAGTGGCTGCATCTCCAAGCATAATACATAATCATGAAAATAGGTTTAAAAAGATTGGTTTACTAAAATATTTTTTAATGGTTAAATTACCAATAAAACAAAGTAGCTGTAATGTATGCTACAGTAAATTCTGTTTAAATGCACAGAATTGTCTCTAGAATATTACATTATCCTAGCACTCACACTACCCTTATACAGAATATTTCAACACTAGGAATATTTTAATCCCTTACTTCTAGAATGAATTAACCGGCATATGCAGCCAACAATTGTACTGCAATGGTTCATATACTTTATTTGCTTCATAATAATTTGTTTTTCAAATAAATAAATACCCCATTGTCTGGTGCCCACCCCTTCCAGTGCAAGGTAAATCTCTTAACCATAACAATAATAAAAAATGACTCTGAGGCATATATAAGGGGAAAAGGAAGGCCAGCTTAATTAAATGTACAACAGGTAAAGTATGGTGGCGCAGAAAGAGCAGCCCTACCATGTAATATTACTATCTGCATACATGCCTTCCAAATGTGAGGTAATCTGTCAGCCCATTACCACACTCCAGGTATCCAAGGACACAACATGAGGCCCACCTGGACTGGTGATGCCACTAACCACAGTAGGAAAGAGTCAGCCTAGGGTGTGTACACACGGTGAGATCCTTGCTATGTCCTATTTTTACTTGCGATTTCCCTTGAACTCCCCGGAGGCCAGATAGGACAGATTTTGACTAACTTTTCTTGAGATCTGGACTATGTGTGCTTATGATTTTGGCTTATGTGAGATTTTGGCTTATGTGAGAAGTCATTGACATGTGAGAAGAACTAGATAGTACACCGATCTAGCAAGGATTGACTTGCCTGCACAGTCTATCTTTTCTTGCGATGCCGACCTGGCGGGACCGCGCATTGGGATCGAATCGGGATCGCAAGGTGACTTTCACCTTGCGATCTGCACTAACTTTTCTTACGATTTTGACTATATAGTCAAAATCTTAAGAAAAAATCTCACCGTGTGTACACACCCTAACCTGTGTTTTGGAGGGAAGAGCGCCTCAAGATCTAAAGGTATATACTGTGGCAACCGCTACTGTTCTTTCCTGCCACAGATAAAGCGGACGCCAATTAGCCAGATAAAAAAGAAAAGGGAGGGTGGGAAACTGCACACTGTAGGCTGATCATACTATAGGCAGACCACCTACTAAACACCTCACACCAATTACTAACCCTTTCCTGTCCAGAAGCAGACACTCACAGGCTCGGGGGTTTCATTTCCTATATGTATATGAAATGCATTCCATTGCTCAACTGTTTGTTTACACTCCTATTTGAAACTTGCATACTTAGAGGCATTTTCTCTCCTGCAATGTATTTAAAAGGAGATAATGGTCTGCAGCTCAGACAGAATGACAATAAGACGCAAGCGTAAAAGGCGCTTAACTTGTTATATTAAGAAAACAAAATAATAAAATTATAAAAAATCTGGGATAATTGATATTGCTCTAATAAGAAAATGCACAAAATAAACCTTCACAAAAGTACATTTACATGTTCCCATACTATTACAGATCTTATTTGCATTTGCTGTGAATAGTATTTACACGCACAGAAAATATGATTATAAACAATAGTATTTACATTTGCTGTGCAGCCGAGGGAATGCTATTGTACTCTATTATCAACCATTTCAACTGTAGTGTCCATCAATAGATAAAGACAGAAAAGCCTTGTATGTATAGGAATGCAGCAATTTGGCATACCGGGCCTGATTCAGATATAACTGCTGCTTATATGGAAGTAATAGCACTGATATGTAAATGCAGCAGGAGGCGTCATGCGTCCTGCTTGCATTAGCGGTCCAAGGACAATGCCATCGGAGGGCTGCCTGACCCATGGGGTCACGCAAGCCAGCCACCACAGAGCCAACAAAGAAGCCAGGAAATCTCTGTCATCCAAAGGAGATCCTGGCCTTGTCACTCCCCGCAGCAGTGGTATCATGCCCAGTGGCGTAACTAGAAATTTTTCTCCCCCAAGCCAAAAAATTCTTCGGCGCCCCCCCCCCCATCCCCCATAATTGGCACTATTAAAGGGACAAACATGCGCGCGCCGCAAAAGGGGGCGTGACTTCGTTGGAATGGGTGTGGCTTCGCATAAAGGGGCGTGGCATTGCAGGAAAAGACTACCTTATACCCCAGTTTTGCAACCTGCACGCCCAGACGTTAGCCACCACAGGAAAGAAAAATAATCCTGATTCATGCCCCTTACATTATTTGTCATTTTTCCTCCTTATAGTAATGCCCAGTATACATTATACCACATACTGCAATGGCCTTAGCCATTATGCCACACACAATAATGCACATGACACAATATGCACACACCATAATGCCCCCGACACATGCCACACACCGTAATGCCCCCGACACATTATGCCACACACCGTAATGCCCCCGACACATTATGACAGGAATCACAATGCCCGTTATACATTATGCTACACACTGCAATGCTCCTGATCCATTATAGCACATACAATGCCTGTGACACATTATGACACACACTGCAATGACCCTGAGACATTATACCACATACCACAATGCCCGTGATATAGTATACAACACACCGTAATGCCTGACACATACCGCAATGCCTGTTATACCCTATGCCACACACCGCAATGCCCGTTATACATTATGCCACACTGCAATGACCCTGAGACATTATACCACATACCACAATGCCCGTGATATAGTATACAACACACCGTAATGCCTGACACATTATGACACACACCGCAATGTTCGTGATACATTATGCCACACACTGCAATGACCCTGAGACATTATACCACATATCACAATGCCCGTGATATAGTATACCATACACCGTAATGGCTGTGACACATACCACAATGCCCGTTATACCCTATGCCACACACCGTAATGCCCGTTATACATTATGCCACACTGCAATGCCCCTGAGACATTATACCACATACCACAATGCCCGTAATATAGTATGCCACACACCGTAATGCCTGTGACACATTATGACACACACCGCAATGTCCATGATACATTATGCCACACACCGTAATGCCCATTACACATTAAGTCCTACAGTAAGGTTTCTAATTACTTTTAAATTACCTGCTCGTTGCCAGGGGTTTCATGCTCTTGGTTCCATGCACGGTGCCAGGGGTTTTCATGCTCAGAGTGTCATGCTCGTTGCCAGGGGTTTCATGCACTGGGTGTCATGCTCGTTACCAGGTGTTTCATGCACTGGGTGTCATGCTCGTTGCCAGGGGTTTCATGCACTGGGTGTCATGCTCGTTGCTAGGGGGTAGTGCTTGTTGCTAGGGCTGTGCTCCCAGTGCCACATATGTCCCCAGTGCCAGATATTCCCCCACAGTGCCAGGTACTCACATGCCCCCAGTGCCAAATATAGCCTCCCTCCCATGTGCCAGGTACACATATACCCCCCCAGTTCCACATATGCCCCCAGTGTCAGATATTCCCCCACAGTGCCAGGTACTCACATGCCCCCAGTGCCAAATATACCCCCCTTCATGTGCCAGGTACACATATACCCCCCAGTGCCACATATGCCCCCAGTGCCACATATTCCCCCACAGTGCCAGGTACTCACGTGCCCCCAGTGCCAAATATAGCCCCCCATGTGCCAGGTACACATACATCCCCCCAGTGCCATATATGCCCCCTCAGTGTCACATATGCTCCCCCAGTGCGTGCTCCCCCTCTGTTTTGTGAAGGAGGGACACGGAGGAGGGCACAGCGCGCGCCTCTCCTGTGTCCCTCCTGGGTCTCCGGCAGGGCTGTTAAAGGAAGTGCCGGTTCGTGAGCCAATCGGAGCTCACGAACGGCACTTCCTTTATTAGACCCGCTGGAGACGCAGGAGGGACACAGGAGAGCCGCGCGCTGGGCCCTCCGTGTCCCTCCTTACAGCAGGGAGGGTTTGTGAGAACAGATTGACATGCGGACGCTTGTCCGCATGTCAATCTGCGCTAAATCAGTGGCGGCGCCCCCGCAGCCCCTCGCCCCCAAGCCACCGGGGGCGAGGGCTGCGGGGGCAGTAGTTATGCCACTGATCATGCCTCTGTTTTGGGAAACGGAGGCCATCACTGCATCCTCCCGAGCCCCAAATGTCAGCAGACAGTCAATCTGTGTTCCAATGTCGCACGCCAGTACTGCACATGCGTAGTATGGGTCTACCCGGCACATGCGCAAAGTACTTTGCGGCACGTGCCACTCATCCGTCAGAACCTGAAACAGGCCCCTACAGTACCTACATTTGCGTGCATGCATGAATACCTAATAGGCATGTATACAAAAGTCCATCGGGAATGTCAAACACAAATGACAAGACAATCATCCAATAGTGTCACAGCCATTGACACTTAATGCTCACTATAGGATCAATCTGTACTTGCATGGACATATTAAGAAAACAAAAAGAATTAAATTCAAGTCATTTTCATTACAGATAAAATCCTGACACAGTAACATAATTACTTATGAATGTTGCTTTAGATAAGGCTGTTCTAAACATCAATCACAAAATTAATATGAATAATTAAAATGAATATCTTACTCTTAATGCACGTTTCAACAGGAACCTGGATAATGCGCTGTCATGATACGGCTCAAATTTAACAGCCTACAAATGATAAAGAAGTTTAAAAGTAAGAATATTTTATTTGAAATATATTTTTATATTTTATCTCAGGCTAATGTTGCACTATAGCTGCGTTACCAGTCTCACCATTGTATCATTTACAATGTGTAGTGGTGTAACTGCTGCTTACCTGCTTCAGTGTGACAACTACGTTTGTTTCAAAATGTAAAATGGTGCAGGCTTCAAGCCATAGGTGCACTTTTGTTGTAACTGGATGAAAAGGATGTGCATCTCATAGGATTAACACTGCATGCATTACACTTATCTACTATACATTTTAGAAGCTTAATGGGTGAATAATCCATTTTTCGATGTGAAAGGGGTAATGAGTCAATCTATTGTGTACAGGAAACAAATCTAGTTAAATCCTTTGTTGCATGGATCCGATTTGTTTGTAATCAGGATTTTTGAGTTGGCAAATTAATTCTCTAAAAGCATGGGTGCAGTGGGTACAAGGATACACCACAGATATAGATGTACATTTCTTATGTTTGATGAATAAACATTGAGGGAAGGAGGGGGGCAGGGAGTGACACACACTTAGGAGACGCACAAAGCACAAAGGCTAGCGCTTCTTTCTTCATGTCACACCAGGCAAACTTGAACATGGCAATGATATTTGCTCCAGGCTACTAAAACAGGTATAGCCATAGACAAGATCCATCAAAGTGGCTGAACTGACTTTCCGGTTGCTGCCAGACTCACAGAACACATTGAGACCTCCATTTTATAACATTAACTTAATCTGTAATAATTGGTTAGCATGTACAGTACCTATAGCATCTGAATGGTGCACTTAACAGTAGTTAGGCTGCTGACAAAAAACTATTATTCTGCATTATTTTAAAAGGAGGTAATGCAGAGATAGGAAGAGTATACCTATTATATGTTATGATCTTGTAAATGTTTCTGTTTTCACTAGGGAGCTGCTGGGCTTGTTCAACTGCTCCGGCAAACTTTTCTTGTTACGTTATGGCAACAGAAGATTTTCTATTTCTGCGATAAGCAGATACAGCAATCTTTTCTATTGTACACACTGATAAACAGAAGATAACAGGCATGCAAATATAGACCTGATTCTGAGTCGCACACTATGTTGATGTCGCACGCAACTGACCTTTTTTTGCTACTGTGCATGCATCTAGGTTGCGTTGTGCATGTGTCCGGAGTCTGTGCACACAGAGTCGATGTTGTGATTGAGACGCATGGTTTTAAAATGTATAGGGATTTGCAAGGCGGTGACTGGGAGGTGGTTAAATGGAGGCACGGAGATGGACATCTAATAATTTATTTATTAACAGTTTCTTATCTAGCGCAGCAAATTCCGTTGCGCTTTACGATTGGACATAATGATAAAACAAGACTGGGTAATAACAGTCAGAGGTAGGAAGGCCCTGCTCGCAAGCTTACAATCTATAGGTAAATTGGCATTGATACACAATAATAGCTGCTATCTATTGCATAGTTGTCCACCAGATTGCAAAGGTTCTTGCTGCATGATATAACATCACAGCAATGATGAACCAGGGTCAGGAGGAAAGGAAAGTGAAGAAAGAGAAAATATGTGGAGGATATGTGTGGACTGTATAGTGGGAATATAATCAGATAGGAAAGCTTATGAAGGTTATGTGAGCGGTTCTGGAATTTGATAAGCAAGTCTGAATAGTTAAGTTTTCAGGAAATGCTTGAAGGTTTGGAGACTAGAGGCGAGTCTTATTCTGCGTGGTAGGGCATTCCACAGAGTGGGTGCAGCCTGAAGAAAGTCCTGCAAGAAGAATAAGATGTGAGTAATGGCCTTCAGACTTCACTACTTTAGTCAGTGCTGTCTCTGTGGAGTGTTGGGAACAAAAGCCTGACTGATGTTAGTCCAATAAGTTGTATGAGTTAAGAAAGTGTGTGAGTGTAGGCAAGTTTCTCAAGTACATGGGGAGGCAAGGGAGCTGAGAGATGGGACAGTAGTTTGAGAGAGAGTTAATGTCAGATTCCCCCCCCCCCCAGAATGGGAGTAATCACTGCATGCTTGAACAGTGAGGGAAATATACCAGTAGAGAGAGAGAGAGATTACAGGTAGTTAAGGTTGGGATGAGCACAGGTGACAGAGATTTACTTATTTGTGAGGGTACAGGATCAAGCGGAGAGGTAGTAGAGTAGCAGGATGAGAAGAGTGTTGATATTTCATCTTCATTTGTGGGATTAAATGAAGAGAAAGTGCCAGATGGTTCAGGTAGGGAATTGAGTAGGTCACTGGTTGAGTAAGAGCATACCATTTCATCTTGGATCTTATCAATCTTGTCCTTGAAGTAGGAAGCAAGATCTTGCTCCTTGATAGTGGCTGGTAGGTTCGGGGAAGGATGGTTAAGCAGTGATTTAAATGTATTAAAAAGATGTTTGGGGTTAGAGGCTTGAGCAGAGATGAGAGTTTGGAAATATGTTTGTTTGGCAGTGTCCAAAGCATTACGATAAAAGTGGTAGACAGTCTTATATGTGAGGAAGTCCCTTGGAATACAAAATTTACGCCACTGTTCAACTTTACGTGAGTTTTTGTAGGTGTCTTGTTAATTTAGAGTACCACGGTTGACATCTAGGCATACGTAGAGTGTGATGGGTAGCTGGGGCCACTGCATCAAGGGCTATCTCTAGAGTCTGGTTCAGGTGTGATACAGCCATCTCAGGAGAAGTGAATGCAGAAATAGGTGAAAGCAGTTGTTGGAGTGAGGTGGAAAGTTCTTGAAGATTAATTGCATTAATATTTCTGCGGGTTTGTGGAGGATTGGAGGATTTCAGTGACACTGAGTTTGAAGTAATGGAGGACAGCATGTAGGTGATAAGGTTGTGATCTGAGAGAGGGAAAGGGGCGTTAGTGAATTCAGAAACTGAGCATAGTCTGGTGAATACTAGATCAAGGCAGTGGCCTGTTACGGGAATGATAAGGGAGTGTCAATGAAATGTTTGCATACACAGAAGCTTAATCAGACAGAAAATCTTTCCCTACCATAGGCAGGGCCGTCTTAACAGCAGTGTAGGCCCCTGGGCACAGCAATGCACTGGGCCCCCTACCCATCTTCCAGTGGTAGGGGTGGGGGGTGCTATCAGCGGCAGCTTTGATGTCCCGCGGCCGGTAGGGGGTGTTCTATCTTCCGCTCAGCATGTAGGACCTGGAGCAGTAATTTCTGCTAATTACTCCTTTACTGCACAGATGGGGCTAAACTGTAACAGGAGGCATTGGGCTGAATAAAGAAGCCCTGGTACATGACTTCCAGGGTGTTAGGGGGTGTTTAATACGTAGGGGAGGTGTGGATAGTGGAGTGGTCTTAATATTTATTGTTTTCCGGTGGGAGGGCAGCTTGCTTGACTGCAGATATCTCAAGTTCCTGAAAATGTGTTCTTAGCTTTGAATGGGATAAAAAACTAGAGTGTCCCACCTTTCAGGAGGTTCTGGGGACTTGGGGATCAGAGTTCAGGACCAAGAGTAATTCACCAACGAAAATCTAAAACTGCATATTAGGCGTGTGGAGCTGGAGCAGGGACCAGCTGCTTGAAGGCTGATATCTCTGGTTCTGGGCATAGTAGAGACAAGCTGCCAGTGTCCACCAAAAGGGAAGAGTCACAGATTTTGGATTATACCCTCAGAAAAACTCTAAGTCAGACAGAACCTGAGATATCTGACTGGGTAGAGCAATTAACAGGCTTGGATGGGAACCTCTGCTTTCAAGTCGGATATCTCCAGTTTCCCAGGGCCGATTTTCAAAAATCTGGTAACCCTGGAAAGAGGGGACCCTCAGCTATCAGCCTAGGGCCCTTATACTCCTGGGGCCCTTGGGAAAGAGCCCATTGAGCCCATATGAAAAGATGGCCCTGACCATATGGCTGGTTCTAGTTTTGATGGTGAGAATGACAGTTGCATCTAAAGACGCACCAAGTGGTATTACAGCAAAGTCGCTCAAAGCTGCCACAGGCAGGTCTGTCTTTCTTCTTTTCTGCAGTGTGGTACACTGTGTTCCACAGGGAATACATCGGGGTGTAGAGTTGGATCTTGACCCAGAGGCACCAAAAGGCTAAAGCTTTGACTGTTCCCAGGATGCATTGCATGGCCTCCTCTATATAACAGGGAAGGGAGGGGCGGAAGGGGGGGGGGGCTGCGCTAGGCAGCCCTGAAAAGAGCTTTTGTCGAGAAGATTCTTCAAGGGCTGTAGCACTTTTATGTCCTATTGACATACCGTGCTGCGGCTCCAACACCTCCCCAGCACTGCCGCATATTCCTGCTGGCCGAGTTCCCGGGTACTTGCGGTGGAGGCGCTCCAGTTTCCAGGCACATGCCACTGACGCTCTCCAGGATCGTGTGGCTGCTTCTTTGGGAGGAGCTAAGAGGATCCTCCAGGTGGGACACGCTGAAATCGCGTTCCGGTAGCGGTCTTAGGAGATGAACCACGACGCTGGCGTGGACACTGTGGCCATACAGGGACCCCATTATATCCACCAGGGCAGGGAGCACAGGTCAGACTTCACAAAAATCCTTTTAACAAGGCTCCACAGTACCCGGTGGTGAGGACCAGCATAGGGGATAAGGCGCTTGACCTGTAGCCCCTCCCCCAGCTCCGGGCACCATCTACTGCTGGTGTTCCCGCCCTGGAGCTGCTTCTCACTCTCCCTCACTCCCTGACAGAGATTTGGGCGCCATCTTTACACAAGTAGCTGCGGCATATCTCCGGGACTGCAGGGCTATGTCTCTTCTGTAAATCCACCTGTCTCATCAGCGCTGTGCATTTACAGTCACTTAAGTGTTCTACATGTCATTTTAGACAGTGTTAGTTAAGAACAAGTGTACTTCTACCTGAATATTTAGTACACGTATTCTGAGATATACATCCAGTATCTACTGTGCATTGTTATAACTATATATACAAATATATATGTAGTTTTACTAGTCTAGTACAGTTTTTTTGTTTGTCTGAATTAATCTCTGCATTGTACCTGTGACTGGGTGTGCCTGTAGCTGCTGTGTGGATTTAATTCTCGTATATCACACGTATTGCTATCACTGTATTCTGTACCCTGGGGAGCTAGGTGTATCAGGGTCTCATATATAGTGCTATACAGTATATACTGTTAAGTGTGTTTTACTGTGTATTTCAGTCATCTCATATTGCTTTAATTCTCTGTTTGTGTCCTGTATTTACTGTCACATAAATCAAGGGGGTTATTTGCAGGTATTGTATTTGTCTGGCTATATTGTACTGTTATGCTCTATGGCTATATTCCCTATAATGTCTGCCACACAGGGCGGGAAATCCGCGGACGCTTCGGCATCATGCAGTGCTTACACCAAGGATTTGATATGAATATCCTTACAAAGAATTAAGGTTAAAAAAGGGTTGAGATTGCCTAAAGGATAAAATAAAAAAGGGGCAGACTAGATGGGCCAAGTGGTTCTTATCTGCCGTCAAATTCTATGTTTCTATGATTTACCAGAGGGGGAGGTTTTAACTGATGGTTTGTGTACTGGGTTCCATATATCTCCCAGTGAGACCACAGCCCCTGTGGCCAATCAGAAACCACCTTGGGCAGCGTTCTCAAGTATGCTGAATTTGCTTGTGACACGCCTTAAGCCCCCTATGGGACCTCCTGTGCCATTGCAGCTACATATTGTCCCTGTAGTTAATCTGCCCTGGGCGGACACTCTGTCTACCCAGATACAACAATGAAATCAATCTTTGGTGAGAAAAAAGTCTACCACACGTCCCTCTGGGGTCAAGGGGTCATCTAAGCGTGCCGCTTCATCCTCACAATCCACTAATATTTCAGATAATTCTTCTGATGAGGATGGGGAATATACTGTTCCGTCAGTCACTGATACAGTTGCTTCTGACGAGGAACCTACAACTCAGGTTGATGTTCCAGAACTAGTGGAGGCTATTAAGCTGATTCTA
This sequence comes from Pseudophryne corroboree, assembly GCF_028390025.1. Taxonomy (NCBI): domain Eukaryota; kingdom Metazoa; phylum Chordata; class Amphibia; order Anura; family Myobatrachidae; genus Pseudophryne; species Pseudophryne corroboree. The sequence continues at coordinate 431,007,261 of NC_086449.1, read as the reverse complement.
CAAATTGATGATGAGGTAGATCCCACTACTGCATCTAACAAACCTGATAAGTTCAAACATCAGAAGGTTACTAAAGTAGTCTTACCACATTCTGACCATTTAATCGACATACGTCAGGAATCTTGGTCTTCCCAAGGAAAGATATTCTCCCTGTCTAAAAAGATGCTAGCTCGCTATCCTATCCCTGCAGAGTTGAGTAACAAGTGGGAAAATCCACCACCGGTGGACTCTCATGTCGCTCGTCTTGTGGCGTCATTTACTCTGCCTGTAACCACTGTCACCTCACTGAAGGAACCGACGGATAAGCGTGTGGAGGGATGCTTGAAGTCTATTTACTCCCTTACCGGTGCTGTACATAGGCCCACTAAAGCAGCCTCCTGGGCTGCAAAAGGAATTGAAGCATGGGTTCAGGCATTAGAGGAAGAGCTACCTCAGGATATTTCTGACACTGCCAGACAATATCTGTATCGTATTACCACCGCCTCCCACTATATTCAGGAGGTGTCCTCTAAGGCAGGTGTAATGGCGGCCAAGGTGCCTACTACGTCTATACTGGCTCGCCGAATTCTGTGGTTGAGGTCCTGGAAGGTGGACCTGGACTCCAAAAAGACCTTGGAGGTGTTCCCTTTTAAGGGAGACATCCTCTTTGGGGAGGATCTGAACAAGATTGTGACTGACTTGGCGACTGCTAAGACTGCGTTTCTCCCAAGTACTAATCCTTCTGCACCGAAGGCTGAGTACCACTTTTTGTTCCTTTCGACCTCCAGGGAAAGCAAAGGGTCAGGCGTACCCGAGATAGGCTTGTGCTCCCAAAACCACTAAGCCCAAACCTAAACAATCCTGGGCTGCCCGTCAGCCTGCTTCCAAACAATACAAGCCTGCTGCATGATGGGCCGGGCCTCCCCATGGGGGATCCCAGGGTGGGAGGTCGACTTCTATAATTCGCCCAGTTATGGACCACTTCAGACGCCTGGGTGCGGGAAGTTGTCTCTTACGGGTACACTGTCTCTTTCAAGAGACATCCCCCTCACCAGTTCTGCACGATGGTTATTCCTTCGGATCCATTGAAAGTGCAAGCTCTATACCTGGTTGTGCGATCCCTTCTGGACACAGGAGTGGTAGTGCCGGTACCTCTGTCCCAGAGAGGCAGGGGATATTATTCGACCCTGTTTCTAGTTCCGAAACCAATGGGTCCTTCCGGCCTATACTCAACCTCAAATCATTGAACAAATTTGTGAGAGTGTCCAAATTCCATATGGAAACTCTGCGCTATATTGTACTTGCCATGGAACCCGAAGACTATATGGTATCACTGGAAATCGAGGATGCTTACCTGCATATACCTATTGCCATATCGCATCAGCAATATCTGCGGTTTGCTATTGGCAACCTACATTATCAATTCCAGGCTCTGCCATTTGGAATGGCCTCGGATCTTCACCAAGGTCATGGCCGTGATGACAGGGAATCCGTATCCTGCCGTATCTGGACGACTTGTTGATCCTGGCAAACTCCCAGGATGTTCTCCTCAGTCATCTGGAACTGACGGTCCAATTCCTACAAGCCCACAGGTGGCTCATCAACTGAAAAAGTCCTCGCTGGTCCCTGCTCGGAGCATGGTGCACTGCTGGACACACACAGCCAAAGACTATTTCTGTCTCCAGAGAATGTCCTGAAACTTCAGGATCAGATACTTCCTTTCTCACCCAAGAGTGTCGATACACTCGGTGATGCAAGTACTAGGCCTCATGGTGTCGGCTTTTGACATGGTAGAGTACACTCAATTTTATTTCCGCCCTCTGCCGTGGTTGATCCTTGCCAAGTGGGACAGCCTGTCCCATCGGATCTGGTCTCAAATGATCTCCTTGACTCCGGAGGTTTGTCTGTCACTGAGCTGGTGGCTACAGGACCAACAGTTGAGCAGGAGCCATCCCTGCTGGATCTCCAACTGGGTCCTCCTGAGAACGGACGCCAGTCTGCGGGGTTGGGGCATGGTGTTAAGAGCAACACTCTCTCCAGGGTCGGTGGACCAAGGAGTAATCTCTCCTCCTGATAAACATTCTAGAATTGCGGGCAGTGTTCAATGCATTGACGCTTGCCCTGCCTCTGATACAGAACAGGCCTGTTCAAGTACAATCAGACAACGCCACCACGGTGGCATACATAAATCATCAAGGCGGCACTCGAATCCGCATGGCAATGACAGAAGTATCAAAAATCCTTCGTTGGACGGAACGCCAATTGCCAGCAATATCGGCGGTGTTCATTCCTGGAGTCCTCAACTGGAAAGCGGATTTCCTCAGTCGTCAGGATGTGCACACTGGAGAGTGGAGTCTTCATCCAGAAGTCTTTCAACTCCTATTGGACAAGTGGGGCCTACCAGATGTAGATCTGATGGCGTCTCGACACAATCACAAGGTTTCGGTCTTCAGATCAAGGACAAGGGATCCTCATGCAACATTCGTGGACGCACTAGCAATTCCATGGAACTTTCGGCTGCCGTACGTGTTCCCTCCAGTGTCACTCCTGCCCAGGGTACTACGGAAGTTCAAGCAAGAAGGAGGAATGCTACTTCTAGTTGCTCCAGCGTGGCCCAGATGACATTGGTTCTCAGACCTGCAGGGTCTATCGATCGAGCGTCCTCTTCTTCTTCCTCAATGCCCAGACCTTCTCGTTCAGGGCCCTTTTGTTTACCCGGACATGGCCAGACTGGCTTTGATGGCATGGCTCTTGAAGCTTCACTTCTGAGGGCCAAAGGATTCTCCAAGGCGGTTATCCAAACTATGTTGAAGGCCCGCAAACCGGCTTCTGCACGGATTTATTACAGGGTCTGGAATTCTTACTTCACCTGGTGTGCTGCTAAGAATTACGATGCATACAATTTCAGAACTTCCAGACTTTTGGCTTTTCTGCAACAAGGCCTAGACTTAGGCCTTCATCTGGCATTCCTCAAGGTTCATATTTCTGCCTTGTCGGTGTGGTTTCAGAGGAAGATTGCGTCTATTCCTGATGTTCATACTTTCACTCAAGGCATTTTACGGATTCAGCCTTCCTATGTCCCTCCTGTGGCTCCATGGGATCTGTCTGTTGTCTTGAGCGCCCTCCAAGAGACTCCATTTGAACCTCTTGAGTCTGTGGACCTTAAATATCTTATGCTTAAGGTCGTGTTTCTGCTGGCAATTGCTTCTGCTAGGAGGGTGTCGGACTTAGGAGCTTTGTCCTGTCGTCCACCCTTTCTGATCTTTCACTGTTACCGAGCAGTTCTACAAACTCGCCCTGGTTATTTACCTAAGGTGGTGTCATCTTTTCACCTTAACCAAGAGATTGTGGTTCCGGCTTTTATCTCTTCTGGTCTGTCCTCCAAAGAGCGGTCTTTGGATGTGGTAAGGGCTCTCCATATATATATGTGGAGAGGACTGTCTCTCTCAGGAGGTCCGATACCCTTTTTGTACTTTTTGGTTTTCACAAACGTGGCTGGCCTGCGAATAAGCAAACCTTGGCCAGATGGATTAGAATGGTGATTGCACAGCTTATGCACATGCTGGTTTTCCAGCTCCTGCTGCTATCAAAGTCCATTCTACTCGGTCTATTGGACCTTCTTGGGCGGCCCCCGAGGTGCATCCACTGTACAATTGTGCAAGGCGGCTACGTGGTCCTCAGTGAACATGTTCATTAGGTTTTATGCCTTTGATACTTCCACCTCCCAGGATGCTTCCTTTGGACGCCGGGTTCTTGTGTCCGCTACGGTGTGTCCCCTCCCATGAGGAACTGCTTTAGGACATCCCCGATGTATTCCCTGTGGAACACAGTGTACCCCGCTGCAGTAAAGGAGATTTATGGTAGACTTACCATAGTTAAATCTCTTTCTGCGAGGTACACTGGGTTCCGCAGGGAGCCCACCCTGACGCACTTAGCTTCTTTGGGTTTGTATGCCATTAGCCGCTGGTCCCTTCTCCTGTTGTGAGAATGTGGTTCTCTGTGACTAACATCTGCCTTATCTTTTACCTGCTACTGCATTGGACTAGTTAACAAAACTGAGCTCCAGTGTCCGGAGGTGGGGTTATAGAGGAGGCCATGGAATGCATCCTGGGAACAGTCAAAGCTTTAGCCTGTTGGTGCCCCTGGATCAAAATCAAACTCTACACCCTGATGTATTCCCTGTGGAACCCAGTGTACCTCGCAGAAAGAGATTTAACTATGGTAAGTCTACCATAAATCTCCTTTTTCTCCACATAGCACTGTCCATGCCACATGTGCTCATTGTCTTTTGTCTCCAAGTCACTTTGAGCAACTCTGATATTGTATGCTTGCCCTTAGGATGGGTACAGGCTTACCGAGTGCCAATCTGCCTTTCTGCGACTTAACACCATTTGCCTATAAGACCACATTGCCCTATGTCCTCATATTACCTATTCTGTTGTTTTCTTGTTGTGTGTTGTTCTAATGCCAATTCATGTTGCATTGTACTTATTATATGTCAAGATATACTATTACTAAGTGTATTCCTTGTACAGCACTGTGGACACATTGTGGTGCCTTATACCAATCTCACTTGCATTAGGAACATTTTTATGAAATTATTGAGCATGAATGATTGTGTTTTAGTCTTATTTTACCATTACCTAGTGCTAACATAATCTGCTAGGAATGCTGCTGAACCTGTATTTACAAAGCAAAACCATGGAATATTGCCACTCAAGTTAGAGGTTGTGGGATGCCTCTGAGTTGTAAAAAAAAAAAAAGAACAAGTCCGTAGTCATGAAACATGAATAACTCTTTGTGTTCATGCAAATTAAAGTTGTAATGGAGAACCAGCCATGCAATTATGCAAAGTGTTTATTACCTGTACTAGCTGTAAGAGATAATGGAGGACGTCATCATCCTGCAAACTTTCCAACTTCTGGACTGCCATAGCACGAACATTCTCATCGGAAAAGTTGCAGTCAAGTAGCTGAATTGTTAGCCCAACATCTAAGGAACAGCTGTCCCACGCTTCTCTTTTATTTAGTAGCTGATATGTTTTGGCTACCATATCTTGCTGCCCCCACTTTACTGAACTTAGCAACTTTGGGTAAGCATCTGGGTTCTTTATAACTTCATATCTAAAATGCCACAGGAGCTCTTGGTCTTCTGGAGTGAGCGGATGTAGTGGATCGGTGGATATTATTTCTTCAAGCTGCTTTCGCAGTTGATTTGGCATTTCCGATCTTGCCCTGTCTAGCTCAGGATCTGACACAGATTTGTGTTTTGGGAGAGCGACAGGATGGCAGTACTTGTCTAGACTTATGGAAATGGCCATAGATGTATCTTTATCAGGATTTGTTGCAGATGTCAGTTTATCTGCATTAATGCTCCCTTGCTCCTCTCCTTTACCTGGTATTTTCCACATGTGAAGGATAAACTCTCCTTGTCTTAACAAGAATCTGTGATCAATTAAGAGCAGATTTACATAGTAAAGGAGCTGATTTTTACACTTTGAGTCTGAGGCAGTGGACTCCGGCGACTGTAGACTTCCTTTACTTGAGACTGCCTGGGCTTTGCAACAAAATATCTGCAGATTCAGAAGAGCTCCTTTTGGCAAGTCTTTGATTTTGATATCAAATTCAAGCCATGTGTTCCATAAAACCTCTTCCATGAAGGGTTTGCATGAAGTCCTCCTCTGGGATAGCACCTGTTGTCCATGCTGAATGTTGGCTTCAACAAAAACAATAAGCTCTGTATTTCTTGGCAAAATTGGGATATCAATCCCAATGATTTTAACTCGAAACTTCCTATTGCAATCCCAAAGGGATATAGTGAAAATCTTTTCGTGGTCTTTTCCCTCAATGGTAAGCTGTTCATGATAACCTGTTACACCGGTGCAGTCATCAACCAGAGGCCATTCTTCTTTCTGGACCTTATCTTCTGATGGGTTAGGAGGGACATCTAGAACAAAATGTATCTCATCCCCAGTCTTAATACATTGTCTTATGTAATGAAAATCTTTAATTGGTGAATTTCCAATGATGAACTCATCTCGACCACAAATACGGAGAACAAAGTCCAGTTCACTGTGTTCCTCAGAAATGTCCAGTAATGATTTTTTCTTGGCCATTTTTGTAAAGAAGCTTTGTAGGATTACATCTGGTGTGTCATCAATAGATACTCTAATTGTATGACTTGTCATACCTTTGTGTATAATGATGAAAATATTATTAGAAGCCAGTTTTTTACATACATATTCTGGTAGTGGCTTTGCAGTAAACCAAGGGTCCATGGAATATAATCTGGCATCTCTTTTCACCAGCTCAATCATTCGTGGGGTGACCAATCTACGCCGGGTAAATTCAAGCTCATCATCATGCACATTACTTACATCTGTAACATCGTATCCAATTAGATAATTCAATTGTTTCTGGTATTCCACCATTTCTTCTGAGGGCCTTTCTTTCTGGATAATATAAATCTTTCCCACAGTTTTCTGTAAAACCTTCCAGTACATTATGCAGTCCAACGTTTGTATTACCTGATGTTTGTCATATATTTCATACCACTGTCCCTTCTTCTGATACTGCAGGAGGAAATGGTCAGGAGCTACTTTGTGGTAGAAATCACTATTGTGGCTTTTTTCTATTGCATTCACCCAGACCTGTGCCTTCATTTGCTCCACTGTGCAGTTACCAGCTATTTCTAGGAGGACTGTGTCTTGTACTTTGCTATTTTTAAGGCTGGTGGGTAAAATAAATTCTATAGGTATGAGTTCCATGGAGAAGATGTTGGATGTTGCTGCTGAGTGGGGTCTCATTTTTCTCCTTCTCCGCTTATTGTCATCTCTCAGAAGGACGGGCTGGTCATAACTCTCCAGTTCCATGCCAGCTGCAAGCTAGGGGTAAGAAAATACAAGTTACAAATTCCTATAATCAATTAACGTACAAATACAAATTCCATTTTCAGCACATGTATTAATATAATTGTTATATCTAGTAAGTGATACAAACTTCTGTTTCAGGAAAAACAATCTTTAATACTAAATTAACCTGTCTAATACTCTACGCAGATATAACAGTAACTACAATATTAATGATTTGGAGCTAATAAAGTAAGTCTAATGGCTCATTCACACATACTGTAATAGGAAAATGTTTAATCCACATGAAAACTAATGCTCATGTTAGACATGCAATGCATTTCTTTGTAATTATCAATCAATAACAAATTGTATTGAAAATATAAACCAGTAGTGATGTGAACAAGCTCATAAGAAACCATTCATCCTATTAAAAATGTAGACATTAGGTAGATGTACATACAAAAGTACATCAGTAACAGACAGATGTGAGCAAGCCCTACAGTAAACTCAATGTCCTGTTCGTAACTATTAGAGACCAGTAAACATAGGTACAATATAACGGCGTTGGGAATGCCGGTGGTCAGAAGAACGTTGCGGTATCCTGATGCTTAGAATCCAGACAGGAATACCTACCTGCCCACAATGCCCCCCTAACCGTCCCTTTCTGCAGCCTAAACCTGACCCTAGCCCCCACAGCCTAACCCAAACCCTCCCCGGGGGTGCCTAAACCTAACCCCCCTCATCGCAGCCTAACCCTAACCCTCCCTTTCCCGGAGTCTAACCCTGTCACCTAAACCTAACTTGCATCCCCACCCCCTCAGCTTACCCGAGCGCTGCCTCGGTAAATGCTTTTTTGGGATCCCGGTGGTCGGGATTCCGGCAGTGGGATTGTGATCCCTGTCGGGATGCTAGCACCAGCATTCTGAGCAGTGTCTGGATTCTGGCGTCTGTGTTTTGACTGCCGGGATCCCGATGCCGACTGTCAGGATCCTGACTGGATCCCAGTTTTTTCAGTACTAGAGTAATACTGTCAGGTTCCTCCTTGACAGTATTACTGTGTATACACTTCTCCCAGAGGAAGGCCCTGAAGGGCTGAAAAGTGTTGGAGCAGACACATCAAGTATTCCACCACCCAAACGTCTTCTGGACAGCGGACGCATCAGCCTCTGAAGCAAGCCCCAGGCACTGTCACAAAACCGGCAGCAACCACCGCAGGCGAAGGTATGGAGAGTGGTGCAGCACAGAGTGAACAGGTAAGCCTCTGTTACGCGGAGGAGCGCGGTGGTGAGCTCTGAGGAAGAGCTCTCACTGAAGCACCCACCGTTAGACCTGTACCGGAACCAGGGCAGTAATCGGCAGAAGTATAGGAGCCCTGTGGGATCCTATACAACCTGCTGAGCTGCAGCGGAGAAGGACAGTCTGGAATTCTGATTCAACTTACCAGCCTCACTCAGAATCTCCCAAGCTAAAAGGGAACTGTGCGGCGTAGAGAGACCAGGCGATCTCTGTCACAGTATTATGAAAAATATAACACACTACATTGTGTTTTCTTTGTTAATCAGTTGCCTACTCTCCCAGAATGCCTGGGAACTCTTAATTTATGAGGAAACCTGCCAGACTCTCTATCAAAAGGGCACTTACTTCAGGTCACCATGTCACACCAATCTCAAGGATCTCTGGTGGAACCAAAACATGTTGACATAGTTAGTGTCATAATAGAAGATGCCTATAGCCAGCTGATGATGAAAATGGCATCACCAAGTCACACCCACCTCTTATTTCACAACTGTCCTCCATATCTCCTGAAAGGAGGTATGAAAAGTAGGGAAGTAAGGTTAATGTATGCTGCAGCCAAAGCATATGTAGTTAAATGAGACCCAAAGTAAAAATGCCATAAATTTTATGTAATGTACTGTATTCTAATGAAAATGACAAAAAGCAAAACAACATATCTTTGAAATTACACAAAAATGTTACATTTCACAATGCCAATGGCACAGATTCAGAGCTTTGAGCAAAGCTACAAAAGCAAGTAACTTTATATCTGGTACAAACCATGTAGCAAAGCAAGGGGTGCAAATATATTTAATTGTTTTTCCATGCAGGGTAAATACTGGCCCACAAACACTGGCAGAGCCGGCCTTAGCTATAGGCAAGCTAAGCATTTGCCTAGGACATTTGGAATGCCTATGGGCATTCATGCATGTTTGCAGTATCTCATTCTGGGAGGGAGTAAGGGACAATCTGCAAACTATTTCTACTTTACCAACACTGTTGCTTACACTTGTTTACACTACACTGGACAGCCTTCTTATTTACACTGCTATTTAGATTTGAGTCTGGACGCACCACCCCCAGATCCAGGCACGTTCCAATAAAGCAGCCGAACAGGGCGCAACACTTAATGGACGCCGCTAGCTCTCGCCGCCATATTGGAGCCTGGAGCCATGTCCCTGCACCAGCAGCGTCCGTCCGTCCCGCCGTCCCGCCTCCCACTACATCCCACAAGTGCCCATATAAGCGGAGCTGGCCCATGAGCTAATCAGAGCTCGCGGACCGGCAGCTAAGGCTCCTGATTGGCTGCTGGACTGCTAGCTTTGATTGGCTTGTGGACCGGCGCCTAATTGGAGCACTGTTGCCGGAGACTGAGGGGCAGGAGAGGCGCATGCTGCGCTCTCCTCCCCGCCCTCAAGAGAATAGTCAGCATCAGCAGCAGCGCGGTGAGCAGCAATTTGGGTGGGGGGCACTGTGGGGACATGTGTATCTGGCATTGGGGACATATCTGGCACTGTGATGACATGTGTATCTGGCATTGGGGGCATATCTGGTACTCTGGGGACATGTGTATCTGGCATTGGGGTATATATGGCACTCTGAGGACATGTGTATCTGGCACTGGGGGCATATATGTATCTTACACTGGGGGAATATATGTATCTGGCACTGTGGGGGCATATATGTATCTGGCACTGTGGGGGCATATATGTATCTGGCACTGTAAGGGCATACCTGCGAATACCTGGCACTGTGGAAACATATGTATCTGGCACTGTAAGGGCATATATGTAGTGGCACGGTGGGGGCAAAATGTATCTGGCACTGGGGGCATATATGTATCTGGCACTGGGGGCATATATGTATCTGGCACTATGGGGACATATATGTACAGTATCTAGCACTGTGGGGACATATATGTATCTGGCACTGTGGGGCATATATGTATCTGGCACTGTGGAGGAATGTGCATCTGGCACTGGGGGCACATATGTATCTGGCACTGTGTGGCATATATGTATCTGGCACTGTGGAGGAATGTGCATCTTGCACTGGGGGCACATATGTATCTGGCACTGTGTGGCATATATGTATCTGGCACTGTGGGGACATGTGCATCTGCCACTGCTGGGGAGCATATCATGTGTATCTGGCACTACTGTGGGGCATATCATGTGTATCTGGCACTGTTGTGGGGCATATCATGTGTATCTGGCACTGCTGGGGATATATCATGCCTATCTGGCACTGCTGGGGGGCATACCAATTGTAAAGCACAACGGAATTTGCTGCGCTATATAAGAAACTTTTAGTTAATAAATAAATAAATAAATATGATGTGTATCTGGCACTGCTGGCGGCATATCATGTCTATCTGCAACATACAGATGTGTCCACTTGCATCTAGCCTCTTCCTTTGGGAAACTTCTTCACTTTATCTCTCTCCAAGGCTTGTACAAATAAAATATGAATTATCCCATTTTTGCTGTCTATCAAACTGTATCTCTACACTATATTGATGTGTAAGTATACGCATTTATACGAGTGACAGAGAAAAACTGCTTCTTTTCCGTTGGATGTATCTTGTTAAGTTATTTTTGCAACAATATTTACACTAGGGGGGTCATTCCGAGTTGTTCGCTCGCTAGCAGATTTTAGCAGCATTGCACACGCTAGGCCGCCGCCCTCTGGGAGTGTATCTTAGCTTAGCAGAATTGCGAACGAAAGATAAGCAGAATTGCGAATAGAAAATTCTTAGCAGTTTCTGAGTAGCTCGAGACTTACTCCTACACTGCAATCAGCTCAGGCCGTTTCGTTCCTGGTTTGACGTCACAAACACGCCCTGCGTTCGGCCAGCCACTCCCCCGTTTCTGCAGACACTCCCACGTTTTATCCTGGCACGCCTGCGTTTTTCCGCAGACTCCCAGAAAACGGCCAGTTTCCGCCCAGAAACACCCACTTCCTGTCAATCACACTCCGATCACTTCAACGATGGAAATTCTTCATTCGGACGTGAGTAAATCTACTAAGTTTTGAGCTAAAATACTTAGCGCATGCGTACTGCGTACCATGCGCATGCGCATTTTCGCCTTAATCGCTCCGTTGCGAAAATCGGCAACGAGCGAACAACTCGGAATGACCCCCTAGGGGCCAAATGTAATAGAGTGAGAGTTTCAGAATGTGAGAGATTTGGGGGGGTCATTCCGAGTTGATCGCACGTAGCAACTTTTTGCTGCTAGTGTGATCAACTAGAAGCCGCCTATGGGGGGAGTGTTTTTTAGCAAAGCAGGGCTGCGATCGCTTGTGCAGCCCTGCTATGCTAAAAAAGTTTTGTGCAGAAGTAGACTAGCCCTGCAGTTACTTACCCTATGCGATTGATCCAGCGATGAAGGTCCTGGATTTGACGTCAGACATCCGCCCTCCAAACGCCTGGACACGCCTGTGTTCGGATCTCCACTCCCGGAAAATGGTGAGTAGACGCTCCCTGCTGTCAATTTTCTTGCGATCGCGCTAGCGATCACTTTCTTCTGGTCGCTGCTCGCTGGGCAACGACGCGCGTGCGCAATGTGGCCACCGCGCATGCGCAGTTGTGACCCGTTCGCACTGCAGCAATGAACCGCTGCGTGCGAACGAGTCGGAATGACCCCTTTGGTAAGGTTTTTCATTTTTTTTAAAAGTGGCAATCATTTACACTGCAAAACCAGGTTGTGTCAGGTCTGTACCCAGAGGGGGCACTAGTGGGTCAGTGGTGGTGCGGTGGATGTAACGAGGCTGTAGAGATTCCTGCGCATGTGCACAATGATATTTATTTAGCACACAGAGGTATGAACAGTCACTGAAGCACAATAACAATATTGATGGTTTGAGCAAAGAAGCTGACAGAGGTATAACAACAGTCACAGGTGATGATCTGTAAATCAGTGAAATTAATAACAGTGATGACCAGCCTGGAAGCCGATGGCAAACATCTATGATCGACTTGGAAGTCGATGGTAACAGGATCCAATATGCAGACGATAGGAATGCAGCTGATAAATGTGAACACAGGCAATAATAACTCCGGAGATTGGTCTGGAAACCAACAGCAATAGACTCACACCGTCTGTATATATGCACAAGTCCACAAAGCCAAGCAAGGCCAAAGCAGGAGACAGTTTGTAAATTGCAAGCTGGTTGTTTTAAGTGCCAGATGGAATAGCACAGTGCTGAACGCAGATAAACAACACACAGGTGAGAATGTTAAATAGCACCAGGAGAGAGTCTCTTACTGCGTGCAGAGGTGGAAGCTGACTGTGGAAGGAGTTGTAGCAGAGCAGGATGGCTGGAGCCTGTAGTTCCATGGAGACACTGGAGCAAGGAAATCACTGGAGCCAGGAGACGCTGTACACTGGATGTGACGCGTTGTTCAAGGCGATGAGACTGAGCCGATGTGCTGGATTTATACCCCTTGGTCAGCAGGCATTGGATGCTTGAGTCATGTGTGCAGACACAGCGCAGGATTGGGTGTTTGCAGGTCAACTGACCACAAGTGTCATGGCGGCGACCATGCTGCACAGTTGGTGGGTACACACTAGATGGACTTCAGGGGTACACAATGACAATGGGCACCGTACCCGCGGACAGAGCATTCATGCAGCCGCAGACTGGGGCCGTGACTTCCGGAGGCCTGCACACCAGCGCACTGGTGAGATGCCACTGAACGCCGATTCCTGACAGGTTGATCTTGCTACTGCAAAACCTTACCAAATCTCTCACTTTTTGAAACTCTCACTCTATTACATTTGGCCCTAGGAGTGCAAAATGTTTAAAACTCAAGGGCCCTCATTCCGAGTTGATAGCTCGCTAGCTACTTTTGGCAGCCGTGCAAACGCATAGTCGCCGCCCACGGGGGAGTGTATTTTCGCTTTGCAGGAGTGCGAACGCCTGTGCAGCCGAGCGGCAGCAAACACATTTTGTGCAAAACAAGACCAGCCCTGTATTTACTTATTCTGTGCGATGATTGCTGCGACGAATGACACAGTAATGACGTCAGATACCCGCCCAGCAAACGCCCGGCCACGCCTGCGTTTTTCCAAACACTCCCAGAAAACGGTCAGTTGCCACCCAGAAACTCCCATTTCCTGTCAATCTCCTTGCGTTCGCCAGTGCGACTGAAAGCGTCGCTAGAACTTGTGCAAAACCACGATGCTCTTTGTAACCGTACGCTGCATGTGCGCATTGCGGTACATACGCATGGGCAGTTTTTGCCGGGTTTTTAAATGATCGCTACGCAGCGAACAACGGCAGCTAGCGATCAACTCGGAATGAGGGCCAATGTGTAAATCAGCACAGGTACTGGCTCGGATTGTTAAAACACAATACTCTTAGGGAGGGATGTATCAAGCAGTAAAATTTTATATAACCTTCTGTATCTCTCTCTCTCTCTCTCTCTCTATATATATATATATATATATATATATATATATATATATATATAAATGTACAGAATATATATATATATAGATCGCCATAAGTTTTAAAAAGGTTGGAGAGATCTGCTGCGATCCTGCGGCAATGCAATCCCCATAAAATTCTCAGCATACTCCTTATAGGCAATGTCATCTAGAAGTCCCAGATGGCCGTGCAGGGACATCTTTATATTGCGAGGTGTCCCAGCAAGTACAGTATGTATTCATGCACACAGGCATTAAAAGATGCTGGTAAGCATACAAATAGGAGCAGGATGTCTCACAACGGAATTGTTATATATCCCAATCTTAATCACAATGTACAAAAACACACAATAAACTATTCCCGGCTAGCTCATTCTCACACCTAAACATTTTGAATGCACTTCCCAAAAACGGACGCACAGTGCTTTAATATAATAGAATTACAATAGTGTCATCTAAAATATTAATGCAAATGTTAAAAGGTAAAGTGCTCCAATTTACATATAATGCACTACCAACACAGTGGATTGGGTGAAAGCGCAATGTATGCATACTGCAAAGAAAATTCTTTCATGTGGTTTGACATTTTTCGCAGAACATATATGTGAAAGAGCTTTTAATCTTTTCAAAGAAAGGTTACCAACATATTAATAGAGTTTCATTGCACTTTTTTTTATAAAACATTAAACATAGCATATAATGGCTTGCGTTAGATGAACATTTAACATTATAAAAACATAATGTAAATACATATATTCTTACCACATACAGTGCAGGCAGGATTACATATTTAACTACTTTGCTGATTAATTATAATTATTTATACAGTATGCACACTTACTGTATCATACACTTTACATTTCCTGAGAGTAGCATTAGTTTGCATATTTATCCTCACACGACAAAACTATCCTGCCCAAAATGGGCAAAAAAGTGCTTTTTCACTGAAATGTCAAGAATGTCAACTTGATGTAAATCAAATTTGTGTATTTTTTCTTTCAAACCACCAAAGAAATATTTTATGGCTCTTGCTTCAGCATTAATCCACCTTTCCAAAATACCAAAAAAGACAAATTCTACACATACTCTAGGTTGTCATAATAAGATTTGCTCTTAAAAATATCATTTATTTTTTATGTGTTTGAATGAAATGCAGAAAATGTGTAGGAATAATACTGTAAACCAACAAGGGAAGGGGGGGGGGGTTATCGTATTAGCCTTGATCAGAGGCGGATTGGCCATAGGGTTTACAGGGAAGATCCCCGGTGGGCCGACGCACCCGTGGGGCCTGTCTAGTTTGAGGACATGTGGTCCTTTTTATATACATAATGAACAAGATGCAAAATAATTTGCATATATGAAAATTACTTTGCTACTTAGCCTGTGATTGCAGATGATCTAGTGCATGCTCTGTCTGCCTGCTTGGCTGACATATAAGATTGAGTGAATAGTGATTGGGATACGGTTGGTGTAATAAGCAAGAAAATATATATTTCTAAAGAATGATATCGTTTCCTAAATTCTGAAGGTGTATCATATAATGTGCTCATAATATTAAATTTTATTTCTTTTTAACTTCCCCCTTGATGCTAGACGTGCCCACTATCTGGAAAGTCTTGGGGGGAGGGTGCTGCTGCCATGGCTAGACCTTACACCTCTGGTGCTGCCCATGTGGGGCCACTAATACATATTTTTCCAGGGCCGCTTTTTGTTCCCAATCCGCCCCTGGCCTTGATAACACGATTCCGGCTAATGTTATCGCTCCTATCTCCTTTAAATCCCGGGATTCTGGCCAATGCTTTTTTTTAATACCGGTCAGCGTCTGAGCCAGTTCAGCATATGGCTCAGATGCTGCCCGCACCCCCTGCCCCTGGCTGTGCGATTGCATGCACTGCTCAGCGTGACATGGTGATAGAGGTCACGCTGCGCAGCACAGCACCAGCCTCGCAGCCGGCCCGGAATGCGCACACCCGCTTCCTGCTGTCCATACTCACAGCTTGCCGACCCGCCACCTGCTACCCGAACCTGCCGAAAGAACAGCCGGACCTGAGGAGGGTAAGTATTTTTTATTTTTTTTATCCCTAGCCATTCCTGGGTATCCCAGGATTGACCATTTTTCAATCCGAGTCCAGGGATTAAATAAAACAGCATGGGATTTGCCTCACTAGTTCTCATTAAATTTGGGGTACATAAAAATGGGTATAAGTATATATTTGGGTCATTTAGGGGACTTTAAAAAACAATGAAAACGGAGCGATTACTCCCACAAGTCTAAGCACTTGTCCCTCTCATAAAGCACCCCAATATACCTGTCCCATACCTTCAGTGACATGCAGTGAGGTGAGGCAGAGCCTTCCCTGTCACACTAACATTTGGACCTTGACTACACAAAGTAATAAAAAAATACAAATGATATATTGAAATAACATTTTTGTATTATTCTAATCATTTTTATAGCCAAAACTGTGGAGTAAAAAGTCTATGACAGGTGAGGCAGTGCCTCATCTGGCAGTGTTTTCCCGCACATCTCTGATCAAAACTCACTAAATTTCCAGCAGTATATACTGTTGCACCTGTGTATAATGCCCACATGCACCCTTTGGCTCATATAATGCATGTAAATCTGGCTCTGGTACTAGCCAGTGACTCCTGAGCCACTTACCTCACTGCACGTCCCTGCATACCTTGTACCCCAATTTCCATCACTGCATTTTTTTACCCTAAAAATGACATGTCATTATTTGCTAATTAAAAATAATTAAAAACTTGTAGTTGCCTAATTAGTCATTAGGGGAGGAGGGGGTGTCCCAGCGGTTCTGAACCAAATCCCGAAATTTTAAGCTTAAAATATGGATTTTGCAATACTGAAGAGAAATCCGTGATAAAGCCTATTGAGACTTATCAACGATAACTTATAGCCGTTTATAGGATACTGAATTATCGATAATTTATCGCGAAACCACGATATTGCGGTTAATAGAATACCCCCCAAGGTGTATCAATTTTGTTTTTATTTTGAAAAATAGACAAATAACCACATCAACTGAAAGGACCTTTATGTTTATTGTTGCCAGGATGGATAATATCTGGGCATTAGAACACCTCCATTTCTGCATTTCTTACAACTTTCTGTAGTATAAGATATAATTGTCTGGTGACACCAAACAAGTGAACCCAAGAGTTTGTACATGCCCGGATGGATGAGATGTATGTTACGTGCCCTCCTCCATCCATCTACTCTAATGGTATTTCTGAAATGCTGGTTGATATTGGGCCTAATTCAGACCTGAAAAAACGCACATCTATGATCAAAATCTCTAACATGCGGGCCTTGCTCCCCCTCCCCGCAGATGTGCAAAAGCATCGCACAGCGGCGATGCTTTCGCTCCTGCTGAGTAGCTCTCTACGCGCAGGCGGCTACACACCATGTTTAGGATCGCAGCAGCTGCGTGTGACGTCACCCATCCGCTGCGTCCCGCCCCGCAAACGGTCCGGACACGCCTAAGTTGTCCAGACCACTCCCCAAAAATGCAGCCCCCTCTGCCTGTCAATCAGGCAGAGACAAATGAGATGCCGTCGCGGCTGCTGTGCGTGCCCACACAGCACAGGGCTTCAGCCTGCATACGCTGCAGCGACCAGGTCTAAATTGTGGCCTCATAATGGTTATTGTCAGGTGATCACCAGACAATAACCATTATGAGGCCACATCATTTGAAAACACTTGTCTTTCTGCCCTGAGTTTATTGGATGAGAGAAATATTCCACCATCCCAGGACTTCATGAAAAATTCGGTAGGACAGGTTTGTTCTCTAATAATCAGACATGATCACCAAAGATTAACTTCTCAAGGGTCACATGATTTGAAAGAGGGAACTCCCCTGTGGGTGTCAGGATGCGGGAGATAGACCACTTTTAATGCTTTCTTTTATATTTTATGGCTTGTAAAGATGTATGCTGTGTTTTACTTGTGAGTGGTGAGACTTACTGGTATCATATTCCTCAAATTATGAAATAATCAGGCCCCACCTCCTACCTGGTCTGCATAACAGCAACTATAAGGGTTGATTTTTAAGTAAGCTAAAGCTTCCCTCACTTTTGAACCCATGCAGTGCCTAGAACGAGTCCCATTCAACCTGAACAGAGGATGGGTTTAAAGAATATATATTTGTCTTACTCCCGTACAATATATTAAAATTGAGTGTCTCTGTAGTCTATACTCCTGTAGTCTATACTCCTATATATTCATATTTCTCCATGACTACCAAGAGCTCAAGGGTTTTTCAATAAATATTAAATGCATGTTACTTAGTAATAAAGGAAGACATATGAGGGATGTACAAACTGTAATTATGACTTTGATACTGTCCTTGTGCAAGATAATGGGAGCATGTCCGACTGATGGCGAAGGGAAAGTATGTCTGCACCGAGAGGAATGTCTGCCTAATAAGTGTCTCTCAAGCTCTTAGACATGTACATCACATGCCAAACTCTGAAAATAGGGTCATTCCACATCAAATCACCCCCCCCCCCCCCGAAAAAAAATGTCCACCATCCACGATTTTTTTTTAATTAAGAGAGGATGTCAAAACAACTATTTCTGTCAAATATCTCGACTGTATGACAATTAGTTTATTAAATATTGATTTTCAATTTATTAAATTATTTACTAATCACGGCTTCTTTATCCAGTTTATTTGAAGTATCACAGGTGTTTATTAAGGAATCACAGCAAAATGTGCACCCCTAAGGTAATTCTTTCTCCCGAATCCAAAAATCCAAACCAAATTACTTTATCTGCTTTACGTTTTGAGTTAAGGTAAAAACGCACATTTTTCGAAAATACTTAAAAACGCTAGATCCAATCAACATAAGATATCCCAATTTTTTTTATGTGCTTAACAGAGGTATACATTATCACAACACAAAAAATCAGCATGGTACTCTGTTTCATAGTGGAGAAAAAAAATCATGAATTTGACGTTCAATTACCGTTGTACCGCATACATAATTAACACAAGAAATCATGAAATTTTAAAACTTAAACATAACTTGAGTTCCTAACTTATTTAATATGACAGAATACATAGTAAAACAATCAAGAAAACGTAAAGAAACCCATGGGCATACTGGCAGAACCTGAAAAATATAGAGGGAAAGCCCTTCCTGTACAAATCGTTCATCAGATACAGCAGTTTTATGTGCCCTGGAAAGAAAGTCTGTTTCTGTAAAAGTTCCAGGAGGAAAAATAATTCACAAACAGAAAAGGCTCCTCCTAGTAAACTTGTAAGAGCTTTGTCTTGCTTTCAAATACCGTTTTCAAGACATTCAAGTTGGATTGTCTAAAGTGGGGTACACACGGAGAGATGTATGCTTAATGTCTAAGCAATCTTACTAGATTGCTTAGAAACTAAGCACGGATCTCTCCGTGTGTATGCCCCATAGCGATAGCGATGCGCGGATCCGCGTGGCGCTGTTGCTGACTCCAGATTGGCAAAATCTAGTTAGATCGCTCACTTCACCTCTGGGTGAAGTGTGCGCTCCCCCCCTACCCTCGCTCATAACACATCGCGCTGTGCTGAGCGGGACAGAGATTTGTGCTGAGCGTTCTGTGCTAGATCGTTCAGCACACATCTCTGTACACATCGGTACGTGTGTACGCCCCTTAAGGTTTGTTCCTTACGACATATGGTGCGTTAGTTAGCATTGCTGCAAAAATGCATTCTGTGTTTCATCGATGTGATAAATGCCCAGGTCTGGAAGCACTAAAGAAAATAGCTGAAAAACTTTTTCATGATAGTGACATGGATTATGAGGACACAATTGTTTATAAGCAGCAGTAAATTGGTTACAATCACTAGTACGGTGGAACAATTCCGTGAAGTTATTTGTAGTGCTGTTGATGATGCAACAGCCCATCTGTAAACAGCAAAGTCGCAGGCTGAATACCTACACCATTTGAAGAAACCATTCTACCAGAAACAGAAGCTATGTGTTAATAGATTTTGCAGAAAATTATTAATTTGTGTGTCAGGATGCAATTCAAGGATTCCACTGGGACACTTCACAAGCAACACTTCATCCATTTGCTGTACTATACAGATAGAGCCATGCTCATCTATGCTGCGATGCGTGCGCATGGCATACGCATCGTGGCATAGTGCGAATGCGCTGTGCTGCGACTGATCACAGCTGGCGTTCGCTCCATAGGCTTCCATTGGCGGGCACACTTGCCGCGAGGCAACAATTAGCATGGCTACATCTGTTTTTAGGTAAGATGATTGTGTGACACTTTAAACCGTTTGAGTCTGTGTGTTATAAGTGATACCCTTGATCATGTAGCCATATCTGTGCATGTCTTCATTATGGTAGTTATGAAACACTTAGCGGAACTATTACTAAAATTGAAGTAAGCAGACTGCAAGCAGTGGAAACTCATCACATCTTGACACCTTTGGACCTGTATAGCTGGGCTGAAAAGATACATGGCATAAAGTTTTTCAACGTGTCACAACATGTAATACAAGACTGCAAAACCAAGCTGCATAGCCATCTAGAAACAGCAAAGACTGTGGTAGGAACAAATACTGTACTTCTCACCAATTTTGGCCTATTAGTTATGATGAACTACACGTATTCCGATTGTCATCAGACGATATGAAGACAGCAGGAAACACAGTTTGGGGGGTATCCAATTACAGGTGAAAATACATCAATTTTTCATGATGTTTCACTCAGATTTTTTTTACAGGCTATCCAATTTAGTCGCCTGTAAAAAAAATACATTATCTCCCAAAAACACAGAGGTTCAGTGAAACCTGTGTGTTTTTGGTAGAAACAGCCCCGTTTCTGTGGATTTGGGTTTGCCTGCCTGAGACAGGTGAAACAAAATCCCTGCTAAGTCGGTGCGAGATGCAGCTTTACGGAGCTAATCGGATAGCCCCAGACGGGACAATTTACCATGGCTAATTGCATAACCCCTTTAGTGTCACTATGATCACAGTCACAAAAAATGTAGACAAAAGTGATCTGCAACCTGGAACATACATAGCAACAGTGTATATCTGGTACATTGGGTATATTATTCAATGTAATGAGAAGGTACAAGATCTGCTGGTACACTTCATGAAACAAAACCAGTCAACAAATGTGTTGTCCTGGCCTTCAGTGTTTTGTTCCTTTTATTTACTTCCTCTGTGTAACGGAAGTGCCCACTATCCAAGGAAGGACTGGAAGGCACTGTCTGCTGACACTTTAAGGAAAATTACAGAACGTTACAACAGGTTCCAAACAAGGGAAAGATAATGTGATTGTTGACTCAACTTAAGTTATGGACTCAAGTTACAGTATGTTTACTTTTTTAAATTTCACGTTTTTTGTTGTGTTAATTATGTATGCGATACAACAGTAATTCATGATTTTTTTTTTCTCCACTATAAAACAGAGTACCATGCTGATTTTTTTGTGTGGTAGTAATGTATACTTTTGTTAAGCACCTAAAACAATTTCGGATATCTAATGTTGATTGAACCTAGCGTTTTTAAGTATTTTCAAAAAACCTGCTTTTTTGCCATAACTCAAAAAGTCAGATAAAGTGGTTTGGTTTGGATTTTTGGATTCAGGAGGAAGAGTTACCTTAGGGGTGTAAATTTTGCGGTGATTCCTTAATAAACTCCCGTGATACTTCAAATAAACTGTATAAAGAAGCAGCGATTAGTAAATAATTTAATAAATTGAAAAATCAATATATAATAAACGAATTGTCAGACAGTTGAGATATTTGGCAGAAATAGTTATTTATTTATTATTATTTATTAACAGTTTCTTATATAGCGCAGCAAATTCCGCTGTGCTCTACAATTGGAAATAACAATGATATAACAAAACTGGGTAATAACAAACAGTCATAGAGGTAGGAAGGCCCTGCTCGCAATCTTACAATCTATAGGGAAATAGGCATGGATACACAAGGATAAGTGCTATCTATTGCATAGTTGTCTACCAGATTGCAAAGGTTCTTGGTGGGCTTTATGAGGAGTTGTTTTGACATCCTCTCTTAACTAAAAAATTTTCATAAAAATCTGAGATGGATGGTGGACACGCCTGGTTGAACTGACTCGGAATGACCCAACATTGTTTGCAATAATATATAAAGTACTAATTGCAATAGGGCTGTAGTTAATATGGAGATGTTAAGTGTCAGTTTGCCATTAAGAGTTTGTTCACCTTGTTACTTTACAAAAAAAAAAAAATCTTTATTTTGAACGGTCAATCAAAATAGGAATAGATACAAGGGCAACATGAGTCCAATACAGACCAAATTTTAAATGCGTTAAGAAGCATGAAAGAAAATAACAAAACAATCAGGATATTGAGGAGTGGCGGAGGGAGGGGTGTATGGGAAGTTAGGTTAGGAGGGGGCACAAACATAATCATAAGGATACATGATGTGCATCCAAAAAATTAGACTACAACTGTATAGGGGTGGAAACAAAGAAACAACATTCGCCGCACATGGGTCCACGCATAAAGGTAGCACTCAAGAGGATGGGGACAGTAATATACGCTAGGCAAACAATCAGGGAGCACAAAGTTGGGAAAAAACATGTCCTTGATCATGAAGATAATAAGTTATCTCCTCCACTGCCGCACAGGGCCGGATTAATACACGCCAAATCTGGGTCTTACGTGCAGAGAGAAGCGGGGTAGAGGTATATTTCCAGTTAAGAGTAATCAGGGATTTCGCTGCCCCCAGGGGTGGGTAGCACAGTAAAAATATCCAGGGGTCCTTTGATATAGGAGCCTCCAGGAGGGACTTTATGAGGCATGAATCAAGTATCATTATCAGTTTTAAAGAGTTGTCTCAGATTAGCCAAATAACAGATTTAGGGGTCTATTTACTAAGACTTGGATGGAGATAAAGTGCACGGAGATGAAGTCCCAACCAACCAGTTCCTGTCATTTTTTTAAACACAGCCTGTAACATGCCAGGTAGTTGCTGATTGCTGGTACTTTATCTCCATCCAAGGCTTAGTAAATAGACCCCTTAACCTAGATAGCTCAGAGTAAGACCTATCGCTGATGAGCATTTAATTTACCTGCTCCAACCATAGGTAAAGGGGATAAGGTCCTGTATGACAGTTGTTCCTTGCTTGCCATGAGCTTCTCAAGCCTTGGGGAGATACAGGGGTCTATTTAATAGGCCTTAAGTGAAGATAAAGCGCACAGAGATAAAGTATCAGCCAATCAGCTCCTAACTGCCATGTCACAGGCTGGATTTGAAAAATGACAGGAGCCGACTGGCTGCTACTTTATCTCCGTCCACTTTACCTTTATCCATGGCTAAGGGTGGGATGTACTAATAGACATCGCTGCCCAACGCCACGATGCTAATCGCATATGAAGTTACATATGCGATTAGCATTGCGGAGGACAGCTCTTCCGATAAGAGCTGTCCTCTGCGATCCCCAGCGGCTGCCTGACTTCCGGGTTTTGGCCCCGGGAGTCAGTCTGCGCATGCACAGGGTGACGGGGGCGGACGTGGGGCATGCTGGGAGGGATCTGATTGGATAACTTACACAGCACAGTATAGAGAAGCCCATAGCCTCCTATGGGGTATCGTCAGCAAAAGCTGGCGAACGCCTCTGCTGCGCTGACCTGGCGGCTTAGTACACTCCGAAAATGCTGTAAACTTCTGTTTAGTACATCCCGTCCTTAGTAAATAGACCCCATAAAGTAGTGATGAGCGAGGTTCGGTTTTACTCGGTTTTACTCGGTTCTCAAAACGGCATCTTATTGGCTATCCAAAACACGTGACATCCGTGAGCCAATAAGATGCCGTTTTGAGAACCGAGTAAAACCGAGTAAAACCGAGTAAAACCGAATCCGCTCATCACTACCATAAAGTGGAGTAGTTGCCCAAAGCAAGCAATCAGTGTCTAACTGTCATTTAAAACACTGCAAAGTATAGCTAAAACACCAGTCAATCAGCTCCTAACTGTGATGTTACAGGCTGTGTTTGAAAAATGACAGGAGCTGATCGGTTGGTACTGTGGTGTAGATGTATTATTTGGCGTTATGGGGTGTAGTGATATCAGCAAGTTATGTGTAGTACATGACAGGGGCGCTATGCACCCCTGTCATTAATGACACTACTATGTGTAAGATAGCGTGCTGAATGTGTGGGGGCAATGTACCGTCCCAACCCCTGCAACTATTGATTTCGACAGCTGCAGGTTTCTTTGGCCCATTCACAGTATTGGGTGCTGTGGATGCTGGCTCCGGACTGCACACGGGAGATTTCCTGCATGCCCAGTGGAGCCGGCCCAGGGAGACACAGGTGTGGGCTGTAGCAGGCATCGCCAGAGGGAGGAGTTTTCAAAGCCAAGATGTTACTATATCTCGACGCTACTACTTCCTGCTTCGTCTCGGTAAAGAGGCGAAGCAGGAAGAGCTATAACAACACAATTTGTGCCAGTATAATACATCTCTCTCTTTAGCTCTGTCACCTTTATCTCTCTCCAAGGCTTAGTACATTGGTGGTAATTCAGAGTCGATCATAGATGTGCTAAATTTAGCACATCTATGATCAGTTACTCTGACATGCAGGGGGACGCCCAGCACAGGGCTAGTCTACCCCGCAGAGGCGAGTACGTGCGCAGCTCCTGTGCTCTGGCAGGGAGCTACCCGCCGCATTTCGGGTCGCAGGTGCTGCGTGTGACGTCACGCAGCCACCGCGGCCCGCCCCTGAATGGTCCGGAACACGCCTCCGTTGTCCGGACCGCGCTCCGCAAACGGCGTTCTAACACCGTTGGCTCGCCCCCTCCCGCCCTGTGACTGCCTCTGCCTGTCAATCAGGCAGAGGCCATCGCAGCCAATGAGATGCTGATAGCATCTCACTGGGCTCCTGGGGTGCGTACACGCAGTGCAGCCGCTGCGCATGCACACTCCACAAAGTACTTAATACTGCGATCGCTGCAGCGATCCAGTCTGAATTACCCCCACGGAGCCTAATTCAAGGTTGAACGCAAATGTACAGTATTAGCAAAAGCAAATTTGCAAACATTTGCAAAGTAAACGCAAATCTGCACACACAAAAAAAACATGCCCAAAGTGCAAACTAACAAAAAATAAATAAATAAATAAATACACAAAAGACAGGTATTGAGCAGGTACTGAGCCACAGAATCTGCACTGACTTTTTCTGTACTTTTTGCTTGGCTATCTGCAGATATGCGTATGCACCACCCAAGACCCAGGTACATTATTCTGAATTTTAGGTTTATTCCTTTGTTTAGCTAATGTTGGTAAGTGCATCATTCAGAGTGACTCCTCTTTTGTGTATTGTTTTTTTTTTGTTAGTTTGCACTGTGGGCGTGTTTTTTTATTTTGTGCAGATTTGCATTTACTTTGCAAATGTTTGCAAATTTGCTTTTGCTAATACTTTTGCGTTGAACCTTGAATTAGGCCCATAGACCGCTGTGCTAGATAAATGACAGGTAGACGAAAGGGGGAGATGTATCAAACCTTTGAAAAAGATAAAGTGGAGATGACCATGGCAACCACTCAGCTTCTAGCTATAATTTATCTAGCACAGCATGTAAAATTACAGTTCAAAGCAGATTGGTTGTTATGGACAACTTCTCCACTTTATCTTCCTTGAAGGTTTGTTTAATTCTTATGGAGATAAATTACATATGGACTGGCTGGAGTGATAACACGGAAAGTTGGGTCTTCCATATCTAGACTTGCCATAATATCCCTTTAATCCAGGATACCTTTGAAGTACACAGTTTTTGTGGATGTTTAAAACTAGGTAAATGGAGGCTTAAATTTAGCCAGCCACAGAACCTGTGTAAATCATAGATGTCCCGGATTAAAGGGATATTATGGGAAGCCTAACCATATTGCATCAAGAGTTGCTGCAGATCCTGAAGTGGCAACTTGTTTTTACTGCATTCAGAGACATCTTGACAGATAGCAGAGACTGACAGTGGAGGTAATAGGGGTCGAGTTAGTACAAATGTGCGAGTTTAGCGCTAAACTCGCACATTTTGCAAACTCTACCAATTTAATGGGGTGCGGGAACATGCAAACTTGCATGTTTCCTTCAATCCCAAAACTCGCAATGGCAAAACTCGCATACAGATGTTTTGCCATTGCAAACATACAACTCGGGCAATGTGATAGGGTGCAAATTTACAACTCGCACTAAAGCATTACCAAAATCTCTCTAATCAATAGACCAGCTTCTAGTTGGTGAGTTTGACGGTAGCATGCACAGATCAATGGGGGGTCATTCCGAGTTGTTCGTTCATTATATTTTTCTCGCAACGGAGCAATTAGTCGCTAATGCGCATGCGCAATGTCCGCAGTGCGACTACGCCAAGTAAATTTGCTATCCAGTTAGGTATTTTACTCACGGCATTACAAGGTTTTTTCTTCGTTCTGGTGATCGTAATGTGATTGACAGGAAGTGGGTGTTTCTGGGCGGAAACTGGCCGTTTTATGGGTGTGTGTGATAAAACGCTACCGTTTCTGGGAAAAACGCGGGAGTGGCTGGAGAAACGGAGGAGTGTCTGGGCGAACGCTGGGTGTGTTTGTGACGTCAAACCAGGAACGAAACTGACTGAACTGATCGCAGTTGCCGAGTAAGTGTGGAGCTACTCAGAAACTGCTAAGAAGTGTCTATTCGCAATTTTGCTAATCTTTCGTTCGCAATTTTGATAAGCTAAGATTCACTCCCAGTAGGAGGCGGCTTAGCGTGTGCAAAGCTGCTAAAAGCAGCTTGCGAGCGAACAACTCGGAATGAGGGCCAATGTCTGTAAAAGTAAATAAACCGTAAAAAAAAAAAAAAAGACGTGCAGTCCTCCCCCCCTAGCATAACCATCCCCGGACTCTTTGAGCCTGTCCTAGTTGCTAAAATACAGGGGACAAATTGTGTAGGGGTTCCCCGTATTTTAACAAACAGCACCGTGCTCTTGGACCTGTCCTGGTCCCAAAAATACGGGGGTAAAAGGACGTAGGGGTCCCCTGTATTTTTTAAATCAGCACCGGGCTCCACTAGTCAAGGAGATAATACCACAGTCGGGGGACACATTTATAAAGGTCCCTGTGGCAGTGGCATTACCCCCCCCCCCAGCTAGTCACCCCTGGCTGGGGTTCCCTGGGGGAGTGGGGACCCCCCAATAAAGGGGTCCCCTCCAGACACCCACAAGAGTGACCTCAATTAACCTTGCAGTCTGCGGTAGGTCGCAGGTTCCCACCATAGACTACAAAGGGGATTCCCCCCCCCACCATTATAGCCTATGGGCTCCGCTTGACTGACAGGCCAGGAGCGCACAGCCAATCAAGAGAGCGCTATGACGTGGCACACCCTGATTGGCTGGCGGGTCTTCAAGTGACAAGTCACAAGGAGGCATAGCATTCGGGAAAAGGGGATCCATGTGTAAACATGGATCCCCTTACGTCCAGTGGAGCGGGTTGATGGGTTTTTTTTTTGTTTTTTTACCCCTGGAACGAAGAAGACCAATCTACACTGGAAATAAGTGAGCACACATGCCGGCCGAACTCGGACGTTTTTTAAAGGGGCAATCACTTACAAGGCAAAACCATGCCTTGTAAGTGATTGCCCCTTTAAAAAAAAGTCTGTGTTCGGCCGTCATCCCGTACGGCCTACGAACTCGGGCTACATTACATCCCGCCCATAAACTCAGTGCTGTGAGGCAATAATACTAATAGATATGCCACACTACTGCACCAGATGCATACAGACAAGAATAGTTAAAGAAATCCATGCATATGGAATGGTGTTACCACTAACATTGTGTCCAGCTACACATGCCCACACAAACATTCAATAATGGTGCTAATAATCACAGAACTTAAATCTGTAGATAGACATTTGTGGAGAAAGGTCACACTCTAGAAGTACTGATATTATATACATAGAGCTATAGTGATACCTAAACTGCTTCTAATAAAAATACTGTAGAAAGCGTAAAAATTCTACATAACATGTACAAACCTACCAAATATATTATTTTGATGTAAAGAAACCTGGTAAAATGCGTGAAAATGAGCTCTTCAGATGTGTTTTAGAGATCCATTTTGAATGCTCCCACCTTGCTCACCTCTTTAACCTATCGCTTTCTATCGGCATCTTTCCCTCACCATTCAAACATGCTCTGGTCTCACCCATTCTAAAAAAAACAACCTCGACCCTTCATCTCCCTCTAGCTACCTCTCTCTCTTCTCCCATTCGCCTCCAAACTACTTGAACGACTGGTCTACAGCCATCTCACAAGCTACCTCTCTGACAACCCCATCCTTGATCCACTACAATCTGGCTTTCGCCAACTCCACTCCACTCCACTCCACTCCACTCCACTCCACTCCACTCCACTGAGACTGCCCAGGTGAAAGTCACCAATGACCTGCTTTCGGCCAAATCCAGGGGCCACTTTTCTCTGCTTATCCTTCTGGACCTCTCTGCTGCCTTTGACACCGTGGATCATCCTCTCCTCCTCCGCACACTCCAAAACGTTGGCCTCTCTAGCACTGTCCTTGACTGGTTTACCTCTTACCTCACTATCTGCTCCTTCTCTGTGTCTGCCTCCAGCACCACCTCACACCCTTCCATCCTTCCTGTTGGTCCCTCAGGGATCTGTCCTTGGCCCCCTTCTGTTCTCCCTGTACACCTCTTCCCTGGGTGCGCTCATTAACTCCTTTGGCCTTCAATACAACCTCTATGCTGATGACACACAACTCTACCTCTCCTCTCCTGATCTGTCCCCCTCTGTCCTCTCTCTGGTTTCCAGCTGCCTCTCCGCCATCTCCTCCTGGATGTCTGAGCGCTCTCTGAAGCTCAACATGGACAAAACTGAACTCTTTGTCTTTCCCCCAGCCAGAGTAACACCCCCTACCAATAGCTCTATCACTGTCAACAACACCATCATCTCCCCCATTCCCCAACTCCGCTGCTTGGGCATCACTCTTGGCTCCTCCCTCTTTTTTGAACCCCACATCCAAGCTCTGGTGCAATCCTGTCGGTTCCAGCTACGCAACATTGCTCGCATCAGGCCATTTCTCTCCCAGAGTGCAAATAAACTTATCATCCACTCACTGGTCATCTCACAACTCGACTACTGCAATGTTCTCCTCACTGGCCTCACTTGCTTCCATCTTGCTCCCCTCCAATCTGTCCTCAACTCCGCAGCTAGGCTTATTTTTCTCTCCTGCCGCTCCATGTCTGCCACTGCCCTTCAACAAAATCTGCACTGGCTCCCATTCCCCTACAGAATCCTCTTCAAACTCCTCACCCTCACTTACAAGGCCATATGTAAGTCCACTGCTCCCTACATCTCCAACCTCCTCTCCCTTCATACTCCCTCCCGCCCCCTACGGTCGGCCAATGACCGTCGCCTCTCTTCTGCCCTGGTCACTGCTTCCCATGCTCGAGTTCAAGATTTTGCCCGTACTGCACCCCTACAGTGGAACGCGCTCCCCCGCTCCATTAGACTCTCCCCGACCTTGCAAAGCTTCACACGGGCACTAAAAAACCACCTATTCATCAAAGCATACCCTTCCGATGCATAACCCAGTCCTGAGGCTGCTCCTCCATCCCCCTGCCTCATGCCTTGAACATCTCTGCTTTGCTTACATACTGCCATCAGGCTATCTCCCGCTTGCTTGCACCTCATGTCATCTGTCTGTCGCCCCATCCCACTAGATTGTTAGCTCTTCAGAGCAGGACCCTCTTTCCTCTTGTTGTCAAAGCCCTCTTCTTGACATATTTCACTCACAGCTATCTCCTACTCAGCAAACATCTTTACCCGCCTTTTTCCCTGCTGGTAAAGGCTCATCTCTATCTATGGCCACCAGCCTCAAGTAGTACGATGATTACTCCCTTGCTTCTTACATCTTAGCTGTATTATGTTTTGAGAATTGTGGTGCTCTCTGTTACCTGTACTCTATTTTTGTTATTTATTTACTGTAATGCTAAGTTTTGTCTCCCTGTACTGTCCCTTGTACGGCGCTGCAAAACACTTGCAACATGTAATAATAATAATAATAATAATAATAATAAAATGCTCTCTCATTGGCCCTCATTCCGAGTTGTTCGCTCGCAAGCTGCTTTTAGCAGCATTGCACACGCTAAGCCGCCGCCTACTGGGAGTGAATCTTAGCTTAGCAAAATTGCGAACGAAAGATTCGCAATATTGCGAAAAGACTTCTCTGTGCAGTTTCTGAGTAGCTCGAGACTTACTCTTCCAGTGCGATCAGTTCAGTGCTTGTCGTTCCTGGTTTGACGTCACAAACACACACAGCGTTCGCCCAGACACTCCTCCGTTTCTCCAGCCACTCCCGCGTTTTTCCCAGAAACGGTAGCGTTTTATCACACACACCCATAAAACGGCCAGTTTCCGCCCCAGAAACACCCACTTCCTGTCAATCACATTACGCTCACCAGAACGAAGAAAAAACCTCGTAATGCCGTGAGTAAAATACCAAACTTCATAGCAAATTTACTTGGCGCAGTCGCAGTGCAAATATTGCGCATGCGCAATTAGCGGAAAATCGCTGCGATGCGAAGAAAATTACCGAGCGAACAACTCGGAATGACCACCATTGTGTTTTCATGTATTACAATTTTAGCAATACGTATTGCAGTGGTAGCAAGCACTAAAGCTCCGAACACACTGCGCGATATGAAAGATTTTAACTATGACCGATTTCATATCGTTCATGTGTACACACTGAACGATAATGACTATCAACATGAATGATTTAGGCAAAATTGGTGTGTGCACATCGTTCATTGTTCAAGCATACACACTGGATGATATGAAAAATAGATCTTTAGAAAAAATTATCATTCATATTGTACATTCATATCGTCCAGTGTGTACAGAGCTTAAGACATAGGCAATAGGACAATATTAGACTTTAAGATCACAATGAGGGGAATGGCACTACTGACTTATTATTCTTGATTTGAATGCACTTTTGTACAATTATCAATGTGTCAAAAGTGCAACAGAAGTTGGTAAGTGAGTCCTGAAAGAATTATACAAATGGACATGGTTGGCGCTATATGATGAGAGATGAGCTTCCAGCATTAAGCTAGGATAAAATGAAGCTGATGTCACTGAGATCAGAATAGATCAGGGGTTCTCAAACTCGGTCCTCAGGACCCCACACAGTGCATGTTTTGCAGGTAACCCAGCAAGTGCACAGGTGTATTAATTACTCACTGACACATTTTAAAAGGTCCACAGGTGGAGATAATTATTTCACTTGTGATTCTGTGAGGAGACCTGCAAAGCATGCACCGTGTGGGGTCCTGAGGACCGAGTTTGAGAACCTGTGGAATAGATAATATAAAAGCTCATTAGAAATCGTTATCATTAAACTCTGTTGCATATTATGAAACTTATACTGCCTCTTAGGCTGGGTACACACGGTGCGATTTTCTGCAGTATATTGTACACTATCTGGCTAGAGTGTGATATAGTGCACTATATCGGAACGTGTGTATGTACTATGGGGGTAGTTCCAAGTTGATTGCAGCAGGCATTTTTTTTTAGCAGTTTGGCAAAACCATGTGCACTGCAGGGGAGGCAGATATAACATGTGCAGAAAGAGTTAGATGTGGGTGGGTTATTTTGTTTCTGTGCAGGGTAAATACTGGCTGCTTTATTTTTACACTGCAAATTAGATTGCAGATTGAACACACCCCACCCAAATCTAACTCTCTCTGCACATGTTATATCTGCCTCCCCTGCAGTGCACATGGTTTTGCCCAACTGCTGAAAAATTTCCTGCTGCGATCAACTTGGAATTACCCCCTATATGTTATGTGATATACTGCGGTGCGCGCTCCCGAGGGTCGTATCCGATGTTCTATGTCGGATGAACATGCAGCTCAATTTTAGATAGATAGCACACTGTCTAGTGCATATTGGCCCTCATTCCGAGTTGTTCGCTCGCTAGCTGCTTTTAGCAGCATTGCAAACACTAGGCCGCCGCCCTCTGGGAGTGTATCTTAGCAGAATAGCGAACGAAAGATTAGCAGAATTGCTACTAAATATTTTCTTGCATTTTCTGAGTAGCTCCAGACCTACTCCTAGATTGCGAACAGCTCGGTCTGTTTAGTTCCTGGTTTGACGTCACAAACACGCCCTGCGTTCGGCCAGCCACTCCCCTGTTTCCCCAGACACTCCAGCGTTTTTCCCTGACACGCCTGCGTTTTTTAGCACACTCCCGGAAAAACACTCAGTTACCACCCAGAAACGCCCCTTTCCTGTCAATCACTCACCGATCAGCAGTGCGACTGAAAAGCGCCGCAGGATCAACAGCAGTTAAATAACTAAGCGCATGCGCTCTGCGTACCATGCGCATTTAGCAACAAATCGCAGCATAGCGAAAATCGGCAAAGAGCGAACTCGGAATGACCACCATTGTACCATGTGTATGTTAACGTACGATATTGTATCCAATTTGCATCATCACAATAAAGTGAGAAGCCATATCTCATGCTATATCTTATGCTAAATCTATTGTGCTAAATCTTATGCTATATCTTACCGTGTGTATGCACTATTTAATTTGTTCAGGAGCTCAGGGTATTTCAAGTGAAATAGTGTACGATATCTTAACATAGCCAAAATTTTACCGTGTGTACCCAATTTAGGAAAATATACTTGCTCCAGGTGGACAACTGTAGCTGGTGTGAGAGCAAAGGCTGATTCCTTCTCCTAGCGAGATGCGTCCCGATGGATAGGATGCCAGTGGTCATGTGACTGGAGCCTGCATACCACCACTGTTCAATACCATCTCTGTAATGCTATTAGAATATCTTTGTGAAATGACAAGTCTACACATGGTTGCCAAACATCACTCAATGTATATACCTCGTACAATGTGTCCTCATACCCCTAGCCTCAATATATCATGTGACAAGAGTGAGTCACACTGAGTGGTGTAGCATAGTGACTTTTTAAAACAATTTGTGTCTTTGCACCTGTGGTGCGACACACCACCCAATATGTACCAGAAATACGGGATTTGACTTTAATTTCACAGGAATTATTTTTAAAAAATTGACAAACTTGTAGATGAAGCACAAAGAAACTTGACGTGAAAAAAAATCTGTGGCTGCTGCATCGCAGCACTTCGTATACAGATTCCTTCCTTATTCACACACAGATGTATAAGTGTCACATATCAAATTAATCATTGCTGTCTTCTGATTTCGGCTAAGATGCGCATACGAGAGACAAATCACAAAAAAGACGCCCATGCACCCTAAATAATGCGGGAATGAGCCACCTGACAACACATTTGTATAGTCTTATTTCATATGGAAGAAAAACAATATACACAAATCTAAAGATGTACTGTAACCATGCTCATCTTACTGCGATGCAGCATTTTGCATCATGGCATGCTGCATGGCGTTCTAGGCTGCGACTATTCGCAGCCCATGATCTCTTCATTAGAAATAGAAATTATGTAGGGTTGTAAATCAGTTATTAACAACCCCAATATATTGCAAATGATGTTCCTGGCTTCAGTTGTGTAGAAATTTTGTTACAGCACCATAAAATGTCAATAATAATAAAAATAATGCTAATTATAATTCTAGATGTTAGTAAATTTGTAAAATATTTAATGAAATGGTCAGTAAAGCAATTTTACAGGGTTGAAAAAACTCATCTCAAAGCACAGTAGTGATACAGTAAATGGTTACCTGCTTGTTTGAGAGAGGTAATGCCGCTGGAGACTCATTTGTTTAGGATTTGCAGAGTACAAGTTGCCCGTTCTGCTGCCTGCCAGGATTGTGTGACAGATACAGCAGCTGCTCTGCTTTACTTCTTGCCTTTTTCTCTAGCTACAGAGGAAGTGCTACTGGCAACAGGAAGGAAGCTTTAACCACATTGATTATTCATTTGATTACATATTTAGAAAAGCCGCTGTGCACTTCCCCTAGCTACAGCACAAATGTATTGAAACAACCAGCAATAGCTTTGTTAAAATGTATTACCCGCAGTACTAATATTCTATTGCTATGTAAATTCATTAAGCTGTGTAGAAACAATTTTGTGTAAAAAACACAAAGGCCTACTGTGTGGAAAAAGCCAGCATCCCACACTGAAAGGTACGGCTAGGATAACATGACACACAATGCTGCACTACGTAAGAATATTACCTATGGTTGGACTGTATTAGCAACTGATAAATTGCTCATTCAGAAATGTTAAAGGATACAGTATGTTTGGCCAAAATTGTGTGAGGGGCTGCAATGCAGAAGAAAAAGTACTCATGATCATCTCATATGCTCCTGTGTTCTACAGCATGCCGCCACCTGACAGACACAGTGGTTACAATGCAAATCAAAACCATTTGCAGTATTTAAAGGGCTAACACAGCTGTTTCAGATTGCTATGGCTATAATGTATTGAATGGGAAATGCCATAGCTAAGTTCTTCTTTATGTGGCTGGACTGCATAACACAGCAGCTGTAAGCCATGGCAAATAGAATTGGTGTTAAATTAAGTTGGCATGCAGACAATCTGCCCTCTATGCACATTCCCAATAGGGAGGCCAATCCTGGGATCGGTGGGATCCCGGGATTTAGGGCCAAAAACAGGTGGGATTCAATCCCGGGATTGGAAGCTCCAATCCTGGGGATTGATGGATCAGACGGCCCTTAGTTTTTTTAACGCGGGCAGCGTTGAGCGTCCTCAGGATGCTCAGACGCTGCCCGGCTCCCTCCTCCCGGCTCCCCCGCGCAGCATGACGTGCAGTCACAGGTCACGCTATGCCGTCCGCCATCACCTGTCGCCGCCGCTGAGAGCCGCCGAGAGAGACACAGATTTTTCCCGCCCGCCCCTGTAGTATGGTGAGTTATGTGTGCAGGGCGGGTGGGGCGGTGCGAGGGGGGCGGACACATAGGGAAAAGCTAGTCCCAGGTATCCCGGGATTGACCATTTTTCAATCCCGATACCCGGGATTGAAAAAAATGGCCTGGGATTGGCCTCCCTAATTCCCAAGGCCAGCTCTTCAAGCACTTAAAAACTGGTAACACCCCACTGAAACCAGACAGCTGCCTGCAATTTTCAAAAGTATTCAATTTGTAAAACAAAACAAAACAAAAAGACAAAAATAAATGAAGAGTTCATATTAAACAAACAATGGACCTCAACCCCACCCCTATATTATATATATATATATATATATATATTCAAAACAAATACTCTCCCTCTGCGCTAGTTTGTTAAAACTATCACCCTAAAATGAAATGTATACTTTTTGGTACAGGCAGCCTATTCGACTAAGTCCCCTGTTAGAAGGGACTAAAGATAGAGAATATGCAACAATAGAAGAATTGGCGCCAAGGAGTCACATCAACTCCCACTATTCCAACCCTAAATTGGTTGTCTGTCACTTTTTAACATAACATAATAACATGTTCCATCATAAAACATTTATTAAATAATTTTTAATAAATGTTTTATGATGGAACATGTTATTATGTTATGTTAAAAAGTGACAACCAATTTAGGGTTGGAATAGTGGGAGTTGATGTGACTCCTTGGCGCCAATTCTTCTATTGTTGCATATAAATTAATATATATATATATATATTAGAGATGAGCGGTTCGGTTCCTCGGCATCCGAACCCCCCGAACTTGACCTATTTTACACGGGTCCGAGGCAGCCTCGGATCTTCCCGCCTTGCTCGGTTAACCAGAACGCGCCCGAACTTCATCATCCCGCTGTCGGATTCTCACGAGATTCGTATTCTATATAAGGAGCCGTGCGTCACCGCCATTTTCACTCGTGCATTGGAGATTGAACGGAGAGGATGTGGCAGCGTTCTCTCCCTGAAAAGCTCCGTAATCTGTGCTCAGTGTGCTGCAAATATCTGTGCTCAGTGTGCTGCAAATAATCTGTGCTCAGTGTGCTGAAAATATCTACGTTCTCTGCCTGAAAACGCTCCATATCTGTGCTCAGTGTGCTGCAAATATCTGATCAGTGTGCTGCATTGTGGGGACTGGGGACCACCAGTATATAATAATTATAGTAGTACAGTACAGTAGGCCATTGCTGTATCTTGCAGCTCTGTGTCACTGCAAGTATCCATTCCATATCTGTGCTGCATTTTTGTGAGCAGTATATATAGTATTACAGTGCAGCATTTTGGTGACTAACAGTATATAGTTGTACATAGGCCATTGCTGTATCTTGCAGCTCTGTGTCACTGCAAGTATCCATTCCATATCTGTGCAGAATTTTTGTGAGCAGTATATATAGTATTACAGTGCAGCATTTTGGTGACCAACAGTATATAAGCACATGAGGGAAGAAGGCCCTGCTCGTGAGAGCTTACAATCTAAAGGGGATGGGTAGACAGACATGGGTGACACAGATGGGGTACATAGAGAACGTGGAACAGAGGGTTAGGAATCAGGATGAGATTTGGCTGGGTTTGGTGAAGAAGTGGACCCCCAGAAGGCACAAGTCAATACTTAACATTGCAACATTTTACTGGGCTATGCAGGAGAAAATTAAAAATAGGGAGAAAAAAAAAGAATCAATAACTTCTACCGCTTTCAAAAAGGTCAATGGAAGCTGAAATAATGGACAACTACCTCATGGAAGCCAGATACAGTATACCAAACAGTACTTAGCAGAGTTAGGAATGAGTGCTTATGAAATACAGTAACATTTTGTCATAATATTTCAGAAACTGCATGGCTGGTCTCTTGCACTCTTTTGCTCTAATACACCACCTGCTTTAGGATTTATATTCAAAAACATTATGTCTCCATAATCCCAAAAACGTCAGTCTTCTTGGAAAGTTGTTTGTTCATTTGTAAGGGAAAGAGGACAAACGTTCTCAAACAACGGTTTCTCAATTTATTTTTCCTCTGGGAAGGGATTGTGGATTCGCAGGAATATCTGAGCATTTCTGTAATCAGAAAGCAGCGACTTTCTACAAAGGTTTACGAATAATTCCAGTGATTTTGTCATTTTCTTCCAGTGATTTGGACCAATAATACCATTGATTAGAACGAATAATTCCAGTGATTTTGTCATTTTCTTCCAGTGATTTGGACCAATAATACCATTGATTAGAACGAATAATTCCAGTGATTTTGTAATTTTCTTCCATTGATTTGGACCATTAATACCATTGATTAGAACAAATAATTCCAGTGATTTTGTCATTTTCTTCCAATGATTTGGACAAATAATACCATTGATTAGAACGAATAATTCCAGTGATTTTGTCATTTTCTTCCAGTGATTTGGACCAATAATACCATTGATTAGAACAAATAATTCCTGTGATATTGAGGTGTTTGTGTCGCTTAGCTTAGCCGTCCAGCGACCACAGTGCACCTCTTTTTCTCTTTTCTTTGCATCATGTGCTGTTTGGGGCCAATTTTTTTAAGTGCCATCCTGTCTTACACTGCAGTGCCACTCCTAGATGGGCCAGGTGTTTGTGCCGCCCTCTTGGGTCGCTTTGCTTAGTCATCCAGCGATCTCGGTGCAAGTTTTAGGACTAAAAATAATATTGTGAGGTGTGAGGTGTTCAGAATAGACTGGAAATGAGTGGAAATTGTGGTTATTGAGGTTAATAATACTATAGGATCAAAATTACCCCCAAATTCTATGATTTAAGCTGTTTTTGAGGGTTTTTTGAAAAAAAAAAACACCGAATCCAAAACACACCCGAATCCGACAACAAATTTTCAGGGAGATTTTGCCAAAAAATGTCCGGTGCACATCTCTAATACATATATATATATATATATATATATATATATATATATATACTGTATATTCTGAAATTTTGGCTACAAACGTAACAACATCCGGTCCAGCGTCAACTAGCTCCCTTCTCTCTGTTAGATCTAGGCGCCTGCAATCTCCACCACCAACACCTTCATCATCAATATCCTCAATCATGATTGGAAGTAGTCCTGCATCTAATTTCAGTGCTACGCTTGTTGCTGCTGCTGCTACTGTGAGTGAATCCTCATCCCAGAAGGGGACAAGGAAGACTACTTGTAGTAATTTCACAAAACAATTAACTGTTAGACAATCTTTCGCAAGGGGAAGCAAGTATGACAGCAGTCATCCAGTTGCATAGCAGATTACTGAAGCCATAACAGCTATGCTGGTATTAGTTGTGCATCCAGTATCTGCTATTAATGTAGTGGGTTTTAGATAGATCATTAAGGTCCTGTGTCCCTCCCTGCTACCAAATCCCATCTAGATTCCACTTTACTAGAAAAGCAATTCGTAGTATATACCAGGACGTTAAGAAAAACTTAATTAGTGTCCTCAGAAATGCTGTTGTACCCACCGTCCACTTAACCAGAGATATGTGGACAAGCGTAACAGGGCAAACTAAAGATGACATGACAAATACCAGCTCATTCAGAGGTAGGCTACTCTATGTATCACTGGTTTCACTAAGAAGCATACCGCTAACAAACTCTTATAAAAACTCAAGGAAATAATTGCAAAATGGCTTATCTTGCTTGAACGCTAATGGGGATTTGTGATTTCGGACAATGCCACAAATATCGTGAGAGCATTACAGTTGGGTGAATTCCAACAAGTACCCTGTTCTGTTCACACAGTTAAGTTGGTGGTGCATTTTTTTAAGTAACAGGGACATGCAGGAGATGCTATCTAAGGCCCAATAAATTTCGGGACATTTTCGAAATGCAGCAAGTGCATGTCGAAGATTGCAGCAATTGCAAGTACTGCTGAATTTGCCCTACCAACAGCTGAAGCAAGATGTAGTACCTATGTGAAAGTCTACCCTTTATATGCTTTAGCAGATGGAGGAGCAGCAAAAGGCCAAGGCCATTCAAGGCTAAACAACGACCTATGACATAGGGAGTGAGAATGTACCTTACTCAAGCGCAGTGGAGAATACTTTTCATGTTGTGCAAGTTTCTCAAACCCTTTGAAGTTGCCACAAGTGAAGTTAGTTCAGACACTGCCAGCTAGAGTCAGGTAATTTCTCTTATTAGACTCTTAGAAACTGAAGGAGGAGATGAAATGAAATTATTCCACTAAGCATGTCAGACTTGTAGATCAAGCTCTTCATTCACTTTGCCAGAATGCAAGGATCGTCGATCTCTTGAAATTAGATCACTATATTTGGGTGACAATACCTGATCCTAGGTTTAAGTTGTAAGTTGTATCTTTCTTTCCAATGGACACAAATCTGAAGAGATGCAAAGACCTGTTGGTAAACAAACTGTCAGCTCAATCGGCATGCGACACAGCAACATCTCCTCCTTCAGTTTCTCTGGCAAGTGCTGCTGCCAGAAAAAAAAACTAAATTTTCCTAAGAGACCCACTGGTGATGATGCAGACCAGTCAACAAAACCTTCTGATATCTGGTCCGGCCTAAAAGAACTGCCTATAATTAGTGACGTGTCTACCATGACTCCATCTGATACAGTCACCGTTTACAGAATGGTTGATGATTATTTTAGTGATAGTATCCAAATAGGGATATCTGACAGTCTGTTTCACTTGCACAAACTAACTTTGCTTTACTTAAGTTGCCCACCTTCCAGTGTGTACTACGAAAGAGTTTTCGGCGCATCCAGGAACATTGTCAGAGATCGACATAGGAGGTTACTTCTCCAAAATGTGGAAAAGATGATGTTAATCAAAATGAATGACTAATTCCATGGGAAGACCTTTACAGGCACTTACGACCAAAAAATACAGAGACACCTGTAATGGTGGATTCCAGCAGGGACACATTAATATTGTGTGAAGAAGATGATGTACACACTGATGGGGATGAGGAATCGGATGATGATGACTGACTGCAAATGACTGGAAATTAATTTAATAATACTGTAGGAACAAAAACAGGCTAAACTTCTGTGATTTTAGCTGTTTTTATGATTTTTGACAAAAAACAAGA
Organism: Pseudophryne corroboree; assembly: GCF_028390025.1. Classification (NCBI taxonomy): domain Eukaryota; kingdom Metazoa; phylum Chordata; class Amphibia; order Anura; family Myobatrachidae; genus Pseudophryne; species Pseudophryne corroboree. Next base: position 430,967,753 of record NC_086449.1, on the reverse strand, counting down.
ATCCCAAAAAAATCCAAAAACACAAGGGAAATACCAAAGATATTGGATATTGGAGATCCAAAACCAAAACATGGGGTCGGCGCACATCTCTACTAATTAAAAGTTCTCTCTCAGGTGAAAACATTCATTTACGAATAAGGCTTCCCTCAATTTAATAAATAGATCCCGAATTCAGGGATATTTGTTTATGTTAAAACATTGCTGTTTAACTAACACAACAAAATCAATCTCAGTAAAATTGTAAATTTGATTAAAAGTAATCTTTCACTTTCGTAATTAAAACAAGGTTACAGTAATTTATGTAAATTAAGATTTTTTTATGTGCAAAAAAAGCTGCTTTCTTTACAGAATCTCAAACTACTTCATTGTGTGTTTGTAACAGGAGCAGGACCGTGATGTCGGATCATGGGACCAGTCTTGCAGATGTTACAACAAAAGGATATTCAAATGCTGCAATAATAAACTTGTTGTGCAATAGTTTTTACATACTGCATATCAGTATTTCAAGTTACAGAAAGTGTGAACAGTTAGGAATGCAGCCGACACTGGGCCTGGTTGAGAGAAGCACACAATGTTGATGTCGGACGCAGCAGAACGATTTTTTTTCACTGCGTATGCGCAATATACCCGTTGCGGTGGATTATCAACAGCGCAAGCACATTGGCTCTATTTGCAAAGTGAGTGACACGTAGTCAGCATTTGGGGGAGGTAGCGGGCGTGGCTAGAAAAAGGCAGGCAGGGTGGACTCTTTCCAGGGCACTACCTATCAGCCACTAGGAATTCACTCACAGCTGAAGAGGCCCCGGCATCTTAGGAGAGATGCTCAGTCTAAGACAGCATAGGGGTGCCCATGGGGCATGTGGTGTCCCTACTTATGTATGTGAGCAGCGGATGTGAGACGCTGGCAGTAGTTGTCTCTGTGTACAAAATGGCACCTCTGAATCAGGCCCATTATCCTTACACTATTACTCTGCTTATTTCTCACAGCTACCCGGAAGATGTTCATGTGGGTTTTTTTACAGACACAAAGCACAACTTCTATCAGTTGTGATAAAAACAATAGTGATAATGTAAATGTATGGCAACAATTGCAGAACACATTTGATAGATAGCAGGGCTGAATTTATGGGTGGTCTTCAGGTTGCCGACTGTCGGGATCCCGACGCACAGTATACCGGCGCCAGAATCCCGACAGCAGGCATACCGACAGATTTTCTCCCTTGTGGGGGTCCACGACCCCCCTGGAGGGAGAATAAATAGCATGGCGCATGTAGCGCGCCACCGTGCCTGCAGCGTGGCGAGCGCAGCGAGCCCGTAAGGGGCTCATTTGCACTCGTTACGCTGTCGGCCACAGGCATACCTTAATACACCCGAATTTATAACCTACAGTAAATCCCAAATTACAGAAAAGTGCATATGCGTCAAGTAGCCCCTCTCGGCAAGCTAGGTCCTCGCAGAGCTTTTTTCTCCAAATGTGCATTTTACACAAATAAAACAACTGGAAGTGACAAAACTACTTTGCTATAATACACTGATCAATTCTAGGTAAGAAGTGCTCTGATGTAGTGGCCGTGGCTTTTTCTCATGTCAGGTACCGTTGTGCTGCATCTGTAACTAATTTCTGCGCGGTTAAAGTAACAGGCTGGGGTCTCTTTTCACTATGGGGGTCATTCTGAGTTGTTTGCTCGCTAGCTGCTTTTAGCAGCAGTGCAAACGCTAAGCCGCCACCCTCTGGGAGTGTATCTTAGCTTAGCAGAAGTGCGAACTAAAGGATCGCAGCATTGCTATAAAAAAAATTGTGCAGTTTCAGAGTAGTTGCAGACCTACTCCTACCTTCAGACTGTTTAGTTCCTGTTTTGACGTCACAAACACGCCCTGCGTTCGGCCAGCCACTCCCCCGTTTCTCAAGCCACTCCTGCGTTTTTACCTGGCATGCCTGCGTTTTTTCACACACTCCCCGAAAACGGCCAGTTACAACCCAGAAACACCCACTTCCTGTCAATCACTCAATGATCAGCAGTGCGACTGAAAAGCATCGATAGAGCTTGTGTAAAACTACATCAGCTTTTATGAAAGTACGTTGCGCGTGCGCAGTATTGCCGGGTTTTTTGCCTGATCGCTGTTCTGCGAACATCGACATCTATCGATCAACTCGGAATGACCCCCTATGTCCACAATGCAACTACTGTATGATGCAAAAGTGAAAGAAAAAATAAGAATTTACTCACCGGTAATTCTATTTCTCGTAGTCCGTAGTGGATGCTGGGGACTCCGTAAGGACCATGGGGAATAGACGGCTCCGCAGGGCACAATTAAAGAAAGATTCAGGACTATCTGGTGTGCACTGGCTCCTTCCCCTATGACCCTCCTCCAGACCTCAGTTAAGATACTGTGCCCGGAAGAGCTGACACAATAAGGAAGGATTTTGAATCCCGGGTAAGACTCATACCAGCCACACCAATCACACCGTACAACTCGTGATATTATGAACCCCGGTTAACAGTATGATAACAACGGAGCCTCTGAACAGATGGCTCGCAATAACAACCCGATTTGTGGAACAATAACTATTTAAAAGTATTGCAGACAATCCGCACTTGGGATGGGCGCCCAGCATCCACTACGGACTACGAGAAATAGAATTACCGGTAAGTAAATTCTTATTTTCTCTGACGTCCTAGTGGATGCTGGGGACTCCGTAAGGAGCATGGGGATTATACCAAAGCTCCCAAACGGGCGGGAGAGTGCGGATGACTCTGCAGCACCGAATGAGCAAACTCAAGGTCCTCCTCAGCCAGGGTATTAAATTTGTAAAATTTAGCAAAAGTGTTAGACCCTGACCAAGTAGCCGCTTGGCAAAGTTGCAGTGCCGAGACCCCTCGGGCAGCCGCCCAAGATGAGCCCACCTTCCTTGTGGAGTGGGCTTTTACTGATTTTGGCTGCGGTAGTCCTACCGCAGAATGCGCAAGCTGAATAGTGTTACAAATCCAGCGAGCAATGGTCTGCTTAGAAGCAGGAGCACCCAGCTTATTGGGTGCATACAGGATAAACAGCGAATCAGTTTTCCTGACTCCAGCCGTCCTGGAAACATAATTTTTCAGGGCCCTGACTACGTCCAGCAACTTGGAATCCTCCAAGTCCCTAGTAGCCGCAGGCACCACAATAGGTTGGTTCAAGTGAAACGCTGATACCACCTTTGGGAGAAACTGAGGACGAGTCCTCAACTCTGCCCTATCCATATGGAAAATCAGATAAGGACTTTTACACGACAAAGCCGCCAATTCTGACACACGCCTGGCCGAAGCCAGGGCCAACAACATGACCACTTTCCACGTGAGATATTTCAAATCCACGGTTTTAAGTGGCTCGAACCAATGTGACCTCAGGAATCCCAAAACCACATTGAGATCCCAAGGTGCCACAGGAGGCACGTAAGGAGGCTGAATATGCAGAACTCCCTTGACAAAAGTCTGAACTTCAGGCAACGAAGCCAGTTCCTTTTGAAAGAAAATCGACAGAGCCGAAATCTGGACCTTAATGGACCCCAATTTGAGGCCCATCGTCACCCCTGCTTGCAGGAAATGCAGGAAACGACCCAGTTGAAATTCCTCCGTTGGGGCCTTCCTGGCCTCACACCAAGCCACATATTTCCGCCAAATGCGGTGATAGTGGGTTGCAGTCACATCCTTCCTGGCCTTGATCAGGGTAGGAATGACTTCCTCCGGAATACCCTTTTCCTTCAGGATCCGGCGTTCAACCGCCATGCCGTCAAACGCAGCCGCGGTAAATCTTGGAACAGGCAGGGCCCCTGCTGCAGCAGGTCCCGCCTTAGCGGTAGAGGCCATGGGTTCTCTGAGAGCATCTCTTGAAGTTCCGGGTACCAAGTTCTTCTTGGCCAATCCGGAACCACGAGTATAGTTCTCACTCTTCCCCTTCGTATTATTCTCAGCACCTTGGGAATAAGAGGCAGAGGGGGAAACACGTAAACCGACTGGTACACCCACGGTGTCACTAGAGCGTCCACAGCTATCGCCTGAGGGTCCCTTGACCTGGCGCAATATCTTTTTAGCTTTTTGTTGAGGCGGGACGCCATCATATCCACCTGTGGTCTTTCCCAATGGTTTACAATCAATCGGAAGACTTCTGGATGAAGTCCCCACTCTCCCGGGTGAAGGTCGTGTCTGCTGAGGAAGTCTGCTTCCCAGTTGTCCACACCCGGAATGAACACTGCTGACAGTGCTAGCACGTGATTTTCCGCCCATCGGAGAATCCTTATGGCTTCTGCCATTGCCCTCCTGCTTCTTGTGCCGCCCTGTCTGTTTATATGGGCGACCGCCGTGATGTTGTCTGATTGGATCAGAACCGGTTTGTTTTGAAGCAGGGGACTTGCTTGGCATAGGGCATTGTAAATGGCTCTTAGCTCCAGGATATTTATGTGTAGTGAAATCTCCTGATTTGACCACAGCCCTTGGAAATTTCTTCCCTGTGTGACTGCTCCCCAGCCCCGAAGGCTGGCATCCGTGGTCACCAGGACCCAGTCCTGTATTCCGAATCTGCGGCCCTCTAGTAGACGAGCCCTCTGCAGCCACCACAGTAGTGACACCCTGGTCCTTGCCGACAGGGTTATCCGCTGCTGCATCTGCAGATGCGACCCGGACCATTGGTCCAACAGGTCCCACTGGAAAATCCTTGCGTGGAACCTTCCGAATGGAATTGCTTCGTACCAAGCTACCATTTTTCCCAGGACTCGCGTGCATTGATGTACCGACACCTGTCCTGGTTTTAGGAGGTTTCTGACTAGAGATGACAACTCCTCGGCTTTTTCCACTGGAAGAAACACTTTTTTCTGGTCTGCGTCCAGAATCATTCCCAGGAACAGAAGACGTGTCGTCGGGACCAGCTGTGACTTTGGGATATTGAGAATCCAGCCGTGCTGCTGCAGCACTTCCCGAGAAAGTGCTACCCCCACTAACAACTGTTCCTTGGACCTCGCCTTTGTCAGGAGATCGTCCAAGTACGGGATAATTAAAACCCCCTTCTTCCGAAGGAGTATCATCATTTCGGCCATTACCTTGGTAAAGACCCTCGGTGCCGTGGATAACCCAAACGGCAGCGTCTGGAACTGATAGTGACAGTCCTGTACCACAAACCTGAGGTACTCCTGGTGAGGAGGGTAAATGGGGACATGCAGGTAGGCATCCTTGATGTCCAGGGAGACCATGTAATCCCCCTCGTCCAGGCTCGCAATAACCGCCCTGAGCGATTCCATCTTGAACTTGAATCTTTTGATATATGTGTTCAAGGATTATAAATTTAAGATGGGTCTCACCGAACCGTCCGGTTTCGGTACCACAAACATTGTGGAATAGTAACCCTTTCCTTGTTGAAGGAGGGGTACCTTGCCAATCACTTGCTGTGAATACAGTTTTTGGATAGCCACCAACACTGCCTCCCTGGCAGAGGGAGTTGCTGGTAAGGCAGATTTTAGGAAATGGCGGGGGGGAGACGCCTCGAATTCCAGCCTGTACCCCTGAGATACTACTTGAAGGATCCAGGGATCCACCTGTGAGAGAGCCCACTGTGCGCTGAAATTTCTGAGACGGGCCCCCACCGTACCCGGGTCCGCCTGTGAAGCCCCAGCGTCATGCTGTGGACTTACCGGATGCGGGGGAGGACTTCTGCTCTTGGGAACTGGCTGTATGTTGCAGTTTTTTCCCTCTACCTTTGCCTCTCGGCAGAAAGGATGCGCCTCTAGCCCTCTTGTTTTTATGGGGCCGAAAGGACTGTACTTGATAATACGGTGCTTTCCCCTTATAAGGCAAAACTTCCATGTGCCTTTTTTCTGGCAGCAATGGACATTGCGCTTATTTTTTATGCCAGCCGGCAAATATCCCTCTGTGCATCACGCATGTATAAGACAGCGTCTTTTATATGCTCTATTGTCAGCAAAATATTGTCCCTATCCAGAGTATCAATATTATCCGACAGGGAATCTGACCACGCAGCAGCAGCACTGCACATCCATGCCGATGCAATCGCTGGTCGCAATATAATGCCCGTGTGTGTATATATAGCTTTTAGGGTAGCCTCCTGCTTTCTCTCAGCAGCTTCCTTTAGGGCGGCCGTATCCGGAGACGGTAGTGCCACCTTTTTTGATAAACGTGTAAGCGCTTTATCTACCCTAGGGGGTGTTTCCCAACGTGACCTATCCTCTGGCGGGAAAGGGTACGCTGCCAATAACCGTTTAGAAATTATCAATTTCTTATCGGGGGAAGTCCACGCTTCCTCACACACCTCATTTAATTCCTCAGATGCAGGAAAAACTACTGGTAGTTTTTTCTCACCAAACATAATACCCTTTTTTGTGGTACCTGGGGTACTATCAGAAATGTGTAATACATTTTTCATTGCCTCAATCATGTAACGGGTGGCCCTATTGGAAGGTACACTAGTCTCATCGTCGTCGACACTGGAGTCGGTATCCGTGTCAACATATGTGTCTGCCATCTGAGGTAGCGGGCGTTTTAAAGCCCCTGATGACATTTGAGACGCAGGACAGGCACAAGCGGAGTAGCCGGCTGTCCTATGTCGTCAAACCTTTTATGTAAGGAGCTGACACTGTCACGTAATTCCTTCCATAAGTCCATCCACACAGGTGTCGATCCCGCAGGGGGTGACATCACATTCACAGGCATTTGCTCTGCCTCCACATCATTATCCTCATCATACATGTCGACACAGCAGTACCGACACACAGCACACACACAGGGAATGCTCTGACAGAGGACAGGACCCCACAAAGCCCTTTGGGGAGACAGAGGGAGAGTATGCCAGCACACACCAGAGCGCTATATAACACAGGGATATCACTATACAGAGTGTTTTCCCCTATAGCTGCTTGTATTATATATACTGCGCCTAAATTTATTGCCCCCCCCCTCTCTTTCTGTAGTGCAGGACTGCAGGGGAGAGCCAGGGAGCGATCCCTCCAGCGGAGCTGTGAGGGAAAATGGCGCCAGTGTGCTGAGGAAGATGGCTCCGCCCCTTTTTCGGTGGGCTTTCTCCCGCTGTTTGTGTAACTCTGGCAGGGGTTATTTACACCTATATAATCTCTAGGGCTATATATGGTGTCAGTTTTGCCAGCCAAGGTGTTAATATTGCTGCTCAGGGCGCCCACCCCCCAGCGCCCTGCACCCATCAGTGACCGGAGTGTGTGATGTGCATGAGGAGCAATGGCGCACAGCTGCAGTGCTGTGCACTACCTTGGAGAAGACAGAAGTCTTCAGACGCCGATTTTCCGGACACTTCTTGCTTCTGGCTCTGTAAGGGGGACGGCGGCGCGGCTCCGGGAACGGACGACGAGGTCGGGTCCTGTGTGCGATCCCTCTGGAGCTAATGTTGTCCAGTAGCCTAAGAAGCCCAAGCTACCACCAGTTAGGAAGGTTCGCTTCTTCTCCCCTTAGTCCCTCGAGCCTGTTGCCAGCAGGTCTCACTGTAAAATAAAAAACCTAAAATATACTTTCTTTCTAGGAGCTCAGGAGAGCCTCCTAGTGTGCATCCAGCTCGGCCGGGCACAGAAATCTAACTGAGGTCTGGAGGAGGGTCATAGGGGGAGGAGCCAGTGCACACCAGATAGTCCTGAATCTTTCTTTAATTGTGCCCTGCGGAGCCGTCTATTCCCCATGGTCCTTACGGAGTCCCCAGCATCCACTAGGACGTCAGAGAAATACAGTATGCCACTCCTCTTAGAGCGCCTCAGTCACAATGGGCATGTCGCAATGCATGGTTTACAGACAACCAGTAAGTGAGGACACATCTGAATGAACTAGGGTCTGTCTAAAGTCTCATGAATGCTAATCTGTGCAGGTCATAAACTGCAAAGCACACACAAAACATACATAGATTACATCTTCAGAATGTGTATAAATGAAAATATCAAGGGGCATATTAGCAAATAAATCTAAGGCATATGGGGGGTTATTCCAACCTGATCGCATGCTGCCGTTTTGCGCAGCGATCAGGTCACTACTGCGCATGCACCGCAATGCGCAGGCGTGTCGTACAGGTACAAAGCGGATAGTTGCTGTGCAATGGATTTAACGAAGAATCCTTTCGCACAGCCGATCATAGGAGATTTACGGGTGTCAACTGACCGTTTTCTGGGAGTGTTTGGAAAAACGCAGGAGTGTCCAAGCGTTTGCAGGGCGGGTGTATGACATCAATTCCGAGACCGGACAGGCTGAAGTGATCGCAGCAGCTGAGTAAGAACTGAGCTACTCAGAAACTGCACAAACTATTTTTATACCGCTCGGCTGCACATGCGATTACACACTTGCACAGCAAATGTACACTCCCCAGTGGGCGGCGACTATGCGTTCGCACGGCTGCAAAATGTAGCTAGCGAGCGATTAACTCAGCATGACCCCCATAAACCATAAATATTTAGGTTCCCTTGAATGTATGAAGAAGGGACTGCAGCAGATACCTCCATATCTGCAGCGGTCCTTCCATTTCTGATAGCTGCCACAGCCCCAACCCCATAGGTTTCTATAGAGGCTGAGAAGGTGTCTCCAGTATGTGAAGTTTGTACCTGACATCTAATGCCATCTGAAGATGGTGTTAGCTGCTGTAGCCAATAGGCCACAGATTGCAGAAGTCACAGGGAGAGGGTTTCCCATTCAGTCCAATTCTATCAACACCAACTGCTGCAAACTGAGGTGACTCCTTGGCACTGCTTCTCTATTCCTGGACAACTTTACTTCATGCAGTTTCCTAGCCTCTGATCTACCATCTTTGATGCTTTGACACTATTTACCATTCCATCAAACTGCTGCTTCCAAAATATTTCCTTAAGTCTTGTCACGATCCTGACTTCACTCCTCTTATTCTAGTACCTGGTCTTATGACTTACCTCTGCCATCAGTCTAGCGTTCCCAGTGTATCCTGTTTTGCGGAGTTCATTATTTAAGAGGTCTGCTCAGCATACAAACTACAGTCTGTGACACTAGCTGCTGAATATCCTGATTAGCCACCTAAGAGAGTTATTATCCTGTCTGGGTAACCATCAGAATCCGGTTCTCAGCAGTGCTATCTTTGACCAACTGGCCTCTATGCACTTCGCTCCCAGCTGGCAGTGAAGTATTTTCATGCTGTCCCTGAACAGCACTGTCAAAATTCAGTGATTAATTCAAAATGTGTCTCTCCGCAGTGCTCTGATTCCAATGAGTGTCCAAAAGCCACACATGGGCGCAGCCATATTGGATTAAGTCAGCTGACTCTCTGCAGCCATACTAGACACTGCTCTAAAACCAGCTCATCGCAGCAGCCAATACCTGCTTCGAAGAAGGTATAAAAGGATCAGTCTATGAAGTCTCAAGCGGCCAGTGCAATAATGTCCACAGCCAAGCTGTGGGTCTCTTTGAGGCTCCTGCGGATTCTCATCCTTCCCAGTGACTGCAGTGCAGATCTCCATCCTGCTGCACAACCTAACTCCAATCCAGAGCCGGATTAAGGGGAAGGGGCTTCCAGGGGTAAGAACTCCGGGACCCCCTATCTGAAAGTGCTCCCAGCCACAGATTGGATCTCTAATCCGATCCAATCAGCAGTGCTGCGCTGCCCTGACCTCCACACTGACAGTCCAGCCACGCTCATCACAGCCGCCGACGCTGCAGAGCTTACTGGGCTGCTTGCTGAGCGACTGCTCAGCCGCCCAATAGGATGTGACTGTCTGAGCACTCAGGCTGCAGGGAAGAAGTAAGTTCCCTGGCAGCATCTGGACTGAGGATTTGTGCTGGTCGGGTGGAGAGATAGAGAGAAAATAAGAATTTACTTACCGATAATTCTATTTCTCATAGTCCGTAGTGGATGCTGGGAACTCCGTAAGGACCATGGGGAATAGCGGCTCCGCAGGAGACTGGGCACAAAAAGTAAAAGCTTTAGACTAGCTGGTGTGCACTGGCTCCTCCCCCTATGACCCTCCTCCAAGCCTCAGTTAAGATACTGTGCCCGGACGAGCGTACATAATAAGGAAGGATCTTGAATCCCGGGTAAGACTCATACCAGCCACACCAATCATACCGTACAACTCGTGATCAGAACCCAGTTAACAGTATGATAACCGTAGGAGCCTCTGAAAAGATGGCTTCCAACAATAAACAACCCGATTTGTTTGTAACTATATACAAGTATTGCAGACAATCCGCACTTGGGATGGGCGCCCAGCATCCACTACGGACTATGAGAAATAGAATTATCGGTAAGTAAATTCTTATTTTCTCTGACGTCCTAGTGGATGCTGGGAACTCCGTAAGGACCATGGGGATTATACCAAAGCTCCCAAACAGGCGGGAGAGTGCGGATGACTCTGCAGCACCGAATGAGAGAACTCCAGGTCCTCCTCAGCCAGGGTATCAAATTTGTAGAACTTAGCAAACGTGTTTGCCCCTGACCAAGTAGCTGCTCGGCAAAGTTGTAAAGCCGAGACCCCTCGGGCAGCCGCCCAAGATGAGCCCACCTTCCTTGTGGAATGGGCTTTTACAGATTTTGGCTGTGGCAGGCCTGCCACAGAATGTGCAAGTTGAATTGTACTACAAATCCAACGAGCAATCGTCTGCTTAGAAGCAGGAGCACCCAGCTTGTTGGGTGCATACAGTATAAACAGCGAGTCAGATTTTCTGACTCCAGCCATCCTGGAAACATATATTTTCAGGGCCCTGACTACGTCCAGCAACTTGGAGTCCTCCAAGTCCCTAGTAGCCACAGGTACCACAATAGGTTGATTCATGTGAAACGCTGAAACCACCTTAGGGAGAAATTGAGGACGAGTCCTCAATTCCGCCCTATCCGAATTAAATATCAGGTAAGGGCTTTTATAGGATAAAGCCGCCAATTCTGATACGCGCCTGGCTGAAGCCAGAGCCAACAGCATTACCACTTTCCATGTGAGATATTTCAAATCCACTGTGGCAAGTGGTTCAAACCAATGTGATTTTAGGAACCCTAAAACTACATTGAGATCCCAAGGTGCCACTGGGGGCACAAAAGGAGGCTGTATATGCAGTACCCCTTTGACAAACGTCTGAACTTCAGGTAGTGAAGCCAGTTCTTTCTGGAAGAAGATCGACAGGGCCGAAATTTGAACCTTAATGGATCCTAATTTTAGGCCCATAGACAATCCTGCTTGCAGGAAATGTAGGAAACGACCCAGTTGAAATTCCTCCGTAGGGGCCTTCTTGGCCTCACACCACGCAACATATTTTCGCCAAATGCGATGATAATGTTTTGCAGTTACATCCTTCCTGGCCTTGATCAGGGTAGGGATGACTTCATCTGGAATGCCTTTTTCCTTCAGGATCCGGCGTTCAACCGCCATGCCGTCAAACGCAGCCGCGGTAAGTCTTGGAACAGACAAGGTCCCTGCTGGAGCAGGTCCTTCCTGAGAGGTAGAGGCCACGGGTCCTCCGTGAGCATCTCTTGCAGTTCCGGGTACCAAGTTCTTCTTGGCCAATCCGGAGCCACGAGTATCGTTCTTACTCCTCTCCTTCTTATGATTCTCAGTACTTTTGGTATGAGAGGAAGAGGAGGGAACACATATACCGACTGGAACACCCACGGAGTTACCAGAGCGTCCACCGCTATTGCCTGAGGGTCCCTTGACCTGGCGCAATATCTGTCCAGTTTCTTGTTGAGACGGGACGCCATCATGTCCACCTTTGGTTTTTCCCAACGGTTTACAATCACTTGGAAGACTTCTGGATGAAGTCCCCACTCCCCCGGGTGGAGGTCGTGTCTGCTGAGGAAGTCTGCTTCCCAGTTGTCCACCCCCGGGATGAACACTGCTGACAGTGCTATCACATGATTTTCCGCCCAGCGGAGAATCCTTGCAGCTTCTGCCATTGCCCTCCTGCTTCTTGTGCCGCCCTGTCTGTTTACGTGGGCGACAGCCGTGATGTTGTCCGACTGGATCAATACCGGTTGACCCTGAAGCAGAGGCCTTGCTTGACTTAGGGCATTGTAAATGGCCCTTAGCTCTAGGATATTTATGTGAAGAGACGTTTCCATGCTTGACCACAAGCCCTGGAAATTTCTTCCCTGAGTGACTGCTCCCCAGCCTCTCAGGCTGGCATCCGTGGTTACCAGCATCCAATCCTGAATGCCGAATCTGCGGCCCTCGAGAAGATGAGCCTTCTGTAACCACCACAGGAGAGATACCCTTGTCCTTGGAGATAGGGTTATCCGCTGATGCATCTGAAGATGCGATCCGGACCATTTGTCCAGCAGATCCCACTGAAAAGTTCTTGCATGGAATCTTCCGAATGGAATCGCTTCGTAAGAAGACACCATTTTTCCCAGGACTCTCGTGCACTGATGCACTGACACTTGTCCTGGTTTTAGGAGGTTCCTGACTAACTCGGATAACTCCCTGGCCTTCTCCTCCGGGAGAAACACCTTTTTCTGGACTGTGTCCAGAATCATCCCTAGGAACAGTAGACGTGTTGTTGGAATCAGCTGTGATTTTGGGATATTTAGAATCCACCCGTGCTGACGTAGCACTACCTGAGATAGTGCTACTCCGACCTCTAACTGTTCCCCGGACCTTGCCCTTATCAGGAGATCGTCCAAGTAAGGGATAATTAATACGCCTTTTCTTCGAAGAAGAATCATCATTTCGGCCATTACCTTGGTAAAGACCCGTGGTGCCGTGGACAATCCAAACGGCAGCGTCTGAAACTGATAATGACAGTTTTGTATCACAAACCTGAGGTACCCTTGGTGAGAAGGGTAATTTGGGACATGGAGATAAGCATCCTTGATGTCTAGAGATACCATATAGTCCCCTTCTTCCAGGTTCGCTATCACTGCTCTGAGTGACTCCATCTTGAATTTGAACCTTTTTATGTAAGTGTTCAAAGATTTTAGATTTAAAATTGGTCTCACCGAGCCGTCCGGCTTCGGTACCACAAACAGCGTGGAATAATACCCCTGTCCCTGTTGTAGGAGGGGTACCTTGATTATCACCTGCTGGGAATACAGCTTGTGAATAGCTTCCAATACTGCCTCCCTGTCGGAGGGAGACGTTGGTAGAGCAGACTTCAGGAACCGGCGAGGGGGAGACGTCTCGAATTCCAATTTGTACCCCTGTGATACTACCTGCAGGATCCAGGGGTCCACTTGCGAGTGAGCCCACTGCGCGCTGAAATTCTTGAGACGGCCCCCCACCGTGCCCGAGTCTGCTTGCAGAGCCCCAGCGTCATGCTGAGGACTTGGCAGAAGCGGGGGAGGGCTTCTGCTCTTGGGAAGAGGCTGCATGGTGCAGTCTTTTTCCCCTTCCTCTGCCCCGAGGCAGGAATGAGCGGCCTTTTTCCCTCTTGCCCTTATAGGGACGAAAGGACTGGGTTTGAAAAGACGGTGTCTTTTTCTGCTGAGAGGTGACCTGGGGTAAAAAGGTGGATTTTCCAGCCGTTGCCGTGGCCACCAGGTCCGATAGACCGACCCCAAATAACTCCTCCCCTTTATACGGCAATACTTCCATATGCCGTTTGGAATCCGCATCACCTGACCACTGTCGCGTCCATAACGTTCTTCTGGCAGAAATGGACATCGCACTTACTCTAGATGCCAGGGTGCAAATATCCCTCTGTGCATCTCGCATATATAGTAATGCATCCTTTAAATGCTCTATAGTTAATAATATACTGTCCCTATCCAGGGTATCAATATTTTCAGTCAGGGAATCCGACCAAGCCACTCCAGCGCTGCACATCCAGGCTGAGGCGATCGCTGGTCGCAGTATAACACCGGTATGTGTGTATATACCTTTTAAGATATTTTCCAGCCTTCTATCAGCTGGTTCCTTGAGAGCGGCCGTATCAGGAGACGGTAACGCCACTTGTTTTGATAAGCGTGTGAGCGCCTTATCTACCCTAGGGGGTGTTTCCCAACGTGCCCTAACCTCTGGCGGGAAAGGGTATAGTGCCAATAATTTATTAGAAATCAGCAGTTTTTTATCGGGGGAATCCCACGCTTTATCACACACCTCATTTAATTCATCTGACTCAGGAAAAACCACTGGTAGTTTTTTCACACCCCACATAATACCCTTTTTTGTGGTAGTTGTAGTGTCAGAAATGTTCAATGCCTCTTTCATTGCCGTGATCATGTAACGTGTGGCCCTACTGGACATTACGTTTGTCTCGTCACCGTCGACGCTGGATTCAGTATCCGTGTCAGGGTGTGTGTCGACCATCTGAGGTAACGGGCGTTTTAGCGCCCCTGACGGTGTCTGAGACGCCTGAACAGGCACTAATTGATTTGTCGGCTGTCTCATGTCGTCAACAGTTTTTTGCAAAGTGCTGACATTGTCACGTAATTCTTTAATTACTACCATCCAGTCAGGTGTCGACTCCCTAGGGGGTGACATCACTAACACAGGCAATTGCTCTGCTTCCACATCATTTTCCTCCTCATACATGTCGACACAATCGTACCGACACCCAGCACACACACAGGGAATGCTCTGATAGAGGACAGGACCCCACTAGCCCTTTGGGGAGACAGAGGGAGAGTTTGCCAGCACACACCAGAGCGCTATATATATACAGGGATAACCTTATATAAGTGTTACTCCCTGTTATAGCTGCTGTATTTATATATTAGCTGCCAATAGTGCCCCCCTCTCTGTTTTACCCTGTTTCTGTAGTGCAGGACTGCAGGGGAGAGTCAGGGAGCCGTCCTTCCAGCGGAGCTGTGAAAGAAAATGGCGCTTGTGTGCTGAGGAGAAAGGCTCCGCCCCCTTCACGGCGGCCTTTTCTCCCGCTTTTTTCAGGAAACTGGCAGGGGATAAATGCATCCATATAGCCCAGGAGCTATATGTGATGCATTTTTTTAGCCATATAAGGTTTTTATATCGATTTTATTGCGTCTCAGGGCGCTCCCCCCCAGCGCCCTGCACCCTCAGTGACCGGAGTGTGAAGTGTGCTGAGAGCAATGGCGCACAGCTGCAGTGCTGTGCGCTACCTTATTTGAAGACAGGAACGTCTTCTGCCGCCGCTTTCTCCGGACCTCTTCGCTCTTCTGGCTCTGTAAGGGGGCCGGCGGCGCGGCTCCGGGACCCATCCAGGCTGAACCTGTGATCGTCCCTCTGGAGCTAATGTCCAGTAGCCAAGAAGCCCAATCCACTCTGCAGGCAGGTGAGTTCGCTTCTTCTCCCCTTAGTCCCACGATGCAGTGAGCCTGTTGCCAGCAGGACTCACTGAAAATAAAAAAACCTATTTAAACTTTTACTTCTAAGCAGCTCAGGAGAGCCACCTAGCTTGCACCCTTCTCGTTCGGGCACAAAAATCTAACTGAGGCTTGGAGGAGGGTCATAGGGGGAGGAGCCAGTGCACACCAGCTAGTCTAAAGCTTTTACTTTTTGTGCCCAGTCTCCTGCGGAGCCGCTATTCCCCATGGTCCTTACGGAGTTCCCAGCATCCACTAGGACGTCAGAGAAACATTTATGCTCTCACTCTCCTGTTTGTATGCCAGAATGTATTGTTTCAAAATTTTTTTAAGTTAAGCATTGAATTAGAAAGTCAGGCTCTGGGTTATGTATATATATATATATATATATATATATATATATATATATATATATATATATATATATATATATATACACACACACACACACACACACACACACACACACACACACACATACTGTATATATTTATATATATATATATATATATTTATATATACATATTTATATATACAGTATATATATATATATATATATATATATATATATATCTATCTATCTATCCAGAAAAGGTCGCACTCACATCCTCAAAAAAACAACGAATGGGGTGTCCACTCCAATGTCAAAACATTGTAATTATAGAAAGTTAATAGAGGCACTCTCCAGATTTTCCAAATATGCAAAGACAGTTCTCATTTATTATGATATACGTTACATAATCCACTTGAATAGTATCCTCAAGCGCTTTCGGCCCTCACCGGGCCTTCCTCAGGAGGCTATATAAAGGAACTACATATCAGGTGATAAAACCAAACAGCAGATCATCCCAGGCATCCAGCAGTGAAATAAGCCATGCCTGATTGGCTCTATATATACACCTATTTACAATTGAAATTGGTGCCAAAAACGCCCCTTTATGACCTCATATCAATGCGACTTAACATACAATAGTGTACATCATACACCACAATCTATACTAGTAAACATAGAGAAGAATCATATATGTGTGTGTGTGTGTGTGTGTATATATATATATATATATACACACACACACACACACACACACACACACACACACACCCCAATAGAAAAATTGGCGCATCAACTCCCACTATTCCAACCCCTAATTGGTTAATACTTTAAAAAAAAATAATAACATGTTCCATCATAAAACATTTATTAAAAACATATTCAAATTAATACAGAAGAGATATATTATTCCACACTTTAAGATGTATGACTCTTAGCGCTGAATACAAATGTTGAAGGATCACAACAATCTCCTCCTTCTCCTTATAGTTGGTTCGGAGATAGCTTCACAACACAGACAACCCAACGCGTTTCGTCTTATACAAAAGACTTCATCAGGGGTATCTCTCAAGCAGCTGAGAAGTACAGTAGTTTATACAAACAGTACAATGCGACAAAACTTGTTCATACATGCATGATGGAAACTTCAATATAACACCGAGGCTTTCTGATGAACAATCAGTGTGGCCTTGTGGTGAGATAACTTGTACAAAAATTCGGAAACCAAGGTACTGAAGGAGTCACTTTGAAAGTAAACCTTCTATACATCTGCAGTGGACGCTCAGTACCTGTGCAATCGTACACCACAATCTATACTAGTAAACATAGAGAAGAATCATATATATGTGTGTATATATGTGTGTGTGTGTGTGTGTGTGTGTATTTATATATATATATATATATATATATATATATACACTGCTCAAAAAAATAAAGGGAACACTTAAACAACACAATGTAACTCCAAGTCAATCACACTTCTGTGAAATCAAACTGTCCACTTAGGAAGCAACACTGATTGACAATCAATTTCACATACTGTTGTGCAAATGGAATAGACAACAGGTGGAAATTATAGGCAATTAGCAAGACACCCCCAATAAAGGAGTTGTTCTGCAGGTGGTGAACACAGACCACTTCTCAGCTACTATGCTTTCTGGCTGATGTTTGGGTCACTTTTGAAAGCTGGCGGTGCTTTCACTCTAGTGGTAGCATGAGACGGAGTCTACAACCCACACAAGTGGCTCAGGTAGTGCAGCTCATCCAGGATGGCACATCAATGCGAGCTGTGGCAAGAAGGTTTGCTGTGTCTGTCAGCGTAGTGTCCAGAGCATGGAGGCGCTACTAGGAGACAGGCCAGTAAATCAGGAGACGTGCAAGACGAAGGCATTGATGCTATGGACTCATGGGCCCATTCCCCAGACCTGAATCCAATTGAGCACATCTGGGACATCATGGGGGGTAATTCTAAGTTGATCGCAGCAGGAATTTTGTTAGCAGTTGGGGGAAACCATGTGCATTGCGGGGGAGGCAGATTTAACATGTGCAGAGAGAGTTAGATTTTGGTGTGTTCAATCTGCAATCTAATTTGCAGTGTAAAAATAAAGCAGCCAGTATTTACCCTGTACAGAAATAAAATAACCCACCCAAATCTAACTCTTTCTGCACATGTTATATCTGCCGCCCCTGCAGTGCACATGGTTTTGCCCAACTGCTAACAAAGTTCCTGCATGCAGAAATTTGTACACAAGTACTATACATCAGAACAACTTTTCTCCAACCATCCAACTGACCAACCATCCAACTGATCTATTCAGCAAATGAAACCTGGCACTTGGAGAACCACAAGTGGAAGCTTGACCATATCAGTTCCTAGACACTCTCTCAACAGCAGCCATCCTTCTTATTCTACAATGTCTTATGGTAACAGGACATGGGGGTGATTCAGACCTGATCGCTGGCCTGCTAACTTTGCTGTCCTGTATTCAGATAGTCGCCGACCCAGGGGGAGTGTAAATTCGCTGTGCAAGTGTGCGATTGCATGTGAATGCCTATGATGCAAAAACCCAGTGTGTGCAGTCTCTGTGCAGCCCAGGACTTACCCCTACAGTGTGATGAGAACAGGCTGATCGAGGCTGGAGCTGACGCCACCCTCCCTGGAAACACTTGGGAACGCCTTCGTAACCAGTAAACGGTCAGTTACCGCCGGTGCAAATGAAATTTTCGCACCATCGCACCACTGACCTGCAAAGCCCATTGTTGGCCGATAATAAGAATTTACTCACCGGTAATTCTATTTCTCGTAGTCCGTAGTGGATGCTGGGAACTCCGTAAGGACCATGGGGAATAGCGGGCTCCGAAGGAGGCTGGGCACTCTAGAAAGATTTCAGACTACCTGGTGTGCACTGGCTCCTCCCACTATGACCCTCCTCCAAGCCTCAGTTAGGATACTGTGCCCGGACGAGCGTACACAATAAGGAAGGATTTTGAATCCCGGGTAAGACTCATACCAGCCACACCAATCACACCGTACAACTCGTGATATGAAACCCAGTTAAAAGTATGAAACAACTGAGCCTCTCAACAGATGGCTCAACAATAACCCGATTTAGTTAACAATAACTATGTACAAGTATTGCAGATAAACCGCACTTGGGATGGGCGCCCAGCATCCACTACGGACTACGAGAAATAGAATTACCGGTGAGTAAATTCTTATTTTCTCTGACGTCCTAGTGGATGCTGGGAACTCCGTAAGGACCATGGGGATTATACCAAAGCTCCCAAACGGGCGGGAGAGTGCGGATGACTCTGCAACACCGAATGAGAGAACTCCAGGTCCTCCTCAGCCAGGGTATCAAATTTATAGAATTTTGCAAACGTGTTTGCCCCTGACCAAGTAGCAGCTCGGCAAAGTTGTAAAGCCGAGACCCCTCGGGCAGCCGCCCAAGATGAGCCCACCTTCCTTGTGGAATGGGCATTGACAGATTTTGGCTGTGGCAGGCCTGCCACAGAATGTGCAAGTTGAATTGTACTACAAATCCAACGAGCAATAGTCTGCTTAGAAGCAGGAGCACCCAGCTTGTTGGGTGCATATAGGATAAACAGCGAGTCAGATTTTCTGACTCCAGCCGTCCTGGAACATATATTTTCAGGGCCCTGACCACGTCTAACAACTTGGAGTCCTCCAAGTCCCTAGTGGCCGCAGGCACCACAATAGGCTGGTTCAAATGAAACGCTGACACCACCTTAGGGAGAAACTGGGGACGAGTCCTCAATTCTGCCCTATCCATATGGAAAATCAGATAAGGGCTTTTATAAGACAAAGCCGCCAATTCTGATACTCACCTGGCAGAAGCCAAGGCCAATAACATGACCACCTTCCACGTGAGATATTTCAGATCCACGGTTTTTAGTGGTTCAAACCAATGTGATTTTAAGAAACTCAACACCACGTTGAGATCCCAAGGTGCCACAGGAGGCACATATGGGGGCTGAATATGCAGCACTCCCTTCACAAATGTCTGAACTTCAGGTACTGAAGCTAGTTCTTTCTGAAAGAAAATCGATAGAGCCGAGATCTGTACCTTAATGGAAACCAGTTTTAGGCCCATATTCACTCCTGTTTGCAGGAAATGCAGAAATCGACCTAGTTGAAATTCCTCAGTTGGGGCCTTTTCGGCCTCACACCATGCAACATATTTCCGCCATATGCGGTGATAATGATTTGCTGTAACCTCTTTCCTGGCTTTAATAAGCGTAGGAATGACTTCCTCCGGAATGCCCTTTTCTTTCAGGATCCGGCGTTCAACCGCCATGCCGTCAAACGCAGCCGCGGTAAGTCTTGGAACAGACAGGGCCCCTGCTGTAGCAGGTCTTGTCTTAGCGGCAGAGGCCACGGGTCCTCTGAGATCATCTCTTGAAGTTCCGGGTACCATGTTCTTCTTGGCCAATCCGGAAACCACGAGAATTGTGCTTACTCCTCGCTTTCTTATTATTCTCAATACCTTTGGTATGAGAGGCAGCGGAGGGAACACATAAACTGACTGGTACACCCACGGTGTCACCAGAGCGTCCACAGCTATCGCTTGAGGGTCTCTTGACCTGGCGCAATACCTCTCTAGTTTTTTGTTTAGGCGGGACGCCATCATGTCCACCTGTGGACGACCCCACTGATGTACAATCATTTGGAAGACTTCTGGATGAAGTCCCCACTCTCCCGGGTGGAGGTCGTGTCTGCTGAGGAAGTCTGCTTCCCAGTTGTCCACTCCCGGAATGAACACTGCTGACAGTGCTAGTACATGATTTTCCGCCCATTGGAGAATTCTTGTGGCTTCTGTCATTGCCATCCTGCTTCTTGTGCCGCCCTGTCGATTCACATGGGCGACTGCCGTGATGTTGTCTGACTGGATCAGCACCGGCTGGTGTAGGAGCAGGGATTTTGCTTGACTTAGGGCATTGTAGATGGCCCTTAGTTCCAGAATATTTATGTGAAGGGAAGTCTCCTGACTTGTCCATAGTCCTTGGAAGTTTCTTCCCTTTGTGACTGCCCCCCAGCCTCGCAGGCTGGCATCCGTGGTCACCAGGACCCAGTCCTGAATGCCGAATCTGCGACCCTCCAGAAGATGAGCACTCTGCAGCCACCACAGAAGAGACACCCTGGTTCTTGCAGACAGGGTTATCAAGCGATGCATCTGAAGATGCGATCCGGACCACTTGTCCAACAGGTCCCATTGAAAGATTCTGGCATGGAACCTGCCGAATGGAATTGCTTCGTAAGAAGCTACCATCTTTCCCAAGACCCGCGTGCAGTGATGCACCGATACCTGTTTTGGTTTCAGGAGGTCTCTGACTAGAGAAGACAACTCCCTGGCTTTCTCCTCCGGGAGAAACACTTTTTTCTGGACTGTGTCCAGAATCATCCCCAGGAACAGTAGACGTGTCGTCAGGACCAGCTGTGACTTTGGGATATTCAGAATCCAGCCGTGCTGGTTCAGCACTTCCTGAGATAGTGCTACTCCCACCAACAACTGTTCTTTGGACCGTGCCTTTATTAGGAGAT
This sequence comes from Pseudophryne corroboree, assembly GCF_028390025.1. Lineage (NCBI taxonomy): Eukaryota > Metazoa > Chordata > Amphibia > Anura > Myobatrachidae > Pseudophryne > Pseudophryne corroboree. The sequence continues at coordinate 430,946,640 of NC_086449.1, read as the reverse complement.
CGTCCAAGTACGGGATAATTAAAACTCCCTTTCTTCGAAGGAGTATCATCATTTCCGCCATAACCTTGGTAAATAACCTTGGTGCCGTGGAGAGTCCAAACGGCAGCGTCTGGAATTGGTAATAGCAATCCTGTACCACAAATCTGAGGTACTCCTGGTGAGGATGGTAAATGGGGACATGCAGGTAAGCATCCTTGATGTCCAGGGAAACCATGTAATCCCCCTCGTCCAGGCTTGCAATAACCGCCCTGAGCGATTCCATCTTGAACTTGAATTTTTTTATGTACATGTTCAAGGATTTCAAATTTAAAATGGGTCTCACCGAACCGTCCGGCTTCGGTACCACAAATAGTGTGGAATAGTAACCCCGGCCTTGTTGAAGTAGGGGTACCTTGATTATCACCTGCTGGGAATACAGCTTGTGAATTGCCGCTAGCACCGCCTCCCTGTCTGAGGGAGCAATCGGCAAGGCAGATTTTAGGAACCGGTGGGGTGGAGCCGCCTCGAATTCCAGCATGTATCCCTGAGATACTACTTGAAGGATCCAGGGATCCACCTGTGAGCGAGCCCACTGATCGCTGAAATTTCTGAGGCGGGCCCCCACCGTACCTGGCTCCACCTGTGGAGCCCCACCGTCATGCGGCGGACTTGGAAGAGGAAGCGGGGGAGGACTTTGGTTCCTGGGAACCTGCTGTCTGTTGCAGCCTTTTTCCCCTACCTCTGCCTCTAGACAGAAAAGACCCTCCTTTTCCACGCTTGCTTTTCTGGGTCCGAAAGGACTGAACCTGATAAAATGGCGCCTTCTTAGGCTGTGAGGGAACATGGGGTAAAAATGCTGACTTCCCAGACGTTGTTGTGGAAACTAGGTCGGAGAGACCATCCCCAAATAATTCCTCCCCTTTATAAGGCAAAACTTCCATGTGCCTCTTGGAATCTGCATCTCCCGTCCACTGACGAGTCCATAAGCATCTCCTAGCAGAGATAGACAATGCACTTACTTTAGATGCCAGCCGGCAAATTTCCCTCTGTGCATCTCTCATATATAAGACTGAATCTTTTATATGGTCAATCGTTAGCAGAATAGTGTCTCTGTCTAGTGTGTCAATATTTTCTGACAGTTTTTCTGACCATGCAGCGGCAGCACTGCACATCCAAGCTGACGCAATAGCTGGTCTAAGTATAATGCCTGAGTGTGTGTATACAGACTTCAGGATTGCCTCCTGCTTTCTATCAGCAGGCTCCTTAAGGGCGGCCGTATCCTGAGAGGGTAGTGCCACCTTTTTTGACAAACGTGTGAGCGCTTTATCCACCCTAGGTGGTGTTTCCCAACGTGACCTATCCTTCCATAAGTTCATCCACTCGGGTGTCTGCCCCGCAGGGGGTGACGTCCCTTCAAAATGCATCTGCTCCGCCTCCACCTCATTATCCTCATCAAACATGTCGACACAGCCGTACCGACACCCCCCCACACACAGGGAATGCTCAACAGAGGACAGGACCCACAAAAAGCCCTTTGGGGGGACAGAGTGAGAGTATGCCAGCACACACCAGAGCGCTATATATATACAGGGACTAACTGAGTTATGTCCCTAATAGCTGCTTTTCATATAATATATGTATATATACTGCCAAATTTAATGCCCCCCCCTCTCTTTTCCCTCTTACTGTTACTGTATATTGCAGGGAAGAGCCAGGGAGCTTCCTTCCAGCCGAGCTGTGAGGGAAAAATGGCGCCAGTGTGCTGAGGAGATAGGCTCCGCCCCTTTTTCGCGGCCTATTCTCCCGCTTTTTATGGAATTCTGGCAGGGGTATTTACCTCATATATAGCCTCTGGGGTTATATATTGAGGTATTTTAGCCAGCCAAGGTGTTATTATTGCTGCCTCAGGGCGCCCCCCCCAGCGCCCTGCACCCTCAGTGACCGGAGTGTGAAGTGTGAGAGGAGCAATGGCGCACAGCTGCAGTGCTGTGCGCTACCTTGGTGAAGACAGAGTCTTCATGCCGCCGATTTTCCGGACCATCTTCTTGCTTCTGGCTCTGTAAGAGGGACGGCGGCGCGGCTCCGGGACCGAACACCAAGGACTAGGCCTGCGGTCGATCCCTCTGGAGCTAATGGTGTCCAGTAGCCTAAGAAGCCCAATCCGGCTGCAAGCAGGCGAGTTCGCTTCTTCTCCCCTTAGTCCCTCGCTGCAGTGAGCCTGTTGCCAGCAGGTCTCACTGAAAATAAAAAACCTAAGTCTATTCTTTCTAAGAGCTCAGGAGAGCCCCTAGTGTGCATCCAACCTCGGCCGGGCACGAATTCTAACTGAGGCTTGGAGGAGGGTCATAGTGGGAGGAGCCAGTGCACACCAGGTAGTCTGAAATCTTTCTAGAGTGCCCAGCCTCCTTCGGAGCCCGCTATTCCCCATGGTCCTTACGGAGTTCCCAGCATCCACTAGGACGTCAGAGAAAAGGGGGGTTCATTCCGAGTTGATTGCACGTAGCAACTTTTTGCTGCCCGTGCGATCAACTAGACGCCGCCTATGGGGGAGGGTTCTTTTGCATAGTAAGGCTGCGAACGCTTGTGCAGTCGTGCTATGCAAAAACATTTTGTGCAGTTTCTGAGTAGCTCTGTAGTTACTTACCCGCTGCGATGTCTTCAGCCTGTCAGGTCCCAGAATTGACGTCAGACACCCGCCCTGGACACGCCTGCGTTCGCCGCACCACTCCCAGAAAACGGTCAGTTGACGCCCCGAAACGCCTTCCTCCTGTCAATCTTCTTGCGATAGCGGCAGCGATCGATTTCTTCATTCTTCTTGTTGTTGTCCAGCGACGGCCGTCATTGGGCAATGACGCGCCTGCGCTTTGCGGCCGCTGTACATGCGCAGAACCGACCCGTTCACACCGCTGCGAAAAACAGCAGCATTCAAACAGGTCGGAATGACCCCCAAGGTGCATATGCATGCACAGTTATTACCTGATCGCCCACTGTGTGAAAACGCACAGCAGCGATCAGGTCTGAATTGGGCCCATAGAAGATATCAGCACTGACAGCAGGGGTGCCCCCGCACTATGGGGGGTAATTCATACTTGCCTACCTGACTCTCTCCATGAGGGAGAAAATGCTCTGTTCCTGGACTTTCCTGGTAATGTATGATTGCCATCAGCTGTGGTGAGCTAGTTAATTGATAAGAAAGGTGTTTCACCACAGGTGATGGCAATCACACATTACCAGGAAAATCCAGGAACAGAGCATTTTCTCCCTCATGGAGAGAGTCAGATAGGCAAGTATGGGGTAATTCCAAGTTGATCGCAGCAAGAATTTTTTTTTAGCAGTTGGGCAAAACCATGTGCACTGCAGGGGAGGCAGATTTAACATGTGCAGAGAGAGTTAGACTTGGGTGGGGTGTGTTCAATCTGCAATCTAATTTGCAGTGTAAAAATAAAGCAGCCAGTATTTACCCTGCACAGAAACAAAATAACCCACCCAAATCTAACTCTCTCTGCACATGTTATATCTGCCGCCCCTGCAGTGCACATGGGGGGTAATTCCAAGTTGATCGCAGCAGGATTTTTGATAGCAATTGGGCAAAACCACGTGCACTGCAGGGGAGGCAGATATAACATGTGCAGAGAGAGTTAGATTTGGGTGTGGTGTGTTCAATCTGCAATCTAATTTGCAGTGTAAAATTAGAGCAGCCAGTATTTACCCTGCACAGAAACAAAATAACCCACCCAAATTTAACTCTTTCTGCACATGTTATATCTGCCTCCCCTGCAGTGCACATGGTTTTGCCCAACTGCTAACTAAATTCCTGCTGCGATCAACTTGGAATTACCCCCATGGTTTTGCCCAATTGCTAACAAAAATCCTGCTGCGATCAACTTGGAATTACCCCCAATACTTTTAGCTCCTTTTCTCTCATCTACTGTTCTCTGATCTCTCAAGATGGCTGGACAGCAGAAAATTGTGGAATCAGGTAGAGTGGAATTTTTTCTAACTTTCCACACTTTACCTTACACATATCTAGCTCTATCTGGAAATAAATAATCCATGATAAACCTTTGAGTATGTGCTGCTTATCGTGCCTTAGACACATCAACCTGCCCTTTTTTTTTTAGCAATCCTGTGAATTTTTATGAATGTTATGGCCACAAATTGAAATTACCACTGGTACTGGTGTATATACTGCTACATCACGCTTCATGTTGTGAAGACTTATCTGTCTGCTGGTTAACAGTTTGGCACAGACTGTGCCTTTGAGCAATTTGCTTCTTTGATAACCTTTGTGTGCAGCATATAGAAGACAGAATCTCACGGGATATTGAGCATGCAGTAATTATGTATTTCTCAGGATGTCTATACCTTGCTTTAGTGAACTCAGGTGAATATCATGGGCTTGATTTATTAAGTGCATTAGAATTACTGCGAAACACACTACTTACTTGGATTTGTGAATTATTGTGTAACTTCTATGCCTCAATTTGGCTATTACTATGCTCCTATGTATTCTGACTTTTTAACAGCACTATGGGGGTCATTCCGAGTTGTTCGCTCGTTATTTTTTTCTCGCAATGGAGCGATTAGTCGCTAATGCGCATGCGCAATGTCCGCAGTGCGACTGCGCCAAGTAAATTTGCTATGCAGTTAGGTATTTTACTCACGGCATTACGAGGTTTTTTCTTCATTCTGGTGATCATAATGTGATTGACAGGAAGTGGGTGTTTCTGGGCGGAAACTGGCCGTTTTATGGGTGTGCGCGAAAAAACGCTACCGTTTCTGGGAAAAACGCGGGAGTGGCTGGAGAAACGGAGGAGTGTCTGGGCGAACGCTGGGTGTGTTTGTGACGTCAAACCAGGAACGACAAGCACTGAACTGATCGCAGATGCCGAGTAAGTCTGAAGCTACTCAGAAACTGCTAAGAAGTGTCTATTCGCAATTCTGCTAATCTTTCTTTCGCAATTTTGATAAGCTAAGATTCACTCCCAGTAGGCGGCGGCTTAGCGTGTGCAAAGCTGCTAAAAGCAGCTTGCGAGCGAACAACTCGGAATGACCCCCTATGTGATCTCTGCTGGTTGAAGGGGCATTCATAGTTTACAATATATAACTCCTTGGATGAGCTGGATAACAATACTTGTTACTTAATGAGGAATATGCTACTGTGCCGTTAGAACCTTAATATTCACTGAGCAACCAACACTTGAATATACACAGCTGCCTTTTAAAAAACTTAAAGCAGTACAATAGTTTTCTGCATTTATCAGGGTCTCAAAACACAATGGGGGTAATTCTGAGTTGATCGCAGCAGGAACTTTGTTAGCAGTTGGGCAAAACCATGTGCACTGCAGGGGAGGCAGATATAACATGTGCAGAGAGAGTTAGATTTGGGTGGGTTATTTTGTTTCTGTGCAGGGTAAATACTGGCTGCTTTATTTTTACACTGCAATTTAGATTGCAGATTGAACTCACCACACCCAAATCTAACTCTTTCTGCACATGTTATATCTGCCTCCCCTGCAGTGCACATGGTTTTGCCCAACTGCTAACAAAGTTCCTGCTGCGATCAACTCAGAATTACCCCCAATGTTCTAGCTATAAGAACAATTTTTATACTATTTTATAATGGAGTACACACAGCCTGGTCAGACAGGTGATTTGTAGCAGCATAACCTTTTTGCATGCAACAGGGTGTAAATATATACGTATTTCTAACTATTAAACTAAACATATCTGCCTCCTTTTTCCTTGTTATATTTAAATACGAATAAAAGTTACGTTTTAACATTATAACATTACTATCAAAAATGTTTTAGATTCAGAGTGCCTCTAACAAAGAGTCTGCCTGCAGGACTGACAGTCTCATCACAGCCCCAGAGCAGGGAATCTGATGCAGAATACAATTACACTGGCAATAACACACAGCACTGTCAGGGACGGAGGTGTGTGACCGTGCAGCAGCCCCAGGCTGATCATACAGCTGCAGCCCGGACACTGGCAGCAGCGGGAAGGGGCTGCCGCTGTACCAAAGCCTGTCTATATGGAGAGCTGGTCTAGTTACAGTGGGGCACAGAACACAGTGTTGGAGGTGCAGCCGCAATTTTGGTGGTGGGGGGGGGGGGGGGGGTTTACACCGGAAGGGATAAAGGGAGATTGTGTGCATCAGCAATTTGGAGGGTTGTGGGGGGGTTTACACCCATGACTGCCAGAGAAAGGGGGGGAGGGGTTATGTGCACCAGCAATTTTTTTGTGGGCGGGTTTACAATCATGACTACAGGGGTAAGGAGAGGGTGCATGCACGATGAGTGAGGCAGATTTTCCTGACGTACAGACTGACGTGCGGTAGCAGAGCTGGTCCACCACTGGTCCTCCTGATCTTCTCCCTGCTGCTGCCTGTGGTCCTGACCTGACAGGGTCAGCCCAGCCAACAGCGTTGGTGAAGAAGTAGGTGGACATTGCTGGCCAGTGTCCACCTACTTATCATTCAGTTGGGGGAAAAGTTACCACTACACTAGAACTATAAATTGGGAAAGATCAAACATGTTTGATTTTCCCAACTGGTTGGACCAACTGCTTCCTGTCGTTTTATAGCGTTTGGGAGCGAAAAAGTGATTATCGTCTGCTACCACACACTGTCAGATTATAATTCCGACCAGCCAACTAGCCACAAGCCTGTTCTCAAACATGTGAAAAAAAGACAACTTTAATAATTTTGGTCACTTTAGCTTCCAGTTTCTGTAGTCTATGTTACCCACATACAACAATGCTTCTCTCTCCAACAACACCTGCCCTTACATCCCCAATTTGGATGTTGCTGTACAGTTTTAAGACAAAACAGACATAATTATATGGAAGATCTCATTGCAGAACAACTCACATTTGGGTACATTCATCACAACCACATCTTTATGTAAGAGACAATCAATGGCGGGAACTTTGTGTGATTTGCCGTTGCTACAGCGATTCAACTTCAGCAATGGCATGATGATTCGCACACATAGGGGTACATTTACTAAGCAGTGATAAGAGTGGAGAAGTAAGCCTGGCAGATTCGCTTCCCTTTCACTCAAAAGTGCTATGGAGTAGCAAAACTTTTGAGCGAGATCCCGCCGCCGTAAAGTGCAAAGGGTGTCGTGCAAATTTGGCCAGATGAACAAGTTTTCGACAATTAAATTCCCCACATGGATTGATTTCATCCTAGTACTTACAGAAGTGGCAAACAGTCTTCTTGCAGCCAAATAAAAAGGTGACTATTAGATTTGACTACAGTAAATAATCTCCACTCCACTGCAACTTGTAAGTTATGTATCTGATCTATTGCATGTTACAGCCATGTTTTCCTGCCTTTGTGTATTCTTGGAGAACTGCCAGGACTAATTTAAGCATCAGCGAGAGGAAAAAGGCAAAATGTTGCTGTAGAGCATGGGTCTTCATTCTGTGGCCCTCAAGCTGCTGCAGAACTACACATCCTAGCATGCCCTACCTCAGTTTTCAGATGCCTTAATAGCAAAACTGTGGCAGGCATGCTGGGATGTGTAGTTCCACAATAGCTGGAGGGCCACAGGTTGGAGACCCATGCTGTAGAGATTAGTTTGCATTGAACCACTATGAACCACTATGACAATCTGTAGTCACACCTGCCTTTATGGCAGCGGGATCTTACTCAAAAGTATTCGCTACTCATAAGGGGAGGGGGGTACACATGTAGCGATTTTTACTTAATTTATAAGCAATTTGACTAGATTGCTTAGAAATTGGGCACACATCGCTCCGTCGGTGACAGCGATGCGCAGTCCCGCTCGTTGTCATCGCCGGCTCTAGATTTGGCATGCATGCATTCTAAATCTAGTCCCCCACCTTGCTCAGCACACATTGCGGGGGCAGAGATGTGTGCGGAGCGTTCTGTGATATATCGCTCTGCACACATCTCCCCGTGTGTACCCCCCTTAAGGGTTGCAAACAATTTTCAGTGAATCAGGATGCAAATTGGCTTGGCAAAGGGTGAGAGTCGGGTTGCTGTTGCTGGCACTAAAACACTGCAATGGCAATTCACACCCTTAGTCCTTAGCCCCCTATGTATGCACTTTTTCAGTCCTGACTATTCAGTTATGTCAGGAAATAAGTCACACCTTTAGAATGCCCTGTTAGCAAATTCTTTACTTATGTTAAGGATTATACATACCTGCTGGCCTATGTATGCGGTGGCTGGTGACTGTACAATAGCTTCCTGTGTGCTGATAGAAATCGCATGTTGTTGCTGAAAAGACTTTTACGTCATGTTAAAAAGAAAAAATATGATAGATGTTTAATGAACCGTTCGTGCAATAGAAAAGTATGGCGGGCTCCCCATCATAGGCAGAAAACATTATGCATGTAAAGATGCTGTATGCATGTATAATAAGTGTGTAATAATAGGCATTCCGCAAATGGGTAAAAATGCATGAAAAGAATAAATGCTAGTTAGACACATTAGTGTCGCAGTTCTAACATGTTTTGCATTGCCTTCTTATGTGATGCACTTCTATAAATATACAATCTATTGTAGTGGCAGCATGAGAAACATGTTATCACGCATTTTAAACATTGTTTTTTTACATTCTTTATTGAAATGGTTGATAATGACAAACAATGGTAGAAACAAAGTAACATGGAAACTACCTGCCATACAATTACGAATTTCTTTTTGGTACAACACTGTATGATGTAAGACACACATGGGCTGATTCAGAGCTTGGAAAAAAGCAAAAAAAAAAAAAAAAAGATTTGTAACTTTGTATCTGAGACAAGCCTTGTTGCATTGCAAACAGCACAAATACATTTATATATCTTGTATGCGGGTAAATGCTGGCTGCTTTTGTATCTAATATAAAATGGTAGCTGCTCAATCTATTTAGTAATACTCTTTAGGTGCATGAAACAGAGGGGTTATTCTAAACAAGATTAAGAGACAACTTCTCCCCCAGCACACCAAATAGTATAAGCTATAAAGCTTGAACACTACATGATAACAGAGAACTCAGAGATTTTAAGATGGGTACACACTAGACTATTCGCTCCGTGAGTGATATCGTCTAGTGTTTTCCCTACCCTCCCGGGCGGCCAACTTAGTGCATACATACTTTACTATATCGTTAGCAATATCGTACAGTGACGTCACGCTGTGGCTGTACATGCAGTTTTGAATGATATGTCCAAATTGAGCTGAATGCACAGCCGTCAGCGGGGATGATAACTAAGTTCGGGACCGTGCATCATTCATAGCATATACACTTGGCGATATTTTAAAAGATATCGCTCAGAAGGCTTAAATGAGCGATATTGTCTAAAATATTGCCTACTGTGTATGTACCTTTAGTTATATATATTTGCAAAGATATGGCTAAGCCACCAGGCCACATCCAGGCTTCTCTGATACCGGTTGTCCCTGACTACATGATAATAGCACCCACTCTGGGTCACATAATTGCTTACTGCCATCTAGGAGTGAATCCAGGTCAGTTGGCTCTCAGTTTAGATATATTTTTTTATGCATTCAGGGACATCTCACTTACCAGCGCGCTGGTGTGCAGGCCTCCGGAAGTCACGGCCCCAGTCTGCGGCTGCATGAATGCTCTGTCCGCGGGTATGGTGCCCATTGTCATTGTGTACCCCTGAAGTCCATCTAGTGTGTACCCACCATCTGTGCAGCATGGGCGCCCCATGACACTTGTGGTCAGCTGACCTGCAAACACCCAATCCTTCGCTGTGTCTGCACACATGACTCAAGCATCCAATGCCTGCTGACCAGGCGGTATAAATCCGGAATATCGGCTCAGTCTCATCGCCTTGAACAACGCATAACATCCAGTGTACAGCGTCTCCTGGCTCCAGACTCCTGTCTCCAGTGATTTCCTTGCTCCAGTGTCTCCGTGGAACTACAGGCTCCAGCCATCCTGCTCTGCTACAACTCCTTCCACAGTCAGCTTCCACCTCTGCATGCAGTAAGAGACTCTCTCCAGGTGCTACTTACTATTCTCACCTGTGTGTTGTTTATCTGCGTTCAGCACTGTGCTATTCCATCTGGCACTTAAAACAACCAGCTTGCAATTTACAAACTGTCTCCTGCTTTGGCCTTGCTTGGCTTTGTGGACTTGTGCATATATACAGACTATGTGAATCTATTGCTGTTGGTTTCCAGACCAATCTCCGGCGTTACTTTTGCCTGTGTTCTGTCAGCGTCCGGGGTCTTACCGGAACGCTGGGGCCGCGGGGCGGGCTTCACGGGCGGCTGGGCAGTGGCGGTGGAGGGCTGTGGCGCTGGGTTCAGGGGTACAGGCAGCGGTAATGGCGCTGAGGGGGTCCGCTCGTGGCGGCGGAACGCCGCTGCAGCGGCTCCCTCTCGCTAAACCGTTGCCTAGGAGACCAAAGGCAGTGAGCAGCATGTTGTCAGAAAAGGTCTGCATTACTGGGCGCCGCCATGTTGGAGACCAAGTTTCTGACATAATTCCTGTTCCTAGTTTTCCAGCCAATCCAGGGAGTCTTCTTCCTATAAAAGGAGGCTGGTTTAGGACAGGGACGCCAGTGCTTCAAGTTACAACCTTGTTGTAGGTGCCTTGTTGTTAGCCTGTGCTCCCAGGATTCCTGCTGTATTCTGGTACGTCTGTCCCTGCTTTGCCAGTTCTCAGTTGCTGCTGCAGTCTTGCCGTCCCTAGCCTGCTGCTGCCCGTGGAGACGCTCTTGGAAAACCCGGTTCAGTAAGACCCTTTGGGCACGGACGACCCCGGGTCTCTGGCCTCGTCCTCCAAGCCACAGTCTGCAGATTCTTGCTTCCAGCCAAGTCCTCGAACCACCATTCACAGTCCTCAGCTCGTTATCTCCATCTTTCAAGCCACAGTCTCCAGTTCTCAGTCTCCAGTCACGACCCAAACTACCGTCCACAGTTCTCAGCTCCTCTACCGCAGTTTAATTTTAAAGTCACAGTCCACGTTTTTACCCTCACTCACAGTTCCACAGTTCTTTGTCTACAACCACGTTCTCAAGTCACCGTTCACCAACCTCAGTTTTCTACTTTAGCTCTGTACATAATAAATACTTTTCAGTGACTCTCAAACCCCGCCTACATCCTTCATTGCTCCGTGTCCCCTGCAAAGGAACTAAATCCAACCCCCTCATCTTGTTCTTCCACAGTCTGCTACCTCCTTGGGCAAATCTCAGCTGCCGGATCCCCAAACTTTGCTAGACGTGACATGTTCACTGTTATCAGCTGCATTACTATCGTCTGCATATTGGATCCTGTTACCATCGACTTCCAAGTCGACCATCGATGTTTGCCATCGGCTTCCAGGCCGGTCATCACTGTTATTAATTTTACTGATTTACAGATCATCACCTGTGACTGTTGTTATACCTCTGTCAGCTTCTTTGCTCAAACCATCAGTATTGTTATTGTGCTTCAGTGACTGTACATACCTCTGTGTGCTAAATAAATATCATTGCGCACATGCGCAGGAATCTTCTACAGCCTCCTTGTTTTCTCCACCAAATCACCACTGACCCACTAGTGCCCCCTCCGGGTATAGACACAGTTACAGACCTGACAGTTTGTTCAAGGCCCATGGACCCGGAAGGCGGTCAGAGTGTGGGGCCAGGGGCCCTTCAAAATTTAGTGTCACGACCCGATGGTCAAGCAGATTATACAGTTCCTGCAAGGGATGTCTTCCCGACTGGACACTTTACAACAGTCTTTCCAAGTTCTGTTACTCCAGCTCCAGTTTCCAGTTCCACAACTTCAGGTCCTCCAGTTGCTACCTCTCCAGGATCTCGTCTCCATCTTCCTACGCCTAGTAAGTTCGATGGCAATCCCAAAATGTGTTGTGGATTCCTGAATCAGTGTGAAGTCCACTTTGAATTGCTGCCACACAACTTCCCTACACCTAGGACAAAGGTCGCATACATTGTGTCCCTCCTGACTGGTCTTGCCTTGACTTGGGTCTCCCCGTCATGGGAGCGAGCAGATTCTCTCCTCAACAACTATACAGAATTTCTTGCTGCACTCTGATGCATCTTTGATGAACCTGGGCGTACATCTGCTTCTTCAGACATCCTCCAGATTAGCCAGGGAACACGCACCGTTGGACAATATGTCATCCAGTTCCAGACACTGGTATTAGAGGTTAAATGGAATAGTCAAGCGTTGGTTGCTGCGTTCTGGCATGGACTGTCTGATTGTATAAAAGATGAGTTGGCAACCCGAGATCTCCTAGACAACTGGAAGCTTTAATCTCTCTATGTGTGAAACTGGACCTGCGTTTACACTAAAGAATCAGTGAATGTTCTTGAAGTGACCCTCGCAAGCATCGGGCTATGCCTCAAGTACAGTCCCTAACCACTACTTCTGATGAGCCTATGCAAGTGAGTAGGTCCCGTTTAACCCCTGAGGAGCGGTCAAGAAGGTTACGGGAGAGACTGTGCCTATATTGTGCTGCTGCTGGTCACATGATTGGTTCCTGTCCTTCTCGTTCGGGAAACGCCAGATCCAAACTTGCAAAGGAGGAGTCAAGTTAGGAATTTCAGCCAAAGCTCCTTCTCGAGACATCATCTTCCCTGTAACATTAGAAACACAGAGTGGATTACATACCTTTTCTGCTTCAGTAGATTGTGGTGCTGCAGGGAACTTTATTACACAAGCTGCAGTTGTCAAATGGAGCAAAGAAGATATATCTGCACACTTATGGATACATTATATATATATATATATATATATATATATATATATATATATATAAAATACCTTGGAGAGGGCGGCACTCAGAGACTTGGCAAAATGATGTAGGTGAAGAGAAAACCCCGCAGGGCAACCTTTATTGTGACATTTCGGGGACTAGCCCCTTCCTCAGACAGGCTAGTCCCCGAAACGTCACAATAAAGGTTGCCCTGCGGGGTTTTCTCTTCACCTACATCATTTTGCCAAGTCTCTGAGTGCCGCCCTCTCCAATGTATTATATGTTAAACAGGGGTGACAAGCCCTGAAGGGAAGGCACCGGAGCAGGATTTGCGTCAGTCCGGAGTGCCGGGGTCCAGTTGCTGATTATATATATATATATATATATATATATAGAGAGAGAGAGAAAGAGAGAGAGAGTTAGCCTTCGAGAAACCCCAATAAAGTTATAACCAAATTGGAACTTGTCTTCCAGAGGTGCAGCCCTAATGCAACCAAATCATGGAACAAAAACGAGAAGAACTAGGAAAGCAGTTATTGAGTTGGGCGCACAAATTAGAATTCATAACTGGATTTATTTGGTAAAACGTAGCTTTTATTGCATATAATAATACTGGAAAGCACTGCGGAATATGTGTGCGCTATATAAATAACTGGTAATAATAATAATAATATATATTTAAAAAAAAATATATATATTTACAGCAAAATATAGAGGTTAAAATTATTACACGTACAAACATAAAGGTGAAGAAATGTGGGAGTGTAAAGAATTTTTTTTTAAAAAGCAGAACCACCACTAAAACTCCCGCATGAATGTATTAATTATGGTAGTATTATTGAGCCAATGAGAATAATTACCGTACAATGGGGGTCATTCCGAGTTGATCGCTCGCTGTCGACAATGCACACGCGCGACGTACAGGTGCAAAGTTTTCAGGGAGGGTTTGCAAAAACGCAGGCGTCTGAAAAAATGCAGGCATGGCTGGGCGTCCGCTGGGCGGGTGTACTGAATCTATGGCTAATTCAGCCTATATTGTAAACTGTATCTCTATACACCATACAATCCCACTGATTAGCTTATTGTGCTCTTACTATAATCGCTACACGCAATATAATTCCAGATTGCTGAGAGACATAATTATCTAGAAGAATTTTTGCCTACAAACGTCCCACAAAACATTTCAAGTGCATGAAAGATCTACCTTAATGTTAAAGCATCCAGTACAGTGTTGCAAAGAGATATTGATTAGGGATACATTCATAGATGGTTGTAATATAAAATGTGTGGTTAGCTAGAGGAAGTGAATTTGCAATGATTGTTACCAGTGGCGTAAGTTCGTCATAGTTGCCCGGAGGCAAGATAAATATTGGTGCCCCCCTATTTCCTATATTAAGATAAATATATGTATGTATGTGTGCGTGTGTGCATGTGTGCGTGTGTGTGTATGGAGTGTTCTGAAAAAAATTATACTGTATTTATACATTTAATTGTCTTTTATTTTAAATCAGACATTTTCTTAGCAGTCATACCCAGGATTAGAACCCATGACCTGTTACACTAACAGCAGACATTTTACTGATGGAGCTATTTGCTCCTGTAGAGGAAGCATGAGAATTCTAACTATATGAAGTTACGTGTGATTGTATCTTCATATAGTTAGAATTCTCATATTTCCTATACAGGAGCAAACAGCTTCATCAGTAAGGTGTCTGCTTCCTGTGTAATAGGTTGTGGTTTCTAATCCTGGGTATGACAATTGTAAAATGTGTATCTACAGTATAATAAAGAGGGTGTGATTTGTAAGGTGCAGGGACCAGTGAGGAAGTCGGCCACTGAAAAGACAGCGACAGCTATCAATTAACTTAATTCAATGGTGTCACAGAATGGGGGGAAGGGTGCCCCCCTTGAGAGCAGGAGCCCGGCGGCAGATGATTCCGTTGCCTCCCAGAGTTCTGCCTCTGATTGTTACGTATAACTATATAACAGGATATTAATGAATTGTCCTCTTCCTCCAACCATCATATTTGATAGGCAGCGCAGTAGCACTAATCATACACTACTTACAGTGTGATCACACTGCATTTATTGCTACCTATAGAAGTGCCCCCTCATAATAATAATAATAATAATAATAATAATAATAATAATAATATTATAGGAGGAATTACCTCAACCTTAACTTGTATGGCACAATATCCTTAAGAAATTATTGAGGGTGACTAGGGATACCCTTTAAAGCATCTGAAATATTAAAGACACGATCAGCTAGAGGAGTCATTTTATCCATGATTTGCACCTTTATAATATTAATATAGGATAGTGTTCACACTAGGCTGTTTTAGCAGGGCGCCGCGCCCTGCCCGTTTTTTAACAGGCAAAACCCGCCCTGCCCCTTTTGCGGCACCCTGCTAGAACAGCCGCCCGCTCCCTGCCCTCCCGGCGTGTATAGATGCCGTGCGCATGCGCGCGGCATCCATTCACGCATTGGGAGAGGGCTGGGGGAAGCCCAGCACCGACGGAGGTGCTGGGCACGCCCCCAACAGTGATGTCGCCGGCCACACACGCTCTCTATAGTAGCGTCTGTGGGCCGCACCGCCCCCTAAAATGACGGAGGCATGGCCACGCCCCCTAATTTGCGTGGCCGTGCCCCCATTTCGGGAGCGCGCGCGGCGCACGTGCCCCCGGAGTCCGGCGCCCTGCCCCTTTTCACTCCTAGAGTGAACACTAATAGGAGGAATTACCACAATCTCTGTGGATGACCAGTGATAGCTCACCAAATTACCTGGAATATTTAGAATTTGTGGCTAATGAAGCCTACATTTGAAATTGCATTATCATATACTTTTTCATAAAACTTTTTGGGTTCAATGTGCTAGCATTATAATCTTTATAGGTAGTACGTTATATGGTCGTTGAGAGACACAACTATTCAGAGGAATCACTATCAATAAACATATCCCTACAGTTTCCTTAATGTATGGAAGATCTGCCTCGACTTTTATGAAATTAGCATAATATTTAAAGGGAACTGGTAGGAGATACATCTTTGTCTGATTGTAACATAATAAAATCTGTGGTTAACTAGAGGAGTCAAGTTTGCAACAATGAACCGGCATTTTCCTCTAATTGACCAATTCTTTAGATGGTTTATTCTCTATACCAACTAGAGTACTAATAAACCACATACATATTTTTGCGTGTAGCACACACTGCATATAGTTGAGCAATATTCATAAGTGCAGCTAATTAAAGGAAATTACCTGACTGTCAGTGATATCTACAAAGAAATTAGCACAACATATGAAATAGTTTGCCATATTTTTAATGAACATCATAATCGGTCAAATTGTAATCACTACATACCCCTATAGCCGTAGCTTCAAGTTGCAGTGCATACTGAAGATATTGTATGGTAAGAATTCTCATTGGCTCACTAATACTACCATAATGAATACATTCATGCAGGAGTTTTAGTGGTGGTTCTGCTTTTTTTTATAAATTTCTTTACACTCACACATTTCAGTCTGTTCACCTTTATGTTTGTACGTGTAATAATTTTAACCTCTATAATTTGCTGTATGCACCCCAAAAATATATATATATTTTTTTTAGATTTAATATATGCAATAAAAGCTAAGTTTTACCAAATAAATCCATTAATGAATTCTTATTTGTGCGCCCAACTCAATAACTACTTTTCTAGTTCTTCTCGTTTTTGTTACAAGGTGCAGTTGATAAGATCCATCTACCTGTTTTAAAGTTGTCTTGCCCAGTCTACCTCACTGCCATGGATAGTAGTCATATTGCCGAGGGTTCCATCAACCAGCAGACTAAGCCAGTGGTCCTGGGAGTGGGCTTCCTCCACTCTGAGTTCATTGAACTTTTGGTCACCCCTAAAGCCACTCGAGATCATACTGGGCATGCTCTGGCTTCAAATACACAACCCACAAATCAACTGGTCCACACTACAGCTCACATCATGGAGTCCTTGTTTCCATTCCTGTTTGGCTCAAATCTGTCCCGTGAGATCTTCAGGGTTAAAACTCCAGTCTGGACTTCCTAAGGCCTACAAGGATTTTGCTGACGTCTTCAGTGAAAAGGCCACTGACGTTCAGCCTCCCCATCGAGAATGGGATTATCGCATTGATCTCCTCCTGGGGAAAAACCCACCCAAAGGATGCACATATCCTCTCTCCCCTTCCTGAGACCCTCGCTATGAGTGAGTACATAAGAGAAAATCTGCAGAAAGGGTTCATCCGTCCATCCTCATCTCCAGCAGGGGCGGGTTTTTTCTTAGTCAAGAAAAAAAGACGGAGGATTATGCCCCTCATCGATTACCGAGGTTTAAATGATATTTCCATTAAGAACAGCTACCCTTTACCATTAATCACGGAACTATTCGACAGAGTCAAAGGTGCCAGTATCTTCCCCAAGCTAGATCTCCGTGGGGCTTATAATCTTATCAGGATCCACAGTGGCGATGAGTGGAAAACCGCCTTCAACACTCGCGATGGCCACTACGACTATCTAGTGATTCCTTTTGGCCTAAGTAATGCCTCAGCGGTTTTCCAGAACTTTGTCAATGAAATATGTGATAGTCTACCTCAATGACATCCTGATCTTCTCCCATGACTTGGCCTCCCATCGCCAACAAGTGAAAGAGGTTATTCAACGTCTTTGACAGAATCATCTTTATGGGAAACTGTCCAAGTGTACTTTTGAAACTTCTTGAATGCCCTTTCTAGGGTACATAATTTCCGGTTCCGATCTTCAAATGGATCCAGCCAAGTTGGAAGCCATAGAGAACTGGTGTCTTCCCACTACACTCAAGTCAATTCAGCATTTCATTGGCTTCGCCAACTATTATAGAAAATTTATCAAGGGATTCTCCACATTGATAGCTCCCGTTACTTGCCTCACTCGGAAAGGGTCGAGTCGTTTCCAGTGGTCTAAAGAAGCACTGCCTGCCTTTCAAAAAATTAAACAAGCTTTTGTTTCAGCACCTGTGTTACAGCAGCCAGATGTCAACAGGGCCTTCGTTTTAGAGGTGGACGCCTTGACGGTTGGCGTTGGTACAGTCTTGTCCCAAGCAGGCACCGATGGTAAGACTCACCCTTGTGGGTTCTTCTCCCGTAGATTCTCACCCGCTGAGATGAACTACTCCATCGGAGACCAGGAGCTGCTAGCAATTAAACTGGCCCTCGAAGAATGGAGGTATCTGTTAGAGGGTGCCATGTGTCCCATCACCATCTATACCGACCACAAAAACCTCCTTTACCTGAAGGCAGCACAGTGTCTGAATCCCCGACAAGCAAGGTGGGCCTTATTCTATTGTCGTTTTAATTTCAAGTTGCAGTTTCGTCCTGGCTCTCAGAATGTTAAAGCGGATGTCTTATCACGCTCCATGAGTGCTAATGAAGAATCTTCAGAACAAGTTTCTCGACCAGTTCTCAATCCTGCGGTTTTTGCTTCCACTAATGTGTCTCCAGCTCCGCCTCCTGGCAAGATTTTCGTTTCATCTGAGCTTCGTCCAAATCTTCTGTCTTGGGCTCACACTTCCAAGTTCACTGGTCATCCTGGAAACCTCAAAACTTATAAGTTCTTGTTGCAATCCTATTGGTGGCCGCATATAAAAGCCGATATCTAAGAATTTGTAGCTTCATGTCCTAAATGCGCCCAGCATAAAGTTCCTCATCAAGCTCCTGCTGGTCAACTGTTGCCAAATTCCATACCAAGTCATCCCTGGTCTCATCTGTCGATGGATTTTATTTCAGATCTACCTCCCTCCTGGGGGGTACAATACCATCTGGGTAGTGGTCGACAGGTTCTTTTAGATGGCCTACTTCGTTCCTCTCATTGGCTTGCCCTCTGCTCCAAAATTTGCACAATTATTTTTATGTGAAATCTTTAGATTACATGGATTTCCAACTGAGATTATTTCCGACTGTGGAGTTCAATTTGTGCCAAGATTCTGGAGAGCCTTATGTTCTGCCTTGCAAGTCAAACTCACGTTTTACACAGCATAACATCCGCATACGAATGGGCAGACAGAGAGAGTAAGCCAAGAGCTTGAGACCTTTCTAAGACTCTACATCTCTTCTTCGCAAGATGACTGGGTGGATTTATTGCCCTGGGCCGAATTTGCTCACAACTTCTGTTATCATTCAGCCACCGATACTACTCCTTTCTTTGCAGTTTATGGTCAACATCCCAGAGTTCCAGATTTTCAAGATCTTCCTGTTGTTGATGTACCCGCTGCTTCTTCAGTTCTTTAGCAGTTCTCTCAGATTTGGAAAAAGATTCAACTTTCTCTCAAGAAAGCATCTGACAAGTACAGAGTCTTTGCAGATCGGAAAAGGCGAGCAGTTTCAAGTTTAGAGCCAGGTGATAAAGTCTGGTTATCCACCCGTAACCTTCATCTCAGAGTTCCTTCTATGAAGTTTGCTCCACGGTTCATTGGTCCATTTCCTGTTGAACGTGTCATCAATCCAGTGGCATACAAGCTGAAGTTACCTCCTTATTTAAAAATTCCGAACTCATTTCATATTTCTCTCCTCAGAACTTTGATTCTTAACCGTTTCCAGAAAGCTCTTCCAGCGGCTCCAAAAGTTCAAACTCATCGAGGTGTAGCGTACGAGGTTGAGAAGATCTTGGATTCCCGATATCGGTATGGCCATCTACAGTATCTGATTGACTGGTCCAGGTATGGTCCTGAAGAGAGGAGTTGGATTAACGCCACTAATGTACATGCTCCACGGTTAGTTCAAGCTTTTCATAGACTGTTTCCTTCCAAGCCTCATGTGTGTTCGGTGCCCACCCATAAAGGAAGGGGAAGGGGTACTATCAGGAATCGGCATTCAGTGGCATCTCCCTTACTAGCGCACTGGTGTGTATGCCTCCAGAGGTCACGGCCCCAGTCTGCGGCTGCATGAATGCTCTGTCCATGGAAACGGTGCCCATTGTCATTGTGTACCCCTGAAGTTCATCTAGTGTGTACCCATCATCTGTGCAGCATGGGCGCCACCATGACACTTGCAGTCAGCTGACCTGCAAACACCCAATCCTGCGCTGTGTCTGCACACATGATTGAAGGATCCAATGCCTGCTGACCAGGTGGTATAAATCCAGAACATCGGCTTAGTCTCATCATCTTGAACAACGTGCCACATCCAGTGTACAGCGTCTCCTGGCTCAAGTCTCCTGTCTCCAGTGATTTCCTTGCTCGTTGTCTCCGTGGAACTACAGGCTCCAGCCATCCTGCTCTGCTACAACTCTTTCCACAGTCAGCTTCCACCTCTGCATGCAGTAAGAGACTCTCTCCTGGTGCTATTTAACATTCTCACCTGTGTGTTGTTTATCTGCGTTCAGCACTGTGCTATTCCATCTGGCACTTAAAACAACCAGCTTGCAATTTACAAACTGTGTCCTCCTTTGGCCTTGCTTGGGTTTGTGGACTTGTGCATATATACAGACTGTGTGAATCTACTGCTATTGGTTTCCAGACCATCAATGTTTGCCATCGGCTTCCAGGCGGGTCATCACTGTTATTAATTTCACTGGATTACAGAACATCACCTGTGACTGTTGTTATACCTCTGTCAGCTTCTTTGCTCAAACCATCAGTATTGTTATTGTGCTTCAGTGACTGTTCATACCTATGTGTGCTTAATAAATATCATTGCACACATGCGCAGGAATCTTCTACAGCCTCCTTGTTTCCTCCACCACACCACCACTGACCCACTAGTGCCCCCTCTGGGTACAGACACAGTTACAGACCTGACAATGTGCTATTATCATATAGCATAGCAATAAGCAGTTATATGACCCAGAGTGGGTGCTCTTATCATGTAGCATCAGGGACCACCAGTTATCAGAGAAGCCTTGCCGAGGCCTGGTCGCTTAGCCATATCTTTGCAAATATGTGTAACTAAGATCTCAGAATTTCCTGTTATCATAAAGGAGGTAATTCAATTGTTTTGTGTGCCTGATCTCCTGTCTAAAGTGATACTTTTTTTTACGCTGATCGCACCAAGATAACCTGGGTTTAGCCATGTAAAATTGCTAAACCCGACCAAAGTGCTGAACACGATGCCAAAAGTGATGTTTTTGGTCGTCCAAACTAGTCACTTTATGCTAATTTCTGCTCGCTAGCACAAGGGGTTACAAGCAGAAATGTCAGCACCGGCGGCTTCTCATGCTGGAATGGAGCAACAATTGAATTACTCAGTCGGGTGCCATCTAGTGGCAACTGGTGTAAGTAACAATTGAATTCCCCCATAGTGTTCAAGTCTTATTGCTGATACTTTTTATTGTGCTGTGGAAAACTTTTCTTGTTTTTGTATGTAGCCAACAAATGCTGGGCAGCTTTATTATTACACTGCAATCTAGATTTGAGTTTGGACACCCCTCTCACATCTAAATTTCTCTGCACATTTTAAATCTTCCCCATCTGCAGTGCAACATGATTTTGCCAAGGTACACTTACTCTTTTTGCCCAACTCAGAATCAGCCTCAAAGTGTTTGAACCTCTAAAGAAGAGGTTTTTATTTCTCCAGTTTTTAGTGAGGAGACTCGAGTGCATATTTATCACTTATCGGGTTTAAGACCCAATAATCCTAATTTCTATTCAATTCAATAAGAAATGAAATACTGGCCGAATGTCTCAAAACTCACATGCAGGGCCCGTCTCTGCTATGTGTTCAGAGTGAAGTGACTGTATCAGCGGTCTCTTCACTTCTCTTTTGGAACTCCCGAGCACCAGAGGTATAGCTAGGTGCCATGGCGCCCGGAGCAAGGTTATGTTTCGGTGCCCCCTCTCCTGTACTAAACTGGGTGCATGTTACATTTAAAAAGAAAAAAATAGAAAAAAATCCTAAATTGGCGACAGGACAGGGTCTAAACCTCGTGAATCTCAGGGCAAGAGTTTTTTGGGGGCGCCCCCTATGTTTAAAATAGGGACAGTGCGCACCAAAAATATAGGGGCATGGCTTCATGGGGAAGGGGCATGGCCACAGAACAGTACCAATTCGGATTACAATGCACAGTATTGTTCGTTATTCACATTACACCACAGTAGTATCTGTTATTTACATTACACCACACAGTAGTACCTCTTATACACTTTACGCCACACAGTAGAGCCCCTGATTCACGTTACACAACACAGTAGCGCCCCTTATACAAGTTACACAACATAGTAGAGCCGCATATATAAGAGATGCTGCAACAGCTGTGGCATAGAGAGGTCAGGGCTGGTTCTACCATTAGGCAGCTGCCTAGGGGCACCGGACACTGAAGGACACCACTGAATTCATCTTGCAAACAAATGAAGGATGTCTCTGTATCGGGTCAGTAATGAACTTTCAGATGAAGGCATGGAACACAATAAGGAGCATACAAATATATGACGCCAGAATCCCGACAGCCGAGATCCAGAATGTATGCCGGAGAGGGTTAGGGTTAGACTGCAGGGAGGGTTAGGATAAGGATAAGGGGAAAGGTTAACCAATGTCAATCAGAAGGCCGTATTATAATGGTTGGGATGCTGCTGTTGGAATTCTGACTGGCGGCATCCCATACCCAACCCCAATTAAATATCCCTACAAGACCCCATATACAGTAGTATACAGTATATAAAGAATAGACGGCACTCAAGGGCTTTTACAGTGAAAGTATATTGTGAACCAAGTCACAAAATTTTGTGACCGTATGTGACCTTATATTGTGACAATATATTTATCACTTTAAAAGTCCTTGAATGCTGTCCCTTTTCTCTGTATATGAATAATGATGCAATTCACTGCAGTACACTTAGTGGCCACCTGCATCTCTCCTCCGAGAGGTGGTGGTGGGGTTTATAGGCTAGGGGGTGCTAGGCTGAAGCGTTGCCTAGGGTGCAGAGAGACCTTGCACCGGCCCTGAGAGAGGTGCTGCAGTAGCCAAGGCAGAAAGAGATGCTGCAGTAGCTGGGGTAGAAAGAGGTGTTGCAGTAGCCAAGGCAGAAAGAGATGCTGCAGTAGCTGGGGCAGAGAGAGGTGCTGCAGCAGCCAAGGCAGAAAGAGATGCTGCAGTAGCTGGGACAGAGAGAGGTGCTGCAGTAGCCAAGGCAGAAAGAGATGCTGCAGTAGCTGGGCCATAGAGAGGTGCTGCAGCAGCCAAGGCAGAAAGAGATGCTGCAGTAGCTGGGGCAGAGAGAGGTGCTGCAGCAGCCAAGGCAGAAAGAGATGCTGCAGTAGCTGGGGCAGAAAGAGGCGCTGCAGTAGCCGGGGCAGAGAGGGGTGCTGCAGCAGCCAAGTCAGAAAGAGGTGCTACGGTAGCTGGGGCAGAAAGAGGTGCTGCAGTAGCTGGGGCAGAAAGAGGTGCTGCCACAGCCGGGGCAGATAGAGGTGCTGCAGCAGCTGGGGCAGAGAGTGGTGTAGCAGGAAAGAATTTACCCTGCTGCACAGCTACAAGCAAAGAGTGAGACATATAAAGAGGGAGTCATAGCTCCGGTATGCGCTGGCTGTCAGTATCTCCTGTTGTCGCTTCTGGCCTGCAGGATTCCCTACCTAGTCTCCGAGTCTGAGTTAGCGTACGGACCCTCTGCTTCTCCTCTGTGGCTGCCTGTACAGCGGCGCGCGGTATAGCCATCGACACACACTGACTTAGCCCATTGCAGCCCAGTTACTCCCTTTCAGGACATGCTTTGCATTTATGTACAACTCTTAATCGCAAGTAGCCAGGGCCAGATGCCTTGGAGGGATTGGGGCACTTAAAACAGAGGGGCTGGGGGAAAGGAGGTGTACATTAGATGATTGGCAACACCTGTGTTGAACTACTTACTTGATAAAAAAGGTCTTTCAGCAAAGATTATTACAATCATACATTAAGAGGGAAGTCCAGGTAGAGAGCATTTTATCCCTCCTGGAATGGGTCATGTTGGGATTTATGGATTGTGTATATTAAATATAAACCAATGGTGTATATTAGATTTAAACTAATAGTATAATAATGCCTGGGCACTGTTTAAAACTCCACCTGAGAGACAACTGTTTAAAATAATGTTTTCTTGTAGTGGAACAAATATAACTTAAACAACTTTAAATACACATAGAAAAATAAAATCTATAATTTATCTTGCAAAAATACAGTAGTATCAGCTTCTGTACTACTTACACACTGGGACAGGACTCGGTAGGACTCTCAGTGTGCCTCTCTCTTCCTAGATTGGAATGCACTCAACAGATAACAAGTTACACAGAACCCTGACATCCAGGCAGGGAGGAGGAGAAGCTGGGATCCCTGGGCCACTTGCAGCTCTTTTCTCCCTCCTATCTCTCTGGTCGATGAAGGCCATCGATATCTCATGAATCCTGATACTCCTGTGTCTCTGCCTGCAATGCATACGGTCCTGCTCACATTTTGGCAGCCTGGTTTCTGCTGCTGCACAAGAGGAAGAGCTAGTGATGACATTGTGCTGCGGCCAGGGGGCCCCCTGACAGAAGGGGTCCAGAGCACAGTAGGCCCTGCCTCCCCCCCTTAATCTGGCTATGCACGTAGCTGTGTGAACTTGGCTCTGGAGCATGCTCAAAGCAAAAACACACAAGTTACACATTACAACCAGACTTGCATTCTTCAACTTTGCTTCTGACTTTGTGTTGTTATGTTGTAAACATCTTAAATGTAGTAATAATATTTTACAATGCAACTGTGAAAAGTACAAGCCTAGGAGGAAGGCGTAAACGAGCCCTAGATGGTCTGCGTTGCTGAGGAACCAGTGATCCTGCTGCCTGTCACATCTTCTGGAGTAGCAAACACACCCCATTACTGCTCACATGCAGCTTCTGGGGTCACTCCGGGCTGATTACTTTCACCTGAGGAAGTCTAGTCTAATAAAATGCCAGCAGCATTCAACACAAGACTTCTCTGTCCATCCACTAGCGCTCACCACATGTACAGAGAGACTACAGCTGTCACTGAGCTGCTGAGAATCAGAATTAATGCCGGGGAGTCCCTGCAAAGACCTTGTTGTGTCATCCAAATGCGCCTATATAGTGCATAGGAAAAGCCATTACTGCCTAATGACAGGCAGCTTCGTACGCAGGGTCCCTGGCAAGCTACGTCCCCGTACTTCATACCACAGCATACATACAGCACGCAGCATTATAAGCAGCAGCAGGAAGGCGGACACAGCCACCACTTACCCTATTCCCTGCAGCAGCTGCAGCCTTTCCCCTTCTTGTTTATTCTGCTCACTTCTTCCGTCCCTGCTGGATTTACAAAGTACACTTATTTCTAGATCACTGGCACCATCTAGTGGGCTTATTAACTTCCACACATTTTACTGAATGAGTACAATTTATGTCAGTTTCACAAATACGGAATTGAAACTCTAAATGTAGTTTATAAGGAGACTGTTTATTAATTTTATTAATTATTTTATATAATTTCATTTATTAATAATATTACGGTTAAGCCTCCAATAATGTGGGTAATTCCAAATTGATCGCAGCAGCATTTTTGATAGCAATTGGGCAAAACCATGTGCACTGCAGGGGAGGCAGATATAACATGGGCAGAAAGAGTTAGATTTGGGTGGGTTATTTTATTTCTTTGCAGGGTAAATACTGGCTGCTGGTTTCTTTTTACACTGCAAATTAGATTGCAGATTGAACACACCCCACCCAAATCTAACTCTCTCTGCACATGTTATATCTGCCTCCCCTGCAGTGCACATGGTTTTGCCCAATTGCTAACAAAAATCCTGCTGCGATCAACTTGGAATTACCCCCAATATGCAATAAATCTGGGTCAATTCCTCTACTTTCAATAGCTAAAGCAGTCCTTATAGCTTTCTATGGAGACTGTGAAGTGGTCAATTTACTGTACCGAACTCAAAACGTTTAGCTGTTTATAACTGGCACCTATATACATATAAAAAGACATATTTTATATATATATATATATATATATATATATATATATATATATATATATATATATATATATATATAAAACCAGAATCACCTTTATCCTGCGCTGTAGTATTGCTGCCCTCTGATACGGTCCGACAGAACCAAACCAAAACACCTCCATAACAATGATGTGACGGGTAAGTTTTTCTCTCTTATCCTTATCCGGCCCTTATCCTATTTAGGTAAGCTTTGTGATATCGTTCTAGTTGATACATCTATTTGTCTGCTTTAAAAAAGGTGCCCTAGTGGCACCGAAACGTCAGCGTGTGACTGAGATGTAATGCTGCTTATCTACTAAACCTTATTCAATACTTTCCGGAGTGCTGCAGTCTTTCCTTTCTATTGCAGTTACCACTCACTGAAGGCACCCTGCACATTCAGCAAGGAAGCAACGAGTGCTGGGTTGTATGGGTTGGATATGCTGTACCGGCGGCTGGCATCCCGGCGGTCAGCATTTCAACGCCTTGGATCCCGGACGCAGAATGCCGGCGGGGTGGGAGCAAGTGCAACTAAGCCCCTTGCGGGCTCGCTGTGCTCGCGACAGGTTCTACTCCCACTCTATGGGGTAAATTTACTAAAATGGGAGTTCTATTTCAGACGGGATGTTGCCCATAGCAACCAATCAGATTTTACTTCTCAGTTATCTAGCACCTTCTAGAAGATAATACCTGGAATCTGATTGGTTGCTATGGGCAACATCCCATCTTAAATAGAACTCCCATCTTAGTAAATTTTCCCCTATGGGTGTCATGGACACCCAGGAGTGGGAATAGTCCCTGCTGGGATTACGTGCCTGCGGGATGTCGGGGTCGGTATTGTGACCGGCGGTCTCCCATATATGGCATTAAATAGTATGATAAATTTGAAAATAGGAGTGGTGGTTGTAAGATGAACAGAACAGTAGGATTGCAAAAATGCAGGACAGTGTTGGAAGTGTTCAGTGGCATTACAATTTGGTTACAGCAGAAAGTTTATGTAGTAGCAGAAATAGAAGTTGAAGGAGGTGTTAGAAATGAGAGGACATGAGAGGGTAAGCAAAAAGCAAAGGTAATTCAAACTGGATTTGCAAGTGTGTAAAGACAAAATGATATAGGTTCAGCATGTGCATGAAGATGTTTGTGAAGACTGCAAATAAACATACAAGTAACTGAAGGATAAATAAAAATTGTAAATGTGTCAAAAACATGGAAATACAGTACTTATTGTCCAGCCTACATAGGTTTTGCCCAACTGCTAACAAATTTGCTGCTACGATCAGGTCTGAAATACCCCCTGCTACTGTTAAACATTTTCATAAATAATCTGGAAGTAGGTCTAGAGAGCATGGTGACAATTTTTGCAGATGATACCAAACTGTGTAAGGTTATAAATTCGGAGGGGGATGCTGAGTCTCTTCAGGACGACTTATTTAAACTGGAAGCATGGGCAGCAAATTGGAGAATGAGGTTCAACATAGACAAACGTAAGGTAATGCACTGCGGTAGCAAGAACAAACATGCTACCTACAGGGCCGGTTTTAGACTTTGTGCCACCCAGGGCAAAAGTTTCCTTCGGCACCCCCCCCGCCCCCCAGCAGGCAAAATAGGATGTGGTATGGCTTCAAAGGGAAGGGGTGTGGCCACAGAATAGTACCCCTTACACACATTGCACCAGGTAGACCCTTATACACATTGTACCTGGTGGACCCTTATACACATTGCACTTATTAAGTGCCCCCTTTGCAATGTCCTCATTAGTAGTGCCCCCAGTAGTAATGCCCCCAGTGGTAATGCCCCTGTATAGTATTGCCCCCCATAGTTATGCACCCTGTAGATATGCCCTCAGTAGTTATGTCCCCTGTAGATATGCTCCCTGTAGTTATGCTCCCAGTAGTTATGCCCCCATTAGATATACCCCCAGTAGTTATGCCCCCTGTAGGTGTGTCCCCAGTAGTTATGACCCCTGTAGATATGCCCCCAGTAGATGTGCCCCCAGTGGAGATGCCCCTGTAGTTATGCCCCCAGTATATGTGCTCCCAGTAGAGATGCCCCTGTAGTTATGCCCCCCAGTAGATGTGCCCCCTGTAGGTGTGCCGCTGTAGTTATGCCCCCTAGTAGCACTGCTTCCACACACAAAAAAACAAATAAAAATACTCACCCCGCTCCTGCTTCCCAACTGCTGCTGCCCTTAGATCTATGGGAGAGACGTCATAATGTCTCTCCCATAGCGCCGCACAGACACTAGAGGTCAATTAGGACCTCTAGTATCTGACAATGGCATCGGCTGCAGCGGGCGCCCACACAACAAATGGCGCCTGCTGCAGCCGGGGTGTGGGTGGGTGGCAGGCGCCCGTGGGGTAACATCGCGCCAGGCACCCTCCTGGCTTTCTCATGCCTAGATCCGCTCCTGACTACCTACATACTAAATGGGGAAAAACTAGGGGATTCTGTATTGGAAAAAGATTTAGGTGTTCACATAGATAACAAACTTAGCAGTAGTACCCAAAGTAGGAATGCAGAAAATAAGTCAAACAAGGGTTTAGCATGCATAAAGCAGGGAATTAATGCAAGGGATGAGAGTGTTATACTCCTATTATATAAATCACTAGTGAGGCCACATCATGAATACGGTGTACAATTATGGGCACCATACTACAAAAAGGATATCCTGGAACTAGAAAAGGTTCAGAGAAGAGTGACCAAATTGATTAAGGGGATGGAGATGCTAGAATATGAGGAATGGCTTGCTAGGCATGTTTACACTGGTAAAAAATGAGTTTAAGAAGGGACATGATTAACATTTACAAATATATAAAAAGGCAATATACAGAGCTAACGGGGAACTTGTTTTTGGTAAGATCAACACAAAGGACACTCGGACATCCGCTTAGGTTAGAGGAGAGGAGATTTCGCACACAGAGACGGAAAGGTTTCTTCACCGTAAGGACAATACGTATTTGGAACTCCCTGCCAGAGAGAGAAGTAATGGTGGACTTGGTCACAACTTTTAAGAATGGGCTAGATAAATTCCTAATGGATAAGGATATACAGTTTTATGGTGGGTAAATCTGACACTATAGTTAAAGAAACAAAAATAAATAAATATAGGAATAAACATTACGGCTAAATATTCATCACATTAAAATTCGTTTTAAAAATATCATCAGTGTAGGACCAGTGGCGTAACTAGAAATTTTTCTCCCCCAAGCCAAAAAATTCTTTGGCGCCCCCCCCCCCCCCCCCCCACCCCGCCGCATAATTGGGAGCAAGAAAGGGATAAATATGCGCGCGCCAAAAAAAGGGGCGTGGTTTTGTTGGAATGGGCGTGGTTTCTCATAAAGGGGCGTGGTATTGCAGGAAGAGACTACCTTATACCCCAGTTTTGCAACCTGCACGCCCAGACGTTAGCCACCACAGGAAAGAAAAATAATCCTGATTCATGCCCCTTACATTATTTGTCATTTTTCCTCCTTATAGTAATGCCCAGTATACATTATGCCACATACTGCAATGGCCCTTAGACATTATTCCACACACAATAATGCACATGACACATTATGCCACACACCATAATGCCCCCGACACATTATGCCACACACCGTAATGCCTGTGACACATTATGCCACACACCGTAATGCCTGTGACACATTATGCCACACACCGTAATGCCCCCGACACATTATGACAGGAATCGCAATGCCCGTTATACATTATGCTACACACTGCAATGCCCCTGATACATTATAGCACATACAATGCCTGTGACACATTATGACACACACCGCAATGACCTTGAGACATTATACCACAATGCTCGTGATATAGTATACCATACACCGTAATGCCTGTGACACATACCGCAATGCCCTGCCCGTTATACCCTATGCCACACACCGCAATGCCCGTTATGTATTATGCCACACTGCAATGACCCTGAGACATTATACCACATACCACAATGCCCGTGATATAGTATACCACACACCGTAATGCCTGACACATTATGACACACACCGCGATGTCCGTGATACATTATGCCACACACTGCAATGACCCTGAGACATTATACCACATATCACAATGCCCGCGATATAGTATACCATACACCGTAATGCCTGTGACACATTATGACACACACCGCAATGTCCGTGATACATTATGCCACACACTGCAATGACCCTGAGACATTATACCACATATCACAATGCCCGCGATATAGTATACCATACACTGTAATGCCTGTGACACATTATGACACACACCGCAATGTCCGTGATACATTATGCCACACACCGTAATGCCCATTACACATTAAGTCCTACAGTAAGGCTTCTAATTACTTTTCAATTACCTTCTCGTTGTCAGGGGTTTCATGCACTGGGTGTCATGCTCGTTGCCAGGTGTTTCATGCACTGGGTGCCATGCTTGTTGTCAGGTGTTTCATGCACTGGGTGTCATGCTCGTTGCTAGGAGGTAGTCCTTGTTGCTAGGGCTGTGCTCCCAGTGCCACATATGACCCCAGTGCCAGATATTCCCCCACGGTGCCAGGTACTCACATGCCCCCGGTGCCAAATATAGCCCCCCCCATGTGCCAGGTACACATATACCCCCCCCCCCAGTGCCACATATGCCCCCAGTGCCAGATATTCCCCCCCAGTGCCACATATGCCCCCAGTGCCAGATATTCCCCCCGTGCCAGATATGCCGCCAGTGCCATATATTCCCCCCCAGTGCCACATATGCCCCAGTGCCAGATATTCCCCCAGTGCCAGATATCCCCCCTAGTGCCAGACATCCCCCCCCAGTGCCAGACATCCCCCCCCCCAGTGCCATATATGCCCCAGTGCCAGACATCCCCCCCCCAGTGCCAGATATCCCCCCAGTGCCAGACATCCCCCCCCCAGTGCCATATATGCCCCAGTGCCAGACATCCCCCCCCAGTGCCATATATGCCCCAGTGCCAGACATCCCCCCCCCAGTGCCAGATATCCCCCCCAGTGCCAGACATCCCCCCCCCAGTGCCAGATATCCCCCCCCCAGTGCCAGACATCCCCCCCAGTGCCATATATGCCCCAGTGCCAGACATCCCCCCCCCAGTGCCAGATATCCCCCCCAGTGCCAGACATCCCCCCCCCAGTGCCATATATGCCCCAGTGCCAGACATCCCCCCCCAGTGCCATATATGCCCCAGTGCCAGACATCCCCCCCCAGTGCCAGATATCCCCCCCAGTGCCAGATATCCCCCCCCAGTGCCATATATGCCCCAGTGCCAGATATCCCTCCTAGTGCCAGACATCTCCCCCCCAGTGCCATATATGCCCCAGTGCCAGACATCCCCCCCCCCAGTGCCAGATATCCCCCCCCCCAGTGCCATATATGCCCCAGTGCCAGATATCCCCCTAGTGCCAGACATCTCCCCCCCAGTGCCATATATGCCCCAGTGCCAGACATCCCCCCCCCAGTGCCAGATATTCCCCCCAGTGCCGCCGCCGCTTATTGGAGGGACACGGAGGGCACAGATCGCCTCTCCTGTGTCCCTCCTGCTGCATCATCTCCGGCGGCCGCGGGTCTAATAGGGGGAAGTGCCGTCCGTGAGCCAATTAGAGCTCACGGACGGCACTTCCCCCTATTAGACCCGCGGCCGCCGGAGATGATGCAGGAGGGACACAGGAGAGGCACACGCTGTGCCGTCCGTGTCCCTCCAACAAGCGGCGGCGGGAAGGAGAAAGCAGACTGACATGCGGGCGCTCGTCCGCATGTCAGTCTGCTGTAATCAGTGGCGCCCCCGCAGCCCCTCGCCCCCAAGCCACCGCGAGGACTGCGGGGGCAGTAGTTACGCCACTGTGTAGGACATCACTAACAGGTTGAACTCGATGGACAATTTTGGGGGAATTCAATTGTATGAAAAGTCGGTTGGGTGTCTGTTTTTTCCTGTCTATTAGATAGGAAAAAACAGACATCCAACTGACTTTCAAACAATTGAATACCCCCTATTGTCTTTTTCAACCTCAGAAAATATGTTACTATGTTACTATGTTACATGAGACCTATACCAACGCTCCCTCGGAGAAGGCCAGGGTTTACCCATATCTGCCTCCTTTATACTCCTAAGAAAGATATTCTGTCTCACATTTACTACAACATACTTTTCCATTATGTGTATTTAGCCTGGCGTTCAATATGTGCTAAACTGTCTAGACCATTTTCAGTATTACCCTATGCCCCAGTGGCGCACGCAGGGGGGGTTTCCGAGTACCTGGAAACCCCCCCTGATGAGCCAACATGTACATTTTTGACACGGAGACAGCAGTGTCTCCGTCTCAGTGAAAGCCACGAACACGATCGCGTCTGCGTCCGCGATGCGGGAGCTGCTGCAGCAGAGAGCTACGTAGCTCTCTGCAGAGTGTTTCGGGGGAGCTGCTGGCTGCGCATGCTCAGCCATAGCAGCTCCCTCCGTCCAGACAGTGCCAACAGTCTGCTTCCGCCTCCCAGCCCCTGATGGACGGTACAGTACTGCACAGTATATTTAAATATGTAGTGTATACACTATACAGCATGGGAAGCTTGTGTGAATGTACAGTATATATCTATGTGTGTTTCTGTGTGTGCTTGTGTATGTATGTTTGCATGTATATATGTGTGTCTGTATGAATGAATGTGTGTGCAATATATATATATATATATATACACATACACACACATATATATATATATATATATATATATATATACATATGTGTGTATATATATATATATATACACACACACACACACACACACACACACACACACACACACACACAAATGTGTGTGTGTGTGTATATATATATATATATATACATATATATATATATACACGCGTGTGTGTATGTGTGTATATACACACGGAAACCCCACCGACTAAATCCTGCGTTTGCCTCTGGCCCCCTTCTGGGGTAACCCATCCTTTCCTCTGGGGCTTGACAATGTGCTTTTTTAGGCATTGGAGTGAGAAGGATATTCTAATAATAAGGATGTGTTTGACCCTGGAGGTGTTATATTTACTTTCAAGGCCCTGCAGGACCCAACTGCCACACTCTCAATTTTTTATGTACCTTCAAGTTGCACACTTTGCATGCATCAGCATGTCCCAGATGCACACTGTTACTGGCCTGGATCCTATTCACAGGTTGATGACCGTATAAAACCAAATATATTTGCCGTTTTGCACCAGGGGTCACAGCGCAGCACATGGAGGACCCGGCACCAATCACCGGCTCCCTGGACTGGTAAGTATGTTTTTGTTTAGTTTTTTACTTTTTTTTTTAACCAGTTATCAGCTTGTGTGTCCATCGGACAGCTTTTTCTGCACAGGGGGCAGAGAAGGCTAGGCAAAAGTTGGGATTTTGCAGTGCTGCCCTGTGATTTCGCCAGCCTGAGCTGGTGTAATTATTACAGGGCACATTGCGGTATTTTTTTTTACATTTTTTTTTTAGTAAATTCGTCCACATCCCATTTCCCATTATAAGTATGGGGCATGCGATGTGGGTTACTAAAAAAATGACAATTAAAGGGTTTGGAGCAGTTTTTCACTAAGACTGCTCCAAAAGCCCTTTAATACATTTCAGTGATACTAAAAAAAATGTGAAAAGGGTGTGAAAACACCCTTTTTCACATTTGTTTTGTAAAAATAATGTTAATAAATAAGCCTCTATGTGTTTTATTAACTCTGTTTTCCATCTCCGCTAACTCTGTAACTCTTTGGCTTTGTTACTGTATGTGCTAATTTTTCTGAATGGGTTATGGCACAGAGTCCAAAGCTGTTATTACCTTGTTTACCGTTATTTTTACTGTGGCAGAAAATGTAATACTGTGTAACTGGACCTACCCTGCTCCCCCTTTTTAAGATGCAGTTAAGACTCTGCTCCTACAAATTCTGTATTTCGATTGACAAGCTGTCTTTCCGGCATCGTAATCGGGGGTTAAACGATTCTACAGTAAATGGGGCGTCTATATTGAGACTTTGGACCTGCCTACTCATTTCAATATTTGCCAGATGTTCAACACTATTCCCTGGTTTCTATACCACCATGTTATTTGAATTCTTATAGACACTCCTTGTGTTGTTTTAGCGGGCCTGCCATTGTTCCTTTATTTACATATGTGGGTTTGTGATTCAGATTTATATGAGATCTCCTTACTATCATTCCCTGCCCCCCCCCCCCCTCCCCCCTTCTCTTTCTTTATATTTCTGACAACAATTCCGGGCATGTTATTGAATATGTACTGTTATTTTTTGCTTACTGTTTACCTATGCCAGTATATCTCTGTTTTGAAAATCTTATTGAACAGTATAAGTGGATTTCTTCCTGGCTCTTATTGTTTTATGAGGACATATTTTTGCTGATTGCTGACGATTGTCTACGTTTCTATACATTTACTTTATTATATGCCCTGTAAGTTTTTATTGTGTTTATTATGATTCTTTTCTCTTTTGTGTAAAAATATATTTTTTTAATAAACTTTCTCTGCTAATTTAGATTTTAACATTTTTACAAAATACCGTAGTCACAGACATGTCATAACTAACTCATTGCCCTCTTCCAACATGACATGCTTTTAGTGTTGGAACTGAATACTGAGAAGAATGGACAACATACTGTTGAGTCATGACTGGGGGCAGCACTGAACACAACATACACACAAGCATTGTTAGCTTTTGTGATGACACAGCACATTGCTGTACTTGCTGGCAACCAGCAATCAGGACTGAGGAGGTATACCTGATTGCAAAGCACATACTGTATTAGTACTTCTCCTAGCAACAGCAATCAGGACAGAGAAGCAGAATGACTAATTATAGGCCTTATAGATCCATCACTCACAGGCAAGATTTGCAGGACATAGTTTGGATTCTGGAATTTTTGTATTTAAAGCCACAGTGCTGTATTGCTGTTCTAAGTTTTTTATTTTATTAGCTTATCTTTTCATCCATTTACTCTACAGTTTCTTCTTTGATTCTGGCTTGTATACTGTAACTCCCACTATTGTTTAGTCTTCTCGCCTTCAACACCAGAATTTTACAAAACCATCCTAATTTATCGTATTAGGTCAGGTTCCTGGTCTTTGCTTCTGCCTGCTACTGGGGCCAAGGAACTTCCTCCTGGGAGTGTCATATATGCACTCAAGGAGTGTCCATTTGGACCCCCAGCAATACAGTGTTTGTCAAACAAAAGGTAAGTGTTCTTTTACTTGCTCATCTCTCTACTTGACTACTTGGCCGTATTTCCTCAAACTTCCTTTGCTCTTATTCAGCCACATTAATTGCCACATTAATTACAACATAAAAGCTTCCCCCCAATGGCATAATGTTCTCTGCTTTCAAATATTATCAGCGGGATGTAATGGCACTTGCGATTGCAGGAGGTGCGGGATGCCGGCCGATCGTTGATGTTTTTTAAAGGGGCAACAAAAAACTTCAGAGATCAGCCAACATCCCGCACCTCTCACATTCTTCTTCTAAAAAATATGTATATGTACTAGTGTATTGCTGGGTCGACGGGTTTCTACTCTTCCTACACCATTTACTCAAGCCATGGTCCATTCCATCCATTCCACTCCATTCTCTCTCTTGCTACTGCCGTATTTATAATGGGTGCAGTGTGTGCACTGCACACTGGCCCCAAGGTCCAGGGGAGCCCACACCGATTTTTTTACCTACCCTCCGGAGTCCCACGTTGGCAGCAGCATTGCTGCTGCTCCAATGCCCCCACCGGAGCCGCAACACCTGCTTTGACTAGGGGATTTCGGTGGTACCAGAGAGGAGACTCCCTAGATGGCAAACTGAACTCATGGAGGACAAGTAAGGGGGTTCCCGCAGTCCTATACGGCTGGTCTACGGAGACGGACCGGCGGTACTGACATTGTATGACCTTGGGCTTCACTAGACCACCAGGGCATATAGAACTGGTGCTGAGATACATTTATACATGCCAGGGAACCAGTTGTAGATGTCAGCAAGAGAAGGCAGCACTTCCTCAGTGGCCCCTTCCCCAGCCCAGGGCGCCATTCCGCGGAGGTCTTCCCACCCCGGGCTGCTCCTCCCTCACTATCTTTCCTCACAGAGGTGCTGGGCAGCAATTACAGAAGCTGTGCAGGTCTCCGGGAACGCTGGGTTTGGTCTCCCTGTATACCTTTTCAGTCAGGGTCTACACAGTGCTGCATCCTACAAGCTCTCATAGCTGGATAGTTGATACCAGTGCCCACTGCAGTTAAATAGTTTTTTCTGCATTGTATGCAACTTATGCTAGTTCTGCTGTCTGTACTTTTGCTTTTCACTGTAAAACAATATATTGCTTTCCCTGTTCCTTTCTTTCTATAACAGTAACACTTAGTTGCAGGTGTGTACGGGGTTTATTTAGCCACACTTTGCAAATTATTGTATTTGCTCAGGCTCATTGTTACATACTGTCTTTAGTTACACATTGCACATTACCATATTGTGTGTGTATTCTCCTTGCAGTTATGTCTAGCAAAGGCAAGGCAGCTAAACAAGCTGGAGCTCCTACTCTACTGTCATGTAGAACCTGTGCAGTGGAGGTTTCACCTCAGGAATAACAAGATGCAGTGGCGTAACTACTGCCCCCGCAGTCCTCGCGGTGGCTTGGGGGCGAGGGGCTGCGGGGGCGCCACTGACTTTGCACAGATTGACATGCGGATGAGCGTTCGCATGTCAATCTGCGGTCTCCTCCCTCCGCTGCTGTGTTGGAGGGACACTGAGGGCACAGCGCGCGCCTCTCCCGTGTCCCTCCTGGCTCTCCGGCCTGTCTAATAAAGGAAGTGCCGTTCGTGAGCTCTGATTGGCTCACGAACCGGCACTTCCTTTATTAGACCGGCCGGAGAGCCAGGAGGGACACGGGAGAGGCGCGCGCTGTGCCCTCCGTGTCCCTCCGTGTCCCTCCAACACAAAGGAGTGGGGGGGGGAGCAGGCACTGTGGGGGAATATCTGGCACTGGGGGCATATACCTGGCACTGGGGGGAGCAGGCACTGTGGGGGAATATCTGGCACTGGGGGCATATACCTGGCACTGTGGGGGAGCAGGCACTGAGGGGGCATATGTGGCACTGTGGGGGAATATCTGGCACTGGGGGCATATACCTGGCACTGTGGGGGAATATTTGGCACTGGGGGGAGCAGGCACTGAGGGGGCATATGTGGCACTGTGGGGGAATATCTGGCACTAGGGGCATATACCTGGCACTGTGGGGGAATATCTGGCACTGGGGGCATATGTGGCACTGGGGGGGTATATTTGGCACTGGGGGCATGTACCTGGCACTGTGGGGGAATATCTGGCACGGGGGGCATATGTGGCACTGGGGCGGTATATTTGGCACTGGGGGCATATGTGGCACTGGGGGGGGGGTATATTTGGCACTGTGGGCATGTACCTGGCACTGTGGGGGAATATCTGGCACTGGGGGCATATACCTGGCACTGTGGGGGAATATCTGGCACTGGGGGCATATGTGGCACTGGGTGGGGGGTATATTTGGCACTGTGGGCATATACCTGGCACTGTGGGGGAATATCTGGCACTGGGGGCATATACCTGGCACTGTGGGGGAATATCTGGCACTGGGGGCATATGTGGCACTGGGAGCATGGCCCTAGCAACAAGCACTACCCCCTAGCAACGAGCATGACACCCAGTGCATGAAACCCCTGGCAACGAGCATGACACCCTGAGCATG
The DNA here is from genome assembly GCF_028390025.1 of Pseudophryne corroboree. NCBI lineage: Eukaryota > Metazoa > Chordata > Amphibia > Anura > Myobatrachidae > Pseudophryne > Pseudophryne corroboree. The sequence continues at coordinate 430,909,293 of NC_086449.1, read as the reverse complement.
AAAATCCCTGGCACCGTGCATGGAACCAAGAGCATGAAACCCCTGGCAACGAGCAGGTAATTTAAAAGTAATTAGAAGCCTTACTGTAGAACTTAATGTGTAATGGGCATTACGGTGTGTGGCATAATGTATCATGGACATTGCGGTGTGTGTCATAATGTGTCAGGCATTACGGTGTGTTGTATACTATATCACGGGCATTGTGGTATGTGCTATAATGTCTCAGGATCATTGTGGTGTGTGTCATACTGTGTCACAGACATTGTATGTGCTATAATGTATCAGGGGCATTGCAGTGTGTAGCATAATGTATAACGGGCATTGAGATTCCTGTCATAATGTGTCACAGGCATTACGGTGTGTGGGATAATGTGTCGGGGGCATTACAGTGTGTGCATATTGTGTCATGTGCATTATTGTGTGTGGCATAATGGCTAAGGCCATTGCAGTATGTGGCATAATGTATACTGGGCATTACTATAAGGAGGAAAAAATAAGATTTTACTTACCGATAAATCTATTTCTCGTAGTCCGTAGTGGATGCTGGGACTCCGTCAGGACCATGGGGATTAGCGGCTCCGCAGGAGACAGGGCACAAAAATAAAGCTTTAGGATCAGGTGGTGTGCACTGGCTCCTCCCCCTATGACCCTCCTCCAAGCCTCAGTTAGGATACTGTGCCCGGACGAGCGTACACAATAAGGAAGGATTTTGAATCCCGGGTAAGACTCATACCAGCCACACCAATCACACCGTACAACTTGTGATCTGAACCCAGTTAACAGTATGACAAACGTAGGAGCCTCTGAACAGACGGCTCACAACAATAACAACCCGATTTTTTTGTAACAATAACTATGTACAAGTATTGCAGACAATCCGCACTTGGGATGGGCGCCCAGCATCCACTACGGACTACGAGAAATAGATTTATCGGTAAGTAAAATCTTATTTTCTCTGACGTCCTAGTGGATGCTGGGACTCCGTCAGGACCATGGGGATTATACCAAAGCTCCCAAACGGGCGGGAGAGTGCGGATGACTCTGCAGCACCGAATGAGAGAACTCCAGGTCCTCTTTAGCCAGGGTATCAAATTTGTAGAATTTTACAAACGTGTTCTCCCCCGACCACGTAGCTGCTCGGCAGAGTTGTAATGCCGAGACCCCTCGGGCAGCCGCCCAGGATGAGCCCACCTTCCTTGTGGAATGGGCCTTGACAGATTTAGGCTGTGGCAGGCCTGCCACAGAATGTGCAAGTTGAATTGTGCTACAAATCCAACGAGCAATCGTCTGCTTAGAAGCAGGAGCACCCAGCTTGTTGGGTGCATACAGTATAAACAGCGAGTCAGATTTTCTGACTCCAGCCGTCCTTGAAATATATATTTTCAATGCCCGGACAACGTCCAGCAACTTGGAATCCTCCAAATCGCTAGTAGCCGCAGGCACCACAATAGGCTGGTTCAGGTGAAACGCTGACACCACCTTAGGCAGAAACTGAGGACGCGTCCGCAGTTCTGCCCTGTCCGAATGGAAAATCAGATATGGGCTTTTATACGATAAAGCCGCCAATTCTGATACTCTCCTGGCTGAAGCCAGGGCCTTTTACAAAAGTCTGGACTTCAGGAACTGAAGCCAATTCTTTCTGGAAGAAAATCGACAGGGCCGAAATTTGAACCTTAATGGACCCCAATTTGAGGCCCATAGACAATCCTGTTTGCAGGAAATGTAGGAATCGACCCAGTTGAAATTCCTCCGTGGGGGCCTTCCTGGCCTCACACCACGCAACATATTTTCTCCAAATGTGGTGATAATGTTGTGCAGTCACCTCCTTCCTGGCTTTTACCAGTGTAGGAATGACCTCTTCCGGAATGCCTTTTTCCCTTAGAATTCGGCGTTCAACCGCCATGCCGTCAAACGCAGCCGCGGTAAGTCTTGGAATAGACACGGTCCCTGCTGAAGCAGGTCCCGTCTTAGAGGTAGAGGCCACGGATCTTCCGTGAGCATCTCCTGAAGTTCCGGGTACCAAGTTCTTCTTGGCCAATCCGGAGCCACGAGTATCGTTCTTACTCCCCTTTGCCGTATAATTCTCAGTACTTTTGGTATGAGAGGCAGAGGAGGAAACACATACACTGACTGGAACACCCACGGTGTTACCAGAGCGTCCACAGCTATTGCCTGAGGGTCTCTTGACCTGGCGCAATACCTGTCCAGTTTTTTGTTGAGGCGAGACGCCATCATATCCACCTTTGGTTTTTCCCAACGGTTCACAATCATGTGGAAGACTTCTGGATGAAGTCCCCACTCTCCCAGGTGTAGATCGTGTCTGCTGAGGAAGTCTGCTTCCCAGTTGTCCACTCCCGGAATGAACACTGCTGACAGTGCTATCACATGATCTTCCGCCCAGCGAAGAATACTTGCAGCTTCTGCCATTGCTCTCCTGCTTCTTGTGCCGCCCTGTCTGTTTACGTGGGCGACTGCCGTGATGTTGTCCGACTGGATCAACACCGGCTGACCCTGAAGCAGGGGTTTTGCCAGGCTTAGAGCATTGTAAATCGCTCTTAGCTCCAGTATATTTATGTGAAGAGACATCTCCAGGCTTGACCATACTCCCTGGAAGTTTCTTCCCTGTGTGACCGCTCCCCAGCCTCTCAGACTGGCATCCGTGGTCACCAGGACCCAGTCCTGTATGCCGAATCTGCGGCCCTCTAACAGATGAGCACTCTGCAACCACCACAGAAGAGACACCCTTGTCCGTGGCGATAAGGTTATCCGCTGATGCATCTGCAGATGCGATCCGGACCATTTGTCCAGCAGATCCCACTGAAAAGTTCGTGCGTGGAATCTGCCGAATGGAATCGCTTCGTAAGAAGCCACCATCTTTCCCAGGACTCTTGTGCATTGATGCACAGACACTTTTCCTGGTTTTAGGAGGTTCCTGACAAGTTCGGATAACTCCCTGGCTTTCTCCTCCGGAAGAAACACCTTTTTCTGAACCGTGTCCAGAATCATTCCCAGGAACAGCAGACGTGTCGTCGGGTTCAATTGAGATTTTGGAAAATTCAGAATCCACCCGTGCTGTTGCAGCACTACTTGGGTTAGTGCTACTACGTCTTCCAGCTGTTCTCTGGACCTTGCCCTTGTCAGGAGATCGTCCAAGTAAGGGATAATTAATACGCCTTTTCTTCGCAGAAGAAACATCATCTCGGCCATTACCTTGGTAAAGACCCGAGGTGCCGTGGACAATCCAAACGGCAGCGTCTGAAACTGATAATGACAGTTTTGCACCACGAACCTGAGGTACCCTTGGTGTGAAGGGCAAATTGGGACATGCAGGTAAGCATCCTTGATGTCCAGGGACACCATAAAGTCCCCTTCTTCCAGATTCGCTATCACTGCTCTGAGTGACTCCATCTTGAACTTGAATTTTTGTATGTACAGGTTCAAAGATTTCAGATTTAGAATAGGTCTTACCGAGCCGTCCGGCTTCGGTACCACAAATAGCGTGGAGTAATACCCCTTTCTCTGTTGTAGGAGGGGTACCTTGACTATCACCTGCTGAGAAAACAGCTTGTGAATGGCTTCCAATACCGTCGCCCTGTCTGAGGGAGACGTTGGCAAAGCAGACTTTAGGAACCGGCGAGGGGGAGACTTCTCGAATTCCAACCTGTAACCCTGAGATACTACCTGCAGGATCCAGGGGTCCACCTGTGAGCAAGCCCACTGCGCGCTGAAATTCTTGAGTCGACCCCCCACCGCTCCTGAGTCCGCTTGTAAAGCCCCAGCGTCATGCTGAGGGCTTTGCAGAACCCGGGGAGGGCTTCTGTTCCTGGGAAGGAGCTGCTTGCTGCCCTCTCTTACCCTTTCCTCTGCCTCGGGGCAGATATGACTGTCCTTTTGCCCGCTTGTTCTTATAGGACCGAAAGGACTGCGGCTGAAAAGACGGTGTCTTTTTCTGTTGGGAGGGGGTCTGAGGTAAAAAGGTGGATTTCCCGGCAGTTGCCGTGGCCACCAGATCCGATAGACCCACGCCAAATAATTCCTCCCCTTTATACGGCAATACTTCCATATGCCGTTTGGAATCCGCATCACCTGACCACTGTCGCGTCCATAAACTTCTTCTGGCAGATATGGACATCGCACTTACTCTCGATGCCAGAGTGCAAATATCCCTCTGAGCATCTCGCATATAAAGAAAAGCATCCTTTAATTGCTCTAAAGTCAATAAAATACTGTCCCTATCCAGGGTATCAATATTTTCAGTCAGGGAATCCGACCAGACCACCCCAGCACTGCACATCCAGGCTGAGGCGATGGCTGGTCGCAGTATAACACCAGTATGTGTGTATATACTTTTTAGGGTAGTTTCCAGCCTCCTATCAGCTGGATCCTTGAGGGCGGCCGTATCAGGAGACGGTAACGCCCCTTGTTTTGATAAGCGTGTGAGCGCCTTATCCACCCTAGGGGGTGTTTCCCAGCGCGCCCTAACCTCTGGCGGGAAAGGGTATAATGCCAATAACTTTTTTGAAATTAGCACTTTTCTATCTGGGTTAATCCACGCTTCATCACATACATCATTCAATTCCTCTGATTCAGGAAAAACTACAGGTAGTTTTTTCACACCCCACATGATACCCCTTTTTGTGGTACTTGCAGTATCAGAGATATGTAAAGCCTCCTTCATTGCCGTGATCATATAACGCGTGGCCCTACTGGAAAATACGTTTGTTTCTTCACTGTCGACACTAGATTCAGTGTCCGTGTCTGGGTCTGTGTCGACCGACTGAGGTAAAGGGCGTTTTACAGCCCCTGACGGTGTCTGAGACGCCTGGGCAGGTACTACTACTAACTGGTTTGCCGGCCGTCTCATGTCGTCAACTGATTTTTGTAATGTGCTGACATTATCACGTAATTCCATAAACAAAGCCATCCATTCCGGTGTCGACTCCCTGGGGGGTGACATCACCATTACCGGCAATTGCTCTGCCTCCACACCAACATCGTCCTCATACATGTCGTCACACACGTACCGACACACAGCAGACACACAGGGAATGCTCTATTGAAGACAGGACCCCACTAGCCCTTTGGGGAGACAGAGGGAGAGTTTGCCAGCACACACCCAAGCGCTATAATATATATGGGAACAACCCTATATAAGTGTTGTATCCTTATAGCAGCTTAAATATAGTAATATCGCCAAAAAAAGTGCCCCCCCTCTCTGTTTTACCCTGTTTCTGTAGTGCAGTGCAGGGGAGAGTCCTGGGAGCCTTCCTCACAGCGGAGCTGAGCAGGAAAATGGCGCTGTGTGCTGAGGAGAATAAGCCCCGCCCCCTATTTCGGCGGGCTCTTCTCACGGAGTTTGTGAGATCTGGCAGGGGTTAAATACATCCATATAGCCTCAAGGGCTATATGTGATGTATTTTTAGCCATAAGAAAGGTATTATACATTGCTGCCCAGGGCGCCCCCCCCAGCGCCCTGCACCCTCAGTGACCGCTGTGTGAAGTGTGCTGACAACAATGGCGCACAGCTGCAGTGCTGTGCGCTACCTCATGAAGACTGAAAAGTCTTCTGCCGCCTGTTTCTGGACCTCTTCAATCTTCGGCATCTGCAAGGGGGGTCGGCGGCGCGGCTCCGGGACCGGACTCCATGGCTGGGCCTGTGTTCGATCCCTCTGGAGCTAATGGTGTCCAGTAGCCTAAGAAGCCAATCCATCCTGCACGCAGGTGAGTTCACTTCTCTCCCCTAAGTCCCTCGATGCAGTGAGCCTGTTGCCAGCAGGACTCACTGAAAATAAAAAACCTAAAAACTTTTTCTAAGCAGCTCTTTAGGAGAGCCACCTAGATTGCACCCTGCTCGGACGGGCACAAAAACCTAACAGAGGCTTGGAGGAGGGTCATAGGGGGAGGAGCCAGTGCACACCACCTGATCCTAAAGCTTTATTTTTGTGCCCTGTCTCCTGCGGAGCCGCTAATCCCCATGGTCCTGACGGAGTCCCAGCATCCACTAGGACGTCAGAGAAATGGCAAATAATGTAAGGGGCATGAATCAGGATTATTTTTCTTTCCTGTGGTGGCTAACGTCTGGGCGTGCAGGTTGCAAAACTGGGGTATAAGGTAGTCTTTTCCTGCAATGCCACGCCCCTTTATGCGAAGCCACACCCATTCCAACAAAGCCACACACCCTTTTTGGCGGCGCGCACATGTTTGTCACTTTACTAGTGCCAATTACGGGGGGTATGGCAATAAGAATTTTTTGGCTTGGGGGAGAAAAATTTCTAGTTACGCCACTGACAAGATGATCAGTGTACCTCTTGTGTACCCCCTGGCCCATCAGCTCCCTCAATGCCAGCACAGGAGCCTCCATGGGCCTTATTTTCTAACATGCTGGCTAAGACTGCTGACCATATTGCAGCCCCATCTGTGACTCCCCTGAGGGGTCTCCCACAGCCATTACAGCCTGTTTATCAGCCCATTCCAGCCCCACCTGTTGGCCTTGTTCTCTATCTCTATACAGAGTTTGGATGCTTCATCGTCTGCATTTAAATATATATTGCAGGAACAGATGACAATACTTGCTCCTACTGCCACCGAGTGTGCTGTGCTAGCTTCACAGCCCACGCCACTTTCAGATTTTGAGGAATCTTCTGCTACAGCAGATCAGACTTAATTCTCTGATGCATACTTCCCTTCAGGGGAAGAAGAGATGCAGTTCAAATTTAATGTAGCTGCTTTAGTTAGGGCAGTTAAATTCTCACTCCAGTTAGAGGATACTGAACCGGACCCTAAATTTAAAGACCCTCTTTGTAAATGCCAAAAAGTAGTAGTGGCTGAGTTCCCACACTCTGATAATGTCTCTAATGCTATGAGTGAAGCATGGAAATATCCTGGCAAGAAATTTGCTGTACCTAAATAGCTAAACTAATTTTATCAGTTACCTAAGGCTGATTGTACAAAATGGGAAACTCCACCTACTGTGGATGCCCATGTGACACGTTTAATTAAAAGTTCCATTCTTCCTATTCCAACAGCATCCTCACTTAAGGGCATACCTGATAGGCAATCGGACACGTGTCTCAAATCTTTATATTCACTTAGAGGCGCCACAGCCAGACCTGCCATGGCTATGGCTTGGGTAGCTAAAGCCATTGAAAACTGGGCTGATGCCTCTGAAAACAGTTTAACCTCTGATCCTACCACGGATGTGTATATAAGAATGTCAGATGGGGGGTTGGTTTTTGGGGCGTGGGTCCCCCTGGACTGCTGTGGCTGGTCGACCTCAGGAGCAACACAAGTTAACACTTAATTTCGTATTTCCTTTCTTTCTTATTGTGTGTGTTCTTTCAATGTAACTCATTTTACACCTTCCCTTCTCACTGCTTTACCTCTCAGTACTTTATTTATTACCATGTTACCTCTCACTATTTTACCACTGCTGTTTTTCAGCAGCCTCTCTCAGTAACCTACCTAGCATAACTTTTTTCACTAAATATTTTTTTCACTAGAGTGTTGCCCTGGGGTCGCTTGGCTGCTTGGGTTTGGGGTGCCCCACGCAGGGCCGTTTCTTGGGGCAGGCGAGTGTTGCCCTGGGGTCGCTTGGCTGCTTGGGTTTGGGGTGCCCCACGCAGGGCCGTTTCTTGGGGCAGGCGAGCAGTGCAACCGCACTGGGCGCCCGCTGCGGCACTAACTGTGGCTCCCTGCTTCCCCTTCCTATTTCTCCCCGAGTAACCCGCTCGGGGGGCGGAGTTTCACGGAATGACGCCGTTATGTCACGATGCAACCCCGTCACTCTGCGAAACCCCCCCGAGCGGAGTACAGAGGGGGATCCAAGTTAGGAAGAGGGAAAGGCCGGCGCGACTGGTGAGGCGGGCCGAAGAGCGGTAATCGCCTCTGTAAGTATTCTCTCTCTCTATGTGTAAAATGGGGACACCTGTCGTAATGTGTGAAATGGGGACTCTTGCCTGCCGTAGTGTGGGGATTTAATGTATCAAGGGCATTGTGGTGTGTGGTATAATATGGTGCAGGGGGCATTACTGTGTGGGGCTTAATATTGTAGAATTTTTTTTTTCTGTGGTGGTCGTGAACTGTTGGAGCAGGGTCAAAAACTGGATTGTGAGGTAGTCTTTTCAGACGAGGCCATGCCCATTTAAATAAGGCCACACCCATTTAGATGAGGCCACGCCCCTTGCCGGATGCGCGCACAAGATTTTTTTTATCTAGGTGTGTGTGTGTGGGGGGGGGGGGGCACATTTTTTTATGTCATGGGGGGGCGCATTTTTAAATCTCGCACTGGGAGCCAAATTGGCTAGAAACAGCCCTGGCCCCACGCCCTGGACTTGTACCCCCCCCCAATATGTTAGGGACTTGCCCGATTAATTTGGTCAGCTGGACGTTGGTAAGCAAGCTGTTATTTATGGCCATAACTATGTGAAGAAACTCACTCAAAATGCAAAATTCTATTGCAATTATTATTATTAATCAATTGGTAGTGCTGAATTGTGCACCTGCAACCTTGTCTTTGTATGGTGTAAGATTACAAAAGATGCCTGGTTCAAGAAGTGGTCTCTGACAGGTACGCTCTGTCTTTCCTGAAGCGTCCTCCCAGACAATACTTTCCTACCAGTCCACCAGCAGACCTCAACAAGGCCAAGGCACTGTAGACAGTCATTCACTCTTTACTACAACTGGGTGTAATTATTCCTGTCCCTGTGTCTCAACAGGGCCGTGGTTTCTATTCTACACTCTTCGAGGTTCAGAATCTGTTACTCTTGCAGTCGCATGCTTGGGGCCACCCATCACGGGGCAAGGCCGCCCAGCATGCTATCAGTCGCCCCCAAAAAGTGCAATCACACTGTAATTGCAGAAACTATGGAAACCTCCTGCCTCCACCATTTTTTTTGATTAGAGCGGGTGCACAGCCGCCCCGAAAATGTCAGTGACACCCTGGTTTCAACCCAAAAACACTCCATCGGTGCCCCCTTGACTGCCCCGCGAACGCCTCTGACTGTCAATCACACTGAGGCGTTCGCAGTTAATGCAGGCTGACCACATTAACTGCTTGCACACGCACAGGATTAGACCTCTGCATGGCAGGGGATTCTCAGAAATTGGGGTCGCATCACGTTTGCGATGCGACCTGAATTAGGCCCTTTGGCCGCACTATCCTCCTTTCAGCTTAGGAGCGTTCACTCCCTATTACAACTGCTTTGGGACATCCCCAAGGTTAACCCTGTGGAAACTATGGACCATGAAGAAGAGAATAAGAGTTATGGTAAAACTTACCCTCTAAAACTCTTTTTCTTTAAGGTCCATGGGATCCACAGGGCGCCCACCCTAACACACCTAGCTTCAATTTGTTACTCTTCTTGCTCACCAGTTCCCTTCTCCTACAAGTGTGAGTGTGTTTCCTGTGTGTATTCCTCTTCCTTCTCTCCTCTTCAGCTCCTGTTTTGGGCTTGTTAACTAAAACTGAAGAGACTAAGCTGTGGGTGGGGTATGAGGGGTCAGGAACCTAGTGCATCCTGGGAGGCTCAAAATCTTTGCTGTTGGGTTGGTTTCCACCAAGCATACCCCAAGGTTAACCCTGTAGATCCCATGGACCTCGAAGAAAAAGAGTTAACGAGTTTAAGTTTTACCATAACTCTTATTTTTGTCACGCCTCAGTTTTCTGGAATTCTGCCCAGCGCCTCCCCCTCCCTACCCCCAAACGGCTGCTGTCTGTCAATCAGCCAGGCAGTGGCTTAGGGGTCACTGCGTGTGACAATGCAGGACCAGTGTCGGACTGGGGCATGTAGGGCCCACCGGGGGAATACAGTGGTAGAGGCCCATGTTTTGGGGTGTGTCCAATCTCTAGATGGGGGCTGCCCAGCCGCCACATTGGTCTGCCTAACCATTTTGCATGGGTTGGTCCCCTAGATAAATATATACAGTAAATACTAAAGTGCATGCATGATAATGTACTAGATTAGTAACAGCACAGTCTGGAACCTGATCCCTAGAGGAGGTGGTGGGGCCCCAGGCAGTAGGGCCCCCGGTGGTTGCCCCTCTACCCCTGTGGGCCAGTCCAACCCTGTGTAGGACCCATTCTGCACACGCGCAGGAGTCATGCACAGCCCCCATACCATTGCAATTGTATGCAAACTATCAGGATTGTTTACAAATCTGAATCAGACCCCAAGTACTGTATGTTCATACATAAGCAAATACCTGAATCCAGGAAACCACGAGACAAAAGGTACTGTATTTTAAATAATCCAATAGACTTTCAGTACACAAAGATAGTAAAATTTATAACAGTTTAAAGATTACCATTGTACCACAAGTCTTGAATTGGTGGTTTAGCACCTCTACGACATTCATGAAAACCTGTGTCACATATGACAGTATATCTATAGATCATATCTTGTCATTATCTTTGATGAGATAGGGTTTATTTGACAAACATCTGGGTGGAGACTATACCCTGCAGAGAGGCTAAATAGTACTTGTTTACTAAACTTTGATGTGTTTTGTCAACAGTCAACATCAAAAGACCACCCATGTGTTTTATTACAAAGACCCAAGGCAAACTACAGCTCTGGAACCATTCTACAAAGAACTAGAAGGTTACATCAACCAATTAACGCACAGGAAGAGAACAATAGTAGTGGTTTAACAATAGTAACATTCAAATGACCCAATCGGATCAGTATCAATATACCTCTCTTGGGGTAAGATAATCAATTGATAGAGAAATAGTTGAGTTTCTCACATAAATTCAATTGAAACTATAGATGGGACTAAGTATAGTATGGATAGATGTTGTTCCTTTCATTTTCAGATAAGCATTTTCTATCTTAGGGGCCAATTTATCAGATGGGATGTGATAAAATCGACCCATTCCGCACTGCAATTATTGACTACATTGCATGGATGTCTCAATTATCGCATGCAGGGACAGAGCTTACAAGAAAGCTCTGTCCCTGCAAAGCCACTCCATAGCATTATCGGGCTGTTTCTGGTAAAAAAAAATACCAGAAGCATGTGCTGCGCATGCGCCGCCGACATAACAGCTACCGCTGCCACTGGGTCAGACCCCCTCGCCCCCCTCGCTGGTGTTTCTGGACATCACTCCCTGTGGCACATAGCTTCCCTTGTACATCAGTCTCTGCAACTGGCGTCCTCCCTCTGTGTATCTCAACAACATGTTGACACTTCAGTTCCACAGCAAAGTTCCCTCCAGAATCAGTACAAAGGCACAGTCATATTGGACTTCATCACCTGACTACACTTAGCATGCTGCTTCCAGTCAGCTGATTGCAGCATCCAATGGGGAGACAGTACGTGTTAAAGGGAACTTCCTGGACACTCTCAAGTTGCCAGTACATCGCTTCTGCTGTAGTCACAGCTCTGTGATGAGCTCCATGATAATTTGGATTAGTTCATTTTCAGCCAGTTTGTATCCAGTTCCAGTCTGGTTGTCTCATAGACTCTGTTCTAATATACCTATATGGTTCCAGTCCGGTCATTCTCCAGTTCCAGTCTGCTCACTCTCTGACTCCAGTTTGGTTGCCAAGCCAGATCCAGTTCCAGTAGTCTCTGACACCAGTCCAGTTGTCAAGCTAGTTCAAGTTGTCTCTGTCTCCAGTGCAGTTGCCTAGTCGGTTTCAGTTCTAGCAGTTCCAGTATAATAATGGGTCTAATTCAGACCTGGTCACACGCAGGCTAATTTTTGCACTGCTGTGACCAAGTAATCGCCTCCTACAGGGAAGGGGGTTATCGCTGTGCAGGGGTGCGATCGGCTGTGTAGAGAGCTGCACAAACAAAAGTTTTTGCAGTTTCTGCACAGCCCAGGACTTACTCAGCCGCTGCGACGATACAGGATGTTCCTGACGTCAGGAACCCACCCTGGAAACGGCCGGGCACGCCTGCGTTTTTCCGTACACTCCCAGAAAACGGTGAGTTGCCGCTCACGAAAGCCTTCTTCCTGTCAGTCTTCTTGTGATCGCTTTCTTCATTCGTCTTGTCGCTGCCCGGCGACGCCCATTGTGCCTGCGCATTGCGGGTCACACGCATGTACAGTACAGACCCGATCGCACGGCTGCGAAAAATGCAGCGTATGATCAGGTCTGAATGACCCCCAAAGTCTTCACTAATGCCTACCAGATCACACCTTCAGGCTAGCCTCTGCTAGAATTCCATTGTAACAATTATTTATCTCTAAAGTCTACAGCACCGAAGCTCTCCTTGCTTCATGAGTAGAAGTTGGATCAAGCCTCCCAGCTTTTTCCAAACTGACACTGAACATTCTCCAGCCACTCTCGCCTACCATAGCCAGACCCAACCATCAGGCATGACGGTTGTACTGGCCTAATGCATTCAGTGAGGGATCAGACTCATTCTGCAGGAATCATGCAGGTCCTGGTATCGTGCTTAGAACATCAAGAGGCTGGACTGGGTCAAGTTATTCAGTGCTTGCAAGAGTTATCCACTCAGATGAATAATGTTCAATCCTAACTCAGTAGTCTGTAGCTGTCAGGTTGTCTACTCGGAACCCCAAGACTTGTAGAGGTTACCTGAATCAATGTGAATTTAATTTCAAACTACAGCCAAGTAAATTCCCCATGGACAGAATCTGTGTGGTTTACATAATTTCTTTTCTCTCTATACTGCCCTGGATTGGGTATCACCCCTCTGGGAGAGATCTGACCCTTTGCTGTCATCATATGACATATGCAGATTTTGTCTCTGCATTCTGACAAAACTTCGATGAGCCTGGAAGAGCTATATCTGCTACTGCTGCCCTTTTACACCTATGACAAGGGTCCAGCTCTGTAGGGCATATATCTAGCACAATTTCAAGTACTTGCATCCGAGTTAAAAATGGAATGATGAGGCTCTCTATGCAGTCTTCTATAACAGTCTGACAGGATTAAGGCTGAAATAACCACCCATGAGTTGCCTTCAAAATTAGATAATCTAATTTCCTGTGTACCAAAGTGTATTTACGTTTTAGAGAATAAGATACTAAGAGGAGACCTGCTCAATCCATAATGCAGTATGTCACTCTACTTTGGCAGCTGTACCTTCAAGTGAAGAACGGATGCAAGCCAATTACTCCCGTTGTCTCTAGAGGAAAGCCACAGATGCCATGCGGAGAATCCCTGTCTCTACTGTGCCGCTCCTTCCCATCAACTGGATTCCTGTCCTCACGGTCCAGAAAACTCACGATCCTAACCAGGCAAAAATCTGATGGAATACTCCCGGTTTCTGTGCAACTAGCCCAGCGCTTCAAGAATGTAGCTGCTCTAAAAAACTCTGGTGCTGCTGGGAACTTCATTACCTGTGCTCTGATTCAGAAACTATCTCTGCCCGCAGAGATACTGTCTCACCATGTCACCATGTCTACAACACCAGGGTTGAAGGAAGCAGCATTCAAGGGGGCACTATTGCCTTTAAGACCCAGATTCTGGAAAACAAGATCAAAGTTTTGCACTCTGAACTTTTACGCTTTCTCATCATTCCCAGGACATCACATTCCATAGTTCTGGATCTGCCCTGGCTTGATGAAGGCATAATCCTTTGATTGACTGGAGAAACTCTCAAATACTGTCTGGGGTTTATGTTCAGACTCTTGTCTTCAGCAAGTCCTTCCTGTGCAAACTGTTGTTCCATCTCATCCGGAATCTCCTCCCTTATGCCATAGGGAATTCACTGCTGTCTTAAGGGAATGGGATTGTCTGATTGGCTTAATGCCAGGAAAATTTCCACCCAGAAGTCGTACCTGCTCTGTCTCTCTTCCCAAGACTAAAGATGTGGCAGATTACATAAAAGAGAATCTGAAAAAGTGGCAGATCCAGATGGGCAAATTTATGTTTAATTTCACTATTAAGGCCCTGTTAATAATGCTTCTTAGCACCCATACTCCGTTCGATATCTTCCAAACCAATGGCTAAACTCAATTGTATATTATATAACAGAACAAGCACCTTGTTGCCAATTAGAAAGATTAATGTCTGCTGTTTCCACATGATGAGGGTTATCAAAAGTTTTTCCGAAAACTCCTAGGAGGATATGACTTTGTCTTTCCAGGTAAGGAACTGCCAAGGCATCACCTTTTAATAATGTGAGTATAACTGCCACCTTCAAAGAGTCTGGTGAAAAAGCTCATTTGAAATGCAAGTTAACATTGTGTCAAGAATTGCTGGTATTGGATCCTGTTTTTGTCAAATGTTTCAGGAAGCTGAATCAGAAGTTCTGAGTCTCTGTTAAGAGTAGGCAACATAAGTCACATATGTTCTGCCACTGCTGGAACCTGAACAACATGAGCTGCTTGTAATATATCAATCTTGGGGGGTGATTCAGACCTGATCGCTGCTGTGCGTTTTTCGCACAGCGGGTGATCAGGTAATAACTGCGCATGTGTATGCACTGCAATGCGCATGCGTGTGGGACAACAACAACAGGCATCGCAGGTCAGCAACAGGATGGTGCAAAAATTTCCAAACGCACGGGCGTTCTCAAGGTGATTGACAAGAAGAGACTGTTTGTCTGTGGTAACTATCCGTTTACTGGGAGTGTCTGGAAAAACGAAGGCGTTCCCGATCGTTTTCAGGGAGGGTGTGTGACGTCAGCTCCGGCCCCGATCAACCTGTTCTAATCGCACTGTAGGAGTAAGTCCTGGGCTGCACACAGACAGCACACACTAGGTGAGCTGCGAATGGATATGCAGCTGGCAGCATGCGATCACACACTTGCATGGATGAATTTTCACTCCCCCTGGGGCGACGACTATCCGATCGCAGGACAGCAACATTAGCAGCACAGCAATCAGGTCCGAATCACCCCCTTTATTTACCTCAGTGCCAATTGATCTAGGAGTTCTTAGGTAGCCTGAACCAGAGCAGCTTCAGTAGTTTGGGGTGAAGCTTCAGCAGATTCCAATGTTATGGCTAGGTGATTTTGTCATGTGAATGCAGTAGTGATGTTACCTTAGCATATTTTATGACCCATCCCAGTTGCTAGAGTTCTTGTTAGATATGAAGCTGGAGGTGCTATGTGGTAAGCACTGCAGATGATGTTGTAAGGACCACTCCTACACCTCAGATACATCATATAATAACTGCTTATAACTAGAGATGTGCAGCTGACACTTTTCGGGTTTTGTGTTTTGGTTTTGGATCTGGATCCCCGCTCGTGTTTTGGATCTGGATTGGATTTGCCAAAACCACCCTTTCGGGTTTTGGTTCTGGTTTTGCATCTGGATGATTCTTAGAAAACAAAACAACTAAAATCACAGAAATTTGGGTAATTTGATCCTATGGTATTATTAACCTTAATAACATTCATTTCCACTAATTTCCAGTCTATTTTGAACAACTCACACAATATTGTTTTTAGGCCAAAAGGTTGCACCAAGGTCGCTGGATGACTAAGCTAAGCGACACAAGTGGGTGGAACAAATACCTGGCCCATCTAGGAGTGGCACTGCAGTGGCAGACAGGATGGCAGTTTTAAAAACTAGGCCCCAAAAAGCACATAATGCAAAGAAAGAAAAAAAAAAAAGGTGCACCGAGGTCACTGAATGACTAAGCTAAGTGACACAAGTGGATGGCACAAACACCTGGCCAACCTAGGAGTGGCTCTGCAGTGGCAGACAGGATGGCAGTTTTAAAAACCAGGCCCAAAAGAGAACATAAAAGAAAAAAAAGAGGTGCAAAATGGAATTGTCTTGGGCCGTCCCACCCACCCTTATGTTGTTTAAACAGGACATGCAAAGTCTAATAAACCCATCATTTCAGCAACAGATGGTGCCCCTGGAAAAAGCTCACCAAGTTCTCAGAATCATAGCTAGCTACAAACATACCACCTCCATATTTTATGACTTTTCACATTATGAGAAGAGGCAAGAGGAAGAGGACAGTGTCAAGAAGGTGATTAATAATTAGAGACACAGGCAAACAGGAACAACAGAAAGGCTTTCACCTCCACTCCTACATTGGTGTGGAACAGAAAGGACTTCAACCAAGCAAATATTTCATTATTAATTAGTGATGTGCACCGGACATTTTTCGGGTATTGTGTTTTGGTTTTGGATTCGGTTCCGCGGCCGTGTTTTGGATTCGGACGCGTTTTGGCAAAACCTCACCAAATTTTTTTTGTCAGATTCGGGTGTTTTTGGATTCGGGTGTTTTTTTTACAAAAAACCCTAAAATACAGCTTAAATCATAGAATTTGGGGGTCATTTTGATCCCATAGTATTATTAACCTCAATAACCATAATTTCCACTCATTTCCAGTCTATTCTGAACACCTCACAATATTATTTTTAGTCCTAAAATTTACACCGAGGTCGCTGGATGGCTAAGCTAAGCGACACAAGTGGCCGACACAAACACCTGGCCCATCTAGGAGTGGCACTGCAGTGTCAGGCAGGATGGCACTTCAAAAAAATTGTCCCCAAACAGCACATGATGCAAAGAAAAAAAAAGGCGCACCAAGGTCGCTGTGTGACTAAGCTAAGCGACACAAGTGGCCGACACAAACACCTGGCCCATCTAGGAGTGGCACTGCAGTGTCAGGCAGATTGGCACTTCAAAAAAATTGTCCCCAAACAGCACATGATGCAAAGAAAAATGAAAGAAAAAAGAGGTGCAAGATGGAATTGTCCTTGGGCCCTCCCACCCACCCTTATGTTGTATAAACAGGACATGCACACTTTAACGAACCCATCATTTCAGCGACAGGGTCTGCCACATGACTGTGACTGAAATGACTGGTTGGTTTGGGCCCCCACCAAAAAAAGAAGCAATCAATCTCTCCTTGCACAAACTGGCTCTACAGAGGCAAGATGTCCACCTCATCATCATCCTCTGATTCCTCACCCCTTTCACTGTGTACATCCCCCTCCTCACAGATTATTAATTCGTCCCCACTGGAATCCACCATCTCAGGTCCCTGTGTACTTTGTGGAGGCAATTGCTGCTGGTGAATGTCTCCACGGAGGAATTGATTATAATTCATTTTGATGAACATCATCTTCTCCACATTTTCTGGAAGTAACCTCGTACGCCGATTGTTGACAAGGTGAGCGGCTGCACTAAACACTCTTTCGGAGTACACACTGGAGGGAGGGCAACTTAGGTAGAATAAAGCCAGTTTGTGCAAGGGCCTCCAAATTGCCTCTTTTTCCTGCCAGTATACGTACGGACTGTCTGACGTGCCTACTTGGATGCGGTCACTCATATAATCCTCCACCATTCTTTCAATGGTGAGAGAATCATATGCAGTGACAGTAGACGACATGTCAGTAATCGTTGGCAGGTCCTTCAGTCCGGACCAGATGTCAGCACTCGCTCCAGACTGCCCTGCATCACCGCCAGCGGGTGGGCTCAGAATTCTTAGCCTTTTCCTCGCACCCCCAGTTGCGGGAGAATGTGAAGGAGGAGATGTTGACGGGTCACGTTCCGCTTGACTTGACAATTTTCTCACCAGCAGGTCTTTGAACCTCTGCAGACTTGTGTCTGCCGGAAAGAGAGATACAACGTAGGTTTTAAATCTAGGATCGAGCACGGTGGCCAAAATGTAGTGCTCTGATTTCAACAGATTGACCACCCGTGAATCCTGGTTAAGCTAATTAAGGGCTCCATCCACAAGTCCCACATGCCTAGCGGAATCGCTCTGTTTTAGCTCCTCCTTCAATGTCTCCAGCTTCTTCTGCAAAAGCCTGATGAGGGGAATGACCTGACTCAGGCTGGCAGTGTCTGAACTGACTTCACGTGTGGCAAGTTCAAAGGGTTGCAGAACCTTGCACAACGTTGAAATCATTCTCCACTGCGCTTGAGTCAGGTGCATTCCCCCTCCTTTGTTTATATCGTGGGCAGATGTATAGGCTTGAATGGCCTTTTGCTGCTCCTCCATCCTCTGAAGCATATAGAGGGTTGAATTCCACCTCGTTACCACCTCTTGCTTCAGATGATGGCAGGGCAGGTTCAGGACTGTTTGGTGGTGCTCCAGTCTTCTGTACGCGGTGGCTGAATGCCGAAAGTGGCCCGCAATTCTTCGGGCCACCGACAGCATCTCTTGCACGCCCCTGTCGTTTTTTAAATAATTCTGCACCACCAAATTCAATGTGTGTGCAAAACATGGGACGTGCTGGAATTTGCCCAGATGTAATGCACGCACAATATTGCTGGCGTTGTCCGATGTCACAAATCCCCAGGAGAGTCCAATTGGGGTAAGCCATTCTGCGATAATCTTCCTCAGTTTCCGTAAGAGGTTGTCAGCTGTGTGCCTCTTCTGGAAAGCGGTGATACAAAGCGTAGCCTGCCTAGGAACGAGTTGGCGTTTGCGAGATGCTGCTACTGGTGCCGCCGCTGCTGTTCTTGCTGCGGGAGGCAATACATCTACCCAGTGGGCTGTCACAGTCATATAGTCCTGAGTCTGCCCTGCTCCACTTGTCCACATGTCCGTGGTTAAGTGGACATTGGGTACAACTGCATTTTTTAGGACACTGGTGAGTCTTTTTCTGAGGTCTGTGTACATTTTCGGTATCGCCTGCCTAGAGAAATGGAACCAAGATGGTATTTGGTACCGGGGACACAGTACCTCAATCAAGTCTCTAGTTGCCTCTGAATTAACGGTGGATACCGGAACCACGTTTCTCACCGCCCAGGCTGCCAAGGCCTGAGTTATCTGCTTAGCAGCAGGATGACTGCTGTGATATTTCATCTTCCTCGCAAAGGACTGTTGGACAGTCATTTGCTTACTGGAAGTAGTACAAGTGGTCTTCCGACTTCTCCTCTGGGATGACGATCGACTCCCAGCAGCTACAACAGCAGCGCCAGCAGCAGTAGGCGTTACACTCAAGGATGCATCGGAGGAATCCCAGGCAGGAGAGGACTCGTCAGACTTGCCAGTGACATGGCCTGCAGGACTATTGGCTTTCCTGGGTAAGGAGGAAATTGACACTGAGGGAGTTGGTGGTGTGGTTTGTAGGAGCTTGGTTACAAGAGGAAGGGATTTAGTGGTCAGTGGACTGCTTCCGCTGTCACCCAAAGTTTTTGAACTTGTCACTGACTTATGATGAATGCGCTGCAGGTGACGTATAAGGGAGGATGTTCCGAGGTGGTTAACGTCCTTACCCCTACTTATTACAGCTTGACAAAGGCAACACACGGCTTGACACCTGTTGTCCGCATTTGTGTTGAAATAATTCCACACCGAAGAGCTGATTTTTTTTTGTATTTTGACCAGGCATGTCAATGGCCATATTCGTCCCACGGACAACAGGTGTCTCCCCGGGTGCCTGACTTAAACAAACCACCTCACCATCAGAATCCTCCTTGTCAATTTCCTCCCCAGCCCCAGCAACACCCATATCCTCATCCTGGTGTACTTCAACAGTGACATCTTCAATTTGACTATCAGGAACTGGACTGCGGGTGCTCCTTCCAGCACTTGCAGGGGGCGTGCAAATGGTGGAAGGCGCAAGCTCTTCCCGTCCAGTGTTGGGAAGGTCAGGCATCGCAACCGACACAATTGGACTCTCCTTGGGTATTTGTGATTTAGAAGAACGCACAGTTCTTTGCTGTGCTTTTGCCAGCTTAAGTCTTTTCATTTTTCTAGCGAGAGGATGAGTGCTTCCATCCTCATGTGAAGCTGAACCACTAGCCATGAACATAGGCCAGGGCCTCAGCCGTTCCTTGCCACTCCGTGTCGTAAATGGCATATTGGCAAGTTTATGCTTCTCCTCAGACGCTTTTAATTTTGATTTTTGGGTCATTTTACTGAACTTTTGTTTTTTGGATTTTACATGCTCTCTACTATGACATTGGGCATCGGCCTTGGCAGACGACGTTGATGGCATTTCATCGTCTCGGCCATGACTAGTGGCAGCAGCTTCAGCACAAGGTGGAAGTGGATCTTGATCTTTCCCTATTTTAACCTCCACATTTTTGTTCTCCATTTTTTAATGTGTGGAATTATATGCCAGTAACTATCAATAGCAATGGCCTACTACTATATGTACTGCGCACAACTGAAATGCACCACAGGTATGGATGGATAGTATACTTGACGACACAGAGGTAGGTAGAGCAGTGGCCTCCCGTACCGTACTGCTATATATAGTATACTGGTGGTCACTGTGTCAGCAAACTGCAAAACTAAAATGCACCACAGGTATAGAATGTAGATGGATAGTATACTTAATGACGACACAGAGGTAGGTACAGCAGTGGCCTTCCGTACCGTACTGCTATATATAGTATACTGGTGGTCACTGTGTCAGCAAACTGCAAAACTAAAATGCACCACAGGTATAGAATGTAGATGGATAGTATACTTAATGACGACACAGAGGTAGGTACAGCAGTGGCCTTCCGTACCGTACTGCTATATATAGTATACTGGTGGTCACTGTGTCAGCAAACTGCAAAACTAAAATGCACCACAGGTATAGAATGTAGATGGATAGTATACTTAATGACGACACAGAGGTAAGTACAGCAGTGACCTTCCGTACCGTACTGCTATATATAGTATACTGGTGGTCACTGTGTCAGCAAACTGCAAAACTAAAATGCACCACAGGTATAGAATGTAGATGGATAGTATACTTAATGACGACACAGAGGTAGGTACAGCAGTGGCCTTCCGTACTGTACTGCTATATATACTGGTGGTCACTGTGTCAGCAAACTGCACAACTGAAATGCACCACAGGTATAGAATCTAGATGGATAGTATACTTAATGACGACACAGAGGTAGGTACAGCAGTGGCCTACTGTACCGTAATGCTATATATTATATACTGGTGGTCACTGGTCAGCAAAACTCTGCACTGTACTCCTCCTATATAATATTATACTGGTGGTCCCCAGTCCCCACAATAAAGCAGCACACTGAGCACAGATATGGAGTGTTTTTCAGGCAGACAACGTATACTGGTGGTCACTGTCAGCAAAACTCTGCGCTGTACTCCTGCTATATAATACATCTGCTCCCCAGTCCCCACAATTAAGCAGTGTGAGCACAGATATATGCAGCACACTGAGCACAGATATGGAGCGTTTTTTTCAGGCAGAGAACGGATAACTGGTGGTCACTGATCAGCAAAAGTCTGCACTGTACTCCTCCTATAGTATACAGCTGCTCCCCAGCCCTCCCCACAATTAAGCAATAGTGCACAATCAAGTTCAACAATAACGGAGAGGACGCCAGCCACGTCCTCTCCCTAACATTTCCAATGCACGAGTGAAAATGGCGGCGACGCGCGGCTGCTTATATAGAATCCGAATCTCGCGAGAATCGACAGCGGGATGATGACGTTCGGGCGCGCTCGGGTTACCCGAGCCATACGGGAGAATCCGAGTATGGCTCGGACCCGTGTAAAAAGGGTGAAGTTCGGGGGGGGTTCGGTTTCCGAGAAACCGAACCCGCTCATCACTATTATTAATTACCACATTACTTGACAAACTGAAAAACTAGAGGCCAAAGCCACCTTCACCATTTTCAGGAATTAAGATAATCTCAGATCTAATCCTGGGATGCAAATTAATTTATGTATACCACATGATCAAGATTGGATATTTTACCCTCCACGGAGTCTGGAAACTTATTTTTCAAAAATCTCGTGGGTTTCTTTTTTTCCATTTTTTTTAATTGAATTTTTATTTACATATTTTGTGGCAGATGCCTTATTTTTGTTTTTCACAGCTCCCAGTTACACGCATGTGAGCATACCTGTGTGTCCCAGTTACACGCATGTGAGCATACCGGTGTGTTTGTTTATTTTATTCATATTAAGTACTAAGCATGACTGTGCAGTAATTTTTTTTTTCGTTATTGAGCCCCTGCCCTAGTGGAGCTTACCACTCTACAGTCCAAACGTATTTCATACTATAAGTAGGACTTTGTGAGAAAGCAATGCCAACCTCTGGGCCCACAGCATGCCTCAGCCTGGCAAGCCAAAGATCTTCCTGGCTGTAAGCCACCATGAGACTCCATACTGGGCCTTATTCAGTAACTTTTTGTGCCTCACAGGAGCTCCTGGCCCATCTAGTGCTGCAGTGCAATGGAAAGCTGATGCAATGTAAGATCACTGAAACTTTGGGCCTAATTCAGACCTGATTGTTAGGCTGCATTTTTGTACAGAAGGCGATCAGGTCTAAACTGCGTATGCACCGCAATGCGCAGGCACGTCGCACGGATACAAAGCGGTTCACCGCTCAGTGATGGGGTTGTGCAAAGGACCCGTTCGCACGGGCGTTCGCAAGGAGATTGACAGGAAGAAGGCGTTTGTGGGTGTCAACAGACCATTTTATGGGAGTGTTTGGAAAAATGTAGGTGTGTCCAAGCGTTTTCACCGAGGGTTCCTGTCGTCAATTCCAGCACCCGGACAGGCTGAAGTGTTCGCAGCAGTTGAGTAAGTCCTGGGCTACTCAGAGACTGCACAAAATCTGTTTGTACAGCTCTGCTACACATGCGTTCGCACACTAGCAAATTAAAAATGCACTCCCCCTATGGGCGGCGACTATGCAAACGCAGGAATGCAAAAAAACCCTAGCAAGTCTGAATTAGCCCCTCTGTTCTTCTAACACCGCGAGGTCTTGCGAACCCTACGCAACCCTTAGGAAAAGAAGATCCCTGTACAACAAGTGCGCATCTTCTAAATAAATATTCCCAAAATGTGGAACATCAATAATAAATCAAAATTAAGGTTGACTAATTGGAGCCATTCAGTTGAGTGAGTCCCTAACATGAAATAATTGAGAAGAACCTCTCTCTAGTGCTCCGGCAGAAAACATCACGTTTACCTCTCTGGCAGTTGCGTTCAGTCTCTTCTGAATCACACTGACTTTGGCCATAAATGTGGTCTCTCCCCACTTTATTTAAAAACACTTTCCATATCCATTTCCACCTTTGCGGCTAGTTTTCACAAATCTGTGATGTTGAAGTTTGTTTCATATCTGCTCTTGGCTTTCATTTAAACCTATGTTCAAATACAGCAGCACCCCTGGACAGGGGTCCTGCCTATGCTGTATAACAGCATAGGCAGGACCCCTGTAAAATTACACAGCACAGCAGACAGGCAACAGCACCCCTGGACTTAAACGGAAGTGGGGCAGCACCCCTGGACTGATAGGGCAGGGGGCAGCACCCCATATAGGGCATCAGCCCTGGAATGACGTGGCAGACAAAGAAAAGACGTGCAAGATGGAATTGTCCTTGGGCACTCCCACCAACCCTTATGTTGTATAAACAGGACATGCACACTTTAACGAACCAATCATTTCAGCGACAGGGTCTGTCACACGACTGTGGCTGAAATGACTGGTTTGTTTGGGCCCCCACCAAAAAAGAAGCAATCAATCTCTCCTTGGATAAACTGGCTCTACAGTGGCAAGATGTCGTCCTCATCTTCAGATCCCCCGTTCATTGTTTACATCCTCATCCTCACAGAGAAATAATATTCAAACAAACAAAACCACATAATTTAGGTGTCAGTGGACTGCTTATGCTATTACCCAAAGTTTCTGTACTTGACAATGACTTATGATGAATGCGCTGCAGGTGACATATAAGGGAGGATGTTCAAAGGTGGTTAACGTCCTTACCCCTACTTATCATGGATTGACAAAGGCAACAGATGGCTTGATACCTGTTGTCCGGATTTGCAGATAAATAATTACACACCGAAAAGGTGGCTTATTTGGTATTTTGCCCAGGCATGACACTGCGCTTTTTCATCCCATGGCCAACAACTGTCTCTACTGGTGCCTTATTCAAACAAACCACATCACCATCAGAATCCTCATCGTCAACTTCCTCTGCAGCGCCAGCTACACCCACATCATCCTCTTCCTGCTGCACTTCTACAGTGACATTCTCAATCTCAATATCAGCTACTGGACTGGTGGTGCTCCTACCAGCACATGCAGGGGGTGAGCAAATGGAGCCTCCTCTTTCCATACAGTGTTGTGAAGGTAAGACCTAGACATCGCAACCGCAGACAGTGCCAGCACTTCTGTATTTTCAAAACACCCCTTTCATTTTACAGCATACTTGACAGGGCCAGGGTACATTGATTTTCACTGCACCCTAGAATAATTACAGCATACAAGACAGGGCCAGTGTACATTGAGTTTCACTGAACCCCTGAATTTTTATAGCATACAGGGCCAGGGTAATGTTATTTGAACAGAAACACCCCTATATTTTACAGCATACAGAAGTGTGCTTTTAATTTTTAACTGCACCCCTGAATTTTTACAACATTCAGGGCCAGTGTAATGTTATTTGAACAGAAACACCCCTATATTTTACAGCATACAGGTGTGCTTCTAATTTTTAACAACTGCACCCTTGAATTTTTACAACATACAGGGCCAGTGTAATGTTATTTGAACAGCAACAACCCTATATTTTACAGCTTACAGCAGTGTGCTTTTAATTTTTAACAACTGCACCCCTGAATTTTTACAACATACAGGGCCAGTGTAATGTTATTTGAACAGAAACACCCCTATATTTTACAGCATACAGCAGTGTGCTTTTAATTTTTTACAACTGCACCCCTGAATTTTTACAACATTCAGGGCCAGTGTAATGTTATTTGAACAGAAACACCCCTATATTTTACAGCATACAGCAGTGTGCTTCTAATTTTTAACAACTGCACCCTTGAATTTTTACAACATACAGGGCCAGTGTAATGTTATTTGAACAGCAATACCCCTATATTTTACAGCTTACAGCAGTGTGCTTTTAAATTTTAACAACTGCACCCCTGAATTTTTACAACATACAGGGCCAGTGTAATGTTATTTGAACAGAAACACCCCTATATTTTACAGAATACAGCAGTGTGCTTTTAATTTTTAACAACTGCACCCATGAATTTTTACAACATTCAGGGCCAGTGTAATGTTATTTGAACAGAAACACCCCTATATTTTACAGCATACAGCAGTGTGCTTCTAATTTTTAACAACTGCACCCCTGAATTTTTACTACAGGGCCAGTGCAATGTTATTTGAACAGCAACACCCCTATATTTTACAGCATACAGCAGTATGCTTTAAATTTTTAACTGCACCCCTGAATTTTTACAACATACAGGGCCAACAGCACCCCTATATTTTAAAGCATACAGGAGCAGTGTGCTTTTAATTTTTAACAACTGCACCCCTGAATTTTTATAGCATACAAGGGCCAGTGTGATGTTATTTGAGCAGCAACACCCCTATATTTTTCAGAATATATCAGTGTGCTTTAATTTTTAATGGCACCCCTGAATTTTTACAACATACAAGGCCAGCAGCACCCCTATATTTTAAAGCATACAGGAGCAGTGTGCTTTTAATTTTGAACTGATCCCAGTGACAGCCAGGACAGCAACACCCATGTAGAGCTGCAGTACATGAAACACCTGTGACAGCCAGGACAACACCCCGAACACAGCACAGGTACATAGTAACATAGTATCTGAGGTTGAAAAAAGACAATTGTCCATCGAGTTCAACCTATTTGTGGTCTCCTATGCATGATGATTTGACTAAAATTATGACTGATGCTGATGTCAGCCGTTGCATTTTATCCCTATTTATAGTAACTATAATGCATGACTATGCACCATACCCCTGGATATCCTTATCAAATAGGAATTTATCTAACCCATTCTTAAAGGTGTTGACAGATTCCGCCATTACAACTCCCTCAGGCAGGGAATTCCAAACACGTATTGTCCTTACCGTGAAAAAGCCTTTACGCCGTATTGTGCGGAATCTCCTCTCCTCTAACCTGAGCGAGTGTCCACGAGTCCTCTGTGTTGATCTAACCAAAAACAGGTCCTGCACAAGCTCTTTGTATTGTCCCCTTATATATTTGTAGATGTTGATCATATCCCCTCTTAGTCTCCGCTTTTCCAATGTAAACATGCCTAGTCTTTCAAGCCTTTCCTTGTATTCCATCGTCTCCATGCCCTTAATTAGTTTGGTCGCCCTCCTCTGAACCTTTTCTAGCTCCAGGAAATCCTTTTTGTAGTAAGGTGCCCAGAATTGTACACAGTATTCAAGGTGTGGCTTCACAAGTGATTTACATAACGGGAGTATAATACTCTCGTCCCTAGCATCAATTCCCCGTTTTATGCATGCTAATATCTTATTAGCCTTCTTTGCTGCAGTCCAACTTTGGGTACTACTGCTTAGTTTGCTATCTATGAGGACACCTAAGTCCTTTTCCAGTACAGAATTCCCTAATTTTACCCCATTTAGTAGGTAGGTGTAATTTTTGTTCTTGTTACCACAGTGCATTACCTTACACTTGTCTGTGTTGAAGCGCATTCTCCATTTGGCTGCCCATGCTTCTAATTTAACTAAGTCGTTCTGTAGAGACTCTGCATCCTCCTCTGTATTTATCGCCTTACACAATTTGGTATCATCTGCAAAAATTGACACCATGCTCTCTAGACCTTCTGTTAGGTCGTTAATGAAAATATTGAACAATAGCGGTCCTAATACTGAGCCTTGCGGCACACCACTTAGCACTTCAGTCCAAGTTGAAAAAGATCCATTAACCACAACGCGCTGCTCCCTATTATCTAACCAGTCTTTGACCCAAGTGCATATTGTGCTTCCTAGCCCTGATTCTTGTAGCTTGTAGATAAGTCTCATGTGTGGTACAGTATCGAACGCTTTGGCAAAGTCTAAAAAGATTACATCCATGTCTTTACCCTGATCTAGGTTTGCGATTACTGTTTCATAAAAGCCAAGTAAGTTGGTTTGACAGGAGCTGTCCTTCTTAAACCCATGTTGTCCTTTTAATGACCTTATTGACTTCAAGGAACTTCTGAATACTATCTCTTAGAATACCTTCCAATACTTTCCCCACTATAGATGTAAGACTAACTGGTCTATTATTACCTGGTTCAGCTTTACTTCCCTTTTTGAATATAGGCACTACTTCAGCTATACGCCAGTCTTTGGGAACCATACCTGATATAACTGAATCCTTAAAGATCAAAAATAGCGGTTTTGCCAGTTCAGAGTGAAGCTCCATTAGAACCCTTGGGTGAATACCATCGGGCCCTGGTGATTTATTAATCTTTAAATGTTTTAATCGGTCACAGACTACTTCCTTGCTTAAATAAGTACCTATCAGTGGGATATTCTCATTATTGAGATTATATGTTAGTCCCTGAATTGGGTCCTCTCTAGTAAATACTGTTGACAAAAAACTCATTTAGTGTGTCCGCTATGTCATTATCATTTTTGCTTAAGACTCCCAACTTGTCTTTTAAAGGGCCTATACTCTCCTTCTTTAATCTCTTGCTATTAATGTATTTAAAGAATTTTTTGGGATTCGCTTTGCTTTCCTTTGCTACTAGTTTTTCAGTTTCTACTTTAGCCGCTCTTATTTCCTTTTTGCAAATTTTGTTACATTCCTAATAGTGCTGAATTGACTCTGCTTCCCCGTCAGATTTGTATTTTTTAAATGCTCGCCTTTTCTTGCCCATAAGTTCCTTAATCTTTTTGTTAAGCCACATCGGTTTATGATTTTTATTCCTTTTTTTGCTGCTCATAGGAATAAATTTGAGTGTATTTTTAGCTAGCAGGAATTTTAGTACCTCCCATTTCTCCGTAGTATTTTTTCCTAAAAACAAACCTTCCCATTCAATATCCCTGAAAAATACCCTCATCTTTTCAAAATTTGCTTTGCTAAAGTTTAGAGTCCTAGTTGAGCCAGTGACTGCAGTGACTGCAGCAGCACCCCTACAGAGCACACACTAACCCCACCCGACGCCACCACCCACAGAGAGACAGAGATCTGTCTCCCTCACTGTCCAAGTCTGGAGTGAAAATGGCAGCGTCATGCGGCTGTTTATATGGAATCCAAAACCCATGAGTTTCCGACAGGGGGATGATGGTGTTTTGCCCCGTTCTGGTTTCCGAGTCTGGCGGGAAGTTCTGAGCCAGACTCGGATCCGGGCTCAGAGCGTGAAGTTCAGGGGGGGGGTTTCGGTTATCTGAGAACTGAATTAGCTCATCATTACTTATAACAGTAATAGTGAGGAAGCGGGTGTGGATTATTATAACACAGGAAGACAATAGTTTAGGCAGAGTCCACAGATCAGGCTTATCAATAAGTAACTATGGGGGGTATTCAGTATGACACGGAATTGAGATGCGATCGCATCTCTCCGTGTGCCACTGCAGTGCGCACATGCAGGACCCGCGGGTAGATGCGATCGTTTCTTAGTTATGCAAAAGCCTCTGTCTGATTGAAAGGCAGAGGTGTTTGCAGGATGGCTCAGGGTGGCGACGTGGTGTTGCAGGGGCGGTGACGCTGCGTTCGGCGGGTGTGGTGGTAGAAATGGGGGCAGGTTCGGGGTGGCCGCATTTCCAGCCTGGCTGCATAGGCCGGGGGCATCCACATATCAGCGATGCAATCTTAGTTGTATTGCAATCGCATTGCTGCCGGGTATTTGCATGATGGGCGGCCTTGCCCTGTGCTGGGCGGCCCCCAGCATGCGATCGCAGCCTGTTGCAATTTTGCTAAAATACCAAAACTACAACTGAGGCTGAATGAAGGCCTAAGATAATAAGTTTAAATAGGCATGTCAAATACAATATAAGGCTCTGGTACACTTGTGATGAATAGCAGTAACTCAGGGATGTAGCAGGAGCATAGTCCAATTGTAGCCAAGGGTCTGGAACTCTTGAAGTCAATAGAGGTAGCACAATGAAGTAGTAGGAACATAGGCCCTCATTCCGAGTTGATCGCACCAAGCAACTTTCTGCTGCTGGTGTGATCAACTAATCTCCGCCTATGGGGGAGTGTATTTTAGCATAGCAGGGCTGCGAACACTTGTGCAGCCCTGCTATGCTAAAAAAGTTTCCTGCAAAACAAGACCAGCACCGGACATACTTACCCTGTGCGATGGATCCAGCACGGCATTGACGGATAGGCACGGCTTTGACGTCAGACATCCGCCCACCGTTTGCCTGGACACGCCTGCATTTACCTTACCACTCCCCGAAAATGGCTCAAAACAGTGAGTTGCCACCCCGGAATGCCTTCCTGCAGTCAATCTTCTTGCGGTCACTGCTGCGACCGCTTTCTTCGTAGTCAGCTTCGTTGCCAGGCAATGGGCGTTGCTGGGCAACAACATGCGTGCGCATGACAGCCTCCGCGCGTGCGCAGTAGTGACCCAGTCGCAGCTGTGCGAACAAAAGCGCGCTGCGATCGGGTCGGAATGACCCCCATAGTCTAATACTAGCATAGAGACTGGTCATTTTTGTGCAATGGCGGTAACATAAAGATGTAGCAGGTGCATATTCTTCTTAGAAGTTTAAAAGTTTGTACAGTTTATGTGGGAATGTATAGTTTATGTGGGAATTGCAAAGTATATTAAAGATTGGTACACAGAGATTAGCAATGCTCAGTGATCAGGAAACAAGCTAGACTAGAACAATCACTTAGCAAGATTTGTTAGATCTGTAGTTTATGTATAATCCATGGGGGCAGGGACCGAGGTTACAAAAACTTGCTGGGAACTGCTGCACAAATGCAGTGCACTCGCCGGGATGCTAAGCAGCAGTGAGGGTAAGTCCATCTCCACAAACTGCACACATGACCACCTTTGTCTTGTCTTACAAGCCTCACATAGTAACTGACACAGGCAGTGGGTGAGAACCACAAAGTGTTTCAGAGCAACTTACAGAAATTGTCACTACCTTGTCACCTGGCTGGGTACGTTGTATTTATGTAGACTACATAGTGGCTTTCAACTATAGATAACAGATAACCTTTTCATGCTCCAGCTTTAAAGTGCATGGCTGTGATTAGTCTAACTCAAGTATTCATGAGCTCATATACTAAAATATATATCATAGTTATGTTTTTCAGAATTCATATAAAAGACAATCTTTGTATATACTTCTAATCAAGACAACTATTTACACTTAAACGCTGAACCAGAGGCAACATAATCATCACGTACTATTAATTTACTTAGTAAATTAAGGCCCTAATATTATAATATTTCATGTGGAAATGTGCACAAGTTATGACCTGTTGATTGAATGAAAAAACTATATGGCAGATTTAACAATGAGTGATATTTTTGTTATGAAACGACAATTGGTGATCCAGCTACTCAGCTCCTCTCATTTTTCAAACACATGACAGGAGCTGGAGCACCATAAAACATTTGTAACAACTGATAACAAGAATATCACTCATTGGTTCTCATTCCGAGTTGTTCGCTCGCAAGCTGCTTTTAGCAGCTTTGCACACGCTAAGCCGCCGCCTACTGAGAGTGAATCTTAGCTTATCAAAATTGCGAACGAAAGATTAGCAGAATTGCGAATAGACACTTCTTAGCAGTTTCTGAGTAGCTCCAGACTTACTCGGCATCTGCGATCAGTTCAGTGCTTGTCGTTCCTGGTTTGACGTCACAAACACTCCCAGCGTTCGGCCAGACACTCCTCCGTTTCTCCAGCCACTCCCGCGTTTTTCCCAGAAACGGTAGCGTTTTTTCGCACACACCCATAAAACGGCCAGTTTCTGCCCAGAAACACCCACTTCCTGTCAATCACATTACGATCACCAGAACGAAGAAAAAACCTCGTAATGCCGTGAGTAAAATACCTAACTGCATAGCAAATTTACTTGGCGCAGTCGCACTGCGGACATTGCGCATGCGCATTAGCGACTAATCGCTCAGTTGCGAGAAAAATATAATGAACGAACAACTCGGAATGACCCCCATTGTTACATCTGCCCCTATGTTTCCAGGATGTGCCAAAGAAAAGTTAAATGGCTCTATCATCTAGGCAACAGGAAATAATAACAGCAATGGATGTGTTCACTTCTTGCCTTATACTGTATAGTATATACCCACAGCTTGTGTCACAACTGTCAGCGTCCGGGGTCTTACCAGAATGCTGGGGCCGTGGGGCGGGCTTCACGGGCGGCCGGGCAGCAGCGGTGGAGGGATGCGGCACTGGGTTCAAGGGTACAGGCAGCGGTAATGGCGTTGAGGGGGTCCGCTCGTGGCGGCGGGACGCCGCTGCAGTAGCTCACTCTCGCTAAGCCGTTGCCTAGGAGACCAGGGGCAGTGAGCAGCATGTTGTCAGAAAAGGTCTGCATTACTGGGCGCCGCCATGTTGGAGACCAAGTTTCTGACATAATTCCTGTTCCTAGTTTTCCAGCCAATCCAGGGAGACTTCTTCCTATAAAAGGGGGCTGGTTTAGGACAGGGATGCCAGTGCTTCAAGTTACAACCCTGTTGTAGGTGCTTTAGCCTGTGCTCCCAGGATTCCTGCTGTATTCTGGTACTTCTAACCCTGCTTTGCCAGTTCTCAGTTGCTGCTGCAGTTTTCCCGTTCCTAGCCTGCTGCTGCCCGTGGAGACGCTCTTGGAAAACCCGGTTCAGTAAGACCCTTTGGGCACGGATGACCCCGGGTCTCTTGCCTCGTCCTCCAAGCCACAGTCCGCAGATTCTTGCTTCCAGCCAAGTCCTCGAACCACCATTCACAGTCCTCAGCTCGTTATCCCCAGCTTCATCTTTCAAGCCACAGTCTACAGTTCTCAGTCTCCAGTCACGACCCAAACTACCGTCCACAGTTCTCAGCTCCTCTACCGCAGTTTCATCTCATAAGTCGCAGTCCACGG
Organism: Pseudophryne corroboree; assembly: GCF_028390025.1. Taxonomy (NCBI): domain Eukaryota; kingdom Metazoa; phylum Chordata; class Amphibia; order Anura; family Myobatrachidae; genus Pseudophryne; species Pseudophryne corroboree. The sequence continues at coordinate 430,877,638 of NC_086449.1, read as the reverse complement.
TTCTTGTCTTCAGCCTCATTTTACTTTCACCCACAGTTCCACAGTTCTTTGTCTACGACCACGTTCTCAAGTCACCGTTCATCAACCTCAGTTTTCTACCTCTGCTCTGTACATAATAAATACTTTTCATTGACTCTCAAACTCCGCCTACATCCTTCATTGCTCCGTATCCCATGCAAAGGAACTATATCCAACCCCCTCATTTTGTTCTTCCCCAGCCTGCTACCTCCTTGGGCAAGTCTCATCTGCCGGATCCCCAAACTTTGCTAGACGTGACAGTAAGCACTGGCCAAATGGATTCGACGGGTGATCAAGCCTCAGGAGGAGATTCTACCGTGGATATCTGGTCTCGTTTAAGTAAGCAGGAGGCCACACAATCTCAAATTGTGCAGTTCATGCAGAGTATGTCCGAACGTCTCGATTCTCTCTGTGTTGCCATGACGGCTCCTCAAGTTCCTACAGCTGCTCCCACATTAGCACCTCCGGTTCCGCTTCCTCCTGTGCCAGGGCCACTTCCACGGTTGCATTTGCCATCTCCCAGTAAATTCGATGGGAATCCAAAGCAATGCCATGGGTTTCTTAACCAGTGTGAAATCATTTCGAACTACAGTCGGCCAGTTTCCCATCAGCACGAACCAAGGTAGCCTATATCATTTCTTTACTTACTGGGCAAGCGTTGGAATGGGCGTCACCATTGTGGGAGAGGTCGGATCCAATCCTGTCTAACTACTCGGAGTTTGTAGCCACCTTTCGAAGAATCTTCGACGAACCGGCAGGAATTCTGCTGCCTCATTGGAGATCCTGCGCCTGCGTCAGGGCACGCGTACGGTCAGTCAGTACGTGATCCAGTTTCGTACTCTCTCCTCTGAACTGAACTGGAACGAGGAGGCTCTCATCGCAGCTTTCTGGAGCGGTCTCTCCGAGAAGATCAAAGATGACCTCGCGACTCAGGACGTACCTGATAAGTTGGATAAGTTAATTTCCCTATGCAATAAATTAGACTTAAGATACAGAGAACACTGTATGGAGAAATCACGGTCAGATCGTCCCAGGCCTCGAGTCGTTCCTCCACCAACACCATCAACTCCAACTACTGAGGAACCCATGCAGATCAATCGTTCCCGTCTTTCCAACGAGGAACGTCAGAGACGGCGACAAGGGAACTTATACCTGTACTGTGGTGCATCTGATCATTTTGTTAAATCTTGTAGCCAACGTCCGGGAAACGCCCGCTCCTAGCTTGTGCCGGAGAGGTCAAGCTAGGAGAATTCTCAGAATTACTTGCCAAGAAAGAGTCAGTCTTGTTAACCCACCTGGAGCTTCCTTCTTCCTCTCTTCTCATCCCTGCACTACTCGACTCCGGAGCCGCCGAAAGTTTTATTACATCAGCTCTGGTCAAACGATCTGGGATACAAACGGTCCGTTTGGATCGTACCATCTCAATCACTGCTGTGGATGGAAGTCATATTCCTGAGGGACTTATCACTCTTCGTACAATTCCTCTTAAGATGAAGGTTGGAGCTCTTCATTCGGAAAACATCTCTTTCCTAGTAATTCCCAAAGACTCTCACGAACTGATCCTAGGATTTCCATGGTTAAGTAGACACAATCCCCACATAGATTGGCAAACCATGGATGTTCTTTCCTGGGGACGAAACTGCTTCCAGAACTGTTTGCCCTCTGTAAGACCTCTCTGCTCTTCTAGTCCTTCCAGCCTCCCTGCAGAATACCAGGCCTTCCAAGATGTTTTTAGTAAGCATGGGGCGGACACCTTGCCTCCGCATCGCACTTGGGATTGTCCCATTGATCTGGTACCCGGCAAGACTCCTCCCCGAGGTCGAATCTACCCGCTATCACTCCCTGAGACTCAGGCCATGTCGGAGTATATCCGGGAGAACTTGGAAAAAGGGTTCATTAGGTCATCCACCTCTCCGGCTGGAGCCGATCCAGCCAAATGGTCTCCAGAGGCTTTAGAAGCCTTTTCATCGTTAAAGAAGACCTTCATGACCGCTCCTGTTCTTCGACAACCTGATCTCAGTCGTCCGTTCCTGGTGGAAGTCGATACCTCCACGGTAGGAGTGGGAGCAGTTTTATCTCAGCTCTTCGAGGACAAGAAAGTCCATCCTTGTGTGTTCTTCTCACGAAGATTCTCCCCCGCTGAGCAGAATTACGCTATTGGGGAACAAGAATTACTAGCAATTAAGTTAGCCTTTGAGGAGTGGAGGTATTTGTTGGAGGGAGCTCCAATCTCGGTAACCACGGATCATAAGAACCTCCTGTATCTACATTCAGCCCGATGTCTGAATCCACGTCAAGCAAGATGGGCACTCTTCTTTACCCGTTTCAACTTTAAACTTAGTTACCGCCCAGGGTCCCTCAACAAAAAGGCAGATGCATTATCTCGTTCCTTGAGTTCTGAAGAACCCTCTGACCGTTCAAAAGAACAATACATCTTAGACTCCACCTCTTTTTCAGCAACCAATACCTCTCCACTTCCTCCTCCAGGAAAGATCTTCGTTGCTCCGAATCTTCGCAAGAGACTGCTTACATGGGCTCACTCCTCCTCCTTCATGGGCCATGCGGGTGGTCATAAAACGCTCAAATTCATTCAGCGCTCCTACTGGTGGCCTCATCTCAGGACTGATGTACAGGAATTCGTGGCTGCCTGTCCAAAGTGTGCTCAGCATAAAAGTCCTAAAGGTCCTCCAGCCGGGTTACTTCATCCGCTACCTGTACCGCAAAGACCATGGACACATATTTCTATGGACTTTATTACTGATTTGCCTGTGTCTGGCGGACGGAACACCGTATGGGTCATAGTTGATCGATTTTCTAAAATGGCACACTTTGTTCCCCTGGCCAGTCTTCCATCAGCATCCCAGCTGGCAAAATTATTCATAGCAGAGATTTTTCGTCTCCATGGATTACCGCAGGAAATCGTATCTGATAGAGGTCCCCAGTTTGTGGCCAAGTTTTGGAGATCCCTATGTTCTGCTCTTGGCGTGAAATTGAATTTCTCCTCAGGATATCATCCTCAAACGGATGGTCAAACAGAAAGAGTGAACCAGGACCTGGAGACATTTCTGCATTTATTCATGTCCTCCTCTCAGGACGACTGGCTGGACTTCCTCCCATTTGCAGAATTTGCCCATAACAATATTTATCACTCTGCCACAAAATCTTTTCCATTTTTCATTAATTATGGTTATCATCCGAAAGTTCCTGACTTCCAACTTCTGCCTACACTCGAGGTTCCTGCCGCAGAGTCAACACTTAGACAATTTACTGAAACCTGGAAACAAATTCACAAGGCCTTACTCAAGACATCCAAGAAGTATAAGACCTACGCAGATCTAAAGCGAAAAGCGGTACCAAGTCTTAAAGTGGGAGATCGGGTTTGGGTTTCCACACGTAACCTAAGATTGAAGGTTCCTACTAAGAAGTTTGCTCCCTCGTTTATTGGGCCCTACCCAATCGAAAGAGTTTTGAATCCTGTGGCTTACAAGGTGAAGTTACCTCCACATTTAAGAATCCCTAACGCTTTTCATATTTCTCTCTTAAAACCGTTGGTACTCAATCGATTCAGAGTAGCTCTGTCACAACTGAGGGCCTGAGCTGACGGGAGGCAGCCTCAGTTGTAGGGGCTGAGGTGTAGTGAAACCTGGGAGGTTGTATCAGACCCCTGGACATGTAAGTTACACGTAGAGAGATTGCCCGAAGGCGTGACCACGACAACCAAGATAAAAGTCAATGATGTTTATTTGACAAACTCCACGCAACACAGCAGTAATAAAAGAGAAACGTAAAATCAGCAGTAATATAACACAGTTCCTGGGTACTACAGGATGGCAATGGCCACAGGGCTCTGGTAGTATGGGTACAGTTCTTATTGACCTCTAGATGGAAAGTCCTTACCAGGCCCGACTGTAGTAATGGAGATAGCCCAGGATCATACTAGCTGATGTTCCATGGGAAGCTGGGCTGCTGTAGATAAAGTGGCTGCTGTGGGCACTGGTTGGAACCAGACAGATGTAGACACGGAGTGGATACTGGATGGAACCAGCCAAATAATAAATAAAGCTTGAGAGCGATGAAATACAAATGATAAATGAAGCTTGAGAACGGTGAAATATTAGTACCGGTGGTAAATGGAAATCTGCAGAAATGGTACCGGAAGAGCTGATCTCTGCTGGAAGCTAAATGCTGGAAGCAGGTGAATCTGTAGCTGGAAACAGATGAGTCCCAGAGGACTGGAGAGTCAGGCTGCACCGCAGGTGGTAGACTGGAGCGGGTCTCTTTAGTGGAAGCTTGGAGACAGGAACTGGAACCTGGAAAACAACCACAGGAGAGAGACAGACTGGAACTAGGTTTGACAACCAAAGCACTGACCATTTCCTGGCCCAGGCACAGGATACTTATACCTGCAGCAATGCAGGCATTGGCTGGGCAATTATGCAGATTTCCAGAGGCAGTGGATTGGTGGAACTGAGACATGTGATTGAATCCAACATGGCTGCGCCCATGTTAGAACTTGGAGGGAAAGCTGGTTTGGAAACCATTTGGAAACATAACAGTAATGGCGGCGCCGGCCGCAGAGGACAGGAGACGCCATGCAGGATTCAAACATGGCGCCGCTGTGACAGCGTCTCAGCGTGACAGGAGGGATATGCAGAATGTGGACACAGATGAGATCCGGCCTTGGAACGCTGAGCCAGCCTCAGGAGACATCTGAAAGGCAAGTAATGGCGTCCAGATACCCGGATCGTGACAGCACCCCCCCTTTAGGAGTGGCCCCAGGACACTTCTTAGGCTTTAGAGGAAACTTCGAGTGGAAATTCCGGACCAAGACAGGAGCATGGACATCTGAGGCATTGGTCCAAGAGCGTTCTTCAGGACCATAGCCCTTCCAGTCAATAAGATACTGCAACTGACCGTAACGGAAACGTGAGTCCAGAATCTTGGCCACCTCATACTCAACTCCCCGTTGAGTCTGAACTTTAGGAGCTGGAGGAAGTGCAGAATGAAACCGATTCAGGATCAGCGGTTTCAACAGGGAAACATGGAATGTCCTGGGTATTTTCAAGAAGGGAGGTAACTGGAGTCTGTAAACAACGGGATTGATGACTTGTTCAATTTTAAAAGGACCGATGAAACGAGGTGCAAATTTCATGCTGGGAACTCTCAACCTCAAATTCTTCGTGGACAACCATACACGATCACCCACCTTGAGAGCAGGAACCGCTCTACGCTTCCTATCGGCAAACTTCTTGTACCTGAATGAGGCTTTAAGCAGAGCCGCGCTGACATTCTTCCAGTTATTTGAAAACTGACGCAAGGTGACATCCACTGCTGGAACAGAAGTTGCTGGAAGCGGTTGGAATTCTGGAACTTTAGGGTGGAATCCATAGTCGATGAAGAATGGTGTTGAAGAAGATGAGGAATGGTATTGATTGTTGTGGCTAAACTCGGCCCAAGGAAGGAGTTGAACCCAGTCATCTTGGGAGGAAGACACATAAATGCGGAGGAAGGCCTCCAAGTCCTGATTCACCCTCTCGGTCTGACCATTGGTCTGAGGATGGTAAGCTGTAGAAAACTTTAACTTGACTTGGAGAGCTTGACACAAACTTCGCCAAAATTTGGCTACGAATTGTACTCCACGATCGGAGATGATCTCTTCAGGAAGACCGTGAAGTCGGAAGATCTCTTGGATAAACACTTGAGCCAACTTGGAAGCTGACGGAAGACCGGTGAGGGGTATGAAATGTGCCATCTTGGTGAACCGGTCAACTACCACCCAGATGGTATTAAACTTGTTGCACATAGGCAGGTCTGTAACAAAGTCCATCGATAAATGGGTCCACGGTCGACGGGGAACAGATAATGGAACCAGTTGCCCTACAGGCGACTGGCTGGAGACTTTGTGTTGGGCACACTTCGGGCAAGAAGCAATAAACTCCATGACGTTCTTCTTCAGAGTTGGCCACCAGTAGGACCTAGAAATAAATTCAAGGGTTTTCTGAATGCCTGTATGTCCGGCAAAACGGGAAGCATGGGCCCAATGCATGAGCTTCTTCCTTAACACCGGCTTCACAAAACTTTTCCCTGGTGGAGGCGTAGAGTCCATCCCTACCGTGGAAAATGCCAACGGATTAATAATAGGATGCTTGTCCGCAGACTCCGACTCATTTTCTTGCTCCCATGAGCAGGAAAGGGCATCGGCCTTGCGATTCTGAGAACCCGGACAGAACTGGAGTTTAAAGTCAAACCTGGAAAAGAAAAGTGCCCATCTGGCCTGACGAGGGTTAAGACATTGTGCGCTTTTCAGATATAAAAGATTCTTGTGGTCGGTAAGTATAGTAATTGAATGAGAAGCTCCCTCCAACAGATATCTCCACTCCTCTAGAGCGAGCTTGATGGCTAGCAACTCCTGGTCGCCAATGGCATAGTTGCGCTCAGCTGGGGAGAACTTCCGGGAGAAGAAACTGCAAGGATGTAGATGGCCATCTTTAGCCCTCTGGGATAACACCGCTCCTACTCCAACGGAGGAGGCATCCACCTCTAAGATGAAAGGAGAGTCGATGTCGGGCTGTTTCAGAACTGGTGCAGAGATGAAACGTTGCTTTAGGAGATGAAAAGCTTGCGTAGCTTCTTCAGACCACTTGGACGGGTTAGCACCCTTCTTGGTTAATGCAGTGATAGGCGACACAATGGTGGAAAAGTCTCGTATAAACTTTCTGTAATAATTGGCGAACCCTAAGAACCTCTGGACCCCTTTGAGGGTTAAGGGTATCGGCCAATTCTGGATTGCTTGTAGTTTCTCAGGATCCATCTCTAGTCCGGAACCGGACACAATGTAACCTAGAAACGGAATGGATTTAACTTCAAAAACACATTTCTCCAATTTGCAATAGAGATGATTGACACGGAGACGGGACAGAACCTCCTTTACCCAAAAACGATGTTCCTCTAGATTATTGGCAAAAATGAGGATATCATCTAGATATACCACGACATGGCGGTATAAGATGTCTCTGAAGATCTCATTGACGAAATGCTGGAAGACAGCTGGAGCGTTGCTCAATCCGAAGGGCATGACGAGGTACTCATAATGTCCATCACGGGTGTTAAAAGCGGTCTTCCACTCGTCACCCTCACGGATCCGGATGAGATTGTAGGCACCCCTCAAATCCAACTTTGTAAAGATGGTTGCTCCGCTGACTCTATCGAAGAGCTCTGTAATCAAAGATAAAGGATACCGGTTCTTGACGGTAATGTTGTTCAGACCTCTGTAATCGATGCACGGTCGCAGACCACCGTCCTCCTTCTTAACGAAGAAGAAGCCTGCGCCAGCTGGAGAAGAAGAAGGTCGGATAAAACCTTTCGCCAGGTTCTCTTTGATGTACTCCTCCATGGAGTGCGTCTCAGGCAGAGACAACGGGTAAATTCGGCCTCGAGGTGGAACCTTCCCTGGAATGAGATCAATTGGGCAGTCCCATTTTCTATGAGGAGGAAAGATATCAGCAGAAGCCTTACTGAACACGTCCGTGTAGTCTTGATATGGAGGAGGAGGAACATCAGATGACCTGGGGAAAGAAGAACAAACAGGAAGCACTTTGGACAAACAAGTTTTAGCACAGGAGGGACCCCATGCTAGTATTTGCGTAGTCGTCCAGTCAATCGACGGATTGTGGAGACGGAGCCATGGAAGGCCCAAAACCACTGGATGTGTGGCTCTTGGAATCACTAGGAAGGAAATAAATTCTGCATGAAGAACTCCCACTCTCAGACGAACTGGTAGAGTCCTTAGAGAAATAACTGCGTCAAAAATCTTGCTGCCATCTACTGCAGTTAAGGAGGTGGACGAAGGAAGTCTCTCGGTGGGTAGGGACCACCGTTTAACATAAGCTTCGGTTATGAAATTCCCAGCTGCTCCGGAATCAAGGAGGGCAATGACGTTCCTGTAACGTTGAGCAATTTGGAGCGAGACAGGGAGATTACAATCATGAGGAGATGGAGAGGAGATCATTACTCCTAGCCGGCCCTCTCCTTGGCGAGCTAGGATTTGGAGTTTCCCGGACGTTTGGGACAGGCATTGATAATGTGAGACGGAGCTGCACAATAGAGACAAAGAGACTCAGAGAGACGTCTTCGGCGCTCAGCGGGAGATAGACGGGAACGGCCAATTTGCATGGGCTCATCCTTGGATGGAGACGGTTGACGAAGAGGCGGAGCATAAGATTTTGGAGCAGATGATCTTCCTCGCTCGGTTGCTCTCTCTCTGAAACGTAGATCAACCTTCGTGCAAAGAGAAATTAGCTCATCCAACTTAGAGGGCAAGTCTCTGGTAGCTAACTCATCCTTGATGCGTTCTGATAAGCCATGCCAGAATGCAGCATACAGGGCCTCGTCGTTCCATGCCAGTTCGGATGCCAGGATCTTGAACTGTATAAGATACTGTCCTACAGTACGCGATCCCTGGCGTAAACGGAGAATCTCAGATGAAGCTGAAGTTACCCGGCCTGGCTCGTCGAAGATACGCCTGAATGTTGTTACAAAATCAGTATAGGAGGACAGCAGGGTATCAGACTTCTCCCATAACGGTGATGCCCAGTCAAGGGCTGAGCCACTGAGAAGAGAAATAATGTAGGCAATTTTAGTACGATCACTGGGGAAATTGCCAGGTTGTAGCTCAAAATGGATCTCACACTGGTTGAGAAATCCCCTGCAGAATCTTGGAGATCCGTCAAATTTTGCTGGCGTTGGAAGATGAAGACGTGAAGCAGAAATGGATAAGGTGGGTGGGGTTACAGCTGGAGTCACTGTGGGTGACGCACCAGACGCGCCTGATCCACGGAGGGTTGTCTGAATCCCATCCAGCCGAGTAGAGAAATCCTGGAGACAGCGGATGATGTGGCCCTGTGCAGCCTCCTGATGTTCGAGTCTGGCTGCCAGTTCTTGCATCGGCCTGGCCGCTTGATCCTGGTCTCCGGCTGGATTCATATGGTCAGTGCTTACTGTCACAACTGAGGGCCTGTGCTGACGGGAGGCAGCCTCAGTTATAGGGGCTGAGGTGTAGTGAAACCTGGGAGGTTGTATCAGACCCCTGGACATGTAAGTTACACGTAGAGAGATTGCCCGAAGGCGTGACCACGACAACCAAGATAAAAGTCAATGATGTTTATTTGACAAACTCCATGCAACACAGCAGTAATAAAAGAGAAACATAAAATCAGCAGTAATATAACACAGTTCCTGGGTACTACAGGATGGCAATGGCCACAGGGCTCTGGTAGTATGGGTACAGTTCTTATTGACCTCTAGATGGAAAGTCCTTACCAGGCCCGACTGTAGTAATGGAGATAGCCCAGGATCATACTAGCTGATGTTCCATGGGAAGCTGGGCTGCTGTAGATAAAGTGGCTGCTGTGGGCACTGGTTGGAACCAGACAGATGTAGACACGGAGTGGATACTGGATGGAACCAGCCAAATAATAAATGAAGCTTGAGAGCGATGAAATACAAATGATAAATGAAGCTTGAGAACGGTGAAATATTAGTACCGGTGGTAAATGGAAATCTGCAGAAATGGTACCGGCACTTTAAGAAGAGCTGATCTCTGCTGGAAGCTAAATGCTGGAAGCAGGTGAATCTGTAGCTGGAAACAGATGAGTCCCAGAGGACTGGAGAGTCAGGCTGCACCGCAGGTGGTAGACTGGAGCGGGTCTCTTTAGTGGAAGCTTGGAGACAGGAACTGGAACCTGGAAAACAACCACAGGAGAGAGACAGACTGGAACTAGGTTTGACAACCAAAGCACTGACCATTTCCTGGCCCAGGCACAGGATACTTATACCTGCAGCAATGCAGGCATTGGCTGGGCAATTATGCAGATTTCCAGAGGCAGTGGATTGGTAGAACTGAGACATGTGATTGGATCCAACATGGCTGCGCCCATGTTGGAGGGAAAGCTGGTTTGGAAACCATGTGGAAACATAACAGTAATGGCGGCGCCGGCCGCAGAGGACAGGAGACGCCATGCAGGATTCAAACATGGCGCCGCTGTGACAGCGTCTCAGCGTGACAGGAGGGATATGCAGAATGTGGACACAGATGAGATCCGGCCTTGGAACGCTGAGCCAGCCTCAGGAGACATCTGAAAGGCAAGTAATGGCGTCCAGATACCCAGATCGTGACATGCTCTACCTAAATCACCCAAGATCCAGTCAACACAAGGAGACGAATTTGAGATTCATAAGATCCCTGACTCCCGCAAACGATATTGTCGCCTCCAGTACCTAGTTGATTGGAAGGGATATGGACCTGAGGAAAGGTCCTGGGTAGAGGCAGAGGACGTCCATGCCCCAAGACTTCTTCGGACATATCATGCCAAATTTCCAGCTAAACCTTATAGGTGTCCGGAGTCCACCCGCAAAAGGGGGGGTACTGTCAGCGTCCGGGATCTTACCGGAACGCTGGGGCCGCGGGGCGGGCTTCACGGGCGGCCGGGCAGCGGCAGTGGAGGGCTGCGGCGCTGGGTTCAAGGGTACAGGCAGCGGTAATGGCGTTGAGGGGGTCCGCTCGTGGCGGTGGGACGCCGCTGCAGCAGCTCGCTCTCGCTAAGCCGTTGCCTAGGAGACCAGGGGCAGTGAGCAGCATGTTGTCAGAAAAGGTCTGCATTACTGGGCGCCGCCATGTTGGAGACCAAGTTTCTGACATAATTCCTGTTCCTAGTTTTCCAGCCAATCCAGGGAGACTTCTTCCTATAAAAGGGGGCTGGTTTAGGACAGGGATGCCAGTGCTTCAAGTTACAACCCTGTTGTAGGTGCTTTAGCCTGTGCTCCCAGGATTCCTGCTGTATTCTGGTACTTCTAACCCTGCTTTGCCAGTTCTCAGTTGCTGCTGCAGTTTTCCCGTTCCTAGCCTGCTGCTGCCCGTGGAGACGCTCTTGGAAAACCCGGTTCAGTAAGACCCTTTGGGCACGGATGACCCCGGGTCTCTTGCCTCGTCCTCCAAGCCACAGTCCGCAGATTCTTGCTTCCAGCCAAGTCCTCGAACCACCATTCACAGTCCTCAGCTCGTTATCTCCAGCTTCATCTTTCAAGCCACAGTCTACAGTTCTCAGTCTCCAGTCACGACCCAAACTACCGTCCACAGTTCTCAGCTCCTCTACCGCAGTTTCATCTCATAAGTCGCAGTCCACGGTTCTTGTCTTCAGCCTCGTTTTACTCTCACCCACAGTTCCACAGTTCTTTGTCTACGACCACGTTCTCAAGTCACCGTTCATCAACCTCAGTTTTCTACCTCTGCTCTGTACATAATAAATACTTTTCATTGACTCTCAAACTCCGCCTACATCCTTCATTGCTCTGTATCCCATGCAAAGGAACTATATCCAACCCCCTCATTTTGTTCTTCCCCAGCCTGCTACCTCCTTGGGCAAGTCTCAACTGCCGGATCCCCAAACTTTGCTAGATGTGACAACAACTGAGGGCTGGTGCTGACCAGAGGAAGCCTCAGTTGTAGGGGCTGAGGTGTACGTGAACCTGGGAGGCAGTATAGGGTTCTTGGACATGCAGGAACCTTTAACACAGATGACCGAAGGCGTGACCAAGACAACTTTGTAAAAGTTTAAGACGTTTATTAAACACAGCTCAGCTTGCACATTGACAGTTCAAGGAAGACAGGAATGCTCAGCAATATGGAGTTGTAGCATAACAGTAGAATCACAGTTCCTTAAATACAGGAATAGTAAGATGCTGTTGGAAGTGGCACAACACACTATAGTCTTGGAAGACCTGGAGATGGAAAGTCCAGAGAACCAACAGCGATCCGCTGAACCAGCAGATGACACACTGGAAGCTGGAGATACTGGTGGAATGCTGAATGGGGTGAGCACCTGTAACTGCCAAGGGTACCGGGTGGAACTGGCGCAGGTGGTGAGGGTGCTACGGAGCTCACTGATGGAGTGGGCATTTGCAAGTAGGAGCACCGATGGTGAACTGTGGAATGATGTTAGAACACCAGTGTAGCGGAAGGTCAGATGAAGAAACACTGGTGATGCTGGGGATCGATGAAGGAACACCGATGGTGACTGGAGATCGATGATGGAACACTGATGATGACTGGAGATCAATAATGGAACACAGATGGTGACTGAAGATCGATGATGGAACACCGATGATGACTGGAGATCGATGATGGAACACAGATGGTGACTGAAGATCGATGATGGAACACCGATGATGACTGGAGATTGATGATGGAACACTGATGGTGACTGGAGATTGATGATGGAACACCGATGGTGACTGGAGATCGATGATGGAACACCGATGGTGACTGGCAGGGCTAGGCACCGCTGAAAGCTGGAAGCCGATATTGAACCACTGCCATTAGCAGAATGCAATGCTGGGACACCGCAGAGTCAGGCTGCACCACCAGATGGTAGCTGGTGCGGGTCTCTAGTGGAGCTAAACACAGGAGCTGGAATACCTGGAACAATAGCTGAGTAACCACAGACAGGAGAGACTTGTATCACTGGGTTTGACAACCGAAGCACTGACATCTTTCCAGCCCAGGAACAGGATATTTATATCTGCTGGGAAGCAGTCATTGGCTGGATGATTAAGCAGAGTCCAGAGCGCAGCGGATAGGTTGAAACAATAACATGTGACTGGAAAAACATGGCTGCGCCCATGTTAGCATTTGGAGGGAAAGTCTGTTCGTAATTCCATGTGGGAAATGGCAGCAATGGCGGCAGAGGGCGCGGAGGGCAGGAGACGCCAGTCTTGAATATTTCACATGGGAAACAGTAGTAATGGCGGCGGAGGCCGCGGAGGGCAGGAGACACCATTCTTGGAACTAATGAACTAAACTTGTGAAGCTGCTGTGACAGCGCTGCGGGATCACAGGGAGGAGACGTGAAGTGAAGACATCAGCGTACTACATGCTAACAACGCAGATGGGATCCCACCCTGGAACCCAGGGCCAATCTCAGGAGACACTTGAAAGGTAAATAATGATGTCCAGTTACCCGGATCGTGACAGCTTGCAGGAGATTGTAGTCAGAAAGTAGGTGAAAAGCAGAGTCTATTGAGAAAGATCAACCATACCAGAATCTAAACTTAAACACACTACATCTGCAGGACACAACTGGCCGAAGTGTAAGTATGGCTTCACACCAGGACGATTTGGCCTCCATTCCCCCAATTTCGACGCGTCGTATGATCGATTTTATGGAAAAAGTGCAGAATCGTACCTGTTTTGATAACGATTCCGATCCGATGCACACCCCCTGCCGCTCGTATGCCGGATTGGAGATTTTACCAACTGCAGTAAACATTCGTCATTTCGACCTTCTATTGGGTGCCGATCGTGTGCAGATCATGTGTTTGCATCTCCAATCATTGTGTGACAATCGTGAGACCTGCACTTTGAGTGGCATTTCCTGGACACTCCCACCCACCGCCATCTTCTCCAGCATCGTGCAGGCTTCAAGCGCAGCAGTGATCTTCTTTTTGGATCCCATCCCAATATAATTGCATCCTGGTATGTGTACTCCTGCTCTCCTATGTCCTTGCTGCCCACTGATACCACTGATATAGTGATATATGGCCGCACTGGCCACCAATGTTATGTGACCACTGTTTGCTATTTTTATGGGGACCCAGGCCCCTGATTGCGTTATATATGGCCGCATTGGCCACCAATGTTATGTGACAGACATTTCTGTGAGTTTCCTTTAATAAAAAATTAACAACTACAATGTGGATAAAAAACATTAAACGTGATGTATGTAATAAGATTTTATTAAAACCTTTCAATTTTAGAACATGCCAACACACTATAACTACATGAACTGAACTAACTTAACTACATGAACAGAACTAACTAAACTAAAATTAACTGACCAAACTATATAACTCAACATTAAAATCTTTTTTGGGGGAAATTTACAAATATTAATGATTGTTTTCCTTTCTCCCAATAGAAATGTATCTGGCATTGGCAAAGGAGCACGAGTTTGTTGAAGGATTTATTGATAAATATTGTGAGTTCGAGTGTCTTTGGTGCACAAAATGCAAAGATTACAGTAATAAAGTGAAAAGGGCCAAAGCCATTGAAGATTTGGCAGAACATAGCTGGGCATTTCATCCGGATGCCAACCCGGATTGGGTGGGTAAAAAAAAAAACTAAATTTACACACAGTCTTCCTAAAGGAACATAAGAAGATTGAGTCTTCAAAGAGATCGGGTGCCGGAGCCGACCAAGTGTATGAGACCACCCTCTGGTATTATGATCTCCTTACGTCAGGAGTCACAGAGGACTGGATTCGTCCTAATGGTGTAGAGCGAGGCAGAGGACATGCTGCCGACTGTGGATGAAAGTACGCAGCCAGTATCGGTAAGTAGAGACACAGTATTTAAAAATGTGCTTATGCAATGTTCAAATTTGTTGTTACAGGAGAAAAGGTATAGTCCACTCTACTTTATCTAATGGATTCCTCCTGCCAATCGGCAGCACCCACTCCGTTAAAATAGGCCATGTACTGGTCCCTGTCCTGTTTGGCCCGTGCAGTCTCCCTATACTGTTGTGCAGATCTTTTCATGGAGGATATCTGCACGACCTCCTCTGGCAGATCTGGGTCTTCTTGTGGTTCAGTGCCTGTAGCCCTTTGAGGTGTGGCTTTTGCGGCGGAGTAAATTGTGCAGGGGACAGCACGCCATGACGACCCAGTCTACTTTGTCCACACTCAGGTTGATGGCAGTGTGGAATATGCGAAAGCGATAAGCCAGGATTCTAAACGTACTCTCCACAATACGGTGTGCCCTGGATAGCCTGTAGTTGAAAATCCTTTTGTCGTGCGCATATGGCTTCATGATGTGCTCATGCAGGGCGAATGCCTCGTCCACCACGAACACAAAATTTAGCCCATGTTTTGTTTCCTTGTCAGACGGCAAGTGAAGAGTGTTGGAGGTGAATCTCTGGTAGAATTTGGTATTCTTCAAAGTGCCACCATTCGATGCACGCCCATTCCTGCTGACATATAGGAAGATGAACTCGTAGTTCGCATTAACCACTGCCATCATAACGATACTGAAGTAGCCCTTATAATTGTAGTAGTAGGAACCACTGTTGACAGGCTGGGATATGCGGACATGTTTGCCGTCAATGGCTCCTCCACAATTCGGAAAATTCCAATGCTGGTCAAACGCCTCTGCGATGGCTTTCCACTCTTCCACGCTGGTAGGGAACTTAAATAAAAGAGAAAAGAAATTTGATTAGTAAATGTTTCTTTTTTTTGTCCCACAGCATCACAGTACCGAGCCAGACCAACCTCCAACCCCAGACCTCTCTCTATTAGTGAAGACTCCAGGCCCATCGAATGAACCTCCCACTGCACCCACCCCACCACAACCCCCCTCTAAAAAACTGTGCTGCAAGGCCGCAACAGAGGAGGAATTTATGAGCCAGGCAGAGCAGGTTCCAAGAAGGCCCCCCCGACCGATTTGATGCATTTGCAACCTATTTGGCAGATGGTTTACGCCAGCTGGCTCCAAACCAACAAATGACATTTGAGCGACTAAGCAGCAAGCTCTTGTTTCAAGGGCGTTTAGGGTGCCTTAAAATTGACAGCCAAATAGTTGGCCTTGGTCCTTTACCTGAAACAGCAAACCTACTCCCCCACCCTCCTGTCTGAGTGCCTCCTCGCCCCTTGCTGGCAATGAACCCCTTTCCACCCCGCTCATCATTCACTTCTCCCCCAACACCCTTACCAGTCCCTTCCTCATGCCAAGATCCACCAGCATTTATCCCAGCATCCTCCTCACAACCTGCTCATCCACCCAGCTATAGCCACCTGTATACGTCATTACTGGAGGAAGACCAGGAGTCTCCACTTTTTGAAGACCTATAATCAAGTATTCCCCAATTTTACCTTTCCCAATAGGTATGGAGCAGTATGACAGACAGTGTCTCTGGCGCAGATATCTCAAGGTCCATGCCCACGTGGTGCATAGCGCAGATCAATGGGGCTGGGCCCATTGCATTTGCACATTGCACCATGTGGGCATGAGCCTTTGAATATCTGCGCCAGAAGCACCGTCTGTCTTACCACTCCATGGGGGTCATTCTGAGTTGATAGCTCGCTGCCGATTTTCGCAGCGCAGCGATCAGGTGAAAAAATTGCATTTCTGCGCATGCGTATGCCCCGCAAAGTGCATGCGCAAAGTACGGGTACAAGCCCTTTGTGGTTGTGCTCAGGTTCAGTCGCACTGACGGCCGCAAGAAGATTGACAGGAAGGGGGCGTTTCTGGGTGTCACCTGACCATTTTCAGGAAGTGTTTGCAAAAACGCAGGCGTGTCTGAAAAAACGCAGGCGTGGCTGGGCGTACGCTGGGCGTACGCTGGGTGGGTGTATGACGTCAAATCCGGACACGAATAGGCTGAAGTGATCGCAAGCGCTGAGTAGGTTCAGAGCTACTCAGAAACGGCACAAACTGTTTTAGCAGAGCTCCGCTGCACTAGCGTTCACACTTCTGCTAAGCTAAAATACACTCCCCAGTGGGCGGCGGCATAGCGTTTGCACGGCTGCTAAAAACTGCTAGCGAGCGATCAACTCGGAATGACCCCCCATACCTATTGCGAATGGTAAAACTAGATGATACACAATGTTGACTACATTTTGTCTATTTTTGCACTGTTGTTTTTCTGCCAAAATACCTCATGTTGAATAGAGGCCTGTGCGGTGTTTCCACAGTAATCATCCAGTTTTACCATTTGCTCAGGTATGGTGCTGCATGGTATACGGTGCTTCTGAAGCAGAGTGGCGAAGGCCCATGGCCACGTGGTGCATTGTGCAGATCAATGGGGCCGGGCCCATTGCATTTGCACTTTGCACCACGTGTGCATGTGCATTTGAATATCTGCGCCAGAAGCACCGTCTGTCCTACCGCTCCATACCTATTGCAAATGGTAAAACTGGATGATACACAATGTTTATAAAGTTTGATCTATTTTTGCACAATATCTATCTTTTATCAAGAAAAAAAAACATTACTGGTGTGTTAAACAACAATCAAGCAAAAATAAATAACAGTTTAAGTATTAATAAAAAAGTTTTTGTATATACAACAAGTGTGTGGTGTATTTTTCCTTACCTTGCAATAATGGTACGACAGCACCTTCACGATGGCTTTGCAGGTCTCTGGGATGATGAGGCCCAAAGCTTGCGGGTAGATGATGGAATCAAACTTTAGGTCAGCCAGAGACCGTCCTGTTGCCAGAAACCTCAAGGTCACCACCAGCCGGGCCTCAGCAGGGATAGCCATCCGATACTTGGTATCTTGCTTCTCTATGTAGGGGGTCACCAGACGCAGCAGTTCCTGGAAGGTGGGGGTCATCCATTCGCAGGTGGTTACGGTAGTCATCAAGATTGTTCTCCTTAATCTCCATGAGCAGTGTCATGTGAGAACGAGTCTGACGACTCAGTAGCCACTGCTTCGTCCAGCACAATCTAGCTCTCCTATGCTGGGCCCTCTCACACCTCAGCATAGGATAGTATAGCAGATAATCTTGCTGGTAACAATCCATCACTACAGAATGCAGAATGGACACAGGGAAAGCACACTTTGTAATGGCAGGCAAAACAAAGCAGAGCAAAATAGCTACAGGTATGTACAGCGTTCAGCAGGTATACACCAAGCCTCACTAGTCACAAAGCACAAATGCACAGATCTAAAATGGCTGCTACTACTTATATCCCCTCAATAAGTCCTGCCCATTATTTAAATTTCAAAGGCCAATTTGCAAGACGGTTGCATGGTGTACTGTGCAAAACACGATGTACCGGATCTGACCGTCTAACGACCATTGAAATCGGATCGCGATCGTTTGACAATCGTTTGACACAAATGCACCACTTTTAACAAATCATGAGCCTAGGACTGCCCGGGAACTCCCGGGAAGTTCAAGGGAAATCGTTTCACAATCATCGCATGATTATGGCCGTTCTGGTGTGTAGCCACCCATCTCAAATTTACAAGATCATGGGTTCAAATCCCGCCAGTCACATCCATGCTTTTATTGTGGGACTGTGATATTCGGCTAACAACAGGTGGTTTGCTTGTCACCAACCCTTTTACACCTACACATCCCACATGCTCAGGTGTGTCTTGCTGTGTGAAAATATACATAATAAATTGGATTGCTACCCATCTCAGACTCTGCTACATCTAACGTCATAGTTCTATCACATTATGCCCACACTGCAGGCATTCTTGTTACTGGGATGACCACAGGCTGTCATAAGAAGCTATTCAGAGATGGACACAATAGTTAGAAAATTGCAAACGGAAGTTTTTCATCCATTTGCACATGTGCGGACTTTCACTATGCGATTGCAACCTGGAAGGATTTTGTGGTGGCTGGATGATGGGTCTAATTCAGCATGCTGAAGTCCTGTTTAGTGTGCGCACGCACAGCAGCTGCACTCCACAAGCGCACACACTGAGATGCGAAAGCATCTCACTTGTGCGAACACCTCTGCCTGATTGACAGACATGGGCGCCGTGGGTCGGGAAGGTGGGCATCGCGGCGGCGTTAAAGTGGCATCAAGTTGGCATTGAGGGGGCAGTCCAGACAATGCAGGCATGTCCTTTTGCGGGGCGGGCTGTGGTGGCTGTGACACGCAGACCTACGACCCAAAATATGGCGGGTAGCTGCCTGTCTTCGCAGCTATTGCCATGCAATACTTTTGCATGTTTGCGGGGATGGGGGCTGGATATGGTCTGCGGGGCAGACTTGCCCATGCTGGGCGTCCCCCCGCATAGTTAGAGAAATGGATCATAGATGTGCATTTTTTCACACATCTACCATGTCCCTTGGAGGTAACCTCTTGAGAAAGAAGGTTACCTCTGAAACATGTTGATGACAAAGAGCTGCACAAGGAGACAGGACATGTTTGATCATTGCCTTACCTTAAGCTTGAGGCTGTTGCCGGCTTCATCGAGCTGGGGCATCCCGGGACTTCCCAGCCACAGTGCACAGCCTCTTCCCAGGGAGGGTATGACTCACTCTGTTTCCCCTTATTTTACTGTTTTATCTATATGTATTTTATGGTTGTATGAATAAATCATTTTTGATCAACCTTCTATGTCCTGTATGATCCTTGTGAGGTCCGTGTCGCTGGCTCAACACTTGCTAGACAGCTGTCTGCTTCGAAGTTGAAAGATACCTTTATGTGAAAGCATTCAGCTTATTAAAGTAAGTGTCGCTTCATTGGGAGAGTATTGCAATTAGCTTGAGGTGTACATCGAGATATAAATCCTGCCACTTGTGAAGATTTGGATATATAGCTTACGACTCCCTATTTGTCAACAGTTTATGTAAAGGTAATGCTGTGGTTTCTTTTCCCATTTGGTTTCTAGTGTATTGTGTGGGTGTAGGTGTACACCTAAGGGTTAAAGACCAGCAGCAGCTTTTGGGTGCAAGGGAAGAAAACTTTATTTTTCTTTGGAACCACACAAGGAGGTTTGGATATACTTCAGGTTGCTTAAGCCTGCGTGAGCATCAGATGTGACTTTAGATTGGAAGAGAGGCACCAAAGATGTAAGATATACTAGACTTAGTAGGTAGCAAAGAATTCTGGAGTAGTGCACACAGTTGTTTAATAAAGTCTAGAAGCACAGAATGTTGCAGCTTGGAATGCTTGAGCACAATAGAGGGATGAGGATAGGGCTTTGGTTACCTGGGGGCAATGACTCAGTAAGCCCTGCCCCCCCCCCCCCCCCCCCCCCTCATAAATAGGTAAAAGAGTAGTAGAGTGACAGAAGGGAAGTCTAGCACGGGCTATGGAAGAAGTCAAAGGAACTCGAAGGCTTAATCTGCACACAGAGGGTTAAATGTAATCAACTTGTTTTTGCCTTTTAAATGATTGCTACTTGAAAACATTGGCCAGACAACGGTGAGTTGGAAGCAAAGCAACAGAAAAGTTGTTTGGCAAAATCATGTTACACTGTAGGTGGGCAGATATAAAATGTGTCCAAACTAAAATCTAAATTGTAGCACACACATTAATCTGTCCAGCATTTCTGGGTTACATGCAAAAGTTCCTAGTATTTACCCTGTATGCAAAATGAGGGACCTGGATGTATTTACAGAAGTCCACCCCAATTTGGACTTTACCACTTTTTAAGGATGGACCCCGAACAAAGACACTAGTCAAAGAACCCTGCCGTAAGCCAGCGGTGAAAAGTAGCATGTGCCGGGAAGGAAATGTATGGTAGTCAAAAAGAAAGTAAAGAGGGACTGCATACGATATATCTCTGAGCAGTTGTAGGATCTTCTAACAAACTAGTGTAGGTGAAATTGTAGGGTAATCACAAAGGGGTAAGTCTGTCAGCCAAGAACAAATGTCTGTTTAGAAGTGAGAGAAATGTCCTCAATAGAAATCCACTTTTTACGGTCTTTAAGCTTTAATCACTCTAGAACCCTATTAAGCTTAATCACCCAATAGCAGTTTTCTATGATGGGCAGTTGAAGGCCTACCTGATACCTACATCTGGTCAAAATCTCTAAACTTACACAAGGGTTTCTCCCAGCCCAGATAAAGCAGTAGATTAGTGCCTGAAAATCCTGAAACCATTTCTTAGGAACGCGCAAAAGATATAAGATTCTGGGGAGTGTAGTCATTTTAAATATATTGACCATTCCAATCCAAGAGACTTTCTTGTGGCTGTTGGGGGTCATTCCAAGTTGATTGCTCGCTTGTGCAGCTGTTCGGTACAAAAACAGTTTGTGCAGTTTCTGAGTAGGTCTGAACTTACTCAGCCGATGCGATCACTTCAGCCTGTCCGGTTCCGGAATTGACATCAGACACCCACCCTGCAAACGCTTGGACACGCCTGCGTTTTTCCAACCACTCCCTGAAAAACACCTTCTTCCTGTCAATCTCCTTGCAATCGGCTGTGCTAATGGATTCTTCGTTAAATCCATCACTCAGCACCGATCCGCTTTGTACCTGTACGATGGGCCTGCGCATTGTGATGCATACGCATGCACAGTTTTTCCGCGTTTTGACCTGATCGCAGTGCTGCAAAAAAAATAGCTAGCGAGCGATCAACTCAGAATGACCCCATTGTCTGCTCCCAAGGACAGAAGCAGAGG
The DNA here is from genome assembly GCF_028390025.1 of Pseudophryne corroboree. Taxonomy (NCBI): domain Eukaryota; kingdom Metazoa; phylum Chordata; class Amphibia; order Anura; family Myobatrachidae; genus Pseudophryne; species Pseudophryne corroboree. Next base: position 430,856,475 of record NC_086449.1, on the reverse strand, counting down.
GCTAGTTGGAAAGGCTGTGTGTGATCTTTAAGTAAAATGACATCAAAGGTATTCAAATGGAGAGTGATGTCAGGTAAATGGGAATTTAAGCCTCAGGCCCTCAATAACATATGGAGGAGTATTGAGATTATGGCTATGGACATAGAGTTATTTATTTAAATGTTACACACATTTATGTAATTCAGATATCTACTTGTCAGCAAAAGAGTATCTCAGAGCTTCTCAGTATCTGCAGATTTAATATCGAAAATATTAGGATTGGCTATTATGGCCAATGCCAGATCTTCCAGACAGAGAACAAAGAGAAAGAGTGAGAGTGAGTAAACCTGTCTGGTGCAGTTTTTTGGGTAATAACTGAGGCATAGGGATGGATCCTTACCTTCTTTAGGGAGGATGGCTGTGTATGCTTTTAAGGTCTGTTTAGAGTAGCGCCTTTGCTTATCAGAAATTGGGATGAGGGCCTGGATAAGCTATCTTTGAAGGTTTTATAAGGTTTTAAAATGTGAAACTGAAAAATCGTTTGGTAAGAGGGCATTTCCCATTAGGGGAAGAAGAGATAACCAGATTTAATTCAGGCTGTGAGAAAGGTTGTCCTTTGCTGAAAACTGTGGGAGGATAACCAACCTTAGGTAGCTTGCTATTTTGGTCTGTCTAACATAAGCATACCCCTTTTTGAGGATAATATTAAATTATAAAGTTTTCAGTAATAGGTGTGAAATATTTTGGCAGCCCCATGGGTTTCATGAATAAAAGGAGATTTATGGTAGACTTATCATGGTTAAATCTCTTTCTGTGAGGTACACTGGATTCCACAGGGAATACATCGGGGTGTAGAGTTGGATCTTGATCCGAGGCACCAACAGGCTAAAGCCTTGACTGTTCCCAGCATGCACTGCACCGCCTCCTCTATAACCCCACCTCCAGGCACTGGAGCTCAGTTTCGTTAACCAGTCCAATGCAGTAGCAGGTAAAAGAGATGGCAGACGTTAGTCACATAGAACCACATTCTCACAACAGGAGAAGGGACTAGCGGCTAATGCCATACAAACCCAAAGAATCTAAGTGTGTCAGGGTGGGCGCCCTGTGGAATCCAGTGTACCTCGCAGAAAGAGATTTAACCATGGTAAGTCTACCTTAAATCTCCTTTTCTGCAGCAGGGTACACTGGGATTCCACAGGGAATGCATTGGGATGTCCTAAAGCAGTTCCTCATGGGAGGGGACGCACCGTAGTGGGCACAAGAATCCAGCATCAAAAGGAAGCATCCTGGGAGGCGGAAGTATCAAAAGCATAAAACCTAATGAACGTGTTCACTGAGGACCATGTAGCCGCCTTGCACAATTGTTCAACGGACGCGCCTTGGCGGGCCGCCCAAGAAGGTCCAACAGACCGAGTAGAATGGGCTTTGATAGCAGCAGGAGCTGGGAGTCCAGCCTGCGCATGGGCTTGTGCAATCACACATTCTAATCCATCTGGCCAAAGTTTGCTTATTCGCAGGCCAGCCACGTTTGTGAAAACCAAAAAGTAAAAAAAGGGAATCTGACCTCCATATAGAGGCAGTTCTCTGCACATAAATATGGAGAGCCGTTACCACATCCAAAGACCACTCTTTGGAGGACAAAACAGAAGAGATAAAAGCCGGAACCACAATCTCTTGGTTAAGATGGAAAGATGACACCACCTTAGATAACCGGGGCGAGTTCTAAGAACTGCCCGGTCATGGTGAAAAATCAGACAGGACAAAGTGCCTAAGTCCGACACCCTCCTAGCAGAGGCAATAGCCAGCAGAAATACGACCTTAAGCGTAAAGCATTTAAGGTCCACAGACTCAAGAGTTTCAAATGGAGACTCTTGTAGGGCATGTAAGATAACAGACAGATCCCATGGAGCCACAGGATGGACATAGGGAGGCTGGATCCATAAAACACCTTGAGTGAAAGTATGAACATCAGGAAGAGACGCAATTTTTCTCTGAAACCACACCGACAAGGCAGATATATAAACCTTGAGGGAGGCCAGACAAGGCCTAAATCTAGGCCTTGTTGCAGAAAAGCCAAAAGCCTGGAAGTTCTGAACGAATAGGCATCATAATTCTTAGCAGCACACCATGTGAAGTTAGAGTTCCAGACCCTGTAATAAATCAGTGCAGAAGCCAGTTTGTGGGCCTTCAACGTAGTTTGAATAACCACCTCAGAGAATCCCTTGGCCCTCAGGAGTGAAGATTCAAGAGCCATGTCATCAAAGCCAGTCTGGCCAAGTCCGGATAGACACAAGGGCCCTGAACGAGGAGGTCTGGGTGTTGAGGAAGTAGAAGAGGACGCTCGATCGATAGACCCTTCAGGTCTGAGAACCAATGCTGTCAGGGCCATGCTGGAGCAACTAGAAGTAGCATTCCTCTTTCTTGCTTGAACTTCCGTAGTATCCTGGGCAGGAGTGACACTGGAGGGAACACGTATGGCAGCCGAAAGTTCCATGGAATTGCCAGTGCGTCCACGAACGCTGCTTGAGGATCCCTTGTCCTTGATCCGAAGACCGGAACTTTGTGATTGTGTCGAGATGCCATCAGGTCTACATCTGGTAGGCCCCACTTGTCCACTAGGAGTTGAAAGACTTCCGGATGAAGACTCCACTCTCCGGCGTGAATGTCCTGATGACTGAGGAAATCCGCTTCCCAGTTGAGGATTCCGGGAATTAACATTGCCGATATTGCCGGCAGATGGCATTCCATCCAATGGAGGATTTTTGATACCTCCAGCATTGCTATGCGACTACGAGTGCAACCTTGATGATTTATGTATGCCACCATGGTGGCATTGTCTGATTGTACTTGAACAGGCCTTTTCTATACCAGAGGCAGGGCCAGTGTCACCGCATTGAACACTGCCTGCAATTCCAGAATGTTTATCGGGAGGAGAGATTCCTCCTTGGTCCACCGACCCTGGTTAGAGTGTTGCTCCAATGCCACACCCCAACCTCACAGACTTCCGTCCTTTGTCAGGATGGCCCCTGCTGAACTGTTGGTCCTGTAGCCACCAGTTCAGTGACAGACGAACCTCCGGAGTCACGGAGATCATGTGAGACCTGATCTGATGAGGCAGGCCATCCCACTTGGAAAGGATTAACCTCTGCAGAGGGCGGGAATGAAATTGAGCGTACTCCACCATGTCGAACGTCGACACCATGAGGCGTAATAATTGCATCGCCGAGTGTATTGGCACTCTTGGGCAAGACAGGAAGTATCTGATCTTGTCCTGAAGTTTCCGGACTTTCTCTGGAGACAGAAACAATCTTTGGCTGTGTGTGTCCAGCAGTGCTCCCAGGTGCACCATGCTCCGAGCAGGGACAAGCGAGGACTTTTCCTGTTGATGAGCCACCTGTGAACTTCTAGGAATTGAACCGTCAGTTCCAGATGACTAAGGAGAACATCTTGGGAGTTCGCCAGGATCAGCAAGTCGTCCAGATACGGCAGGATCCTGATTCCCTGACGGTGGAGAAGGGCCGTTGTCACAGCCATGGCCTTGGTGAAGATCCGAGGAGTCGTGGCCAGTCCACATAGCAGGGCCTGGAATTGATAATGTAGGTTACCAATAGCGGCTTGCAGATATTGTTGATGTGATATGGCAATAGGTATGTGCAAGTAAGCATCCTGTATGTCCAGGGATACCATATAGTCTTTGGGTTCCATGGCCAGTACAATAGAGCGCAGAGTTTCCATATGGAATTTGGAAGCTCTCACAAATTTGTTCAATGATTTGAGGTTGAGTATAGGCCGGAAGGACTCATTTGGCTTCAGAACTAGAAACAGGGTCGAATAGTATCCCCTGCCTCTCTGGGACAGAGATACTGGCACTACCACTCCTGTGTCCAAGAGGGATTGTACAACCAAGTGTAGAGCTTGCGCTTTCAATGGATCCAAAGGGATAACCGTTGAGCAGAACTGGTGAGGGGGACATCTCTTGAAAGAGATTGCGTACCCGTGAGAGACAACTTCCCGCACCCAGGCATCTGAAGTGGTCTTTAACCAGACCTGGGTGAACTGCAGATGTCGGCCTCCCACCCTGGGGTCCCCATGGGGAAGGCCCTCCCCGTCATGCAGCAGGCTTATCTTATTTGGAAGCAGGCTGACGGGCGACCCATGATTATTTAGGTTTGGGCTTAGTGGTTTTGGAAGCATGAGCCTGTCTCGTGTATGCCTGACCTTTTGCTTTCCCTGGAGGTCTAAAGGAACGAAAAGTGGTACTCTTAGCCTTCTGAGCTGAAGGATCAGTACTTGGGAGAAATGCAGTCTTAGCAGTCGCTAAGTCAGTCACAATCTTGTTCAGATCCTCTCTAAAAGGGAGCACCTCCAAGGTTTTTTTGGAGCCCAGGTCCTTTTCAACCACAGAATTCGGCAAGCCAGGATAGACGTAGTAGAAACCTTGGCCATCATAACACTTGCCTCAGAGGTTACCTCTTGAATATAGTGGGAGGCTGTGGTAATATAAGACAGATATTGTCTGGCAGTGTCAGAAAAATCCTGAGGCAGCTCATCCTCAATTGCCTGAACCCATGCTTCAATTCCTTTCGCAGCCCAGGAGGCTGCCATAGTGGGTCTATGTACAGCACCGGTAAGAGAGTACATAGACTTCAAGCAACCCTCCGCACGCTTATCCGTCGGTTCCTTCAGTGAGGTGACAGTGGTGACAGGCAGAGTAGATGACACCACAAGACGGGCGACATGAGAGTCCGTCGGTGGAGATTCTCACTTGTTACTGAACTCCACAGGGATAGGATAACGAGCTAGCATCTTTTTAGACAGGGAAAATTTATTTCCTGGAGACGACCAGGATTCCTGACGTATGTCAATTAAATGGTCAGAATGTGGTAAGACTACTTTGTAACTTTCTGACGTTTGAACTTATCAGGTTTCTTAGATGCAGTAGTGGGCTCGATCTCATCATCTATTTGGAGAATCAGCTTAATAGCCTCCACTAGGTCAGGGACATCAACCTGGGTTGTAGAGTCCTCATCAGAAGACTGTATCAGTGTCTGACGGATCAGTATATTCCCCATCCTCATAAGAAGAATTATCTGAAATAGTGGATTGTGAGGAAGAAATGGCCCACTTAGATGACCCCTTGGTCCCTGAGGGGTGTGGGGTAGACTTTTGTCTAACCAAAGATTGATTTAATTGTTGTAACTGGGTAGACAGAGTGTCCGCCCAGGGTGGATTAACTACAGAGATAATATGTGGTTGAAATGGCACAGGAGGTCCAACAGGGGGCATAAGACATGTCACAAGCGTACTCAGCATACTTGAGAACACTGCCCAAGGTGGGTCCTGATTGGCCACAGGTGATGCGGGTTGACTGGGAGGTGTATGGCACCCAGTGCCTGAACCATCAGCTAAAACTTCCCCCTCAGGTAAATACTTGGTGCCAGCACTGCATGATGCAGAAGCATCCGTGTATTTCCCGCCCTGTGTGGCAGACATTATAGGGTATGTAGCCTTAGAGCGTAACAGTACAACATAGCCAGACAAACACAAAACCTGCAAATAACCCCCTGTGTTATGTGACAGTAAATACAGGACACAAACAGAGGATTTAGGCGGTATGAGGTGACTGAAATACACAGTAAAAACAAACAAACCATATATACTGTGTAGCACTATATATATATATATATATATATATATATATATATATATTCCGGTGGAATCAAGGGGAAGCAATGTGGATATTTTCTAAGAGTCAGTGAAAGACGACTTTAGGGAATTAAAAATAAGAAACAATAAATTTAACTCCAATTTGAACCCAGAAAAAAAAAGGCTCTAAATCTACTCAAAAAGGAGGAAGGAATAATCATTAGAAGTGCAGACAAAGGAGGAGCAGTAGTCCTACAGGACAGAACTGACTACCTCAAAGAAGCATATAATATAATCAATGATGCATCAACTTATATAAAACTCACAGAAGACCCTACAGAGATCTTCAAAGAGGACCTAAAAGTCATCTTATATGATGCACAAAAAAAAAAATGTAATATGCCAAAAAGAACTTGAATATTTATGGGTAGAACATCCGACTACTGCTACTTTCTACCATCTTCCCAAAGTCCATAAAAACTTACAGTTTTCTCCAGGAAGACCCATTATTTCGGGAATTGACTTACCACTAATCTTTCCCATTTTATTGATCTTAATCTACAGCCCTATGTCAAAACTTTGCCTTCTTATTTGAGGGACTCTACGAACCTGTTACAGGTACTAGATGGGTATATATGGGACATTGAGGAAAAATGGCTCACAATAGATGTACAAGCATTGTATTCCTCTATTCCCCACACAAAGGGTATTGAAGCAGTGCAGTCTTTTCTTTTAGCAGATTCCACCAAACCAGAAGTTGAAACAAAGTTCATCTTGAATAGTATAGAATTTATACTTAAACATAACTATTCTCGATTCGAGGACTCCCACTACCTCCAGCAGCAGGGAACTGCGATGGGGACCAAATTTTCCCCCTCGTATGCAAACCTGCTGATGGGGGTGTGGGAGGAGTCGTTAATTTATGGTTCGAAATTTGAGAGAGATCATATCAAATTATACCGGTGATACATTGATGATCTGATCCTCATATGGAAAGGAGATGAAGACAGTATAGAACAATTTGTCGAATATCTCCAAGTGAATCCTTTATATTTGAAATTCACATTTAAAACAAGTACTAATGTGATAGATTACTTAGATCTTAAATTGGAAGGTAGAATAGGGGAGGTAGTTCAAACATCCACTTTCTTTAAGGAATTTGATGCAAATAACTTTATTCCAACATCGAGTTGTCATCACCCCAAATGGATTGAAGGAGTCCCCTACTCCCAGTTTCTCAGACTGAGGAGAAACTGTAGTACCCTTAGTGACTTTATGGTTCAAGCAAATATATTAAGGGAGAGTTTTCTAACACAAGGTTATGACCAAATTAAATTGAAGAAGCCTTACAGAAAGCATACAATATAGATCGGGCAAACCTTTTATCTTCAGACTTGGTTTCAAAAAATAAAAACAAGAGGGGATATGAAGAGTAGGCCATTCATAACCCAATATAATAACGAAAATCGTCTAATAATTAAAATATTAGATAAACACTGGCCAATCTTATTAAAAGATCCAATTCTTGGACCTTCACTTCCTCCTAAACCACAAATAGTCTTTAGGAGGGCCAATAACCTAAAGAATATTCTAGCACCTAGTACATTGAAACCAATAAAATCCACCATTCAGTTGAAAACAAATTTCCTAACGGAAAAAACCATAGGATGCTTCCCATGCACCCGATGCATATGCTGCAAATACATGGAAAAGTCCACCTTTTCCTGGAAACATGAAAATGGAACCAATTACACATTAAAAGATAGAGTCAACTGCAATAGTGAATCTGTTATCTACAGAATAACCTGCAGTTGCAGTTTGGCGTATGTTGGAAAAACAAAACGTAACGTCAAACTTAGGATTCAGGAACACCTACGAGGTATAAAAAATAAAGTTACCAACCATAATCTACCACGTCACTTTGCAGAAGTTCACAATTCTAATGTTAAAGATTTTAAATTTACCATATTAGAATTAATAAAATTAGGCCCTAGAGGAGGAGATAAAGAACGTATGCTTTCTAGAAGAGAATCCTTCTGGATTTTCACTCTCAACACCCTTCATCCAAACGGTCTCAAGGAGAACATCGACATTGTGTCATTCCTTTAATTGATAACCTGTGTCTATTCATATTCAGATTAAATTTATGATATACATATGGTAGCATGCAATGATACACAGTTTGGTCTTCATATGTGTAAAAGTTCTGATTGTACATAATTTTTTTATTTTTTTATTTTCTATATTATCTGTTATTTGTGGACCATCAACCGAAATGTATCGATATGATATGATTTGTAAAATTGAAGCCTCAAAAATAAAGCAGCTAAATAGATAACCTTTATAGTCCCTATCAGGGATGTATATTATTCCAATATGTAGTAATTTGAGATATTATAGATAATTTTCTACCTATGAGAAGTTCATTATATATACAATTTACCGGCCTAGTTATGGGACACATTAATTCACCTTAAGCTAGTAAACTTATTGTCCTAGTTATGGGACATAGCACATCAATTCACTCTTATTTTCACAATTGTTTATCCATGGATTAATTCTATGACACACATACGTTAGCATGTAATGATATATAGGGTCACAACCAATTTTATAGTTTTAGGCATGTGTTAGAAGTCATACATATCCACTATAGGTGGTTTATAATTAATTCTCCAGCCCCACTTATGGGTAACATGAGTAGTGTATATATATATACTCTGCATAGTTTCTCACGAAATAAAGGACCTATACTTTTCTTTAGTATGCCCTCTATATTCCTTCTTTATGGTATTAAGTAATATCAACCACAACGAATTGGACACATAGGGGGTCATTCCGAGTTGTTCGCTTGTTGTCGATTTTCGCAACGGAGCGATTAAGGCAAAAATGCGCATGCGCATGGTACGCAGTGCGCATGCGGTTACTATTTTAGCTCAAAACTTAGTAGATTTACTCACGTTCGAACGAAGATTTTTCATCGTTGAAGTGATCGGAGTGTGATTGACAGGAAGTGGGTGTTTCTGGGCGGAAACTGGCCGTTTTCTGGGAGTGTGCGGAAAAACGCAGCCGTGACAGGGAAAAACGCGGGAGTGTCTGGAGAAACGGGGGAGTGGCTGGCCGAACGCAGGGCGTGTTTGTGACGTCAAACCAGGAACGAAACGGCCTGAGCTGATCGCAATCTGTGAGTAGGTCTGGAGCTACTCAGAAACTGCTAAGAAATTTCTATCAGCAATTCTGCTAATCTTTCGTTTGCAATTCTGCTAAGCTAAGATACACTCCCAGAGGGCGGCGGCCTAGCGTGTGCAATGCTGCTAAAATCTGCTAGCGAGCGAACAACTCGGAATGACCCCCATAGTGTTTATATAATGTAATGTCCCCTAAAGTTCTCTACTTGGGACTCACAATCAGGCTAAGATACACCATATAATCACACCTAGGGTAGTCAAAGAATAATTGTGCATTTATTCCTTATAAGCACGCACCTTTAAAATAATGATTTCACTTTAAAACATTTAAGTAGGATTCCTGACTATATGTCTACTGTTTATTTATTTATTTATTTTATTTATTTTACTTTGGTATATGCTCATTAGATTAATATAGAGGTGGAGCCGGTGAATATTAAACTAATATGTACAGGGATACGGCGAGCAAATAGATAGCTCACCATGCCCAGTCAATAAGACGAGATGTAGCAAACACGTCCCATTTTGGAGTTGGGGTGGATAAAGCCTGGAGTGACACACTAAGGGCTCGCCGCGCCCGGCCAGTGAAGTGAGATTCTCTAGATGCGCCTTCCACTGGAGTTTTGATAGGCGCGGCTAGTCACGTGGGATGACGCGATACTCGTCAGAGAGGCTCTAGATGCGCCTCCCACTGGAGTTCGGTGGACGCGGCTGGTCATATGGGATGATGTGATGCGACTCAAAGAGGCTGGTCTGTGACGCATCAAGGGTGGAGACCCTGGGTCGCGTCACAGGCTTGTGACGCGGGCTTGCGATACGCTACACACACAAGGGGAGGCACGGCCAGTACGTTCCGAGTTGCCAGTACGTCCCCAGTTACCATGGATACCGCTCTGGGAAACAATACCATCCTCCCTGACACAATTAATGTTAAAATAGCTACACAATCAATAGCAGGCTGGAACGCATGCTGGAACGCATATCGGAAGTATGCGTTTACTTTCCAGTCAGGTATGGGTTATCTGCGAATGCTATTAAGCCTTTAAACCATCTACCATAAGTTTTATTTCAACTCTGGCCGAGCCACATATTAGGAGATATAAATAGAAGTTAAATATATCGATATAAATGAAATATAAACTTTTATTTTTAAGTTAGTTAAGTTCTAAGCTGCCCCTAATTAAAGAAAATGATGCAAGTGTGAAAGCAGCTTAAATAGCAGCTGCAGTAATCACTGTCTAATTCTGCCACTTCCATGCACAGCCAAAACTCTCCAGGGTGAGTCCACACACTATTTTTTAATGTCTGTGTCTATTGTATTTCTGAAGGCTTCAATTAATCACTATGGATGTATTCTTATTGTCAATGTGATGTTTAAAATATAAGCGATATTGATCTTTGAAAGTAAAATATAAATGATATCGATACCATCAGAACTGTGTTCTCTTCAACCAGTGACAATGTTTCTTAATATTATCTGCATCTGCTTCTTGGAAGCTTTAAGTGACCTTTATTTGGAATTTTCTTTTACTGTTAAAAGTAGAAATTGTACTGAAGTTGGTACTGCTAGTACTGTGTTCCCTTTAATTGGTGGCAATGTTTCTATTTTTTTTTGTAAGATCCGTTCTGTGAGCTTTACTGAGGAAGTTGCATTGCATTGTGATTGTCAAATCAGCTTTATAGCATACTTGCCTACCTGACCCTCTCCATTAGGGAGAAAATGCTCTAGTCCTGGACTCTCCTGGTAATGTATGATTGCCATCACCTGTGGTGAAACACCTTTCTTATCAATTAACTAGCTCACCACAGGTGATGGCAATCATACATTACCAGGAAAGTCCAGAAACAGAGCATTTTCTCCCTCATGGATAGGGTAAGGTAGGCAAGTATGCTTTATACTTTTTGGTATGTATATTTATTTGTAACTTATGTGTGACACACAAACGACTGACTGACACACCTTTTATTAACATTCATTAAAATTTTTATTTCTTTAGAATTATATTTTTATGGGTAAACAGTAAACACCCAAATCTGAAATAATTCTGATTATAAGATCTGGATATTCTCCATAGGTATGTCTGGTCATTGCTAAAGATCAGAATCAATAACATATGCCTTTTTCTGATATTTTGATACAAATGTGAATTTTTCTCTTTTTTTAAGCAGTCCACCAAAATATGGATGTATAACTGCCAGTATCGTTAAAAAGAACTTCAATCAATAGCTTTTATAAGGAACTCCCTAAATAGAGTTCTTTTAATTATTTTTAAGGTATTTTTTTTTATTTTTTTGTTTTCACTATATAATAAAACGTAATACACTCTGCAATATGGTCATCAGACCCTTCATTTTATTTCCCCCCCCCCCCCCATTAGGCAGCCTGTGGAAGTTTCCATCTATAATAAGCCCCCTCCAGGAGCTAATATAGGAGGTTTTACTATCCTTATATTTAAGGTATGCTCCTATATCTTTAGAATTAATCACTTAAGTAGCTATAAAATGCAGTAAGAATAAATCAAGTAGGTTAAACACATCTATTAAATATATACTCTATCCACAATTTTAGGTTGTGATTTTCTTCATTTAAACTCACTTATGACAAGTAAACCTGTCATCTATATTTGGTAGGGTACTCACCTTACTTTTTCAATTTCTCATACCATCTATATACCCTTCTTCATAAATTCTGGACATCAGTCCTTTGAAAATAATTTTTTTCATAAATTTTAAAACAATTTTTTCACATTTTTCATCCCCAAACAAATTACCCCTGATGAAGTCAATTAGACGAAACGCGTTGGTTTCCTACTTAGTTTGTGAAGATACTCTCTTGTGAGCTCACACCTTAAAAAGGTGAGGGAGTATCTAGAGTTCAAATGATTCAACAAACGCAGTGGTTGTCTTTTTTACTGACATTTATTTTTACTATCTGTATACTCATTACATGATGAACTATGTAAAAATTGCATTTGTTTAAATGAATGTTATTAAAATAATCTTTTACTAATTGGCCTTGGGCCTCTTGTTTGGGTGACCATTTGGTGAGGGGTGTCCATTACAGGTTCCCGGTCACAAACTTTCTCCAATATCCAACTTACACCTATGGAAACAACATTGGAAGAATTACCGTAAAGACGTTCTTATATAGCGCACTTGGGAATTTTGTTTGTATCTTGTATTCTTTAGAGATCTTTCAACAGAGATCTCCCCCGTTGTGCTGCTTTGAGTTTGGCGCAAGATAAGGGTACTATTGTGTGTGTGTGTGTGTGTGTGTGTGTGTGTGTGTGTATACAGGTACAATGCAGAAGTTATTACAGATAAACAATAAAACTGCACTGGACTAGTAAAACTACATATAGATATGTATGAATATAGATATATAAATGCACAGTAGATTCTGGATGTATATCACAGAATACTTGTACTAAATATTTAGATAGCAGTACACTTGTTCTTAACTAACACTGTCTAAAATGACATGTAGAATACTTAAGTGTCTGTAAATACACAGCGCGGATGAAGATGGCACCAAAATCTCTGTCAGGGAGTGAGGGAGAGTGAAATGCAGCTCCCAGGCAGGAACACCAGCAGTAGATGGTGCCCGGAGCTGAGGGATGGGCTACAGGTCAGCGCCTTATCCCCTATGCTGGTCCTCACCATTGGATACTGTGGAGCCTATGTAAAATGGATTTTAGTAAATCCGACCTGTGCTCCCTGCCCTGGTGGATATAGTGGGGTCCCTGTGCAGTACATTGTCCATGCCAGCGGCGCTGTCCATCTTCTGGGACCGTGACCGGACAGCGATTTACCGGCGGGGCCCACCTGGGGGACCTTCTTACCTCCTCCCTGAAGTGCAGCCATGCGATCCTGGAGAGTGCCAGCGGTGGTGTGCCTGATGATGTGATGTGATGATGATGTGCGCCTCTGCTGCAATTACCCGGGAACCCAGCCGTGGGAGTATGCAGCGTTGCTGGGGAGGTGATGGACCTGCAGCACAGAATGTCATAAACAGTGCTGCAGCCCTTGAAGTCTTCTTAAAAAGTTTTTTTTAGGGATGCCTATCGCAGCCCCACCTGTTTTTGACCTACTCTGCAGGCACCAATTTAGAAACTGGAGACGGGGTTATAGAGGAGGCGGTGCAGTGCATTTTGGGAACAGTCAAAGCTTTAGCCTGTTGCTGCCTCGGATCAAGATCCAACTCTACACCCTGATGTATTCCCTGTGGAATCCCAGTGTAGCCCGCTGTAGAAAGCTAGTTACACACCTATACAATTATCGGGCCGATAATATAAATAAATGGACAATAAATGGATTAAAATGCTCATGCAAACAAACCGTGAGGTCACGTATTATGAGCAGTCTGAAATGTAAGATGCCCTAGCTCCCAATCAATGGTAGAACGTAATCAGAATTAGAAGGGTACATACTGTTCGGATAATCTGCCGTTCATCTGATCTGTCGAATGATCGGCATAGTGTGTACCAGGCTTAAGATCTCCCTTCTCATCTTCAACAACTGAGACAAAGGTGAGAGCCTTTTGGGCTCACAAGGTCCATGCGAGCATCTACCCAGCTTGTTCCCTCTCCAAAAAAAAAGGTTTGGCACTGATGGCATGACATTTAATCATATCTTTCAGAAGTCTATTCAGCGCTGTCCTCTACAAACTCAGAACAAAGAGGACTAGTCAGCAATATTTGTGTCTGATCTCCATTAGTTTTTTTTTATGTAGGAGAGAGTCCCTCTGAGGCTCCTTGTGATGTCGGGGTTTTTTTTTTTTTTTTTTAATAAACATAAATCCAGGGCCATCTTTTTGTATGGGCTCAATGGGTTCTTGCTCAAGGTCCACGGGAGAATAAGGGCCCTGGGCTGATAGCTGAGGGTCCCCTCTTTCCAGGGGAACCAGATTTTTGAAAATCGTCCCTGGGGAACCGGAGATATCTGACTTGAAAGCAGTAGTCCCCATCCAAGCCTGTTAATTGCTCTTCCCAACCAGATATCTCGGGTTCTGTATGACTTAGCAGCTTGTCTCTACTATGCCCAGAACCAGAAATATTAGCCTTCCAACAGCTGGTCCCTGCTCCAGCTCTACATGCCTACTATGCAGTTTTAGATTTTCGTTGGTGAATTGCTCTGGCTCCTGAACTCTGGGGGTCATTCCGAGTTGTTTGCTATTTGGAACGCACGCTAGCAGTGTTTGCAAGCGAGCGATCGCGACACAAGACTGCAAAATCACGCCCACCGTGCATGTTTGCAAACGAATGTGTAGCAGTGCGAAAAGAGGTGTATACTATTCTGCATCGCATGGTAGCGATGTGTATGCAAGGTTACAAATCGCAACGCTACCAGTACGTACTGCTTTGCAATTGTGCATTGCATTCGCTTTATAGCTAATCAATTTGTACTTTTGCGTTGCTTTTGCTATCTTGCAAATAATCGCACAATTATTTTTTTTCCATTTTTTTTCCTTCAACCAATCGCATGTATCAGCAAATGCGATATTAATTTGTAATGTGATTGTTCAATGAAGTAATCAAACACTGCTAAAGGAAGTGTTTGCCAACATAATTGGTCAATAACATTCAGCAATTAAGCCATAAAACATACTGAAAGCACAAAATATGCTTGTTGGCCTAGTTGCATCATACACTTAATACTATTTTTCTAAGCTACATTGTTGTTTATTATTTATTTAAAATGTGACCCACCCAAAAAATAAATAAATACATTTGGAGAAATCAAAATCAACACAATTTGAGGATAGATGAAACTGTCAAAAGTAATTTTTAAATGTTTATCTTTAAAATAAAGACACAACACAATAGCTAATGGTGTGTACACACGGTGAGATCCTTGCTATGCCCGATTTTCACTTTGCAATTTCCCCTGAACTCCCCGGAGCCCAGCACCACTGATTATGACTAAAGGTGCATACACACGGAGAGATTTTGGCTATGAGAGATTTTGACTAACTTTTCCCTTGAACTGGCAGTAGGAGATTTTGACTAACTTTACCAGAGATTTTGTCTAACTATGCAAGAGATTTTGGCTATGGGAGATTTTGGCTATGGGAGATTTTGACTATCTCATTTAAATAAGGGGATGAGTGTCATATATAGGACGATTTTACAGGGTGGCTGGTATTTAAATAGCTGAAAGTTAAAAAAAAAATTTGCGTGGGGTCCCCCCTCCTATGTAAAACCAGCCTCGGGCTCTTTGAGCCAGTCCTGGTTGTTAAAATACAGAGGAAAAAATGAGTAGGGTTCCCCCATATTTAGACAACCAGCACCGGGCTCTGCGTCCGGTCCTGGTTTAAAAAATACGGGGGACAAAAGACATAGGGGTCCCCCGTATTTTCCAAACCAGCACCGGGCTCCACTAGCCAGGGAGATAATGCCACAGCCGGGGGACACTTTTATATTGGTCCCTGCGGCCGTGCCATTACCCCCCCAACTAGTCACCCCTGGCCGGGGTACACTGGAGGAGTGAGGACCCCTTAAATCAAGGAGTCCCCCCCCTCCAGCCACCCAAGGGCCAGGGGTGAAGCCCGAGGCTGTCCCCCCCCATCCGTGGCCCGGTGGATGGGAGGCTGATAGCCTTTCAATAGTAATATTGTTCTTTACAGGAGGCCTACAGGTCCCAGCAAGCCTGCCCCAGCATGTTGGCACTTGGAGAACCACAAGTGCCAGCATGCCCGGACATAAAGGGCCCGCTGGCACCTGTAGTCCACCTGTAAAGAAAATATAAAAAAAAAAACACAACACATTCTTTTAAAAATCCTTTATTAAACTGGGTCTTCACCTGGGGGCGGCGGCCTTTAAGCTCTTTTGCATGGCCGCCGCCTTCCCAGGGCTTCCGGCGTCTTCACCTGGGGGGGCGCCACCTCCCCAGGGCTTCTGGGGTCTTGCTCCGGCGTCTTCACCTGGTGGGCGGCGGCTGCTAAGCTCTTTTGCATAGCCGCCGCCCATCCAGGACTTCCACGACGTCTTCACCTGGGAGGCGGCGGCCTTTAAGCTCTTTTGCATGGCCGCCGCCTTCCCAGGACTTCCAGCATCTTCACCTGGTGGGCGGCGGCTGCTAAGCTCTTTTGCATAGCCGCCGCCCATCCAGGACTTCCACGGCGTCTTCAGGAGCTCTTCTCCGCTCCTCCTCCGCCGTCGGACTGACAGCCGCTGCCTCGCGCTGACTTATATAAGTCAGCGGGAGGGGGCGGGGCGATGACGCGGCGAGCCGTGATTGGCTCGCGGCGGCCATCTTGAATTTCAAAAATGACGCTGAGGCGCCATTTTTGAAACTGGTACCGCTCCGCTGCCAAACTCTGCAATAGAAAGGTAAATTTCCCCCGCCCGCACCGCTGCCGCAACCCGCCGCCGCCCGCACCGCCGCCCACACCGCCACCGCAACCCACCGCCGCCGCAACCCGCCGTCGCCCACACCGCCACCGCAACCCGCCGCCGCCCGCACCGCCGCCACAACCCGCCGCCACAACCCGCCGCCGCCCGCACCACCGCCGCCTGCACATCGCTATCGCTGGGAAAAATCGCTGGCCTCTTAAAGTGTTAGCGATTTTGACTAACTTTTGCAGCGACATAGCCAAAATTGACTTGCCTGCACTGACTATTTTTCCCAGCGATAGCGACCTAGCGGGGACGCGCATCGCTATCGCTGGCTGTGTACACACGGAGCGATCTGCACTAACTTTCTGAGCGATTTTGACTATATAGTCAAAATCGCTCAGTTATATCGCTCCGTGTGTATGCACCTTTACTTTTCTTGAGATATGGACTATGGTGGTCATTCCGAGTTGATCGCTAGCTGCATTTGTTCGCAGCGCAGCGATCAGGCTAAAAAACGGCTGTTCTGAGCATGCGGCGCAATGCGCACACACATCGTACGAGCACAATGAACAATGTAGTTTTGCACAGGGTCTAGCAAAGCATTTCATTCGCACTGGTGGCCGCAGTGTGATTGACATAAAGTGGGCGTTTCTGGGTGTCAACTGACCGTTTTCAGGGAGTGTTTGGAAAAACGCAGGCGTGCCAGGCAAAATGCAGGCGTGGCTGGGCGGGTTTGTGACATCAAAACAGTAACTGAACAGTCTGAAGTGATCGCATGCACTGAGTAGGTTTTGAGCTACTCTGAAACTGCACATAAAAAACTTTGTAGCTGCTCTGCGATACATATGTTCGCACTTCTGCTAAGCTAAAATACACTCCCAGTGGGCGGCGGCATAGCATTTGCACGGATGCTAAAAACTGCTAGCGAGCGATCAACTCGGAATGACCGCCAATGTGTGCTTACGATTTTGGCTTATGTGAGATTTTGGCTTATGTGAGATGTCATTGACATGAGAGATAAACTAGATAGTACACCGATCTAGCAAGGATTGACTTGCCTGCACAGTCTGTCTTTTCTTGCGATACCAACCGGGACCGCGCATTGGGATCGAGTCGGGATCGCAAGTGGCATAATACCTTGCGATTTGCACTAACTTTTCTTCCGATTTTGACTATGTAGTCAAAATCAAAAGAAAACAATCTCACCGTGTGAACAAACCATTAGTTAATATTTTTTCATTTTTTGCAAACAAACAAAATGGTTTATAATGTATGTTTTTCAAATGATTTTACACAAAAAAAGACATTTGAAAAATAAAAGCAACCTATTTACATTGACCAGAAGGGCCTGTATGTTGGCCTGCATGGCAACTAATTCGGGCCGTATGGCCAGATTTCGATCTCCAAGGTCAGGATCTGTTATAAGTGGAGATGAATGTGTAAAATATTAAATGAGCACACAATCCCATATGTTGCTAATTGGATCCGGTCTCTAGGTCGACCGTAACTAGGTCGACATTGTCTAGGTCAACCACTATTGGTTGACAATAACTAGGTCGACAGCGTCTCTAGGTCGACATGTTCTAGGTCAAAAGGTCGACATGAGTTTTTCATGATTTCTTTCTTTTTTTTTAACCTTTTCATATTTAACGATCCCCGTGGACTATGATTGGAACAGTAATCCTTGCCCGAAGCATGGCGAGCGAAGCGGGGGGACACTGTGCACTAATTGAGGTTCCCGGTCACTCTACGTAGAAAACGACCCCCCCAAAAATGAAAAACTCATGTCAACCTTTTGATCTGTCATCCTAGACCCTAAAGACCTTGTCGACCTGGAGACCCTGTCGACCTAGTTACTGTCGACCAATATGGTCGATCTAGACACTGTCTACCTAGTTTCTATCTACCTTCCATACCACACCTGTTGCTAATATACATAAATACTGTATATTTTAAATTCCACTGTAACGATGATTATGGACTTCACATATGCTACTTATTAATGTCATAAAAACTTTAACACACATTTCTAAACAATTATTAGTAGAGATACTGTATTCCACATTAAAATAAAATATATCTCTGTCCTTATGTACACTAAACAAATAAAACAAAGCTACACTGCATCTGTCATGTTTCCGTGTCACTTTTTTCCAAACTCAATTAATGTAGTGTTTAATGCCACTACCCATCTTATGTAATGGGGTCACACACATCTTAAGATGTTAGACTAAAATAATTTAGTTAGCCTAGACCTTTATTATTTCTTTTTAAACACATTTTCACAAGCTTAATTAATGTTTTTGCTAGTGTTGAGCGGGATACGGTTTCCGAGAAACCGAACCACCCCGAACGTCACCCTTTTTACACGGGTCCGAGCCATACTCAGATTCTCCCGTATGGCTCGGTTAACCCGAGCGCGCCCGAACGTCATCATCCCGCTGTCGGATTCTCGCGAGATTCGGATTCTATATAAGCAGCCGCGCATCGCCGCCATTTTCACACGTGCATTGAGATTGATAGGGAGAGGACGTGGCTGGCGTCCTCTCCGTACTACTACTAATACGAGACAGTTGGTTGATCTGATTGCTTGTTTTATTTTACTATAATTGTGGGGAGGATTGGGGAGCAGCTGTTAGGAGGAGTACAGTACAGTGCAGAGTTTTGCTGATAAGTGAGTCGTGACCACCAGTTTTTTATCCGTTCTCTGCCTGAAAAAAACGCTCCATACCATATCTGTGCTCAGTGTGCTGCATGATATATCTGTGCTGAGTGCTCACACTGCTTAATTGTGGGGACTGGGGAGCAGCTATAGCAGGAGTACAGTGCACAGTTTTGCTGACAGTGACCACCAGTATACGTTTGTCTGCCTGAAAAACACTCCTGTGGTGGCTTTTTTTTATACTAGTTTAGCAGCTTGCTGACAGTGTCCACCAGGTCCATTATACTGTATATAGCAGTACGGTAGGCCACTGCTGTACCTACCTCTGTGTCGTCACTCGTCATCCATTAATAATAATAAGTATACTATCCATCCATCTACATTGTATACCTGTGGTGGCTTTTTTTTTTATACTAGTTTAGCAGTTTGCTGGCAGTGTCCACCAGGTCCATTATACGGTATATAGCAGTACGGTAGGCCACTGCTGTACCTACCTCTGTTTCGTCACTCGTCATCCATTAATAAGTATACTATCCATCCATCTACATTGTATACCTGTGGTGGCTTTTTTTTTATACTAGTTTAGCAGTTTGCTGACAGTGTCCACCAGGTCCATTATACTGTATATAGCAGTACGGTAGGCCACTGCTGTACCTACCTCTGTGTCGTCACTCATCATCCATAAGTATACTATCCATCCATCTACATTGTATACCTGTGGTGGCTTTTTTTTATACTAGTTTAGCAGTTTGCTGGCAGTGTCCACTAGGTCCATTATGCTGTATATAGCAGTACGGTAGGCCACTGCTGTACCTACCTCTGTGTCGTCACTCGTCATCCATAAGTATACTATCCATCCATCTACATTGTATACCTGTGGTGGCTTTTTTTTATACTAGTTTAGCAGTTTGCTGGCAGTGTCCACCAGGTCCATTATGCTGTATATAGCAGTACGGTAGGCCACTGCTGTACCTACCTCTGTGTCATCACTCGTCATCCATTAATAAGTATACTATCCATCCATCTACATTGTATACCTGTGGTGGCTTTTTTTTTATACTAGTTTAGCAGTTTGCTGACATTGTCCACCAGGTCCATTATACTGTATATAGCAGTACGGTAGGCCACTGCTGTACCTACCTCTGTGTCGTCACTCGTCATCCATAAGTATACTATCCATCCATCTACATTGTATACCTGTGGTGGCTTTTTTTTTATACTAGTTTAGCAGTTTGCTGGCAGTGTCCACCAGGTCCATTTATTATACTGTATATAGCAGTACGGTAGGCCACTGCTGTACCTACCTCTGTGTCGTCACTTGTCATCCATTAATAAGTATACTATCCATCCATCTACATTGTATACCTGTGGTGGCTTTTTTTTATACTAGTTTAGCAGTTTGCTGACAGTGTCCACCAGGTCCATTATACTGTATATAGCAGTACGGTAGGCCACTGCTGTACCTACCTCTGTGTCGTCACTCATCATCCATAAGTATACTATCCACCCATCTACATTGTATACCTGTGGTGGCTTTTTTTTATACTAGTTTAGCAGTTTGCTGGCAGTGTCCACCAGGTCCATTATACTGTATATAGCAGTACGGTAGGCCACTGCTGTA
The DNA here is from genome assembly GCF_028390025.1 of Pseudophryne corroboree. Classification (NCBI taxonomy): domain Eukaryota; kingdom Metazoa; phylum Chordata; class Amphibia; order Anura; family Myobatrachidae; genus Pseudophryne; species Pseudophryne corroboree. Next base: position 430,836,042 of record NC_086449.1, on the reverse strand, counting down.
CCTACCTCTGTGTCGTCACTCGTCATCCATTAATAAGTATACTATCCATCCATCTACATTGTATACCTGTGGTGGCTTTTTTTTTTATACTAGTTTAGCAGTTTGCTGACAGTGTCCACCAGGTCCATTTATTACACTGTATATAGCAGTACGGTAGGCCACTGCTGTACCTACCTCTGTGTCGTCACTCGTCATCCATTAAGTATACTTTCCATCCATCTACATTGTATACCTGTGGTGCCTTTTAGTTGTGCGCATTAAAATATGGAGAACAAAAATGTGGAGGTTAAAAAAATAGGGAAAGATCAAGATCCACTTCCACCTCGTGCTGAAGCTGCTGCCACTAGTCATGGCCGAGACGATGAAATGCCATCAACGTCGTCTGCCAAGGCCGATGCTCAATGTCATAGTACAGAGCATGTAAAATCCAAAACACAAAAGATCAGTAAAATGCCTCAAAAATAAAAATTAAAAGCGTCTGAGGAGAAGCGTAAACTTGCCAATATGCCATTTACGACACGGAGTGGCAAGGAACGGCTGAGGCCCTGGCCTATGTTCATGGCTAGTGGTTCAGCTTCACATGAGGATGGAAGCACTCATCCTCTCGCTAGAAAAAAGAAAAGACTTAAGCTGGCAAAAGCACAGCAAAGAACTGTGCTTCTTCGAAATCACAAATCCACCAGGAAAGTCCAATTGTGTCGGTTGCGATGCCTGACCTTCCCAACACTGGACGGGAAGAGCTTGCGCCTTCCACCATTTGCACGCCCCCTGCAAGTGCTGGAAGGAGCACCCGCAGTCCAGTTCCTGATAGTCAAATTGAAGATGTCAGTGTTGAAGTACACCAGGATGAGGATATGGGTGTTGCTGGCGCTGGGGAGGAAATTGACAAGGAGGATTCTGATGGTGAGGTGGTTTGTTTAAGTCAGGCACCCGGGGAGACACCTGTTGTCCGTGGGAGGAATATGGCCATTGACATGCCTGGTCAAAATACAAAAAAAATCAGCTCTTCGGTGTGGAATTATTTCAACACAAATGCGGACAACAGGTGTCAAGCCGTGTGTTGCCTTTGTCAAGCTGTAATAAGTAGGGGTAAGGATGTTAACCACCTCGGAACATCCTCCCTTATACGTCACCTGCAGCGCATTCATCATAAGTCAGTGACAAGTTCAAAAACTTTGGGCGACAGCGGAAGCAGTCCACTGACCACAGGGCCGGTTCGAATGCCCTCGGCGCCCCGGGCAGGGAATGGGGGCATGGCTTACTACAGGGGGCGTGGTCAGTCACGCCCCCTGTACAGCAGAAGCGCCGCTTAAATGCTGAGCGGTGCGCGATGACGTCATCGCGCACCGCACAGCAAAAGGTCCTCTCCGCGAAGGGAAACTAGACGTGTAGTGTCTAGTTCCCTTCGCGGAGAGGACCTTTGCTGTGCGGTGCGTGATGACGTCATCGCGCACCGCTCAGTAATGGTCCTCTTTGCGAAGGGAAACTAGACGCTACGCTTCTAGTTCCCTTCACGGGACCAGAGCCGCAGGAGCCGGGGGGACACAGCGGGCAGCGGAGGGCACAGCAGTGGCGGATCTTGCCATGGTGCGGCGCCCTCCGGATGGCGCCAGCGCCCTCCGGAAGGCGGCGCCCCGGGCAAAAGTACTGCTTGCCCGTGGCAAGATCCGCTACTGACTGACCAGTAAATCCCTTCCTCTTGTAACCAAGCTCCTGCAAACCACACCACCAACTCCCTCAGTGTCAATTTTCTCCTTACCCAGGAAAGCCAATAGTCCTGCAGGCCATGTCACTGGCAAGTCTGACGAGTCCTCTCCTACCTGGGATTCCTCCGATGCATCCTTGAGTGTAACGCCTACTGCTGCTGGCGCTGCTGTTTTTGCTGCTGGGAGTCGATCGTCATCCCAGAGGGGAAGTCGGTAGACCACTTGTACTACTTCCAGTAAGCAATTGACTGTACAACAGTCCTTTGCGAGGAAGATGAAATATCACAGCAGTCATCCTGCTGCAAAGCGGATAACTGAGGCCTTGGCAGCCTGGGCGGTGAGAAACGTGGTTCCGGTATCCATCGTTAATTCAGAGCCAACTATAGACTTGATTGAGGTACTGTGTCCCCGGTACCAAATACCATCTAGGTTCCATTTCTCTAGGCAGGCGATACCGAAAATGTACACAGACCTCAGAAAAAGACTCACCAGTGTCCTAAAAAATGCAGTTGTACCCAATGTCCACTTAACTACGGACATGTGGACAAGTGGAGCAGGGCAGACTCAGGACTATATGACTGTGACAGCCCACTGGGTAGATGTATTGCCTCCCGCTGCAAGAACAGCAGCGGCGGCACCAGTAGCAGCATCTCGCAAACGCCAACTCGTTCCTAGGCAGGCTACGCTTTGTATCACCGCTTTCCAGAATACGCACACAGCTGAAAACCTCTTACGGCAACTGAGGAAGATCATCGCAGAATGGCTTACCCCAATTGGACTCTCCTGGGGATTTGTGACATCGGACAACGCCAGCAATATTGTGCGTGCATTACATCTGGTCAAATTCCAGCACGTCCCATGTTTTGCACATACCTTGAATTTGGTGGTGCAGAATTATTTAAAAAACGACAGGGGCATGCAAGAGATGCTGTCGGTGGCCCGAAGAATTGCGGGCCACTTTTGGCGTTCAGGCACCGCGTACAGAAGACTGGAGCACCACCAAAAATACCTGAACCTGCCCTGCCATCATCTGAAGCAAGAGGTGGTAACGAGGTGGAATTCAACCCTCTATATGCTTCAGAGGATGGAGGAGCAGCAAAAGGCCATTCAAGCCTATACATCTGGCCACGATATAGGCAAAGGAGGTGGAATGCACCTGTCTCAAGCGCAGTGGAGAATGATTTCAACGTTGTGCAAGGTTCTGCAACCCTTTGAACTTGCCACACGTGAAGTCAGTTCAGACACTGCCAGCCTGAGTCAGGTCACTCCCCTCATCAGGCTTTTGCAGAAGAAGCTGGAGAGATTGAAGGAGGAGCTAAAACAGAGCGATTCCGCTAGGCATGTGGGACTTGTGGATGGAGCCCTTCATTCGCTTAACCAGGATTCACGGGTGGTCAATCTGTTGAAATCAAAGCACTACATTTTGGCCACTGTGCTCGATCCTAGATTTAAAACCTACGTTGTATCTCTCTTTCCGGCAGACACAAGTCTGCAGGGGTTCAAAGACCTGCTGGTGAGAAAATTGTCAAGTCAAGCGGAACGTGACCCGTCAACAGCTCCTCCTTCACATTCTCCCGCAACTGGGGGTGCGAGGAAAAGGCTAAGAATTCCGAGCCCACCCGCTGGCGGTGATGCAGGGCAGTCTGGAGCGAGTGCTGACATCTGGTCCGGACTGAAGGACCTGCCAACGATTACTGACATGTCGTCTACTGTCACTGCATATGATTCTCTCACCATTGAAAGAATGGTGGAGGATTATATGAGTGACCGCATCCAAGTAGGCACGTCAGACAGTCCGTACGTATACTGGCAGGCAAAAGAGGCAATTTGGAGGCCCTTGCAGAAACTGGCTTTATTCTACCTAAGTTGCCCTCCCTCCAGTGTGTACTCCGAAAGAGTGTTTAGTGCAGCCGCTCACCTTGTCAGCAATCGGCGTACGAGGTTACTTCCAGAAAATGTGGAGACGATGATGTTTATTAAAATGAATTAGAATCAATTCCTCTGTGGAGACATTCACCAGCAGCAATTGCCTCCAGAAAGTACACGGGGACCTGAGATGGTGGATTCCAGTGGGGACGAATTAATAATCTGTGAGGAGGGGGATGTACACAGTGAAAGGGGTGATGAATCGGACGATGATGATGAGGTGGACATCTTGCCTCTGTAGAGCCAGTTTGTGCAAGGAGAGATTGATTGCTTCTTTTTTGGTGGGGGCCCAAACCAACCAGTCATTTCAGTCACAGTCGTGTGGCAGACCCTGTCGCTGAAATGATGGGTTTGTTAAAGTGTGCATGTCCTGTTTATACAACATAAGGGTGGGTGGGAGGGCCCAAGGACAATTCCATCTTGCACCTCTTTTTTCTTTCATTTTTCTTTGCATCATGTGCTGTTTGGGGAGTATTTTTTTGAAGGGCCATCCTGCCTCACACTGCAGTGTCACTCCTAGATGGGCCAGGTGTTTGTGTCGGCCACTTGGGTCGCTGAGCTTAGTCACACAGCTACCTCATTGCGCCTCTTTTTTTCTTTGCATCATGTGCTGTTTGGGGACAATTTTTTTGAAGTTCCATGCTGTCTGACACTGCAGTGCTACTCCTAGATGGGCCAGGTATTTGTGTCGGCCACTAGGGTCGCTTAGCTTAGTCACACAGCTACCTCATTGCGCCTCTTTTTTTTCTTTGCATCATGTGCTGTTTGGGGAGTATTTTTTTCAAGTGCCATCCTGTCTGACACTGCAGTGCCACTCCTAGATGGGCCAGGTGTTTGTGTCGGCCCCTAGGGTCGCTTAGCTTAGTCACACAGCTACCTCATTGCGCCTCTTTTTTTCTTTGCATCATGTGCTGTTTGGGGAGTATTTTTTTCAAGTTCCATCCTGTCTGACACTGCAGTGCCACTCCTAGATGGGCCAGGTGTTTGTGTCGGCCACTTGTGTCACTTAGCTTAGCCATCCAGCGACCTCGGTGCAAATTTTAGGACTAAAAATAATATTGTGAGGTGTTCAGAATAGACTGGAAATGAGTGGAAATTATGGTTATTGAGGTTAATAATACTATGGGATCAAAATGACCCCCAAATTCTATGATTTAAGTTGTTTTTTAGTGTCTTTTGAAAAAAACACCCGAATCCAAAACACACCCGAATCCGACAAAAAATTTCCGGTGAGGTTTTGCCAAAACGCGTCCGAACCCAAAACACGGCCGCGGAACCGAACCTAAAACCAAAACACAAAACCCGAAAAGTTTCCGGTGCACATCACTAGTTTTTGCAAAGTCATTGGCTTACTGTGATAGGGCATACATTTTTAAAGAGTTTTGTTTTTAAAACACAAATATATCTTAGTCTATTATTAATAATCAGGCCTTACCTACCTCTATGTATGTGCAGACCAACTTTGCCAACCAATTTTACTTTTAATGAAATCTGTAGCACTACCTGTGTGTTTACCCTGTGTGCCTCTAGCTGCTTTGGAACTACGCATCCCAGCATGTCCTGCTACAGTGACAGGCAACATTAATAGTCCAACTGTGGCAAGGAATGGTTGGATGTGGATTCACACAGCAGCTGCAGGGACACAGGTTGAAGACACATGTTGTATATTTCTAAACCTGAAATGTTTAGGATTAATAAAATTAGTCTTACTAGGCTCCATTTCCAGTCCATCATCCCCATATTCACCTTCTGGGGCCATAGTGGCCCACTCGCCCTCCTCCTTATTCTCCGAGACCAAAGAGGGGGTGGGAGGTTGTATGGGGGAAGGGGCTTGAAAGGGGGTGGGAGGGTGGATGGGGAAGGGGGTTGAGATGGGGGTCAGATTGAGAGGGGTAGTAGGAGGATTGAGAGGGGAAGGATAGTTGAGAGGGGGTGGTGGTTGAGGGGGGTTAGATAGTGAGGGGGAGGGGGGTTGAGAGGGAGGTTCAGATTGATAGGGTGAGGGTGGTTGAGAGGGGGCTACAGATTGAGAAAAGGGGGTGGTTGAGAGGGGGAGGCAGATTGAGAGGGGGGTTCAGGTTGAGTGATGAAGGAAGATTGAGAGAGGGGGTCAGATTGAGGGGGGGAGGGTGGTTGAGAGGGGGAGAAGGAGGATTGATGGGGGAAGGTGGCTGAGAGGAGGAGGAGGATTGATGGGGGAGGGTGGTTGAGTGGGGGAGGATTGTTGAGGTTCCTCTCCTGAGTCCTGCCTTTGTGCTGTGCCTAAAGAGATAGAAACACACAAATATGTAATTATGTTTTGTAAAAAGCAATTTTTTTGTAAATGATTATACAAATTTAAACGTTTTTTATGTTTGTGTTTAATCTCATATGGTACACTTGTGGTATTTGTATGTAAAAATTTATCTTGTGTTTTGTATACATTTGTAACCTTTTTAATTAATATAAAACTGTTTTTTTATGAACAATTATTTGCTTTGATAAATTCCACAGACATACAGGAATGTACTGGTCCACAGGAGTTCTCCTGTGGACCACTGTGCCTTGGCCTACCACCTGCACCTCGAGGGATCCTGCTCCAGCTTGTGCACTTTAATTATACATAACACATATGTAAACTTAGACTAGGCAGGACTATGGGCATTTTTATGGCACGCATTGTGATTATCATGCTTGCATTAGTAATGTTTACTCTATATATTTCTGAAGGACCACAGTCCATGCACTCTAAACTTGAATGTCAAACCAAAGTGGTGTCTGTCTACAGCCTCTCTGGAGACTGGACACACCCCTACACATGGGCCCCTACCACTGCATTCCCCACTGTGTTCTGCAAGGCCTACCCCCACACAGTCTATACGTACAGTGCAGGTCTTATATGTCATGTTGTTTGCTAATATTGTTTTGCATTTAAATGCTAAAAATAAGATTTTACTTACCGATAAATCTATTTCTCGTAGTCCGTAGTGGATGCTGGGACTCCGTCAGGACCATGGGGATTAGCGGCTCCGCAGGAGACAGGGCACAAAAATAAAAGCGTGCCCTGTCTCCTGCGGAGCCGCTAATCCCCATGGTCCTGACGGAGTCCCAGCATCCACTAGGACGTCAGAGAAAGTGTTAACGAAAATGCGCAAAATATTTGCATTTCATAAGTGAAGCTCCGTTCCTGCCTTAAAGTTTAGGTAGCACGTAGCAGAAGCTTTCCAACAGAGGACCTCCGGTGCTCAAAGGGAACGTGGAAGCATTTATCTAACTACTACAATACAATACAAATAGTGTTTATTTTTATTTTTATTGTATTGCTAGAGTTGGGTAACAGAGTGTGGCAAGCTGCGTGCAAAGGTACGCAACGAAACACATTTGCGTACGTAAGTATACACATGTCATAGTACAATAGTACGTGGACGCATACAGTGGGGCAAAAAAGTATTTGGACAGCCACCGATTGTGCAAGTTGACCCACTTAATAAGATGAGAGAGGTCTGTAATTTCCATCAAAGGTACACTTCAACTGTGAGAGACAGAATCTGAAAAAAACAACAACAGGAAATCACATTGTATGATTTAAAACATTTTTTTGTGTATTCTTGTGGAAAATAAATATTTGGACACCTACCAAGCAGCAAGATTTCTGGCTCTCACAGACCTGTTACTTCTTCTTTAAGAAGCTCTTCTATCCTCCACTCGTTACCTGTATTAATGGCACCTGTATGAACTGGTTATTTGTATAAACGACACCTGTCCACACCCTCAAACAGTCAGACTACTACCTCTCCACCGTGGCTAAGAGAGTTGTCTAAGGACACCAGGGACAAAATTGTAGAGCTGCACAAGGCTGGGATGAGCTACTCAACAATAGGCAAGCAGCTTGGTGAGAAGAGATCAACTGTTGGTGCAATTATTAAAAAATGGAAGAAATACAAGATAACTGACAATCTCCCTCGACCTGGGGCTCCATGCAAGATCTCACCTCGTGGGGTATCAATGATCTTGAAAACAGTGAGGAATCAGCCCAGAACTACATGGGGGGACCTGGTCAATGACCTCAAGAGAGCTGGGACCACAGTCACAAAGGTTACCATTAGAAACGCACTACGTCATCATGGATTGAAATCCTGCAGCACCCGAAAGGTCCCTCTGCTTAAGCCAGCACATGTCCAGGCCCATCTAAAGTTTGCCAGTGACCATCTGGATGATCCAGAGGAGGATTGGGAGAATGTAATGTGGTCAGATGAGAGCAAAATTGAAATTTTTGGTATAAACTCCACTCGCCGTGTTTGGAGGGAGAAGAATGATGAATGGCATCCCAAGACACCATACCCAAAGCATCATGCTTTGGGGCTGCTTTTCTGCAAAGAGGACAGGATGACTGATTCATATTAAGGAGAGGATGAATGGGGCCATGTATTGTGACTTCCCTCAGTAAGAGCATTGAAGATGGAACGTGGCTGGGTCTTCCAGCATGACAATGACCCCAAACACACCACCCGGGCAACTAAGGAGTGGTTCCGTAAGAAGCATTTCAAGGTCCTGGAGTGGCCTAGCCAGTCTCCAGACCTCAACCCAATAGAAAATCTGTGGAGGGAGTTGAAAGTCCGTGTTGCCCGGCGACAGCCCCAAAACATGACAGATCTAGAATAGATCTGCATGGAAGAGTGCGCCAAAATACCTGCTACAGTGTGTGCAAACCTGGTCAAGAACTACAGGAAACGTTTGACCTCTGTAATTGCCTACCGAGGTTAGTTAGTATTGAGTTAAACTTTTTGATTGTCCAAATATTTATTTTCCGCAAGAATATACAAAAAAAATATTTAAAAATCATACAATGTGATTTCCTGTTTTTTTTGGGGGGCAAATTCTGTCTCTCACAGTTGAAGTGTACCTATGATGGAAATTACAGACCTCTCTCATCTTTTTAAGTGGGTCAACTTGCACAATCGGTGGCTGTCCAAATACTATTTTGCCCCACTGTATATAGCGACACACAGGTACATACGTGGGGGCACAGAAGGTCGGAAACGTGAGTGCATATTTACACAAGCGGAAGTTAGCCGCATAATAGAAATTGATTGTTAAGTTGGGATGAAATACATTTTAACAGGTAACTATCCGATTTTAAAGCACATTACTATAATACGTTGTTTAAAGTGTAATACCTTTAAGGGAATGTTATCAATCACTGGTAAATTACTTTTTTTCTGTACAGAAAATATTGTGTATTAGTGTGGGTTGAAAGTAAGTGTGATTGTATTGAACCCCGGAAGGGATCCCGTAGGGCGAGACACTCAAGCTAGGAGAAGCTTCAGTGGTGGGGCAGTTTGCAGCCGCATGTTTAAGGCTGGGTGTGGGGTTAGCCAGAACACCCCAGGTAACTGAGACATACCCTTCTAATAAAAGTAAAATTGTCTTCATGATCATAAGGCACACAAATAACAAGTATTTGTGAGTTGTGCGATTGGACCGCACGTGTGTGTGTGTGATTTGTGTAAGGAAGAAGAAACTTCGCTGAGCTCACAGGAAGTTTCTTGGTGGACATTCACTGGAAAGGGTGATCGATAAGTTGATTCTCATCCAACAAAATTCTAGTGGATAGAAACCCAAAAGTAGCAGGCCTGTAATCTCCACTGAAAAAGGCGGGGTATTGATTTATTGCTGTTAATACGTCATACTTCCAGTGCTGAGGGGTCTGGTAGGGTCCTCACTGGGAACGTGGCAGTCACTACAGAAGTGGACCGTGGTACTTTCCAGCGGAGAAGGAGTTGGTGAAAGAACTCGGAGGACTTTCACCATTTGCTCGCATTGTCCATTTGGGGATCGTGTTAAAAGTCCCACGATGTGAGCCAAGTGCACAAGCGAGAAATGTTCGGCAGTCAGGGTTCAGGCTGAGGAGCAGAGACCAAGAGGGTGCGCTTGGTATAACGAGTTTTATGGTAAGAACTTACCGTTGTTAAAACTCTTTCTGCGAGGTACACTGGGCTCCACAAGGATGGACAATGGGTGTAGAGTAGGATCTTGATCCAAGGCACCAACAGGCTCAAAGCATTGACTGTTCTCAGAATGCACAGCGCCGCCTCCTCTATAACCCCGCCTCCCTGCACAGGAGCTCAGTTTTTAGTTAACCAGCCCAATGCAGTAGCAGGAAAAGAGACGACAACTGTTAGTAGCCACATACACCACACTCTCACGACAAGAGAAGTGTCAGCGGCTAATGCCATACCAACCCAAAGAAGCTAAGTGCGTTAGGGTGGGCGCCTTGTGGAGCCCAGTGTACCTCGCAGAAAGAGTTTTAACAACGGTAAGTTCTTACCATAAAACTCTTTTCTGCTGCGGGGTACACTGGGCTCCACAAGGATGGACAATGGGGATGTCCTAAAGCAGTTCCTTATGGGAGGGGAAGCACTGTAGCGGGCACAAGAACCCGGCGTCCAAAGGAAGCATTCTGGGAAGCGGCAGTATCGAAGGCATAGAACCTAATGAAGGTGCTCCCGGAGGACCACTTAGCCGCCTTGCACAATTGTTCAAGGGTCGCGCCACGTTGGGCCGCCCAAGAAGGTCCAACCGACCGAGTAGAATGGGCCATAAAGTGAGCAGGAGCTGACAGACCAGCCTTCACATAAGCATGTGCAATCACCATTCTAATCCAGTCTGCTTGTGAGCAGGCCAGCCACGTTTGTGAAATCAAAACAAAACAAAGAGAGAATCAGATTTTCGAATAGAAGCAGTTCTCTTCACATAGACGGAGAGCCCGTACCACATCCAAAGACCGCTCTTTGGGAGACAAATCAGGAGATACAAAGGCCGGAACCACAATCTCCTGATTAAGGTGGAACGAGAACACCACCTTTGGTAAATAACCGGGATGAGTCCGAAGTACCGCCCGGTCACGGTGAAAAATCAGATACGGGGAACTACAGGAAAAGGCCCCCAAATCCGACACTCTTCTAGCAGAGGCAATAGCCAGCAAGAACACCACCTTAAGGGAAAGCCACTTAAGATCAGCTGAACCATGTGGTTCAAACGGAGGCTTTTGCAATGCCTCCAAAACCACCGACAAGTCCCAAGGAGCCACAGGCGGGACATAGGGAGGTTGGATACGCAACACACCCTGAGTGAAAGTATGAACATCAGGTAAAGTCGCAATTTTTCTCTGAAACCACACCAATAAGGCAGAAATATGAACCTTGAGGGAGGTCAGACACAGGCCTAAATCCAGGTCCTGTTGCAGATAAATCGTCCGCCCACGGCAGGTTAGCTGCAGGGACCACAAACGGTTGTACCGGCATCGGGGGTCCCATAGGGGGTGTTAGTTTATGAACTAGCGTATGGAGAAGCGTGGAAAAAGCGGCCCACGGTGGGTCATTATGTGCCTCCGTTGCCACAGTCCCACTGGGGGGCAAGGAGCCCCCAGAACCAGAGCTGCTATATTCCCCTCATAGGGATCTGCGGCTTCAGCAACACCGGCAGTGTGTTCAGCCCCAGAACCGTTACCCTCAGAAGCAGACATGGTATAACTTGCAGTATCAGGTAACACAGTACAATTGTCATCAGCACAATACCTCCTACCCAAACCCCTGCACAGTGTAGTCAGCACTAGCAGAGATAAGGGAGAGATATGGTGACTAAATCACAGAGAAAAATACGTATTAGAGTATATCTTTGTGAAAATCCTATATCAATATAAAACCTGATGCACCAAGCCCCCTCAGGTTATAGAATATAGGGATAGCAGGTTGAGTGAAAGACACGAAATGGACACCACTCAGCTATCAAATGCACACACAGATAGTCACAGTTTGTACAATGCAGAGGTTATTACTAACAATAATACTGCACTGGACTAGCTTTTATTTATATATATATATATATATATATATACACAATAGATATAACACTACACAGTAAGAACTGGATGTATATCACAGGGTAATTGTACTAGAAAACCCTGACTAAATGCACTCTTTCTTAACTAGCACTGACTGAAAAGGCAGGTAGAATACTTAAGTGTCATGTAAAGTCACAGCACTGACAACCAGGCGGCTTTACACAGGAGGATTTGCCCAAGCAGTCCCAGGAACAGTGAAGCTGAGGGATAATGGCGCCCAGACACTGACAGGGAGTGACAGATATGCAGCTCCAGGGCGAGAACATTTGCGGGAAATGGCGCCCTGGGGCTGAGGGAAGGGGCTTCAGGTCTAAGCCTAATCTCCCTGCTGGCAAAACCACCGGGTACTGTGGGCTCTTTTTAAACTGGTTTAGAGAGAAAACCTGACCTGCGCCCATGCCCTTGTGATCTAGTGGGATCGCCTGTACTGCCAGAGTCCACCGCCAGCATGCGCGGCCCGCCTCCCAATGACCGCGCCCGATCACGATAAAGACTGGGTCCCGCAAGCGGGACCCACTCACCACCTCCCGAAGCGTGGCCACGCAATCCCGGAGAGCCCCCGTTGTGTGTGTCTGACGTGAAGAAAACCGGAGCCTCCTGCTGTAGTTACGGCAACCAGGGCTCGGGAGTGTACAGCGCCGCTGGGGAGAGCTGTAGCTGCAGCAGTGAATGTCTTCTGACATTTACCACCGCTGCTGCCCTTGAAGTCTTCACTTTTTCTTCATAAAAAAGCTCTTCTTAGGGCTGCCTGGAGCAGCCCCTCTGTTAAGTGCCTGCTTACTGCAGCACCAACTACAAAACTGAGCTCCTGTGCAGGGAGGCGGGGTTATAGAGGAGGCGGCGCTGTGCATTCTGGGAACAGTCAAAGCTTTGAGCCTGTTGGTGCCTCGGATCAAGATCCTACTCTACACCCATTGTCCATCCTTGTGGAGCCCAGTGTACCCCACAGCAGAAAGTAGGTGTAAGAAGTATGGTCCTTACACTGAGGATTTTTTTGTAATGTTTGGGTAAAAATGACAATGAATGAATATCATTTCCAGTGATTGGTGGTTTTGATCCTGAGGTATTGCAGGTAGTATGTTTAACCAAAATCATGTTTAACCAAAATCATATAAGAACGAAAACATAATAACTGTTTGAACTCGTAGCAACAATAAATAGGTAAAAAGAGAAAGCAAGTACACCGCCATATGTGGATGTGGAAGCCGATACAGCCAGCATACAAATTATAGAAAATAATAAAAATAAAAATCTGAAAAATATGAATGTAACCTATATATGTACTAATGAATGTCAACGTTTTATTTAGGAGGAGAAGTTGACCTGACTGGTTTCAGCCATTTCTCACGCACCCAGAGGCATAGTATCCAACCGGTAAAAGAGGAGCTGTAGCCTGCAGGGGAAGTGGCTGAGACCAGTGGAACTGGTAAGTATGAAGCCATTCAAGTACATATATAGTAAAACCCAAAAATAAAATAAAAATCAAGAAAGTAATGTCATAAATGGAGAATATCCTGTCCGCACATTAGTATTGTCACGATCCGGGTATCTGGACGCCATTACTTACCCTTCAGATGCCTCCTAAGGCTGGCTCAGCGTTCCAGGACCGGATCCCGCTGTTCCTGAGTTTCCACATGCAGAATGTCAGAGTGGTGATTTCATCAGCCGCGGCCTCCGCTGTGCCCGCGTGGTTAAATGTGCGCTTGTCAGTCTGGCGTCTCCTGTCTCCTGTGGCCGGCGTCGCCATTACTGTTTCAATTCTCACATGGATTACAAACCAAACTTCCCTCCAAGTGTCTGCATGGGCGCAGCCATCTTGGATTTTGTCATCTGAGCATTTCCACCAATCTGCTGTCTGTATTGTTGATTTGCATAATTACCTAGCCAACCCCTTCCTTGCTGCAGGTATAAGTAAGCTGTGCCTGAGCAAGGAAGGCGTCAGTGCTTTGGTTGTCTAACCTAGTTCCAGTTTGTCTCTCTCCTGTGGTTGTCTTCCAGGTTCCAGCTCCTGTCTCCAGACTTCTGCTATAGAGACCCGCACCAGCATTCCATCTGCGGTGTAGCCTGACTCTCCGATCCATTCTGGACTCACCTGTTTCCAGTTACAACAATCACCTGCTTCCAGCCCAGCTTCCAGCAGTGTACAGCTTCTCTTAAAGGGCCGGTGTCCTTTCTGCAGTTTACCACTCTCCACCGGTATTATTATTTCACCGCTCTCAAACTCCAAACTTCATCAATCACCTGCTTCCAGCCCAGCTTCCAGCAGTGTACAGCTTCTCTTAAAGGGCCGGTGTCCTTTCTGCAGTTTACCACTCTCCACCGGTATTATTATTTCACCGCTCTCAAACTCCAAACTTCATCAATCACCTGCTTCCAGCCCAGCTTCCAGCAGTGTACAGCTTCTCTTAAAGGGCCGGTGTCCTTTCTGCAGTTTACCACTCTCCACCGGTATTATTATTTCACCGCTCTCAAACTCCAAACTTCATTATTATTTCATCGCTCTCAAGTTCGTTTATTATTTAACTGGTTCCAGCCAGTATCCACTCCGTACCAACAACAGTCTGGTTCCAGCCAGTATCCACAGCAGCCGTTTATCTTCAGCAACCCAGCCTTTCCTGGAACACCAGCTGGTACGATCCTGGGTTCTCTCCATTGCTACAGTCAGGTCTGGTAAGGACTTTCCAACTAGAAGATTATAAGAACTGTCTCACCCTACCAGTGCCTGTGGCCCTTGCCACCCTGTAGTACCCAGGAATTGTATTTATCTTCTGTTGACTTTTATGTTTCCTTTACTGCTGCTGTGTTACGGAGTTTGTCATAATAAACATCATTGACTTTTATCCTGGTTGTCGTGGTCACGCCTTCGGGCAGTTATTCTACATGTTACTTACATGTCTAGGGGTCTGATACAACCTCCCAGGTTCCGTTACATCTCAGCCCCTACAACTGAGGCTGCCTCCCGTCAGCTCAGGCCCTCAGTTGTGACAGTAAGCACTGACCAGTAAGCACTGACCTAATGAATCCAGCCGGAGACCAGGATCAAGCGGCCAGGCCAATGCAAGAACTGGCAGCCCGACTTGAACATCAGGAGGCTGCACAGGGCCACATCATCCGCTGTCTCCAGGATCTCTCTACACGGCTGGATGGGATTCAAACGACCCTCCGTGGACCTGGCACGTCCGGTGCGTCCACTACAGTGACACCAGCTGTAACCCCACCCACCTTACCCATTTCCAGTCCACATCTTCATCTTCCAACGCCAGCAAAATTTGATGGATCTCCAAGGTTCTGCAGGGGATTTCTCAATCAATGTGAAATCCACTTTGAGCTTCTACCTGGCAATTTCTTCAGTGACCGTACCAAAATTGCCTATATCATCTCCCTTCTCAGTGGCTCAGCCCTTGACTGGGCATCGCCTTTATGGGAGAAGTCTGATCCCCTGCTATCCTCCTATACTGACTTTGTAGCTACATTCAGGCGCATCTTCGACGAGCCAGGCCGGATAACATCTGCTTCATCTGAGATTCTCCGTTTACGCCAGGGAACACGTACTGTGGGACAGTATCTTATACAGTTTAAAATCCTGGCATCCGAACTGGCATGGAACGACGAGGCCCTGTATGCTGCATTCTGGCATGGCTTATCAGAACGCATCAAGGATGAGTTAGCTACCAGAGACTTGCCCTCTAAGTTGGATGAGCTAATTTCTCTTTGCACGAAGGTTGATCTACGTTTCAGAGAGAGAGCAACTGAGCGAGGAATATCATCTACTCCTAAATCTTCTGCTCCTCCTCCTCGTCAACCATCTCCATCCAAGGATGAGCCTATGCAAATTAGTCGTTCTCGTCTATCTCCCGCTGAGCGCCGAAGACGTCTCTCTGAGTCCCTCTGTCTCTACTGTGCAGCTCCGTCGCACACTATCAATGCCTGTCCCAAACGTCCGGGAAACTCCAGATCCTAGCTCGCCAAGGAGAGGGCCGGCTAGGAGTAATGATCTCCTCTCCATCTCCTCATGACTGTAACCTCCCAGTGTCGCTCCAAATTGCTCAACGTTACAGGAACGTCATTGCCCTCCTTGATTCCGGAGCAGCTGGGAATTTCATAACCGAAGCTTATGTTAAACGGTGGTCCCTACCCACCGAGAGACTGTCCTCGTCCATCTCTTTGACTGCCGTGGATGGCAGCAAGATTTTTGACGCAGTCATTTCCTTAAGGACTCTTCCAGTTCGTCTGAGAGTGGGAGTTCTTCATTCTGAGTATATTTCTTTTTTAGTGATTCCAAGAGCCACACATCCAGTGGTTTTAGGCCTTCCATGGCTCCGTCTCCACAACCCATCAATTGACTGGACGACTACGCAAATACTGGCATGGGGTCCCTCCTGTGCTGAGACTTGTTTAGCCAAAGTTCTTCCTGTTTGTTCTTCCTTCCCCAGGTCATCTGATGTTCCGCCTCCTCCATATCAAGACTTCACGGACGTGTTCAGTAAAGCCTCTGCTGATATCCTTCCTCCTCATAGAGAATGGGACTGCCCAATCGACCTCATTTCAGGGAAGGTTCCACCGCGAGGCCGAACTTATCCGTTGTCTCTGCCTGAGACACACTCCATGGAAGAGTACATCAAAGAGAACCTGGCGAAGGGTTTCATCCGACCATCTTCTTCTCCAGCCGGCGCAGGCTTCTTCTTCGTTAAGAAGAAAGACGGTGGTCTGCATCCGTGCATCGACTACAGAGGTCTGAACGACATTACCGTCAAGAACCGATACCCTTTACCCCTGATTACCGAGCTCTTTGATAGAGTTAGTGGTGCAACTATTTTCACAAAGCTGGACTTGAGGGGTGCCTACAATCTCATCCGAATCCGTGAGGGTGACGAGTGGAAGACCGCCTTTAACACCCGTGACGGACATTATGAGTACCTCGTCATGCCCTTCGGATTGAGCAATGCTCCAGCAGTCTTCCAGCACTTCGTGAATGAGATTTTCAGGGACATCTTGTACCGCCATGTCGTGGTTTATCTAGACGACATCCTCATCTTTGCTAATAATCTCGAAGGTCATCGTTTCTGGGTAAAAGAGGTTCTTTCCCGTCTCCGTGTCAATCACCTCTATTGTAAATTGGAGAAGTGTGTGTTTGAAGTTAAAACCATTCCGTTTCTAGGTTACATTGTGTCCAGTTCCGGACTAGAGATGGATCCTGAGAAACTCCAAGCAATCCAGAATTGGCCTATACCCTTAAGCCTCAAAGGGGTCCAGAGGTTCTTAGGGTTCGCCAATTATTATAGAAAATTTATACGAGACTTTTCCACCATTGTGGCGCCTATCACTGCATTAACCAAGAAAGGTGCTAATCCGTCCAAGTGGTCCGAGGAAGCTACACAGGCCTTTCACCTTCTGAAGCAACGGTTCATCTCTGCACCAGTTCTGAAACAGCCCGACACCGACTCTCCTTTTATCTTAGAGGTAGATGCCTCCTCCGTTGGAGTAGGAGCAGTGTTATCCCAGAGGGCCAAAGATGGACATCTACATCCTTGCAGTTTCTTCTCCCGGAAGTTCTCCCCAGCTGAGCGCAACTATGCCATTGGCGATCAGGAGTTGCTAGCCATCAAGCTCGCTCTGGAGGAGTGGAGATACCTGTTGGAGGGAGCTTCCCACTCAATCACCATTCTTACCGACCACAAAAATCTTTTATATCTCAAAGGCGCACAATGTCTGAATCCTCGTCAGGCCAGATGGGCACTCTTCTTCTCTAGGTTTGACTTTAAACTCCAGTTCTGTCCGGGTTCTCAGAATCGTAAGGCCGACGCCCTTTCCCGCTCGTGGGAGCAAGAAAATGAGTCCGAGTCTGCAGACAAGCATCCTATTATTAATCCGTTGGCATTCTCCACGGTAGGGATGGACTCTACGCCTCCACCAGGGAAAAGTTTTGTTAAGCCAGTTCTAAGGAAGAAGCTCATGCATTGGGCCCATGCTTCCCGTTTTGCTGGACATACAGGCATTCAGAAAACCCTTGAATTTATTTCTAGGTCCTACTGGTGGCCAACTCTGAAGAAGGACGTTATGGAATTTATTGCCTCCTGCCCAAAGTGTGCCCAACACAAAGTCTCCCGCCAGTCGCCTGCGGGGCAACTGGTTCCATTATCGGTTCCCCGTCGACCTTGGACCCATTTGTCGATGGACTTTGTTTCCGATCTACCTATCTGCAACAAGTTTAATACCATCTGGGTGGTAGTTGACCGGTTCACCAAGATGGCACATTTCATCCCTCTCACCGGTCTTCCGTCAGCTTCCAAGTTGGCTCAAGTGTTTATACAAGAGATCTTCCGACTTCACGGTCTTCCTGAAGAGATCATCTCGGATCGTGGAGTACAATTTGTAGCCAAATTTTGGCGAAGTTTGTGTCAAGCCCTCCAAGTCAAGTTAAAGTTTTCCACGGCTTACCATCCTCAGACCAATGGTCAAACCGAGAGGGTGAATCAGGACTTGGAGGCCTTCCTCCGTATATATGTGTCTTCCTCTCAAGATGACTGGGTTCAACTCCTTCCTTGGGCCGAGTTCAGCCACAACAATCAATACCATTCCTCATCTTCTTCTACACCATTCTTCATTAATTATGGATTCCACCCTAAAGTCCCAGAATTCCAACCGCTTCCCGCAACTTCTGTTCCAGCAGTGGATGTCACCTTGCGTCAGTTTTCAAATAACTGGAGGAACGGCCGCGCAGCCCTGCTTAAAGCCTCATTCAGGTATAAGAAGTTTGCCGATAGAAAGCGTAGAGCGGTTCCTGCCCTCAAGGTGGGTGATCGTGTGTGGCTGTCCACGAAGAATTTGAGGTTGAGAGTTCCCAGCATGAAATTTGCACCTCGCTACATCGGACCCTTCAAGATTGAACAAGTCATCAATCCTGTTGCCTACAGGTTACAGTTACCATACTTCTTGAAAATACCCAGGACATTTCATGTTTCTTTGTTGAAACCGCTGATCCTGAATCGGTTTCATTCCGCACTTCCTCCAGCTCCCAAAGTTCAGACTCAACGGGGAGTCGAGTACGAGGTGGCCAAGATTTTGGACTCACGTTTCCGTTACGGTCAGTTACAATACCTCATTGACTGGAAGGGCTATGGTCCTGAAGAACGCTCTTGGACCAATGCCTCAGACGTCCATGCTCCTGCCTTGGTCCGAAATTTCCACGCAAAGTTTCCTTTAAAGCCTAAGAAGTGTCCTGGGGCCACTCCTAAAGGGGGGGGTGCTGTCACGATCCGGGTATCTGGACGCCATTACTTACCCTTCAGATGCCTCCTAAGGCTGGCTCAGCGTTCCAGGACCGGATCCCGCTGTTCCTGAGTTTCCACATGCAGAATGTCAGAGTGGTGATTTCATCAGCCGCAGCCTCCGCTGTGCCCGCGTGGTTAAATGTGCGCTTGTCAGTCTGGCGTCTCCTGTCTCCTGTGGCCGGCGTCGCCATTACTGTTTCAATTCTCACATGGATTACAAACCAAACTTCCCTCCAAGTGTCTGCATGGGCGCAGCCATCTTGGATTTTGTCATCTGAGCATTTCCACCAATCTGCTGTCTGTATTGTTGATTTGCATAATTACCTAGCCAACCCCTTCCTTGCTGCAGGTATAAGTAAGCTGTGCCTGAGCAAGGAAGGCGTCAGTGCTTTGGTTGTCTAACCTAGTTCCAGTTTGTCTCTCTCCTGTGGTTGTCTTCCAGGTTCCAGCTCCTGTCTCCAGACTTCTGCTATAGAGACCCGCACCAGAATTCCATCTGCGGTGTAGCCTGACTCTCCGATCCATTCTGGACTCACCTGTTTCCAGTTACAACAATCACCTGCTTCCAGCCCAGCTTCCAGCAGTGTACAGCTTCTCTTAAAGGGCCGGTGTCCTTTCTGCAGTTTACCACTCTCCACCGGTATTATTATTTCACCGCTCTCAAACTCCAAACTTCATCAATCACCTGCTTCCAGCCCAGCTTCCAGCAGTGTACAGCTTCTCTTAAAGGGCCGGTGTCCTTTCTGCAGTTTACCACTCTCCACCGGTATTATTATTTCACCGCTCTCAAACTCCAAACTTCATTATTATTTCATCGCTCTCAAGTTCGTTTATTATTTAACTGGTTCCAGCCAGTATCCACTCCGTACCAACAACAGTCTGGTTCCAGCCAGTATCCACAGCAGCCGTTTATCTTCAGCAACCCAGCCTTTCCTGGAACACCAGCTGGTACGATCCTGGGTTCTCTCCATTGCTACAGTCAGGTCTGGTAAGGACTTTCCAACTA
This sequence comes from Pseudophryne corroboree, assembly GCF_028390025.1. Taxonomy (NCBI): domain Eukaryota; kingdom Metazoa; phylum Chordata; class Amphibia; order Anura; family Myobatrachidae; genus Pseudophryne; species Pseudophryne corroboree. Next base: position 430,816,251 of record NC_086449.1, on the reverse strand, counting down.
GAAGATTATAAGAACTGTCTCACCCTACCAGTGCCTGTGGCCCTTGCCACCCTGTAGTACCCAGGAATTGTATTTATCCTCTGTTGACTTTTATGTTTCCTTTACTGCTGCTGTGTTACGGAGTTTGTCATAATAAACATCATTGACTTTTATCCTGGTTGTCGTGGTCACGCCTTCGGGCAGTTATTCTACATGTTACTTACATGTCTAGGGGTCTGATACAACCTCCCAGGTTCCGTTACATCTCAGCCCCTACAACTGAGGCTGCCTCCCGTCAGCTCAGGCCCTCAGTTGTGACAAGTATTTCCCAGTAGGAAAGCGGACAGAGATGGGGTAACCCCCAGGGTATTTCTTTTTAATTACCACATAAGAAGTATTTGTTTCTAGGAATGCCCTTGTCTAGATAAGCTCGGAAATGTTAGTTGGACCATGTACAGACCCTTAATATGGGATGAGAAGGATTGAATGAATACTTCGCATGACCTAGAAGCTTGTTTTTTTTGCAGTACTATAATATTCTCTGTCAGGACAAGATCACTGGTAAACACTAATTCAGCAAATAGGAGGAACGAGAGAAGTGCAACATTACCTTTTGACAAAACCTGCTGAAGTTACGATTGGGCCTCTATGATGCTAAACCCTTTCCTTTTTTTTTCCTAGCAGCAGTGGCCCCTGACTAACTTAATCAACAGAGATTTTGTTATGTAAATTGAAATGTGAAATACATATATTGTACTCCCACGCAGGAAGTACAAGGCATGTTAGATACTCCTCAAAGACTAATTTTGCATTCCACTGTTCTAGATTCATGTCCATCACAGGTAGAGGAAATTATCTCACAGATACTGGGTTCCCTGTGAACTTAGGATGGACAGGACACTCGATTGATGGCTGAGGTAGTCCCAGTAGTGACACAGCAAGCACAAGATTTAAGGGGGTAGACCAAGTAGTTAATCAATTCCCCGTAGTGCCCAATCCAGTTGTCATTTTAATAAAATCCTCTCCACCTCTACAAACTTATCTGTCACCAACATCTATTCTGTTTTTCTTCACAGTTTCCTCTTCATCTTTTGCGTTCACAAGGAGGGTACAGTACATGGACCTGATTCTCCCAAGGTTTCAAGTGACAGCCTGGGTATTTTCTCCCAAGCCCTACATGACTGTTTACAGTCCTTTCAGCCTGAGAATGGGTCAGTGCTGATACAATATGTTGATGACTTGTTCTGCGCTGATTCATTTGAGTCGTCCCTGGCAGATACGAAGCAGTTTCTGTTTTGTCACTTCCAAACAGGACACCAGGTCTCAAGGGATAAACCGCAGTTGTGTAGGACAAGGGTCAAATACCTGGGACGTAGTACTGGTACATGATTTGACAATTCATACACCACATTCCTTATTGGTCCTTCAAAGTTCTGCCCGAACCCGGTATGTCTCATTAGCACGATGGCACCAGTATTACTGCAGTGTGCCTTGTAATGCACAAAGGGTGGAGGATGAGAATACTGGTGAAGGGAAATTTTGTATAGACACTGATATGCATGATGGTATGGAATATCTGAATCAGACCTTTACTACGAGACCAGACATAAGTGACAGCCCGTTGGTGAACGCAGACCTGATATTTTTTTTCTTTTTCCCTCTAGAGATGTTTTTTTTTTCTTTTTTTTTGAGTTATGCTCATGGTACTCTACATTTGCAAACACACAACAATTAAATTGAGATGCAAATTTCTGTTCCCTACAGGAAAAGGAGGTCTGGAAGGCGATAGGGTATGGTCAGGAGTCCTCAGGACTCTGGAGAGATGGACAAGGTAATCCAGTGGCCCCCAGGACGTAGCTCCCAGGCCTAGCTGAGGCAGCACATGGTCTGACTCACCTAGGGTAAAAAAGGTATGTGCAAATTGGTAAGAGCTTCCTGGCATGCACCAGGGTTCTCTTCTCAGGCAAGCAGGAAAGCAAAGACCTGTCTTTCTTGCATGAGGAAGAACATTTGGTAAGGTAGTACTAACAGAGCCATCCCATACTCCTCCTACAGATGGACCGTTTCAGGTAATACAAATCGACTTTGTATAGTTAACACCCTGTAGGAATTTGAAATATGTATTGGTGTACACTGGTGTTTTCTCAAACTGGGTAGAGGCATTCCCTGCCGCCACAAATGCTGCTGTGTTTACCGCAAAGAAAACTGTGCAGAAATTTGTGTGTAGATATAGTATCCTTAGGAGTAGGAGCAAAGTTATAGCTTGAAACTTGACTATTGTGGTCATAGACACTGCCACTAGTGTTACGTAGCATCGGAAACCACTCCCAGATCCCCACCCTTTTTTTTTTTTTTTTGGAAGACAACCTCATGTCATGATTGAGCCGCACCATGATCAGAAATACACCAATGAGGTGACAGTACAGTACCTTATGGAGATGAGCCAGCATTTGAGAACTTAACAAAAGAACTTGAAACTGTATTCCTGGTATGCCAACCACTAACTGTCTTGATTGTGAATTAAGAGACTGTGTGATTGTTCTTACGCTCAGGTTGCCTAATAGACAGTTGGGAAGGACCGAACCAAGTTTTGTTGACAGCATGATCCCAGTGAAAGTAGCCGAGAGACTTGGGTCCACAAATTCCCATTGCAGGAAAGTCGGTAGTCCGGAAGGAACTCATAAAGGGAGTGAGATCGCAGAAGTATCACCCGAGAGTCTGTTCCGTAAAGACTGAGAGGCGGTACTGTTGAACACTACCTGAGCATACTAAAGGATTGCAAAAAGACCAGTCGTTGTAATGGATTTACTATAAGCAAGATTTGTTTTGTTCTATCTTTCTTTTTTCCCGTTGACAAACATTTTTTTCAGGACATTCTATGTTTGTGAGGTTTCATGAGGAGTTGAGTGTGGGACTGGAACTGGTTCTGGAGAAAGGAGTGATGTCTTTATAGGATCCCAGGATCAGCCTATCACTTTGTTAAGCCAGAGAAAATCAAAGGCTAGTTGTTACGGAGTTCGGAGGTAACGTGATAGGCTATTGTCTGAGGAATACTGTATTTTGTAGTTATTGTGACCCTATAATTGAAGATGAGTGCATCCAGAGATGTCAGTCTAGCAATAAGGCAGAATTTGATACACATCCCTTGAGTGATTACCACTCACTAGTGGGTAAGGTGTTAAACCAAAAGGAATGTTGGATGTGCTCACAGGTACCTCTAAGACGAAATAATGCAGGATTAGTGCCATATTCTTTAGAATTAGCTGAGGTACTTGAATGACATGGAAGGGGGGAACAGGTGGACAAGGAATATAAGATAACTGGACCCCCCCTAGTCTTAAGATCCACCAGTACTATAGATAAATCCCTTGTATGTTTAAATCTCACCAATTTCAGGAAATTGGGAGGTAATCAGGAACAATCAGACAACGCCTATTCACACAGCAGATAAAGAGCTCATTAACATATGTGGAAGAAAAGTTTATGAATGGCTCTCCCCAAACTCCGAAGGTTTATGTTATCTAGGAAGACACTACCTGAAATAATAACCCTTGTTCAATGATGAAACAGACCTAGCAAAGATCCAGGAATGGAAACAATGTTCAGGGAATGATAGGAATATATATCATGAAAATTATATATGTCTCTTTCACGATTTGTTTGTGTTTTCTCCCTCTACCCAGCAAAACCTCTATCGAATCTGAACATCAGTGTGCAAAGATGTAGGTACATGTATGTGTGCAATGTTCATTCAAATCAGACATCATAGGCCATAGCACTGTCCCAGCATACTCTATAGGTTGAATGTCGTCCCACACCCAACCAGTGGTCCCGTGACCGCCGAGTGCATATAGAGGATGTCTCATCCTCCTCCCTGTCTTCCCCAAATATAGTCAATGTCTGATTTGCAAAATGAATACATACGTGTGTCTAGGTCACCAATTATGTGTTTGAAATTTTTTGGTAATTATGTTTAGTGTGACAGTTACGACTGTTATTGTCTACTGTCAAAGGGTGGACTGTAGAAGTCAAAAATATTACATACACATCAAATACTAAGTCCAAACAGATGGGTCGCTGTGCGTGAGCATACACGCAGCGTGCACAGTGATATATGGTAGCATGCGCATTGACACAGACAAGCCACAAAGATATATTCAACACATATTTCATACCACTCATAAATTAAACATGTCAAGCACCAGACATTACAATGTATTTATATAATAGAGTTATAACATCAGATATATATGTATTATTGGAACGGAACAAGATAAACATGTCATGCTTGGTGTCAAAATAATCAGGGGAATGAGTGTGTTAATTTTATAGCTGTGGGAAGATTGTAGTACATTGCAACCATTAGTTATGACCAAATGTATGCATATGAAGCCACAATTCAAAAGTGAACAAAGAACTTCCTGTGAGACAACATGGCTAATCCCTATGATGGCATCTTCAAGGCTGGACGTTGCTTGCATATGAACTGACCAATGACGCATCATGAATGAGAGATCACCCTCCCCTGGACCAATAACAGAAGACTCAGTCCCAGACATATACTTCCCCCAATACACAGTATATAGGTAATTCCCCTCACCCAAGAAGTCTCTGTTGTTTAGTTGCTGTTGAGGCAGATTCAAAGATGGAGAGGACTGTGCATTGATGGACAGGGTAAAGTATGCTGGCTGTAATTTGATCCTAATGTAACTACAACTGCTTTCTGTGTAATTGTAACTCTGTAACCATATATATATATATATACTGTACATATGTTATATTGTATGCATACCCTTTTAATATCAAATATATACATCTCTGAGCATTGGACCTCAGCCTATGTGTGCGAGTGCTTGTTTTCTCTTAAGGGATGTAGTGTTTGCAACATACAGCGCACTTTTATCATATATGGTAATAAGATGTGCCTTGAGTCCACAGCATATATTAACGCTGGCATTTTATTAGAAATAAAATATTTATTAGAAATAATCTAGACATTTTCAGTCCACACACCACAGGAAGTCAGAAGACGGTAAGTACATACTGAGACACAATGACAAACACTATAGTATGCATTAACTAAGATTTAACCAGCAGTTTTCAAGTGAGGTTGCTTATAGCAACCTATACCATGACATGTGTTCAAAAAGTATGCATCACAATTACTTACATTTACTTTCTTCTCCTTTCACCCAAACCACAAATAATATGTAGTTGGGCTGACTTTGAGGGCAACAGGGGGAGGCTCGTTCCCGGAAACTATGGAATATACAGACCTGAAGGAGCTAGCGATGGTCTGTATGTCCTATGAGGAGATGGCAGGTGTGTCCGAAATGGACACCAACACACCTGCATGGAAGGTCCACATGCCTTGGCAGGTAAGTTTCCAAACATATAGTGTCAAGTTTTCTCACTACAATTGTATGGTTTTTTTTTTAATGGTTTAATATTTATTTACTATTTAAAAAAAAAACACAGCATCACTGGCTTGTGGGACCAGAATGACAAATTCCCTCATGCTGAATGGGGTTTTCTATCTTCTCTTTTTGTTGGCAGCCTGTCGTAGCCTGTGGACACCAATAAGTGAAAATAGCCTCTGCGCGCCGGTATTATGGCTGGCGGCACTGCCAGCTGTTGGGATTCCGGCGTTAGCTTCCTGACCGCCGGGATCCCGGCAGTTGGCAAATTGAACAGATCTCTTTGTTACCCATTACAAACGGTAGTATTACCTGCATTATGGACATTGAACAGGGGGCACAGCAACTGGTAAGGAGGCAGGAAGATTTTAATCTTCCCTGATCTTCTCTCACCACCCTACTAGTTTCTCCACATTGCGCCATCCTGAAATACGACCCCCGTACGTACCAAAGACACTAATTTCTAAGAACCAGAGAATAACTGCAATTGCTGATTATTTGTCACTGATACCTCTTGTACCAAATAGACTACAAGGAGAGTAATTCCTATAGTTCCGCACAATATTTATATTAGTCATACAATCCTTACCATCCATAGGAAGGAATTATTATTCTAGAAGAAAGGATCATTCCCGATTTTTTTTTTCTTTCAGGTCCTAATTCTGTTAGAACACAAAATTGCTATCTGTGTTCACACATATATATTCACACATATATATTTTGATACCAGATACATGTGGGCTATAATAACAAATTGGCATAACATTTACCACAGAAATTGATATATGTGTTTATACATTTTTTATGCACCCTCAGCCCCTTTCTTGTGACACGGATGTATAAGATATCCAGACATACATATTTAGAATATTCTCACAGATAGGTGCTCTTTAAACAAGAATATTTGAGAGAGTTTATATAATATCTGGTTTCCCATATGCATTGTTCTGATACCAGATGCATGTGGGCCGCAATGACAAATTGGTAGTAACTTGTCATATAGATTCACATGTGTGTTTATACATTCCCCTTTTTTTGCACCTCTAGTTCCCTTTGTGACATAGATAAGTGCCTTTTGGACATGAATATTTGAGACAGTTCATTTAATATCTGGTCTCCTATATGCACTGTCTTGTCAGCCACACATTGTTGCAGAATGGTGGATGCAAATTGTATCAAACTACATAAACACTGTTACAGCAGTCTTGAACAGTAGACTGGTGCAAAGGGTGACCTAATGTTACAAAACTTTGAAACTATTTATTGGGCTCCTTTCTCCTTTTACTTCCTGGAAGCAACATGGGAATTATTTGGTAAGGCACATATAGATGATCTTTATAAATAAATGAACTCCTCTTTTAGAGGATTATTTGGACTATAATATTATAGAAAGTATAATTTAAGGGAGATTATCGGTAGCTAAATTGCACTGATTAATTCTTATAATATTTCACTTAGGCTTGTTTAATTAATTATATTTGTCTTGCCTATCATAATAAGCAATGTATGTAAATACCAGATTTTGGCCCAGTAACATAATAATTACTGGACGTTGATACCATCTTTGAGGTTCTATTCTTATAGGCAATTCTTGCACTTTCAGGCTATCAGATTAAATATTATGCCTGCTTATGGTGCTCATTTTTAATTATATAAATAAAAGTTAATATGTTTTAAATACTGAATAATTATTTCAAAAGAGTGCGCCACACACTAAGCCCCTTTTTTAGTGACAGGCCCACTACTGGCTAACACTAATAATCTCTAGAAAAAGAGTACTGCTACCCAGCTTAGTGGCGCACCTCCAACCCCCATTTATTTTAAAAAGGACCCCTTTTGGTCCTGACAATAAATTATTTTTCTGAATGGTTGGTTTCATTAATATTCCTTAATTGGTTTTTCTATGCCTGTGCAGTGTCTTTTGGACCTTGTGTCCTCTCCGTAAGAAAGCCATCCTGAAATAGCAAAATATTTTTGAGATGCAAAATGAAAAGCTGAGCTTTCTGTTCTTTTATGAATCACTTTCCCTATATTCGTATCAGCGAAAGTGATATTTTATGAATATTAATAATGTGAATATTCTTAAATTCTATGACACAGGAAATACTGTTCTATTTATACAGAGTGTAGCATTTAAACAGGTAAAATTGGTTATAGAAATATGTTATTACACATACTACAGCTAACAGAGTAATTCATTTAATAATCATTAAGGATCATTTATGAGGTGCAAAATGTACCTGCCATGCTTAATTTATTTATTAACAGTTTCTTATATAGCAAGGCATATTCCGTTGCGCTTAACAATTAGAACTACAGTAATAGAACAAAACAGACAGACATAGAGGCAGGGGTATCCGGTCTCTAGGTCGATAGCAAATAGGCTGACAGTGTCTAGGTCAGTGATGGCTAACCTTGACACTCCAGCTGTTGTTGAACTACACATCCCAGCATGCCCTTCATCAGTTTTAGCATGGCCAAATAACAAAAATGTAGCAGGGCATGCTGGGATATGTAGTTCAACAACAACTGGAGTGTCAAGGTTAGCCATCACTGGTCTAGGTCGACCACTATTGGCTCCTCCCTCTATGCCCCTCCTACCAGACTCAGTCTAGAAACTATGCCCGAGGAGATGGACATACTTAGAGAGAAGTAAATACCCAGATAGTGGTGATAATCACACCAGCAAATTGAAAAACCATGCTGACCAGCAAGCAATAAGGAGAAACCATGCCAACCAGCATGCAACATAAAGAAATCAAGCTAACATGCATGAACATGAAGAAACCATGCCAACCAGCATGCAACATGAAGAAACCATGTTAACCAGCATGAAACATGAAGACACCTGTCACGTCTGAGGATTCTTGTGGATCCGGATTTGGGGAAGATGATTCTGGTGCACTTGGATCTCTGAATAACAAACGAGCGGGACGGATGAAGGTCTTGCGCATTTATTACTTGGAGTAGTTTAACAGTGTTCACCAAAGACAGTTGAAATAGAGATATGACTGTAGGTTAGCGGGTGGCTGAGGATACCGGAACCATGACCCAGTACTTTAAAGGAGGATTTCCGAAGGCTGGTTACTGCGGCGTCCGGAACAGGTAGCTAGGCAGGACACGGGAACAGAGGCGGCAGTCTGCATAAGGTTATATATCAGGAGGCTTGGGTACTTTGCTGTAACAAGAACCTGAAACTGGAGACGCTGCGGGAGCACAGAGAACTAGCTTCACAGATACTGTGAAAGACGTTGCACTGGCAATTTCCCTCCTCCAGGCCTTCCTGTGTTATAGCAGCTGCTCGGAGCTAATTGGCCACAGGAAAGTGATAAATTGGTGAAGTGTAGGCAAGACAGGCTTTTTGCCCACATCCAAGATGGCCACCGGGAACACAGACCAGCCTGTTCACAGAAGCCCTGGCTCCACAGCAGCAACGCTAACCCCTGCCGGGGGGACATGCTGCCAGTCTGCTGAGCTGCCAACCAGTGCCCCTGCCTGTCCTCACAGCGCACCCTGCCCGGCGCCAGCAGCCCGCACCTCCGCCAGCTGGACCTCTCCAAAGGGACCGGACAGGTAAGAGCCGGCATCCCTGCACAGTCTCCCGCCGGACCGTGACAAAACCATGTTAACCAGCATGCAACTAACCAGCAGGAACTAGAAGAAACCCTGCTTACCAGCATGAAATAGGAACAGCAACAGCTGAACCAATATTTAACCAAACAACAATGCAGGAAAACAAAGCACTGGGCGGGCGCCCAGCATCCTCTACGGACTATGAGAAGAGGATTTACTGGTAGGTAATTAAAATCCTATTTTCTCTTACATCCTAGAGGATGCTGGGGTTCCATTTAGTACCATGAGGATGTACCAAAGCTCTCAGTACGGGAGGGAGAGTGCTGAGGCACCTGCAGAACAGATTAACCAAACTTTAGGTCCTCAGAGGCTAAAGTATTGAACTTGTAAAACTTAGCAAACATGTTCGACCCTGACCCTGATCTATCAGCAAAGGGCGTAAAGTTATCCTACGTAACCTTTTCCTGGTCGATGGATATGCTGAAAACCATATTTGTGTGCTGTTGTTTGATTGCGTCTGCTCTGTCTGGTCTGCAGAGGTGCTGGTAGAACCCGTAAAACAGGAAAAAAAGCTATTTAAAAATCTGTGAATTTTTTTGGGCACCAAAAGCGTACACAAAGGGCACCGATATTTGCATACCCTCTCACATTGTTGCCGCAAGACTCAGATTGCTAGATTCATTTCTGTGTGAAATCGGATACATTTGTTGCTATATAGTTAAAACTGAAATAACAGTGTTTAAGGAAGTAAATATAAAGCACAACACGCAGGTCTGGCCTGGTCATTAAAGGTTACACAGAACAAGCGGCTGTGCTAGTGAGTGATTATGGTTAGCATTGCTCACATTTATAGAGTTGTGTGATTTGTTTTATTGCGTACGCACATTGGTACACGTGGTATGGAACGTGAGGACAGCATACAAAAAATGTGCACGGGGCGCAAGGCCGCACATGTGGCATAGAGGTACGCACAGTTGCGTAATTACGCAAGCTTGCGTAGGGTTGTGTGCGCATAATAAAACCACACGATAGTTTGTTCAGTTAAAAGGTGGGACAGTAGCCATAGCACATAACTACCTGGTTTCTAAAGCAGATTAGTATAAAAACTTTTGTTTAAACTGTATTGCCTCTGGGGGTAAAGCTGCCAATCAGAACGAGTGAAAATTTTCTGTACAGAAAAACAAAGCGTATTGGAGTGAGTGAAAGCGGAGTGAGTGGAGCTGAACCCAGGAACTGAAGTGGTCTAAGTGGCTGGAGTGGTAACACTGGGTTAGTAGAGGCCCGGTGGCGTAGGGTTCGCTACCTTGCGTGATTAGAACTCAGTGGTCTAAGTGATCTGAAGTGGTCTAGGTGTCCCATACAACTAGGTGATCTGGAGTGGTCTAGGCTAGGTGGTGTACAGCAATCGTAGGGCATATAGATAACTAGTATCTATAGGCTGTGCTATTGCATCACATGTCCGTTTGTTCTACACAGCACAATGTGATACCATTGTGTCATATGCGCTGTGGAAAAGCATACGCAGACGTTATTGTATAGACAAAGGGGTTTTTCTTTGATAACGTCGGGAAATCTCCCCGGTGGGCTTTCAGTGGAAAGGGTGAAGGATAGTTATCTAATTTCTCTGTTTTTCACCCTACAAAAAAAATTCCAGTAGAAAGATACCGAAAAGGAATTTTTCACTGCCTCTCTCAGGAAAATATTCCAACAGAACCTCCACCGAAAGAAATTACGGTGCTGTAAGGTCTGATAGGAGCCCTAAGCTGGGTACATCGCCTTCGCTATCGACAGTGTATGGTAGTACCGGCCAACGTGGGCGAGAGTGGGTGGAAGCGCTCAGAGATACTTCCACCGTCTACTTACATTGAGTATTTTAGTGTTTGTGGGAATTTTTTTTAGTTATTAAAAAGACCCACAAATATGGGAGCCAGCTGCTCAAGTGAGAGACGTTTGTGCAGGGTTCAGGCTGAAGAAGAAAGACCAAAAGGGTCAGCAAGGTTTATCATGTGTGAAAAATATGGTACGTATGACTGACAAAGATAGGGTATCATTCCCTAGGATGGGCAGCTTTGAGCCAGAGGTACTGCAGAACCTAAGGATATGTCTGATAAAATCCAGAAAAGTAAGGATTAGACATACGGATTGTTTAAATCTATGGCAACAAGAGGGGGAAATGCAAAGGAAACAAACCCGCAAAGCAGGTTCCAAACCTAGCAGGAATGAGGACACAAACACACCATTATCGACACAGGTCGAGAGGGAAGAGATGGCTACAGTCAATGGTATATCTATGAATGATAGTATAATGCAAGAGAAATGTATTAACCCTAATTTTTGCAAGATGTATTCTGTTTTGAAGTCTTTTCAAGGTTATAGGTCACAGGAAGATGAAGGACCCAGCCAAATCGCAGCTCTCATTCAGGCAGTCGCCTTGCAGGAAACTCAGGTGGGGCCTGTCCATCCAGTTAGAGCAGTAACAGTATTCCCCACTGAAAGAACTGGTGAGGTCACAGCTACCAGTAAGTGTGAGATGCGTCATTGCACAGAGACAACAACACCTTACAGCAAACAGATTGGGAACGGCATGGTAGGATTACATCCTGTCTTGGAAATAGTAACTCCTAATGGGGGAACCGATAGTCAGGGAGTAATCCTCACCAGGAATAATGCAATGTATTGCCCGTGGTCCAGAGCTGAGCTGCGGTCAATCATTTCAGAATTCCCCGATCCCCAAGAGTATTTAGCCAGATGTCAGAAGTTTATCAGAGATCTGGGTAATGCTCTTGAACCAGCTAACAAAGATTGGCGGATACTTTTAAAAGCGTGCCTACCCCCTAATATTGACACCCAAAAATGTATCACTGATTGTAGATTAGAGTCGGATAGTCCTATGACTAACAGACACAATCAGGAGAATGTGGAACGAATTAACAGGCAACTAGAGTTGTATTTCCCCATTACTGTTAAGTGGAGAAGAATTTTCTCCATAAAACAAAGGGAAAATGAAATGGCATCTGAATATTTCCATCGGGCTCTGCAAATAATGGATAAATACGTTGGAGAATCAGATATAGGGAACGATGCGAATTACAGGGAGGTGCCTGTCTCTGTGCTAATGGACGGACTCAATAAGACAGTAAGGGACAGGGTACAAACATCTTTGCCTAATTGGAGAGGGGCCACAGTAGCTTGTCTTAGAAAGTGCGCAATTGAACACCACAAGGATATTGCTAGGAGCAGAGAACAACAGGAGGAGAAGCTGATGACAATAAGTCTACAGGCTCTTGCAGCAAAGCCTCATCAGCCTAAACCCCAAAACCCTGGTAGTTGGAAAAGACCGAGAATATGTTACATTTGTAAAAAGGGCATTTTGCCAGAGATTGTAGGTATAGTAGAACACACAGTCAATATAGACCCCTAGACAGAGAAAACGAGCCACATTATTAAACACATAGACGGGATCAAGGGACATATAGTAAGGAATCACGAGCCATATAGAAAACACAGATTCGGTTAATGGGAAGAACGGAATAAATGCAACTTTACCCTTTTGACAAAACTTGCTGGGGTTAAGATGAGGCCTCTAAACTTTTGCTTCTTTCTTTAGCAGAAATGACCCCTGATTAACTTACCAGGAGTTTTGTTAGAGATGGTATACATATAGCGTGCTCCCGCCCAGGAAGCACAAAGTATGTTGGATAGCCACGAAGACTAATGTTCCATTTCACTGTTCTAGATGCATGTCCATCACTGGTAGAGGAAATTATCTCACAGATACCGGGTTCCCTACGAAGTTAGGATGGACAGGACACTGGATTTATGGCTGGGATTGTCCCAGTAGAGATATGACACATAGAATTTTTTTTAGGGGTATAGACAGTAGAGAATCACTTCCCCATAGTGCCCAATCCAGTTGTCAAACTTTATAAAATCCTCTTTGCCGCTACAAACTTATCTGTTACTAACCTCTATGTGATTTTTCTTCAAAGTTTCCTCCTCATCTCTTACGTTCACCGACAGGGGGGTACAATACATGGACCCGATTACAGTTCAAACGTCACATGCCTACTCGGTCCGTCAGAGTTCTGCCCAAAATCCAGTATATCTCACCAGCACAAGGACACCAGTATTTATGCAGTGTGCCTGTCAGGCACAAAGGGTGGAGAATGAGAATACTGGTGAAGGGAGACTGTGTACAGACACCGATATGCATGATGGTGTGACAGCCTGTTGGTGAATGCCAAACCTGACATTTTCTTTTTTATTTACTATTTTTCTCCTCTCTTCTCTCATCCAGAGACGGTTTACTTCACACAACTGATAACACACAACAGTTAAACACATTCAAAATCTGTGTTCCCTACAGGAAAGGGCAGTCTGGAGGGCAAAGGGGTATGGCCAGTAGTCCTCAGGACTGTGGACAGGTGGACACGGTAAGCCAGTGGCCCCCAGAGCATATCTTCCAAGTCTAGCCGAGGTGGCACACCGTCTGACTCATCTAGGCAAAGAGGGTATGTGCAAGCTGGTGACAGCCTACTGGTGTGCACCAGGATTCTCTTCTCATGCAGGTAAGAAAGACATGTTTTACTTGCTTGAGGAAGAATATTGGTAAGACAATACCAACAGAGCCATCCCATATCCCTCCGACAGATGGACCTTTTCAGGTAATACAAATCGACTTCATACAGTTACCACCCTGTAGGAATTTGAAATATGTGTTAGTTTGTATTGATGTATTTTCCAATTGGGTAGAAGCGTTCCCTGCTGCCACAAATACTGCTACGTTCACTGCAAAGAAAATTGTGCAGGAATTTGTGTGTAGATATGGTATCCCTAGAGTAAGTGAAAGTGATAGGGGTACCCATTTTACAGGTGAAGTCTTTCAGGTCATGTGCAAACTGATGGGAACAAGCTAAGCAGAGTAATGGCTGAAACTGGATTGTTGTGGCCAGAAGCTTTGCCACGAGTGTTGTACAGCATCAGAACCACTCCCAGGTCTCCACTTAACTTATCACCAGTTGAAATTCTTTTTGGTCGACAACCTCATATAATGATAGACCCCCAGGATGGTTTGAAATGTAATAATGAAGTGACTGTGAAATATTTGGTTGGGATGAGCCAGCAGCTGAGAAATCAACAAAGAAATCTAAAGCTGGTGATTCCTGACCTACCGAACAGTAATTGTCATGACATTGAGCCTGGGGATTATGGGATGATTCAAAATTTCTTACACTCAGGTTGCCTCATAGACAGGTGGGAAGGACCATATCAAGTCTTGTTAACCAGCACGACAGCATTGAAGGTCGCCGAAAGAGAGACTTGGGTCCACTCGTCCCACTGCAAGAAGGTCGCTGACCCGGAGATAACTCATGACAAAGAGCAGAGTGTAGAGAATCTCGTATCACTGGAGTGTTTGTTCCGGGAAAGTTAAGAGGCAGGACTGTTGAAGGGCATCTGAGCACAGAGAGCAACAAGATCTACGGTTGTCGCACTATTTTCTTTTTTCACCTCCCCCTGCATTTTCCTTTCTTTTCTCCTTCTTATTTTTCCTTCTTTACCCTAACGAAATGGATCGATCACAAGAGACTGCGTTTCGGGTTCTACTAGTAATTCTGTTTTTGATCAGGACAATTCGTTTTGGTGAGGGTCCCAGAGAGGTCGAGCGGGGATCTGGAATGGGTTCTGATGGCGAGTACGAATTTGTAGGATCTCAGGAGCAGCACATCACTCGAATAAAGGCTGGTATCAGTAAGCGCTCTGGTAGTCATGGAGATCGGAGGCACTGTGAAGGGTTATTGTCTGATGAATATTGTATTTGTAGGAATTGTGAGAATATAGTAGAGGATGGGTGCATCCAGAGATGTCAGTCCAACCTTAATATTGACATGGACCGCCATCTGTTGAGTGATTACCACTCACTAGTGGGTAAGGTCTTAAACCAGACAGAATGCCGGGTGTGCTCACAGGTACCTCAAGGTCAGAGTAAGTCAGGATTAGTACCACACCCTTTAGCAATAGATGAGGTACTCGAATTACAGGGTGGGAGACCGGTGGACAAGAAATTCAATATATCTAGCCCCCCTAGTTTAAAGCTCCACCAGTATCATGTAGACAGGTCCTTGTGTTTTAATATTTCCAATTACCGAAAACCGGGAAATTGGGAAGTGACGTGGAATAACCAGACAATGACCTTTTCACACAGAGCTGATAGGATACCCATAGACTCTGAACTTATACGCCAGATAGCCAACAGTGGGAGGTATTTTCGGTATAGGTATACCCGTGGAAGCAAGACCATGGGGTTTATTTACTAATATTCGTGTTTTGTCCGTTTTGAAGGGTGTTTGAACTCGAATGGTATCGGGTGCATTTTACTGCAACTTTTTGAATCCTGATACAATTATTCACTAAGCTGCCGAGTTTTGCACAATCGTTTTTTCCGATATCGATGTGATTCGTAATATCAGGCAGTGTTTTACGGGAGTGATGAGTAAAACACTGCCTGAAAAAACACAAGGAAACCCGGCCGGATCTGTGAGATCCGTGCAGGGCTTCATTGTGTACCTTAAAAAGTTCATTAAAGTCTTTAAAATTCTGAAAAAAATTGCGTGGGGTCCCCTCTCCTAAGCATAACCAGCCTCGGGCTCTTTGAGCCGGTCCTGGTTGAAAAAATATGGGGGGGAAAATGACAGGGGTTCCCCCATATTTAATCAACCAGCACTGGGCTCTGCGCCTGGTCCTGGTTCCAAAAATACGGGGGACAAAAAGCGTAGGGGTCCCCCGTATTTCTGAAACCAGCACCGGGCTCCACTAGCTGGGGAGATAATGCCACAGCCGGGGGACACTTTGATATCGGTCCCTGCAGCCGTGCCATTAAAACCCCAACTAGTCACCCCTGGCTGGGGTACCCTGGAGGAGTGGGGACCCCTTCAATCAAGGGGTCCCCCCCTCCAGCCACCCAAGGGCTAGGGGTGAAGCCCGAGGCTGTCCCCCCCATCCAAGGGTGGCGGATGGGGGGCTGATAGCCAAGTGTGAATATTGTTTTTAGTAGCAGTACTACAAGTCTCAGCAAGCCTCCCCCGCAAGCTGGTACTTGGAGAACCACAGAAAGTAACCTCACCGCTGACCGCAAAGTTCCCACCATTGGCTACAATGGAACGCATAGGCGCTACATTGTATCACTGCCGTGTGCTGCCTGACAGACACTACAGGAGCACACAGCCAATCAGGAGGGTGCCACGACGTGGCGCTCCCTGATTGGCTGAAGGAACCCTCTTAGACAGGAGTCAGGGGGGGTCCTGGCAGTCGGGGAAAGGGGTCCCATGTGTAAACATGGGACCCCTTTCAGTGCGTGGTCGGGTTTGCGTTTTATTTTTTTGCCAAGTACGTGGATTATTCAAAAGCCGGATTCTTTACTGGATTATGTGAGTATAATTTTTTACACAGGTACCCCGAGGATTCTACATGGAGAAGAGGACCGAGCCTCGTGGGAACATAGGTAAGTATGTGTGTATGTTGGTGTGCATGTATGTAATAAAGTTGTACTGTCACGGTGTGTGTGTCCTGTTTTTATTGGGGTCTTTTTTTAGTAGTAGTACTACAGGTACCAGCGGGCCCGGTTTTCCACCACATGCTGGTACTTGTGGTTCTCCAAGTACCAGCTTGCGGGGGAGGCTTGCTGGGACTTGTAGTACTGCTACTAAAAACAATATTCACACTTTCACACTTGGCTATCAGCCCCCCATCCGCCGCCCTTGGATGGGGGGGACAGCCTCTGGCTTCACCCCTGGCCCTTGGGTGGCTGGAGGGGTGGACCCCTTGATTGAAGGGGTCCCCACTCCTCCAGGGTACCCCGGGCAGGGGTGATTAGTTGGGGTTTTAATGGCACGGCCACAGGGACCGATATCAAAGTGTCCCCCGGCTGTGGCATTATCTCCCCAGCTAGTGGAGCCCGGTGTTGGTTTCAGAAATACGGGGGACCCCTACGCTTTTTGTCCCCCGTATTTTTGGAACCAGGACCAGGCGCAGAGCCCGGTGCTGGTTGATTAAATATGGGGGAACCCCTGTCATTCCCCCCCCCCCATATTTTTTCAACCAGGACCGGCTCAAAGAGCCCGAGGCTGGTTTTGCTTAGGAGGGGGGACCCCACGCATTTTTGTTTAATGATTTTACACTAAACAGACCCTTTCCCATAGATAACCATGCACAGATCTCACTGATCCGTGCATGGTTATCCAAACTCGACTGGAAAAAGCAGGTCTATTTTTTTGCTGCTTTTTTTAACGATTCGAACAAAAACAGACCCGCACTTGAGCACTCAGAAACTAACACCCAAATACGAATGAATAGTGAATGGCCATATTCTATGAAATAACAGCCGCGTTTGACCGATGGTCTATTCATTCGTATTTCGGAAGGCTGTCATTCAAACCATTACGAATAGACCAGACACTGCCGAGATTGGTGCTTAGTAAATTCCCGGATTGGGACTTAGAAAAAAAAACACAAATCGGCCAAACTCTGATTTTTAGTAAATATTGGCCCATGTGGGTTGGAAAAGTATCGTCAGGGTATTGTGCTCATATCATCCAGCCCGATACTTGTACTGAGCAGATGGGAGAACTAGGGATTGGTTTCTTTACTTGGAAAATTTGTAATATGGCGATGTTATATTTTGTCCCCTATGTTCTCCCAGATGATGCCTATTTCATATGTGGGAGGAACGCGTACCAGGGGCTTGCCCCGAGCTCAGAGGGATTGTGTTATATTGGGAGAGTACTACCAGAGGTCATGACCATAACCCATGATAAAATGAAAGACGTTCACCGCAGTGCTCAGGCTCCTTATACTCATACTCACTATGAACACATCATCAAGAGACACCTCATAGATAGGGCACAGCACGCAGCCTATGATTTGATCCACGAATCCACCGGGATTCAGTTCCTTCTCGCATTAGACATCACCCGTACTGCCAGAGGAACTATAAATTATAAGTATATCCATGCGCTAGTGAACTTGATAGATAATATCACTGAGATGTATGATGACACCTTCAGGTATACGGGAAGGGAATTACAAGCCTAGAAGAGGATGAGTGTGGGGAAGTTTCTCCTTTGTATCCTGGGAGTCATCATAATTATTGGTTCGATATTTAGGTGTGTTCAAATTCTAACGCGGTGCAAGCACGGCACAAATTTTATGAGTCTAAGGAGCGAGGGCGCTGTTACAGCAGCAGATTTAATTTATGATCCATCCATAGAGACAGCGTTATGATAAGGATTGCAAATGAATTTCATGGCCTGTTTCTTTCCCCCGTTTTTCTTTGTCTCCCCCTCTGCCCATATACATCCAATCGGAAAAGACGTCAGCCCTACCCAAAATGTTTATGTGAATGTATTTGTATATATGTGTCTTATCTTCATCTCTTCAACCTCCAGTTAATGTCACACATAGTCGACAGGTGATATCCACATATACTAGCACTCACATATGTTCCCCCTCCATGTATCATCAACTAAATGTGCACCCCATTTGTTGGAACAAAAAGCCGAAAAGAGCTTGGTAGTGTTTGTTGGCCCATTTACAGACCCTTAATACGAGATGAGAAGGATTTAATGTATACTTCGCAATACCTCGAAGCTTATTTAGAACATATACGGCACGATGATACATGCCCCTTAGACATGGATTCATACATACATGCTTTAACTATCCCACTAGGTCATACATTTCCCACCTACAACTCTCCCCCGATCATCCAAGCTTCTGTATATATATTGTATCGATATTTTTCTGTTTATTGATTAGGTAGTGGCAGTTATTGGTGACTGCCAAAGGGTGGACTGTCGAAGTCGAAAAATATTGCAATACACACATCATGTACAAACTACACACAGATGGCCTCCGCGCGTGTACTTGTTCTACTGTGCGTGCGCATATTCGCAATTTGCGTATGGTCGTTCCCGCGGTCCTCTGTATTAGCGCGTGGTATGAGTATTTACGGTAGAGTTTGTGAACGCATGGAAAAGCCATCAAAACACATTACATATTTAATCCAAATAGTGCACAATGTACACATAGTCTCCCTGCATCACACCAGCAAGTTACAACAGTTTAAATGGTATCAGAACAAAGGGATTCACCTTTACAGGATAGGAGGGGACAGAACAAGGTTATAAGGTTGTGTTTGGTATCCAGCTGTAGGGTATTTTAAGGGTAATATTCTGGTGTTGGTTTGCAGAAGATCGCACGCTCCTGTGTATAGTTATGCGCAGGAGCAGAATATAAATATAAACTGTATTTACTGTACATTTGGTATGTGGCGGGAAGCCAGAGGAGACCACCCACAAGTGCATCTGGAACAGACATCGCCCACCTATTCAAACCAATTTATGACCTCTCCTGTACTGTAAATGACCATCCCTGTGTCCAATGGACAAAGAGATTACAGTATTCATTGTGTTAAGTTTTGGAAGATTGTATAAAAGAGCCAGCTGCATGCCTGGTCACACACAGACTCTAAAGGTCATCTACCCTGATGACTGAGGACCAGACTGGGAAGCGCAGGCGAAATCAAACAAGTATGTACCATTGACTGTAGCCATTATTGTATTGTATTGTATTGTTTTGTTATTGCAACCCCCTGCAAGTAAAGAACCGTTGGTGGGTTAGACCCCAATCTAGTTTTGAATTACAATTGGTGTCGTGTTCCATTTCCTTGCTAAGGTTTAAAGTGTATTTACAGCCACTCGGGCTGCTGCATTGTGCTAACAGCGTATAGGCCTGTGTACGCAAACTGTGTAGTCCCTACGCCCTTTCGGCGTACTTACGCAGAGTGCATACACTGTGCGAGCTTGTGTACGTAAGGTTTGTAAATAATATAAAGGTGAAAGGTTAATTACTGCGGCCGCAGCAGCTCAATATTAAAGTGTATCAAGTGTGTTTAAGGTATATGCTTTTTAGTCCTGTAAGTAAACCAGCGTTTACACCATGCGTAGGTCCACATCCACACCTGCTTGCAGAAAGAGGAGAAAACGTACTAGATGAAACTCCACCATAGGAAACTTGGATTCACACCAAGACACATACTTTTTACCAAATCCAATGGTAATGTTTTGACGTTACTTCCTTCCTAGCCTGTTGGAATGACCATTTTCGGAATGCCTTTCCGAGCTAAGATCTGACGTTAAACCTCCATGCCGTCAAACGTAGCTGCGGTAAATCTTGATAAGCGATAAGCAAACGGCCCCTGTTGAAGGTCATCGCAAAGAGATAGAGGCCTCAGATCCTCCAAGAGTAATCCCAGAAAATCCGCATACCCAACCTTGTGCCGCCATTCTCGCCGGCGACCCGCTCTCCGAGCTGCCGGCGCTGTACTCACCACTCTTCTTTCTTCTGGCTCTGTTAGGGGGTGGCGGCCGTGCTGCGGGAGTGAGCGGTCACCTCGTGGGCTTGCGATCAACACCCTCAAGAGCTCAGTGTTCTGTCAGCGGAGGTAGAGAACCATTAACTTCTAGAGTTGGTTCCTACTCCCCCCTAAGTCCCACGAAGCAGGTAGGCTGTTGCCAGCGCCTGCCTGTACCTAACTAAACTCAGAAAATAATAAAACTAGAAAAACTCCTAAGAGCTCCCCTAGCTGTGACCGGCTCCTCCTGGCACATTTTTTAAACTGAGTCTGGTAGGAGGGGCATAGAGGAAGGAGCCAGCCCACACTATTAAACTCTTAAAGTTCCCATGGCTCCCAAAGGACCCATCTATACCCCATGGTACTAAATGGAACCCCAGCATTCTCTAGGATGTAAGAAAAATAACTTTGTTTCGAGGTTTGTACACACTATACAAAATAAACACAACAGCCATAAGAAACCCTCACTCATCCCGTACCATCTCCATCCCAAACAAAAATTGCAATAAAATAAACCGTTATAATTAAACATAATGCACAAACAGTTGTACATAAACAAGTGATAAATTTCACTGTGAGTGATAGGTTGCTTCAGCCAATAAGCTCCTAACTGCCATCTGTTAGAAAAAAAAAAACATCTGGGAGCTGTTTGGATGGTGTAATTTATCACTCATAGTGAAATGTAGCACTCATTGATAAATGTGCCCATAAGTTCAAGTTAAATTGCGGTATACACTGAACTCGGAACTTTGGGGGTCATTCCGAGTTGATTGCTAGCTGAAAATGTTCGCTGCGCTGCGATTAAGTAACAAACCGGCACTTCTGAGCATGCGTATGCGGCGCAGTGCGCACGCGCAACGTACTTTCACAACGGCCGATGTATTTTTACACAAGGTCTAGCGAAGCTTTTCAGTCGCAATGGCAGCTGCAGAATGATTGTCAACTGTCCGTTTTCAGGGAGTGCTCTAAAAAAAGCAGGCGTGCCAGGAAAAACGCAGGCGTGGCTGGCCGAACGCAGGGCGTGTTTGTGACGTCAAATCCGGAACTAAACAGTCTGAAGTAATTGCAAGCGCTGAGTAGGTCTGGAGCTACTCTAAAACTGCACAATTTTTTTTTGTAGCGATCCTTTCGTTTGCACTTCTACTAAGCTAAAATACACTCCCAGTGGGAGGCGGCATAGCGTTTGCACGACTGCTAAAAACTGCAAGCGAGTGAACAACTCGGAATGACCCCCACTGTGCGTTAGATGCTGCAGTACTTGGGGCATAGTATGGGCCAGGATTAAATGTGGAAAAACCCTGCTCGGGGTATTGTGAGCTGTGGTGTTGTGTTGGGGCTTTCGAAGTATTGATCAAACGTTTAAAGAACGCCATGTTCATTTGTTGCAATTCCCTATGACGCTCATGCTGCTCTCTACTCATGCGTTCCTGCATTGTCATGACTTGGGTAATAAATGTGTCTTGCATTTGGCGCTCGGCCTCTATAAACCTGTCAAGCCTTGCATCCTCCTGTGCGGAAAATAGCAGTGTCCATCTCTCTGAGTTGTTCAACAAGGACATTTGTCATTGCTTTAGCTACTTGCTCCGCTTTGTTCAGTTTCTTCCTTCTAGGTGGAATGTTGAAAACTGTGAAGATGAGATAAAACAAATGAGCGTGCATAAAAAGAGCAGCGCTAGCAAACATGTGTTTGTGGCATTAACCCACCTACACATTAGCTTAACTCTGCAACAAGTTACATTAATCTATATATAAAGCAGTGAAAACTGTATCACGTGGTTCTCAATGCAGACATTCTGAGCGTGGCAATCCTGAACATAATTGGTCATTATGATACTCCCCCTACCCTGTCACCAAGTACATACGTAAGTACATAACTCTAAGTCCCCCTGGGTGGTGGATAACCCCACAGCCTAACCCTAAGCTTCCCCCCTCCCTACCCTAACCCCCCTTCCCTGACTGCATACTCAACTCCTGTGGTCAGATGTTCAGGATCCTGACTGCCAGTATCGTCACCATGGGTGGCATTCAGTATGCCGCCTGTTGGGATCCCGGTGCTCAGTATACTGGCGCCAGAATCCCAACACCCGGCATACCGACAAGTATTCTCCCTCTTGGGGGTCCATGACCCCCCTGGAGGGAGAATAAATAGAGTAGTGCGTAGCGTGAAACCGTGCCCACAAGGGGCTCATTTGCGCTCGCCCCACTGACGGCACGCCAGCCACTCATACTACCACCGTCACATGTTGTGAAAAAATTGGGAATGTGCAGCAGTGGAGAAAACGGCCACCCACCTTTAACGCTGGATCATATTTAACCCTATACTGTGCTATGTGTGTTTAAAATTGAAAAAAATAAGATTTTACTCACCGGTAAATCTATTTCTCGTAGTCCGTAGTGGATGCTGGGCACTCCGTAAGGACCATGGGGAATAGACTGGCTCCGCAGGAGACTGGGCACTCTAAAAGAAAGATTAGGTACTGTCTGGTGTGCACTGGCTCCTCCCACTATGACCCTCCTCCAGACCTCAGTTAGGATACTGTGCCCGGAAGAGCTGACACAATAAGGAAGGATTTTGAATCCCGGGTAAGACTCATACCAGCCACACCAATCACACCGTATAACTCGTGATACTATACCCAGTTAACAGTATGAAATATAACTGAGCCTCTCAACAGATGGCTCAACAATAACCCTTAGTTAGGCAATAACTACATACAAGTATTGCAGACAATCCGCACTTGGGATGGGCGCACAGCATCCACTACGGACTACGAGAAATAGATTTACCGGTGAGTAAAATCTTATTTTCTCTGACGTCCTAGTGGATGCTGGGAACTCCGTAAGTACCATGGGGATTATACCAAAGCTCCCAAATGGGCGGGAGAGTGCGGATGACTCTGCAGCACCGAATGAGAGAACTCAAGGTCCTCCTCAGCCAGGGTATCAAATTTGTAGAATTTAGCAAACGTGTTTGCCCCTGACCAAGTTGCAGCTCGGCAAAGTTGTAAAGCCGAGACCCCTCGGGCAGCCGCCCAAGATGAGCCCACTTTCCTCGTGGAATGGGCTTTTACTGATTTAGGATGCGGCAATCCAGCCGCAGAATGCTCCAGCTGAATTGTGCTACAAATTCAGCGAGCAATAGTCTGCTTAGAAGCAGGAGCACCTATTTTGTTGGGTGCTTACAGGATAAAAAGCGAGTCAGTTTTCCTGACTCCAGCCGTCCTGGAAATATAAATTTTTAAGGCCCTGACTACGTCCAGTAACTTGGAATCTTCCAAGTCCCTAGTAGCCGCAGGCACTACAATAGGTTGGTTCAAGTGAAAAGCTGATACCACCTTAGGGAGAAACTGGGGACGATGTCCTCAATTCTGCCCTACCCATATGGAAAATCAGATAAGGGCTTTTACATGACAAAGCCGCCAATTCTGACACACGCCTGGCCGAAGCCAAGGCCAATAACATGACCACTTTCCACGTGAGATATTTCAAATCCACAGTTTTAAGTGGCTCAAACCAATGTGATTTTAGGAAACTCAACACCACGTTGAGATCCCAAGGTGCCACAGGAGGCACAAAAGGGGGCTGAATATGTAGCACTCCCTTTACAAATGTCTGAACTCCAGGCAGTGAAGCCAGTTCTTTCTGGAAGAAAATCGACAGAGCCGAAATTTGGACCTTAATGGAACCCAAGTTTAGGCCCATAGTCACTCCTGACTGTAGGAAGTGCAGAAAACGACCCAGATGAAATTCCTCTGTTGGGGCCTTCCTGGCCTCACACCACGCAACATATTTTCGCCAAATACGGTGATAATGGTTTGCGGTTACTTCTTTCCTGGCTTTTATCAGCGTAGGAATGACTTCCTCCGGAAAGCCCTTTTCCTTTAGGATCCGGAATTCAACCGCCATGCCGTCAAACGCAGCCGCGGTAAGTCTTGGAACAGACAGGGCCCCTGCTGTAGCAGATCCTGTCTGAGCGGTAGAGGCCATGGGTCCTCTGATAACATTTCTTGAAGTTCTGGGTACCAAGCTCTTCTTGGCCCATCCGGAACCACGAGTATCGTTCTTACTCCTCGTTTTCTTATTATTCTCAGTACCTTTGGTATGAGAGGCAGAGGAGGGAATACATAAACCGACTGGTACACCCACGGTGTCACTAGAGCGTCCACAGCTATTGCCTGAGGGTCCCTTGACCTGGCGCAATATCTAGTTTTTTGTTTAGGCGGGACGCCATCATGTCCACCTGTGGCCTTTCCCAACGGTTTACCAACAGTTGGAAGACTTCTGGATGAAGTCCCCACTCTCCCGGGTGTAGGTCGTGTCTGCTGAGGAAGTCTGCTTCCCAGTTGTCCACTCCCGGTATGAACACTGCTGACAGTGCTAAGACGTGATTTTCCGCCCATCGGAGAATCCTTGTGGCTTCTGCCATCGCCATCCTGCTTCTTGTGCCGCCCTGTCGGTTTACATGGGCGACTGCCGTGATGTTGTCTGATTGGATCAGTACCGGCTGGTTTTGAAGCAGAGGCCTTGCCAGACTTAGGGCATTGTAAATGGCCCTCAGTTCCAGAACATTTATGTGTAGGGACGACTTCTGACTTGACCAAAGTCCTTGGAAATTTTTTCCCTGTGTGACTGCCCCCCAGCCTCCAAGGCTGGCATCCGTGGTTACCAGGACCCAGTCCTGTATGCCGAATCTGCGGCCCTCTTGAAGATGAGCACTCTGCAGCCACAACAGTAGAGATACCCTGGTCCTTGGAGACAGGGTTATCAGCCGATGCATCTGAAGATGCGATCCCGACCACTTGTCCAAGAGGTCCCACTGAAAGGTTCTTGCATGGAACCTGCCGAATGGAATTCTGCTTCGTAAGAAGCTACCATTTTTCCCAGGACTCGTGTGCAGTGATGCACCGATACCTGTTTTGGTTTCAGGAGGTCTCTGACTAGAGATAACAGCTCCTTGGCTTTCTCCTGCGGGAGAAACACTTTTTTCTGTTCTGTGTCCAGAACCATCCCCAGGAACAGTAGGCGTGTGGTAGGAACCAGCTGTGACTTTGGAATGTATAGAATCCATCCGTGCTGTTGTAGCACTTCCCGAGATAGTGCTACTCCGACCAACAACTGCTCCTTGGACCTCGCCTTTATAAGGAGATCGTCCAAGTACGGGATAATTAAAACTCCCTTTTTTCGAAGGAGTATCATAATTTCTGCCATTACCTTGGTAAAGACCCTCGGTGCCGTGGACAGTCCAAACGGCAGTGTTTGGAATTGGTAATGGCAATCCTGTACCATAAATCTGAGGTACTCCTGGTGAGGATGGTAAATGGGGACATGTAGGTAAGCATCCTTGATGTCCAGGGATACCATGTTATCCCCCTCCTCCAGGCTTGCAATAACCGCCCTGAGCGATTCCATCTTGAACTTGAATTTTTTTATGTATGTGTTCAAGGATTTCAAATTTAAAATGGGTCTCACCGAACCGTCCGGTTTCGGTACCACAAACAGTGTGGAATAGTAACCCCGTCCTTGTTGAAGTAGGGGCACCTTGACTATCACCTGCTGGGAATACAGATTGTGAATTGCCTCTAGCACAGCCTCCCTGCCTGAGGGAGTTGTCGGCAAGGCAGATTTGAGGAAACGGCGGGGGGGAGACGCCTCGAATTCCAGCTTGTACCCCTGAGATACTACTTGAAGGATCCAGGGATCCACCTGTGAGCGAGCCCACTGATCGCTGAAATTTTTTAGGCGGCCCCCCACCGTAACTGGCTACGCCTGTGGAGCCCCCGCGTCATGCGGTGGACTCAGAGGAAGCGGGGGAAGAATTTTGATTCTGGGAACTGGCTGACTGGTGCAGCTTTTTCCCTCTTCCCTCGTCTCTGTGCAGAAAGGAAGCGCCTTTGACCCGCTTGCTTTTCTGAAGCCGAAAGGACTGTACCTGATAATACGGTGCTTTCTTAGGCTGTGAGGAAACCTGAGGTTAAAAAATTTCTGCCCAGCTGTTGCTGTGGATACGAGGTCCCAGAGACCATCCCCAAACAATTCCTCACCCTTATAAGGCTCTATGTGCCTTTTAAAGTCAGCATCACCTGTCCAGTGTCGGGTCTCTAATACCCTCCTGACAGAATGGACATTGCATTAATTCTGGATGCCAGCCGGCAAAATATACCTCTGTGCATCCCTCATATATAAGACGACGTCTTTAATATGCTCTTATGTTCGCAAAATAGTATCCCTGTTTGACAGGGTCACAGACCACGCTGCAGCAGCACTATCTGCAGGTCTCAGTCTAGTACCTGAGTGTGTAAATACAGACTTCAGGATAGCCTCCTGCTTTTTATCAGCAGGTACCTTCAAAGTGGCCGTATCCTAAGACGGCAGTGCCACCTTTTTTGACAAAACGTGTGAGCGCCTTATCCACCCTAAGGGATATCTCCCAGCGTAACTTATCCTCTGGCGGGAAAGGGTACGCCATCAGTAACTTTTTAGAAATTACCAGTTTTTTATCGGGGGAACCCAGGCTTTTTCACACTTCATTCACTCATTTGATGGGGGAACAAAACACTGCCTGCTTTTTCTACCCAAACATAAAACCCTTTTTTAGTGGTACTTGGGTTAATGTCAGAAATGTGTAACACATTTTTTATTGCCGGGATCATGTAACGGATGTTCCTAGTGGATTGTGTATATGTCTCAACCTCGTCGACACTGGAGTCAGACTCCGTGTCGACATCTGTGTCTGCCATCTGAGGGAGCGGGCGTTTTTGAGCCCCTGATGGCCTTTGAGACGCCTGGGCAGGCGCGGGCTGAGAAGCCGGCTGTCCCACAGCTGTTACATCATCCAGCCTTTTATGTAAGGAGTTGACACTGTCGGTTTATACCTTCCACCTATCCATCCACTCTGGTGTCGACCCCACAGGGGGCGACATCACATTTATCGGCATCTGCTCTGCCACCACATAAGCCTCCTCATCAAACGTGTCGACACAGCCGTACCGACACACCGCACACACACAGGGAATGCTCTGACTGAGGACAGGACCCAACACAGCCCTTTGGGGAGACAGAGAGAGAGAGTATGCCAGCACACATCAGAACGCTATATAATTTAGGGATTAACACTATATTGAGTGAATTTTTCCCAATAGCTGCTTGTATATACAATATTGCGCCTAAATTTAGTGCCCCCCCCTCTCTTTTTAACCCTTTGAGCCTGCAAACTACAGGGGAGAGCCTGGGGAGCTGTCTTCCAGCTGCACTGTGAAGAGAAAATGGCGCCAGTGTGCTGAGGGAGATAGCTCCGCCCCTTTTTTGCGGACTTTTCTCCCGCTTTTTTATGGATTCTGGCAGGGGTATTTATCACATATATATATATAGCCTCTGGGGCTATATATTGTGATATATTTGCCAGCCAAGGTGTTTTTATTGCTGCTCAGGGCGCCCCCCCCCTCAGTGACCGGAGTGTGAAGTGTGTATGAGGAGCAATGGGGCACAGCTGCAGTGCTGTGCGCTACCTTGGTGAAGACTGATGTCTTCTGCCGCCGATTTTCCGGACCTCTTCTTGCTTCTGGCTCTGTAAGGGGGACGGCGGCGCGGGTCCGGGAACGAACACCAAGGCCAGTTCCATGCGGTCGATCCCTCTGGAGCTAATGGTGTCCAGTAGCCTAAGAAGCCCAAGCTAGCTGCAAGCAGGTAGGTTCGCTTCTTCTCCCCTTAGTCCCTCGATGCAGTGAGCCTGTTGCCAGCAGGTCTCACTGTAAAATAAAAAACCTAAAATAAACTTTCTTTCTAGGAGCTCAGGAGAGCCCCTAGTGTGCATCCAGCTCGGCCGGGCACAGAAATCTAACTGAGGTCTGGAGGAGGGTCATAGTGGGAGGAGCCAGTGCACACCAGATAGTACCTAATCTTTCTTTTAGAGTGCCCAGTCTCCTGCGGAGCCCGTCTCTTCCCCATGGTCCTTACGGAGTGCCCAGCATCCACTAGGACGTCAGAGAAATATACTTATTGTTTTTCTGCAAAGTAGGGGTGACGGCGATGGCACTTTGCACAGCCCAACAGCCTGGAGAGGGACATGTTGGGAGGTATGGTTCTGTCAGACCCTGACTTCTGTCTGTCTGAATAGCTGGGCGATGCCTAGTTTATGTTGAGGTGTTCTGGGACTTGTGGTACATGACCATTTGGCTTACTTGTCTCCTGCCCTCAGCACTTCAGGCATGCACTGTGTCTCTGGCACTCAGCTGGACCCTCCTACCCGGCGCCTGTCACTGACGTTTTTCCCGGTGACTTGGTTGTGCAGCCGCAGGTGAGTTTTCCCTCAACGGCGGTCCCTTCACCAGCTCTGCACCGCGATCATCCATCCAGGCTCTCTGGCAGCAGCACCGATGCTCCCTCAGCTGACTCCTGCCCTCTGCCACAGCTTCCTCTCACAACACGGTCTCTCCCCTCACTCCATCACCGATCTCCTCAGGGAACTTCTCAGCAATCACCTCAGGAGATAACTCTGCCTACTTTCAGTTTCTGCTCTCTAGGCCAAACCCCCAGTTCAGGGGTGAACCAACTGACACACATCTGTCCTCCTGCTCTCCGAACACTGCTGCTCCACTTACCCGTGTCCTAGTGTCTGTGGCATTTGTGCTGGTGCTGATGTAACAGTGAGAGGGGTTTGTTAACTCTGGTGTCCCTATACAGCTGGCAGCAGTCACAATAGGGGGCACCTGTTGGGTACCACATATAATTTACCACACAGTCAATATTGTGACTGCCAAGGCATTACTCCATACAGCTTGGAACCCCTCAGTCTATCACCATGTTTAATGTTCCATATAAACATTTTTCATTATATATATATATATATATATATATATATATATATATGTACCTTAAGTATAAGGTACTTCCTATGGTCAATTGATTTGTATACTATATACATTATTGTAGTTTTTCCAACAAAAGTGCAACAGAAACCTTGGCTATGTTTACATATATGATCCTATTGATAAGGGTTTGGTTCCAAATGATGCTTAGTTGCAGAAGCCACATACTGTAGGGCTAATTCAGTCCTTATCGCTAAGAAGCGATTTTTACACTGCTGCAATCAAGATAGTCACCGCCTACAGGGTCAGTGTATTTTAGCTGTGCAAGTGTGCAAACGCATGTGTAGCAGAGCTGTACAAACAGATTTTGTGCAGACTCTGAGCAGCCCAGCACTTACCCAGCCTGTCCTGGACCGTAATAGATGTCAGGATCCACCCCTGCAAACGTATGGACACGCCTGCGTTTTCCAGACACTCCCAGAAAACGGTCAGTTGACACCCACAAACGCCCTCTTCCTGTCAATCTCCTTGCGATCGCCCGTGTGAACTGATCTGTCGCACAAACCCATTGCTGAGCGGCGATCCACTATGTACCCGTGTGACGCGCCTGGGCATTGCGGTGCATACGCATGCGCAGTTTGGACCTGATCAGCCGCTGTGCAAAAATGATCAGGTCTGAATTACCCCCATAGTTCCCTTGTATGTAGCCTATTACAAAGAACTTATGCACTGTGTATGTGGATAGCTGATGGAAAATGCTTTTTCCCTGTTACAAAAACAAACAGAAACAAAAGTATTTAAGACACAACATCAAACAAAGTAAGCCCTCCCCAAGCGGCCAGCCAAGTGCTAGGCAACATGGCCGACATCAGTCAGGAAGATTGGGTTCGCCATGTATTGCTCCACCGAGCACCCCCTCCACGCCCGCAAAAGCCCATCCCATTGTCTCGCCGCCGTCCAATCACGATTCCACTGTGAGTCATTGGACTAATAAGAGCACCGGATCCCAGTAATGGGCGGGGCTGGGGTATGTCGTATTTCAAAGAAGCAGCTATATAGCCAACGGTAGGGGCCGTTGGAAGAAGCCATCTTTGTCTCCGCCATCGTATTGGAGCTCGCTGCTTGCTGTGAGGCCGGCGGCCAGGAGGGGGGCGCCGCACGTCGTTTTGGCAGCAGCCAAGTTTTATTTTCCTCCCCCTCTCCGTAATTGATTTAACTCTTTGCCCGCTCAGACCGGGAACAGACAAAGGCGCCGGGAAGATGGAAGACGAGAAAGTTGTGTACTCCCGCTCGCAGCTGCTGTTCGCCGGCACCAAGCCGCTGGAGGACGCGCTGGAGATCTTCGTCCCGGGGTCCAAGCAGTTCATGAGCTCGGACACGGAGCTGTGGAACTTCCTGTGCAGCCTGAAGCGGGACTTCTCCCCGGTCATCCTGCGGAGCAAGGACGTCTACGGCTACTCCTCCTGCCGCTCGGTGGTGCCGGACCCCAGTCAGCTCTCCCGCAAGAGATCCACAGAGCCGGCGCCCGCCCCGGCCAAGAAGCAGCCGGTGAAGAGGAGGCGGAGAGGCGCCCGGCTGACCAGCAGCAAGAGGCGCCGGCGAGGCAGCAGGAGCGCGGCCAGCGAGGAGTCCGGCACCAGCGGCGGCAGCAGCGGCTGCAGCAGTCCGACTCCTTCCGAGGTTCTGTGTGGATCGCTGGAGGAGATCTGGAGAGCGGCCGCCCCTAAGCTCACCGCCTTCCCCACCATACGGGTCCGGGACGTGTCCTGCGATGCCACGGTGGCCGCTGCGCGGAGAAGGGCTCAGGCGATCCTGCAGGTGAATCTGCAGCCCGTGGTGTTGATTCGCCGCTACCCACTGGTGTCTTCATCCTGAGATCCTCCGGGATCCTACTTGGCCCCTGTGCACTTTCCATGCTGGACTACTCGCTCTGGAGGTGGCCGCTCCGGAGATCAGTCCCCCTGTTTACATGTTCCCTGGATTCCTTGTCTCTCACTGCACTTTACTGTAACGGCTTACTACTAGGGATAAAGGGATCTGGTGCACGGGGGGATCCCGGGGATCTCACCACGTCTACCGGTAGCCTGCGGAGTCGCTGCGATATAGGGGCAGCTTTCACCGGGTGCTGCTGGGACCTCATCACCCGGACTGAGCGGCAGTCTGCCACCCGGCAGAACCGGGGTTCCGGTGTAAGGATGACACTGGCAGAGAGAGAACTGCTAGCTGGAGTGACTATTGCATAATGCATGTTTCGCAATGACCTACAGTACCAACAGGTAAACTTGTGTGCAAAGATGATCTTTCCAGAGATGTCTGAGACATTGTGGCCGGCAACTACCTCAAGAAAATCCGGAGTTCAACTCTAACCCCTATCCAAAGACTTGTTTTGTACTGTCTATCGTTTCACTTTGCTTTTTATACTTACGACTTGTGTTCCTTTTGCACCATTTGCCAAGTATTTTGAAAGCGTCTTGATGGTTAAGAACTGTGATGGGCTGGATGGCCCTTTATGCAAATTTTTTTTTTTTTTTTTTTTTTTTTGTAACATATTTGTGTCAAGTTAATCGCAAGTTTGTTTAAAACTGTTTAGACTGGTGTTGAGACCAGTTTGTTATATATACATGTACAGTATGTGCCAAGCCTAATGAACAAATTTAGACTTAGTTGTTCAGGGTTTCCTTTTCTATATATATATATATTTTTTTTTTTTTTTTCCCCTTCCCATTTTTAAGTGTGATGTAATAAAGATTGAATTTGAGAAGAAATGCAAATCCTGTTTTCAGTGGAATAGGGCAAGGGATAGCTTGTATATAGTGGCATTGGTGCAAGATATTGTTACATTTTCTACAAAACTTCCTCAGAAGGATATTGCTTTACTTTTTTGGTGCTAACTTGACTGTTGAAGGATAACCCTAACATTTCAGTTTAGGCCATGAATGACTGAAGTCCTCACTGAACCCATATGTCAGACTGATGGCATAAACGTGATCATTGATAAAAAAAACTGGTGCTATGTTGCCTATCTGGTGCCTGGTAGGTTCAAGAACTTGTTCTGCAGGAATGTCTACCTTCTTGTTTTTGGTACAGCAGTTACAAAATCCTGCCAATCTATACTATTTTTCTTAGATTATGCTGTCCCTTGGTTTACATATAGTGTTCCTGTGGAAAGGGACTTATTTTGTCCTTTAACAGACCTTTTGTGTTCAAGCTTGCCCATATTGAACATATCCACGTACCCTGATATGCAATAAACCATAAATACTGTATCTAAAATCATTTTGTCACTTTACAGCAAAAATGTGCTAATGGTTTTGGGTCCCCCCTTTTAAAACTGATGGCATTAGAATGGCTATTTTAAAAATTTCCCCTCCAGTTTGTTGCATCAGACTAAATGGTTTTTGTTCATTCCTTAGTAACTTATTGAGTAAATAAAACTCCTTCCAAATATTGTTGTCTAATTCTTTTTTTTGAAACTCGTTACAAAAATTGTTACTTAAGAAAAGCTTGTAACTATTTTCCTTTATTGATATTATGTGTATTGTTCCTAAAATACACCTTGACACTACCCCCTAGGGAGGTACCCAGCCTAAAGGCCCATATAGATGGGCCGATGCAGGAAGAGATGTGTGCTGAGCGAACCGCTCAGCACACATATCTCTCCCGCCGCTCAGCATAGCGTGATCTGTGCTGAGCATGCGGGGGGAGACGGGGGGCCGCTCACTTCACCCAGCGGGTGAAGTGAGCGACCTGCTAGATTGGCCTGCATGCAGGCCAATCTAGCAGCAGCGATGTGCGGGTCCGCGCATCGCTATCGCTGAGGGGGCTACACACGGAGCGATCATGCTG
The DNA here is from genome assembly GCF_028390025.1 of Pseudophryne corroboree. NCBI lineage: Eukaryota > Metazoa > Chordata > Amphibia > Anura > Myobatrachidae > Pseudophryne > Pseudophryne corroboree. The sequence goes on along the minus strand of NC_086449.1, from coordinate 430,783,225 downwards.
ATATTCTAAGCAATCGAGTCAGATTGCTTAGAATATCGCTCCGTGAGTACCCCCCTTTAATGTAGCATTTTCTTTTACTAGAACATCCTTAGGGGTCAATCCTGTTAGGTGGGAGTTACAGTTTTCCCCGCAAATTTGAATTGTGCAATCCAATTAAGCCAAGCAGAGTAAGCTCCCATTTTTATGTTAGCCCCTCAGTGAGGGTTTGAGATGGTAGGGAAATTTTCCCTTTTTTTTTTTTTTTTTTTTTTGTTAAAATGTCAGGACACAATGCAGAACTCCCCTTGGTTTCCCCCCACCACCACTGAGACCATTAGGCAATTGTAAGCTTAATTAGTCCAATAATTGTCTTTTGTTTTCAGCCTCGGATTACCTCAAAATCTACTTTTTCATTGCTGTATGCACCTTGAATTTAGTTGTTTTTTTGTCACAAAGTACCCGTAATGCAATTTTTTTTCCAGCATTTTCAATAATTTTATGTGTGTGTGTGTATGTGTATATATATATATATATATATATATATTTTTTTTTTTCCAGCAATTTTGACCGTCACTCCATAAAACAGTAACAGATAGTACCTGGGTGCCCCCTCCGAACCTCTAGGGCACAATGTACAGCAACACAATTTTTGAGAGGCACTCCTCGGCTTTGTAAATAATTTCCACAGCTACAACTGCATGCTTTCAACGTTTCAGGTGCACTTTATTAGCACCTTTCGTCAGGATCCTGACGAAAGGTGCTAATAAAGTGCACCTGAAACGTTGAAAGCATGCAGTTGTAGCTGTGGAAATTATTTACAAAGCTGAGGAGTGCCTCTCAAAAATTGTGTTGAGAGATAGATATAGATAGATATATATTCTCTTATTTTCCTTACAAAATGTACAAACCAGCCATTTAACACCTTATAAAAATCTCCAGTACTTTTCTTATAACTGCCCTCTGTCCGATTCTGCAAACTAAACTGTCATTTTTTTTTTTTTGGGGGGGGGGGGGGGGGTCCAGGAAGGTCACCCACTCTCATGCACTTCTCACGTCGCATATGGCTGACTGCTCGCAAACCTCTGCTTTGAGTTCTGTGAATAGTGCGAGTTTCATGAAACCTCTCCCAACTCTCGCCCAATTGGTTTGACTCAATAGTGTCATTTTAATTGGAATCTTTTGTGTTTTCCTGTTACTGCTTTTCTAAATTGTGTGAAAATGTTAATAAAGTTTGAGTTATTGGATGTGGTTACACATCATGGTAACTGGTTTTCCAGCTCTACATAAGCTCAAGTTATATTCTGCCCCAACTCTTTTCTTAGTATTGTAGGTTAATGGACTGTTGTAATAAGTTATGCAAACTAACAATATGTGCCTATATGGGGCCTAGATTTTTGGTATGGTATAACACTTCTGTTAAGATAATTTTCAGGGAAGCAAAAATATCAGGCTTGATGTCAATTACTACTCTGCCAACCATACTGTCAGACATCAGTGATCCCACTACGGGTTATATGTATTACATGACTGACTGATCTGTCCATTTTGGAAAACTACATAAAAGCTAAAAATGCCAATTAGTAATCTTAGAAGCTGTGTTGAAGAATAGAATTGGCTTGTGTCTGTGTGAGACCAGTATTCTGTATGTACTGCAGTTCATAAGGTTCAGTACGCTTCACAAAATATGCCAGTGGAACCTGTTACTTAAGGTATACTGTTGCCATTAAATGTGAGGTTAATAATAAACTGTACTAGCGATAGCCATTGGTGGGCTGCTCATCGATGACACTTAAAACATCTATGTTGAGCACCAGTCGATAGACACCGCTGGCAGGGCCACAGGCCAATAAAAAAAGGGTGATGCTTGGCAGGTAATCAGGGGCCTGTGCAGGTAAAAAAAAAAAAAAAGTATTCTACTCGGCCATCGATGGCAAAGAACCATTGAGTCTCTGTCATCGATGACAAAACCATTGGTTGATGGCCATTGATGTTTTACAACTATGGAATGTCATCCCTAAACTGCACTGGCCCAAGCGTGTATGCAATTAAGGTTCTAGAGCTGGATACACACTGGAGTGATATCTACCCAATCTGTCCTTTCCAGCTGAATCAGAAAGATATATCTGTCGGATTGAGGTTGTTGGCAATCTCACAGGTCGGCTGTGCTGCACGGCCAATCGGACGATATGGCATGCTGCACTGTGCAGTGTAATGAAGGACGGAACAAGGGATTGTTCTGTCCTTCATTACATCTTTCTGATGTGTATAGCTAATATGATGTTGGTCTTATCGTCCGGGTACACATCGCTCCAGTGTGTACCCAGTTTTAGCTGGTCATACACCTTGAGGTAATCTGTCCAACCATCTGGCTAGTTGGTTGGTTGGAAGGAAAATCTGGTAATGTATGGGAGCAAATGACAATTGTTCAACTGGTTGAACAGATTTTCTCTGACGTCCTAAGTGGATGCTGGGACTCTGTAAGGACCATGGGGATTAGCGGCTCTGCAGGAGACTGGGCACAACTAAAGAAAGCTTTAGGACTACCTGGTGTGCACTGGCTCCTCCCACCAAGACCCTCCTCCAGACCTCAGTTAGATTCTTGTGCCCGGCTGAGCTGGATGCACACTAGGGGCTCTCCTGAGCTCCTAGAAAGAAAGTATATTTAGGTTTTTTATTTTACAGTGAGATCTGCTGGCAACAGACTCACTGCAGCGAGGGACTAAGGGGAGAAGAAGCGAACCTACCTAACAGGTGGTAGTTTGGGCTTCTTAGGCTACTGGACACCATTAGCTCCAGAGGGATCGACCGCAGGACCCGACCTTGGTGTTCGTTCCCGGAGCCGCGCCGCCGTCCCCCTTACAGAGCCAGAAGCATGAAGAGTCTGGAAAATCGGCGGCAGAAGACTTCGGTCTTCACCAAGGTAGCGCACAGCATTGCAGCTGTGCGCCATTGCTCCTCATGTACACCTCACACTCCGGTCACTGATGGGTGCAGGGCGCTGGGGGGGGCGCCCTGAGGGCAATATATGACACCTTGGCTGGCAAATCTACATCATATATAGTCCTAGAGCATAGGTCTTCAACCTGTGGCCCTCCAGCTGCTGCGGAACTACACATCCCAGCATGCCCTGCCTCAGTTTTACCATGCCTTAATAGCAAAACTGTGGCAGGGCATGGTGGGATGTGTAGTTCCGCAGCAGCTGGAGGGCCACAGGTTGAAGACCCATGTCCTAGAGGCTATATAGATGTAAAATTACCCCTGCCAGTATTCCAGAAAAAGCGGGAGAATGTCAGTTGAAAAAGGGGCGGGGCTTCTCCCTCAGCACACTGGCGCCATTTTCTCTTCACAGTGCAGCTGGAAGACAGCTCCCCAGGCTCTCCCCTGTAGTTTTCAGGCTCAAAGGGTTAAAAAGAGAGGGGGGGGGGCACTAAATTTAGGCGCAATATATGTATACAAGCAGCTATTTGGGGAAAAATCACTCAGTTATAGCGCATTATATAGCGCTCTGGTGTGTGCTGGCATACTCTCTCTCTGTCTCCCCAAAGGACTTTGTGGGGTCCTGTCCTCAGTCAGAGCATTCCCTGTGTGTGTGCGGTGTGTCGGTACGGCTGTGTCGACATGTTGGATGAGGAAGGTTACGTGGAGGCGGAGCAGAGGCCGATAAATGGGATGTCGCCCCCTGTGGGGCCGACACCTGAGTGGATGGATAGGTGGAAGGTATTAACCGACAGTGTCAACTCCTTACATAAAAGGCTGGATGACGTAACAGCTGTGGGACAGCCGGCTTCTCAGCCCGCGCCTGCCCAGGCGTCTCAAAGGCCATCAGGGGCTCAAAAAACGCCCGTTACCTCAGATGGCAGACACAGATGTCGACACGGAGTCTGACTCCGGTGGCGACGAGGTTGAGACAGATACACAATCCACTAGGAACATCCGTTACATGATCTCGGCAATGAAAAATGTGTTACGCATTTTCTGACATGAACCCAAGTACCACATAAAAGGGGTTTTATTTTTGGGCAGAAAAAGCAGCCAGTGTTTTGTTCCCCCATCAGATGAATGAATGAAGTGTGTAAAGAAGCGTGGTTTCCCCCGATAAGAAACTGGTAATTTCTAAAAAGTTACTGATGGCGTACCCTTTCCCGCCAGAGGATAGGTCACGTTGGGAGATATCCCTTAGGGTGGATAAGGCGCTCACACGTTTGTCAAAAGGTGGCACTGCCGTCTTAGGATACGGCCACCTTGCAGGAACCTGCTGATAAAAAGCAGGAGGCGATCCTGAAGTCTGTATTTACACACTCAGGTTATATACTGAGACCTGCAATTGCCTCAGCATAAATAGGGCTGCTGCAGCGTGGTCTGATACCCTGTCAGATAATATTAATACGCTAAGACAGGGATAATATTTTGCTAACACTGAGCATATTTAAGACGTTGTCTTATATATAAAGGATGCACAGAGGGATATTTGCCGGCTGGCATCCAGAATTAATGCAATGTCCATTCTGCCAGGAGGGTATTAGAAACCCGGCAGTGGACAGGTGATGCTGCCTGTAAAAGGCACATGGAGATTCTGCCTTATAAGGGTGAGGAATTGTTTGGGGATGGTCTCTGGGACCTCGTATCCACAGCAACAGCTGGGAAATTTTTTTTTTTACCTCAGGTTTCCTCACAGCCTAAGAAAGCACCGTATTTTCAGGTACAGTCCTTTCGGCTTCAGAAAAGCAAGCGGGTCAAAGGCGCTTCCTTTCTGCACAGAGACAAGGGAAGAAGGAAAAAAGCTGCACCAGCAGCCAGTTCCTAGGATCAAAAATCTTCCCCCGCTTTCTCTGAGTCCACCGCATGACGCTGGGGCTCCACAGGTGGAGACAGGTGCGGTAGGGGCGCGTCTCGGGAACTTCAGGGACCAGTGGGCTTGCCCACAGGTGGATCTCTAGGTTCTGCAAATAGTATCACAGGGTTACAGGCTGGAGTTCGAGGCGACTCCCCCTCGCCGTTACCTCACATCAGCCTTGCCAGCTGCCCTCGGAGAAAGGTAGTACTGGCGGCGATTCACAAGCTGTACTTCCAGCAGGTGAAAGCAAGGTACCCCTCCTTCAACAAGGCCGGGGTAACTATTCCAAAATGTTGTGGTACCGAAACCAGACGGTTCGGTGAGACCCATTCTAAAATTGAAAGCCTTGAACACTTATATACGAAGGTTCAAGTTCAAAATGGAATCGCTCAGGGAGATTATTGCAAGCCTGGAGAATTTCATGGTATCACTGGACATCAAGGATGATTACCTGCATGTCCCTATTTACCCTCTTCACCAGGAGTACCTCAATATTGTGGTACAGGATTGTCATTACCAATTCCAGACGTTGCCGTTGGTCTGTCCCCGGCACCAAGGTATTTACCAAGGTAATGGCCAAAATAATTATCCGTACTTGGACGATCTCCTTATAAAGGCGAGGTCCAGGGAGCAGTTATTCGTCGGAGTAGCACTATCTCGGGAAGTGCTACAACAGCACGGCTGGATTCTGAATATTCCAAAGTCGCAGCTGGTTCCTACGACGCGTCTACTATTCCTGGGTATGGTTCTGGACACAGAACAGGATAAAAAGGGTTTCTCCCGGAGGAGAAGTCCAAGGAGTTGTTGTCTCTAGACAGAGACCTCCTAATACGTATACAGGTGTCGGTGCATCAATGCACGCGAGCCCTGGGAAAGATGGTAGCTTCTTACGAAGAAATTCCATTCGCCAGGTCCCATGCAAGGATTTTCCAGTGGGATCTGTTGGACAAGTGGTCCGGGTCGCATCTTCAGATGCATCGGCGGATAACCCTGTCTCCAAGGGTCAGGGTGTCGCTGTTGTGGTGGCTGCAGAGTGCTCATCTTCTAGGGGGCCGCAGATTCGGCATACAGGACTGGGTCCTGGTGACCACGGATGCCAGCCTTCGAGGCTGGGGGGCAGTCACACAGGGAAGGATCTTCCAAGGCTATGGAAAAGTCAGGAGACTTCCCTACACATAAATATTCTGGAACTGAGGGCCATTTACAATGCCCTAAGTCAGGCTAGACCCCTGCTTAAACACCGGCCGATGCTGATCCAGTCAGACAACATCACAGCGGTCGCTCATGTAAACCGACAGGGCTGCACAAGAAGCAGGATGGCGATGGCAGAAGCCACAAGGATTCTCCGAGGGGCGGAAAATCATGTGTTAGCACTGTCAGCAGTGTTCATTCCCGGAGTGGACAACTAAGAAACCTCCACCCGGGAGAGTGGGGACTTCATCCAGAAGTCTTCCAAATGATTGTACACCGTTGGGAAAGGCCACAGGTGGACATGATGGCGTCCCGCCTCAACTAAAAGTTACAAAGATATTGCGCCAGGTCAAGGACCCTCAGGCGATAGCTGTGGACGCTCTGGTAACACCGTAAGTGTAGCAGTCGGTGTATGTGTTCCCTTCTCTTCCTCTCTTACCCAGGGTAATGAGAATAATAAGAAGGAGAGGAGTAAGAACTATACTCATTGTTCCGGGTTGGCCAAGAAGAGCTTGGTAACCAGAACTCCAAGAAATGATCTCAGAGGACCCATGGCCTCTGCCGCTCAGACAGGACCTGCTGCAGCAGGGGGCCTGTCTGTTCCAAGACGTACCGCGGCTGCGTTGACGGCATGGCGGTTGAACGCCGGATCCTGAAGGAAAAGGGAATTCCGGAGGAAGTTATCCCTACGCTATTTGAAGCTAGGAAAGAAGTGAACGCAAACCATTATCACCGCATATGGCGGAAATATGTTGCATACTGCGAGGCCAGGAAGGCCCCAAAGGAGAAATTTCAGCTAGGTCGATTTCTGCACTTACTACAGTCAGAGGTGACTATGGGCCTAAAATTGGGTTCCATTAAGGTCCAGATTTCGGCTCTATCGATTTTCTTCCAAAATTGAACTGGCTTCACTGCCTGAAGTTCAGACTTTTGTTAAGGGAGTGCTGCATAGTCAGCCCCCGTTTGTGCCTCCAGTGGCACCGTGGGATCTCAACGTGGTGTTGGATTTCCTGAAGTCGCATTGGGTTGAGCCACTTAAATCCGTGGAGCTATAATACCTCACGTGGAAAGTGGTCATTCTGTGGGCCTTGGCGTCGGCCAGGCGTGTATCAGAATTGGCGGCTTTGTCATACAAAAGCCCTTATCTGTATTTTATATGGATAAGGCGGAATTGAGGACTTGTTCCCAATTCCTTCCTAAGGTGGTATAATTTTTTAATGTGAACCAACCTATTGTGGTGCCTGCGGCTACTTGGGACTTGGAGGATTCCAAGTTACTGGATGTAGTCAGGGCCCTGAAAAGTATATGTTTCCAGGACAGCTGGAGTCAGGAAAACTGACTCGCTATTTATCCTGTATGCACCCAACAAGCTGGGTGCTCCTGCTTCTAAGCAGACGATTGCTCGCTGGATCTGTAGCACGATTCAACTTGCACATTCTGCGGCTGGACTGCCGCACCCTAATTCTGTAAAAGCCCATTCCACGAGAAAAGTGGGCTCTTCTTGGGCGGCTGCCCGAGGGGTCTTGGCTTTACAACTTTGCCGAGCTGTTACTTGGTCGGGTTAAAACATTTTTGTAAGAGTCTACAAGTTTGATACCCTGGCTGAGGAGGACCTAGAGTTTGCTCATTCGGTGCTGCAGAGTCATCCGCACTCTCCCGCCCGTTTGGGAGCTTTGGTATAATCCCCATGGTCCTTACGGAGTTCCAGCATCCACTTAGGACGTCAGAGAAAATAAGATTTTACTCACCGGTAAATCTATTTCTCGTAGTCCGTAGTGGATGCTGGGCGCCCATCCCAAGTGCGGATTGTCTGCAATACTTGTTTATAGTTATTGCCTAACTAAAGGGTTATTGTTGAGCCATCTGTTGAGAGGCTCAGTTATATTTCATACTGTTAACTGGGTATAGTATCACGAGTTATACGGTGTGATTGGTGTGGCTGGTATGAGTCTTACCCGGGATTCAAAATCCTTCCTTATTGTGTCAGCTCTTCCGGGCACAGTATCCTAACTGAGGTCTGGAGGAGGGTCTTGGTGGGAGGAGCCAGTGCACACCAGGTAGTCCTAAAGCTTTCTTTAGTTGTGCCCAGTCTCCTGCGGAGCCGCTAATCCCCATGGTCCTTACGGAGTCCCAGCATCCACTACGGACTACGAGAAATAGATTTACCGGTGAGTAAAATCTTATTATTTTAAGGTATATGGCTAGCTGTAGGTGTTCTTTGCAGGATAGAATAGGTGTGCTGTTTCAAATGTAGCTCTAGTATGCAATTAAATATATCCTAAGCACACCTGACATACATATAGGTGCAGATTTATCAAATCTTGGAGCAGATAAAGTATTAGTCAACTTCTAAGTGTTATTTTACAGGCTATGTTTGAAAAATGACTATCTAATTGGATGTTACTTTATCTCTCATCTTTGGTAGTTAGGCCCCATAATTTGACTGATCTTTCAAATCCAGGGTATAAAATAATGGAAAAAAAAAAAAGTGTTCAGCAATTTTGTGGGGTTGTTATTTCATTTTTGTAGATTTTAGGGGTAAATTGAATACACCTTTGTATTGGTTATATAATTTACATTGTCTACACATTTTGTAGGTTAATTTCTCTAACGTCCTAGTGGATGCTGGGGACTCTGTAAGGACCATGGGGAATAGACGGGCTCCGCAGGAGACTGGGCACTCTAAGAAAGATTTAGTACTGCTGGTGTGCACTGGCTCCTCCCTCTATGCCCCTCCTCCAGACCTCAGTTAGAATCTATGCCCGGCCAGAGCTGGGTGCTTTTAGTGGGCTCTCCTGAGCTTGCTAATAAGAAAGTATTTTAGTTAGGTTTTTTATTTTCAGAGAGCTTCTGCTGGCAACAGACTCTGCTACGAGGGACTGAGGGGAGAGAAGCAAACCTACTAACTGCGGCTAGGTTGCGCTTCTTAGGCTACTGGACACCATTAGCTCCAGAGGGTTCGAACACAGGACCTTACCTTGTCGTCCGTTCCCGGAGCCGCGCCGCCGTCCCCCTCGCAGAGCCAGAAGACAGAAGCCGGCAGAAGCAAGAAGACATCGAAATCGGCGGCAGAAGACTCCTGTCTTCACATGAGGTAGCGCACAGCACTGCAGCTGTGCGCCATTGCTCCCGCATTACACCCACATACTCCGGTCACTGTAGGGTGCAACTTTCTTTCCCCCAGACACCAATAGTCCAGAGATTAAAATCTTCTTAGACTTGGTGTCTAGAGAATTTGATGAGATTCATACAAACTCCAAGAAGAGGTGCCTTTCCAAAAATCCTAAATATAATGAAAGACAAGCCCTCAAAGAAATTAGAGCCTGGAATGATATTGTTATCAAGCCCTCTGATAAGGGTGGTAATATTGTTCTATGGCCCACCACAATGTATGAGGAAGAAGCACGCAGACAGCTCTTGGATCCTTCTTGTTATTTAAAATTACCACTTAACCCAACAGCTAAATTCCATAAACAGTACATGCATATGATTGAAGAAGCTCTAGCCATTGGAACCATTACGCAACAAGAAGCCAAATATCTGACGGTCACCAATCCCAGAGTTCCCACGTTCTATTTATTACCAAAAGTGCACAAAAGCATCAAAAAACCAACTGGGAGACCTATAGTATCAGGGAACGGTGGCCTTTTGGAAACACCTAGCAAGTTCCTGGACTTACATCTTAGAGAACATGTTATGACATTACCATCTTACTTGAAAGATACATCAGATCTCTTACGAAAATTGCATGATGTCTGTTTGGATGAGGACTGTATCTTGGTCACCCTAGATGTGGAAGCTCTATATAGTAGTATTTCCCATCACCAAGGGGTCCAAGCAACGAAATTTTTCCTGGACATGAAAGAAAAAAATCAATTCAATGATTTCCTCTGCGAAGTGCTAAGTTTTGTATTAAACAATTTTTTTTTCACATTCGGGGATCAATTCTTTCAACAAATTCGGGGGACAGCCATGGGAGCAGCGTGTGCTCCCACGTATGCCAACCTGTTCCTTGGTTGGTGGGAGCAGACAATAGTGTTCAGTGACAATAATCAGGAATATACACAACACATTTTGAATTGGCTCAGGTACATAGACGATATTCTGGTAATCTGGGACAGTAATGAACAGCTTCTATTAGATTTCATCAACCTGTTGAACAACAATGATCTGAATATTTTCTTGACTCACACAATAAGCAAACACAAGGTTTCATTTCTGGACCTGAATATTTACAAGACAGATAATGGAACACTGGCCACAGAGCTCTTTCGTAAGGATACAGCTACCAATAGTATCTTACATCAGACAAGTTCACATTTTCCGCCAACTATCGAGAATATTCCTAAGGGAGAATTTCTCAGACTCAGGCGTAATTGTACAGAGAATGATGTGTACAAACAAAAAAGTCAAGAACTTACAACACGACTACATGCCCGTGGATATAGTAAACATGCCTTAAAGAGAGCTCAGAATTCCGTTCTCAAAATCAATAGAGACACCTTGATCTTTCAGGATAAACAGAAGGTAGAAAGCGATGATTCCTAGATCCGGTTTGTAGGTACCTTCTGCCCAGAATGGCGCCAAATCAAGAATGCGATTCATAAACATCTACCAGTCTTACATCTGGATGCCGATTTATCACCTCTTCTGGACTCCACTCTCCAAATAAGTTGGAGAAGATCCAACAACATGAAGGATATGCTCTTCCAGAGTCACTATACACGTGATCCCAATAAATCCAGAAATATAGTAGGATCTTTTCCCTGTGGCCAGTGCAGAGCCTGTCCTCAGATTAAGATAACAGATAAAGTACAAGACAGATGGGGACGAGACATTCCCCTACGACATTTTTTCAATTGTGATACACAGGGATTGGTCTACTGCTTAATCTGTAGTTGTAACCAACGTTATGTTGGTATGACCACAAGAAAATTCAAAACCAGGATCCTGGAGCACATGGGAACCATCAGAAATGCCTCGTCAGACCTTTCCAAAGGGAAGAAATTAACATCTGTAGCCAGACACTTCCACGCTCAGCACCAAGACTCTCCTCATGAGATACGTGCATTTGGTCTGGAGAGAGTCCACTTAGGTATTCGTGGAGGTGATTTGAGTAAAGAGCTCATTAAAAAAGAAAGTGAGTGGACATTTAGGCTGGGAGGATTAAAACCCATGGGTCTGAATGAGTATATCAACTACAGTGCTTTCCTATAAACACTCAATTCATCTCCATTCATTCACAATGATTACAGGATTGTATAGTTCTCTTACACAGGACTTTCAACTTCTTAACTTAAGAACTCTTATCTAATAATTCTTATTATACATGTTATACCCTATTCGCATCTCACTGGTATCACTATTTTTACTGTTCACCTCACCTTTTCTCACATCATGCAACTTTTTCACAGCATGGTTTTAATAATAACCTGTTTCATCATGGCAATATATATCATTATACTGTCTCTAGTCACTGATTTAGGCCAATTCTTTTCTTTCATGAATCACGTGCATCAATTATTGCACACAGTCCCCTTCATTATTTTTCACCATTTTACTTATTAATTTTTATTTTTATTTTATACTTATTATTTATTATTTAATATTAATTTATAATTTACTTTCAATATCATTTTTCGCACAGCACATGCCTTATCCCACACAATTGTTGTTCTTCACAAATCTCCTTTTCACCCAGTTATCCATCACACAACATATTTCTTGCTCTCACACCTTACTAGCATTTCCAGTGAATTCACCTGTGACCAATATCTCACTATATTCCATTCACCCAATTTTTTATTCAGTGTTAAGTCACACATCTCTTATACACTTTTTGATTTTTTCATATATCATCATTTCAATTGCTATAGTGATTCCCAGCAATTCCATTCCGGATCTTATTCAGAGCCCAACCTCTATCAAACCTTCCAGGTCATGCTACAATATTCTAGTATTTAAATTAGCATGCAGAGGGTAAATCATTCAAAATATGAGTATCTGTCCTACTTGGCTCATATATTATGTATACCGTATTTGACATCACCCTTAGAATCTCTATAACTTATAATCTCTACAAACTGTCAATTAAGACCGAATATAACTTATAGTTGAGCTCTCATTCTGGTCTGGCACTCGGGGCCATCTGCTTCCTTTGTTTTGTTTTGTTTTATCAACACATTACCATATTTGCACATGTTCCCTTCTCCAATAATAAGGTGCCGCCCCAACGTTCAAGTCTATGTAAAACTTATTTATAGTTTTTTTGGCTGTGTTTTAAAATGAAAATGCATTTTGTTTATAATTCTCTTGTTTTATTCTTATTTTTCTTTTATGTAATATCGCCCGCGGGTGTTCCTGCCGAGTTGAACTGGTCTATGAATACAACACATAGCCGGGTTTGGCTGTATAAACTTAGTGATATCAGCTGGCAGGGTGGTCTTCTGTTTGCCGGCGGTCTGGCTCCCGGCGCTCAGTATACCGGCGCCGGGAGCCCGACAGCCGGCATACCGACAATTATTTTCCCTCGTGGGGGTCCACGACCCCCATAGAGGGAAAATAAAATGGTGTGGCGCGCGTAGCGTGGCGAGCGCAGCGAGCCCGCAAGGGGCTCATTTGCGCTCGCCAAGCTGTCGGTAAGCCGGCGGTCGGGCTCCCGGCGCCGGGATGCTGGTCGCCGGGAGCCCGACCGCCGGCCAGCCGTAGTGAACCCCAGCTGGCAAGCAACAATTCTGTTCATTCATCTCAGCTGTCACGTAATACATCTGTCCAATGATTGGACATGAAATGACCCAGACCACGTTTAAAACCTGCAGGACTACAGCCCGCACCAGGAAGTGATCAAGCCCGGCTGACGGGTGAAACGCGTCTTCCGACTGCCTTTCCCTTCCGGCTTTCCAGAGTACTGCATATCCATTGATATCTGCTGCTGCCCCGCGCCGCTTATCGAGTTCGAGGATGTTACCAGCTTCCTGACTGCCTTGCCGTTTTTCTCATACCCAGAGTTCTACTTACCCGCCGTGGCTCTTCTTTAAACATCAGAGACGTATCCCGGCACGGGCAATCCACAGTAACCTGCGCCGCAGGTTCTCTCAAGCCCGGCCGCAGGTTCCATCCTCCACTGACGGAGATTCTTTGTGGCACACCTAAGGACTCATCCCCACTGCCGCTCTGACTTACTACCGTACGTCCAATCCACAGTAACCTGCGTTGCAGGTTCTCTCAAGCCCGGCCGCACGCTCCATCCTCCATTGACGGAGATTCTTTGTGGCACACCTGAGGACTCAGCCCTACTGCCGCTCCGATTTACTACAGTACGGACGTTGTCACTCATCTGGACTTGTCATCTTGCCAGCACGGTCGCCTGTTCATCCCTTTCAGTGACGGCCAATTTACATGCAAGGCACAGAATTTTCCATTTGTTTCCTGCTGTGGGTAATATCTTATTCATCTAGTTATCCTTAACATTCTAATCTGTTTTTCTCTTCAATTCAACTGTCATCTGAGCTGTATGATTAGCTGTGGGTACCTGCTTATTTATGTCCAGTATTCTATAAGAATCAATATTCTATCGTTATTTTGCTCATCATTTGACTTCTACCTTTTAGGTAAAAATATTTAAAATGATTTAATATTATCGGTAATGCATGGATCTATTTAATATATTTTTTCATCTGCACAGATTTATTTGCATCTACTGTTTCCTGCAGCTCTTTATTAGTTTAAAATGACCAATATAATACGCATCATTTATGTCAATGAGTATTTAGTCATCAATTTATAACATGTTTTTAGGTCATCTGTGATTGATCTGCAACCACTCTCTCATACTGCTCATATGTACTCACAGTCTATCAGATACTGACAGAGTACTAGATACATTGTTATGTTTTTTCTGCAGCTCAATTATTGATACATTTGTACTTGGCACTCTAACTATAGTATCATTATTCTGTTATTCTGATACTTATATGTGGGCTCATGATTTTGAAGCAGAGATACTCAAGATCATTGCACTTGACATCCGCTGTTGTAGATTATACAAGGTGTTTCACCGCGATCTATCACGTTTCGAACAGCAAAGCTGTGTGTTTAGCCTACTATACTCCTGTGATTGCCACCAATAATTCAAAAGTGTCCATTACCAATTAAATCCTGACTATCTGAAAGGGCTCTTATATTTTCCCTTCCCTTCTCCTCCTTTTTTCTTTTGCTTCTATTTAATTTTCATTCAATCTTTACCTATTTTCGTGGACTCTCACCACTGATTCAGGGTTATCCCTGTCTAACATTGGCAGCAGATCCATCTAATTCTTTGCACTATCAGTTTCGTGAACTCTCATCAGTGATTCCAGAGTTTCCGTTATCATTTAACTTTCCCTACTATCATACCACACTGGAAACGCCCAAAGCCGTCCGAACTTGGAAGCTAATCAGTGTTGGGCTGGGTCAGTACTCAAGTGGGCGACCATTGAGGAAGACTTAGTATAGTAGAGCACAGACCGGCCTATTACGCTCAGAGTCTTACACTGACAGCAGATTCACCCTGCTATCTTATTTCCTACTGTTCTTCCTCTTTTTTCATGGAAGCTGGTTATTACCCATTTTATCATTTGAATTTCAGAATTTCACAAGATATTTAAATTTAAATTAAATTACTCATCTGATGTGGGGCTAACACATATTGGCAGCGCATTTCTTACTCACAAAAATCTTTTTCCAAGGGGAATTTCCCCTAGGACCCTGATCAGACTCTGGCAGCCGGAATATATTATGCTAATATTAGCATTCAATTGTGATTGATTGCACTGTTACTCAGTTCACTTATGTTAGCATTAGTATTTTACTTGTTACTCACTTTATTGTAATAATCGAATGTTATTCCACATGAGTGACCACTGACTAATTTTATCTGACGATATAAATAAAAGTTAAATCTTATTTTACAAATTACTCTCAATATCTTACACATTATTCCAAGTTAAGAGTGCGCCCACAAAAGAGTCTCTTTTTTCTCCATATTTTGTCTCTAGTAGCTTTCACTGACTCAGGGTGCACCACCAAATTAGAATCAGAAAACCACGTTTTCAGGTTATCTTGTATTTTGGTATTCAAATTGATACTTTATATCTATTATATACACCAGTGCGGTTTCTCCCCTAACATACAAAAGATTAGAGAACAGACAGGAAATCTATCCTTGTCTGTCCCTATGTCACAGAGACCTTCAGAGTCTCACAATGCTCACTATCCAAAATAATAAACACTGATATCGACACGGAGTTTGACTCCAGTGTCGACTACGATAATGCAAAGTTACAGCCAAGATGGCTGAAAGGTATTCAATATATGATTATTGTAATAAAAGATGATTTGCATATCATTGATGACTCATTTGTCCCTGACACAAGGGTACACATGTTAAGGGGAAGAAAGCTGAGGTAAATTTCCCTCCTCTCATGAGGAAAAAGAGCAGGAATCTCCAGACAAGAGACTGCAGCTTCCCACAAAAAATTCTCAAGCAGTATCCTTTCCCCACTAGGGCCAGGATGTGATGAGAATATTCCCCTAGGGTGTCCCGTTTGCACAGAAGGTAGCACTAGCTATTCTCAGGGATCCTGCAGATAGCGTGCACATTCTAGTATACTACTCAGACCGGCGATTGTGTCGGCATGGGTTTATAGCGCTGTGGCAGCGTGGACAGGTACCTTATCAGCAGAGATTGAGACCCTAGTATGCATATATATATATATATATATATATATAGAGATATATATATATATATATTAAAGATGCTGTCTTAAGTGATAGGTATATATATATTTCTCTGACTCCTAAGTGGATGCTGGGACTCCGTAAGGACCATGGGGAATAGCGGCTCCGCAGGAGACTGGGCACAACCAAAAGAAAGCTTTAGACTAGCTGGTGTGCACTGGCTCCTCCCACTATGACCCTCCTCCAGACTTCAGTTAGAATCTTGTGCCCGGCTGAGCTGGATGCACACTAGGGGCTCTCCTGAGCTCCTAGAAAGAAAGTATATTTTAGGTTTTTTATTTTACAGTGAGATCTGCTGGCAACAGACTCACTGCAGCGAGGGACTAAGGGGAGAAGAAGCGAACCTACTTGACTGGAGATAGTTTGGGCTTCTTAGGCTACTGGACACCATTAGCTCCAGAGGGATCGAACACAGGACCCGACCTCGATCGTTCGGTCCCGGAGCCGCACCGCCGTCCCCCTTACAGAGCCAGAAGAAGTGGTCCGGAAAATCGGCGGCAGAAGACCTCGGTCTTCAACAAGGTAGCGCACAGCACTGCAGATGTGCGCCATTGCTCCTCATGCACACCTCACACTCCGGTCACTGATGGGTGCAGGGCGCTGGGGGGGGGCACCCTGAGCAGCAATATAAACACCTTGGCTGGCAAATCATCACAATATATAGTCCCAGGGCTATATATGTGATAAATTACCCCTGCCAGAATTCCTGAAAAAAGCGGGAGAAAAGTCCGCTGAAAAAGGGGCGGGGCTAACTCCCTCAGCACACTGGCGCCATTTTTCCCTCACAGCTCCGCTGGAAGGATCGCTCCCTGGCTCTCCCCTGCAGTATCAAGCTCAAAAGGGTAAAAAAGAGAGGGGGGGCACTAAATTTAGGCGCAGTATAACTTATATAGCAGCTATAAGGGGAAATAATTCAGTTAATCCCTGTATTATTATAGCGCTCTGGTGTGTGCTGGCATACTCTCTCTCTGTCTCCCCAAAGGGCTTTGTGGGGTCCTGTCCTCTGTCAGAGCATTCCCTGTGTGTGTGCGGTGTGTCGGTACGGCTGTGTCGACATGTTTGATGAGGAGGCTTAGGTGGAGGCGGAGCAGATGCCTATAAATGTGATGTCACCCCCTGCGGGGCCGACACCTGAGTGGATGGTTATGTGGAAGGAATTACGTGACGGTGTCGACTCCTTGCAAAAAAGGTTTGACGACATACCGAATATGGGACAGCCGGCTTCTCAGCCTGTGCCTGCCCAGGTGTCTCAAAAGCCATCAGGGGCTCTAAAACGCCCGCTACCTCAGATGGCAGACACAGATGTCGACACGGATACTGACACCAGTGTCGACGACGATGAGACTAATGTAACTTCCAATAGGGCCATCCGTTACATGATTGAGGCTATGAAAAATGTGTTGCACATTTCTGATGTTACCCCAGGTACCACAAAAAAGGGTATTATGTTTGGAGAGAAAAAACTACCAGTAGTTTTTCCTCCATCGGAGGAGTTAAATGAAGTGTGTGAAGAAGCGTGGGCTTCCCCCGATAAGAAACTAGTAATTTCTAAAAATAAGATTTTACTCACCGGTAAATCTATTTCTCGTAGTCCGTAGCGGATGCTGGGGACTCCGTAAGGACCATGGGGAATAGCGGCTCCGCAGGAGACTGGGCACAGCTAAGAAAGATTTAGGACTACCTGGTGTGCACTGGCTCCTCCCACTATGACCCTCCTCCAGACTTCAGTAAGGATACTGTGCCCGGAAGAGCTGACACAATAAGGAAGGATTTTGAATCCCGGGTAAGACTCATACCAGCCACACCAATCACACCGTATAACTCGTGATAATATACCCAGTTAACAGTATAAACACAACAGAGCCTCTCAAAAGATGGCTCAACAATAACCCTTGTAGTTAACAATAACTATATACAAGTATTGCAGACAGTCCGCACTTGGGACGGGCGCCCAGCATCCACTACGGACTACGAGAAATAGATTTACCGGTGAGTAAAATCTTATTTTCTCTGACGTCCTAGTGGATGCTGGGGACTCCGTAAGGACCATGGGGATTATACCAAAGCTCCCAAACGGGCGGGAGAGTACGGATGACTCTGCAGCACCGAATGAGAGAACTCAAGGTCCTCCTCAGCCAGGGTATCAAATTTGTAGAATTTTGCAAACGTGTTTGCCCCTGACCAAGTAGCAGCTCGGCAAAGTTGTAAAGCCGAGACCCCTCGGGCAGCCGCCCAAGAAGAGCCCACTTTCCTCGTGGAATGGGCTTTTACAGATTTAGGCTGCGGCAGGCCAGCCACAGAATGCGCAAGCTGAATTGTGCTACAAATCCAGCGAGCAATAGTCTGCTTTGAAGCAGGAGCACCAATCTTGTTTGGTGCATAAACAACATGTGAAAAACATAAAAACAGCGCTAATAAAGAAACTAAAAAACAGGTGTTTCCTTAAAAAGCATTGTATACGTTTTAATAATACATATAAAATAAAAGAGAAACTCTCATGAATATACACCATAAAATGATGGAGCCTCTAGAACCAGTCTCTGACCCTCGACAATTAGATGTAAATGTGCACACCTCTTGGTATTAACAATGTCCCTGTGACCGGTCACAATATCAACAGGATCCTCAATTTAAATATGCAGATGAGTCCGATCTTGTAATATATTTACCAGGATTGTAGTGGATTGGCCGGGTATCCCACCTAGCGAAGATTCAGAGGCTATCTCAGATCCAACGCCGATGTTTTTGGTGGTTTTCCCTTTGTTAATTTTCCACGTCCATGGATTAGAAATGTCCAAGATGGTGATAACTGCAATGGTGTCCTGGAGGTGATTTTGAAGTGTCTGGGTCAGGGCTGGTATCCTTACGCGTTTCGCTGGCGTTTGGCAGCTTTAACAAAGGTGCTCTTACTGGGCTCATATGGCTCTTATATAGGACTAACAATTAACAACCTGGAAACACCTGTTCCTATTTAATTAATTTTACATACACAAAATCATATTAATTATACATATATAGCAGCAGAAAGACAGACATATTCTAATGTAGATGGTTAGATCAAAAAACGAGATGTGTAAATACATTAAAAACATTGTTTTAATTCAAGATCAGGATAAATGCGATCACATGACCTCTATCATGTGATGTGGGGTTTGTCCTTATCGTATAACCCTATTGGTCAGCAGTATAAACAACTATGTATCTATAGTAACCGCCCCCTGCTGTTCTCCGGTCACATGATTATATCTCTCAATCATTATATTCTGGTGGGCGGTTCTCAGCACTCGTCTGATATTATTTCCTTGAAAGGACTTCCGGAACGGCACGTCATGTCACCATGTGATCTCAGCTTAGCCGCTCGTCATGATGACGTATTATCAAGTCCGCTCACGTGATCATCGGGTTTCCCCTATGATATACCGGTGTCCTATGCTGCGGCGGCGCAAAGCGTAAGGTCACATGATGCCATTCCATCACATGATCGCCGCTCAATATCACACAGTATAGGAGCTCCCCACTGCGTAATCGCGCGGACTTATGATCAGTATTAGATGACATAATGTTGTTTACCTTTTCTAAAAGGAACAGGGACATTTTTTCCAAAGGAATGGGAAGTATAGAGGAAACTTTATTTTTTCTATTCTTAAACAATTCTACATCTCCCTTTTCATTCTGGATATCTATACAAAGGTGGATATCTCTCATGAACTAGACAATTTACAAATAATAAATGCCCATATATATATAGACATATCAAATATAAAAATAAATAAAGTAATCATTATAGGCAATTGATATAAAAAGAATGATACGTAAAGAGCCGCATTCATATGAAATTCCCAAATCATATTTATTTATTTTTAGGGAAATGGGACGGAAAGAAAGGAGGGAGGAACAGAGTCAATTATAGGGGAAAGAAGAGGGAGCGGAAGGGGGGGGGGGGGGGTTTGGAACAGATGGTGAGGAAAGGTAGGGGAAGAGGGAAAGAAAGGGGAAGGGAACTGGAGGGGGGGGAGGAGGGGGGAGGGGGGAAGGGAGGGAGGGAAGGGAGAAGGGAGGGGGGTGAAAGTGAGGAAAATGAAGGGGGGGGGAGATTATAGTACTGAATTTAGCTCTAAAGCCTCATTTAGACCTTGGGGGTGGAGTGAGTTTAGTTTAAAGGTCCAAAAAATTTCCTGTTTACATAACTTACTATATCTGTCCCCACCTCTTTCAGTCTGTGTAATATGTTCTAGACCGAGTAGTTTTAACGTACTCGGATCTCCCTGGTGACAGTCCAGGAAATGTCTAGGAACGCTATGGTCTATTTTCTTGTTAATGATATTGCGACGATGTTCCATAAATCTAGTCTTCAAATTGCGTGTGGTCCTACCTATGTATCTTAGGTTACATCCACATTGTAGCAGATAGATAACCCAGCTGGTGTCACAGTTAATGAAGCTTTTTATGTCAGAAGTATTACCATCACTATCTATAATCACAGTTTTTGTTCGATTCATTACATATTTACATGTTGTACATCGAGATTTGCCACACTTGAAAAATCCATTTGGCTTCGTGGACAGCCAATCCCCCTCTAATGTTTTCTCTGCCGATTTTCGTTTGCTCTTCAGCATACTGGGTGCTAACATTGTTTTAAGTGATTTATTTTTTTTGAAAATAACTCTTGGTTGAGCAGGAAGTTCATTTTTTAACAAAGGGTCTTGTTTAAGAATACTATAATTATGATTAAATGCCCGTTTGATTTCTCCTGATTTGTTATTAAATTTAGAAATAAATGCCAAATCACTCGAAAACGTAATGGACTTCTTTTCCCTCCCATTAATTAGAGAATCTCTATCTACCCTTGTGACTTCATCAAGGGCTTTAGATAACAGTTTCTTAGGGTAGCCTCGGGATTGGAATGATTCGATCATGGATTGTGCTTGATCAAGAAACAATTCTTCCTTAGAACAGTTGCGCTTGATACGCAACAACTGTCCCTTAGGGATGTTCTCCTTCCAGGGAACATGATGTGCACTACTAAAGTGCAGATAAGCATTACTGCTTGTTTCTTTTATGTAATTAGTTGTTTGAATCTTATTGTCAACAATCTCTAATGTGAGATCCAAATAATTAATTTTCAACTTATCAAAAGTGTGAGTAAAAGATAAATTAAAAGTGTTTGAATTAAGTGAAGTGACAAATTGTGAAGCTGAGTGAAAATCCCCATCCCAAATAAAGAATAAGTCATCGATATAACGGCCATAGAAGACCAGGTGCGCGCCGAGGCCCCCCCCCCAAATGAGCTGGCCCTCGACCTGGCCCATGTAGAGGTTGGCATAACTCGGCGCGAACCTGGTCCCCATGGCCGTTCCCATCACCTGTAAATAATAATTATCCAAGAACAAAAAATAATTGTGCTTGAGGATGAAAGTGATGGAATCAATTATGAAGTTCCTGTGTGCCTCTGTTAGGTCCCCATCTGTTGTTAATTGTTGGCGAATTGCCTCTATTCCCATTGTATGTGGGATGTTCGTATATAAGCTCTGGACATCCAGAGTAAGAAATGCAAATGTAGGTTTCCAAACTATTGACTGAATAAGTTTAAGAAAATGAGTGGTATCTCTGATGTGGGACCTCAACAGAGGCACACGTGGTTGTAAGTGACTATCAACAAAAAAGATAAATTAGATGTGAGGGAATCTATACCTGAGATAATGGGACGACCTGGGGGTGCTGTGAGGGATTTGTGAATTTTTGGCAGGTGATAATAAACCGGTGTGATCGGGTGATGAGAAAATAAAAACAAAAATTCATCCTTGGAGATAATATCTTCTGATTGTGCCCTCTCTAGTAGTGATTGTAGCTCCAACTTGAAACTATTTGTGGGATCTCTGGACAACTTTTCATAGAATTTTTTATCTTCTAGTTGACGTAAAGCCTCTTTTATATAATCATCCCTGTCTTGTATAACTAGGCTACCGCCTTTGTCGGCTTGTTTTATTACAAGAGATGTATCTTTTAACAAATTATTTAGGGCCTTTTTCTCCCATTTGTTCAAATTTTGATTCTTCTTTATATTTTTCTCTTTCTTACTGCAAATAGTTTTGAAATCCTCCAGGGTGGTTTTATAGAAACTTTCTATACAACTACTTTTATGATTTATTGGAAAAAATTCAGACCTACGTTTAAATGAGGATTTATTCATGTCAAATATCTTTTTAGTTATTGACTCTGGGGGATCAATACTCTCCTTTTGTAACTCTAATAAAATTTGTATGGCTGGGTCATCAGTGGAGTCTAGGAGAATAGGTGTTGCGGGGTCATTGTTCCTGTTTAATATTTTTTTAGCGAAGTATCGTTTTCTGCATAGGGACCTGATATATCTATTGAGCTCCACAAATAGATCGAAAATATTTGGATCTGTATTGGGAGAAAATTTTAGGCCCTTATTCAGAAGAGACAGCTCGCTATGTGATAGGGATCTAGATGAGAGATTGAAAATTACATTATTCTTTGATTTTTTAGTTTGTATCCTCAATCTCTTACATTTCTCCTTTTTCCCCCCTCTCTTTCCTCTGCACTTAAATTGCGTCCTCTTTTTGGTGTCAGTGGTAATCTTTCTCTGCTGGGAATACGTTCTCTCTGTCTGACTGTTCTCTGATCTAAAAAAACCTCTCTATTTTCCCCTCTTTTATCGTCATATCGATAGAGCTTTTTTGATCTTGCTCCCAGCTGTGCCTCTTCTGCACATTTGGGAGCTCTGTTTATCCAGGTCGAATTATCCCTGGCATCTCCCTCTGTACGTGGCAAGCGGTCGGAGTTGTAACCCCATCCTATTGGCCGTGATGTAAGGCCAGGGGATCTGGAATAGTTGTCATATCTCTTTTTTCCTTCTTTTATTGAGGTGATCCTAGATCTACCATTCCCCTGGTTCCTATTGTTCAACCTCCGATTATTATAGGTGTATACTTCTCCCTTCTTATAGTCCTCCAGATCTCTTTGGAATTTTTACATTTTGTTTCAGTGATTAATTGTTCAAACTTCAAAACCTTTTCTGTTACCCTGAGATCCCTTTCTTTAAATTCAGGCTCATTATTATACGTCTCTAATTTCTTTTTCAATATATCAATCTCCCTCTCTATCATCCTAACTTTCTCATTCCTAAATTTAACCACAACTTCTATAAGGTGTAAAGAACATTTTTCCAAAATAGCTTCCCATTCCTTTTGGTACTCACTCCCTTCTTCAAAGATGGAAGGTTTTTTTAGGCGTAAGCCTCTTGGGACCATTTTTTTATCTAAATACTTTTGTAAGTTGGTCCCATCCAACCAATTTTTTGTTTCGGCTTTTAACAGTTCTTCTAGTTTATAAAAGTCATCTCTTAATTGTACATCTTCTTCCCTTCTATCAATACTATCTGTTGTCTCCCATTTAGACAAATATGTCTGTCTTCTGCTGGTCCTATTATCATAGTTAGAGAAACAGCTCATATCAGCCGCCTGAACAATGGACTATGTGCTATGCAAGAAAAAGGGTTAGATTTGTATCAATTACTTGATACACGTTCTGGCGCTATGATTGTGCTGGTTCTCTAAGCTGCTGTTAAAGTGATACATTTTTCAAGTGTGGCAAATCTCGATGTACAACATGTAAATATGTAATGAATCGAACAAAAACTGTGATTATAGATAGTGATGGTAATACTTCTGACTTCTGACATAAAAAGCTTCATTAACTGTGACACCAGCTGGGTTATCTATCTGCTACAATGTGGATGTAACCTAAGATACATAGGTAGGACCACACGCAATTTGAAGACTAGATTTATGGAACATCGTCGCAATATCATTAACAAGAAAATAGACCATAGCGTTCCTAGACATTTCCTGGACTGTCACCAGGGAGATCCGAGTACGTTAAAACTACTCGGTCTAGAACATATTACACAGACTGAAAGAGGTGGGGACAGATATAGTAAGTTATGTAAACAGGAAATTTTTTGGACCTTTAAACTAAACTCACTCCACCCCCAAGGTCTAAATGAGGCTTTAGAGCTAAATTCAGTACTATAATCTCCCCCCCCCCCTTCATTTTCCTCACTTTCACCCCCCTCCCTTCTCCCTTCCCTCCCTCCCTTCCCCCCCCCCAACCCCCCCCCCCCCCCCTCCAGTTCCCTTCCCCTTTCTTTCCCTCTTCCCCTACCTTTCCTCACCATCTGTTCCAAACCCCCCCCCCCCCCCCTTCCGCTCCCTCTTCTTTCCCCTATAATTGACTCTGTTCCTCCCTCCTTTCTTTCCGTCCCATTTCCCTAAAAATAAATAAATATGATTTGGGAATTTCATATGAATGCGGCTCTTTACGTATCATTCTTTTTATATCAATTGCCTATAATGATTACTTTATTTATTTTTATATTTGATATGTCTATATATATATGGGCATTTATTATTTGTAAATTGTCTAGTTCATGAGAGATATCCACCTTTGTATAGATATCCAGAATGAAAAGGGAGATGTAGAATTGTTTAAGAATAGAAAAAATAAAGTTTCCTCTATACTTCCCATTCCTTTGGAAAAAATGTCCCTGTTCCTTTTAGAAAAGGTAAACAACATTATGTCATCTAATACTGATCATAAGTCCGCGCGATTACGCAGTGGGGAGCTCCTATACTGTGTGATATTGAGCGGCGATCATGTGATGGAATGGCATCATGTGACCTTACGCTTTGCGCCGCCGCAGCATAGGACACCGGTATATCATAGGGGAAACCCGATGATCACGTGAGCGGACTTGATAATACGTCATCATGACGAGCGGCTAAGCTGAGATCACATGGTGACATGACGTGCCGTTCCGGAAGTCCTTTCAAGGAAATAATATCAGACGAGTGCTGAGAACCGCCCACCAGAATATAATGATTGAGAGATATAATCATGTGACCGGAGAACAGCAGGGGGCGGTTACTATAGATACATAGTTGTTTATACTGCTGACCAATAGGGTTATACGATAAGGACAAACCCCACATCACATGATAGAGGTCATGTGATCGCATTTATCCTGATCTTGAATTAAAACAATGTTTTTAATGTATTTACACATCTCGTTTTTTGATCTAACCATCTACATTAGAATATGTCTGTCTTTCTGCTGCTATATATGTATAATTAATATGATTTTGTGTATGTAAAATTAATTAAATAGGAACAGGTGTTTCCAGGTTGTTAATTGTTAGTCCTATATAAGAGCCATATGAGCCCAGTAAGAGCACCTTTGTTAAAGCTGCCAAACGCCAGCGAAACGCGTAAGGATACCAGCCCTGACCCAGACACTTCAAAATCACCTCCAGGACACCATTGCAGTTATCACCATCTTGGACATTTCTAATCCATGGACGTGGAAAATTAACAAAGGGAAAACCACCAAAAACATCGGCGTTGGATCTGAGATAGCCTCTGAATCTTCGCTAGGTGGGATACCCGGCCAATCCACTACAATCCTGGTAAATATATTACAAGATCGGACTCATCTGCATATTTAAATTGAGGATCCTGTTGATATTGTGACCGGTCACAGGGACATTGTTAATACCAAGAGGTGTGCACATTTACATCTAATTGTCGAGGGTCAGAGACTGGTTCTAGAGGCTCCATCATTTTATGGTGTATATTCATGAGAGTTTCTCTTTTATTTTATATGTATTATTAAAACGTATACAATGCTTTTTAAGGAAACACCTGTTTTTTAGTTTCTTTATTAGCGCTGTTTTTATGTTTTTCACATGTTGTTTTTGCAGTGTATGAGAGATTGACTATCCCTCACTTTAACAGCAGCTTAGAGAACCAGCACAATCATAGCGCCAGAACGTGTATCAAGTAATTGATACAAATCTAACCCTTTTTCTTGTTTGGTGCATACAGGATAAATAGCGAGTCAGTCTTCCTGACTCCAGCCGTCCTGGAAACATAAATTTTCAAGGCCCTGACTACGTCCAGTAACTTGGAGTCCTCCAAGTCCCTAGTAGCCGCAGGCACCACGATAGGTTGGTTCAAGTGAAAAGCTGATACCACCTTAGGAAGAAACTGGGGACGAGTCCTCAATTCTGCCCTATCCATATGGAAAATCAAATAGGGGCTTTTACATGACAAAGCCGCCAATTCTGACACACGCCTTGCCGAAGCCAAGGCCAAAAGCATGACCACTTTCCACGTGAGATATTTTAAATCCACGGTTTTGAGTGGCTCAAACCAATGTGACTTTAGGAAACCCAACACCACGTTGAGGTCCCACGGTGCCACTGGAGGCACAAAAGGAGGCTGAATATGCAGCACTCCCTTGACAAATGTCTGAACTTCAGGCAGTGAAGCCAGTTCTTTTTGGAAGAAAATCGACAGAGCCGAAATCTGGACCTTAATGGAACCCAGTTTTAGACCCATAGTCACCCCTGACTGTAGGAAGTGCAGAAATCAACCTAGCTGGAATTCCTCCGTTGGGGCCTTCCTGGCCTCACACCACGCAACATATTTTCGCCATATGCGGTGATAATGTTGTACGGTTACATCTTTTCTAGCTTTAATAAGCGTAGGAATGACTTCCTCCGGAATACCCTTTTCTTTTAGGATCCGGTGTTCAACCGCCATGCCGTCAAACGCAGCCGCGGTAAGTCTTGGAACAGACAGGGCCCCTGCAGCAGCAGGTCCTGTCTGAGCGGCAGAGGCCATGGGTCCTCTGAGATTAATTCTTGAAGTTCCGGGTACCAAGACCTTCTTGGCCAATCTGGAACAATGAGAATAGTTCTTACTCCTCTTTTCTTTATTATCCTCAGTACCTTGGGTATGAGAGGAAGAGGAGGGAACACATAAACCGACCGGTACACCCACGGTGTCACTAGAGCGTCCACAGCTATCGCCTGAGGGTCTCTTGACCTGGCGCAATATTTTTCTAGCTTTTTGTTTAAGCGGGACGCCATCATGTCCACCTGTGGCTTTTCCCAACGGTTTACAATCAGCTGGAAGACTTCTGGATGAAGTCCCCACTCTCCTGGGTGGAGGTCGTGCCTGCTGAGGAAGTCTGCTTCCCAGTTGTCCACTCCCGGAATGAACACTGCTGACAGTGCTAACACGTGATTTTCCGCCCATCGGAGAATCCTTGTGGCTTCTGCCATCGCCATCCTGCTTCTTGTGCCGCCCTGTCGATTTACATGGGCGACTGCCGTGATGTTGTCTGACTGGATCAGAACCGGCTGGTTTTGAAGCAGGGGCTTTGCTTGACTTAGGGCAGTGGTTCCCAAGCTTTTGTGAGTCACGGCACCCTGGAGTGTCAGATTTTTTTTTCACGGCACCCCTAGGCCACAAGTTTCTTATTGAGAAATTTAGAAAAAAATATTAGATTAAGTAAATTATTTTTATATGTCATCCTTAGGGTCAGTTGTGTGGTGAGGGACAAGATTTGCTTCTGTATGTCCACATATTATTTAATTGGCAGCCACCAGCACTGGTTTTGCCTATTAAATTGACAATAAATAGTTTGAATTGGTCCTTGACAACCAACCTGAGGCACCCCTGCAAGTGCCTCGCGGCACCCCAGGGTGCCACGGCACACAGTTTGGGAACCACTGACTTAGGGCATTGTAAATGGCCCTCAGTTCCAGAACATTTATGTGTAGGGAAGTCTCCTGACTTGACCAAAGTCCTTGGAAGTTTCTTCCTGTGTGACTGCACCCCAGCCCCGAAGGCTGGCATCCGTGGTCACCAGGACCCAGTCCTGTATGCTGAATCTGCGGCCCTCTCTGAGATGAGCACTCTGCAGCCACCACAGCAGAGACACCCTGGTCCTTGGAGACAGGGTTATCAACCGATGCATTTGAAGATGCGATCCGGACCATTGGTCCAACAGGTCCCACTGAAAGGTTCTGGCATGGAACCTGCCGAATGGAATCGCTTCGTAGGAAGCTACCATCTTTCCCAGGACTCGCGTGCAATGATGCACCGACACCTGTTTTGGTTTCAGGAGGCCTCTCACTAGAGATGACAGCTCCTTGGCTTTCTCCTCTGGGAGAAACACTTTTTTCTGGACTGTGTCCAGAATCATCCCCAGGAACAGTAGACGTGTCGCCGGAACCAGCTGAGACTTTGGAATATTCAGAATCCAACCGTGCTGGTGTAGCACCTCCTGAGATAATGCTACGCCGACCAACAACTGCTCTCTGGACCTCGCCCTTATCAGGAGATCGTCCAAGTATGGGATAATTAAAACTCCCTTTTTCCGAAGGAGTATCATCATTTCGGCCATTACCTTGGTAAATACCCTCGGTGCCGTGGACAGGCCGAACGGCAACGTCTGGAAATGGTAATGACAATCCTGTACCACAAATCTAAGGTACTCCTGGTGAGGATGGTAAATTTAGACATGCAGGTAAGCATCCTTGATGTCCAGAGATACCATGTAATCTCCCTCTTCCAGGCTTGCAATAACCGCCCTGAGCGATTCCATCTTGAACTTGAATTTTCTTAAATATGTGTTCAAGGATTTCAAATTTAAAATGGGTCTCACCGAACCGTCCGGTTTCGGTACCACAAACATTGTGGAATAGTAACCCCGTCCTTGTTGAAGTAGGGGCACCTTGACTATCACCTGCTGGGAATACAGCTTGTGAATTGCCTCTAACACAGCCTCCCTTTCTGAAGGAGTCGTTGGTAAGGCAGATTTGAGGAAACGGCGGGGGGGGGGGATGTCTCGAATTCCAGCCTGTACCCCTGAGATACCACTTGAAGGATCCAGGGATCTACCTGTGAGCGAGCCCACTGATTGCTGAAGTTTTTGAGACGGCCCCCCACCGTACCTGGCTCCGCCTGCTGAGCCCCAGCGTCATGCGGCGGACTTAGCAGAAGAAGCAGGGGAGGACTTTTGTTCCTTGGAAGTGGCTGTATGCTGCAGCTTTTTTCCCCTACCTCTGCCTCTGGGCAGAAAGGACGCGCCTCTACCCCGTCTGCTCTTTTGGGGGCGAAAGGACTGCACCTGATAATACGGTGCTCTCTTTGGTTGTGAGGGGACATGTGGCAAAAATGCTGACTTCCCAGCTGTTGCTGTGGACACTATGGGGTAAATTTACTAAGGTGGGAGATTTTTAGAACTGGTGATGTTGCCCATAGCAACCAATCAGATTATATCTATTATCTGCTAGAAGCAGCTAGATAAATGGTAAGTAGAATCTGATTGGTTGCCATGGGCAACATCACCAGTTCTAAAAATCTCCCACCTTAGTAAATTTACCCCTAAGTCTGAAAGACCATCCCCGAACAACTCCTCACCCTTATAAGGCAAAACTTCCATGTGCCTTTTAGAATCTGCATCACCTGTCCACTGCCGAGTCCATAACCCTCTCCTGGCAGAAATGGACAGTGCACTTATTTTAGATGCCAGCCGGCAAATATCCCTCTGTGCATCTCTCATGTATAAGACAGCGTCTTTAATATGCTCTATGTTTAGCAATATAGTGTCCCTGTCTAGGGTGTCAATGTTTTCTGACAGGGAGTCTGACCATGCAGCTGCAGCACTGCACATCCATGCTGAGGCAATAGCTGGTCTCAGTATAATACCAGTGTGTGTATATATAGCTTTCTGGAGAGCCTCCTGCTTTCTGTCAGCAGGTTCCTTTAGGGCGGCCGTATCCTGGGACGGCAGTGCCACCTTTTTTGATAAGCACGTAAGTGCTTTATCCACCCTAGGGGGTGTTTCCCAACGTGACCTATCCTCTGGCGGGAAAGGGTACGCCATTAGTAATTTTTTTGAAATTACCAATTTTTTATCGGGGGAAGCCCACGCTAGTTCACACACTTCATTCAATTCTTCAGAAGGGGGAAAAACTACTGGTAGTTTTTTTCTCCCCAAACATAATACCCTTTTTTTGTGGTACCTGGGGTCCCCTCAGAAATGTGTAAAACATTTTTCATTGCCTCAGTCATATAACGAGTGGCCCTATTGGACATTACATTAGTCTCTTCGTCGTCGACACTGGTATCAGTATCCGTGTCGACATCTGTGTCTGCCATCTGAGGTAGCGGGCGTTTTAGAGCCCCTGATGACTTTTGAGACGTCTGGGCAGGCACGGGCTGAGAAGCCGGCTGCCCCGCATTTGGCATGTCGTGAAATTTTTTATGTAAGGAGTCGACACTTTCGCGTAATTCCTTCCACAAGTCCATCCACTCCGGTGTCTGCCCCGCAGGGGGTGACAACACATTTATAGGCACCTGCTCCTCCTCCACATAAGTCTCCTCATCAAACATGTCGACACAGCCGTACCGACACACCGCACACACACAGGGAATGCTCTGACAGAAGACAGGACCCCACAAAGCCCTTTGGGGAGACAGAGAGAGAGAGTATGCCAGCACACACCAGAGAGCTATATAAATCAGGGATTAACTAAATTATATCCCCTTATAGCTGCTATATGTATATTGCGCCTAAATTTAGTGCCCCCCCTCTCTTTTTTACCCTTTTCTGTAGTGTAAACTGCAGGGGAGAGCCAGGGAGCTTCCTTCCAGCGGAGCTGTGAGGGAGAAATGGCGCCAGTGTGCTGAGGGAGATAGCTCCGCCCCTTTTTTGGCTGACTTTTCTCCCGCTTTTTTATGGATTCTGGCAGGGGTATTTATCACATATATAGCCTCTGGGGCTATATATTGTGATATATTTGCCAGCCAAGGTGTATTTATTGCTTCTCAGGGCGCCCCCCCCCCAGCTCCCTGCACCCTCAGTGACCGGAGTGTGAAGTGTGTATGAGGAGCAATGGCGCACAGCTGCAGTGCTGTGCGCTACCTTGGTGAAGACTGATGTCTTCTGCCGCCGATTTTCCGGATTCTTCTTGCTTCTGGCTCTGTAAGGGGGCCGGCGGCGCGGCTCCGGGACCGAACACCAATGGCCGGTTCCATGCGGTCGATCCCTCTGGAGCTAATGGTGTCCAGTAGCCTAAGAAGCCCAAGCTACCACCAGTTAGGTAGGTTCGCTTCTTCTCCCCTTAGTCCCTCGCTGCAGTGAGTCTGTTGCCAGCAGATCTCACTGTAAAATAAAAAACCTAAAATATACTTTCTCTCTAGGAGCTCAGGAGAGCCCCTAGTGTGCATCCAGCTCAGCCGGGCACAGGATTCTAACTGAAGTCTGGAGGAGGGTCATAGTGGGAGGAGCCAGTGCACACCAGGTAGTCCTAAATCTTTCTTAGCTGTGCCCAGTCTCCTGCGGAGCCGCTATTCCCCATGGTCCTTACGGAGTCCCCAGCATCCACTAGGACGTCAGAGAAAGGTTACTAATGACGTACCCTTTCACGCCAGAGGATAGGTCACATTGGGAAACATCCCCTAGGGTGGATAAAGCGCTCACACGCTTGTCAAAGAAGGTGGCACTACCGTCTCCGGATACGGCCGCCCTAAAGGAACCTGCTGATAGAAAGCAGGAGGCTATCCTGAAGTCTGTATATACACACACAGGTATTATACTGAGACCAGCTATTGCTTCAGCATGGATGTGCAGTGCTGCAGCTGCATGGTCAGATTCCCTGTCGGAAAATATTGATACCCTAGACAGGGACACTATATTGCTAACCGTAGAGCATATTAAAGACGCAGTCTTATACATGAGAGATGCACAGAGGGATATTTGCCGGCTGGCATCTAAAATAAGTGCAATGTCCATTTCTGCCAGGAGAGGGTTATGGACTCGGCAGTGGACAGGTGATGCAGACTCTAAAAGGCACATGGAAGTTTTGCCTTATAAAGGTGAGGAGTTGTTCGGGGATGGTCTCTCGGACCTAGTTTCCACAGCAACAGCTGGGAAGTCTGCATTTTTACCCCATGTTCCCTCACAGCCAAAGAAAGCACCGTATTATCAGGTACAGTCCTTTCGGCCCCATAAGGGCAAGCGGGTTAGAGGCACGTCCTTTCTGCCCAGAGGCAGAGGTAGAGGGGAAAAAGCTGCAGCATACAGCCAGTTCCCAGGAGCAAAAGTCCTCCCCCGCTTCCTCTAAGTCCACAGCATGACGCTGGGGCTCCACAGGCGGAGCCAGGTACGGTGGGGGCCCGTCTCAAAAATTTCAGTGATCAGTGGGCTCGCTCACGGGTGGATCCCTGGATCTTTCAAGTAGTATCTCAGGGGTACAAGCTGGAATTCGAGACGTCTCCCCCCCGCCGTTTCCTTAAATCTGCCTTGCCAACAACTCCCTCAGGCAGGGAGGCAGGATTGAGGCAATTCACAAGCTGTATTCCCAGCAGGTGATAGTAAAGGTGCCCCTACTTCAACAAGGACGGGGTTACTATTCCACAATGTTTGTGGTACCGAAACCGGACGGTTCGGTGAGACCCATTTTAAATTTGAAATCCTTGAACACATATATAAAAAAATTCAAGTTCAAGATGGAATCGCTCAGGGCGGTTATTGCAAGCCTGGACGAGGGGGATTACATGGTATCACTGGACATCAAGGATGCTTACCTGCGTGTCCCCATTTACCATCCTCACCAGGAGTACCTCAGATTTGTGGTACGGGATTGTCATTACCAATTCCAGACGTTGCCGTTCGGTCTATCCACGGCTCCGAGGGTCTTTACCAAGGTAATGGCCGAAATGATGATACTCCTTCGAAAGAAGGGAGTTTTAATTATCCCGTACTTGGACGATCTCCTGATAAAGGCGAGGTCCAGGGAGCAGTTGTTAGTCGGGGTAGCACTATCTCAGAAGGTGCTACAACAGCACGGCTGGATTCTAAATATTCCAAAGTCACAGCTGGTCCCTACGACACGTCTTCTGTTCCTGGGAATGGTTCTGGACACAGAACAGAAAAAAGTGTTTCTCCCGGAGGAGAAGGCTAAGGAGTTGTCATCTCTAATCAGAGGCCTCCTAAAACCAAAACAGGTGTCGGTGCATCACTGCACGCGGATCTTGGGAAAGATGGTAGCTTCCTACGAAGCAATTCCATTTGGCAGGTTCCATGCAAGAACCTTTCAGTGGGATCTGTTGGACAAGTGGTCCGGATCGCATCTTCAGATGCATCGGCTGATAACCCTGTCTCCAAGGACCAGGGTGTCTCTGCTGTGGTGGCTGCAAAGTGCTCATCTTCAGGAGGGCCGCAGATTCGGCATACAGGACTGGGTCCTGGTGACCACGGATGCCAGCCTTCGAGGCTGGGGGGCAGTCACACAGGGAAGAAACTTCCAAGGACTATGGTCAAGTCAGGAGACTTCCCTACACATAAATATTCTGGAACTGAGGGCCATTTACAATGCCCTAAGTCAGGCAAAACCCCTGCTTCAAAACCAGCCGGTACTGATCCAGTCAGACAACATCACGGCAGTCGCCCATGTAAACCGACAGGGCGGCACAAGAAGCAGGACGGCGATGGCAGAAGCCAAAAAGATATTGCGCCAGGTCAAGAGACCCTCAGGCGATAGCTGTGGACGCTCTAGTGACACCGTGGGTGTACCGGTCGGTTTATGTGTTCCCTCCTCTTCCTCTCATACCCAAGGTACTGAGGATAATAAGGAGAAGAGGAGTAAGAACTATACTCATTGTTCCGGATTGGCCAAGAAGAGCTTGGTACCCGGAACTTCAAGAAATGATCTCAGAGGACCCATGGCCTCTGCCGCTCAGACAGGACCTGCTGCAGCAGGGGCCCTGTCTGATCCAAGACTTACCGTGGCTGCGTTTGACGGCATGGCGGTTGAACACCGGATCCTGAAGGAAAAGGGCATTCCGGAGGAAGTCATTCCTACGCTGATTAAAGCTAGGAAAGAAGTGACCGCAAACCATTATCACCGCATTTGGCGAAAATATGTTGCGTGGTGTGAGGCCAGGAAGGCCCCAACGGAGGAATTTCAGCTGGGCCGTTTTCTGCACTTCCTACAGTCAGGGGTGACTATGGGCCTAAAATTGGGTTCCATTAATGTCCAGATTTCGGCTCTATCGATTTTCTTCCAGAGAGAACTGGCTTCACTACCTGAAGTTCAGACTTTTGTTAAGGAAGTGCTGCATATTCAGCCCCCTTTTGTGCCTCCAGTGGCACCTTGGGATCTCAACGTGGTGTTGGATTTCCTAAA
This sequence comes from Pseudophryne corroboree, assembly GCF_028390025.1. Taxonomy (NCBI): domain Eukaryota; kingdom Metazoa; phylum Chordata; class Amphibia; order Anura; family Myobatrachidae; genus Pseudophryne; species Pseudophryne corroboree. The sequence goes on along the minus strand of NC_086449.1, from coordinate 430,749,376 downwards.
GTCACATTGGTTTGAGCCACTTAAAACCGTGGAATTGAAGTATCTCACGTGGAAAGTGGTCATGTTGTTGGCCTTGGCTTTGGCCAGGCGTATATCAGAATTGGCGGCTTTGTCATGTAAAAGCCCTTATCTGATTTTCCATATGGATAGGGCAGAATTGAGGACTCGTCCCCAATTTCTCCCTAAGGTGGTATCAGCTTTTCATCTGAACCAGCCTATCGTGGTGCCTGCGGCTACTAAAGACTTGGAGGCTTCCAAGTTGTTGGACGTAGTCAGGGCCCTGAAAATGTATGTTTCCAGCTAGTGTCAGGAAAACTGACTCGTTGTTTATCCTGTATGCACCCAACAAGCTGGGTGCTCCTGCTTCAAAGCAGGACCATAGTCCTTGGAAGTTCCTTCCCTGTGTGACTGCCCCCCAGCCTCGAAGGCTGGCATCCGTGGTCACCAGGACCCAGTCCTGTATGCCGAATCTGCGGCCCTCTTGAAGATGAGCACTTTGCAGCCACCACAGCAGAGACACCCTGGTCCTTGGAGACAGGGTTATCAGCCGATGCATCTGAAGATGCGATCCGGACCACTTGTCCAACAGGTCCCACTGAAAAGGCCTTGCATGGAACGTGCAGAATGGAATTGCTTCGTAGGAAGCCACCATTTTTCCCAGGACTCGCGTGCAGTGATGCACCGACACCTGTTTTGGTTTCAGGAGGCCTCTGACTAGAGATGACAGCTCCTTGGCTTTCTCCTCCGGGAGAAACACTTTTTTCTGTTCTGTGTCCAGAACCATCCCCAGGAACAGTAGACGTGTCGTAGGGACCAGCTGTGACTGGAATATTTAGAATCCAACCGTGCTGTTGTAGCACCTCCCGAGATAGTGCTACCCCGACCAACAACTGCTCCCTGGACCTCGCCTTTATCAGGAGATCGTCCAAGTACGGGATAATTAAAGCTCCCTTTTTTCGAATGAGTATCATCATTTCGGCCATTACCTTGGTAAATACCCTCGGTGCCGTGGACAGACCAAACGGCAACGTCTGGAATTGGTAATGACAATCCTGTACCACAAATCTGAGGTACTCCTGGTGATGATGGTAAATGGGGACATGCAGGTAAGCATCCTTGATGTCCAGTGATACCATGTAATCCCCCTCGTCCAGGCTTGAAATAACCACCCTGAGTGATTCCATCTTGAACTTGAATTTTTTTATATATGTGTTCAAGGATTTCAAATTTAAAATGGGTCTCACCGAACCGTCCGGTTTCGGTACCACAAACATTGTGGAATAGTAACCCCGCACCTTGACTATCACCTGCTGGGAATACAGCTTGTGAATTGCCTCTAGCACTGCCTCCCTGCCTGAGGGAGTTGATGGCAAGGCAGATTTGAGGAAATGGCGGGGGGGAGACGTCTCGAATTCCAGCTTGTACCCCTGAGATACTACTTGAAGGATCCAGGGATCCACCCGTGAGCGAGCCCACTGATTGCTGAAGTTTTTGAGACGGGCCCCCACCGTACCTGGCTCCGCCTGTGGAGCCCCAGCGTCATGCGGTGGACTTGGAGGAAGCGGGGGAGGACTTTTGCTCCTGGGAACTGGCTGTATGCTGCAGCTTTTTCCCTCTACCTCTGCCTCTGGGCAGAAAGGACGCGCCTTTAACCCGCTTGCCTTTATGGGGCCGAAAGGACTGTACCTGATAATACGGTGCTTTCTTTGGCTGTGAGGGAACATGGGGTAAAAATGCTGACTTCCCAGCTGTTGCTGTGGAAACTAGGTCCGAGAGACCATCCCCGAACAACTCCTCACCCTTATAAGGCAAAACTTCCATGTGCCTTTTAGAATCTGCATCACCCGTCCACTGCCGAGTCCATAATCCTCTCCTGGCAGAAATGGACATTGCACTTATTTTAGATGCCAGCCGGCAAATATCCCTCTGTGCATCTCTCATGTATAAGACTGCGTCTTTTATATGCTCTATGGATAGCAATATAGTGTCCCTGTCTAGGGTATCAATATTTTCCGACAGGGAATCTGACCATGCAGCTGCAGCACTGCACATCCATGCTGAAGCAATAGCTGGTCTCAGTATAATACCTGAGTGTGTATATACAGACTTCAGGATAGCCTCCTGCTTCCTATCAGCAGGCTCCTTTAGGGCGGCCGTGTCCGGAGACGGTAGTGCCACCTTTTTTGACAGACGTGTGAGCGCTTTATCCACCCTAGGGGATGTTTCCCAACGTGACCTATCCTCTGGCGGGAAAGGGTACGCCATTAGTAACCTTTTAGAAATTACCAGTTTCTTATCGGGGGAAGCCCACGCTTCTTCACGCACCTCATTTAATTCCTCAGATGGGGGAAAAACCACTGGTAGTTTTTTCTCCCCAAACATAATACCCTTTTTTGTGGTTCCTGGGGTAATATCAGAAATGTGCAACACATTTTTCATTGCCTCAATAATGTAACGTGTGGCCCTATTGGAATGTACATTTGTCTCATCCTCGTCGACACTGGATTCAGTATCCGTGTCGACATCTGTGTCTGCCATCTGAGGTAGCGGGCGTTTTAGAGCCCCTGATGGCTTTTGAGACAGCTGGGCAGGCACAAGCTGAGAAGCCGGCTGTCCCACATCTGATATGTCGTCAAACCTTTTATGTAAGGAGTTGACACTTTCACGTAATTCCTTCCACAAGTCCATCCACTCAGGTGTCGGCCCCGCAGGGGGTGACATCACATTTATCGGCACTTGCTCCGCCTCCACATAAGCCTCCTCATCAAACATGTCGACACAGCCGTACCGACACACCGCACACACACAGGGAATGCTCTGACTGAGGACAGGACCCCACAAAGCCCTTTGGGGAGACAGAGAGAGAGTATGCCAGCACACACCAAAAGCGCTATATAACACAGGGATTAACACTATAACTGAGTGATTTTTCCCAATAGCTGCTTGTATACACAATATTGCGCCTAAATTTAGTGTCCCCCCTCTCTTTTTTACCCTATGTAGTCTGGAAACTGCAGGGGAGAGCCTGGGAGCGATCCTTCCAGCGGAGCTGTGAGGGAAAATGGCGCCAGTGTGCTGAGGGAGATAGCCCCGCCCCTTTTTTGGTGGGCTTCTCCCGCTTTTTTCTATGTATATCTGGCAGGGGTATTTTACACATATATAGTCTCTATGACTATATTATGTGTTTTTTTGCCAGCCAAGGTACTTAATATTGCAGCCCAGGGCGCCCCCCCCCCCCCCAGCGCCCTGCACCCATCAGTGACCGGAGTGTGAGGTGTGCATGGGAAGCAAGGTGGCGCACAGCTGCAGTGCTGTGCGCTACCTTGTTTGAAGACCGAAGTCTTCTGCCGCCGATTTCCAGGACTCTTCTTGCTTCTGGCTCTGTAAGGGGGACGGCGGCGCGGCTCCGGGAACGGACGATTGAGGTCGGGCCCTGTGTTCGATCCCTCTGGAGCTAATGGTGTCCAGTAGCCTTAGAAGCCCAAGCTAGCTGCAAGCAGGTAGGTTCGCTTCTCTCCCCTTAGTCCCTCGTAGCAGTGAGTCTGTTGCCAGCAGATCTCACTGAAAATAAAAAACCTAAAATAAACTTTCTTTTTCTAGGAGCTCAGGAGAGCCCCTAGTGTGCATCCAGCTCAGCCGGGCACAAAATTCTAACTGAGGTCTGGAGGAGGGTCATAGAGGGAGGAGCCAGTGCACACCAGGTAGTCCTAAAGCTTTCTTTAGTTGTGCCCAGTCTCCTGCGGAGCCGCTATTCCCCATGGTCCTTACGGAGTCCCAGCATCCACTTATGACGTCAGAGAAATGATGGTGCTCCTGCGGAAGCAAGGTGTCACTATTATCACGTACTTGGACGATCTCCTCATAAAAGCGAGATCAAGAGAGCAGTTGCTGAACAGCGTATCGCTTTCTCCGGAAGTGAAACGGCAACACGGCTGGATTCTATATATTCCAAAGTCGCAGTTGGTTCTTACAGCTCATCTGCCTCTCCTAGGCATGATCCTAGACACAGACCAGAAAAAAGGTTTATCTCCCGATAGAGAGAGCTCAGGAGCTCGTGACACTGGTCAGGAATCTATTAAAACTAAAACAGGCGTCAGTGCATCACTGCACTCGAGTCCTGGGAAGGAGGGTGGCATCATACGAGGCCATTCCCTTTGGCAGGTTCCATACCTTCCAATGGGACTTACTGGACAAGTGGTCCGGATCACATCTTCGGATGCATCGGTTAATCACCCTATCCCCCAGAGCAAGGGTGTCTCTCCTGTGGTGACTGCAGAGTGCTCACCTTCTCGAAGGTCGCAGATTCGGCATTCAGGACTGGGTCCTGGTGACCACGGATGCAAGCCTCCGAGGGTGGGGGGCAGTCACACAGGGAAGAAATTTCCAAGGGCTGTGGTCAAGGCAGGAGACTTGCCTTCACATCAATATCCTGGAACTAAGGGCCATATACAACGCCCTAAGTCAAGCGGAGACCCTGCTTCGCGACCAACCGGTTCTGATCCAGTCAGACAATATCACAGCAGTGGCTCATGTAAACCGCCAAGGCAGCACAAGGAGCAGGGTGGCGATGGTAGAAGCCACCAGAATTCTTCGCTGGGCGGAGAATCACGTAAGCACACTGTCAGCAGTGTTCATTCCGGAAGTGGACAACTGGGAAGCAGACTTCCTCAGTAGGCACGACCTCCACCCGGGAGAGTGGGGACTTCACCAAGAAGTCTTCATGCAGATTGCAAATCGACGGGAACTGCCACAGGTGGACATGATGGCGTCCCGCCTCAACAAAAAGCTAAAAGGGTATTGCGCCAGGTCAAGGGACCCTCAGGCGATAGCTGTGGATGCACTAGTAACACCGTGGGTGTTCCAGTCGGTCTATGTGTTTCCTCCTCTTCCTCTCATACCAAAGGTGCTGAGAATTGTAAGAAAAAGAGGAGTGAGAACAATACTCATTGTTCCGGATTGGCCAAGAAGGACTTGGTACCCGGAACTGCAAGAAATGCTCACAGAGGACCGATGGCCTCTGCCTCTCAGACAGGACCTGTTGCAACAAGGGCCCTGTCTGTTCCAAGACTTACCGCGGCTGCGTTTGACGGCATGGCGGTTGAACGCCGGATCCTAGCGGAAAAAGCCATTCCGGATGAAGTTATTCCTACGCTGATAAAGGCTAGGAAGGACGTGGCAGCAAAGCATTATCACCGTATATGGCGAAAATATGTTGCTTGGTGTGAGGCCAGGAAGGCCCTACAGAAGAATTCCAGCTGGGTCGATTCCTGCACTTCCTACAGTCAGGAGTGACTATGGGCCTAAAATTAGGGTCCATAAAGGTCCAGATTTCGGCCCTATCCATTTTTCTTTAAAAAAGAACTGGCTTCACTGCCTGAGGTTCAGACGTTTGTTAAGGGAGTGCTGCATATTCAGCCCCCTTTTGTGCCACCAGTGGCACCTTGGGATCTTAACGTGGTGTTGGGTTTCCTGAAATCCCACTGGTTTGAGCCACTTAAGACTGTGGAGCTAAAGTATCTCACGTGGAAAGTGGTCATGCTGTTGGCCTTAGCTTCGGCTAGGCGTGTGTCAGAATTGGCGGCTTTGTCATGTAAAAGCCCCTATCTGGTTTTCCAGATAAAAAGGGCAGAATTGCGGCACTGACGATTTCCTGGCCCAGGCACAGGATACTTATACCTGCAGCAATGCAGGCATTGGCTGGGCAATTATGCAGATTTCCAGAGGCAGTGGATTGGTGGAACTGAGACATGTGATTGGATCCAACATGGCTGCGCCCATGTTAGAACTTGGAGGGAAAGCTGGTTTGGAAACCATGTGGAAACATAACAGTAATGGCGGCGCCGGCCGCAGAGGACAGGAGACGTCATGCAGGATTCAAACATGGCGCCGCTGTGACAGTGTCTCAGCGTGACAGGAGGGATATGCAGAATGTGGACACAGATGAGATCCGGCCTTGGAACGCTGAGCCAGCCTCAGGAGACATCTGAAAGGCAAGTAATGGCGTCCAGATACCCGGATCGTGACAGCATCCCCCCCCCCCCTTTAGGAGTGGCCCCAGGACATTTCTTAGGCTTTAGAGGAAACTTCGAGTGGAAATTCCGGACCAAGACAGGAGCATGGACATCTGAGGCATTGGTCCAAGAGCGTTCTTCAGGACCATAGCCCTTCCAGTCAATAAGATACTGCAACTGACCGTAACGGAAACGTGAGTCCAGAATCTTGGCCACCTCATACTCGACTCCCCGTTGAGTCTGAACTTTAGGAGCTGGAGGAAGTGCAGAATGAAACCGATTCAGGATCAGCGGTTTCAACAGGGAAACATGGAATGTCCTGGGTATTTTCAAGAAGGGAGGTAACTGGAGTCTGTAAGCAACGGGATTGATGACTTGTTCAATTTTAAAAGGACCGATGAAACTAGGTGCAAATTTCATGCTGGGAACTCTCAACCTCAAATTCTTCGTGGACAACCATACACGATCACCCACCTTGAGAGCAGGAACCGCTCTACGCTTCCTATCGGCAAACTTCTTGTACCTGAATGAGGCTTTAAGCAGGGCTGCGCGGACATTCTTCCAGTTATTTGAAAACTGACGCAAGGTGACATCCACTGCTGGAACAGAAGTTGCTGGAAGCGGTTGGAATTCTGGAACTTTAGGGTGGAATCCATAGTTGATGAAGAATGGTGTTGAAGAAGATGAGGAATGGTATTGATTGTTGTGGCTAAACTCGGCCCAAGGAAGGAGTTGAACCCAGTCATCTTGGGAGGAAGACACATAAATGCGGAGGAAGGCCTCCAAGTCCTGATTCACCCTCTCGGTCTGACCATTGGTCTGAGGATGGTAAGCTGTAGAAAACTTTAACTTGACTTGGAGGGCTTGACACAAACTTCGCCAAAATTTGGCTACGAATTGTACTCCACGATCGGAGATGATCTCTCCAGGAAGACCGTGAAGTCGGAAGATCTCTTGGATAAACACTTGAGCCAACTTGGAAGCTGACGGAAGACCGGTGAGGGGTATGAAATGTGCCATCTTGGTGAACCGGTCAACTACCACCCAGATGGTATTAAACTTGTTGCACATAGGCAGGTCTGTAACAAAGTCCATCGACAAATGGGTCCACGGTCAACGGGGAACAGATAATGGAACCAGTTGCCCTGCAGGCGACTGGCGGGAGACTTTGTGTTGGGCACACTTCGGGCAAGAAGCAATAAACTCCATGACGTCCTTCTTCAGATTTGGCCACCAGTAGGACCTAGAAATAAATTCAAGGGTTTTCTGAATGCCTGTATGTCCGGCAAAACGGGAAGCATGGGCCCAATGCATGAGCTTCTTCCTTAACACCGGCTTCACAAAACTTTTCCCTGGTGGAGGCGTAGAGTCCATCCCTACCGTGGAGAATGCCAACGGATTAATAATAGGATGCTTGTCCGCAGACTCCGACTCATTTTCTTGCTCCCATGAGCGGGAAAGGGCATCGGCCTTGCGATTCTGAGAACCCGGACAGAACTGGAGTTTAAAGTCAAACCTGGAAAAGAAAAGTGCCCATCTGGCCTGACGAGGGTTAAGACATTGTGCGCTTTTCAGATATAAAAGATTCTTGTGGTCGGTAAGTATAGTAATTGAATGAGAAGCTCCCTCCAACAGATATCTCCACTCCTCTAGAGCGAGCTTGATGGCTAGCAACTCCTGGTCGCCAATGGCATAGTTGCGCTCAGCTGGGGAGAACTTCCGGGAGAAGAAACTGCAAGGATGTAGATGGCCATCTTTAGCCCTCTGGGATAACACCGCTCCTACTCCAACGGAGGAGGCATCCAGCTCTAAGATGAAAGGAGAGTCGATGTCGGGCTGTTTCAGAACTGGTGCAGAGATGAAACATTGCTTTAGGAGATGAAAAGCTTGCGTAGCTTCTTCAGACCACTTGGACGGGTTAGCACCCTTCTTGGTTAATGCAGTGATAGGCGCCACAATGGTGGAAAAGTCTCGTATAAACTTTCTGTAATAATTGGCGAACCCTAAGAACCTCTGGACCCCTTTGAGGGTTAAGGGTATCGGCCAATTCTGGATTGCTTGTAGTTTCTCAGGATCCATCTCTAGTCCGGAACCGGACACAATGTAACCTAGAAACGGAATGGATTTAACTTCAAAAACACATTTCTCCAATTTACAATAGAGATGATTGACACGGAGACGGGACAGAACCTCCTTTACCCAAAAACGATGTTCCTCTAGATTATTGGCAAAGATGAGGATATCATCTAGATATACCACGACATGGCGGTATAAGATGTCTCTGAAGATCTCATTGACGAAATGCTGGAAGACAGCTGGAGCATTGCTCAATCCGAAGGGCATGACGAGGTACTCATAATGTCCATCACGGGTGTTAAAGGCGGTCTTCCACTCGTCACCCTCACGGATCCGAATGAGATTGTAGGCACCCCTCAAATCCAACTTTGTAAAGATGGTTGCTCCGCTGACTCTATCGAAGAGCTCTGTAATCAAGGGTAAAGGATACCGGTTCTTGACGGTAATGTCATTCAGAGCTCTGTAGTCGATGCACGGCCGCAGACCACCGTCTTTCTTCTTAACGAAGAAGAAGCCTGCGCCAGCTGGAGAAGAAGAAGGTCGGATAAAAGCCTTCGCCAGGTTCTCTTTGATGTACTCCTCCATGGAGTGCGTCTCAGGCAGAGACAATGGATAAGTTCGGCCTCGAGGTGGAACCTTCCCTGGAATGAGATCAATTGGGCAGTCCCATTCTCTATGAGGAGGAAGGATATCAGCAGAAGCTTTACTGAACACGTCCGTGTAGTCTTGATATGGAGGAGGTGGAACATCAGACGACCTGGGGAAAGAAGAACAAACAGGAAGCACTTTGGACAAACAGGTCTCAGCACAGGAGGGACCCCATGCTAGTATCTGCGTAGTCGTCCAGTCAATGGATGGATTGTGGAGGCGGAGCCATGGAAGGCCCAAAACCACTGGATGGGTGGCTCTTGGAATCACTAGGAAGGAAATAAATTCTGCATGAAGAACTCTCAGACGAACTGGTAGAGTCCTTAGAGAAATAACTGCGTCAAATATCTTGCTGCCATCCACGGCAGTCAAGGAGATGGACGAGGAAAGTCTCTCGGTGGGTAGGGGCCACCGTTTAACATAAGCTTCGGTTATGAAATTCCCAGCTGCTCCGGAATCAAGGAGGGCAATGACGTTCCTGTAACGTTGAGCAATTTGAAGCGAGACTGGGAGATTACAATCACGAGGAGATGGAGAGGAGAGCATTACTCCTAGCCGGCCCTCTCCTTGGCGAGCTAGGACTTGAAGTCCCGGACGTTTGGGACAGGCATTGATTGCGTGAGACGGAGCTGCACAGTAGAGACAGAGGAACTCGGAAAGACGTCTTCGGCGCTCAGCAGGGGATAGACGGGAACGACCAATTTGCATGGGCTTATCTTCGGACGGAGACGGTTGACGAGGAGGAGCAGCAGAAGATTTTGGAGTGGATAACCTTCCCCGCTCAATTGCTCTTTCGCTGAACCGTAGATCAACCTTCGTGCATAATGAAATTAGCTCATCCAACTTAGAGGGCAAGTCTCTGGTAGCTAACTCATCCTTGATGCACTCAGATAAGCCATGCCAGAATGCAGCATACAGGGCCTCGTCGTTCCATGCCAGTTCGGATGCCAGGATTTGGAACTGTATTAGATACTGTCCCACAGTACGTGTCCCCTGGCGTAAACGGAGAATCTCAGATGAAGCAGAGGTTACCCGGCCTGGCTCGTCGAAGATGCGCCTGAATGTTGCCACAAAGTCAGTATAGGAGGACAGCAGGGGATCAGACTTCTCCCATAAAGGTGATGCCCAGTCAAGGGCTGAGCCGCTGAGAAGGGAGATGATATAGGCAATTTTAGTACGGTCACTGGGGAAATTGCCAGGTTGAAGCTCAAAATGGATTTCGCATTGGTTGAGAAATCCCCTGCAGAACCTTGAAGATCCGTCAAATTTTGCTGGCGTTGGAAGATGAAGACGTGGAATGGAAATGGGCAAGGTTGGTGGGGTTACAGCTGGTGTCACTGTGGTGGACGCACCGGACGTGTCAGGTTCACGGAGGGTCGTTTGAATCCCATCCAGCCGCGTAGAGAGATCCTGGAGACAGCAGTTGATATGGCCTTGTGCAGCCTCCTGATGTTCAAGTCGGGCTGCTAGTTCTTGCATCGGCCTAGCCGCTTGATCCTGGTCTCCGGCTGGATTCATATGGTCAGTGCTTACTGTCACAACTGAGGGTTTTAGCTGACAGGAGGAAGCCTCAGTTGTAGGGGCTGAGAAGAACTTAAACCGGGGAGGTTTAATCAGACCCCTGGACATGTAAGTGTTAAAAGGAAACCCGAAGGTGTGACCATGACAAACAGGTAAAAGTAAATTAAAAGTTTATTGACAAACTCCGTGTAACAACAGACAGCAAATGATGACAGTGGCAATAAATAATATTCCTGGAACACTTTGACCATGGAAGGTGTAACAGAGCACTGGTAGGTTAAGAACAGCTGTTAAAGTCCTTGATGGAAAAACCTTACCAGGCCTGGCTGTAGTAGTGCAGATAACCAAGGAACATGCCAGTAGATGGAATAGATGAAGTTGGTAACTTGAATCAGCTGTTGTGTTTGCTGGATAGAACCAGCCAGGTAGTAAGACACGGAGTGGATGCTGAGTGGGATCAGCCAGGTGATAAAGTCACTGAGTGAATGCTGGATGGAACCAGCCAGGTAATGATACACGGAGTGGAAACTGTAAGATGCTAGGGAGCGTGGAAACAGAGGAGTTAAAGGAAGGTTACCGGTGGTAGTGGATACTGCTGATAAGTAGGAATCCGCTGGAACAACACCGGCACTTTAAGGATACTGCAGGCTGCTGGAAGCAGATGGGTTAATAGCTGGAAGCTGGATCAGCCACGGAGGACTGCAGAGTCAGGCTGCACCGCAGGATGGTAGGCAGGTGCGGGTCTCTTAGTGGATGCTGGAGACAGGAGCTGGAACCTGGAAAAACAACCACAGGAGAGAGACTGGAACAAGGTATGACAAACAAAGCACTGACGATTTCCTGGCCCAGGCACAGGATACATATACCAACAGCAATGCAGGCATTGGCTGGGCAATTATGCAGATTTCCAGAGGCAGTGGATTGGTGGAACTGAGACATGTGATTGGATCCAACATGGCTGCGCCCATGTTAGAACTTGGAGGGAAAGCTGGTTTGGAAACCATGTGGAAACATAACAGTAATGGCGGCGCCGGCCGCAGAGGACAGGAGACGCCATGCAGGATTCAAACATGGCGCCGCTGTGACAGCGTCTCAGCGTGACAGGAGGGATATGCAGAATGTGGACACAGATGAGATCCGGCCTTGGAACGCTGAGCCAGCCTCAGGAGACATCTGAAAGGCAAGTAATGGCGTCCAGATACCCGGATCGTGACAGTCGGATTGAGATGAGAGAGTTGAGGGGAAGAGACAGGAGAGAGCAGCGACTACAGCACAGCATAGCAGGAGGAGGGGGCTCCACTCACGGCAGCGTCCATCTGACTCCCACTTGCTGGAGCAGGGTGGACGCTGCCATGAGGTCTGGCGGTAATACCCCATCATTCTGCTACGCTGTGCTGTAGCCGCTGCTCTTCCCCCGTATCCTCCTCTCAGCTCCCACATCTCAATTTGACTTTTTTTAAAGTCGGATTGAGATGGTCAGGAACGGCCAAATCCTGTCGGATTTGGGCATTCATTGAATAGCAAAGGGAATGTTTTTTTTTAGAAACACTTAATGCGCAATAAAAGCTGCCAATAAAATATACATCTCCTTTGCGGTCTCCTTCACCTTCACCACAAGTGCATAATAGAAAAAAGTATGGAGAAACTGATGTTTCATAGTTGTTCACCAATTATAGGTATATTGCCATGTAAAACAATCAATAAAAGGTACATATGGTGAAATACCGTTTTAATACATAAATGGATACACACAACATTAAAACAGGATCAGATTTGACATAATCCTATAGCAGCATGCACAGCCGGTAATTACCAGATAAATAGGATAAATAGGAACTGTGGCCAAACAGTTCCTATAAGCGTTTAACTCCAATATGGGAGATCCGGATATTCCCACACAGGCTTTTGCTCCAATTTCTCTAGTTACCGGTCCAACACTCTGCTCGCTACCACTGCCACAAGAGTACCAATGCGTTTCTACCCCGTGCTGGGGTATATTTCAAGGTCCAAGTCAGAATGCTGATCCTTTTCACAACAATCCTATTTAAATGACCAGGAACCAATCCTCGTCTTGCATGCGCAGCTGGACCCTATACATCATCATGCCTGCATGTCCCATGGTCCCCTGCCGCTCATGCGTCATCCCTGGAAACCCATTTCCGTATACACGGGTTGCTATGGTAACCCGCCGTCCAATTACGGCCGGGCATTCAGAGCCGCAACGTCACTTTCGGTCTCCATGACTTATAATGTTCATATACCTCTAAGAAGGTCTTCTTTAAACATAGTTATTCAATAGCTTTTCTTGATGGTTTTCATTGAATAGCCCTTGTTGGATCTGACTTTAATTGAATATACCCCTATATGGCGTTGAGAGTGTGAAACTTACACATTAATAGAAGTGTCAGTGTTATGCACACCAGTGCCAGCAGGAATGTACTGGTGTCTGAACGGTGAGGGATGCAAAACAAATGAACTCACAGACAGACTGGGGAATATGACATTACATACACAAAAGGTGATAGGGTAACAAAATAAACACAAAGTGAACAAAGAAGCCCAAAGGCTAAGAAACTGGGTGTCTCCCTAGTATTAGGAATGCTCAGATGGAAAGAAGCGAGATGTAGTGATTTAATACGTAGAGAACCCGAAATGCTATTGCTAAGGGCAACAGCAAAACCCTAAAGGGTTACCAACGGGTGTGGCAGTAAACTCCTTGGTCAGAGATGGAATAATAGACACAAGGAGAGTCTCCACAATCCTAGTCCTCACTTGCAGTGCACTGGTTCAGCTTACTGCCACTAAACTGACACCTGAACACCTTGCACAGTGAGAAAGGATTTTGGCAGGCAAGTCTGAGAATACAGCCGCAAACTTGCTAGGTTCACAGAGTAGCAAAAGAACCCCAGCAGGTTAAACGACTGACTCCAGTCTTACTGCTAGGTCTGGATTGGCAGAGTGTAATACCAAATCCCAAGGCCTATTTGCAGTAAGCAACAAACAAATACAAAGTTTACACAGTACTAGCTAGCTTTTAGGAACTGACTAACCAACAAAGATTCAGCAGCATCTGCCTAACCTGAGAAGAGGGTTTATATAGCAGGTGCTGTCCACGCCCCACTCAGACCTCACAGACTGTGAGCACAAAAACCAGCACCGGATCCCCTGCTGTGCACAGAGCCTGTAACACTGCACAGCAAAAGACCCGAACCGGAGTATCAGCTACGCTCAGGTTACTCCTTAGCACTTGTCTCCCGGTTGCCATGACGATGTGGCAGCACAGAGCAGGAGACCCTAACAGTACCCCCCCTCTGACGAGGGGTCAAAGAACCCCTACCACCGGGTTTATCGGGGAACTGCGAGAAGAAAGAGCGTAACAGTCTGGGGGCATGAAGATCACAACTGCGCACCCACGACCGCTCCTCCGGGCCATACCCCTTCCAGTGCACCAAAAATGACAGCCGACCCCGAACCATCTTGGAGTCAAGAATCCTTTCAATAACAAACTCCCTCTGGCCACGTATCAGAAGAGGGGAAGGTCTTCCACTGGAAGAAGGATTACTAATCGCCCATTTTAAAAGGGAACAATGACATGTTTTATTGATACCCAAAGAACGGGGTAGATCTAACTGAAATGCTACCGGATTGATAACCCTAGTGATCTTATAAGGACCGATGAACCGGGGGCCTAACTTATGAGATGGCTGTCTCAACTTCAAATTCTTGGTAGACAACCAGACGAAGTCTCCTAATTTGAAGCTGCAGGGTCTTTTCCGCTTATCAAAAACCCTTTTGGTCACTAATGACACAGACACAAGGGCTTTCTTCACTTTCCTCCAAATACCTCTAAGGACCGAAACCACAGAGGAACCACCAGGCGTGGAGTCCAGGGGGTCAAAAGAATTGGCCTTAGGATGATGCCCATACACACAAAGGAAGGGAGAGATCCCTGTAGCAGAGTGAGCCGTGTTGTTATAGGCAAACTCCGCCATGGACAGATGAGCCACCCAGTCAGTCTGACACTTGGAGACATTACACCTGAGGAACTGCTCCAAGGACTGGTTCACCCTTTCAGTCTGCCCATTAGACTGCGGATGGTAGCCTGATGACAAGCTGACAGAAATCTGGAGATCGGAACAAAATGCCCTCCAGAATTTGGCCACAAACTGGGATCCCCGGTCAGAGACCACATCAAGTGGCAACCCGTGGAGGCGCACAACATGCAGCATAAATAATTCAGACAGGCGTCTGGCCGATGGCAGCCCAACCAATGGAACGAAGTGCGCCATCTTCGAAAACCTGTCAACGACAACCCAGATGGCTGTCATCCCCGAGGATTTGGGCAAGTCCACCACAAAATCCATTGAAATGTGGGTCCATGGCTTAGATGGAATAGAGAGTGGATGTAATGGGCCAACAGGAACCCCTCTAGGAGTCTTATTTCGGGCACAGATGTCACATGCCCGAACCCACTGATCCACATCCCTAGCCACCGAGGGCCACCACACCGCCCTAGATAGCAACTCCCGAGTTCTGGCAATACCCGGGTGACCTGCCGACTTCTTGGCATGGAATTCCAGGAACACTCGCTGTCTTAACCTAGGAGGCACAAACAAAAGACCTACCGGATGGTCTGGAGGAGCCTGCTCCTGTGCTCTAAGGACTAATGACAAGAGGTCCTGGGTAATGCCCACTTTAATACATGATGGGGACACAATGGGCAATGGCTCCTCGGTGGTCTCCTGGATTGGAGCAAAACTCAGCGAGAGCGCATCAGCCTTGATGTTTTTTGACCCATGGCGATATGTTATCAAAAAATTAAAGCGAGCAAAAAACAAAGCCCATCGTGCCTGCCTGGCATTGAGGCGCTTCGCTGACTCTAAATATGCCAAATTCTTATGGTCGGTGAGAATTGAGACCACAAACTTAGCCCCCTCAAGCCAGTGTCTCCACTCCTCGAGTGCATCCTTAATAGCCAACAATTCCCGGTTACCCACGTCATAATTCATCTCGGCAGGCGAAAATTTACGGGAAAAGTAAGCACAGGGATGAAGGCGATTATCAGACACCCCCATCTGAGAGAGCACTGCCCCAATACCCATCTCAGAGGCATCCACCTCCACCACAAAATGACGCTCTGGATCTGGGTGTCGCAGCACCTTGGCCGAGACAAATGCCCTTTTGAGACGGGCAAAAGCCGCTTTGGCCTCACAAGACCAGTGAGCAACATCCGCCCCTTTCTTAGTGAGTGCCACCAAGGGCGCCACTATAGACGAAAATCCAGCGATAAATCGTCTATAAAAATTCGCAAAGCCCAGAAAATGCTGAAGCGCCTTCAAACTAGTGGGCTGCACCCAATCCAGGACTGCCTGTACCTTGGAACCCTCCATTTGGAAACCTTCTGGGGAGATAATATATCTTAGAAATGCGATTTGCTGAACTTCAAATTCGCACTTCTCCAGCTTCGCCCCAAGCCGGTGGTCTCTGAGTTTCTGGAGGACTAAGCGTACATGCTTCCGATGTTCCTCCAGGGAATGGGAGAAGATTAGGATGTCATCTAAGTATACAACTAAGAATCTATCCAAATATTCCCTGAGCACATCGTTCATGAAGTCCTGGAAGACTGCCGGGGCATTACAGAGCCCAAAAGGCATCACCAAATATTCATAATGCCCTGAGTGGGTATTAAAGGCAGTCTTCCATTCATCCCCCTCTCTTATTCGGATTAGATTGTACGCACCGCGTAGGTCAATCTTAGAAAATATGGTGGCAGTACGAAGCTGGTCAAACAAGACCGAAATGAGAGGCAGTGGGTATGAGTTTTTAATCGTGATACGGTTCAATTCCCTGAAGTCGATGCAGGGTCGCAACGAACCGTCCTTTTTACCCACGAAGAAGAACCCCGACCCAACTGGAGACTGTGAAGGTCTGATAAATCCCTTAGCCAAGTTCTCCTGAATGTACTCTGCCATAGCCTGAGTCTCAGGACGTGACAGGGAGTACAACCTGCTCTTGGGAAGCTTAGCATTCGGCAACAAATCAATGGCACAGTCATAGGGGCGATGGGGAGGTAGTACCTCTGCAACTCTTTTGGAGAACACGTCCGCAAAATCTGCATAACATCCTGGCAATCCTGGCAAACTTAGCTGCGAAAGCCTAACTGGAAGGCTCAAGCAACTCCTGAAACAATCAGTACCCCAACTAAGAATCTCCCCAGAGACCCAGTCAAATTGAGGATTGTGGGCCCTTAACCAGGGTAACCCCAACACCAATGGGGCAAAAGTACAGACAGTCACATAAAAGGACAATTTTTCAGAGTGTGTGGCTCCAATAAACAAAGAAATCTGGCTAGTGCAAGAGGTAATTTTACCCTGGGATAATGGTTCCCCGTTTAACCCACAAATCTCAATTTCCGATGCCAAGGGTACTAAGGGAACAGAGTGTTTCAGGGCGAATTGGCGGTCCATAAAAACCCCGTCGGCCCCACTGTCCACAAAGGCCTCAGTCTTGACAGTTTGACCGAGGATCTTCAAGGTCACCGGAATGATAAAAGTCTTCTTGGGAAATTCTGACTTCTGGCCTGACAGGATATTTCCCATCACCCTCAGGCCCTGAAGTTTTCCGGCTTTTCTGGGCATGATACTACCACATGACCTTTATTCCCACAGTACAAACATAACCCCTGCTGTCTCCTCTGCGTCTTCTCACGCGAGGAGAGGCGGGTAGCCCCAATCTGCATAGGCTCCTCGGAAAATTCCTCAGAGTCTGAGGTTCCCTTTGGAAAGAAGGAAACCTCGGTCTCCCTTTCAAGCCTGCGCTCTCTCAGCCGTCTATCCACCCGAATGGATAACTGCATGAGCTGATCCAAGCTATCAGGCAAGGGATATTGTACCAGTTGGTCTTTTAACTGGTTAGAAAGACCTCTTCGGTACTGGTGTCTCAGGGCTGGGTCATTCCACTGGGTATCATGGGCCAACCTCCGAAACTCCGTACAATAAACCTCAACTGGCCTTCGCCCTTGCTTAAGGATCGAAATCTGAGCCTCGGCTGAGGCCGTCTTGTCAGGGTCATCATACAACATGCCCAGTGCCGTAAAAAAAGCATCAACACTTTTAAGCGACGGACAGTCAGGCTGCAACCCATATGCCCAGACCTGTGGGTCTCCTTGTAACAAGGAAGTCACTATGCCCACCTGCTGAATCTCCGACCCAGAAGACTGAGGCCTAAGCTGGAAATATAGCTTGCAGCTCTCCTTGAAACAAAAGAACTGCGAGCGATCTCCAGAAAAACGATCCGGGAGATTTACTTTCGGCTCCTTAACCCCTGAAGGTACTGCTGCTGCGGGAGCTCCGCCAGCGGCCTGTGAGGTGTGCATTTTAATGGACAAATCATTAAATTGTCGAGTCAGGACCTGCACCTGATCGACCACCTGTTGCAAAGTATTTTGAGGGGTATGCTCCATATTCCCACAAAATTTCAACAGGAGTATTGGGCTGCTGAATATGTTATGCACACCGGTGCCAGCAGGAATGTACTGGTGTCTGAACGGTGAGGGATGCAAAACAAATGAACTCACAGACAGACTGGGGAATATGACATTACATACACAGAAGGTGATAGGGTAACAAAATAAACACAAAGTGAACAGAGAAGCCCAAAGGCTAAGAAACTGGGTGTCTCCCTAGTATTAGGAATGCTCAGATGGAAAGAAGCGAGATGTAGTGATTTAATACGTAGAGAACCCGAAATGCTGTTGCTAAGGGCAACAGCAAAACCCTAAAGGGTTACCAACGGGTGTGGCAGTAAACTCCTTGGTCAGAGATGGAATAATAGACACAAGGAGAGTCTCCACAATCCTAGTCTTCACTTGCAGTGCACTGGTTCAGCTTACTGCCACTAAACTGACACCTGAACACCTTGCACAGTGAGAAAGGATTTTGGCAGGCAAGTCTGAGAATACAGCCGCAAACTTGCTAGGTTCACAGAGTAGCAAAAGAACCCCAGCAGGTTAAACGACTGACTCCAGTCTTACTGCTAGATCTGGATTGGCAGAGTGTAATACCAAATCCCAAGGCCTATTTGCAGTAAGCAACAAACAAATACAAAGTTTACACAGTACTAGCTAGCTTTCAGGAACTGACTAACCAACAAAGATTCAGCAGCATCTGCCTAACCTGAGAAGAGGGTTTATATAGCAGGTGCTGTCCACGCCCCACTCAGACCTCACAGACTGTGAGCACAAAAACCAGCACCGGATCCCCTGCCGTGCACAGAGCCTGTAACCACTGCACAGCAAAAGACCCGAACCGGAGTATCAGCTACGCTCAGGTTACTCCGCTAGCACTTGTCTCCCGGTTGCCATGACGACGTGGCAGCACAGAGCAGGAGACCCTAACAGTCAGCCAATATTATCTTTTATTTATGTGGCACCACAAGGGTTCCGCAGCACCTAACAAAGTACATAAAATAAGCGCAAAACAAGAAAACAGTGACTTACAGTACAAGAAAATTAAAGATGAGTACATGGTTTATAAATACTACTGCATCAGTGATCATAACACAAATAAGCAGAAGGGCAGCAGAAATCAAGTGTTAGGTGCTGTTGTAAGGACTATGGAGTAGATGATTGTATAAGTAAGGGAAGGCAAAACACATAAGGGAAGAGGGCCCTGCTTGTGATAGCTTACATTCTGAAGGGGAGTGGAAGATAGGTCCTCTCTTGCAGGACCTTCACTGGCTACCCTTCCCATTCAGAATCCAATTCAAGCTTCTCACACTCACCTACAAAGCCCTCACCCACTCTTCTCGCTCTTATATCTCTGACCTTATCTCTCTTTACATTCCCACCCATCCTCTTCGCTCTGTTAATGCACGCCGTCTCTGCTGCCAAGTAATTACCTCCTCCCACTCCTACCTACAAGATTTTGCACGTGCTGCTCCCTATCTTTGGAATGCTCTACCTCTCCCCATCCGATTCTCCACCTCTTTACAAAATTTCAAACGGGCTCTCAAGACTCACTTCTTCACCAAACCCAGTCAACTCTCCTCCTAACCCTCTTATCTATGCTGTCTACCCCGTTTGTGTCACTCTGGTCTGTTAGCCCCTCACCTTTTAGATTGTAAGCTTGCAAGAGCAGGGACTTCTTTCCTCATGTGCCTTTCCTTTTCTTACACTATCTTATACTGCATACTCCCTTTGATGGTACCTAACCCCGGGTTTTCTATACCTGTCCTATTTTGTCATGTACTGTAAGTGCGGTTTTCTTGTTTGCTCATATTATTATGTACTGTGTAATGGGCGCTGCGGATCCCTTGTAGTGCCATATAAATAAAGGATAATAATAATAATAATAGATGGTTGACCAAGATCGGGTAGACCAGTGCCAACCATGGTCCTCAAGTCCAGTAGCCATGGGCAAGCAGGCTTTTTTCCCGGGTAGCCGATACCCGAGGCCGCCGCCGTGGCAAGAGCCGCTACTCCTGACCCCCTCTCCCTAGCTGCAGCAGGCGCCATGGGCGCCCACTGCAGCCGGTGTCGTTGACAGGCACTAGAGGTCATAATTGACACCTAGTGTCAGTGCGGCGCTGCTATGGGAGAGACAGCAACAGCAGTGGAAGCGGTCTGGAAGCAGGAGTGGGGCTGGTAAGTATTGTTTTTTGGTTTGTTTTTCTAGTTTGCAAGCGGTGCTACTACAGGGGGCACATACTGGGGGCATTACTACAGAGGGAACTGCTATGGGGGGAACAGCTACTGGGGCAAATCAACTTGGGGAACAGCTACTGGGGGCAAATCTACAGGGAACACTACTACAGGGGGCTCTGCTACAGGGAGAACAGCAGCTGGGGCAAATCAACTGGGGGCACAACTACAAAGGGCACGGCTACTGGCGGCACAGCTTCTGGCGGCACTACTACAGGGGGCACATACTGGGGGCACAGCTACTGGGGTCATTACTACAGGGGGCACAGCTACAGGGGGAACAACTACTAGGGGCACATACTAGGTATTACTACAGGGGGAACAGCTGCTGGGGTCACAGCTACTTGTGGCAAATCGACTGGGGGCACAGCTACAGGGGGCAAATCTACTGGGGGCACAGCTACTGGGGGCTCAACTACTGGGAGTTCAGCTACAGGGAGGCACAAGTACAGGGGGATAACTGTGGCCATGCCCCTTCCCTATGAAGAAGCCACGCCCCTATTTTTGACTGTGCGCCTTCAGCGCGCACCAACTCTATTTTGCCGTGTGTGGGGGGCGGCACCACAGGAAACTTTTGCCCTGGGCGCCACAAGGTCTAGAACCGGCCCTGCTCAAAGCACACTAACCGTTCTGGTTTTAGGGTTATTCATACTTGAGCACAGGTGACAATTAGTTATTTTGATTTAACCATCTGTGCCCTCAAGTATTGAAACCTTGACTGTTATACCCCTTTCAGGTTGAGCGACCTGGTATTTTCGACTTGGGTAGCAAGCAGGGTTGAACGCGCGTTCAACCTGGCTTGTGGTGCAGTGTGAACGGGTAAGCCAGGTTGATGCGACCAGGAACCCATCCAATGAAGAGGAAGAGGTGGCGCTTCCGGGTCAGGCCACCAGTCTGAAAGGGGTCTTAGCCAGGTAGCACCCGGTAAGGAAAGAAAAATGTATTAATTGCTTAATACATGTTCTGGCGCTATGACTGTGCTGGTTCTCTAAGCTGCTGTAAGGTGAGAGCTAGTCAATCTCTCATGTGACTGAAGCTTTTATATGTGATAATTTTTTTATATATGTTCCAGTAATATTAAATTAATGTGATTTATTTTATGAATACACCTGTTTTTTAGATTTATTCTTAGCGTTGTTTTTCCTTTTATATGTTAGCACCCGGTAAGGACTGGTGTACAAATGCTGGGTGCAACTCAGCTATGCGGTCTGAATGGTAAATTAGTGTGCCTGGAGGACTGAGGTTGGGAAACACTGGGGTAGACAGTGAACAGGGAACAGAGGCTTAGGATGAGAGATGGCTCGGTTTGATGAAGAAGTGGGTCTTGAAAGTCTGTTTGAAATTTTGTAGAGAGGTGGAGTGTCTGATAAGGAAAGGTAGAGAATGTCAGAGGTAGGGAGAAGCATGGGAAAAATCTTGGTGGCAGGTGTGGGAGGAAATAATCAATTGACAGGAGAGGTGGTACTTATTTGTGGAGCAAAGAGGGTGGGCGGGAGTGTGAAGAGAAATGAGGTCAGAGGTGTAAATGGGAGATGAATTTGTGAGGTCTTTGTGAGTGTGAGTAGCTTGAATTGAGTCCTGAAAGGGAAGGGGAGACAGGTGTAGTGTGTTTGGAGAGGTAGGTGAGCTGGGAACCAGCATTGAGGACAAATTGGAGTCCAAAGAGAAGTTGAGGCGGAAACAGTAGTCCAATCTGGAGATGATCAATGAGTGGATCAGTGTCGTAGTAGTATCCAGGGTGAGAAAGGGTCTGATCCCAAGAAAATTCTTTAGATCGAAACATCAGGTAGGAAAACAGCCAGGATTCGACAGCATCACAAAGACCGAGTGAGTGAAGGATTTGCAGGAGAAAAGAGTGATCAGATTCAGTGGAGTTGAGAAGACGGAAGCCAGACTGAAATGGGTCAAGCAAGGAGTGGGAAGAAATAAAGGCAGTAAGGACGTTGTAGACAGTGTGTTCAAGAAATCTGGATGGAAAGGGGAGGTGAAAGATGGGTTGGTAGTTGGAGAGGGGGTTAGGATCAAGTGAGGGGGGGACACAAGGGCATGCTTTAATACAGAAGGGACAATGCCTGCTGAGAGGAAAAGACTGAGGTTGTGGGCAAGATGGGAACAGGCAGAAGGACAGAGGAAGCATAGGTGATAGGGTCAGGAGGGGGAGGTGATGGGGGGGACCTAATGATGGCCATTAATTCATCCTCAGATACAGGGTAAACAGAAGTCAGAGTTATTAAGATGGATGGGGAGGAGTATGTTGGGAAAGGAGGAGAAGGGGTGCTAAGGATCTGGTGGGATGTGAAGTCCTGATGTATTTACTAAGTTTTAGTTATGAAGTAGGTGGCAAAGCCAAGGACTAAGATTGAGGAGGGATGGAAACGAGGGGATGGTCAGAGGAGAGAATTGAAAGTGGTGAAGAGACGCCATGGGTTTGAGGACAAGGACAAGATGAGGTTCTGGAAATATGACTGTTTAGAGTGGGAAAGGGTAGCACTGTAGGATGATAACATACATTTGAACTGGAGGAAGTCTGCCATAGAGTGTCATTTCTTCCACTGTCGCTGGCTGTTTTATAAAAACTTTTACAGGTATCTGGTGCATTTTGAATGCCAGGGTTGAGTTGTGGATCTGCGAAGATGAATAGTGAGTCAAGAGCAGAAGTAAGGAAGGCATTGTATAGGAAGTGGCTTGTTCAGGACAGGAGAGAGAGAGAGAATACCGGAAAGAAGTGAAACAAGAGGGCTGTATAAGGATATGGTGTCAATAGCATCAATGTTATGCTTATTGGTGGTGGGCTTAGGAGGCAGAGGTGGAGAAGGAGAGAGGGATAAGTTAAAAGAGAGAAGGTGATGGTCATAGATGGGGAATAGGGGAATTGGTGTAGTCAGATGGGATGGCAACAATGCCAGTAGGCGGAAATGCCCTGTCTTGTGGTTTTACAGTATATCAAAAACTCCATGAATTTTGAGTCATGGGGCTGGTGCAATTTCTCATACTAATGAGGTATGGCACATGGAGGGCAAAGGCTTCCACTTGCCCATGCATGAACCCCCCCCCCCCCCCCCCCCACATGAGCCTGAAGCATAAGGTAGTGAAGCAGGCTTCTATAGCCACCTGCAACTACAGCTACTTTGCCTGCAATTCAGAATCAGCCAAGGAATCTCATTAACCTTACAGCTTCCAAAGAACAAAAAAGAGCCCTCTTCTTCCTGAGACTTATACCAGTCAAAAGCCAGGACCATAATGTCCTGATTTAGATGTGCTAGGGAACTCCAGCACAATTGTATAAGACCCCCTAGAGCCAACAAGAGGGTCTTCTGCCTATAATAGCTGCCCATTGTTCCCTTAGTGTTACACGCACACACTGGATGCTGCCAGGACTTGGATATCTAGCTGTAGGCACTTACCCAATTGGCTGGAGAGCAGAGGATTGTTGGCTGAAGTAGTAACTACAGCCAGACTCAAACTGAAAGGGAGACAGTTAAAGAGTATAACAGTAGGATACAAGATGTGCTCAGGAGGACTCTGGAATAATGTGTAGCAAGGATCATTCAGTGTAGTAGTTTGCAGACTGTGGATGTTGGCTTTACCATAAGAGTAATGTGAATTCAGGAGCACAGCACAATATTTAAGCACAGGTGGAATGCAGCTGAGGGATGAGTAAACAGATGTGAATCAGAGCTTGGATGTAGTACAAGGATATAACACAATGGGGTTCATTCAGACTCGATCGCACGCTAGCTTTTTTTAGCAGCGGTGCGATCGGGTCTGAACTGCGCATTGTATGCTAAGCAATGCGCAGACACGTCAGCTGCTGGCGACGGGGATCACCGGACAGTGACGGATTTAATGAAGAAAGCGATCGCACCAGTGATCGCAAGAAGATTGATAGGAAGAGGCCGTTTGTGGGTGTCAACTGACAATTTCTAGGAAAACGCAGGCGTGCCCAGCCGCTTGGAGGGAGGATTCCTGACGTCAGCTCCTGGCCGGATCATCTCAGCGGCTGAGTAAGTCCTGAGCTGTGCAGAGACTGCACAAACTTTTGTTTGTGCAGCTGTCTGCACAAGTGATCGCACCCCTGCACACCCTCCCCTGTAGGCGGCAACTACCTGTTCAAAGCCCTGCAAATAACTGCCTACGTGCGATCAGGTCTGAATCACCCCCAATGACTACTGCTGATTGAACCAATATCCATGTAGTTGTTATTATAGCAGCAGAGTTATAATGTGTGAAACAAGAAACCACAGTTGTGAGAGATAAAGTACCAGCCAGTTAGCTCCTGCCTTACATTTTACAAGCTGTGTTTGAAAAATGATAGGAGCAGATTGGTTGGTACATTATCTCTTGCAAATATCGTTCTCCAAGCTTTGATAAGAAAACCCTAAAAGTTTTATTATAATAATTAGTGCACTTCCTTAAAACCAACTTCTGCTCTCCTTTCTTTCCTCATATAAGACAGAAAAGCAGAGCTGTAGCTCATTGTATCCACTTTGATCTGTAATCAGACACATTGCAGTCTCTTCATCAGTTTGTGAGCTTGGACAGCAGTCAGGAGTGGCTGTAGCAAATCACTATGAGTGGAGAGAGTTTTTTTTTCTAGTTCAGTAGCCCCCTTGGTCTTTCTTTCTTGGTACCCCTCTGACAGCTGGAGCCCGGCGGCCAATGCCTGCAGTGTCTCTGGGAGTTACACCACTGATCCAATGTGAGATGGCAAAAGTAATTAGCCTGGGATCCCAGAAACGCACATGTGGGATCCACAACAATAGTAAATACACTGAGCACAGAAAGGTGCAGGCAATGCAGGCACTTAGCTGAGAGAATAGTCCAGGAACATGGCAAGGCAGAACAGGAACAGATACAAGAACAGGGGCTGCCTGACAAGGCTTCCAACAAGAAACTAGAACTAGAACCTAGACACTGAAAATAGAAACTATCAGTGGCAAGGAACATATGGCCTACTTTTGAAAAAGCATTTCAGGGAGATGTGGAAGTAACATCTATCAGTGTGGACGTGTACTGCTACATCTGAGAGGCGTGTCATAAAAATTACTTACATCCAAATGTAAATGAGCCCCAAAGTTAGTAAGATCTACTTGTTGAAGAAAAGACTCACATTTTGCAGAATTTGTTTGTGTATTGTGCTTTACAAGAGGTTCCATATACTGTAAGTGGTCACGAGAAACTTTATTTAAAATGCATGTAGCCTTAGGGATTCATTGTGTATTATAACTAGAGATGTCCGGCTGGCACTTTTCGTGTTTTGTGTTTTGGTATTGGTTCTAATTCCCTTTTCATGTTTTGGTTTTGGCTTGGTTTTGCCAAAACCACCCTTTCGTGTATTGGTTTTGGATCTGGATGATTTTTGAAAACCCCCCCCCCATAAAAACAGCAAAAAATCATAGAATTTGGGGTTAATTTTGCTCCTACAGTATTATTAACCTCAATAACAATCATATACACTCATTTCCCGTCTAATCTGAACACCTCACACCTCACAATATTGTTTTTAGGCCTAAAAGTTGCACCAAGGTGGCTGTATGACTAAGCTAAGCAACACAAGTGTGCGGCACAAACACCTGGCCCATCTAGGAGTGGCACTGCAGTTACAGACAGGATGGCACTATTCAAAAACTAGTCCCCAAACAGCGCATAATGCAAAGAAGAAAAAGAATTGCAATGAGGTAGTTGTATGACTAAGCCAAGCGACACAAACAATTAGGCCCATCTAGGCGAGGCACTGCAGTGGCAGACAGGAGGGCAGATATAAAAAAAGGCCCCAAACAGCACATGATGCAAAGAAGAAAAAGAGGTGGATGGCCAAGACAGGATGGCACTTAAAAAAACTAGTCCCCAAACAGCACAAGATGCAAAGGAAAAAAAGAGGTGCAATTACAATTAGGTAGCTCGATGGCCAAGCTAAACGACACAAGTGTACAGCACAAACACCTGGCCCATCTAGGAGTGGTACTGCAGTTACAGACAGGATGGCACAAAAAAACTAGTACCCTAACAGCACATGATGCAAAGAAGAAAAAGAGGTGCAATGAGGTAGCTGGATGGCCAAGCTAAGCGACACAAGTGGTCGGCACAAACACATGGCCCATCTAGGAGTGGCACTGCAGTTACAGACAGGATGGCACTTAAAAACTAGTCCCCAAACAGCACATGATGCAAAGGAAAAAAAGAGGTGCAATTAGGTAGCTGGATGGCCAAGCTGAATGACACAAGTGTACGGCACAAACACCTGGCCCATCTAGGAGTAGTACTGCAGTTACAGACAGGATGGCACAAAAAAACTAGTCCCCTAACAGCACATGATGCAAAGAAGAAAAAGAGGTGCAATGAGGTAGCTGAATGGCCAAGCTAAGCGACACAAGTGTGCGGCACAAACACCTGGCCCATCTAGTAGTGGCACTGCAGTTACAGACAGGATGGCACTTAAAAAAACTAGTCCCCAAACAGCACATGATGCAAAGAAGAAAAAAAGAGGTGCAAGATGGAATTGTCCTTGGGCCCTCCCACCCACCCTTATGTTGTATAAACAGGACATGTACACTTTAACAAACCAATCATTTCAGCAACAGGGTCTGCCACACGACTGTGGCTGAAATGACTGGTTTGTTTGGGCCCCCACCAAAAAAGAAGCAATCAAACTCTCCTTGCACAAACTGGCTGTACAGAGGCAAAATGCCCACCTCATAATCATCCTCCGACTCCTCACCCCTTTCACCGTGTACATCCCCCTCACTGAGTATCAATTCGTCCCCACTGGAATCCACCATCACAGGTTCCTGTGTACGTTCTGGAGGCAATTGCTGGTAAAAGTCTTCCCGGAAGACTTTTTAATTCATTTTGATGAACATCATCTTATCCACATTTTGTGGAAGTAACCTCCTACGCCGATCGCTGACAAGGTTACCGGCTGCACTAAACACTCTTTCGGAGTACACACTGGAGGGGGGCAACTTAGGTAAAATAAAGACAGTTTGTGCAAGGGCCTCCAAATTGCCTCTTTTTCCTGCCAGTATACGTACGGACTGTCTGACATGCCTACTTGGATGCTGTCACTCATATAATCCTCCACCATTCTTTCAATGGTGACATAATCATATGCAGTGACAGTAGACATGTCAGTAATCGTTGGCAGGTCCTTCAGTCCGGACCAGATGTCAGCTGTCGCTCCTGACTTCCCTGCATCACTGCCAGCGGGTGGGCTAGGAAATGTTATCCTTTTCCTTGCAGCCCCAGTGGCGGAAGAAATTGAAGGAGGAGCTATTGACGGGTCACGTTCCGCTTGAGTTGACAATTTACTAACCAGCAGGTCTTTGCACCTCTGCGCACTTGTGTCTGCTGGAAAGAGAGATATAACGTAGGCTTTAAACCTAGGATCGAGCACGGTGGCCAAAATGTAGTGCTCTGATTTCAACAGATTGACCACCCTTGAATCCTGGCAAAACGAATGAAGGGCTCCATCCACAAGTCCCACATACTTTGCGGAATCGCTCCATCATAGCTCCTCCTTCAATTTATCCAGCTGCTTCTGCAAAAGCCTGATGAGGGAAATGACCTGACTCAAGCTGGCAGTGTCTGAACTGACTTCACGTGTGGCAAGTTCGAAGGGTTGGAGACAGAAATCATTCTCCACTGCGCTTGAGTCAGGTGCATTACCCCTCCTTTGCCTGTATCGTAGGTGGATGTATAGGCTTCAATGGCCTTTTGCTGCTCCTCCATCCTCTGAAGCATATAGAGTGCTGAATTCCACCTCGTTACCACCTCTTGCCTCAGTTGATAGCGGGGCAGGTTCAGGAGTGTTTGCTGGCGCTCCAGTCTTCGGCACACAGTGGCCGAATGCTGAAAGTGGCCCACAATTTTTTGGGCCACTGACAGAATCTCCTGCACACCCCTCTCATTTTTCAAAAAATTCTGCACCACCAAATTAATTGTATGTGCAAAACATGGGACGTGCTGGAATTTGCCCAGTTGTAATGCACGCACAATATTGGTGGCGTTGTCCGATATCACAAATCCCCAGGAGAGTCCAATTAGGGTAAGCCATTCTGCGATGATGTTCCTCAGTTTCCGTAAGAGGCTGTCAGCTGTGTGCCTCTTATGGAAAGCGGTGATACATAGCATAGCCTGCCTAGGAACGAGTTGGCGTTTGCAAGATGCTGCTACTGATGTCTATGCGGGAGGCCATACATCTACCCAGTGGGCTGTTGCACTCATATAGTCCTTAGTCTGCCCTGTTCCACTTGTCCATATGTCTGTGGTTAAGTGGACACTGGATACAACCGCATTTTTTAGGACCATGGTGACTCTTTTTCTGATGTCTGTGTACATTCTCGGTATCGCCTGCCTAGAGAAGTGGAACTTAGATGGGAATTTAACCCGGGGACACAGTAACTCAAACAAATCTTTAAGTGACTCTGAACTAATGGTGGATACCAGACGCACCTCTAACACCAACATAGCTGTCAAGGCCAGTTATCTTCTTTGCAAAAGGATGACTGCTGTCACATTTCATCTTCCTCACAAAGGACTGTTGGACAGTCAATTGCTTACTGGAAGTAGTACAAGTGGTCTTCCGACTTCCCCACTGGGATGATGATCGACTCCCAGCAGCAACAACAGCAGCAGCAGCAGCAGGCGTACCACTCAAGGATCCTACGGAGGAATCCCGGTTAGGAGAGGACTCCTCAGTCTTGACAGTGACATGGCCTGCAGGACTACGGACGTTCCTGACTGAGGAGGAAGTTGACGTTGAGGGAGTTGGTGGTGTGTCTTGCAGGGGCTTGGGTACAGGAGGAAGAAGGGATTTAGCTGTCAGTGGACTGCTTACGCTCTTACTCAAAGTTTCTGAATTTGACAGTGGCTTCTGATGAATGCGCAGCAGGTGACGTATAAGGGAGGATGTTCCTAGGTGGTTAACATCCTTACCCCTACTTATTACAGATTGACAGAGGCAACAGATGGCTTGACATCTGTTATTCGGATTTGAGGAGAAATAATTCCACACCGCAGAGGTGGCTTTTTTGGTAGTTTGCCCAGGCATCACAATGGGCTTCTTCGTTCCAAGGACAACAGATGTCTCCCCCGGTGCCTGACTTAAACAAACCACATCACTATTAGAATCCTCATCGTCAACTTCCTCCTCAGCGACAGCAACACCCATATCCTCATAATGATGTACTTCATCAGTGACATCTTCAATTTGAATATCAGTTACTGGACTGTGGGTGCTCCTTCCAGCACTTGCAGGGGGCGTGCAAATGGTGGAAGGAGCCACCTCTTCCCGTCCAGTGTTGGGAAGGTCAGGCATCGCAACCGCCGACACAATTGGACTCTCCTTTGGGCTTTGTGATACCATCTCAGAGCACACAGTTCTTTTCTGTGCTCTTTCCAGCTTAACTCTGTTCAATTTTCTAGCGGGAGGATAAGGGCTTCCATCGTCATGTGAAGCTGAACCACTAACCATGAACATAGGCCAGGGCCTCAGCCGTTCCTTGCCACTCCGTGTCGTAAATGGCATATTGGGAAGTTTACGTTTCTCCTCAGACGATTTAAATTTCTTTTTTTGGTTCTTTTTACTGAACTTTGGCTTTTTGGATTTTACACGCCCTCTATCATCACATTGGGCATCGGCCTTGGCAGACGACGTTGATGGTATTTCATTGTCTATGTCATGGCTAGTGGAAGCAGCTTCAGCACTAGGAGGAAGTGGTTCTTCTTGATCTTTCCCTATTTTCTCCTCAAATTTTTTGTTCTCCATTATTTTTTGGGAGTTATAAGAGACAAGGGGGGTAATTCCAAGTTGATCGCAGCAGGAATTTAGTTAGCAATTGGGCAAAACCATGTGCACTGCAGGGGAGGCAGATTTAACATGTGCAGAGAGAGTTAGATTTGGGTGTGGTGTGTTCAATCTGCAATCTAATTTGCAGTGTAAAAATAAAGCAGCCAGTATTTACCCTGCACAGAAATAAAATAACCCACCCAAATCTAACTCTCTGCACATGTTAAATCTGCCTCCTCTGCAGTGCACATGGGGGGTAATTCCAAGTTGATCGCAGCAGGATTTTTGATAGCAACTGGGCAAAACCATGTGCACTGCAGGGGAGGCAGATATAACATGTGTAGAAAGAGTTAGATTTGGGTGTGGTGTGTTCAATCTGCAATCTAATTTGCAGTGTAAAAATAAAGCAGCCAGTATTTACCCTGCACAGAAACAATATAACCCACCCAAATCTAACTCTTTCTGCACATGTTATATCTGCCTCCCCTGCAGTGCACATGGTTTTGCCCAGTTGCTATCAAAAATCCTGCTGCGATCAACTTGGAATTACCCCCATGGTTTTGCCCAATTGCTAACTAAATTCCTGCTGCGATCAACTTGGAATTACCCCTAATATGCGTCACAGAAATGACTGGAATTACTGATGACACAGGACACTACCAATGGTCTGATTCAGCCTAACAGGTTGTTATAACTGTTATACTGCAGCAGTGGATATATAGCAGCAGCGTATATTGCCACTGGAATTACTGATGACACAGGACACACACTACCACTGGTCTGATGCAGCCCAACAGCTTTTTAATAATAATATAATTGTAATTTGTTATATTGCAGCAGTGGATATATATAGCAGCAGCGTATATCGTCACTGGAATTACTGATGACACAGGACACACACTACCACTGGTCTGATGCAGCCCAACAGCTTTTTAATAATAATATAATTGCAATTTGTTATACTGCAGCAGTGGATATATATAGCAGCAGCGTATATTGTCACTGGAATTACTGATGACACAGGACACTGGATATATGGCAGCAGAGAACACCAACACTGTGACTGCCTGGACTGATGCAGCACAATACATTGAGTGACTACACTGGACTGGTCTGCACAACACAGCCCCACTTTACAGCTACACTGGATATATGGCAGCAGAGAACACCAGCACTGTGACTGCCTGGACTGATGCAGCACAATACACTGAGTGACTACACTGGACTGGTCTGCACAACACAGCCCCACTTTACAGCTACACTGGATATACTGTATGGCAGCAGAGAACACCAACACTGTGACTGCCTGGACTGATGCAGCATAATACATTGAGTGACTACACTGGACTGGTCTACACAACACAGCCCCACTTTACAGCTACACTGGATATATGGCCAGGGCCGTCTTAACAGCAGTGTAGGCCCCTGGGCACAGCAATGCACTG
Organism: Pseudophryne corroboree; assembly: GCF_028390025.1. Lineage (NCBI taxonomy): Eukaryota > Metazoa > Chordata > Amphibia > Anura > Myobatrachidae > Pseudophryne > Pseudophryne corroboree. The sequence continues at coordinate 430,718,188 of NC_086449.1, read as the reverse complement.
GGCCCCCTACCCATCCTCCAGTGGTAGAGGTGGGGGGTGCTATCAGCGGCAGCTTTGATGTCCTGCGGGTAGTAGGGAGTGTTCTATCTTCTGCTCTGCATGTAGGATCTGTAGCAGTAATTTCTGCTAATTACTCCTTTACTGCACAGATGGGGCTAAACTGTAGAAGGGGGCACTGGGATGAATGAAGAAGCCCTGGTACATGACTACCAGGGTGGTAGGGGGTGTTTAATACGTAGGGGAGGGGTGGATAGTGGAGTAGGCTTAATATTTATCATTTTCCGGTGGGAGGGCAGCTTGCTTGACTGCAGATATCTCAAGTTCCTGAAAATATATTCCTTAGCTTTGAATGGGATACAAATCTAGAGAGTTCCACCTTTCAGGAGGTTCTGGGGACTTGGGGATCAGAATTCAGGAGCCAGAGCAATTCACCAACGAAAATTTAAAACTGCATATTAGGCGTGTGGAACTGGAGCAGGGAGCAGCTGCTTGAAGGCTGATATCTCTGGTTCTGGGCATAGTAGAGACAAGCCGCCAGTGTCCACCAAAAGGGGAGAGCCACAGCTTTTGGATTATATCTGAGAAAAACTCTAAGTTAGATAGAACCTGAGATATCTGGCTAGGAAGATCAATTAACAGGCTTGGATGGGGACCACTGCTTTCAAGTCGGATATCTCCAGTTTCCCACGGCCGATTTTCAAAAATCTGGTACCCCTGGAAAGAGGGGACCCTCAGCTATCAGCCTAGGGCCTTTATCCTCCTGGGGCCCTTGGGAAAGAGCCCATTGAGCCCATACAAAAAGACGGCCCTGTATATGGCAGCAGAGAACACCAACACTGTGACTGCCTGGACTGATGCAGCACAATACACTGAGTGACTACACTGGACTGGTCTGCACAACACAGCCCCACTTTACAGCTACACTGGATATACTGTATGGTAGCAGAGAACACCAACACTGTGACTGCCTGGACTGATGCAGCATAATACATTGAGTGACTACACTGGACTGGTCTACACAACACAGCTCCACTTTACAGCTACACTGGATATATGGCAGCAGAGAACACCAACACTGACTGCCTGGACTGATGCAGCACAATACACTGAGGCCCTCATTCCGAGTTGTACGCTCGCTAGCTGCTTTTAGCAGCTTTGCACACGCTAAGCCGCCGCCTACTGGGAGTGAATCTTAGCTTTGCAGAATTGCGAACGAAAGATTTGCATAATTGCGAATAGAAATTTCTTTGCAGTTTCTGAGTAGCTCGGGACTTACTCTGCCACTGCGATCAGTTCAGTCAGTTTCATTCCTGGTTTGACGTCACAAACACTCCCAGCGTTCACCCAGACACTCCCCCGTTTCTCTAGCCACTCCCGCGTTTTTCCCAGAAATGGCAGCGTTTTTCCGCACACACCCATAAAACGGCCAGTTTCCGCCCAGAAACACCCACTTCCTGTCAATCATACTCCGATCACCAGAACGAAGAAATTTCTTCGTTAAGCCGTGAGTAAAATACCTAACTTTTTGGCAAATTTACTTGGCGCAGACGCACTGCGAACATTGCGCATGCGCAGTTTGCGACTTATCGCTCTGTTGCGAAAACCACTAACGAGCGAACAACTCGGAATGAGGGCATGAGTGACTACACTGGACTGGTCTGCACAACACAGCCCCACTTTACAGCTACACTGGCTATATGGACTGGACTGAGCAGCACAACACTTGTCACCCGACTTTCACGCTCGAATAAACAGACTGAGTACACTGAATAGCACACATCCTCTCACTCTCCGAGACTGGAGTGAAAATGGCCGCGACGCGCGGCTCCTTATATGGAATCCAAATCCCACGAGAATCCGACAGCGGGATGATGACGTTTTGCCGAGTTTGGGTTTCCGAGTCAAGATGGAAAATCCGGGCCTGGCTCGGATCCGGACTCGGAAGCCAAAGTTCGGTGGGTTCGGTTCTCTGAGAACCGAACCTACTCATCTCTGATTATAACCAATCCAGGGCAATGGCACTGATGTTCCCATTTGAATGTATGTATGTGTGTTACTTCCCCCCCCCCCCCCAAGAATGTAACAGCTGCACAATGGGGTTAAGGTGCAATCAGGCAGATTGCTGGACTATTCAGGGAGTTTGCTTCTATTTCAGGGAGTCTCCTGCAGAATGAGGGAGCGTGGGCAAGTATGCATATGGGTGACTGCCCTATAACACAAGCAGAAACCAATCAGAGGTTTCAAGCCTCCTAATGACTAAACAGATTGCAGCTGTAAAGATGCTTGAAAACACAGGAAGCATCCCAGCTGCTTAGTAACAGCAGGAACCAGAGCAGCCACCTGAGTCCTGGTTGCCTAGCAACCGCCGAAACCATTGGGCTATTGTGGCTAGCATGACATAGCGTTGTCGGGACCCACTACATTGATGAGCCTCTGCAGCAGCTTATAACAAGATGGAACTCAGAGATAACTTTTGGCTAAAGAAAGAGGATTTTCATACTTGTTAAATTCTTTTCATTATGTAATATGGGAAGAGATAATATAAGCAATAGCATAATATCTTCTTAATAGGGTTCCAAACCTTTTGACATTTGGATTTATTGTTGTAGTGAAAATATTTGTGTGCGTTATGTTTTCCTACATAATTTTAAATATTGTCCTTCCTACAGGAGTCAGAAAATGTCAAGTCGCAAGTAATCAGATTCTCTAAGTGGATTAGAGAACTCATTGCACTGTAAAAAAAAAGAAAAATAAAAAAGAATATAGGGTGTTAATCAGGTTTGTTAGCAAACCAAAAAAGTTAGCAATTGGGCAAACCCATGTTGCACTGCAGGTGGCAAATGTAACATGTGCAGAGAGATTTAGCTTGGGGGCATCACCACCTTACATATATTTTTAACACCTATATCACCCTTGTTTTTTATTTATATAGCATTTTTCACATAGCTTTTACACTTGTAACACTGATCAGCTAACCTCACTTTCTAACACTGACACCTTACTGCTGTCCACTTTTTAACACTCAGCAGCCTCTTTCATTTGATTAACAATCATTTCTCATTTCTATCCCTTATCTGTGTGATTGATGCCCTGGGGTGGTATGGCTGGGGTAGTATGTGGGTGCTCTGCTTCCCAGAGGCGAACCCCTATAATGTTAGGGACCTGTCCGACGAGGTCACCATGAAGCAGGTGGGCAGGCTCATATACTGACCAATATATGCCAAAAACCTCGGATATTAAGGTTGTTATAATTTTAATGGTGTATGGGCACCTGCACCCTTGTTCCCATTTAATTATACTCACCTGTCTGTCGGTCCAGTGTGGGTGAAGAGCAGTAAGAATCACTCAGAAAATGGCCACTGCGGCTGGTGATTCCCTCAGGCGCAATAGAGATGTCCCCTGGAATGTGGCGTGGGCACCATGTTCCCGGAGACCTGCGCATGCGCAGTAGACTCTGGCACAATGGCAGAGTCTCTTCCATTAAAGTGCCTCTTCTCTTAAAGCACCCCTTGTAAATGTGTAAATGATTAAGGTATAGATCCATCTAAAAATGAATATACATATCCAAGATACCAAGAACTTCCAGTAGGGAATGTGATACCACACTGAAAGTTTGGGATGAAGGGGGAATAAGAAACTGTTAATTTGAAATGTTTTGCAAAACACACCATGCCTCAGCCTCACCCACAGATGATATTAACAAATTATTCTGAAGACAAGGTAGAAAGCTACAGCGACAGCTGTGAAGAAAACTGGCTAAGAGGATTTGGGGCTGCACAGACGGTGTAATGGTTAGCATTACTGCCTCACAGCACTGAGGTCATGGGTTCAATTAGAACTATGGCCCTAAGTGTGTGGAGTTTGTATATACTCCCTGTGCGTGCGTGGGTTTCCTCCGGGTACTCCGGTTTCCTCCCACAATTCAAAAATATACTGGTAGGTTAATTGGTTCAAAACTAAATTAACCATAGCATGAATGTGTGTGTACATGTGTTAGGGAATATAGGGGGTAATTCCAAGTTGATCGCAGCAGGAAATTTTTTAGCAGTTGGGCAAAACCATGTGCACTGCAGGGGAGGCAGATATAACATGTGCAGATAGAGTTAGATTTGGGTGGGTTATTTTATTTCTGTGCAGGGTAAATACTGGCTGCTTTATTTTTACACTGCAAATTAGATTGCAGATTGAACACACCACACCCAAATCTAACTCTCTCTGCACATGTTATATCTGCCTCCCCTGCAGTGCACATGGTTTTGCCCAACTGCTAAAAAAAAATTCCTGCTGTGATCAACTTGTAATTATCCCCATAGATTGTAAGCTCCACTGGGACAGGGACTGATGTAAATGGCCAAATATTCTCTGTAAAGCGCTGCGGAATATGTGTGCACTATATAAATAACTGGTAATAAATAAATATGTGTGACAAAAAGCCTCCTCAGCAGAAATATTTGTAACGTGGTCTGCGCTCCCAATCCAATTGTTTGCATACTGATAGTAAGCTGCCAAAATCAGTCCCTTTAACAGGGAAGGTTAATATCATCTAGCTCAGAAGGTTGCTGCAATTTAAATAAAGAGATGTGGGTGCATTCATTAGCCCTCATGTAAATCTGCTTTGGTAAGTAGTGGCAGCATTTGAATTGGATAAAGGAGCTGAGGGAAGCTAATCATTTTTATTAGATGGCAACTCTCTATATAAGATGTGTCACCATGATTTAAAATCAGTCAAAGTATATTGGATCATTCATGGGAGACTCACAGACTATAACAAGGGACACAAATATTAAGGCTCAAATATACATTGGTACATTGTGCCCATTGAAAAGCAACAAAATCCCCCAGTCAAGTCATTTCCCATCTCTAAACGACAACACCTCTGTCTTAGGGGGTAATTCAGAGTTGATCGCAGCAGCAAATATGTTAGCAATTGGGCAAAACCATGTGCACTATAGGAGGGGGAGGGCAGATATAACATGTGCAGAGAGAGTTAGATTGGGGGGGTTTCAAGATGAAATCTAAATTGCAGTGTAAAAATAAAGTAGCCAGTATTTACCCTGCACAGAAACAAAATAACCCACCCAAATCTAACTCTCTCTGCAAATGTTATATCTGCTCCCCCCCCCCCGCAGTGCACATGGTTTTGCCCAACTGCTAACAAATTTGCTGCTGCGATCAGCTCTGAATTACCCCCTTAGTCGTTAATCAGGAGCCCCAAATCAGATGCAACATTTTGAAACATGGTTATCAACACTGAAATGGCCACACAAAGTTTCTGAAAATACAGCAACAGGTTACCTAGAAAGGCTGAGACCTTCAGCACTTGGCTTCCTACTAAAATACCATGCTAATATGGGGATTCAATACCAGATTGAATAGCAATGGTGATGAAGGGCAACCCTGCCTAGGGCGTTTACATAATGAAAAGGTAGTGGTGTGAAGACCTTTAATTGTCAAAAATGCCATCAGGATTTACAGAGCATCTGAAACAAGCAAACAAATTCTGGCCCAAAATTCCGAAAATGAAAAACCCAGAGCAAGTGAGACCAATATACCCGACTAAAAGCCTCCTCGGTTTGACTCAGATTGAGTCATACTGCTTAGCAGCGGTAGTCTAATATTGTGCATTGGTTGTCACGATCCGGGTAACTAAACACACTTACTTACCATCCAAGTGCCTTCTGAGACTGTCCCTGCACTCCAAGTCTGGATTTCATCTGCCCTGTCTGCGTGCAGCACGCTGCATGGCATCTCCACGGTCTCTCCTCAGTGATCCCAGCGACGCTGACATGACAGTTGTCCAGCATGTCCATCCTTTCCTAGCTGATAGCGTCTCCTACTGTCCGTGCCCTCTGCCACCATTATTGCAAGCTTCCACATGCTGTTTACAAACAGACTTTTTCCTCCAGAGCCAAACATGGGTGCAGCCATGTTTGGGTTAATCACTTGACTCTCCACAGCCTCTCCACAGAATCCTCTCTAATTACTCAGCCAGTCCCTGCTTCCCAGCACGTATAGATATCCTGAACCAAGGCTTCCTGTTGTCAGTGCTATGGTTGTCTAACCCAGTGTTGGATGTCTCTACATTCTGTGGTTGTTCCTGCTTGCTGTCTCAAGGTATTCCAGCTCCTGTGACCTTGCTCTATTTAAAGAGACCTGCACCAGTTTCCATCCTGTGGTGCTGCCTGACTCCAGTGGTGTTTCCACATTGCCTCCTGTTACCAGCAGTGTTCCTTCATCGTCTCCAGTTCTCATCGGTGTTCCCACATCGTGTCCAGCTACCAGCAGTGTTTCCACATTGCCTCCTGTTACCAGCAGTGTTTCTACACCATCTCCAGTCATCAGCGGTGTTCCTACATCGTTTCCAGTCACCAGCGGTGTTCCTACATCGTTTTGAGTTACCAGCGGTGTTCCTGCATCGCCTCCAGATCACCATCGGTGTCCCAACATGGAACTCTGTCATCACTGGTGCTAGTTTCACTCAGCATCATTGGCAGTCCCCAGCTCTCTGTCTTCCTCGGTGCTCTGCCATCAACTCCAGCTTCCAGTTTGTCATCCTCTGGTCAGTATCAGTTCATCTTGTCAGTGCAGTGGTTAGCTGTTAACATCTATGTACAATACCATCTCAGTGTCTTCCAAGACTGTGCCATATCGATATCGTACTACACAAAACAGCATATTTGTTACTACCGTATCTGAGGAACTGTGTTGCTATAATTACACTGTGTATTCTACTTGCTGAGCATTGGTTCTTTCACCAAACTGTCGTGAGTATTGAACTGTGTGCACAATAAAGAACTTGACTTTTACATACACCTCTGTCGTCTTGGTCACGCCTTCGGGCGTCTGTGCTAAGGGTACCTTGCATGTCCAGGAATCCCTTACTGCCACCCAGGTTCATATACACGTCAGCCTCTATGCCTGAGGCTTCCCCAGGTCAGCCTCAACCCTCAGAAGTGACATTGGTGAGCAGCCTTTTACAAATCTAGTTTCAGATGAGTGGAGCAAAAATGGAAGATGCAATTGTAAGCGATTTCAATTATTGTTTCAATGAGGAAATTGTGTGATATGATTGAGCCTGTGTCAGATTCTTACCCTGTTTTGCCAACACTATGATCCATGTCTGGTTAAAATTAGGCAGCCTTTCATGACCAAATGGGCAACAAAACGGGGGAGGAGGTGAGGTGCAAGAAATTTATTATAGGCAGCACTTAAGCTGTATGGCCAAGGAGCTTTTCCCTTGGTGAGAGCCCTTAAGAATGAGATGGAGCAGCCTACTGGGCTGCTAGCAATTAGAAATAAAAAGAAAAACAGGTGTGAAGGAGAGGGGAGGGAAACTGGAGCCAATCTTAAGCAACGCAGAAGGCTAGGGTAGACAACAAACAGCACAATCAGACAAAACAGCCCACAACTATAACCATGACATTGTGATCAAGGATCAAAAGAGGTTGAGGTCAGGGCCGGATTATGCCTGGGGGGGGGGGGGGGGGGGCTACTTGAGGCAAGAGCATTTTGTCCATTCTGGAATGGGTCATGTTGGAGGTATAGGTTGTATATATTAAATTTAAAACCAAGGGTGTATATTAGAGTGAAACTAATAGTTTAATAATGCCTGAGTACTGTTTATAGTTCCGCCTAATTGAGAGACGACTATTTGATACAGTTTTCTTGTAGTGGAACAAAGACAACTTAAACAACCTTAAATACATATAGAAAAATAAAATCTATAATTTATCTTGTCACAAGCAAAAATATCAACAGCCTCTGTACTACTTACACACTGGGACATGACTCAGGAGGACTGTGTGTGTGTCTCTCTCTCTAGACCTGAATGCTCTCATTAGATAACAAGTTACATAGGGGCAGATGTATTAAGCCTGGAAAAGTGATAAAGAAGTGATAAGTGGAAGGTAATAACACACCAGGCAATCATTATGGGTTTGAAAAATAACAGTTAGGAGCTGCTCTTTATCACTTCTCCAGGCTTAATACACCTGCCCCATAGAACCCAGACACCCAGGCAGTGGGGAAGAGAAGCTAGGATCCCTGGGTAATTTACAGGTCCCATCTCTCCTCTGGTCAGGAAGCTCCGTCAGTAGTTCATGAAACCTGATACTTCTGTATATCTGCCTGCACTGCATGCTTTCCTGCTTGCATTCTGGCTGCCTGGTTCTGTTGCTGCACAAGAGGGAGAGCTAGTGATGTCTGTGTGCTTGGGCCAGCCCCTCTCCCTCCCTGACAGAGGTATCCCATTAATCTGGCTATGGTTGAGGTTAAGAAAAAGAGGCAGACTAGATGGGCCAAGTGGTTCTTATCTGCTGTCAAATTCTATGTTTCTATATAAATCTAACTATGAAAAGAGCATCCAAATTAGTAATAAACCTGTAAAAGAAAAATGTATTAAACATAGATAAGCATACATTACTTTTGCGCTTTGGACACTTGCAAATGGACCTGAGCTTATAATAGGACCAGTTGGAATCCATAATCAAGCCGTAAAAAGGTCTTCATCTCCAATTCAAGTTGGTAATTACTTCCATCTCGCATAAATATCTGTTCCTGGACTGTGGCTATACCAAATAGATGAACTTGATACAAAAGTCCCAGCTCATATGCAATTAATTAAATAATTTACAACTACATCTTTTTTATAAAATAATCCAATTCAATTGCAGTGCTATGCTAGGCCCTTTTCACTCAAATTTTGAGATATGTTTTAATAATGTTGCAACATTGGAATTTGTTTAATGTGTGACTAAATTTGTCTAAATTTTTTAAATATATTCAGCTCTTTAGCGCTAATTTCATTTCTCGTTATATAGATAAGCATACTGGTGGATTAGGAAACTCAGGTAGCTTGCCAACATTTTAAAAAGTCAGTGATGGGTCAAGGCACAATAAGAGATATGGCTTAGACCTCAATTGTGTTAAGTCAGCATATGTTAAAAGCCAGAATGTTGTGAGTCCAGCAGAGGATGTTGAAGAAATAGGGCTTTCTGTTATGAAGAATTCTTAATTTAGCTAGGCAAAGGAGGGCAATTTGGATTCTGACTGTAAAAAGAGTCTTACAAATAGGAGAGAATTCCCTGTGTTTCTGTACAACATTGTAGGAAAAGTCATGAAATACAGCAGAAGAAGTACATTCATCTGATAAATGATCTCATGTTGCTAACGAAATGTCTCCATAACTTCAACATCAAAATTAAGTATACGCATAATGACAGGGTTGTGGTCACTGTTGTTCTGACTGCCTGTCAGGACCCATTTTGTGGACTCTCTCTACAATCAGGTTGCTGTGGGAAAGCACAGCCAAGCTGAGATGATAACCAATGGGAGACCAACTGCATCAAGTCTTTGATCTTGACCAACTCAGGGACCTAATAAGCAGTAGGTTGACTTAAAAAAGGTAGAAAGTAGAAAAGGTCAACAGGTGCAAAACGTTAAAAGGGTCAAAAGGTCAACATGGAAATGGCCTACCCAAAAAAGGTTGACACAAGTTTTTTAAGTTTTGTTGGTGTCATTTTCTATGTTTCATGATATGTGGCCACAATTATAGCAAATATAGACCTCGCAGGCTTGTTTCACTCTCTATGATTTGGGCAAGGTGCCTCACTCCACTACCGATACATCTAGCACAGGTTGCTATTCCCAATCCATGTGAATGGTAAATCAAGCAAAAGTTGAAAAATATATGAAACCCCCAAAAAACTTGTGTCAACCATATGTGTATCAACCATTGTTATGTTGACCTTTTGAACCTGTCAACCTTATGTACATGTTGACCTTAAACACTGTCTACTTTTTACTTGACAACCTGTTGACCCTTTGACCATGTTGGCCTAATGAATGTCGACCATACGTTGTCGACATATTGACTGTCTTTCTAGTTAGTGTAGATCTATAATCTGGATACCCTCCGCCTGCTGGAAATGTTGTTAGCTTGGGGGGCAGGGGAGCAGTGGTGCTCAGCTTAAATGGGGCTAGTTGCTAGGCTGAGGAAAGAAAGAAAAAGAGCGCAAAATATATATAACCACAATATTTAATCCTATATGCAGAGCCGGCCCTAACCAATATGATGCCCTAGGCAAGATTTTGGCTGGTGCCCCCTAGCACCACCGCTGGTTCCGCCTCTAACCTTGTACCCCCTATATTTTAAATAGGAACAGTTTGCACATTTGGCGCACAGCCCAAAAAGGGGGGTGTTTTTGCTGGCAAGGGGCATGTCCACGCAATAACCCCAATTCCAATTACGCCACACAGTACTACAACTTTATTCACATATGATCATGCAATAGTGTCCATAATTCATATTACATCCCACAGTAGTATCACTTTACCTTATAAACGTTACTCCTCACAGTAGATCCCATTATTCACATTACATCACACTGAATTGCTCCTCATTCACATTACACCACACCCTATTGCTCTTTACTCACATTAGACGACACAGTAGTTCCCTTTCTATACGCAACGCCACATAGTAGAGCACCTTATACGCATAATGCCACACATTAGTAATGTTTCACACACATTCCACACAGTAAGGCCCCTTACACATATGAGACACCTTATTAATGTCCTTATAAACATAATGCACCTTACACATTATGACAACCGTTATTAATGCCCTTTTACACATAATGTCCCTTACACATATGCCGCACATTATTAATGCCCTTATACACATAATGACACACATAGTGTCCCCTACACATTTGCTGCACATTATTAGTGCCCCTATACACATAATGACACACATACGGTAGTACCCTGTTACACATATGCTGCACATTATTAATGCCCTTATACACATAATGACACACATAGTGCCCCTTACACATGTTGCACATTATTAATGCATTTTTACATGACACACATAATGCTCCTTACACATATTCTGAACACTACTGCACAACTAACCCACTCACATGCACACAGCACTCACACTGCCACTACCACTGTGACCTCTGCCTCTGCTTGGATACAGATGTGTCCTGATAAATATTGCCTCGATGCTAACGTCAGGGACACCTTTTTTTTATGAAAATGCATCTTATTTGTATTGCTATGTGACTAGGATGCACAAGCAGCTTCTGCTGATTAAAATTATATGCAGCATGCCTATATACTGTGTGAGACTGTGGCTGTATCTGCATATGAAATGGTACACACAGAATATAGGCATGCCGCATATCATTTTAATCAGCAGAAGCTGATGATGCCCCTAGGCATACCAAATGCCCTAGGCAATTGCCTAGTTTGCCTATGCCTATGGCCGGCTCTGCCTATATGCATATAAAACAAAAGGGCCCATAAAAAATGACAATGTGATCCGCTGATAATCAGGAAGGCTGCCCGATCATAGATGTCGCAGGCCTGGAAATGATCACTAATTCCCTGACGTGTTTCTTGGCCGTGCGGTCGTTTCCTCAGAGGGTATATTGAAAAGTGAAAAGGCTTTTCACTTTTCAATATACCCTCAGTGGCATCTACGATTGGGCAGCCTTCCTGATTATCAGCGGATCACATCGATCTCATCGCTGACTCTATTGCCGCAAGGATCCCAGACGGCTACACACTACACAGATCGATATCTGTATAAAGAGCCACTGGCCAGACGGTAAATCATTCAGCGCACGTAAATACAGACGGGACAATCAGAATTAAGACTGACCCCCTGCACTACTGCTAAGAGTCAAACGCTTTGTCCACAGTACTGTGAGTATTCAGGCTCCCGGAGCCCGTGCAGAAAACGATACTGTGTTGCCGTTGTTATGATACCAGTACGTCTGACCAGAGGTGATCTTATGACGGAGGTCAGAGTACTGGAATGGAATGCTGGTTACGGGAGCAGGAAAGCCTAGTAACCCCTGGCGCCCTAACTCCGTTGTCTCGCCTGTGTTATCAGAAATCCCCTGCGAGACTATGGTTGCTTGAGCCCATGGCAGCCGCGTTTGAAGGGCGGATTATGTCTGCCCAACTCCGATGCCCCCTCAGGTCTTAATGGGAGACAAAGGGAAATCCGAGACAGGGTGATAACAAGGGGCCCTCTGACTAAGCAACCAGGCCAGGGGCTACAAGCTAACTAACTTAAACCAGAAGTATGTGCGGACAAACCGCCAGGGAAAAGGACAACCAAAAATCCACGAATCCGTTACTCCTATCCAGCACCGCTTGATACCAGAGTGGATTTGTGGGAGCGGAATCCTCCGCAAAAGCTCCGAAACACAATATAACCAAATAATAAATAGTAAGCGGTCAAGCCGCAACACACGGCTACGCCGCGACTCACGAACACCACAGGATGTTAAAGGTGCTCGGTCAGGACTCCAGGAAAAGATGACAACTTCCGAGTATTGGACCACTGAGGACAGGAACGACCGGATAGACAGGACTGGAAAACTCTCTGCAACAGACACAGCAAACAGGAAGCTATTACCGGCGTCTGTGAGAAGTCCAGAGAGTGCTTTTAACTGGGAGCTCTCCAATCAGGAGCCAGACAGGGTAATTAACAATCATGCCGTGCAGCTGCATGCTGCACGGCCAGGATACCAATGAGGTGATTAATCTAGACCCAGCAACGGGGAACGCGGTCCGACAGTGGCGTCCCCGTTGCTAGGGTCTGAGCGGCTACGTGCGCCCGGCGTCTAGCGTTGCTAGGGAGCCGGCGGCTGTCCGCATGCGGCGTCCCTAGTTGCTAGGCGCCGGGCCGCACTGACGGGCGGACCCTCGGCGCCTAACAGTACCCCCCCTTGAGGAGGGGTCAAGGAACCCCTAAGGCCAGGTTTCTGAGGAAATTCTCGAAAAAATGCCTTTTTGAGCCTCGGGGCATGGAGATCCTCATCCAGGACCCAAGACCTTTCTTCTGGACCATAACCTCTCCAATGTACCAAAAAATAAAGCCGACCCCGGGACAACTTGGAATCGAGAACCTTCTCCACCAAGAACTCCTGCTGACCCTGTACATCTATTGGTGATTTCCCCTGAGAGATCTTCCGAGGAAATCTACTGGAAGAAACGTATGGTTTCAACAGGGAGCAATGGAAAGTATTTCCGATCCGGAGAGTTCTTGGTAAACGTAACCGGAAAGCAACTGGATTGATTTTTTTTATAATATGAAATGGTCCAATAAATTTAGGGCCCAATCTGGCTGAGGTTTGTCGAAGTCTAATGTTGCGAGTCGACAACCACACCCTATCTCCAACTTTAAAAGTGCACGGCCGCCGGAGCCTGTCAGAAAATTTTTTCTCCCGAAATGCCGCTTTTCTGAGAGCAAGGTGCACTTTTCTCCAAATGAGTCTGAGATGAGCGGTCAAGGTCAGTGAGGAGACAGAGGAATGTTGAAAAAAGGAATTAGCTCTGGGGTGAAAACCAAAAACTGTAAAAAATGGAGACACATTGGTGGAGGAATGACAGGCATTGTTGTAAGCAAACTCCGCCAACGGAAGAAACTCGGACCAGTCATTTTGGAGTTTGGCCGAGTACAAACGCAAATATTGTTTTAATGATTGATTAACTCGCTCAGTCTGCCCGTTGGATTGGGGATGGTAGCCAGAATTTAAAGACAATTTCATCTTTAAAGAGGCACAAAAAGACTTCCAAAATTGTGCAATGAATTGTGGACCCCGATCAGAAACAATATCAGTGGGTAACCCATGGAGTCTGAAAACATGGCGGAGGAACAAAACTGCCAATCCCTGGGCAGATGGCAATCGGGGAAGAGCAATGAAATGACCGTTTTAGCAAGATGGCCCAACTACCACCCATATGACTCGGCATCCGGCTGACAGAGGGAGGTCCACCACAAAATCCATGGAAATATGAGACCATGGCCTGAGAGGAACATTCAAGGGCATAAGTTGACCGATAGGCAAGGAACGGGGAACTTTATGCTGTGCACAGACCTGACACGAAAAAACAAACTCCTTAATGTCTTTGGAAAGACCAGGCCACCATACTGAGCGGGAGACTAATTCCAAAGTCTTAGCGATCCCCGGATGCCCGGCAACTTTGCTATCATGAAACTCCGTCAAAACAGTTGCTCTCAAAAACTCAGGGACATAAAGACGACCAGCAGGAGTATTTCCAGGAGCTTGATGTTGAAGCTGCTTTAACTGGGTAAATAAATCTTGTGTGAGGCCTGCCCGAATGACTGAAGACGGAAGTATGGGAGTAACAGGACTGTTATCATGAACTGGAAGAAAACTGCGTGACAGGGCATCCGCCTTGGCATTCTTGGAACCTGGCCTGAAGGTGATAATAAACTTGAAACGAGTAAAAAATAAAGCCCAACGAGCTTGCCGGGCATTCAGCCGTTTAGCTGATTCAATGTACTGAAGATTTTTGTGATCAGTCAAAACTGAAATGGTATGTGTTGCTCCCTCAAGCCAATGCCTCCACTCCTCGAAAGCCCATTTAATAGCCAGTAATTCCCGGTTACCAACATCGTAGTTGGATTCAGCAGATGAGAATTTCCTGGACATAAAGGCACAAGGATGTAATTCTAGAGAATCCGGATCCTTCTGAGATAGGATAGCCCCTACTCCAACCTCAGAGGCATCAACCTCAACAATGAAAGGCAATTCTGGGTTGGGATGTCTGAGGACCGGGGCTGAGACAAAGGCTTGTTTCAAGGCCTGAAAAGATAACTCAGCTTCACGTGACCAGTTGGTTGGATCCGCTCCCTTCTTAGTCAGTGCCACAATGGGAGCAACTAGGTCGGAGAAAGAGTGAATAAATCTTCTATAATAATTCGCAAACCCTAAAAAGCGCTGAATTGCTTTTAAGTTGGTGGGTTGCGCCCAACTAAGGATGGCTTGGAGCTTCTTCGGTTCCATACAGAATCCCCGAGGGGAAATAATGTACCCTAAAAAGGATACCTCCGTGACATGAAATTCACACTTCTCCAGCTTGGCATATAGGTGATTTTCACGTAATTTTTTTAGAACCTGACGCACCTGGGTAACGTGTTGTTCAATAGAGTCAGAATATATCAAGATATCGTCTAAATAGACTACTACGAATCTTCCAAGAAAATCACGGAGCACATCGTTAATGAGATCCTGGAAAACTGCCGGAGCGTTAGACAGGCCGAATGGCATAACCAGATACTCATAGTGACCCGACTGAGTACTGAATGCCGTTTTCCACTCATCCCCTGACTTGATTCGGATGAGGTTATATGCTCCTCTCAGGTCAATCTTAGAAAAAATCACAGCCGAACGTAGCTGATCAAAGAGGACAGAAATCAGCGGCAAAGGGTAAGTATTTTTTACTGAGATTTTATTCAAGGCTCTAAAGTCAATGCAAGGTCTGAGTGATCCATCCTTCTTCTCCACAAAGAAGAAGCCTGCACTTAAAGGGGATTTAGACGGCCTGATAAATCCTTTCCCTAGGCTTTCTTTAACATATTCATTCATGGCCACAGTTTCTGGTCCGGACAATGCATATAACCTTCCCTTAGGCAAAGTGGCACCAGGAATTAGCTCAATAGCACAATCATAAGGCCGATGGGGAGGCAGAATGTCCGCATTGCCCTTGGAAAATACATCAACAAAATCCTGGTATTCCACAGGAATGGGTGCGGGAATGACAGCAGCTATTCTGATGGGAAGCGTAATACATTCCTTATTACAGATGGTACCCCACTGTGAGATCTCCCCCGACTGCAAATCAATGATGGGATTATGAAAGGCCAGCCAAGGGTGACCCAGAACCACTGGAACTGCTGGGCAATGGGTAAGGAAAAATTCAATTTTTTCGGAATGAAGAGCTCCTACCGAAAATAGTACAGGTGGTGTACAGAGAGAAATAACCCCATTGGACAAGGGACTCCCATCTAAACCATGCATGGTGATACACCTACCCAAGGCTAACTGAGGAATACCTAAGGCCTTGGCCCACGTTAAGTCCATAAAGTTCCCTGCAGCTCCACTGTCAACAAAAGCCGACACCGAGGAACAGAGGCTGCCAAAGGAAACTTTAGCTGGGACTAACAGTGAATTATTTGAGGAGATAAGCTGCAGACCAAAGTGAACCCCCTCACAATTCACTTGGTCGAGGCGTTTCCCGACTTGTTCGGACAATTACGGGCAAAATGTCCCTTACTCCCACAGTACAAACAAAGACCAGAATTTTGCCTTCTGGTTCTTTCTTCAGGAGACAGCTTGGAGAGACCTATCTGCATGGGCTCCTCTGTCCACAGGAATGGAAAAAACACCAGGAGTAGACCCGACAGATGCTCCTTTTTCAGCCCTCCGCTCTCTGAGACGACGATCAATCTTAATAGAAAGCTCCATGAGTTTATCAAGAGTCTCAGGAGCGGGATACTGAAGGAGACTGTCTTTTATAGACTCAGATAAGCCGAGGCGAAACTGACTGCGCAGGGCTGGGTCATTCCATCCACAGTCGTTCGACCAACGGCGAAACTCCGTACAATAAATCTCTGCGGGATTCTTACCCTGTCTGAGAGCACGCAAATGACTCTCGGCGGATGCCTCTCTATCAGGGTCATCATACAATAGCCCTAAAGACCCCAGAAAGGCGTCTACAGACAACAATGCCGGATCGTCAGTTCTTAAACCAAAAGCCCAGGTCTGGGGATCCCCCTGAAGTAAAGAAATAATAATTCCGACCCGCTGAGATTCCGTACCTGAGGAGACTGGTCTTAAACGAAAATAAAGTTTACAAGACTCTTTAAAATTAAAAAACTGCTTTCTATCCCCAGAAAAACGGTCAGGCAAATGCATTTTTGGTTCAGGAACGACCCTCGGGGAAGTCCGTAACAGATCTTCCTGTGACCTCACCCGAAGGGATAGATCCTGAACCATCTGAGTAAGTTCTTGAATCTGACTAACTAGAAGCTGGCCAGGATTTGGCCCTACACCAGTGGGATTCATGAGGCCGACAAATCTTCTAAACTGAAATAAGGGAAAAAATCAAACCCTGTTTAATTTTAAATTTTAGTCTGGCCGGTAATAATGTTATGATACCAGTACGTCTGACCAGAGGTGATCTTATGACGGAGGTCAGAGTACTGGAATGGAATGCTGGTTACGGGAGCAGGAAAGCCTAGTAACCCCTGGCGCCCTAACTCCGTTGTCTCGCCCGTGTTATCAGAAATCCCCTGCGAGACTATGGTTGCTTGAGCCCATGGCAGCCGCGTTTGAAGGGCGGATTATGTCTGCCCAACTCCGATGCCCCCTCAGGTCTTAATGGGAGATAAAGGGAAATCCGAGACAGGGTGATAACAAGGGGCCCTCTGACTAAGCAACCAGGCCAGGGGCTACAAGCTAACTAACTTAAACCAGAAGTATGTGCGGACAAACCGCCAGGGAAAAGGACAACCAAAAATCCACGAATCCGTTACTCCTATCCAGCACCGCTGGATACCAGAGTGGATTTGTGGGAGCGGAATCCTCCGCAAAAGCTCCGAAACACAATATAACCAAATAATAAATAGTAAGCGGTCAAGCCGCAACACACGGCTACGCCGCGACTCACGAACACCACAGGATGTTAAAGGTGCTCGGTCAGGACTCCAGGAAAAGATGACAACTTCCGAGTATTGGACCACTGAGGACAGGAACGACCGGATAGACAGGACTGGAAAACTCTCTGCAACAGACACAGCAAACAGGAAGCTATTACCGGCGTCTGTGAGAAGTCCAGAGAGTGCTTTTAACTGGGAGCTCTCCAATCAGGAGCCAGACAGGGTAATTAACAATCATGCCGTGCAGCTGCATGCTGCACGGCCAGGATACCAATGAGGTGATTAATCTAGACCCAGCAACGGGGAACGCGGTCCGACAGTGGCGTCCCCGTTGCTAGGGTCTGAGCGGCTCCGTGCGCCCGGCGTCTAGCGTTGCTAGGGAGCCGGCGGCTGTCCGCATGCGGCGTCCCTAGTTGCTAGGCGCCGGGCCGCACTGACGGGCGGACCCTCGGCGCCTAACAGCCGTCACATTAAGTCATTTGGTCATTACTTTTATTCTTCTTAAAATAAGAGACATTGGGGGAGATTCAATTGTTTGAAAAGTCAGTTGGGAGTCTGTTTTTCCTATCTAATAGACAGGAAAACCAGACACCCAACCGACTTTTCAAACATTTGAATTCCCCCCCAATGTTTTCAATGCAACATTCCTGTGGAAACACATTAACCACATCATAATGACTTTGGTCCTGCATTGTTTTATTCGTTTAATTTCGTGCTAGGAAGGACCTTTCAAAAGTGGTCTTTTGATATAGACATTCATTTGATATCAAGTACATTTTTGTCACCGGACATTTTACCATTCATATCTATTGTCATTTTTTATCGGCCCTTTTGTTTTTTTATGCATATGCAATTAGTTTTAACAAGTTATAGGATTAAATATTGTGGTTATATATATTTGGGCTCTTTTTCTTTCTTTCCTTTTTCTACATTCGAAATGATTGGGTAACAGCAACCCTCTTTCTGAAAGGAGCTGCAGCATGTATTTAACCCATTAAAGAGGCGCCTGATTGTTTTGTTTTTTCGATATATATTTCTCTAGTTGCTAGGCTTATCCACTATTATTATTATTATTATTTAAATGATAGAAACAGTAATGGCTCTATCTGGCATGATTTAGAGGTTTAATACGAATCACCAATCTTTATATCACTGCATTCACTCTGATGAAGTATTTTCTTCAACTTTGTTGTTCTTGTTTTCAATTTTAGAGCAGTTCATTCTAGTTTACAGGAATTTCTCATTCTGTGTCATTTTCAGAGATAATGGGAACTGCTTGAAAGAAGTATGCTATTATTGGCTATTTGTTTGTAGAATATGTCTGAAGTAATTTGTCATCTGCTGAAATGTTACATTCTAATCCAAGACATTTTTTTATTTAATATGAAGGTAAGTCTGAGAGTAAATTGGTTATTTAATTTCATAATACAGTTTTCAACTTGTTCTCTTTACCATGTTATAACTACTCTAAAATAGTATCAGTATAATGAATACATAAAATAATTTGGGTAACATATTTCTCATCAGCCCAGATATAAACTGACAAAGGTGGGTGTACAGGAAGTGCCCCTTGAGGTGCCATTTATTTGTAAATAGAACTTGTTAAATTTCTTTGCTCGTGAGTCTCTAACAATTACTGAATGCTGTATTTTTATGGATTTGTATTTTCTTTTTATTTGGTGGTCTATTTTACATTTATTTGTGCTTGTCTTTATTTGTTAGCGTTTACAATTGTTAGAGAGATGTGTCTTTGTGTTTGTAGTGCCCCCTTCTAGAGAGACTCTCAAAAGATCTCTCTCCTAAGCAGTTGTTCATTTTATGTGCCATAGTAGTACCCTAGTTAATTTTATGTCCCATAGTAGTGCTCTAGTCCTTTTCATGAAATATAGTGGTGCCCCAGTAAATTGTATGCCCATAGTAGTGCCCTAGTTCGCATTATACCACACAGTGTCCCCAGTTTATAATATGTCACATTGTAGTACCCCAAGTTAATGATACATAGCATTGTACTGTCCCCAGTACACATGTCACACAGTTCCTCCAGTTTATATTGTGCAAGACAGTGCTTAGCAGGCAATTCCGACAAACTATATGACAACGTTATGACCTAGGCTACGTCCGTACATGCAGTATTTATCCTGCATATAAAATGATGTTTTCCTTATAATCCCCTGCAGTGCAACATGTTTTGCTCAGCTGAACAACCTATACCCTGACAACATTTATGCTTAATTCTGAATGAGCCTTTCTTTAAGTGTTTTGTAAGGTCACAATCAAGCCCAATGGCATAACTACCGACGATGCATCTGCCATGGGGCCTAAGCTGCTTCCAAGGCCCACAGTTGCCCCTGCATCCAGGCATAGACTGCCTCCGAAGCCCACCACTCCCCCTTCACCCTCGACCACCACTGATAGCACGGTCGCGGAGGGTCCCTCACACTGTGGCCACCATTGCCCCACCCTGGCCCAGCCACTTTGCCCCTACCTGGCCGGCCCGACTTCCAACAGCAGAGCAGTCCCACTATTCATAGGTATGTAAGGGGTGAGGCCTAATGCCGTGAAGTGCCCACCGCATCAGAGACCTGTGCAGTGCTGTTATAGTCAGGTAGTGTATTCTGCTCACTCCCCCTCCCTCTGTACCCCTCTCTCTCCCTGACACTATCTCTATAGCTCCTCTCTCTCTCTGACACTGTCTCTCTTGCTCCTCTCTCTGACACTCTCTCTCCCTGACACTGTCTCTTTTTCCCTCTCTCTCTCCCTGACACTGTCTCTCTTTCTCTGGCACTGTCTCTCTCTCTCCTTCTCTCTTCCTGACACTGTCTCTCTCCCTGACACACACTCTCTCTCCCTGGCACTGTCTCTCTCTCTCTGCCTGACACCCCCACTCTTTCTTTCTCCCTCCCTCAACTCCCTCTGACACTCTCACTCTCTCTTGTTCCTCTCTCTGTCACTATCGCTTCTGTGTATCTGTCTTGCTCCTCCGCTCTTTCTCTCTCTGACACCCTCCATCTGACACCATCTCTCTCTCCCCTCTTATCCATTTCTCTCTCTTTTTCCCTGACACCCTCTCTCTCTTCTCTCTCATTCCCTCTTTTCCCATGAAACCCTACCTCTCTCCCTGATGCCCCCTCTCTCTCCTTTTCGCTCCTCTCTCTGTTTCTCCCTCTCTCCCTCTTACACCCTCACTCTATCTTGCACTCCTAAGGGGCTTTGTAGTGACAATGGGGGGGGTTTTCAAGATTTTGCTATGGGGCCCCGGCCCACAAAGTTCTAGTTACGCCCCTGATCAAGCCTATCAATAACAAAAGACACTGGGTAGAGGGAATGAGTTGTAAACAGTTACTGAGTAAAAATCTCACAGAGCTCATTGTAGATTTTGAGTGAAAATAGGTACTGACTACTTCAAAGTAAATATATTAACATCTATGTCACTGGTATTTTGGCCTTGTTTGCAAATGTAACAATGAATACGTAATTTGCTACTTGTTTTCTAAAAAGTAGCAATGCGGTCAGCTGTTGCTTGATCTTGAAAATGCAAGAAGTGAAATGTTGGTGTGTAGCTGACTAATAGCGACCTCAATTATAAAAACACAAAATGACCGAGATGTAAGCAAAGTTCCTCTTTGTTGGGGCTGTATGCTTCAATGTGCACAGATGTACCTAATTAAGTGCATAATGTAGCTTCAAGAGTAGGGCTGAGTGAGTGTATTCCTTGTTAAGTATATAGCATATACTTGTTAAGTATATAGCAGATTCATAAGTGCGCATAGTTTTAGCAGTGCAAAAACAATGTTTTATTTTGAGAAACATTTATAATTAAGAGTCTTAATTTTATCATGGTTTTTGTAATTTTGACAAATTTGTTACTAATGCCTCTTAATTACTTGCTCCTTGCAGTTCTATACCTGGCTCAGGTAACCATGGTAACTAGCTCTCAGTACTAATTTTCCCACTTATTTATGTTTCTTTTTTTGTGCTCTGTAGATCTGTTCGCTAACTAAAATGGATGGTAAAGCCAAGCAAACATTCCACAATTTACCTGACAATTGGGCCACAGGGGAGGTGCTCCCATGTTTCTTAGTCACACCTGGATTATGCTGGTATTTTACACTGGATAGTATGACTGAATTTGAAAGAATTCTGTCTCCTGATGCTTGCACATTTACAGTATTATTTTGAATAGCACTAATACCCTCAGAAAATCCAGAAATATACCCTTACTGAAACATTATACACCTGCATTCTGTGGTCATAGTGTACGTATATCATATTCTCCACTTCAGTTATCTATATATTAGTTGGGATAACCACTACATATGGGTATTGAAAGGACTGAAAAGAGTAATTAAGTGTCCAAATCAAACTCGGAACAGGACAATGCCCCATTGCTGCTTCAATAATATCCCATGGAACTCATCAAGTTATCAGAATTTCCAACTAACTCAAAGCAGTGGATTGGATTAGTGGAAAATTAACCATATCAAGGAAAAACCTACATCCTCATCTTCTAACCCATGTCAGGTACTGGGAGAGGTGGCAAGGGTGGGTCATAACAATCAGCAGTACTGTTTGCAGAGTCCTGGGAATAGATGAGACCTAACAACTGTGTGCCAAACATTTACTGTGTGTCATGACTGTGGTTGACTTTAGGACGAGGCTGAAGAACACTTCGGCTGTGACTTTAAGATGAGACGGTAGAATACTGCAGCTGTGGTTTTAAGTTGAGACTGTGGAATACTGTGACTGTGACTTTAAGATGAAACTATGGAATACTGCAACTTTGCCTTTAAGATGAAACTGTAGAAATACTGGGTATCAATGGTAAAACAAATGTAATCCAAACTGGGTAGCAAAGGAACAGAGTTTTTACAGGAACTGAAGTACAAGGATTACCTTTAGGGAGCTCAGCTTCAAAGCTCACACAGAGCTGTGTGTGACACAAGGAACTGGCAGAGTCTCCTGACTTATACTTCCTGGTCCTTGGTGATTGGGGAGCAGTGTCAGGTGATTCAGAGAGTCTCAGGCTGGCACAGGATTGGACAGCTCTGGGTCAGGTGAACAGTCACTGTCATGTGAGTACTCTAGACTAGGCTGTGATGTGGAGTGAGGCCTAGCAGGCCGAAAACATTGAAGCCTGAACTTCTGCAGACAAACAGAGGATGCTGGCTTTTAGGCCTAAACTTCAGATTACTGAATTCAGACTCACACAGAAGATTAATCACCACATGTAGAGCTCGTTAACTCTTACCTTCCAGGCAGAGAACTCAGGACTTAGGAAAACTCATGGTATTGGCAAGTTGTTTATCCCAGTGAGCAGAAAGATGCAGGATCTAGGGCAGAGATGGCAGACGTAAGTCACCAAATATGAGAACTACAGTGAGGATCGTGACACTGTGGCAGCCATGTCTGTACTTATTACATGCATATTGCCTGGGTGTGTGTGTCTATATTTTTGTCTATCCTATAAGTACAAGTTGTTTTTATTTCCCAAAACATTAATTCAGTGGGTTTTTATACTTCTACAGCAGATAACAAGAAACAAAAATCTGGGCACCATATAAACTCCTCCAATAAAATCAGCATATAATCATACTTAAATTGTTCCCCCAGCTGTTGTTACAAAAAGTAAGCACAGTTGCATATTCCAGGAATGTTATACACTTTGCATAATGGCCCCTATTTACCTAGGACAGCAAATGTCACCAAGAATAATCTCCCTCTCAACAATAAAGTACCTTAACTTTTAACGCCACTATCATGCCCAAAGACTTAGCCCTGTTAATCTTTGTGAGCATTGCATGAATTTGGGATAGACTTGGTTTTTTTGAGGTCCCCATGTTGTAGAAAGACCAAGAAGTGGATAATACAACACTAGTGATCTATACCCTTATGGTAACTTGTCTTGTATAAACAGCCACTGCAACCAGGGTATGGAATATGGAATGAACTCCTTTGCATTGGGCTACTTTTCTGCAGCATTTCTGGAGTTGTATGTTGGATTATATTGGGCACTCACACAATTTTGTAACATTGACATTGCATGTCTGCACTTGTCTGTGCATTACATCTATATCTGGGGGTATATTTACTTAGGTGTGAGTTTTTTTTAGAAGTGGAGATGTTGCCCATAGCAACCAATCCGATTCTAGTTAGTATCTTCCAGAAGCAGCTAGATAAATATTAATTGGAATCTGATTGGTTGCTATGAGCAACATCTCCACTGCCACTTCTAAACTAAAAAATGAACACATTAGTAAATATACCCCCTAGACATAGAAAATATTTACAAATACATGTCTGACAATAGTGGAAATCTCATCAAACTGTTTTGACCTGGGTTTATTTATAACTTACACTTATTTCTGTTTGGGGATGCAGAGGTACTAGCGACTTGTACTATATCCTGTCATATCATAACTCATTACTCGGGCCTGATGCAGCATTCTGGAAAATCATCCGTAATTGCACATACACCAGGTGTACTGACTAAATGCATATGTATGTCCTTATGCAGAGTTGCACATGTCCTTGTGAGCTTACCATCCTATAACCGTTCAATAGTTGCCATCATCATCATCATCATCATCAGGATACACATATACATACTGTATATACTATGTGCACATGATATGCCTGGATTACGCATCCATTCAACTCTGCACATCCCGCAGTTCCATCAACATGCCCTTTCTGAACTTTGGCTTTGTGAGAACTCTGTTATTGCGCAGTTACAGTGGTACTGAACAGTACACATTTTATGCGACTGAAATGCGTACCATTCTGCATTGCCTGCACTTGCGTACAAATGCTCCATGAACAGGCATACGTTCAACATTGCATCAGTTCTGTATTGTCTAGTATACATTGCTTCTGTAATTAATCAACTAAGGAACAATACTTTTTTTAATTGGATTGAGGATAATACTCTGAAGCCAACTAATGAGTTGTTTAAAAATATCTTGGAAAAACACCGCCAACAAGATGGGGAAATAAAAATGAGTTGCAGACAAAATCCATTCCCAATGCAGTGTTGCATCCTCCCCAGAACAAACATAAGACCTACTTGGAAATACTCACATCTCATCATCACGTCCCAAGACTGACTACCCTCATTATAACGCCGCACTTAACATGTAAAATTAGAAATCTATACAGGCATCAAATAATGTAGTTACTGAGCATTTACCATCAAACTCAAGAGACATTACTGATCTGGTCCAGAGATGGAGAAGACACCATTATAAACGTGTAAAATACAACTGATCTTCAGAACAAACCCATCCTTTCAGTGATAGAAAAGATTAATGGTTTGGAACATTGTCACTGAAGAAATAATTTAAGATTCGTAGGTGTCCTGGGATATATAAATGTCCTTGAATTAATGGATTTCTTTAATGTTGACTTAATCAACATCTTAAATCACCCAACCATGAATGCAACATTGCAGAGAGAAAGTGTACATAGAATTGGTCCAGATAAAAACAGAAAAACTGTTTCCCAAGGCCGGTGTTAGTTACATTCCTTCATTTTGAAGATAAGGAAAACATCATGTTAGCTTATCAAAAGGGCTGCTCATTCACATTTAGAGATC
This sequence comes from Pseudophryne corroboree, assembly GCF_028390025.1. NCBI lineage: Eukaryota > Metazoa > Chordata > Amphibia > Anura > Myobatrachidae > Pseudophryne > Pseudophryne corroboree. The sequence goes on along the minus strand of NC_086449.1, from coordinate 430,693,106 downwards.
AAATTCAGCATTTTTTTTATTTGATATCCTAAAAGACATGGGGGGTAATTCCAAGTTGATAGCAGCAGGAATTTTGTTAGCAGTTGGGCAAAACCATGGGGGTAATTCCAAATTGATCGCAGCAGGAGTTCTGTTAGCAACTGGGCAAAACCATGTGCACTGCAGGGGAGGCAGATATAACATGTGCAGAGAGAGTTAGATTTGGGCGGGGTGAGTTCAATCTGCAATCTAATTTCTGTTGCTTTTCAATGGGCACAATGTACCAATGTATATTTGAGCCTTAATATTTGTGTCCCTTGTTATAGTCTGTGAGTCTCCCATGAATGATCCAATATACTTTGACTGATTTTAAATCATGGTGACACATCTTATATAGAGAGTTGCCATCTAATAAAAATGATTAGCTTCCCTCAGCTCCTTTATCCAATTCAAATGCTGCCACTACTTACCAAAGCAGATTTACATGAGGGCTAATGAATGCACCCACATCTCTTTATTTAAATTGCAGCAACCTTCTGAGCTAGATGATATTAACCTTCCCTGTTAAAGGGACTGATTTTGGCAGCTTACTATCAGTATGCAAACAATTGGATTGGGAGCACAGACCACGTTACAAATATTTCTGCTGAGGAGGCTTTTTGTCACACATATTTATTTATTACCAGTTATTTATATAGTGCACACATATTCCGCAGCGCTTTACAGAGAATATTTGGCCATTTACATCAGTCCCTGTCCCAGTGGAGCTTACAATCTATGGGGATAATTACAAGTTGATCACAGCAGGAATTTTTTTTAGCAGTTGGGCAAAACCATGTGCACTGCAGGGGAGGCAGATATAACATGTGCAGAGAGAGTTAGATTTGGGTGTGGTGTGTTCAATCTGCAATCTAATTTGCAGTGTAAAAATAAAGCAGCCAGTATTTACCCTGCACAGAAACAAAATAACCCACCCAAATCTAACTCTCTCTGCACATGTTATATCTGCCTCCCCTGCAGTGCACATGGTTTTGCCCAACTGCTAAAAAATTTCCTGCTGCGATCAACTTGGAATTACCCCCCATGTGCAGTGCAGGGGAGGCAGATTTAACATATGCAGAGAGAGTTAAGGTCCATACACACTTAACGATATAATGAGCGACGTCGCTCATTTTCCCCCTCCTTGAGCGACGTCGCTCATTTTATCGTTAAGTGTGTATGCCGCCAGCGACGACCGATGCGCGGCCCCGCGGGTTGGCAACGATCGTCGCTGTCGGTAGGGCATGCATGAAGGATGTGGACTGTCGTCCACGACCTTCATGCAGGGCTGGCGGGGGCGTGACGTCACTGAGCGATATGAGCTGTCATATCGCTCAGTGCATACAGGCGGCCGCCGACCGGCCGGCCCGGGAGGGGGAAACGTTAGACGATGTCGCCCATACACACTTGACGATAAAATGAACGACGTCGTTCATTTCAGCCCTCATCAACGACGTTGTTCATTATATTGTCAAGTGTGTATGCAACCAACGACCAACGATGCGCGGCCCCGCGGAACGTTAACGTCCATCGTTCATCTGTGGAGCATGTATGCTCAATTTGCACTATGGTCGTTACCGACCATAGACGTCGTTGAATGTGTATGGGACCAACGACCAACGACGAGTTCCCGCCTCCGAAAACGAAAGACTTCATTACACTGGACACGTGCAGCGGAGCAACACACACCAGGAAGGAGCAGGAGATTCATTTTAAAGATTTTGGTAATTTGACTGCTTGTTTTCTACAATGGGTTGGGGGGGGGGGGGTACGGGGGTTTGGCGGCAGGGTGATGTCCGTTTGGCACTGTGGGGGCATGTATTTTTTTGCACTGTGGGGGCATGTATTTTTTGGCACTGTGGGGGCATGTTTATTTATTGGCACTGTGGGGGCATGTGTATGTATTGGCACTGTGGGGGCATGTTTATTTATTGGCACTGTGGGGGCATGTTTATTGGCACTGTGGGGGCATGTGTATGTATTGGCACTGTGGGGGCATGTGTATGTATTGGCACTGTGGGGGCATGTGTATGTATTGGCACTGTTGGGGCATGTGTATGTATTGGCACTGTGGGGGCATGTTTATTTATTGGCACTGTGGGGGCATGTGTACCAGGGACGTGCTGTCAGGGGAGGCAGTGCCCCCCCTGTCATAATGATTGAAAGAAAAAAAAGAAGTTATTTATACCAGAGTCTGTGATAAATATCTTCATTTATTCTTTTAATCATTTCCCCCCTGTGTATGTGGCTGCGTGTGAGGGTGGGAGGCAGCGGGAGAGGTGCCTGCCGCTGAGGGCAGGAGGCGGGGTGCAGCAATGGGCTGTGAAAGCCCATTGAAAAAGAATGGTGGAAGCGGCACCTTTACTGGTGGGGGGGGGGGGGAGGGGGGGGGCAGATGTAACATGCACAGAGAGAGTTAGTTTTGGGTGGGGTGTGCTCAAACTGAAATTAAATTGAAGTGTAAAAATAAAGCAGCCAGTATTTACCCTGCTCAGAAACAAAATAACCCACCCAAATCTAACTCTTTGTACATGTTACATCTGCCCCTCTGCAATGCGCATGGTTTTGCCCAACTGCTGACAAATTTGCTGCTGTGATCAACTCTGAATTGCCCCCATGGTTTTGGACAACCTGTAACAAATTTGCTGCTGTGATCAACTCTGAATTACTCCTCATGTTCACTGCAGGTGTGGCAGATATAACATGTGCAGAGAGAGTTAGATTTGGGTGGGTTATATTGTTTCTGTGCAGGGTAAATACTGGCTGCTTTATTTTTACACTGCAATTTAGATTTCAGTTTGAACACGCCCCACCCAAATCTAACTCTCTCTGCACATGTTATATCTGCCCCACCTGCAGTGCACATGGTTTTGTCCAACTGCTAACAAATTTGCTTCTGAGATCAACTCTGAATTAGGCCCTTTGTTATTATGGTTCAGCTTTTAGGCACTTATAATCAGTTAATATTTGGAGGCATTAAATATGAAAATGCATGAACTTTGATGTTTTGTTGGTTTATACAGTATGTTTTGTTGTATTTATTCATCCCTACAATGTGGCTTTCTGGCTTACTGTGAACATCTACATATGCAGTTTTCTACATGTGAACATCTACATATGCAGTTTTCTACATGTGTACCTCTAAAAGTGCTGGATAACACTTTATAGATTTCTTTCTACAGCAAACACCCAAAGTCTCAATGGGGTAAATTTACTAAGATTCGTAATTTCCGAAAAAAGGTCAAAGTTCAATCACGAATGACATCGACAGTGTAAAACTGCAACTTTTTGAATTGATTACGATGGATTTACTAAGCTGTCGTATTCGGGTTTTTCTTTTCTTCCGATGTCGATGTCATTCGTTTTTTTTTACCTATTTTTACGGCAGTGATTAGCAAAACACTGCCGTTTTTTTTTACAATCAATCTCGGCCGGATCTGTGTGATCCGTGCTGGGGTTCTTATTTTTTTTTTAATTAAACAATGTAAAATCCCCAAAAAAAAATGCGTGGGGTCCCCCCTCCTAAGCATAACCAGCCTCGGGCTCTTTGAGCCGATCCTGGTTGCAGAAATATGGGGACAAAATTGACAGGGGTTCCCCCATATTTAAGCAACCAGCATCGGGCTCTGCGCCTGGTCCTGGTTCCAAAAATACGGGGGACAAAAAGAGTAGGGGTCCCCCGTATTTTTAAAACCAGCACCGGGCTCCACTAGCTGGACAGATAATGCCACAGCCGGGGGTCACTTTTATACAGTGCCCTGCGGCCGTGGCATCAAAAATCCAACTAGTCACCCCTGGCCGGGGTACCCTGGGGGAGTGGGGACCCCTTCAATCAAGGGGTCCCCCCCCCCAGCCACCCAAGGGCCAGGGGTGAAGCCCGAGGCTGTCCCCCCCCATCCAATGGGCTGCGGATGGGGAGGCTGATAGCCATTTGTGATAATGAAAAGATATTGTTTTTAGTAGCAGTACTACAAGTCCCAGCAAGCCTCCCCCGCATGCTCGTACTTGGAGAACCACAAGTACCAGCATGCGGCGGAAAAACGGGCCCGCTGGTACCTGTAGTACTACCACTAAAAAAATACCCCAAAAAACACAAGACACACACACCGTGAAAGTATAATTTTATTACATACATACACACATACATACATACTTACCTTATGTTCTCACGCAGGTCGGTCCTCTTCTCCAGTAGAATCCAAGGGCTACCTGTTGAAGAAATTCTACTCACCAGATCCAGTGGTCCAGGCTCCTCGGCAAATCCAGGGATAATTCACGTACTTGAATAAAACAAAAAAACGGTTGCCCGACCTCGAACTGAAAGGTGACCCATGTTTGCACATGGGTCACCTTTCCACGAATGCCAGAAACCCACTTTGCCTTCTGACTAAGTGGGTTTCTTCAGCCAATCAGGGAGTGCCACGTTGTAGCACTCTCCTGATCAGCTGTGTGCTCCTGTCCTCACTGACAGGCAGCACACGGCAGTGTTACAATGTAGCGCCTATGCGCTACATTGTAACCAATGATGGGAACTTTCTGCCCTGCGGTTGACCTAAAGTGACGTCACCGCTGAGCAGAAAGTTCCCAGCATTGGTTACAATGGAGCGCATAGGCGCTACATTGTAACACTGCCGTGTGCCGCCTGTCAGTGAGGACAGCAGCACACAGCTGATCAGGAGAGTGCTACAACGTGGCACTCCCTGATTGGCTGAAGAAACCCACTTAGACAGAAGTCAAAGTGGGTTTCTGGCATTCGTGGGAAGGTGACCCATGTGCAAACATGGGTCCCCTTTCAGTTCGTGGTCGGGACACCGTTTTTTTTTATTTATTCAAGTACGTGGATTAACCCTGGATTTGCCGAGGAGCCTGGACCCATGGATCTGGTGAGTAGAATTTCTTCAACAGGTAGCCCTTGGATTCTACTGGAGAAGAGGACCGACCTGCGTGAGAACATAAGGTAAGTATGTATGTATGTGTGTATGTATGTAATAAAATTATACTTTCACGGTGTGTGTGTCTTGTGTTTTTTTGGGTATTTTTTTAGTGGTAGTACTACAGGTACCAGCGGGCCCGTTTTTCCGCCGCATGCTGGTACTTGTGGTTCTCCAAGTACCAGCATGCGGGGGAGGCTTGCTGGGACTTGTAGTACTGCTACTAAAAACAATATCTTTTCATTATCACAAATGGCTATCAGCCTCCCCATCCGCAGCCCATTGGATGGGGGGGGGGACAGCCTCGGGCTTCACCCCTGGCCCTTGGGTGGCTGGGGGGGGGGACCCCTTGATTGAAGGGGTCCCCACTCCCCCAGGGTACCCCGGCCAGGGGTGACTAGTTGGATTTTTGATGCCACGGCCGCAGGGCGCTGTATAAAAGTGACCCCCGGCTGTGGCATTATCTGTCCAGCTAGTGGAGCCCGGTGCTGGTTTTAAAAATACGGGGGACCCCTACTCTTTTTGTCCCCCGTATTTTTGGGACCAGGACCAGGCGCAGAGCCCGATGCTGGTTGCTTAAATATGGGGGAACCCCTGTCATTTTTTTCCCCATATTTCTGCAACCAGGATCGGCTCAAAGAGCCCGAGGCTGGTTATGCTTAGGAGGGGGGACCCCACGCAATTTTTTTGGCAAAAATAAGCACTTTCCCACCCCTTCCCACTGATATACATGCACGGATCTCATGGATCCCTGCATGCATCTCAAATCACGGAAAAAAAAAGCAGGTCTGTTTTTTTTAGGACTTTTTTACGAGTTGTAATTTTTCACGGCAGTGTTTTGTGTTTTTTTGCTTTGCACTTCTTAGTAAATGACCGAGATTCATATCTAAACAGGCGTAATTTGACCGATGGTGTATTCATTCGTAATTTTTTACCTGAACTAGCAAAAAATTACGAATGCCCTCATCACTGCCGTGATTAGTGTTTAGTAAATGACCGAGATTAACCGAGATGACACTTTGAAGAAAAAACGGCATCTCGGTCAAAATCGGGAGCTTAGTAAATATACCCCAATGTCTCCTTTAAAAGGTGTACTGAATCATTTGAAATATTACCACTAAGGATCTCTCCCAGAGCCGGATTAATGGGGGGGGGGGGGGGCTCGAGGGGCACGTCACCCTGGGCCCCCTCTATGAATGAGGCCCCCCAGCTTTGGTTACAGCTGCAGTGCAAAAGTGCACTGCGAGCTGTAGAAAATGAAAGTAAACAGGAGAGGAGACTGAGGAGGAAGAGGGGTGGAGTTCGTGCATGGGGGCGGGGCTTCACGGCACTGTGCATTCAGTGCTTGGCAAGCAGCATGGGGGAGAGGAGGAGAGCTTGGAGGCAGGACAAGATCAGATGCACAGTGTGCCTGCAGTGCCCACCCAGTGATTTTAGAGGGAGGTAAGAGGGAGGAGTGGGGGAAACTGTGTGAAAGGGAGGAGGGGGACACTGTATAGGAATATGTGTGAGAGGGAGGAGGGGGACACTGTATAGGAATATGTGTGAGAGGGAGGAGGGGGACACTGTATAGGAATATGTGTGAGAGGGAGGAGGGGGACACTGTATAGGAATATGTGTGAGAGGGAGGAGGGGGACACTGTATAGGAATATGTGTGAGAGGGAGGAGGGGGACACTGTATAGGAATATGTGTGAGAGGGAGGAGGGGGACACTGTATAGGAATATGTGTGAGAGGGAGGAGGGGGACACTGTATAGGAATATGTGTGAGAGGGAGGAGGGGGACACTGTATAGGAATATGTGTGAGAGGGAGGAGGGGGACACTGTATAGGAATATGTGTGAGAGGGGGGAGGGGGACACTGTATAGGAATATGTGTGAGAGGGGGACACTGTATAGGAATATGTGTGAGAGGGAGGAGGGGGACACTGTAAAGGAATATGTGTGAGAGGGAGGAGGGGGACACTGTAAAGGAATATGTGTGAGAGGAAGGAGGGGGACACTGTATAGGAATATGTGTGAGAGGGAGGAGGGGGACACTGTATAGGAATATGTGTGAGAGGGAGGAGGGGGACACTGTATAGGAATATGTGTGAGAGGGGGAGGGGGACACTGTATAGGAATATGTGTGAGAGGGAGGAGGGGGACACTGTATAGGAATATGTGTGAGAGGGAGGAGGGGGAGACTGTATAGGAATATGTGTGAGAGGGGGGAGGGGGACACTGTATAGGAATATGTGTGAGAGGGGGGAGGGGGACACTGTAAAGGAATATGTGTGAGAGGTGGGAGGGGGACACTGTATAGGAATATGTGTGAGAGGGGGAGGGGAACACTGTATAGGAATATGTGTGAGAGGGGGAAGGGGGAGACTGTATAGGAATATGTGTGAGAGGGGGGAGCGGGACACTGTATAGGAATATGTGTGAGAGGGAGGAGGGGGACACTGTAAAGGAATATGTGTGAGAGGTGGGAGGGGGACACTGTATAGGAATATGTGTGAGAGGGGGAGGGGGACACTGTATAGGAATATGTGTGAGAGGGGGAAGGGGGACACTGTATAGGAATATGTGTGAGAGGGGGGAGGGGGACACTGTATAGGAATATGTGTGAGAGGGGGGAGGGGGACACTGTATAGGAATATGTGTGAGAGGGGGGAGGGGGACACTGTACATGAATATGTGTGAGAGGGGGGAGGGGGACACTGTATAGGAATATGTGTGAGAGGGGGGAGGGGGACACTGTACATGAATATGTGTGAGAGGGGGGAGGGGGACACTGTATAGGAATATGTGTGAGAGGGGGGAGGGGGACACTGTACATGAATATGTGTGAGAGGGGGGAGGGGGACACTGTACATGAATATGTGTGAGAGGGGGGAGGGGGACACTGTACATGAATATGTGAGAGGGGGGAGGGAGACACTGTACATGAATATGTGTGAGAGGGGGGAGGGGGACACTGTACATGAATATGTGTGAGAGGGGGGAGGGAGACACTGTACATGAATATGTGTGAGAGGGGGGAGGGGGACATTGTATATGAATGTGTGAGAGGTGGGAGGGGGACACTGTACATGAATATGTGTGAGAGGGGGAGGGAGACACTGTATATGAATCAGACTTGCCTACCCTCCCGCATTCAGCGGGAGGCTCCCGGTTTTTCAATGAGCCTCCCGCTGCCCCGCAAACCTTGCCTGCCCTCCCGGTTTTTAAATTAGCCCCTTGTAAATCCGGACTGCGCATGTGCAAGTCCGGAAATGCGGGGGGCGGGGCCTGCACGTAGGAGGTCACAGCCGCGGTGGCCGTCCTGCCACCTGCTGTGCACACATAGCCGGCAGCCTGAGCGGAGGCAGGAGAATGATTAGCAGAGCAGCTGGCCTACTGACAGCCAGTGCTCTGCTTCCCTGCTGCTGGCCCCGTCCACCTCACTCACCCGTCTGACCTCTTCCTGCTCCTCCTCATGTGCCTGCTCAGTGCTGCTGCCTCCCTCCACCACACTGTCCCGGCCCCGCCTCCTGCTCTTCACAGGAAGGAGCAGCCATAGCCAGGTGGGTGCTGTATGTGCTGGGGGTTGTATGAGAAAGGGGGGATGTGTATAATGTGGTCGGGGGAGGGGTGTGTGCTGTGCAAGATGTTATATGGTACTTTCTGTATTAAGGGGTAGGTGGGGCTGTGATAATGTCGATATTATTTTAGACTGCAAAGCTATACCTCTAAATACACTTTTACCGTTGAGCCGTTATGGCCGCTAGACTACATGCACGTGCTACGCACTTTGTACGCTATTTGCGTACAGAGTCCTGCACGTGGTACGCACTTGGCGTACACACGCCGCGCTGAGTGTACAGAGAACACACAGCGAGCGCACACACAATGGATAACCTCTAAACCTTGTTAATGATACAATGTAATGATATGCTTACACTTTAAACCCTTAACAGCAAAGTACTGTAATGATGTAATACCTTTAAATCTTAAGTAGCGCTGGCGGTACAATGTACCCGCAGTGCGTACACCTTATCAATGCTTACACACCTTAAACAGATTATTACACTATAAAGCCCATGCAGGAAAGTGAAAACACAACACTGATTTGTAGTTGCAACCACAGGGTTCTAAGGCCTCAGTGGATTAATTCCAAAAAGGTAAAACAATACAAATCATACACTACAGGCTAACAAGTAAATCTAAACAGAATAATGGCTACAGAGAATGTACATACGTGAGAATGTTCGCAAGCGCAACCCGGCTCGGTCCTCCGCTGGTCATACAGATAGCGTTCAGAGTCTTCTGACCGGCCAGGCAACAATGGTCTTTTTATACACAACATGCATACACAATACAATGGTCACTGTAATCTCATTGTCCATTGGACACAGGGATGTGTCTTTACATTACAGAAGAGGTCATAGGTGGATTTGAATAGACGGGCGGTCTTTCCCCAACTGCTCTTGTGGGTGGTATCCTCTGGATTCCCGCCACATACATAAAATACAGTAAATACAGTTAATGTTCATATTCTACTTTTGTACATAACTATACGCAGGAACAAGCGATCTTTCTCTAACCAACACCGGAATGTTACCCTCAAAATACCCTACAGCTGGATACTAGACATCACCTTCCAACCTTTATCTGACCCTTCCTATCATGCAAAGGCGAATCCCTCTGTCCAGGAACTGTTTAAACTAGTAATACTCGCTGACATGGTCTAGGGGAACTATATCTAAAATGTACACTATTTGGGTTAAATATGTAATGTTCTAATAACCCTCTATGCATTCACAAACTCTACCGTAAATGCGCATACCACGCGCTAAGGCGCATGGCCGTGAAAAGCTCCGTTACGCAAATTGCAGATATGCGCACGCACGGCAGAGTGAGTGCACGCGCAGCGGGCATGTGCATGGGGTTAGTAAAGGCATATGCATTACAATATTTTTCGACTTTGACAGTCCACCCTTTGGCAGTCAACAATAACTGCCACTATCTAAACATTAAACAGAAAAATATACAATACAGTATCTATAAAATAATTAAATAATTGGATGGTAAGATGAGAGGAGTAGGTGGGAAATGTATGACCTAGTGGGATAGTAAAAGCATGTATGTATGAAATCCATGTCTGAGGGGCATGTATCATCGTGCCGTACATGTTCTAGATAAGCTTCGAGGTATTGCGAAGTATACATTAAATCCTTCTTATCCCGTATTAAGGGTCTGTAAGTGGGCCAACAAACACTACCGAGCTCTTTTCGGCTTCTTGTTCCAACAAATGGGGTGCACATTTAGTTGATGATACATGGAGGGGGAATACATGTGAATGCTTATATGTGTATATATATATCACCTGTCGACTATGTGTGTCACTACCTGAAGGTTGTAGAGATGAAGATAAGACACGTATCACAAATACATTCACATAACATTTGTGCAATCGTTCTTGGGTGTTGGTTGAAGTCTTGTCCGGATGGGTGTATCTTTGCTGAAAGTGTTAGTCAAAGTCTTTAGAGTGTCCATAAAAGTCTTTAGAGTGTCCATCAAAGTCTTTAGAGTGTCCATCAAAGTCTTTGGAGTGTCCATCAAAGTCTTTTCCGAATGAATGTATCTTTCATCAAAGTTTCTTCCGAATGGATGTATTTTTGCTTGAGGGAAAACAAAGGAGAAACGGGTGAAAGAAACGGTCCATGGAATCACGTCTTATCACAACATTGTCTCGATTATGGGGCATAAATTAAATCAGTTGTTGTAACAATGCCCCCGCTCCTCAAACTCATCACTTTGGTACTGCGCTTGCACCGCATTAAAATTCGAACACACCTGAATATCAAACCAATCATTATGACAACTCCCAGGATACAAAGGAGAAACTTTCCTACACTCACGATAACATTTTGAGCCCATTCTCCTAAACCTGAGAACCAATTGCGTGGGTTCAACCATGAGACCCAGCCGGTCAGTTCATTACTCACAGCAGTAAGGGTAAGGTTGTGTCTCCTCCGGAACTCCCACTTCAATTGCAAGATATCGTCCATCTTTTGATCTATGACCTCGGTTGGGTCATCAGTGCTGTTTGTAATGTACGTGCAGCACTTTACACCATACTGAGTTGCCAGGGTGACACAGTACCCGCCTGTCACCGCTGTGATATAATTGAGAACCATCCTGTGCTGGATCAGTTCCGTTTTGTAAGCTTGCAATTCCCTCCCAGTATACCTGAAGGTGTCATCATACATCTTGGTGATATTGTCTATCAGGTTCGCTAGCGCATGAATATACCTATAATTTATAATTCCTCTGGCGGTACGGGTGATATTTAACGCGAGTAGGAATTGAATCCTGGTGGATTCGTGGATCAAATCAGAGGCTGCGTGCTCTGTCCTATCTATAAGGTGTCTCTTAACGATGTGTTCATAGTGAGTGTGAGTGTAAGGAGCTTGAGCATTGCGGTGAACGTCTTTCATCTTATTATGGGTTATGGTCATAACTTCTGGCAACACTCTTCCAATGTAACATAATCCCTCTGAGTTTGGGGCAAGCCACTTATACGCCTTCCTCCCGCATATGAAATATGCATCATCGGGGAGAACATATGGGACAGAATATGACATTACCATATTGCAAACCTTCCAAGTGAAAAATCCTATCCCTAACTCTCTCATCTGTTCAGTACACGTATCAGGCCGTATGATATGCGCACAGTACCCTGGTGATACTTCTCCAACCCGCATGGTCCTACTTCCTAGAGTATACCTGTACCGAAAATACCTCCCACCGTCGGCTATTTGGCGTATAAGTTCTGTGTCTATGGGAATTCTGTCGGCTCTGTGTGAAAATGCCATGGTTTGGTTATTCCATGTCACTTCCCAATTTCCCGGCTTTCGGGGATTGGAAATGTTGAAACATACTAAGGACCTATCCACATGATATTGGTGGAGCTTCAAACTAGGGGGCCTAGAAATATTACATTTCTTGTCCACCGGTCTCCCACCCCTTAATTCAAGTACCTCATCTATTGTTAAGGGATACGGTACTAGTCCTGACTTGCTCTGACCTTGAGGTACTTGTGAGCACACCCAGCATTCTGTTTGGTTTAAAACCTTACCCACTAATGAGTGATAATCACTCAATGGATGACGGTCCATGTTGATATTAAGGCTGGACTGACATCTCTGGATGCACCTGTCCTCAACTATGTTTTCACAGTTTCTACAAATACAATTTTCTCTGACGTCCTAGTGGATGCTGGGACTCCGTCAGGACCATGGGGAATAGCGGCTCTGCAGGAGACAGGGCACAAAATTTAAAAGTTTGACCACTAGGTGGTGTGTACTGGCTCCTCCCCCTATGACCCTCCTCCAAGCCTCAGTTAGGTTTTTGTGCCCGTCCGAGCAGGGTGCAATCTAGGTGGCTCTCCTAAAGAGCTGCTTAGAAAAAGTTTGTTAGGTTTTTTATTTTCAGTGAGTCCTGCTGGCAACAGGCTCACTGCAACGAGGGACTTAGGGGAGAAGAAGTGAACTCACCTGCGTGCAGGATGGATTTGCTTCTTAGGCTACTGGACACTAGCTCCAGAGGGACGATCACAGGTACAGCCTGGATGGGTCACCGGAGCCGCGCCGCCGACCCCCTTGCAGATGCCGAATAGAGAAGAGGTCCAGAAACCGGCGGCAGAAGACGTCTCAGTCTTCATGAGGTAGCGCACAGCACTGCAGCTGTGCGCCATTGCTCTCCGCACACTTCACACCAGCGGTCACTGAGGGTGCAGGGCGCTGGGGGGGGCGCCCTGGGCAGCAATGTAATATACCTATTCTGGCTAAAATATATCACATATAGCCCCTGGGGCTATATGGATGTATTTAACCCCTGCCAGGTTCCAAAAAAACCGGGAGAAGAAGCCCGCCGAAAAGGGGGCGGGGCCTATTCTCCTCAGCACACAGCGCCATTTTCCTGCCCAGCTCCGCTGCGAGGAAGGCTCCCAGGACTCTCCCCTGCACTGCACTACAGAAACAGGGTAAAAACAGAGAGGGGGGGCACTTATTGGCGATATTTATAATATTTGAGCTGCTATAAAGGGAACACACTTATTAAGGTTGTCCCTATATATATTTATAGCGCTTGGGTGTGTGCTGGCAAACTCTCCCTCTGTCTCCCCAAAGGGCTAGTGGGGTCCTGTCTTCTATCAGAGCATTCCCTGTGTGTCTGCTGTGTGTCGGTATGTGTGTGTCGACATGTATGAGGACGATGTTGGCGTGGAGGCGGAGCAATTGCCTGTAATGGTGATGTCACCCCCTAGGGAGTCGACACCAGAATGGATGGCTTTGTTTATGGAATTACGGGATAGTGTCAGCACGCTACAAAAGTCGGTTGACGACATGAGACAGCCGGCAAACCAGTTAGTACCTGTCCAGGCGTCTCAGACACCGTCAGGGGCTGTAAAACGCCCTTTACCTCAGTCGGTCGACACAGACCCAGACACTGACACTGAATCCAGTGTCGACGGTGAAGAAACAAACGTATTTTCCAGTAGGGCCACACGTTATATGATCACGGCAATGAAGGAGGCTTTGCATATCTCTGATACTATCACAGAGTTCAAAAGGAGAAGGAAAGTGTCCTCAATGTGGTGCACAAAAAATTATACAGTAGCTAAAATATAACTTTTATTAGTATACTGAATAAGAAGTATTCATAAAAAGCGAAAATTGAGTTTAAAAAATGTTAGACATGTGAACACAAAGAATGAAAATGTGTATTAAAATAAATAGCTATATGTGAAATGACTAATTCCTCTAAATAAATATTTCAAAAAGTAGGAGGAGAAAAAAAATGGGAACCGAGGTCACGTGACCCAGAACTTGGATCCAGAATCTACATTTTTTTATATCTAAACGGTAAACCAGATGCCCCCGCTGAGAGAGGGGACACTAGGAGAGAAACTGGCTTAACATAAACCTTCTAACAGCACTATACGTTCCTCAAATAACCGCCTGGGTCTCTCGGACATCGCCGTTCGATTACTAGGGTCTGGGAATGATAGGCTCAGTGACGCGTGTAGCCTCCAGTGCGCACGCGCCGCCGGGTCCCCGGCCCGTTGAAGCTCCCGTCGATCAAGGGAGTGAGGCGGGAGCAATGGGACATGGCAGTGACGGATTGGCAGGCACCTCATAGAGATGAATGTAATTGGCTGCCAAGTAATGACAGGGGGTTTAAAAGACGGATCTGGAAGGCAATCGGCTTGCCTCTGACGAAGCTAACTAGCGAAACGCCGCGTTAGGTTCTCTTAGCATATGTGAAAATGACTTGTTCTATGTTGTAATTGCACTGTATATATTCTTATGGATCAAGTGTAAATATACCTAGACCACACAGTTTAGACATATCTGGTACATATCTGCCCCACAGTGGTAGGAAGTGAAAGTGTTTAGCATACAAGAATTATATATGCATTTCCCATAATTCCTGGTACCAATACAGTCTGGTCATAATGGAAACATAGGTGACAGTATTCTCCCAGACTACCGAATTAGGTTATTGAATAGAGAATCCGTACACTAGATATATTCCATCTCTTTATACCAACTAACTCCATTCATAAGGAGTGTACCTATTGCTATCTTCTTTTCAACACTTCTCTCCCTCAGTGTACCAGCTTAATCTGAGATCTGGGAACTACCCATCATCTTCCATCTCTATGGTACAAGAATAGACATAACATACACTAACCTATACCATTAAATTTATATGGTAGGAGGGATCTCAGTTCTATAGGAGGACCATAATTCAAACAAACAGATATATATTTAAATTAAATTATTACTTGAGTGTCCACCCACATAAGACCTAATAAGTGGGCTCCAGCACACATCAAACTGTCATAGATACAGAATTGCCCGTTGTGGCTAATTATTCTAACTGTGAGGTCAAAAGACCAGGGTACATGACACTTTATGAGGATTCTGAGGACTCCGCCCATTTGGGTACATAACAAGACACATAATTATACGTGAACGAGAGGAGCCCATAAGATCCCATTGATCCAATTGCTGTCTCACATCTTTAGGAGATTATACTGTGCCTGAGATCAAACATTGTATCTTAATATATAGGCCCCCTTTTTTCTCCTCCTACTTTTTGAAATATTTATTTAGAGGAATTAGTCATTTCACATATAGCTATTTATTTTAATACACATTTTCATTCTTTGTGTTCACATGTCTAACATTTTTTAAACTCAATTTTCGCTTTTTATGAATACTTCTTATTCAGTATACTAATAAAAGTTATATTTTAGCTACTGTATAATTTTTTGTGCACCACATTGAGGACACTTTCCTTCTCCTTTTGAACTCTGTGATTGTATTCTTTGTGTCCGTGGTAGCACCCCCCACTTCTCAATAATTTTGGAATACAATTAAATCAATTATTTTCCTGGGGGTCTTGACATTAACACACTTATATGTACTTTGGCTTGTGCGCCCTTATCCTTAGTATATCTCTGATACTGCAAGTACCACAAAAAGGGGTATTATGTGGGGTGTGAAAAAACTACCGATAGTTTTTCCTGAATCAGAGGAACTGAATGAAGTGTGTGATGAAGCGTGGGTTACCCCAGATAGAAAACTGCTAATTTCAAAGAAGTTATTGGCATTATACCCTTTCCCGCCAGAGGTTAGGGCGCGCTGGGAAACACCTCCTAGGGTGGATAAGGCGCTCACACGCTTATCAAAGCAAGTGGCGTTACCGTCTCCTGATACGGCCGCCCTCAAGGATCCAGCTGATAGGAGGCTGGAGAATACATTAAAAAGTATATACACACATACGGGTGTTATACTGAGACCAGCAATCGCCTCAGCCTGGATGTGCAGTGCTGGCGTGGCTTGGTCGGAGTCACTGTCTGAAAATATTGATACCCTGGATAGGGACAGTATTTTACTGACTATAGAGCAGTTAAAGGATGCATTTCTTTATATGTGAGATGCACAGAGAGATATTTGCACTCTGGCATCAAGAGTAAGTGCGATGTCCATATCTGCCAGAAGAAGTTTATGGACGCGCCAGTGGTCAGGTGATGCGGATTCCAAACGACATATGGAAGTATTGCCGTATAAGGGGGAGGAATTATTTGGGGTCGGTCTATCGGATCTGGTGGCCACGGCAACGGCCGGAAAATCCACCTTTTTACCCCAGGTCACCTCCCAGCAGAAAAAGCCGCAGGCTTTTCAGCCGCAGTCCTTTCGTTCCTATAAGAACAAACGAGCAAAAGAACATTCCTATTTGCCCCGAGGCAAAGGAAAGGGTAAGAGACTGCAACAAGCAGCTCCTTCCCAGGAGCAGAAGCCCTCCCCGGCTTCTACAAAGGCGTCAGCATGACGCTGGGACCTTACAAGCAGACTCAGGGGCGGTGGGGGGTCGCCTCAAACATTTCAGCGCACAGTGGGCTCACTCGCAGGTGGACCCCTGGATCCTGCAGGTAGTATCTCAGGGTTACAGGATGGAATTCGAGAAGTCCCCTCCTCGCCGTTTCCAAAAGTCTGCTTTGCCAACGTCTCCCTCCGACAGGGCGACGGTATTGGAGGCCATTCACAAGCTGTATTCTCAGCAGGTGATAGTCAAGGTACCCCTCCTACACCAAGGGTACCTCAGGTTAGTGGTCCAAAACTGTCATTATCAGTTTCAGACGCTGCCGTTTGGATTGTCCACGGCACCCCGGGTCTTTACCAAGGTAATGGCCGAAATGATGATCCTTCTTCGAAGAGAAGGCGTCTTAATTATCCCTTACTTGGACGATCTCCTGATAAGGGCAAGATCCAGAGAACAGCTGGAGGTCGGAGTAGCACTAACCCAAGTAGTGCTCCAACAACACGGGTGGATTCTGAATTTTCCAAAATCCCAACTGATCCCGACGACACGTCTGTTGTTCCTAGGGATGATTCTGGACACTGTTCAGAAAAAGGTATTTCTTCCGGAGGAGAAAGCCAGGGAGTTATCCGATCTAGTCAGGAACCTCCTAAAACCAGGAAAAGTATCTGTGCATCAATGCACAAGAGTCCTGGGAAAAATGGTAGCTTCTTACGAAGCGATTCCATTCGGCAGATTCCATGCACGAACTTTTCAGTGGGATCTGCTGGACAAATGGTCCGGGTCGCATCTGCAGATGCATCAGCGGATAAAATTGTCCACAAGGACAAGAGTGTCTCTGCTATGGTGGTTGCAGAGTGCTCATCTGTTAGAGGGCCGCAGATTCGGCATACAGAACTGGGTCCTAGTGACCACGGATGCCAGCCTGAGAGGCTGGGGAGCGGTCACACAGGGAAGAAACTTCCAGGGCGTGTGGTCAAGCCTGGAGACGTCTCTTCACATAAATATACTGGAGCTAAGAGCAATCTACAATGCTCTAAGCCTGGCAAAACCTCTGCTTCAGGGTCAGCCGGTGTTGATTCAGTCGGACAACATCACGGCAGTCGCCCACGTAAACAGACAGGGCGGCACAAGAAGCAGGAGGGCAATGGCAGAAGCTGCAAGGATTCTCCGCTGGGCAGAAAATCATGTGTTAGCACTGTCAGCTGTGTTCATCCCAGGAGTGGACAACTGGGAAGCAGACTTCCTCAGCAGACACGATCTGCACCCGGGAGAGTGGGGACTTCATCCAGAAGTCTTCCACATGATTGTGGTCCATTGGGAAAGACCAATGGTGGACATGATGGCGTCCCGCCTCAACAAAAAACTGGACAGGTATTGCGCCAGGTCAAGAGACCCTCAGGCAATAGCTGTAGACGCTCTGGTAACACCATGGGTGTACCAGTCAGTGTATGTGTTTCCTCCTCTGCCTCTCATACCAAAAGTACTGAGAATTATACGGCAAAGGGAAGTAAGAACGATACTCGTGGCTCCGGATTGGCCAAGAAGAACTTGGTACCCGGAACTTCAGGAGATGCTCACGGAAGATCCGTGGCCTCTACCTCTAAGACGGGACCTGCTTCAGCAGGGACCGTGTCTATTCCAAGACTTACCGCGGCTGCGTTTGACGGCATGGCGGTTGAACGCCGAATCCTAAGGGAAAAAGGCATTCCGGAAGAGGTCATCCATACCCTGGTAAAAGCCAGGAAGGAGGTGACTGCACAACATTATCACCGCATTTGGAGAAAATATGTTGCGTGGTGTGAGGCCAGGAAGGCCCCGACGGAGGAATTTCAACTGGGTCGATTCCTACATTTCCTGCAAACAGGATTGTCTATGGGCCTCAAATTAGGGTCCATTAAGGTTCAAATTTCGGCCCTGTCGATTTTCTTCCAGAAAGAATTGGCTTCAGTTCCTGAAGTCCAGACTTTTGTAAAAGGAGTACTACATATACAGCCCCCGGTTGTGCCCCCAGTGGCACCGTGGGATCTTAATGTAGTTTTGGATTTTCTCAAATCCCATTGGTTTGAGCCACTCAAATCGGTGGATTTGAAATATCTTACATGGAAAGTAACCATGCTACTGGCCCTGGCTTCAGCCAGGAGAGTGTCAGAATTGGCGGCTTTATCGTATAAAAGCCCATATCTGATTTTCCATTCGGACAGGGCAGAACTGCGGACGCGTCCTCACTTTCTGCCTAAGGTGGTTTCAGCGTTTCACCTGAACCAGCCTATTGTGGTGCCTGCGGCTACTAGCGATTTGGAGGATTCCAAGTTGCTGGACGTTGTCAGAGCATTGAAAATATATATTTCAAGGACGGCTGGAGTCAGAAAATCTGACTCGCTGTTTATACTGTATGCACCCAACAAGCTGGGTGCTCCTGCTTCTAAGCAGACGATTGCTCGTTGGATTTGTAGCACAATTCAACTTGCACATTCTGTGGCAGGCCTGCCACAGCCTAAATCTGTCAAGGCCCATTCCACAAGGAAGGTGGGCTCATCTTGGGCGGCTGCCCGAGGGGTCTCGGCATTACAACTCTGCCGAGCAGCTACGTGGTCAGGGGAGAACACGTTTGTAAAATTCTACAAATTTGATACCCTGGCTAAGGAGGACCTGGAGTTCTCTCATTCGGTGCTGCAGAGTCATCCGCACTCTCCTGCCCGTTTGGGAGCTTTGGTATAATCCCCATGGTCCTGACGGAGTCCCAGCATCCACTAGGACGTCAGAGAAAATAAGATTTTACTTACCGATAAATCTATTTCTCGTAGTCCGTAGTGGATGCTGGGCGCCCATCCCAAGTGCGGATTGTCTGCAATACTTGTACATAGTTATTGTTACAAAAAAATCGGGTTGTTATTGTTGTGAGCCGTCTGTTCAGAGGCTCCTACGTTTGTCATACTGTTAACTGGGTTCAGATCACAAGTTGTACGGTGTGATTGGTGTGGCTGGTATGAGTCTTACCCGGGATTCAAAATCCTTCCTTATTGTGTACGCTCGTCCGGGCACAGTATCCTAACTGAGGCTTGGAGGAGGGTCATAGGGGGAGGAGCCAGTACACACCACCTAGTGGTCAAACTTTTAAATTTTGTGCCCTGTCTCCTGCGGAGCCGCTATTCCCCATGGTCCTGACGGAGTCCCAGCATCCACTACGGACTACGAGAAATAGATTTATCGGTAAGTAAAATCTTATTTTCCTCAGCCAATAACCCTTCACAGTGCCTCCTAGTTTCTTGACTACCAGATCGTTTTCTGATACTCCCCTTTGCTCGGTGAATGTGTTGCTCTTGGAATTCTACAAATCCGTCCTTGCCATCAGAACCCATTCCAGATCCTTTCTCGACCTCTCTGGTACTCTCACCGAAATAGACTGCTTTGGTCAACAACAGGGTCAACAGGAAAACCCGGAATGCAGTCTCTTGGGGTAAGTCCATCTTGCTAAGGGGAGAGAAAAAGGAGCAAGGAAGGGGGGAAAGGAGGGTAATGGGAGATGGAGAAAATAATAAAAAGGAAAAAGAAATTTGGTGCGACAACCGCCTCTGGTCTTGTAGTTCTCTGTGCTCAGGTGCCGTGACAACAGTCCTGCCTCTCAACCTTCCCGGAACAGGCACTCCAGTGATACGATTTCCTCTACACTCTGCTCTCTGTCACGGGCTTTCTCTGGGTCAGCGACCTTCTTACAGTGGGACGAGTGGACCCAAGTCTCTCTCTCGGCAACCTTTAATGCTGTTGTGCTGGTTAGTAAGACTTGGTACGGTCCTTCCCACCGGTCAATAAGGCAACCTGAGCGTAGAAAATTTCGAATCATTACATAATCCCCAGGTTCAATGTCATGACAATTACTGTCTGGTAGGTCAGGAATCCCCAGCTTTAAGTTTCTGTTTTGATTCCTCAACTGCTTGCTCATCTTAACCAAATATTTCACAGTCACTTCATTATTGCATTTCAAATCATCCTGGGGGTCAATCATTACATGGGGTTGTCGACCAAAAAGAATCTCAAAGGGTGATAGGTTAAGGGGGGACCTGGGAGTGGTTCTGATGCTGTACAATACAAGTGGCAAAGCTTCTGGCCACAACAATCCAGTTTCAGCCATCACTTTGCTCAGCTTGTTCTTAATAGTGCTGTTTACTCTTTCCACTTTCGCACTCGCCTGTGGGCGGTACGGAGTATGCAGCTTACCATTAATTCCCATCAGTTTGCACATTACCTGAAAGACTTCACCTGTGAAATGGGTACCCCTATCACTTTCAATTTTCCTAGGGATACCATATCTGCACACAAATTCCTGCACAATTTTTTTTGCAGTAAACGTAGCAGTATTTGTGGGGAATGCTTCTACCCAATTTGAAAACACGTCAATACAAACTAACACATACTTTCTGCAGGGTGGCAACTGTATGAAATCAATTTGTATTACCTGAAAAGGGCCGTCTGTTGGTGGGATATGGGATGGTTCTGTTGGTATTGACTTTCCAATATTCTTCCTCAAGCAGGTAAGACATGTCATTGCTCTCTTACCCGCATGAGAAGAGAATCCTGGCGCACACCAGTAGGCTCTCACCAGCTTACACATACCCTCCTTGCCCAGATGAGTCAGACCGTGTGCCGCCTCAGCTAAGCTTGGAAGATATGCTCTGGGGGCTACTGGCTTACCTTGTCCATGTTATGATTCCAGTACTCCTGACCGGAGGAGATCTAATGACAATGGCCAGAGTACTGGGAGGGGAATGCTGGTTACGGGAGCTAGAAAGACTAGTTGCCCCTGGCGCCCTAACTCTATTGTCTCACCCGTGCTATCGAAAATCCCTTGCGAGACTATGGTTTCTTGAGCCCCTGGCAGCCACGTTTGAAAGGCGGATTATGTCTGCCCAACTCCGGTGCCCCCCGGTCTTAGTGAGAGACAAAGGGAGATCCGAGGCAGGATGATGACAAGAGGACCTCTGACTGACAACAGGCCAGGGGCAACAAGCTAACTAACCAAACCAGAAGTATGCGCAGAAAAACCGCCAGATAAAAGGACAACCAAAATCCACTAGTCCGTTACTCCTACCCAGCACCGCTGGATACCAGAGTGGATCTGTGGGAGCGGAATCCTCCGCAAAAGCTCCGAAACACAAATAATAAATAATAATAAAGCGGCCAAGCCGCAACACACGGCTACGCCGTGACTCACGAACACCACTGGATGTTTAAAGGTGCTCAGTCAGGACTCCAGGAACAGATGACGACTTCCGAGTACAGGACAACTGAGGACAGGAACGACCGGGTACAGCAGGACTGGAAACACTCTCAGCAAACGGATACAGCATGCAGGAAGCTATTACCGGCGTCTGTGAGAAGCCCTGGAAGTGTACTTAAACAGGGAGTCCTCCAATCAGCTGTTCAGAGGCTGATTGGATTAAATGCCGTGCAGCTGCCTTGCTGCACGGCCAGGAAACAGGTGCCCTATTAATTTAAATGGACCCAGCAACGGGGAACGCGGTCCGCCAGTGGCGTCCCCGTTGCTAGGGTCCGTGCGGCTCCGTGCGCCCGGCGTCTAGCGTTGCCAGGGAGCCGGCGGCTGTACGCGCACGGCGTCCCTGGTTGCTAGGCGCCGGGCCGCACCGACGAGCGGACCCCGGCGCCTAACAGTACCCCCCCCTTGAGGAGGGGTCAAGGAACCCCTAAAGCCAGGTTTCCGAGGAAATTCCCGAAAAAATGCCCTCTTGAGCCTCGGGGCATGGAGATCCTTATCCAGGACCCAAGACCTTTCCTCTGGACCATAGCCCTTCCAGTGCACCAGAAAATAAAGCCGACCCCGGGACAATTTGGAATCGAGAACCTTCTCCACCAAGAACTCCTGATGTCCCTGTACATCTACTGGTGATTTCCCCTGAGAGATCTTCCGAGGAAATCTACTGGAAGAAACGTATGGTTTCAACAGGGAGCAATGGAACGTATTTCCGATTCGGAGAGCTCTTGGTAAACGTAACCGGAAAGCAACTGGATTGATTTTTTTAATAATATGAAATGGTCCAATAAATTTGGGGCCCAATCTAGCTGAGGTTTGTCGAAGTCTAATGTTACGAGTCGACAACCATACCCTGTCTCCCACCTTAAAAGTGCAAGGACGCCGGAGCCTGTGAGAAAACTTTTTCTCTCGAAATGCCGCTTTTCTGAGAGCAAGGTGCACTTTTTTCCAAATGACTCTGAGATGAGAGGTTAAGGTTAGCGAGGAAACAGAGGAATGTTGAAAAAAAGAATTAGCTCTGGGGTGAAAACCAAAAACTGAAAAGAATGGAGACACATTAGTGGAGGAATGACAAGAATTGTTGTAAGCAAACTCCGCCAAAGGAAGAAACTCGGACCAATCATTCTGGAGTTTGGCTGAGTACAAACGCAAATACTGTTTTAATGATTGATTAACTCGCTCGGTCTGCCCGTTGGATTGGGGATGATAGCCGGATGTTAAAGACAATTTCATCTTTAATGAGGCACAAAAAGACTTCCAGAATTGTGCAATGAATTGTGGACCCCGATCAGAAACAATATCAGTGGGCAACCCATGAAGTCTGAAAACATGGCGGAGAAACAAAACAACCAATCCCTGGGCAGATGGCAGTCGGGGAAGAGCAATGAAATGGGCCATCTTGCTAAAACGGTCCACTACCACCCATATGACTCGGAATCCGGCTGACAGAGGGAGGTCTACCACAAAATCCATGGAAATATGAGACCATGGCCTGAGAGGAACATTTAAGGGCATAAGTTGCCCGATAGGCAAGGAACGGGGAACCTTATGCTGTGCACAGACCTGACAAGAAAAAACAAACTCCTTAATGTCTTTAGAAAGACCAGGCCACCATACTGAGCGGGAGACTAATTCCAAAGTCTTAGAGATCCCCGGATGCCCGGCAACTTTGCTATCATGAAACTCAGTCAAAACAGTAGCTCTCAAAAACTCAGGGACGTAAAGACGACCAGCAGGAGTATTTCCAGGAGCTTGATGTTGAAGCTGCTTTAACTGGGTAAACAAATCTTGTGTGAGGCCTGCCCAAATGACTGAAGACGGAAGTATGGGAGTAACAGGACTGTTATTATGAACTGGAAGAAAACTGCGTGACAGGGCATCCGCCTTGGTATTCTTGGAACCTGGCCTAAAAGTGATAATAAACTTGAAACGAGTAAAAAATAAAGCCCAACGAGCCTGCCGGGCATTCAGCCGCTTAGCTGATTCGATGTACTGAAGATTTTTGTGGTCAGTCAATACTGAAATGGTATGTGTTGCTCCCTCAAGCCAATGCCTCCACTCCTCGAAAGCCCATTTAATAGCCAGTAACTCCCGGTTACCAACATCGTAGTTGGATTCAGCAGATGAGAATTTCCTGGACATAAAGGCACAAGGATGTAGTTCCAGAGAGTCCGGATCCTTCTGAGATAGGATAGCCCCCACTCCAACCTCCGAGGCATCAACCTCAACAATGAAGGGCAATTCTGGGTTGGGATGTCTGAGGACTGGAGCTGAGACAAAAGCTTGTTTCAAGGCCTGAAAGGATAACTCAGCTTCACGTGACCAGTTGGTAGGATCCGCTCCCTTCTTAGTCAGTGCCACAATGGGAGCAACCAGGTCGGAAAAAGAATGAATAAATCTTCTATAATAATTCGCAAACCCTAAAAAGCGCTGAATTGCTTTTAAGTTGGTGGGTTGCGCCCAACTAAGGATGGCTTGGAGCTTCTTAGGTTCCATACAGAATCCCCGAGGGGAAATAATGTACCCTAAAAAGGATACCTCCGTGACATGAAACTCACACTTCTCCAGCTTGGCATATAGGTGATTTTCACGTAATTTTTGAAGAACCTGACGCACCTGGGTAACATGTTGTTCAATTGAGTCAGAATAGATCAGGATGTCGTCTAAGTAAACGACCACGAATCTTCCTAGAAAATCACGGAGCACATCGTTAATGAGATCCTGGAAAACTGCCGGAGCGTTAGACAAGCCAAACGGCATCACCAGATACTCGTAGTGACCCGACTGAGTACTGAAAGCTGTCTTCCACTCATCTCCCGACTTGATTCGGATGAGGTTATACGCTCCCCTCAGGTCAATTTTAGAAAAAATCACAGCCGAACGCAGCTGATCAAAGAGGACAGAAATCAGCGGCAGAGGGTAGGTATTTTTAACTGAGATCTTATTCAGGGCTCTAAAGTCAATGCAAGGTCTGAGTGATCCATCTTTTTTCTCCACAAAGAAGAAGCCTGCACTTAAAGGGGATTTAGATGGCCTGATAAATCCTTTCCCTAGGCTCTCCTTAACATACTCATTCATGGCCGCAGTTTCTGGCCCGGATAATGCATATAACCTTCCCTTTGGCAATGTGGCACCAGGAATTAGCTTAATAGCACAATCATAAGGCCGATGGGGAGGCAGAAGGTCCGCATTGCCCTTGGAAAACACATCAACAAAGTCCTGGTATTCCACGGGAATGAGTTCGGGAATGGCAGCAGCTATTCTGATGGGAAGCGTAATACATTCCTTATTACAGATGGTACCCCATTGTGAAATCTCCCCCGACTGCCAATCAATGATGGGATTATGAAAGGCCAGCCAAGGGTGACCCAGAACCACTGGGACTGCTGGGCAATGGGTAAGGAAAAACTCGATCTTTTCGGAATGAAGAGCTCCTACCGTAAGTAGTATAGGGGGTGTACGGAGGGAAATAACCCCATTGGACAAGGGACTCCCATCTAAACCATGCATGGTGATACACCTACCCAAGGCTAACTGAGGAATACCTAAGGCTTTGGCCCACGTTAAGTCCATAAAGTTCCCTGCAGCTCCACTGTCAACAAAAGCCGACACCGAAGAACTGAGGCTGCCAAAGGAAACTTTAGCTGGGACTAAAAGGGAGTTATTCGAGGAGATAAGCTGCAGACCAAAGTGAACCCCCTCACAATTCACTTGGTCGAGGCGTTTCCCGACTTGTTCGGACAATTACGGGCAAAATGTCCCTTACCCCCACAGTACAAACAAAGACCAGAGTTTTGCCTTCTGGCTCTTTCTTCTGGGGACAGCCGGGAGAGACCCATCTGCATGGGCTCCTCTATGTCCTCAGGAATGGAAAATACACATGGAGTAGACCTGACAGGTGCTCCTTTTTCAGCCCTCCGCTCTCTGAGACGACGATCAATCTTAATAGAAAGCTCCATGAGTTTATCGAGAGTCTCAGGAGCGGGATACTGAAGGAGACTGTCTTTTATAGACTCAGATAACCCGAGGCGAAACTGACTGCGCAGGGCTGGGTCATTCCAGCCACAGTCGTTCGACCAACGGCGAAATTCTGTACAATAAACCTCTGCAGGATTTCTACCCTGTCTGAGAGCGCGTAACTGACTCTCAGCGGATGCCTCTCTATCAGGGTCATCATACAAAAGCCCTAAAGACCCCAAAAAGGCGTCTACTGACAACAATGCCGGATCCTCTGCTTTTAAACCAAAAGCCCTGGTCTGAGGATCCCCCTGGAGCAAAGAAATAATAATTCCGACCCGCTGAGATTCAGTACCTGAGGAGATCGGTCTTAAACGAAAATAAAGTTTACAGGATTCTTTAAAATTAAAAAAACTCCTTCCTATCACCAGAAAAACGGTCAGGCAAGTGCATTTTTGGTTCAGGGACTACCCTCGGGGAAGTTCGTAAAAGATCTTCCTGCGACTTCACCCGAAAGGAAAGATCCTGAACCATCTGAGTAAGTTCTTGAATCTGGCTGACTAGGAGCTGGCCAGGATTTGGCCCTAAACCTGTGGGATTCATGAGGCCGATAACTCTTACAAAACTGAATAAGGAAAAAATCAAACCCTGTTTAATTTTAAGTTTTGGTAGGGCCGGTAATAATGTTATGATTCCAGTACTCCTGACCGGAGGAGATCTAATGACAATGGCCAGAGTACTGGAAGGGGAATGCTGGTTACGGGAGCTAGAAGACTAGTTGCCCCTGGCGCCCTAACTCTATTGTCTCACCCGTGCTATCGAAAATCCCTTGCGAGACTATGGTTTCTTGAGCCCCTGGCAGCCACGTTTGAAAGGCGGATTATGTCTGCCCAACTCCGGTGCCCCCCGGTCTTAGTGAGAGACAAAGGGAGATCCGAGGCAGGATGATGACAAGAGGACCTCTGACTGACAACAGGCCAGGGGCAACAAGCTAACTAACCAAACCAGAAGTATGCGCGGAAAAACCGCCAGATAAAAGGACAACCAAAATCCACTAGTCCGTTACTCCTACCCAGC
The DNA here is from genome assembly GCF_028390025.1 of Pseudophryne corroboree. Classification (NCBI taxonomy): domain Eukaryota; kingdom Metazoa; phylum Chordata; class Amphibia; order Anura; family Myobatrachidae; genus Pseudophryne; species Pseudophryne corroboree. The sequence continues at coordinate 430,666,496 of NC_086449.1, read as the reverse complement.
ACCGCTGGATACCAGAGTGGATCTGTGGGAGCGGAATCCTCCGCAAAAGCTCCGAAACACAAATAATAAATAATAATAAAGCGGCCAAGCCGCAACACACGGCTACGCCGTGACTCACGAACACCACTGGATGTTTAAAGGTGCTCAGTCAGGACTCCAGGAACAGATGACGACTTCCGAGTACAGGACAACTGAGGACAGGAACGACCGGGTACAGCAGGACTGGAAACACTCTCAGCAAACAGATACAGCATGCAGGAAGCTATTACCGGCGTCTGTGAGAAGCCCTGGAAGTGTACTTAACAGAGAGTCCTCCAATCAGCTGTTCAGAGGCTGATTGGATTAAATGCCGTGCAGCTGCCTTGCTGCACGGCCAGGAAACAGGTGCCCTATTAATTTAAATGGACCCAGCAACGGGGAACGCGGTCCGCCAGTGGCGTCCCCGTTGCTAGGGTCCGTGCGGCTCCGTGCGCCCGGCGTCTAGCGTTGCCAGGGAGCCGGCGGCTGTACGCGCACGGCGTCCCTGGTTGCTAGGCGCCGGGCCGCACCGACGAGCGGACCCCGGCGCCTAACAGTCCATCTGTCCAGAGTCCTGAGGACTCCTGGCCATATCCTTTTGACCTCCAGACTGCCTTTTCCTGTGGAGAACACAAATTTTGCATTTCACTTAATTTTTGTGTGTTGACGGTATTGAATACCATCAGTTGTGTGATGTCTGTCTGTATGGGGGTGCTGGCTGCTGATTTAGCAGCTTCATCTGCCCGGCTGTTACCAAGTGACACTGGGTCTTGGCTGTAAGTGTGGGCTTTGCACTTGATAACAGCCACTCTGTCAGGTTCCTGTATCGCTGTTAGAAGCCTTTTGATATGGGATGCATGCGCTACAGGTGTGCCAGCTGCCGTCATGAAATTTCTGAGGCGCCAAAGGGCCCCGAAATCATGCACTACTCCACATGCGTACCTAGAATCTGTATAAATATTGGCTGAATTACCCTTAGCCAATTCACACGCTCTGGTTAGGGCGACCAGCTCAGCAACTTGTGCTGAGTGCGGTGGGCCCAGGGGTTCAGCTTCTAGGATACCTTTGTCATCTACAACTGCGTATCCAGTACACAAGTCTCCTGAGTCCGTCTGTCTGTGGCAACTACCGTCAGTGTAAAAAGTAAAATCTACGCCTACCAGTGGGTTGTCACTAATGTCGGGTCTTGCAGTGAAAGTTTGGTTCAGATATTCCATACATGTGTGTCAGTGTCTGTACTAAATCCTCCTTCACCATCACTCTCATCCTCCACCCTTTGTGCCTGTCCAGGCACACCTGGGAGCTACGTTGCAGGATTTAGTGCGCTGCATCTCTTTATGGTGATGTTTACAGGGGCCATTAGTGCTAATTCCCACCTTGTAAACCGTGCTGATGAGACATGTCTGGTTTGGGCAGAGTTCAGTAAGGCTGATACTGCATGAGGTGTATGGATGGTCAGGTTGTGTCCCAACACTACATCTTCACTTTTACTCACTAGCAAAGCTATCGCTGCAACACTTCGCAAGCATGTGGGGAGAGACCGTGCTACGGTGTCCAACTGTGCACTGTAGTAAGCTACCGGCCTGCTGGCATCACCATGTCTCTGGGTTAGGACACCTGCCGCACACCCAGCATTCTCTGTACCGTACAATTCAAAGGGCTTCCCATAATCTGGCATACCTAATGCAGGTGCCTGTGATAGGCGCTGTTTGAGTCTCTCAAATGCCAGTTCGGACTCATCTGTGTGCGAAATCCGATCTGGTTTGTTTGAAGAGACCATCTCTTGCAAAGGTAAAGCCAGTATGGAGAACCCTGGGATCCAATTTCGGCAGTACCCACACATTCCTAGGAAAGTGCGGATCTGTTGCTGGGTTTGTGGCAGAGTCATGTCGCGAATCGCCTGTATTCTATCAGCGGTGAGGTGTCTCAGTCCTTGTGTTAAGCAATGTCCCAAATATTTCACCTTGGTCCGGCACAACTGTAACTTATCCTTTGAAACCTTGTGTCCCGTATTAGAAAGGTGAAACAGAAGCTGTTTCGTGTCTTTCAAGGACGATTCGAGTGAATCAGAACACAGCAGTAAATCATCTACATACTGTATTAATACTGATCCGCTCTCAGGTTGAAAGGATTGTAAACAGTCATGCAAAGCCTGGGAGAAAATACTTGGGCTGTCAATGAAACCTTGGGGTAAGCGAGTCCAGGTGTACTGTACTCCTCTGTATGTAAATGCAAACAAATATTGGCTGTCAGGGTGCAGAGGGACCGAAAAGAAAGCAGAACAGAGGTCAATGACAGTGAAAAACTTCGCAGTAGGGGGAATTTGCATGAGGATGACAGCTGGATTTGGCACCACAGGGAATTGGCTCTCAACTATTTTGTTTATCCCCCTTAGATCCTGCACTAGCCTGTAACCCCTCCCCCCACTCTTTTTCACAGGGAAGATGGGACTATTGGCAGTGCTGGACGTCCTAACCAGAATGCCCTGTTGTAGCAAGCGCTCTATGACTGGGTACACTCCTAACTCCACCTCTGGTTTCAGAGGATACTGTGGGATTTTTGGAGCTATCCTACCATCTTTTACTTGCACTACTACAGGAGCTACATTTGCCATCAATCCAGTGTCTTGTCCATCTTTGGTCCAGAGGGATTCTGGTATCTGGGAGATCATTTCCTCTACCTTGGATGGACACCTGTCTATAACAGCAGAGTGTGACATCAACCTTTGAGGGGTGTCTAACATATCCTGCACTTCCTGAACGTGATTCTCGGGTATATCTAAGAAGACACCCTCAGGAGTACAATATATGACACACCTCATCTTACACAGTAAATCTCTCCCAAGTAGATTAGTCGGAGCCGATGTAGCTAGCAAAAAGGAGTGCTTGGTCTGCAAAGGCCCTATCGTAGTCTCCGCTGGTCTACTTAAAGGGTAGTGTTGCACTACTCCTGTTACCCCCATTGCTGAAATTGTTTTACCCGTTGTTTTCATACCTACCATTGAATTTAACACTGACCTGGCCGCCCCTGTATCTACAAGGAAAGGTAGTGATCTACCAGCTACATCAACTGTAACCTCGGGTTCATTTCCAAGGCTAGCAATCAACTTCACTGGCTGCAAACTACAGGTGTGGCCTAACCCCTATTGTATGTTGTGACCCTCCCGCAGCGCGCTGGCAGCTACGATATGTGAGGGGGGTAGCTGAGAATTTCCAGAGGGCTGCCAGTCCCTCCTAGGTGGGTACCTCCTTGTTTCCCCTGCATGTGGCTCGTAATTCCTCCTATGCGGTCCCTGATCCCAATTACGTGTGTCATACTGTGAGTCATGTTCTGGTCTAGGGGGTCAATATACATTGCTGTTATAATTACAGTTCCGTGCGTAATGTCCTTCTCTCTGGCACTTCAAACATTTTACCACATACGACTTACCATCAGGGGTCTGGGGTTTAGGCTGATGTGGCTTCGTTGTCAGGGCTTTTATACTTACTGTCATCAGCTTATCCCCCTGTGACTCCCTGTGCCTAATGATGTTCCGATCATGCTCAATAGCGGACTCTCTTAATGCAGCCACTGAGATACCTCTCCAATTTGGTTGAGTGGTTTGTACCCTTGTTCTCAACCTTTCTTTTAAACCGTCCATTAATACGGACACAGCTACCTCTCTATGATGTACATTTTCCTTAATATCCTCGACCCCAGTGTATCTAGCCATTTCCTGCAGTGCTTGATGGAAATATTCAGAAGCCGTTTCACCTTCTTTTTGTCTAATGGAGAAGATTTTATTCCACTTGACAATAGTTGGGAAATATACTCCTAATTGCAGATTGATCTGTTTTACATACTCCTGATTGTATTCATCAGTGAGAGGTACCTCTGCGTCTAATTTACAGTCAGCAATGAATTTCACAGGGTCAATATTAGAGGGCAAACATGCCCGTAGCACTGTCCGCCAATCTTTGTTTGTGGGTTCGGTGGCGTTACCTAGTTCTCTAATAAACCTCTGACATGCGGCTAGATCTTTTCTGGGATCGGGAAATTCAGACATAATTGTCCTCAATTCTGTCCGGGACCAGGGACAATGCATAGCAATGTTCCTGACGGGAGTGATTCCCTGAGCGTCAGTCTTCGCATTGGGGACTGCGATCACCCTGACAGGATTCAGTTCAATTACATCGTTCTGGGTTGCTTCTACAATGTGAGGTGCAATTGTCTCTGCATAATGTACTGTACCGTACTTACCTGTGGACACGACCTCACCTGTCCCTCCGCTAGGGGCCTTTGCTACTATTCTTACTTGTTGGGCCGTGCCCACTTGTGTGTCTTGTATGGTGGCTGCCAGAGAGAGTGCCGATATCGTGCTGGGCTCATCTTCTTGGTCGCAGTCCTGAGGGAAGTTTAAGATGGGATACAACTTTCACGGGTTAGCATTAATACATTTATCAAGTTCACTCTTATCATATATTAGTATGCCATTCTCCGTAGCCACTTTCTCCCCTGTAATATACGGTGGTGGTGGTGCAGTTGCAATCAGTTTCCTGCTAGGGTTGGAACCAGCTGTTTGAGCTAATCCCCTTTGCATATAACTCTCTTGTTGCCATAAATGTAAACAGTTTGAATGTCTGATCCTCTCTTTTCTGGATTTTAACAGACATATCCTAATCCTTAAATTCTGCAACACCTCTGGATTAAAACTGCCTACCTTAGGGAATGGTTCCCTATCTTCCGTAGTCATACGTTCCCATTCATTGCATAAAACCTCTGTGTGTGAGCCATATTTCTCACACATTATGTACCTCGCCGACCCCTTGGGCCGCGGAATATCAACCTGAACCCTGGTTGATCGTCCCTTACTTGAGCAACTGGCCCCCATCTTTTGCAGGTATTGCCTTCTCAGCTAATTCCTACAAAAAACCAAAATACTCAGTGGTAAGGCAACGGTGAAAGTTCTCAGAGCGCTCTCACCCACTCACGCCCACGTTGGCCAATACACCTAAGCACTGTCTTCAGCACCGGTCGTACCCAACCTAGGGCCCTGTGTAACCTCTATTTACTGAGAGTGTGTGGGAGTGACTTACCCTTCCCAGTAAATATTGGTTGTTGGAGATTTCCTGAGTGACCAGCGAAACTCCCTTAAAACAAAAAAATTGTTACACAAATCACGTTGCGTGTACTACACTTAGCGCCAATGAGCCCGCGTTTTTACACACAACTCGTAAAAGGGTATCACAGTGGGCTAAGTATTGCACTCATGAACGCACGGTACAATCGCACAGCGTATAGGTAACTGTTACTTATCCGCCATACGACCAATGGAATAGTTTTTCAGGCTGCGAAACCTCATCCGGAGCGTATCTGAACGGGCTTATATGGGTACTACGCCAACCCCCGGGGCTGCGCTCTACACAAAACCTCGCGGACCTTTTAGGCCACGGTATTCAGAGCTTCGCGTGACTTTGTCAGCGGTTTTCTGACTTCGCTGACCTCTTGGTCTGCTGATATACTAATTGCTCCTTTATACCTTAATCAATGTTAACGTGAGAAAGCCACTCTCACGCCACCAAGTGTCCACTCACCTGATGTGGTCTCCTACGGGATCCCGAATTCCCTGGGTCCACAAAACCTTTATTGTTTGCACACTCACGCTCGTTCACTCATATACACTTTGGTTTTTCTGTACAGAAAATTAACTTTCATTCAGATAAAACAGAGTAAGAAAAGTATTTAAACTAAATATTGGAAACTGATCAATTTGTGCTATTATCGCGTGGCTACCGTATTGCCTAAACTGAAACAATGCTATTGTGTGATTTGTATTTAGTGGGCGTACCTGTACGCACGTTTCGTAAACACGCCATGTGTGTAGGCCTTTACGTTGCGTACGCAGTCCCGAACGCTGTCCGAGACACGTGTACAAAGGCCGTACGTCCGCAGTACTACAAATCCCACACTTCTATAAATGTAAGCGATATTTAACTATAATCACTTACTTAACACACACACAGTTTCTACTGTATAAACCTTTACAACTAGGCCAGGCTGCGTGTGCGTCTTACATTTACTCCCTTAAATATTAACTCTATATGTTAACTAAATAGCAACAAATTTTCCAGTACAGGTCAAAATGAATCTAGTAATCAATGTTTATGGCAAACATGCGAGCAGATATGCAAAGTACAAAATACAGGTGTATGCGTGTGTTGCGTGCGCATTTGGCGCCAAAACAGAAATTTGCAGGTTTTAAAAATAGCTTTTGCGTTCTTACCTTACGGATCCCTTCAGCATCCCTTCAAACCATGCAGGGCAGACGCTTATCTAATCAGCACTAGTGTATCCACCGACCAAGAGAAGGCTTCCGGGGATACCTTTCCGCCCTTTGCTGATAGATATAGTCTGCGAAAACTCTGCTAGGCTGCGGGTATGAGAAGGTCCCGGACGAGCCCCCAATTGATAATGTCGATATTATCTTAGACCGCAAAGCTATACCTCTAAATACACTTTTACAGTTGAGCCGTTATGGCCGCTAGACTACATGCACGTGCTACACACTTTGTACGCTATTTGCGTACAGAGTCCTGCACGTGGTACGCACTTGGCGTACACACGCCGCGCTGAGTGTACAGAGAACACACAGCGAGCGCACACACAATGGATAACCTCTAAACCTTGTTAATGATACAATGTAATGATATGCTTACACTTTAAACCCTTAACAGCAAAGTACTGTAATGATGTAATACCTTTAAACCTTAAGTAGCGCTGGCGGTACAATGTACCCGCAGTGCGTACACCTTATCAATGCTTATACACCTTAAACAGATTATTACACTATAAAGCCCATGCAGGAAAGTGAAAACACAACACTGATTTGTAGTTGCAACCACAGGATTCTAAGGCCTCAGTGGATTAATTCCAAAAAGGTAAAACAATACAAATCATACACTACAGGCTAACAAGTAAATCTATACAGAATAATGGCTACAGAGAATGTACATACGTGAGAATGTTCGCAAGCGCAACCCGGCTCGGTCCTCCGCTGGTCATACAGATAGCGTTCAGAGTCTTCTGACCGGCCAGGCAACAATGGTCTTTTTATACACAACATGCATACACAATACAATGGTCACTGTAATCTCATTGTCCATTGGACACAGGGATGTGTCTTTACATTACAGAAGAGGTCATAGGTGGATTTGAATAGATGGGCGATGTCTTTCCCCAACTGCTCTTGTGGGTGGTATCCTCTGGATTCCCGCCGCATACATAAAATATAGTAAATACAGTTAATGTTCATATTCTACTTTTGTACATAACTATACGCAGGAACAAGCGATCTTTCTCTAACCAACACCGGAATGTTACCCTCAAAATACCCTACAGCTGGATACTAGACATCACCTTCCAACCTTTATCTGACCCTTCCTATCATGCAAAGGCGAATCCCTCTGTCCAGGAACTGTTTAAACTAGTAATACTCGCTGACATGGTCTAGGGGAACTATATCTAAAATGTACACTATTTGGGTTAAATATGTAATGTTCTAATAACCCTCTATGCGTTCACAAACTCTACCGTAAATGCGCATACCACGCGCTAAGGCGCATGGCCGTGAAAAGCTCCGTTACGCAAATTGCAGATATGCGCACGCACGGCAGAGCGAGTGCACACGCAGCGGGCATGTGCATGGGGTTAGTAAAGGCATATGCATTACAATATTTTTCGACTTTGACAGCTGTGTGATATGTAAAGTGCTACCGCGTGTAATATTGGGGGGGATTGTGCTGTGTATAATAAAATGTAATATGGTGCTGTGTACTATCTGTAATAAGGGGGGGGGGGGGGCTGTGTGATATTCAATGTGCTACCGGGTGTAATATTGGGGTGGGGGGGGGAGGGGATTGTGCTGTATATAATATAATGTAATATGGTGCTGGCTGTGTACTATCTGTGATATGGGGGAGGAGGGCTGTGTGAAATGTAATGTGCTACTTTGTGTAATATTGGGGGGACTGTATAGGCTGTGTATAATTTAATATAATATGGGTCCGGGTGTACTGGCTGTAATATGGGGGACTGCGGCTATGTATAATGTAATGTAATATGGTACTGTGTATACTGGCTGTAATATGAGGGAGTGGGGCTTTATATAATGTAATATGGTAGTGTGTGTACTGGCTGTAATATGAGGGAGTGGGGCCAGGGCCGTAACGAGCTTCGTGCCACTGGAGGCGCAGGATCACCGGCAACATCCACCTGGCCGCTCCGTCGCACTGTGGGGTCCAGCCCTACCCCCCCGCCATCGCCGTTACTCTCACCTAGGTATCCAGGCAGCGCTGCAGCTCCCCCTCCGCTCCCTTCCTATGTGCTGGGAGAAATGACGTCTCTCCCAGCCTGCCCCCAGCCCACCCACATGCCCTGTGCTTCGAAGAGTGCAGCGTAGGGCGGGAAGAGGAGAGGCATGCCGGTTTGTCAGAGGTGAGTCTCTCTCTCTCTCTCCCACCTGCCATAATGTGTAAATAAGGTGGACTGTCTACCATAATGTGTAAAAAAAAAAAAAAAAAGGGGGGGGGGGGGGGAGGACTGCCTGCCGCACTGTGTAAACAAAGGGGACTATGCTGCTGTAATGTGTAAAAAAAGCGACTGCTGCTGTAATGTGTAAAAATAAAAGGGGAACTCTGCCTGCCTAATGTGTAAAAAAGAAAAAGGGGGCTCTAATGCTGTAATGTATAAAAAAGGGGGACTCTGCTGCCGTAATGTGTAAAATGGAGTTCTGCCTGCCGTAATATGCAAAAGGGAGCTCTGTGGCACGCCACTTCCCCATGAAGCCATGCCCCTAACTTTTTGGCGCGCGCGTGCCTACGGCACGCACTTGCCCAGTTTTTATAGGGGGGCACCGATGCTGTTTCTTGCACACAGTGCTAAAAAATAGTTAAACTAGTTAAGGCACTGACTGGGGCTATGTATAATGTAATGTTAAGTGATACTGGGTACAATATGGGGAGGGGGGCTGTGTATAATATAATGTATTATGGTGCTGTGTGTACTGGGTGTAATGTGTAATATACTGTCCGTTTCTTCTCAGAAATGTGCAAGGCATCATAATTTAGTTCACCTGTATTATTACTCTGGGTGTAGTATGGCTGACCGGCGGTTTCTTGACCGCCGGTCAGCTTACCGACGCCGGGAGACCGACGATCACATGAATACCACCCATTACTCTAGTATACCTATAGTATTACCCTTTTTTTGTGTGCTGCTTTTAGTACTAATCTTCACCTGCCATTGCAGGACACACCCCTGAGTGGCAATAAATACGCCTATAGGTAGTCCTCAACGCACACTTTGGGCGAAGCATGACACCCCCCTTCAACGGCGCGCCGCGCTTTGTGTGGCATATTCTGCTGCCGCCTGGAATCTCCCTGAAACTAGTTTTCAAAAGTAGGCAAGTATAATATGAATATGTGTGAGAGGGGGGAGGGAGACACTGTATATGAATATGTGTGAGAGGGGGGAGGGAGACAGTGTATATAAATATGTGTGAGAGGGGAGAGGGGGACACTATGTATATGTGTAAGAGGGATATGTTTATGTGTGTGACTGTATGTTTATGACTGTGTGTGACAGTGTATATATGTGTGATTGTATGCATGTGTGTCTAACTGTACATATGTATGTGTATATGTGTGTGACTACTTATGTGACAGTATGCATGTGACTGTGTGTGCGACTGTACACATGTATATTTATGTGTGTGACAGTATGTATGTGTATAAGTACTGTATGTGACTGTATTTATGTGTGTGACAGTATATATGTATGTGTACTGTATATGTGCATATGCATATCGCCCCAACGATCACGATGTAATGGGACAGTACTGTTTTTTGGGTTCTGTCCCATCAGTGGGCAGGAGCAGAGGGAGGGACATAATGCTCCCAACTATTGTGCGCATGAGGCTGGGGCTGCTGGGGAAGCATGAAGTGAAATGGGCGTGTGACTTGTGGCCACATCCTAGTTTATGTGCACACTGAAGGCTTGCGCACTAAGGGGGTCATTCAGATCTGATCGCTGGGCTGCGTTTTTTGCTGTCCTGCAATCAGATAGTCGCCACCTACAGGGGAGTGTATTTTGGCTGTGCAAGTGTGAGATCACATGTGCAGCTGAGCTGCTAAAAAAGCAGTGTGTGCAGTCTCTACGCAACCCGGGACTTACTCTTCCAGTGCGATTGATTCCTGCTGATCGGGGCTGGAGCTGACGTCAGACACCCTCCCTGAAAACGCTTAAGCCCGTCTGCGTTTTTCCGGACGCTCCCAGACAAGATGGAACTATTCAAAAACTAGTCCCCAAACAGCACATGATGCAAAGAAGAAAAAGAGGTGCACCGAGGCTGCTGTATGACTAAGTCAAGCGACACAAGTGTGCGGCACAAACACCTGGCCCATCTAGGAGTGGCACTGCAGTGTCAGACAGGATGGCACTTTTGAAAAACTAGGCCCCAAACAGCACCTCATGCAAAGATGTAGAAGAGGTGCAATGAGGTAGCTGTATGACTAAGCCAAGCGACACAAACAATTGTCCCATCTAGGAGTGGCACTGCAGTGGCAGACAGGAGGGCAGATATCAAAAAAAGACCCCAAACAGCACATGATGCAAAGAAGAAAAAAAGGTGCACCGAGGTTGCTGTACTAAGCTAAGCGACACAACCACCTGGCCCATCTAGTAGGGTCACACAGTGGCTGAATGTCAAGAGTGGACTGCAATTGTTCGGTCCACAGACAGCATCTTCAGCACGCCCCTGTCATTTAAAAAAAAATCTGCAATTGGTGGACTTATACGGCAGTACCCCAGGACTAATACAGCAGTACCCCTGGACTCATATGGCAGTGTCAGACAGGATGCAAAGATGTAGACAGGATGGCACGTTTCAAAAACTAAGCCGCAAACAGTACCTCATGCAAAGATGTCGAAGAGGTGCAATGATGTAGCTGTATGACTCAGCCAAGCGACACAAACAATTCCCACTGGAATTATAAGTCCAAATCACTGGAATTAAATGGCAAAAATCACTGGAATTAAATGGCAAAATCACTGGAATTATACTGCAAAATCACTGGAATTATACATCCATATCACTGAATTAAATGGCAGATTCACTGGACATACACGGAAGTGTCAGACAGGATGGCACTTTAAAAAAATAGTCCCCAAACACCACATCATGCCAAGAAGTAAAAGAGGGCAATGAGGTAGCTGTATGACTAAGCTAAGCGAAACAAGTGTGCGGCACAAACACGTGGCCCATCTAGGGTTGGCACTGCAGTCCCACTGCACTAATGGTGGATAACGGATGCACGTCTAACACCAGCATAGTTGTTATGGCCTTAGTAATCGGCTTTGCAACAGAGTGTATATATATATATATATATATATATATATATAAACCAAAATCACCTTAAACATGCACTGTAGTGTAGCTGCCCTGTGAAACGGTCCTACTGTTAGCCAGAACCAAACCAAAACACCTCCAGACAATGAATCAGAGGGCGCTTAACAATCACTTTCTAGTATACCAGCAATGCAAATGACTATATATATAAATATATATATAAACAATTTATTAAAAGCACAAATTGCTCAAAGGGATAACCCTTTCACAAACACATAGCAATAATTTGTGTCATGGATGATGTGATGGGTAAGTTTTTCTCTCTTCCAACCTGACGCGTTTCATCCTTTGCGGACTTCTTCAGAGGGATAGTCAATACAGCTATACAATCCAAAAATTTATAATCTTAAAGATCTTCAGGTCCTTAAGACCATTAAACAGAAAAAATGGTATCATGTATCAAATTCGTGAGGGTCTATTCAATAAAAGTTGGTAAAAGATCCCACTTAGGGAGAATCTTAGGGAGTGCTCTCCCAAAGTGTCTTACACTTTGGGAGAGCACACAGGAACACACTTGGATTTTAATATTCAATTGTGGACTTATACACGGTTCTATGAGATTCTCCCTAAGTGGGATCTTTTACCAACTTTTATTGAATAGACCCTCACGAATTTGATACATGATTCCATTTTTTAAAACTGGTCAGCCAACCTGTACTGTTTAATGGTTTTAAGGACCTGAAGATCTTTAAGATTACCAATTTTTGGATTGTATAGCTGTATTGACTATCCCTCTGAAGAAGTCCGCAAAGGACAAAACGCGTCAGGGTGGAAGAGAGAAAAACGTACCCATCACATCATCCATGACACAAATTATTGCTATGTGTTTGTGAAAGGGTTATCTCTTTGAGCAATTTGTGCTTTAATAAATTGTTATTATTAATATATATATATATATATATATATATATATATATGTATATATATATATGGTCATTTGCATTGCTGGTATAGTAGAAAGTGATTGTTAAGCGCCCTCTGATTCATTGTCTGGAGATAGATAGATAGATAGATAGATAGATAGATACATATGTATGTATATATATATATAAAATAACAGAGGGACGGCACTCATAGGATTTTGCAATAGATTGTATTAAAAAAAAGAGAAAAAGATCCAATGCTTACATCATCAACGTTTCGGTGTAGACCACCGTCATCAGGATGTATACAGATACACAGCAACACAAACGAATGGTGAACATGGTCTACACCGAAACGTTGATGATGTAAGCATTGGATCTTTTTCTCTTTTTTTGAATACAATCTATTGCAAAATCCTATGAGTGCCGTCCCTCTGTTATTATTTGTTCATGGCTACCCCATGATTGGACAGGATCACCAAGGTATTTGTTACTGTAGTATTTCGAGTGTTGATATACATGGATATATATATATATATATATATATATATATATAGAGCAGTATCACTGGACTGGATTTATACGCCAGTACCACTGTAATTATACGGCAGGATCACTGGACTTATACAGTAGGATCACTGGATTTATACGGCAGGATCACTGTAATTATATGCCAGTACCACTATAATTATACGGCAGGATTACTGGAATTACATGGCCAAATCACTTGAATTATACGTCCAAATCACTGGAATTAAATGGCAAAATATCGGCATCGCCTGCCTAGTGAAGTGGAATCTAGATGGGATTTGGTACCGGGGACACAATACCTCCATCGATTGTTTAAATCCCACTGCATTAATGGCGGATACCGGACGCACGTCTAACACCAACATAAGTGTCAAGGCCTCAGTTGTGAGGGCTTCCATTATCATGTGAAGCAGAACCACCAGTCATGAACATAGGCCAGGGCCTCAGCCATTCTTTGCCACTCTGTGTCGTAAATGGCATATTGGCAAGTTTACGTTTCTCCTCAGACCTTTTAAATTTCTTTTTTTGGGTCTTCTTACTGAACTTTAGCTTTTTGGATTGTACATGCCCTCTACTATCACATTGGGCATCGGCCTTGGCAGACGACGTTGATGGCATTTCATCATCTATGTCATGGTTAGTGGCAGGAGCTTCAACACTAGGAGGAAGTAGTTCTTGATCTTTCCCTATTTTATCCACCAAATTTTTGTTCTCCATTATTTTTCTGGAGTTATATAACACAATATGCGGCACAGGAATGACTGATGGCTGATGCACAGGACACTACCACTGGTCTGATGCAGGACAACACAGCAACACTGTAAGGGACTTGTTGTTGTTATTATTATTATACGGCAGCAGTGGACATATAGTAACAGCGTATACCACTGTGACTGCCTAGTCACTGGAATGACTGATGGCCAGGACACTAACACTGGTCTGATGCTGCACAACACAGCAACACTGTAAGGGACTTATTGTTGTTGTTGTTGTTGTTGTTGTTATTATTGTTATTATTATTATAATACGGCAGCAGTGGACATATAGCAACAGCGTATACCACTGTGACTGCCTGGTCACTGGAATGACTGATGGCCACGACACTACCACTCGTCTGATGCAGCACAACACAGCAACACTGTAAGGGACTTGTTGTTGTTGTTATTATTATTATACGGCAGCAGTGGACATATAGCAACAGCGTATACCACTGTGACTGCCTGGTCACTGGAATGACTGATGGCCAGGACAATACCACTGGTCTGATGCAGGACAACACAGCGACACTGTAAGGGACTTATTATACAGCAGCACTGGACATATGGCAGCAGAGGACACCACCACTGTGAATGGTCACTGGACTGACTGATGGCCAGGACACTACCACTGGTCTGATGCAGAACAACACAGCAACACTGTAAGGGACTTATTATACAGCAGCACTGGACATATGGCAACAGAGGACACCACCACTGAAGTGATGCAGCACAACACAGCACCACTGGACAGCACTGGACATATGGCAGCAGAGGACACAAGCACTGTGACTGGACAGATTCAGCACAAGACACGGAAACTGAAGACACCGAGAGAACGGAGACACGTCCTCTCTCTACACTCTCCAATGCCGGAGTGAAAATGGCGGGGACGCGTGGCTCCTTATATGGAATCCAAACCCTGCGAGAATCCAACAGCGGAATGATGACGTTTTGCCTCATTCTGGTTTCCGAGTCAGGTGGGAAAACCCGAGCCTGGCTCGGAACCGGACTCGAATGGTGAAGTTTGGTACGGAGAACCACGATGGTGGTGTTGGGGTCCTTTTACTCTCTAGCTACTCCAACCAACTCATACCCCAAGAACAGTCCCTTACATTCTCTAGATTTGGAGGTCTATGCTACACCCCTAATCCAACCTGCTAATCTTTGAGTTGCTGTCATTTACAATCCCCCCGGCATTCCCTCCAATTTTGCTGTCTCACTTTCTTGTCCACAAAATCTTCTGCCTCTAAACTCCTTAGCCTCACCTCTTCACTTGAGATGTTTATTAAATATTCCTCTCTGGCACAATGTCAGAATCTATTCTCTTGTGCCGCTAGCTAGAGTGGGGCCCCACATGGATACTGCAAATGGGCCCCTGCTTCATTTAATAGGCCCCTGTTAACACACACATAATAGTTCTGAGCTCCCTTAACTGTCCTGATTATCCTACTCTGTAAATTACATTAAACCAGGTGGTATTTTAGGAGAAAAATGAACAGGATTAATTTAATGAAGGCCATGATTCTGAACTGATAAGAGGTTGGACATTCACGCTTTTACACAAGGCACCTCTTCAGTTTGTGGAGGTGGCTCCCCTGATTACAGAGTGGGTGCAACAAATGGATAATCAGCACTTGTTTTTATGCACATTTCATTTGATTTCAAAGGGCGTTGAACAGAGGTTTATTAGTCAATGAAGTGTTTTGTTTAATAACAATCCAGCCTCTCCATAACAAAAGCGATGTCTGCATGTGAAAAGGTGTAAACAGTTACTGAACAAGACCTTACACAACTCAAGGAATTGGCCAGTACATTTACATATGTTAATTGGGAACTTTAAGTAAATCTAGATACTAGCTACTTCAAAGTAAACGACTTAACACGCATGTATGTAACTGGAAGTTTTACTTTGTTGTAATGAGTATGGGTTGTTTTTTTGTTTGTTTGGTTTTAGAGATTTTGCATACCAGCTGGCCTATGTAATAACTGCCTGTCTCCGCCATGGAGTCAGCATGTGGTTTGGTCCTTGCGGTTTTCCTTCTTTCCATCTTTCCTTCTCCTGGCTGTGTAATGAGGTCATGATTATGATCTTTTGCACAGGTGGTGGTTTTCCGTTGGGGGAGTATAAAGGTGTGTTTGTTATTGTAACATTAAGAACTGTGTCAGATAAGCTTCATTTGATTTTATCTATTGTACGGGCATTTATTGTTATTTATGTGTTTGATCTCTATTCTCTCTCCCTTTCTCTATGCAGGGTGGGTTCTAGACTTTTCTTTTAGGGGGGTGGTTTAGCAATTAAGCCTGTCTCCTCCCCTTTCCAATCACAAACCCTCCTCTTTCCAGTCCCAGCTCCTGTTGACCCTGCACGCCACTACACTATGGTGGTCATTCCGAGTTGTTCGCTCGTTTCCGATTTTCGCTATGCTGCGATTTGTTGCTAAATGCGCATTGCCATGGTACGCAGAGCGCATGCGCTAAGTTATTTAACACAAAACTTAGTAGATTTGTTAGCGTTCTTGCGGCGCTTTTCAGTCGCACTGCTGATGGGTGAGTGATTGACAGGAAAGGGGCGTTTCTGGGTGGTAACTGAGCGTTTTCCGGGAGTGTGCTAAAAAACGCAGGCGTGTCAGGGAAAAACGCGGGAGTGTCTGGAGAAACGGGGGAGTGGCTGGACGAACGCAGGGCGTGTTTGTGACGTCAAACCAGGAACTAAACGGACTGAGCTGATGCAATCTAGGAGTAGGTCTGGAGCTACTCAGAAACTGCAAATAATTATTTAGTAGCAGTTCTGCTAATCTTTCGTTCGCTATTCTGCTAAGCTAAAATACACTCCCAGAGGGCGGCGGCCTAGCGTGTGCAATGCTGCTAAAAGCAGCTAGCGAGCGAACAACTCGGAATGAGGGCCTATGTATCACACAAATGAATGTTTCAGGATAGAAGTTGGTTCAGATTGTTCTTTGCTTGCTGAATAAGGTGCAGTAAAAACAAGGTACTGCAGGTAGAACACGTGAATTTGCTTTGGACACATAGGGCTTAATTTATGTGTATATGGAAAAGCCTACGCTATTGCGATTTTTCATGTGACGGAATTGGTAATTATCGCTAGTGAAGCTGCCACCCAGAAAATAATAAACATACATAGCAAGGAAGCAATAACAAGGTACATTGACTCCATGATTGAGTCTATAGTCGTTCAGACCAGGGACGTGCAGTCAGGGGAGGCAGGGGAGGCAGTGCCTCCCCTGTCATTATTTAGTAAAATAATACAAGGAAGATACTTATGACATGTTCTGTGTCATAAGTAACTTCGTAATATTATTTTAACCATTGTAAGTTATGGAAGTAGCAGGTTAGGAGGCACTGATAACAGTGCCTCCCGTTGTGAATGGGACGGAGGAGAAAGCGGGGGGCGTGGCCAAGCACTGGGCTGTAAAAGCCCATAGAAAATAGACGAGGAAGCGCCACTAATAGAAGTGCCGCGATGATAGGGACAGATGTGATTGGACAGCGGATCCAGGGCTGGATCCGCTGGTCCAATCACCTATAAGCTGAAAAATGAGTGCTCACCTCCCCCAGGCGTGGCCGCTTCCTTGTCAGGCACAGTCCCCCTCCTGGCGCATGTTCCCCCTCCTTCTCTGTCCGCGCCGGGCGCCGCTAAGAAGAGCCGCTGTCGCCGCTGAGCAGACCTGCTCAGCAGGAGCAGTTGGAGGGCGGAAATGAGTTAGCCGAGGATCGTGCTGCCGCATGTTCCCCCTCCTTGTCTGTCCACGGCCACGCCGGGCGTCGCAGTGGCAGGTCCGCTGAGAAGATCCCCCGCTGTCAGTGTCAGAGCTGCTCCCTCCGCCGGCAAGTGCAGCTGGAGGGCGCAAACAGATTCACTCCAGGTTCGTGTCTCTCTCTCTCTCTCTCTCTCTCCCCCTCTCCCTCCCCCCCCTCTCTCTCTCTCTCTCTCTCTCTCTCCAAACTCCTAAATGCATATGCCTGAGTGTATAGGTAAGTAAGTCTGCCGAAGAACCAATTGTGTGCCCTCTCTCCTCTACAGGTACCGGCCCTATTGGATTCTACTGGACAAGTGGACGTGACCGGCGTGGGATGTATGTAAGTAATCTCTCTCATTTTTACAGGTACCGGCCCTATTGGATTCTACTGGACAAGTGGACGTGACCGGCGTGGCATGTAGGTAAGTATGTGTGAGTGTGTAAGTGTGTTTTAATAAATTTTTACTGTCACGGTGTGTGTGTTGTGTTTTTATTTGGGTATTTTTGTTGTTGTAGAATTACAGGTACCAGTGGCCCCGTTATTTCCCCGCATGCTGGTACTTGAGGTTCTCCAAGTACCAGCAAGCGGGGGAGGCTTGCTGGGCCTTGTAGTTCCACAACAAAAAACAATATTCTTTTTTTACACACATGGCTATCAGCCTCCCATCCACTGCCCACGGATGGGGGGGACAGCCTCGGGCTTCACCCCTGGCCCTTGGGTGGCTGGAGGGGGGGGACCCCTTGATTAAAGGGGTCCCTACTCCTCCAGGGAACCCCGGCCAGTGGTGACTAGTTGGGGGGGTAATGCCACGGCCGCAGGGACCTACATAAATGTGTCCCCCGGCTGTGGCATTATGTCCCTGGCTAGTGGAGCCCGGTGCTGGTTTTAAAAATACAGGGGACCCCTACGTCTTTTGTCCCCCGTATTTTTGGAACCAGGACCGGACTAAGAGCCCGGTGCTGGTTGTCTAAATACGGGGAACCCCTGTCCAATTTTTCCCCAGTATTTAAACAACCAGGACCGGCTCAAAGAGCCCGAAGCTGGTTATACTTAGGAGGGGGGACCCAGGCCCACACGCATTTCTTTTTTAAAATTTTAACCAATTCATAGCCTTTTCCACAGATAAGCATGCACGGATGTCACTGATCCGTGCATGACTATCACAACAAGCCAGCAAAAAGCAGGTCTATTTGAAAGCTCCATTTTTTTTTACAAATTCTATGCTCGCGGCAGTGTTTGTCTTTTTTAACTTAATAACGCCGCATACATGGTGCTATTAAGTTAATGGAAGCCCTGGACAACAAAATTGCATTCATGTCCTCCTCCCACCCCTTCCCAGTCCCAAACACTAATTTTTTTTTTCTATAAAAATGTACAATATATCACAAGTATAATGAGCAGGCAGGCAGTGGGCATTGGCGCGGCGGCAGTGGTGGTAGGGGTCATCAGCAGGATTTGGCGGACATTATGGCTGCAGTGCCTCACCAGCCACTGACCTCACCGCACGCCACTGGTTCAGACTGGCCACGGCAGTAGCAACACTGGTGCCTTGTTTCTGTGTGTACATAATCTCAGCTGAAGGCAGATACACCTCCCTGAAAGTGGCAGGCTCATTTGCATTTTTTGCCACCACTCCCCATTACTTCCCCCAAATGGTTCCTCCCTCTCATTCACTCTGCATTTAAATCCTCACTGTGAGCGGCATCACAAAGGTACCTTGGAGCGTGTGCAATGTGATCGCGATGCATGCACAGTCTGCCGATAATCGCTCAGTTGCATGAACATTGGCATATGTATAAACATGAATCAGCCCCATAGTTCAATATTGGCTGCATTTGATAATACAGCAGAACAACTGCTAGAAAGTTTAAGAGCAGGCTTTATGTACAGAAATAAATTATGCAATCTTGCTGTCTGTAAGCAGGGCAATCCTGTGTCCCAATTCCAACAGCCCTATAGTGATCCTAACTCTGCAGCAATAGTTAGCGTAATACTAAAAACTCTGAATATTGTAATTAGCTATCTCCTTCCAAAGATGTGGCTCTCATATCACCTTTCCAACAGCCTTAAGTGACACATTAAACAACAGCTAGTGTGTTTAGCAATTAATTAACTGTCCATGCATAACGTACGTCCTGTGTTACTAGTTTCAGGTGTCCATATTAACTAAACAGTTCCTACTGTCTGTATTAGCATGTTACTCACTGTCTTTACAACAGGTCATCTTGCATGCACTGAGATAAACAGCACAGCAGCCACTATCGGGGTCTCAGATTATTTGAGTATTTACCTGGAATAAAAGAAAATATCTCCAATGGAGAATCCCTAATGAATTTTCAGTGGGTGTCAAAGTAATGGAGTGGAATACCATGTGTTTAATGAGCGGAGGGTCTCATCTGCGCAATTGAAGTGATTTTAACCATCATACTGGGGAGACCTTTATTCATTAGGGTGTTATCATCTGGTGATGGGACAGAAGTTCATTTAAATATACTACACTGAGAAGCGCTATTTCTCACTTTTTTCTACAGGTGTGTGTGTGTGTGTGTGTGTGTGTGTGTGTGTGTGTGTGTGTGTGTGTGTGTGTGTGTGTGTGTGTGTGTGTCCTGCAAATTTCTTATTGAATAAAGTAAAGGTACTTTGTTGAAAAGGTAGTGGCAGGTGAAGCTAGGGTAATATTCTACCATTCTCTTTATAATACCTTGAACTCCATATACCTATTTTCTCAGGATGCAGTCTACTAATACACCTATATTAACACTATGTTTTGGGGATAACACTGTAGGGCTATATGTACACATGGTTTAGGCAATTTTGCTCTTTAAGCCACCAGATTTAAAAACTGGAATTACAGGTGGTATGAGGTGGTTTAAGAAACATAAAAATGTAATCCCTTTGCTAACAGGCCATCCTACTTAGCATCAATTCCAGTCATCTTCAGGAAGACCCAGACACCTAGTGTTGCCTGTACTGATGCCAAGTAGCACTGACCTCCTCTTAGTACACCTGGCCTGTGGGCAGGGCCGCCATCAAGGGGGTTCCCTGTGTACAGTTGTCCCGGGCCTGGCCACTCTGACAGAGTGGAGGGCCCGGGCTGCACACACAGCCAGCCGTGGATATTCCCGGCGGCAGCCGCCGCCAGTAACACTTACCGCGGCTGGCCAGCTGCTAGTCAGTGGCGGATTTAAACGGGGGCAGAAAGGGCGATCGCCCCCTGTACACCTGCCCAACACATTTGAGAATTGAAGCCACCGCCAGCGGCGCTGGGTCCACGCCTGTACTTACGCAGGCTATTCCGTCCGAGCAGCAGCACTGACTGAGTGTGAGAGACAGCCCTCCACCGCTGCTGCTGAGAGTCTCAGCAGTGGCGGTGGGCGGTCTCTCAACTCAGTCAGTGCTGTGGCGGTCTCTCAACTCAGTCAGTGCTGCTGATGCTCGGACGGCACGGCCCGCGGAAGTACAGGCGTGGACCCGGCGCCGCTGGCGGTGGCTTCAATTCTCAAATGTCAGCCTGAGAGCAGTGTCTTCTCCACGCCCGGGGCCCCCAGCCCTGTCCGACTACTCCGCTCATCCTCGGTGTCCTTATGCCACTGCGCGATGACAGAAAATCTGAGATGCGCAGTAGGCTTTGAGGACGCTGAGAGAGTTAACTCAGAGTGCCATTTTCTGCAGCAGTTGAGCAGGCCAGCGTGGAGGAGAGTTCCTGCAGCCTGTGCCTGTCCGTGAGGCTCTGCTGGTAGGTGGTGATGCGGGGACTGCTTTACTAACGTGGTTATTACCTCCACCACCAAGAACCCACTTTAAAAAAGGCTCAAAAGATTACATGCCACAGGTTTGGAAAGAGCAGTGAATATTACACGCCTGTGTATGGGATAAGCCCACTGATTGTAGTACCTGTTAAACAATTCTACCACTGTTTTCAGTGAAGCTAGATTCTGAGCAATTAAAACATCAAGGCTCAATACATTGAATATTTTCTGTATAACAGAACTGCAACATGACAGTACTGTTTTGTTATGTTTATAATATATACAAATATATGTTATTTTAACATAAAGTTTAATTTGTATTACCAGTTGTAACAACATATTATGCATATTACCCAGTGGTGCGCGCAATCTACAGTCCCTAGTACATGTACATATACACATATACACTGGTTCAATTTTGACAGAAGCCAAGCAAGCAAGGAAATAACATACAAACTCCACAAAATTAAGACCTTGTGGAGAATCAAACCCTAGACCTCAGTACTGTGAGGCGGTAATGCTAACCATGATACCATCCATTTTGACCACAATTAAATTTCAATGTACATCCGGTAATTCTGAATGATTTTTAGTTTTCCATGAGGACTGCAGCCTATGGGCCTAATGCATACCTGATCGCTGTTGTGCAAAATCGCACAGCGGACGATTGTCAAATGACTACACATGCATATGCACTGCGACGCCAAACAGCGACAGAATGGTGAAAAATTTTGATCGCTAGACGTACACAAAGTGATTGACAGCAAGCGGATGTATGTGGGTGGTGACTGGCTGTTTTCTGGGAGTGTCAGGAAAGACGCAGGCGTTCCCAAGCGTTTTCAGGGAGGGTGTGTGACGTCAGCTTCGGCCCGATCAGCCTGTTTGTATCGCACTGTAGGAGTAAGTCCTGGGCTACGCACACACTGCACACACTGGAAAAATCATTCGATGGTGAGTGAGTTGCAAACAGATTTGCAGCTATCCGGCAAAGTTTTGGCACGGCGTATGCATGCATTCGCACACTTGCACGTGGCGGGTTTTTACTCTCAATGGGCAAAACGTAGAGGAGTGATCAGGTTTGAATTAGGTCCAATGTTTTTTTTAATCAGTTTAACATAAAATATCTATTTCTTGTTAATGAATATTCTGTTTTTGTCCCCCCCCCAATATTTGTTGAAAATGGGAGGGGCAGAACTAAGTGGGAGGAGCTATGAATAGTGGGGAGGGTTCAGGATTCTTAAACTGCCCCCCCTAAAAGTAAAGTCTAGATCTGTCACTGCTGCTAGTGCTGTGCTACCAGTTACACTGCCACTGCCCTTCATATCCCGGCGGCCCCTGTCATTGAGACAGCCGCCGCCTGCCGCTCCCCTTCTGCTGAGACTTCACTGTCACTGTGCAGCTATCATCGTGGCAGGCTGCCTGTCTGCCCGCCCGCGCCCGCCGCCGCCGATCACAATCAGCAAGCAGCAGCTTGCTGTTAATTGAAGTTTTTTACTTCTGGATGCGGCGCAGCGTGAAGTTATGACGTCACGCCGTGTCAGTGAAGAGGAGATGCGGTGGTAAAGAGCTAGGACAGCCAGGAACAGCGTGGGAGAGAGAGAGAGAGCAGAGAGGAGGACTCTCAGGACGGATTTGGAAAGGTAAGTATGTAAAACTGTGTGTGTGGGGGGGCCTGACTATTTTTTCAGTCCCGGGCCCCACAATTTCTGGTGGCAGCCCTGCCTGTGGGTACTAGTGAAAAAAAGGAAAAAAATAATTCCCACAAATATTCTTGTTACAAATAGTACTCTTTTATTACTTTTATAAGTATATTTTATAAACACCTGAAAACTTTGTTTTCACCACATCTATTACATTATCCAAAATCTCTACAACTACTCTACATAATAGTGTGGCATTCACACTACTTCAGTGGCTCCCACACTGGCTGCGGGGGCACCCTAGTCTGCAGCAGTGCACATGGTAGTCCAAATTGATAGTCCAGGACCAAATCAAATATTTATAGTCAATGTGGCAGGCAATACCAATACCAATGCTGGTGCTGACAATCATAAAACATATAGACTAATAGAAGCAGTGTGCCTTGCGGACCAAGGTTGGGAAGCACTGCTCTAGGATACCATGATTTAAGAACGTTTGGGAATATCTGCACGACTGTAAACTTCATCTGCTGTGACAAGCGATGATGGAGAAAGCATGACGCAGAAGGATCAGCATCAGCTGCATTAGTCACGTTATTAGTAAAAACAGGTTTCCCTGTAACTTTCTGTAACTGAAAATCAAATGTGGTGATGATCTATTTGCATAATGCTGCTGAGTATTTCTCTGGAGAAGAATGAGGAAGTATTTACTTTCTCCTTAGAGAATGCTCTGGGGAGTACTTTTTCTATGATTGATATGAAGCCTAAACATCTTCTGCTGTGTGGTGATGCCTTCTTCCTGGTCTTTGCTGTATGGCCAACCAGATGATATTGCATGCGGCGCCGTGCAGTGTAATGAAGGACAGAACGAGGGATCGTTCCATCCTTCATTACATTGTTCGGCCGGCGTATCGTCCTGGTACACATCGTTCTATGTACCAGACCTAAGTTTTAGGACAATGGGGGTCATTCCGAGTTGTTCGCTCGTTAATTTTTTTCGCTACGGAGCGATTAGTTGAAAACTGCGCATGCGCAATGTTCGCAGTGCGCCTGCGCCAAGTAAATTAGCACAAAAGTTTGGTATTTTACTCACGGCCTAACGAAGATTTTTCATTGTTCTGGTGATCGGAGTGTGATTGACAGGAAGTGGGTGTTTCTGGGCGGAAACTTGCCATTTTATGGGAGTGTGCGGAAAAACGCTGGCGTTTCTGGGAAAAACGGGGGAGTGTCTGAAGAAACGGGGGAGTGTCTGGGCGAACGCTGGGTGTGTTTGTGACGTCAAACCAGGAACGAAACTGACTGAACTGATCGCAGTGTAGGAGTAAGTCTTGAGCTACTCAGAAACTGCTAAGAAATTTCTATTCACAATTCTGCTAATCTTTCGTTCGCAATTCTGCTAAGCTAAGATTCACTCCCAGAGGGCGGCGGCTTAGCGTGTGCAATGCTGCTAAAAGCAGCTAGCGAGCGAACAACTCGGAATGAGGGCCAATATTTCCACTTTCACAAAGGGTTTTGTACCTCTAAGCACCTACCGCTGAAACTCCTGACAGGTTTGGAAATGTTGGAAACCTGGGACTTCTTTGTCAATTCCAGCATAGTGACGGGACAAAATAAAAGGTGTCCCTATCTCTATGCCTCCTCCTACAGGTCAGTTTAGAAAAAAGTGCCCTCAGAAGAGGATGCACACACTGCAAGCTCCAGAGTTTTTCTTCAATTTATTTTCAGGTTTTATTTCTTTCGGTATGCTATTTGGGCCACCGTGGGAGTTGGAAGGGTGCGGCGGTCTCCGGTCTCTTAAGATGCAGAGCCACATCGCTGCTGCAGGACCACTGTCCTAAAAGGGCTGTTTGTTCAGCGGGGCATGGCGTCTTGGCTGTCGCAGCCGCAGCATGCCGCAGCATGCCGCACACCCCTAAAGCTGCCTGAAGGTGATCATCGGTGATGAGTACCAACCGAGGGCACCGCTAGGGGGGTTCCCCAGTTCACTGTGCGGCAGAAGCACGGGTGAGGCATGCGGGTCCCTCCTGGAGGTGACCCGCTATGGCCCCTGCGTGAGACTGGCTAATAAAAACGTTGTACCAAGCATTTATGTGAGGCTACATACATTAGGAGACATAGCCAGTATAAATATTCAAAAGTAGCTCCAGCGCCATAGCAGGGGACGGAGCCACACGAGAGAGGGCTCAGCAGCATTTTGGCACCTTCCTCTGCATAGCAGCAGCAGCCGCCTCACAGCTCCTCTATATCAGTCCCTGGATCGCTGGTACCGGGTGTAGAGGGGGAGAGCCGCTATATCTGTGCACAAGTAACATCCCTCTGAAGGATTTCTCATATTACAGTCTCACTGTTGTTTACACAAAAAACACTGACAGCCTCACTGGCTGCACAGCGCTGAGTGCGCTAGGGTCCTCTCTCCTGTGTCTCCTCTCACATGCAATAGGGCAGGCTTGTGAAGACTGTTTTGTGTGTGTGTATTCTTACTGTTTCTGCTGCGGGGTACACTGGGCTCCACAGGGAATGACATTGGGGTGTAGAGTAGGATCTTGATCCGAGGCACCAACAGGCTCAAAGCTTTGACTATTCCCAGAATGCATAGCGCCGCCTCCTCTATAACACGCCTCCATGCACAGGAGCTCAGTTTTGTAGTTAGTGCCATGCAGTAAGCAGGCATGCAGCGGGGGCGCTGCTCCAGCAGCCCTGAGAAGAAGGTTTTAAAAGAAAAATGAAGACTTCAAGGGCTGCAGCAGAGGCACTGTCCTGCTGCAGCTCCATCACCTCCCCCAGCTGCGCTGTACACTCCCGCGCCCTGGTTGCTAGGTACCTACAGCGGAGGCTCCGGTTTACTTCCAGTTAGTCACACACACGACTGCTGTTCTCCTGGATCGCGTGGCCGCACTCAGGGAGGAGGTAAGTGGGTGCCCCTGGCGGGACCCGCTGTAAATCGCGATCCTGCGTGGCCGGTGGGAGGCGGGCTGTGCGCGCTGGCGTGGACACTGTGGTAGTACAGGGACCCCACTAGACCACCAGGGCATGGGCACAGGTTGGTTTTCTCTGATAAACCATTTATATAAGCCCACAGTACCCGGTGGTGAAGACCAGCAGGGGGATAAGGCCTCCTCCAGCGCCAGGGCGCCATTTAGAGTAAATGTTCCCACCCTGGAGCTGCACATCTCTCTCTCGCTCACTCCCTGTCAGCGTTTGGGTGCCATTAGGACAAGCTGAGCTGATCCTGGGACTGTTTGTGCAAATCCTCCTCTGTAAAGCCGCCTGCATGTCAGCGCTGTGCATTTTACAGGACACTTAAGTATTCTACATGTCTGCTGACAGTGGCCCTCATTCCGAGTTGTTCGCTCGGTAATTTTCTTCGCATCGCAGCGATTTTCCGCTAATTGCACTGCGACTGCGCCAAGTAAATTTGCTATGAAGGTTGGTATTTTACTCACGGCATTACAAGGTTTTTTCTTCGGTCTGGTGATCGGAGTGTGATTGACAGGAAGTGGGTGTTTCTGGGCGGAAACTGACCGTTTTATGGGAATGTGTGAAAAAACGCTGCCGCGGGAGTGGCTGGAGAAACGGGGGAGTGTCTGGGCGAACGCTGGGTGTGTTTGTGACGTCAAACCAGGAACGACAAGCACTGAACTGATCGCACTGGAAGAGTAAGTCTCGAGCTACTCAGAAACTGCACAGAGAAATCTTTTCACAAAATTGCGAATACTTCGTTCGCAATTCAGCCAAGCTAAGATACACTCCCAGAGGGTGGCGGCTTAGCGTGTGTAATGCTGCGAAAAGCGGCTAGCGAGCGAACAACTCGGAATGAGGGCCAGTGTTAGTTAAGAGAGTGCATTTAGTCAGGGATATATACTACAAGTACCCTGTGATATACTACCAGTCTTTACTGTGCATTGTTATATCTATTGAGTGTATAGCTATACATAGTACTACTCTGTATTGCTAGTCCAGTGCAGTTTTATTGCATGTCATAATTTCTGCATTGTACAATGTGACTGTGTGTGTGCATATAGCTGCTGTGTGACCTCCATTTCGTGTATCTCACTCAGATTGCTATCCCTATATTCTATAACTTGAAGGGGCTAAGTGCGTCAGGTTTATCATTATAATAGGTAGTTCACAGGATATACTCAGTGTGTATTTTTCTCTGTGATTTTTAGTCACCATATACCTCTTGAATTCCCTGTTTGTGCTGATACACTGCACAGGGGGTTCTTGTCAGGTATTGTGCTGCTGATATTGTACTGTGTTGCCTTGTATTGAGCTTTCGGATATGTCAACTACAAAGGGCAATGGTGCTGGAGCTGATCCCACATTGCGTGGTGGTGACGCCGCAGACACATTTAAGGAAAACATAGCAGCTGAGGGTTCAGGTTCTGGAGGATCCTTACCCCCAAGTGGGACTGTAGCAATAGGGGTTCAAAATGACCCACCTTGGGCTACCTTCTCCACGCTATTTAATACGCTGGTAACTATACTAACGTCCCCTATGGGACCTCCTGTGCCGGTACAACTGCTTATGGTCCCTGCGGTTAACCCGCCATGGGCAAATCAACTGTCCACTCAGTTACAGCAATTAAACCAATCACTGACTACTCAGAAGTCTAACCCTCGCCCGTCTAAGACCAAGGGGTCCCCTAAGTGCGCCATTACTTCCTCACAATCCACCAATGTCCCAGACTCTTCATCTGATGAGGATGGCGTTTATACTGACCCCACAGATTCTGATCCCGACACTTCTGATGGGGAATCTGTTTCACAGGTGGATGTCCCTGGCTTGTTGGAGGCTATCAGGACCATTCTTCAAATTACTAATGACCCGGAGCCTGATGCTGCCCCTAAGAAACCGGACAGGTTTAAACGTCAGAAAGTGGTTAAACAAGTTTTACCTCATTCTGACCATTTAGTTGACATACATCAGAAATTCATGCCTCACAAGAAGATGCTGGCTCGCTACCCCCTTGCTGCGGAGCTAAGTAAAAATTGGGAAACACCCCCGCCAGTGGATTCCCAGGTGACGCGGCTGGTGGTATCCTCAGCTCTGCCGGTAACTACTATCACGTCTCTGAAAGAACCGACTGATAAGCATGTGGAGGGTTGTTTAAAGGCAATTTACACCCTAGCTGGTGCTGCACATACTCCCACCATTGCAGTGACATGGGCTGCAGAGGCTGTTGAAGCGTGGGCTCAGGAGCTGGAGGCAGAGTTGCCTTCCAACGCTTCTGATCATGCTAGACAATGTCTGTCTTATATTGTCACAGTTTCTCATTACATTAAGGAGGCGGCTTCTGATGCCGGTATTCTGGTGGCCAAGGCTACTACTACGTCCATTTTGGCTCGCCGGATTCTCTGGTTACGGTCCTGGTCTGTGGATCTGGACTCTAAGAAAACCCTGGAGGTACTCCCTTTTAAGGGAGACATTCTTTTCGGAGAAGACCTCAACAAGATAGTGGCTGACTTAGCCTCTGCTAAAACAGCATGTCTTCCTAGTACTGCTCCTTCGGTGCCGAAGGCTAAAAGTACTCAATTTCACTCCTTTCGACATTCAGGGAAAGCAAAAGGTCAGGCGTACCCGAAACAGGTTCGCACTTCCAAACCCAGTAAGCCCCAAACCAAAAGGGCCTGGGCTGCCCGTCAGCCTGCTTCCAAAACTGACAAGCCTGCCACATGATGGAGCGGGCCTCCCTCTGGGGGATCCCAGGGTGGGGGGCCGACTTCTAGGGTATACCCAGGAATGGTTGAGGACCACTTCCGATGCCTGGGTATGGGAAGTCGTCACTCGAGGTTACGCCGTATCCTTCAAGAATCATCCCCTCATCGATTTTGCCTGACAGACGTCCCTTCGGATCAGGTTAAGGTAAAAACTCTTCATTCAGTAGTACAGTCCCTCCTGGACACCCTCACAAATTTGTTCAAGGACTTGAGGTTGAGAATGGGTCGGGACTTGAGGTTGAGAATGGGTCGGGAGGACCCATTCAGTGGTACAGTCCCACCTGGACACCCTGACAAATTTGTTCAAGGACTTGAGGTTAAGAATGGGCCGGGAGGACCCATTCAGTTTCGGGACTAGGAACAGCGGTGAATAGTACCCCTTGCCTCTCTGAGCCAGCCTCTGGCTCAGAAAGGCAAGGAGTACTATTCACCGCTGTTCCTAGTCCCGAAACTGAATGGGTCCTCCCGACCCATTCTCAACCTCAAGTCCTTGAACAAACTTATGAGGGTCTCCAAGTTCCGTATAGAAACTCTTCGCTCTATTGTTCTGGCCTTGGAACCTGGGGATTATATAGTCTCCCTGGACATACAGGATGCTTACCTGCATATTCCCATTGCAGTGTCGCATCAGCAGTACCTGAGGTTTGCGGTTGGCAACCTCCATTACCAATTTCGGTTGTTACCTTTTTGGTTTGACCACGGCTCCGCGAGTCTTCACCAAGGTCATGGCGGTAATGACGGCTGTACTCCGCCGTCAAGGGATCAGGATCCTACCATACCTGGACGACTAGTTGATCCTGGCAAATTCCCCAGAAATTCTCCTACGCCATCTGGGTCTGACTATCCAGTTTCTGCAAGCCCACGGGTGGCTCATCAACTGGAAGAAATCTTCCCTGGTCCCTGTTCAGAGCATGGTGCACCTGGGGGCATTGTTGGATACTCACAACCAGCGGTTGTTCTTGTCTCAGGAGAA
This sequence comes from Pseudophryne corroboree, assembly GCF_028390025.1. Lineage (NCBI taxonomy): Eukaryota > Metazoa > Chordata > Amphibia > Anura > Myobatrachidae > Pseudophryne > Pseudophryne corroboree. The sequence continues at coordinate 430,637,042 of NC_086449.1, read as the reverse complement.
AGTCCTGAAGCTTCAGGACAGGATTTGATGCTTCCTATCTCGTCCGCAAGTGTTGATACGTTCGGCAATGCAAGTGCTAGGTCTCACAGTGTTGGCTTTCGACATGGTGGAGTACGCTCAATTCCATTCCCGCCCTCCACAGAAGCTGATTCTTGCCAAGTGGGACGGCCTGCCTCACCGGATCAGGTCTCAAATGATCTCCTTGTCTCCGGAGGTCCATCTGTCACTGAGCTGGTGGCTTCAGGACCAATGATTGAGCAGGGATCATCCCTTCTGGATCTCCAACTGGGTCCTTCTGATGATGGATACCAGTCTGAGAGGTTGGGGCATGGTGTTGGAGCAACACACCCTTCAGGGTCGGTGGACCAAGGAGGAGTCTCTCCTCCTGATAAACATTCTGGAACTGCGGGCGATGTTCAATGCTCTGAACTTGGCTCAGAATTTAATACAGAACAGCGTACATCAATCATCAAGGCGGCACTCGAAGCCGCATGGCAATGAGGGAAGTATCAAGGATTCTTCAGTGGGTGGAATGCCATCTGCCAGCCATATCGGCAGTATTCATTCCGGGGGTCCTAAACTGGGAAGCGGACTTTCTCAGTCGTCAGGACGTACACGCCGGAGAGTGGAGCCTCCATCCAGAAGTGTTTCAACTCCTCGTGGACAGGTGGGGCCTTCCAGATGTGGACCTGATGGCGTCTCGACACAATCACAAGGTTCCGGTCTTCGGAGCAAGGACAAGGTATCCTCTAGCAGGTGGACGCACTGGCAAGTCCATGGAACTTTCAGCTTCCATACGTGTTCCCTCCGGTGTCACTCCTGCCCAGAGTAATAAGGAGGAATCCTACTTCTGATCGCTCCCGCATGGCCCAGATGGCATTGGTTCTCAGACCTTCAGGGTCTCTCGGTAGAGCGTCCCCTTCTACTTCCGCAGCACCCAGATCTCCTCGTTCAGGGCCCCTGTGTATATCAGGATTTAGCCCGGTTGGCTTTGACGGCGTGGCTCTTGAAGATTCCGTCTTGAGGGCCAAAGGTTTTTCTGAGGCGGTCATTCAAACTATGTTGAAGGCCCGGAAACCGGCTTCTGCTTGGATTTACCATAGGGTCTGGAATTCTTACTTTGCTTGGTGCGCATCTAACGATCATGACGCTTACAAGTTTAGTATGGTCAAACTTTTGGCCTTTCTACAACAGGGCCTGGACTTGGGCCTTCGTCTGGCCTCCATCAAGGTTCATATTTCTGTCTTGTCTGTTTGGTTCCAGAGAAAAATTGCGACTCTGCCTGATGTTCATACGTTCACTCAGGGTGTGTTACGGATTCAACCTCCTTATGTCCCGCCTGTGGCTCCTTGGGACTTGTCGGTGGTTCTAGAGGTGTTGCAAGAGTCTACGTTTGAGCCCCTTGAATCTGCAGACCTTAAGTGGCTTTCTCTTAAAGTTTTGCTTCTGCTGGCTATTGCCTCTGCTAGACGGGTGTCGGATTTAGGTGCCTTATCTTGTAGGTCTCCATATCTGATTTTTCACCGTGATCTGGTGATTCTTAGAACACGTCCCGGGTATTTACCTAAGGTGGTGTCTTCTTTCCACCTTAATCAGGAGATTGTGGTTCTGGCCTTTACCTCTCCTGAATTGTCTTCCAAAGAGCGGTCTTTGTATGTGGTACAGGCTCTCCTTATCTACGTGAAGAGAACTGCCTCCATTAGGAAGTCGGATTCTCTCTTTGTTCTGTTTGGTTTTCACAAACGTGGCTGGCCTGCTCACAAGCAGACCCTAGAAAGATGGATTAGAATGGTGATTGCACATGCTTATGTACAGACTGGCCTTCTAGCTCCTGCTACCATAAAGGCCCATTCTACTCGGGCGGTTGGACCTTCTTGGGTGGCCCGCCGTGGTGCGACCCTTGAACAGTTGTGCAAGGCGTGGTCCTCAGTGAACACGTTCATAAGGTTTTATGCCTTCGATACTTCCGCCTCCCAGGATGCTTCCTTTGGACGCCGGGTTCTTGTGCCCGCTACAGTGCATCCCCTCCCATAAGGAACTGCTTTAGGACATCCTAATGTCATTCCCTGTGGAGCCCAGTGTACCCCGCAGCAGCAAATGAGATTTATGGTAAGAACTTACCATTGTTAAATCTCTTTCTGCGAGGTACACTGGGCTCCACAGGGTGCCCACTTTGATGCACTTAGCTTCTTTGGTTGGTATGGCATTAGCCGCTGACACTTTCTCCTGTCGTGAGAATGTGGTGTATGTGGCTACTAACAGTTGTCGTCTCTTTTGCCTGAAACTGCATTGGACTGGTTAACAAAAACTGAGCTCATGTGCACGGAGGCAGGGTTATAGAGGAGGCGGCGCTATGCATTCTGGGAACAGTCAAAGCTTTGAGCCTGTTGGTTGATCAAGATCCTAGTCTACACCCCAATGTCATTCCCTGTGAAGCCCAGTGTACCTCGCAGAAAGAGATTTAACAATGGTAAGTTCTTACCATAAATCTTGTTTTTCTGCTTCAATATGGTAAAACAGAAGTTATGCAGTGTGTGTAATGCTAGATTCTCTCCTAGTTCATCTGGCTCAATATCATGTGAGCAGTGTAGTCAGCCATCTCAGAATGCTGCTATCAATGTGGGGGAGAGTCCAGAGCCCTCCTGGATGGGGCTATCAAAAGTATGATGTCTGATATGTCATCTCAGCTCACTGCAAATTCAAATAAGACTCAGGAACTGCAACAAGCAGTGGCAAGTCCAGCTGCTAAACACCCCCCTCTGTCTACTACAGGAGCACAACCTGCACTCCTATCAGATACTGATGATGATATACAGGATGATGGGGATGATGTGGACCAGAGCCGGATTAAGGGAGGGAACCAGGGGACACATTACCCTAGGCCCTCCTTATATTGGGGCCCCCCTGTCTGCCATCAAGCACTGGACATTTTACATTGATTTATTTATTTATACATATATAACGTTCTGCCATTGGTGGCAGTGGTGCAGAACTACCCCTCCTGCGTAGACCAAATTTGTTTTCAAGAGATGGAGACAGCCCTGCCTCCATCTCTGCACCGGCCGGGCACACCTGCAGTCACTGACAATCAGAGCCACCGCGCAAGAACGTACGGCTGCTCCTCACAGAAAGCTCTGATCAGCAGAGCTATCTGCGGCACTGGATACATTTGCAGACAGCAGAGGGAGCTACTGAGTATGTGCAGCAGCAGCTCCGCTCACATGGACTCGGGCAGTGACAATCTCCTCCTCTTCTCTCTTGGTTAGTGACATGTATGTATGCTGTGTGTGTGTTGTGTATGTACAGTATGTATGTTGTGTGCATGTATGCTGTGTGTGTGTGTCTATAGGTTTGCTGTGTGTGTGTTGTGTATGTACAGTATGTATGTTGTGTGCATGTATGCTGTGTGTGTCTATAGGTTTGCTGTGTGTGTGTCGTGTATGTACAGTATATATGTTGTGTGTATGTATGCTGTGTGTGTGTCTATAAGTATGCGGTATGTGCGGTAACAGTTTTCTTCTTGAAGTAGGACTGTGACAGGCAGATCATATAGACCTGGGCTATTGTAACCAGCAGCTTGTGTGCCCTTAGACACTTGCAGAGGGTTCCCCCACATCATACTAACACCACCTACCGTGTGACAGGTTTGGGGTGACCTTGAACCTTGCAGACCAGCTTTAACATTTGATTCTCTAAGTCCAGCTGAGTACCACAATGTGATATTGTTTTTGTTTTGCTACATTGGACTCATTGGCTTTCTATTTTTCTGTTCAAAAATATGTACTATAACGGCTTTCATATATATATATATAGTGTATGGAATCCCCCCCTTCCCCATATATATATATATATATATATACACAGACTACAATTAGCCCTCAGGGGGCCTCCTCGTCTTAAGTACCCTGGACCCCGTGGAGCCTTAACCCAGCCCTGAAGTGGGGATTTCACCCCTACCCATGGTATTGAACCACTGATATTGGCCATTAGGGATGTGTTAAAGCTCCCCCTGGAGGATGCTACTACTCAGCAGTAATTTTTCCTCCCACAAGACAAACTGACAGTCACATTTCCTGATTCCAAGGAATTGGATGACTTATTTAAAATAGCCAGGAAGAATCCAGGTAAGAAATATCAGGTGTCAAAATGGTTTTTGCATACATTCCCCTTTGCCCCTGAAGGCAGGAAATTCTGGGAAGAGTCTCCAGCAGTGGACGTCTCAGTCTCTCGCCTTTCTAAAAAGGCGGTACTCCCTGCGGGTGTAGTACGGGTGACCAGCGGTCTCCTGACCGCCGGTCACCTTACCGACGCCGGGATCCCGGCAGCATACCGACACCGGGATCCCGGCGGGGAGGGGCGAGTGCAGCAAGCCCCTTGCGGGCTCGGTGGCGACCTGCGGTCGCCACGGGTTCTATTCCCACTCTATGGGTGTCGTGGACACCCACGAGTGGAAATAGTCCCTGTTGGTCAGCATGCCGACCATCGGGATAGTGAGCCATCGGGCTCACGGAGGAGGTCATGTGACTGTCGGTCAGCCGACCGGCGGTCACATGACTACCACCCCTCCCTGCTCCGGGCTCCTTTACGGTAAAGGACCCGGCAGATAGTAAAATTGAGCCCACTCTGAAATCTATTTACATTGCTGTGCAGGTTGCTGGATGACACATGCAATTCATTCCTGGACTAATCAAATTAAGGAAGGTCTTTCGGGTGATATGACCTTAGTTAATACTGTTACTTTCCTGAATCATATAAAGGACACGGCAAGAGTTCTCTGTGACTCCCTTAAAGAGATTGGAATTATTAATGCTAGGACCACGGCTATGGCTGTGTCTGCGCGCAGAGCCATATGGTTGTGTCAGTGGATTGCTGATGCTGACTCCAAACGTAATGTGGAATCTCTTCGCTTCACAGGTGAATAGCTCTTTGGAGGTGAATTGGACGCATGGATTTCCAAAGCTACTGCTGTAAAATCCAAGTTTCTCCCTTCGGGGCTCCACCTGCTAGATGTACCTACCCGAGACCGTCTACTCAGTCCTTTCGGTCCTCCAGATTTTGATCTAGGGCCAGAGGGGCCTCCAATGCAGCTAGAGGCTACAGGGGTAAACCTAAGAAACCAGCCGTTGCCAGTTCTGCTTCTGCAAAAACTTCAGCATGACGGTGCCCATCCACCCTGAGCGGATCTCATGGTGGGAGCTCGGTTACGTCACTACAGCCACATCTGGGACGGTTCCTGCCAAGATGCTTGGGTAAGGGACCTTATCTCTCAGGGTTACAAGCTGGAGTTCAATGGTACTTCCTCCCCAATGATTTTTCAAATCCAGTTTACAAGCTTTAGAAAATATGTGTGATACGCTACTGCTGGCCATAAACAAGTTGGTCCAGTCCCAGGTCATTGTTCCAGTACCCCTTCTACAACAAGAACAAGGTTACTACTCCAGTCTGTTCGTAGTACCAAAACCAGACGGGTCTGTGAGACCCATTCTGAATCTGAAATCCTTCAATCCTCACCTGAAGGTTTTCAAATTCAAGATGGAATCTTTGAGAGCGGTGATCACAAGCCTGAAGCAAAGTGTCCCTCGATATCAAGGACACTTTTCCTACATATCCCAATCTGGCCTCCTCATCAGGCCTACTGTATCTGAGGTTTGCCCTGCTGAACGATCACTACCAGTTTCAGGCGTTGCCCTTCGGCCTGTCTACAGCTCTGAGGGTGTTCACGAAGGTGATGGCGGAAATGATGTTTCAACTCAGTGTCGAGGGGGTCAATTTAATTCCATACCTGGATGATCTTCTGATAAAAGCGAGCTTCTATTGCTCCATACAGATCGCACTATCCAACTTCTGTCACACCACGGGTGGATCCTCAATCTGCAGAAGTCCCACCTGGAACTGTCTTAACGGCTCCTTTTTCTGGGGATGCTACTGGATAGTGTAGCTCAGAGAGTGTTCCAGAGAAAAAAGTAAGAACATTTCAAGAAATGGTTTGCATGGTGCTCCGACCTGCTCGAGTCTCCATTCATCTTTGCATCAAATTGTTGGGAAAGATGGTGGCCTTGTATGAGGCAATTCCATTTGAAAGGTTTCATGCAAGATCGTTCCAATTGGACATCCTGAACAAGTGGTCCGGTTCCCATTTTCAGATGCACCGGATGATTCGGCTGTCACCCCAGGCCAGGATCTCTCTCCTGTGGTGGCTACAGTCTTCCAACCTGCTGGAAGGTTGACACTTTGGGATTCAGGATTGGATCCTCCTCATGACGGATGTTAGTCTGAGAGGATGGGGAGCTGTCACCCAGGGAGCGCAGTTCCAGGGCAGGTGGTCTGCCCAAGAGGCCCTACTTCCAATCAACTTTCTGGAACTCCGGGCTATCTACAATGCTCTGATTCAGGCATCCCCTCTACTCCGGGATCAGGCAATCCAGGTGCAGTCGGACAACGCCACGGCGGTGGCGTACATCAATCGACAAGGAGGGACAAAAAGCAAGACCTGCATGCGAGAAGTGTCAAGAATACTCCTCTGGGCAGAAATAAATGCAAGAGCACTGTACGCGATCTTCATTCCGGGAGTGGACAACTGGGAAGCGGACTTCCTAAGTCGCCACGACCTCCATCCGGGAGAGTGGGGACTACACCCTCAGGTGTTTCAGCAAATTATCGACAGGTGGGGATGCCCACAGATTGACTTGATGACCTCTCATCTCAACAAGAAGCTTTGCTGCTATTGCTCACAAACCAGGGACCCTCAGGTGAGCGCAGTGGGTGCACTGACATTGCCTTGGCCTTACCAGCTGGTCTACCTGTTTCCCCCAATTCCGCTGATCCCAAGGGTGCTCAAGCGGATCAGACATCAAAGAGTGGAAGCAATCTTGATTGCCCCAAATTGGCCCTGAAGAACGTGGTACATAGCTCTCCTGGACATGTCCGTAGAGGACCCTTGGCCTCTACCACTAAGAAGGGATCTTCTTCAACAAAGACCGTTCATCTACCCGGACTTACGGCGGCTTTGTTTGACAGCATGGAAGTTGAGCGGAACATCCTAGCTCACAAAGAGCTTTCCAAAAAGGTCATTGCCACTATGGTGCAAGCCTGAAAACTTGTGACATTAAAACACTATCATCATATCTGGCGGAGATATGTCTCTTGGTGTGAATAAAGGGCTCTGTTGTGTGGCACAACATGTAGAAGGGGTTGGAATGCACATATCCCTCTGCAGAATTCAACTTGGGAAGGTTTCTATGATTCCTGAAGGCTGGTGTGGATAAAGGCTTACGTCTGGGATCCATTAAGGTCCAGATTTCTGCTGTTTCCATCTTCTTCCAGAAGAAGTTGGCTCTCTTGCAAGAAGTTCAGACCTTCTTGCAAGGGGTGCCTCACATACAACCTCCATTCGTGCCGCCTACGGCACCTTGGGATCTGGATGTAGTGTTACATTTTCTACAGTCCTCCTGGTTTGAACCTCTGATGACAGTAGCAGATAAGTACCTCACATGGAAAACGGTGATGTTACTGGCCCTGGCTTCTGCTAGGCGTGTCTCAGAATTGGGGGCCTTGTCGTGCAAAAGTCCGTACTTGGGCCCTCATTCCGAGTTGTTCGCTCGCTAGCTGCTTTTAGCAGCCGTGCAAACGCTAAGCCGCTGCCCTCTGGGAGTGTATCTTAGTTTAGCAGAAGTGCGAACGAAAGGATCGCAGCGCTGCTACAAAAAAATATTGTGCAGTTTCTGAGCAGCTCGAGACCTACTCCTAGCTTGCGATCACTGCAGACTATTTAGTTCCTGTTTTGACATCACGAACACGCCCTGCGTTCGGCCAGCCATGCCTACGTTTCCCCAGCCACGCCTGCGTTTTTATCTGACACGCCTGCGTTTTTTCACACACTCCCCGAAAACGGCCAGTTACCTCCCAGAAACACCCACTTCTTGTCAATCACTCTGCGACCAGCAGTGCGATTGAAAAGCATCGCTAGACCTTGTGTTAAACTGCTATGGCCGTTATGAAAGTACGTCATGCGTGTGCATTGCGCCGCATACGCATGTGCAGAATTGCCGTTTTTTTGCCAGATCGCTGCGCTGCGACCGAAAACAGCTAGCGAACAACTCAGAATGACCACCTTGGTCTTTTACGAGAACAGAGTGGAGCTCAGGACTAGACAGCAGTTCCTGCTGAAGGTGGTCTCCGTGTTTCACTTGAATCAACCTGTCGTGATTCCGTCCAGTTCTGACACTTCTGCTCCTCCAGAGGCATTGGATGCTGTGCGAGCCTTGAAAATTTATATCAAAAGGACGGCTCGGATCAGAAAGATGGATTCCTTGTTCGTGCTCTATGATGAGCAGAAAAAGGGTTGCCCTGCTTCTAAGGAGTCCACTGCTCATTGGATTAGGCTTACTATCCAACAGGCCTATGTGTCGGCAGCCTCACTGGTTCCACAGTCTCTGAAGGCCCACTCTACAAGATTGGTGGGCACTTCCTGGGCTGCTACACGTGGAGCCTCGGCACTGCAACTATGCCGAGCTGCTACCTGGTTGGGGAAGAACACCTTTGTGAAATTCTAAAGTTTGATACCCTGACCAAAGAGGATACCCAGTTTGGTCAGGCGGTGCTGCAGGTATCTCTGCACGTTCTGGAAGCTTTGGGACATCTCCATCGTACTAATCTGTCCCCAATATCCCTTATGGATGCTAGAGAAAATAGGATTTTAAAAACCTACCGGTAAATCCTTTTCTCGTAGTCCATTAGGGATATTGGGCGCCCGCCTCTGTGCAGTGACTTTCTGGAGGTTCTCTGTATGTGTTCCTGTTCAGCTGTTGCTGTTAATGTTGCCGGATGTTGCTGGCTAAGTTATATATTGGTGTGCTGGTGTGAAATTCTCACCACACTTTTTATGTTCCTTATCTCAAGTGTGTCATTCTCCTTCGGGCACTGTTTACCTATAACTGAACTATAGGAGGAGGCATAGAGGGGAGGAGCCAGCACGCCCAGTTGAAGAAATTTAAAGTGCACTGGCTCCTTTGGACCCGTCTATACCATAGGTTCTCAAACTCGGTCCTCAGGACCCCACACAGTGCATGTTTTGCAGGTCTCATCACAAAATCACAAGTGAAATAATTAGCTCCACCTGTGGACCTTTTAAAAAGTGTCAGTGAGTAATTAATACACCTGTGCACCTACTGGGTTACCTGCAAAACATGCACTGTGTGGGGTCCTGAGGACCGAGTTTGAGAACCCCTGGTCTATACCCATCGTACTAATCTGTCCCCAATATCCCTTATGGACTACAAGAAAAGGATTTACCGGTAGGTATTTAAAATCCTATTTTCTTACAGATTTTCATTGCTTCCAAGGCAGTGACAGCAAGGCATATGGAGAAACACACAAGCTGGCCTGTTCTTTCCTTATCTCTCTCTGAAACTAACAAGCTAACGTAAATGGTTTAATGTACAGTGCTAACGAGATATTGCTTTTAAACAAAAAACAACCTCTGTGAATAACTTAGATTCAGCATATTCTTGAAGAAAAATGTGAAATTTCCTCTAGTGTTCAATAGATATTAAAGGGTGTTTGTCTACAACTCTGACAGGAAGGCTGGTCGCTGTACCTCAAAATAAACCATCTGTTAATTTAAAAATGTATTTAGCTAGTCACAGGAATTTCTGTAATACATATGACTCAACTAGAGAAACATTATATTTCTAAATATACAGCTATATTAATTATATTGAACATTAGTTAGCACTGATGGGAATAAGTTGTAATTAAGGTTCTGTTTGCTCAATATGTTAAAGTATTATCCAGTGTGGTCATTTTTATAATAGCAAACTATGTGCTTTGATCTCAAGTTGCAGTGTAACTATACCCTTATTGGAATTTTATTTTTATAAGTTTATTGATTTATCTATATAAATCAGTGCATTTCAAGAGAACATTCACTAGATTTTGTATGAACATTTAGTCCCATTACACAGCTGGATAAAATCCTGTTTCAATCTCTTGACCCAACTACTGTACTGCTCTGCCACACACCCAGGTCTGGATTACCCATAAGGCAGTACAGAAAGTCACCTATGGGCGAGCACAGCGTCATCTATTTTTATCCCTCACCAAAATCTCTAAAAAGATTTCTTTTTCCCGAGCCCCATTTCTCCCATGATCTGCACTATCGCTGATCATAGGAGAAATGCATTAGTAAATGGTAGGGGATACAGCTTAAGCCACCCTAGCGATGTATTGAGGTAATTCACCAATTCCCTGATGGTTGCATTGGGGGAACAGGGAAATTAAACATCTTTAACAAGCCCTATCCCCCAATCCCAATCATTGTTAGCAACTCCATCTACTGCAGACAAATAGCCCCTTAAGTGGCTTGGGAGAAAGATCTAGGGAAGAGTCTTGGTGATGTACAGTCAGTCAGGGTCGAAAGTAGGTTTTTCAGCACCTGGAGCAGGCAGTAATTTGGCACCCCCCAAAAAAATTATATTTTGAATCAAATCACACATTACACTGTACAGTAGTATCCCTTATTAATGTTACAGAAGTGATCCTTATTCATGCTACACCACACAGTAGCACCCCTTCTACATGTTGTGCCACACAACAGAGCCCTTTATTCACAATATGCTGCACAGTAGTAATGCCCTTTATAGCACATTATGAGTTATGACACAGTAGTACTGCTTATACATGTTACACCGCACAGGAGTAATGCACCTTATATACATAATGCCACACAGTAGTAGTGCCCTTTGGATCAAGTTCAGAATATGGCTCAAGTTCAGAAAAGAGAGAGAGAGGGAGAGAGAAAAGAGGGAGGGAAAGAGAAGGGAGAGAGGGGTTAGGGAGAATGATAGAGAGGGGTAAGGGAAAGAGAGAGAGAGAGAGAGAGAGAGAGAGAGAGACCAGGTTTGGAATGGTAATTAAACTAAAAATATACTTGCCACACACTGTGTCACTGATGAAGATGCATGCTACCACCCGTCACAGCACACCACACCCTGCTAACGCCAATAGTAGCAGGCATCATCTGGATGCGAGTTCCCGCACATAGCAACTCACTGCCGTTACATGCTCATATGCTTCATTCAGCACATGATTCCTTCAGACTGTGGCAGACTTTACAATCAATCTAAAATCCTCACGGCAAAGCACTGATTGTCAAGCAGTGCTTTGTTATGAGATTTTTAGATTGATTATAAAGTCTGCCACAGTCTGAATGAACGCAGAGATTGTAGGTGGACAAAGTGCTTGCAGGCACTTTGTGCTATGGGAGGTGATTGCGGCACGCAAGAAGGAGGATCATCTTGCCGAGGGAGCCAAGTAGAGATCTTGGCACTCCCTCAAATCCAGTGCACAAGCCCGTTAGGGCCTCCCAGGTCCGACCCTGTATCTATTAACACCAATCTTAAATAGACCATGCGGGGAGCGTCCCGCAGCGGCTGCGTGACATCATACGCAGCCACTGCGGGCCGGGGAGCGACGAGTAGCTCCTGGCCAGCACGCTAAAGCTGCGCTGGTCAGGAGCTACTCTTGAAGTGCAAAGACATCGCTGCTGTGCAATGCCTTTGCACTTCTGCCGGGGGGGAGGGGGGGGGGGGGGGGGGCGGCACTGACATGCGGAGCGGACTAGCCCTGTGCTGGGCGTCCCCCCGCATGTCTGTGTGAATGATCGTAGCTGTGCTAAATTTAGCACAGCTACGATCAACTCGGAATGACCCCCAATGACTCTGTATCTACACCACATTCTAAAGCGCTGGCCATTAATGGTATGGAGGTGGAAATCGAATGCTTTTTCCAGTCTGTGCAGCCTGTGCGTAGCCCAGGACTTATTCCTACAGTGCGAAAGAAACAGGCTGAACAGGCCGGAGCTGACATTACACACCCGCCCTAAAAACGCTTCGGAACGCCTGCATTTTTCTGGACACTCACAGAAAATGGGCAGTTACCACCCCTAAACATCCCCTTTCTGTCAATCACCTTGCATACACCCAGCGATCGTAGCTGTGCTAAATTTAGCACAGCTACGATCATCTCGGAATGAGGGTCATGGTCCCTAAGAGACTGCATTCTATATACCAGTTGAGTTTTTGGCGTCAGTGTGGACACAAGGGTAGTTATTTTCACATTTGGTGGGATTGACATTTCATTTCTGCATACTGTAACAATGTCATGTCTTTGTTGGGTGGTCTCTATACCTCTGTACCACCTAAATACCCCTTGTATATATTATTATGCACACTGATTCCAGGGGTTCCCAAACCATTTAATAAGCTTTGTGGTTATGTCTTTAATGCTGCCATAATGTTCATTGCCTATACTTGAAGCAGTCTGCTTCGCCCTCCATTAATGCCTTAATAAATAGGGTTTGGTACACTGTTTCCATGGAGTACATCACTGCCCTACATGTTAAAATAGTTAAGTTTCATGAATTTTGGGCCCCGTGGTTCTCTCAATTTATTTGTATCCTGCCGAGACTTGGATAAGTCTCGCTTTCGATTTTGTAAATTGCTCTATTATTGCAGATGGTTTCTTGAGCTGTCACCTTAATTTGTATATTCTGTACTGGAGATACATTGTTGCCTAGTGAACTACTTTAGTAAATAGACCACTTAGAATTTAGCATCTAATATGTTGACATTTAGTTGAGCTAATTTTTTTTTTATGTACCAGTGTTCTCCCCGTGCTTTATTTTTTGTGCGGTCCACACATCAAAATTACCGTGCCATTCTGTGCAGTTGCATTGTCCTGCAGCTCCTGCAGTGTGGCTGGATTCACCTACCTCCCTCTACTTCCAGTTACCTAATTGTGGACCTGATGTCTCCTGCTGCTGTGCTGACAGCCGGGCAACTTGTCGGCTGTGACGTGGCTCCCGGCATCTGGCCTTCTTCTCTGCCCATACTGGAGACTAACATCAGTCCCTCCTGGTAGTTTACTTCCTATCCCAACATCTCTTCCAGTTGGAGCTCGTGCTTGTGCACCTTGTTTACAGATACCTGTGTGTCCTCTGACTCTGCACAGCTTCCTTGTTAGCACTCAAAATTCGTGCTGCATTTGGCCACTGTCGCCACTAACTTAATGAGATGGGCTGTGGGTAACGTCCGTTTAGTATCAGATAGGTAAGGGGGACCCCTACTGTGTATGGCATAATGAATACATGGGGCACTACTGTGTGGTGGTGTATAAGGGGCCATACTGTGTGGGTATAGTGAGGGTCACTCAGATCCCAAAGTATCTGTATTGTCATGAGATGGGCTGCGGGTAGCATCCGTTTAGTATCAGATAGGTAAGGGGGATCTCTACTGTGTGTGGCATAATGGGTACAAGAGGCACTACTGTGTGGTGGTGTATAAAGGGCCATATTGTGTGGGCATAGTGAGGGTCACTCAGATGCCGAAGTATCTGAAATGTCATGCGCAAAGTACCGATGTTTGATACTTTGCACATGCGCATCACTCATTCTGTGCGTGCGCAAATGGGTCCTGCGATGCAAGAAGCAGGATGTCAGCAGACTGTCAGTGATTTCCTGGCCTCCATTGGTTAGTGAGCGATTCAATGCCTGCTTCTTGGTCCTGCGCACGCGTATAGTATCAAACATCAGTACTTTGCACATCAGGGCGCACATTCTGAATGAGGTCCAGTGTGCAATAAGAGGTCATACTGTGTAGGCATAATGTGCAATAAGGGGCCATACTGTGTAGGCATAATGTGCAATAAGGGGCCATACTGTGTAGGCATAATGTGCAATAAGGGGCCATACTGTGTAGGCATAATGTGCAATAAGGGGCCATACTGTGTAGGCATAATGTGCAATAAGAGGTCATACTGTGTAGGCATAATGTGCAATAAGGGGCCATACTGTGTAGGCATAATGTGCAATAAGGGGCCATACTGTGTAGGCATAATGTGCAATAAGGGGCCATACTGTGTAGGCATAATGTGCAATAAGGGGCCATACTGTGTAGGCATAATGTGCAATAAGGGACCATACTGTGTAGGCATAATGTGCAATAAGAGGTCATACTGTGTAGGCATAATGTGCAATAAGGGGCCATACTGTGTAGGCATAATGTGCAATAAGAGGTCATACTGTGTAGGCATAATGTGCAATAAGGGGCCATACTGTGTAGGCATAATGTGCAATAAGGGGCCATACTGTGTAGGCATAATGTGCAATAAGGGACCATACTGTGTAGGCATAATGTGCAATAAGGGGCCATACTGTGTAGGCATAATGTGCAATAAGGGGCCATACTGTGTAGGCATAATGTGCAATAAGGGGCCATAATGTGTAGGCATAATGTGCAATAAGGGACCATTCTGTGTAGGCATAATGTGCACTAAGGGACCATACTGTGTGGGCATAACATGCGGGGCCATACTTGGTGGGCATAAGGTTCAATAAGGGTCCATAATGTGTGGGCAAAAGGTTCAATAAGGGTCCATACTGTGTGGACATAATGTGCAATAAGGGACTATACTGTATGGACATAATGTGCAATACAGGCCATACAGTATAGTGTTGGCATAATGGGGCTGAATCAGATGCGGTCGCAAAGTGGCTGAAGTATGCAAATCAGACAATGCAAGGCAAACTACTACGGGGGGGCATTACTACTGAGGGGCAGCTACTGGGGGCAAACAACTGGGGGCATTACTACTGGGGCAAACTACTGGGGGGCATTACTACTGGGGGGCAAACTACTGAGTGGCATCTACTGGGGGCAAACTACTGGGGGCATCTACTGGGGGGAAACTACTGGGGGACATTACTACTGGGGCAAACTACAAGGGGGCAAACTACAGGAGGGCATTACTACTGGGGGGGCAAACTACTGAGGGGCATCTACTGGGGGCAAACTACTGGGGGGATTACTACTGGGGGGCAAACTACAGAGGGGCAACTACTGGGGGCATTACTACTGGGGGCAAACTACTGGGGGCATTACTACTAGGGCAAACTAATGGGGGACATTACTACTGGGGGGCATCAGGGGGCAAACTACTGAGGGCAAGCTACTGGGGGCAAACTCCAAGGGGGCTAACTACTGGGGGCAAACTACAGGAGGGCATTACTACTGGGGGTATAACTACAGGGGCATTACTACTGGGGGTGTAACTACAGGGGCTAAACTACAGGGGCTAAACTACTGGGGGCATTACTACTTGGAGGCATTACTACAAGGGGGCATAACAACAGGGGCTAAACGACTGGGGGCATTTCTACAGGCAACATTACTACTGGGGTCAATATTACACAGGGGCATTACCATTAAGGGCATTACTACTGGGGGCACTACTAATGAGGGCATTGTAAAGGGGGCACTTTATAAGGGGCATCACTCCTGGGGACATAAGGGGCACTGCTATTGCGGGCATTGCATAAAGGGCACCACTACTATGGGCTCTATATAAGGGGTACTACCGGTACAGTGGACATTGCTGTACTGGTAGTGCTATTACCAGTACAGCAATGCCCACTACTACTAATGCCCACTACTACTGTGGGCATAGTATAAGGGGCACTACTGCTGTAGGCATTATGTGTATTAGGGGTGCTACTACTGTAGGCATTATTACGACTGTGTGACCACGCCCCTTTCTCTTTGAGACCACACCCCTTTTGGGGGCACGTGCATACGACGCGTTCAATACCTTTATTGCATGGGTGCCGGGGGAAGGGGGGGTGAGTTCTACCACCTCTGTGGGCATTCTAGAAGAGGCGCTACTGCTGTGGACATTATGTGTATTATGGGGTGCTACTACTGTGGGCATTATTACTATTGTGTAACACGCCCCTTTTTTGAGACCACGCCCCTTTGTTGCATTGGCACCGTGGGAGGGGGGTGAGTTCCACCACCTCTCTAGGACCACTTTAAGCACTGTGTGTGGACATACTGTGAATCAGTACTATTGTATGGCCATGCCCCTTCCCTGTGAGGCCATGTCCCTTTTTGCACAAAGGCCCCCTCTGGCTACTACTTGATGCCACCCGGCTGGCAACATTTTCTGGGGATAACACTGCAGATATTTTCTTTGCCACTGTTTGTCACACAAGCCAAAAGCAGAACAACGCCAACAAAATTCTTAACCAGTTATGGCATGATCAGATCACTTGCGACTGCGCAGCCCCACTTTGTCCCCCAGTTTTTGACAAGGAGATCCGTTCTGCAGAATTGCATAACATATATTTAAATATTTTAAAAAAACAAACCTTTTAAACCATATTAAATAAAAAATAAAATTATGAATGGTTTTGAAGTGAAAATCATCATTTAAGTGGTTAATGGTTGACAATCTGTTAATTTCTTTAAATGCTTCACTTAGTTACCTTATATTACCTTACCTTATATATTACCTTATATTACCATATGTTTCAGGGGCGGTGCTGCAGCTCACACCACATCATGCAAGGGGGAGCGGGATAGAACATATGAATATACATGCAGGGATGTATATAACATATGTGCTGGCTTTATGTCTCCGGGAATCACCAGCGATGCGTGTGGTCTTACAGCCACCGCTGAACCTTGGACTCAGCGTTCAGCATAATGCCCCTCCACTCTCCTGCTAAGCCCACCCCCAGACTCCCATTGGCTAGTTTTCTCAAGATCTGGGGGCATGCTTTGAAGTAGAGTAGAGCCGAATGCAGCATCCTGGGTTCAGCGGCGGCTGTAAGACACGCAATGCTGCTG
The DNA here is from genome assembly GCF_028390025.1 of Pseudophryne corroboree. NCBI lineage: Eukaryota > Metazoa > Chordata > Amphibia > Anura > Myobatrachidae > Pseudophryne > Pseudophryne corroboree. Next base: position 430,620,360 of record NC_086449.1, on the reverse strand, counting down.
ATCCCCGGACACCTGCAGCCAGCACATATGTTACATACATCCCTGCATGTATGTTCATATGTGCTATCCTGCTCCCCCCTGCATGATATGGTGTGAGCTGCACCCCATGGGCTGCAGCCACCACTGTGTGTTTTTATAGACTGGCAATAATGAATCAAATGTAAGGTGTGATGTTATAGATATTTGTAGACACTCCCTTACTTGATATGGAAGTCTGAATCTTCAGTGACTGTCCCGAGGACAATGGGGAATGCTGGGAAGTGGGTATTATCCATTGTACAGTTGTATAGCATGCCATAGCTCACAGGTTCTCGAACTCAGTCCTCCGGACCCCAAACAGTTCATGTTTTTCAGGTCTCCTCACAGAATCACAAGCATACCTCCCAACTTCTGTCCCTCTTGAATCGACAGATGCCGCGCCGGAGGCGGGACCGCGGCTAAAAGGAGGTGGAGCTTCAAGCAATGGGGTGGAGTCTTGTGACAAGAGGGCGTGGCCTATTGTCGCAACCTCCGTTTTTGCCATTTTGGGGCAGTGTCCAGCGCTCCATGAGCTGCTAGACAACCCCCGGCTCCCCTCCTTGTGCTGATAGATGCAAAGCAGAGCAGCGGTGATCACAGGATCTCCCAACTGCGACCCGTGGGAGGGACAGCGGGACAGTGTCCAATTAGCGGGACTGTCCCGCTGAAATCGGGACAGTTGGGAGGTATGATCGCAAGTGAAATAATCAGCTCCACCTGTGGATGTTTTAAAATGTGTCAGTGAGTAATGAATTCCTCTGTTCCTGTTAGGTGAACTGTGTGGGGTTCTGAGGACAGAGTTTGAGAACCACTGCTTTAATAGCTGAATAAAAAAGCACTACATTTGTTACCCATGGTTCAGTGTTCTTATGAACAGATAAACAAGCAAAACAGAAGAGTGCACATATTACTGTACTGCCCATTCGCTGTTTTATTTCCATCCATTATTCTTAGCAGATCATTTGTAAAGTATTTAATGTTCATGTATGCACCCTGTTTATGTCTTCATCCAGTGAAACATGCAATTTTACAAACTGCATATAATTAATTGAATTTATAATTATGATGATATAGTGTATATATCAGTATACAGTATTAAAGCTAAACTGCAAAGACGTTTAATTGCCATAAATACATTTTGGCTGAATTGGACAGCCAGCATTTGGCACTAGATTCTATTAGCAGATGGCCACATGTAGAGGCAGAGAGTTGTCATCTGCCAGCAGGATTAAAGTCTTGGCGGAAAATTATCTGGTCTATTTCAATCCAGTTAGGTCAAATATTCTGCTTGAATTGTGGAGAGACATTCTGCACTATTGGGCCAATTTGTCAATATCACTGGAGATAACACTATATAAGTAGCCAGCATAAATAGTGAAACTAGTCATGAAGTCATGACAATAGCTCAATCTCCGAACATATTCAAGCTTTAACTACGTACTAAGGTGGTCATTCCGAGTTGATCGCACGTAGCAACTTTTTGCTGCTCGTGCGATCAACTTCATGGCTCCTATGGGGGGAGTGTATTTTAGCATAGCAGGGCTGCGATCACTTGTGCAGCCCTGCTATGCTAAAAAAGTTTCAAGCAAAACAAGACTAGCCCTGCAGCTACTTACCCAATGCGACGGATCCAGCGATGAAGGTCCCGGCTGTGACATCAGACATCCGCTATCCAAAAGCCTGGACACGCCTGCTTTCGCCTTACCACGCCTGGGAAACGGTGAGTAGACACCCCGATCCTCCTTCCCTCTGTCAATCTTCCTGTGATAGCGCCCGCGATCGCTTTCACCGGTCCTGGCGTCGTTGGCCGGCGATGGCCGTCGCTAGACAACGACGTGCGCGTGCAATGCGGCCGCCGCGCAGCCGCAGTTCCGACTCAGTCGCACCGCAGCGAAGAACCGCTGCGTGCGAACCGCTGCGTGCGAACGGGTCGGAATGACCCCCAAAGTCTAAATATAGCATCAACCGAAATCATCATGTAAAATAGGGCCTGATTCAGAGTTGAAGACAATATTGATTATGTATGCAGTGGAGCAATTTGTTTACCACTGCGCATGTGTATAAGTCACACTGCACATGTACTGCAATTTGCAAAGTGATTGACAGTGAAGGGGCATACACACTAGATGATTTAAGTGAACGATATTCACGATAACGATAAAGATATTATCGTGCATATAGTCAAGTGTGTATGCATGATAAAGATGCTCACTCTCGCCGGTTGTTGCCTTTTATCTTTATCAACTGAACATGCAGTCCAATTTAGGCTATATCTTTCATTACTGTCTAAATAATAAGTTAATTATAAATGTTACTTCAATGCTGATTGGTTGCCATGGGAAACTTCTCCACTGGCTCACTACTTCATCCTTTTCACTGCTTAGTACATCTCCCCCTAAGTGTTTATCCCCAATTAGGGAGAGCGAGCACAAGTTAACCTGTCCAAAGATAGTAAGAATAATAAAAATGTGCACAGTTCCGCTTTTAAGAATCCCTGGTTCCAAATATATTTTGTATAAATTATTGTTTCCGCTGTTAACCTGTGTATTGATTAGGGGAATGTATGTATGGATCAATTGGCACTGTAACAAGATACCTGTTAGGTAAAAAGAACAAAGTACAGCTGGCACAATCTATATTGTTGGTCCTACAGATTGCAAGCATCTCTGCTCTACCCGCCTCGGGGAGCATAGCGGCTGCTACAGAGAAGCTGTCTGTTGATGCTGGGGTGCCTGGTGCAGATGCTGTCCGGGTAAGCTCTCCAAGCTGGAGGAAGTCAGGAGAGTGCAGCGTTTGTTCCTAAAAACCAGATGCATTAATGGCCCGCTGACCTTACTACCCCCCTCCTCCCTCATAATTTGTCTTAGTCAATCAAACAAGTAAATTAAATTAACTAACTAACTAACTAACCAACTACTCGATCCTTCTTTCTTTTACAGCAAATGAGGAGAGAAATGGCCACAAAAGAAGAAAAGAAGAAAATCATTTTGATCATTAATATCATCTCCAATGACCCAATTAATTAAAATTTTCAGAATCAGCAATTAAATTAAATTAACTTACAAATCAATACTTCCTTCCCCTACCTGCCTTCCACTTCATAAATACTCCACCTCCCTCGGGCCTCTGATCTAGTTCTTGATTAATGAAAACATTCTTGGTTACTTTCTATGGAGTTGTAAAGTTTATTTAACTGCCATCCTGTCTGCCACTGCAGTGCCACTCTGTTCACCTAGATGTGCCATTTTTGAAGTTGAACCGCCATGTGTTAGTGCTGCTCTTTGCTGTCGATTAGCTTAGTCTCTGTGCAGCCTTTTGGCCTAAACTGGATGAAAACATTATTATGAGCTGTAAGGTGGTCAAAATTGACTGGAAATGAAATTACCGGGTGAAGCAGTTCCACCCGGTAATTTCATGAAACACACGGGTCCTTTTTCTGTGTGAAAGGGTTAACCCGTGTTGTAATTCCCGGGACTTCGACCCTGGAATTTACCAGGGTCGGAGACACGGGAATTATGACACGGGTTGACCCTTTCACACAGACAAAATACCTGTGTTGATCTGCAAATTACCGGGTCGAAATTCCCGACCTGGTAATTTTGCATGTCTGTGTGAAAGGGGGGGTCAGGCAAGTCCCGGCAAAACTACCAAGCACTGAAATGACGTGTAATGCCGGGACTTTCAGACATTTCTGTCTGAAAGGGGTATTATTGAGTTTGATAACACTGCAGGAACACATTACACGATTTTAGCATTTTTTTGCATTTAAAAATAATAATAATAATACAGGTACAAAACCAAAAAGTAAGTGTGGTTTTGTAAAATTAGAACCAAAACACTGAATTAATACAGATCCAAAACCAAAACACAGGAGTCAGGGCACATCTCTAGATTTAATTTCCTGGCTCATAGTATTCCTGCATCTCCAGGTTGTCATGGTGTTTCAGTGTCTCCAGCCTTTTCTTGGTGTTCCAGTACCTCTAGCTTGATGGTGAAGTGCATCCTGCCTTGCAGCACTTCATGGAAAAAACTTGGAGTCCATTAGACATAGCAGCCCTAGGTTGGTTGTCAAATTGGGTTGCATACGTTTAGGATTCACTAATTCCCTGTGCAGCATGACAGGTATTTAATGAATATACATTTTTTTAATATATCCCCCTTCTTTAAGGAACAATTCGTAAATCTCCTCATAATGCAGTAATGGGTCTATGTATTAATGGAAAAAAATGGTGTTTTGTTAATATATTTTAACTTATATATTTAAAAAATATATATTTTTAAGCATTTTTTTTATTCTGATTTTTTTTTTAGAAGTGGAACTGGAAGCCAGATTTCAGCGCTTCCAGTACCGGGAAAGCCCAGTATTACCAGGCAGCTATGTTTCGCTCAGATGTTCTGATGATAATTTCCAAATAAAGTGTCTGGATAACTAATTTTCTATTTGTGGGAAAAGCAGCTGCAGAAAATCTTTATTATTGCAACATAATAGTAAGTAGGCTTATAAGTGCCTGATTTACAGTTGGACTTGAGGCCCCAAAATTCTGCACCTGTACAGTAAGGATGTTATCTCATATGTGTACCATACCTCCTACAGATGGAGCCTATTTAAAGATGGTGGCATCTCCAAATAATACACCTGTTGGGAGTTGAAAAATGTGTACACAACCCCTAGCATATTAACCAGCATCAGTGCTATGGCAGGGCGATAATATGGGAAACTGCTGCAAAATGGGATTTACTCCTGACATACTATAAGATCTACATAAGAGACAGTTACCATGTTAACAACGGTAGTGAACCATCATCTCTTTTCCTATTGTAACACACTGCATTACTAATTAATATCAATTAACTTTATCACAAAAATTAATTTGCGATTATGTATGTTAGTGCACGGCAATCCTGCAGTATCTTATATACTCAACGCTTTGACAAACATCCTTGCTGTCAGCCCTGGGTTTTTTTTAAACATTAGATTTTTATTGAAAATTTTTTCACACAGAAATGGGGAACAGAAAAAAGAGTAAAGGGGAACATAGGGGTAGTCCGGAATGGTTACCATAATCAAAGCACTTTTAACGCACAGTTGGATGAATATACAATCGGTTACATCGGGCGTTCAGAATCAAGAAGAAGAGAAAAAAAAACACAAAAAAAGAGGCTTAGCACAAACCAACAAAAAGAAAAAGATTTTTTTTTATTTTTTTAAAGAAAGTGTCTGATAACACAACATTCTTAAAGAGGTCAATCTAGGTGGGGTGAAGCACAGATAAATCAATTGGAGAGCTATAGACAGTTAGCCTACCTTCTCTCCCCATATAGTCGGACCAACCTAACCATTTTAGGTGAATAGAATTAGCTGAGCAAGAGTATTTAGCTTCCGCTGTTTCAAAAATAAAATGTTTGTGAACCTTATTTTGAATAAACGTTAGAGAAGGGAGATTCTCAGATTTCCACAATTGGGCTATAGCAGCTTTAGTGGCTATCAGATTATGCCTCAAGACGTAACGATCACCTATAGAGAGGTGGTCTACGAACAAATGACATAATGCTAAAGATGGGTCCAGGGGGATGGTGAATCCTAAAATCATGCTAACCATACTGAAAACCTCTCTCCAAAGTGGTTGTATAAGCCCAGAAGATATGAAAGATATGCCCCCGTTGAGCCACATTTCCTCCAACATAATTTAGATTGTGAAGGCCAGATTCTATTTTGTCTTTCAGGGGTGAAGTAGGCCCTCTGTATAAGCTTATAGAACATTTCGGAGTGGTTAATACATTTGGAGACTTTAAAACTGTTACGTTCCTGATGCTCAGAACTGGAGAGATGTTGCGAGGTGAGTTCAGAGCACCAGGACGCGACGCTGAACTAAGGAGTGGTACGAGAATAGCCCCTAGCACCCTACCTCCGTTGTCTTACCCGTGTGGTCAATTCACGCCTGAGTGACTATGGTTTCTTGGGCCCACGGCAGCCGCGTTTAAAGGGCGGATTAGGTCTGCCCAACTCCGATGCCCCCAGGTCTTAGCGTGAGACAAAGCGTGAACCGAGACAGGATAATAACAAGGGGGCCTCTAACTAAAACAAACAAAAGCTAGGGGCTACTAACTACCCTGAAACTTAATATATGTGCGGCACGCCGCCAAAGGAAAAGAACAACAAAAGATACCACTGTTCGTTCCCCCACACGGCACCGCCGAGTTCTGGGGAGGACAGTGAAAAGCGGAAACCTCCGCAAAAACCACCAACACAAAAGTAATACAAGGATTGAGCGGCCCAGGCCGCAACTCGCGGCAGAAGCCGCTACTCACAAACCGGGAGAGAACCCCAAGTAACGAGAACCCACGGATGACTGCAACAGGTTCGTTTTGGACAGGAAGGATTCCCAGGACCGGCTTCAGAACTCCAGGACACGGGAGCACAGGGAGCAGGATCGACCAGATATAGCTAAACCAGGAACAGACATTACCAGGCAGGAACAGCATACAGGAAGCTATCACCGGCGTCTGTGCCAGGTAGTGAGGGAGAATTTAACAGGGAACCCTCCAATAGCTGCAGTGAAGCCTGATTAGTAATGTCGTGCAGCTGCCCTGCTGCACGACCAGAGCTAACAAGTGTAATGATTGGCAGGAAGCAACGGGGAACGCGGTAGTCAGTGGCGTCCCCGTTGCTAAGGGTCCGGCGGCTAAGCACGCACGGCATCCTAGCGTTGCTAGGGACCCGGCGGCTCAGCGCGCATGGCGTCCTAGCGTTGCTAGGGACCCGGTGGCTCAGCGCGCACGGCGTCCCAGCGTTGCTAGGCGCCGGGCGGGCAGGGAAGGAGGTGCGGCGGCCGTGAGCGTCGCTCGGAAACAGACCGAGCGGCGCCGTGGACCGCGGCACCTAACAGTACCCCCCCCCTTGAGGAGGGGTTAAAGAACCCCTAAAGCCGGGTTTCTGAGGAAATTCCTGAAAGAATAATCTCTTAAGTTTAGGGGCATGTAGATCCTTATCCAGGACCCAAGAACTTTCCTCTGGACCATAGCCTTTCCAGTGAACCAAAAAATAAAGCCAGCCCGAGAAACCTTGGAATCTAAAACCTTCTCCACCAAGAACTCTTGTTGCCCCTGAACATCCACCGGAGGTCTACCCTGGGAAGTCTTCCGAGGGAATCTCCTGGAAGAAATATACTGCTTCAGAAGGGAACAGTGAAAAGTATTGCCAATTTTAAGTGATTTAGGCAAGCGTAGCCGAAAAGCAACTGGGTTGACCTTCTTAACGATAAGGAACGGTCCAATAAATTTGGGTCCCAATCTAGCCGAGGGTTGTCGGAGCTTGATGTTGCGGGTTGACAACCATACCTTATCTCCCACCTTAAAAGTGCAGGGGCGTCGGAACCTATCATAAATTTTTTTTTTCTCGGAAGGCAGCCTTCTTAAGGGCAAGGTGCACCTTTTTCCAAATCATTCTGAGACGGGAAGTTAAGGTCAACGAGGAGACTGGAAAATGAGGGTAAAAAGAATTGGCTCTAGGATGAAAGCCCAAGACCGAAAAGAATGGGGACTCCTTGGTGGAAGAATGACAAGAGTTATTATAGGCAAACTCGGCCAAAGGAAGAAATTCAGACCAATCATTCTGAAGTTTGGCCGAATATAACCGTAAATACTGTTTTAACGACTGATTAACACGTTCAGTCTGTCCGTTAGACTGTGGATGGTACCCAGATGTTAAAGAGAGTTTCATATTTAATGAGGCACAAAAACGTTTCCAGAAACGGGCGATGAATTGCGGTCCCCGATCAGAGACAATATCCCTGGGTAAACCATGGAGACTGAACACATGGCGGAGAAAGAAAACTGCCAACCCTTGAGGAGAGGGTAATCGGGGAAGAGCAATGAAGTGGGCCATCTTACTAAAACGGTCCACTATTACCCAAATGACTCGAAATCCGGCTGAAAGAGGAAGGTCCACCACGAAATCCATGGATATATGTGACCATGGTCTGAGAGGAACGGTCAAAGGTATGAGTTGCCCGACCGACAACGATCGAGATACCTTGTGCTGAGCACAAACCTGACAGGAACGGACAAATTCCCTTACATCTTTAGAAAGATTAGGCCACCACACTGAGCGAGAGACTAACTCGAAGGTCTTAGTGATACCCGAATGACCAGAAACTTTGTTATCATGAAACTCGGCTAGAACAGTGCCTCTCAGAAATTCAGGGACGAAGAGACGATCTGCAGGAGTAACTTTGGGAGCCTGCTGCTGAAGCTGGACTAGCTGTGTAAATAAATCCTGTGTAAGGCCTGCCCGGATGACAGACGATGGAACTATGGGGGTAGTAGCCGGATGGTTATTGTGAACCGGTAGAAAACAACGTGAGGGGGCATCAGCTTTCGTATTCTTGAAACCGGGCCTGAAGGTGATAATAAACCTGAAACGAGTAAATAACAGCGCCCAACGTGCCTGTTGGGCATTAAGCCGTTTAGCAGACTCAATATACTGCAGGTTCTTGTGGTCAGTAAACACTGTAATGGTATGCCTAGCTCCTTCCAGCCAATGCCTCCACTCCTCGAAAGCCCATTTAACTGCCAACAATTCTCAATTACCAACATCATAGTTGGATTCTGCGGAGGAGAATTTCCTGGACATGAAGGCACATGGGTGTAATTCCTGAGACTCCGGTTCTTCCTGAGAAAGGATAGCCCCCACTCCAACCTCTGAGGCATCTACCTCGACAATAAAGGGGAGCTCCGGGTTAGGGTGTCTGAGTACTGGAGCTGAAACAAAGGCCTGCTTTAAGGACTGAAAGGCAGACTTGGCTTCAGGCGACCAATTGGAAGGATCCGCTCCTTTTTTAGTCAATGCTACTATAGGAGCAACCAAATCAGAGAAGGTATGAATAAAACGCCTATAGTAATTTGCAAACCCTAAAAAGCGCTGAATTGCTTTTAAGTTCGTGGGTTGTGCCCAATTTAGGATGGCCTGGAGTTTCTTAGGTTCCATGAAAAACCCCTTAGGAGAAATAATATACCCCAGGAAGGACACTTCTGTGATGTGGAAATCACATTTCTCCAGTTTGGCATATAAATGATTTTCCCGTAATTTCTGAAGGACCAGTCGCACATGGGTAATATGTTGTTCAAAAGACTCAGAGTAAATCAAAATGTCGTCTAAATAAACGACTACAAACTTTCCAAGAAAGTCACGAAGGACGTCGTTAATGAGATCTTGAAATACCGCAGGAGCATTTGACAGCCCAAACGGCATCACCAGGTATTCATAATGTCCTGACTGTGTGCTGAAAGCCATCTTCCACTCATCCCCAGATCTTATTCGGATGAGATTGTAAGCCCCTCTTAGATCGATCTTGGAGAAGATAACGGCAGACCGGAGCTGATCAAAGAGTACTGAAATCAATGGCAAGGGGTAGGTGTTTTTAACAGAAATTGTATTCAGAGCCCGAAAATCAATACATGGTCTGAGCAACCCATCTTTTTTCTCAACAAAAAAGAACCCTGCGCTCAATGGAGATTTCGAGGGTCTAATGAAGCCTTTTTTTAGGCTCTCCTGTACATAATCATTCATTGCCGTGGTTTCCGGCACAGACAGGGCATATAGTCTCCCCTTAGGTAAAGAGGCACCGGGAACTAAATCAATAGCACAGTCATAGGACCGAGGAGGAGGCAGTATATCCGCATTACCCTTGGAGAAAACGTCAGCAAAGTCCTGATATTCCAAAGGAATAAGTTCTGGGGTGACGGCCGCAACCCGGACTGGACGGGAAATACACTCCTTAACACAAAAGGGACCCCATCGGGAAATCTCCCCAGACCGCCAATCTATGGTGGGATTATGAAAGGCAAGCCAGGGGTGACCCAAAACTACGGGGACAGCCGGACAATGAGTAAGGTAAAATTCGATTTTCTCAGAATGTAGGGCCCCTACTGTCAGTTGTACTGGAGGTGTGCAGTGAGTGATAACCCCATTAGAAAGCGGACCACCATCCAAGCCATGCATGGTGATACGTTTATCCAAAGGTATCTGTGGAACGCCTAAGGCCTGAGCCCAATCAAGAACCATGAAATTTCCCGCAGCTCCACTGTCGACGAAGGCCGACACCAACGAACTGAAGCTACCAAAGGAAATTTTTACAGGAACTAATAAGGAATCATTAGAGGAGATTAACTGCAGACCCAAGTGAACCCCCTCACTACTCACTTGGTCAGAGCGTTTCCCTGCTTATTCAGGCAATTACGTGCGATATGTCCCTTGCCACCACAATACAAGCAAAGATCAGAATTTAGCCTTCTGGTTCTTTCCTCTGGGGACAGCCGGGAGAGACCCATTTGCATGGGCTCCTCGACGTCCTCAGGGAAAGTATATACACATGGACTAGGCCTGAAACTAGCTCCTCTTTCAGCCCTCCGCTCACGGAGACGACGATCAATTTTAATAGCGAGCTCCATGAGTTTGTCCAGAGTCTCAGGAGCGGGGTACTGAAGGAGACTGTCTTTAATAACTTCAGACAAACCGAGGCGAAACTGACTGCGCAGGGCCGGGTCATTCCAGCCACAGTCGTTCGACCAACGGCGAAACTCGGTACAATACGCCTCAGCTGGGTTTTTTCCTTGCTTAAGTGCACGCAGGTGGCTCTCCGCTGATGCTTCTCTATCAGGGTCATCATACAAAAGGCCTAAGGACTTAAAAAAGGCATCCACCGATAGCAAGGCAACATCATCCGCTTTTAGCCCAAAAGCCCAGGTCTGTGGATCACCTTGTAATAATGACATCACAATCCCGACCCGTTGAGACTCAGTACCAGAGGAACGGGGCCTTAAACGAAAATAAAGCTTACAAGCTTCCTTAAAATTAAAAAAATCCTTTCGGTTACCTGAAAAACGGTCGGGTAAATGCATTTTTGGTTCTGGAATCATACTTGGGGAGGCTCGCAAAAGATCTTCCTGCGATCTCACCCAAAGAGTAAGATCCTGAACCATCTGAGTTAATTCCTGAATCTGGTTGGCCAAAAGCTGGCTGGGATTTGGACCTAAAACTGCCGGATTCATGAGGCCAAATTTCTAAGCCCACCAAATACAAAACAACTTTTTTTTTTTTGTGTTTATTTTTTTTTGTGGCCGGTGATATTACATTCCTGATGCTCAGAACTGGAGAGATGTTGCGAGGCGAGTTCAGAGCACCAGGACGCGATGCTGAACTAAGGAGTGGTACGAGAATAGCCCCTAGCACCCTACCTCCGTTGTCTTACCCGTGTGGTCAATTCACGCCTGAGTGACTATGGTTTCTTGGGCCCACGGCAGCCGCGTTTGAAGGGCGGATTAGGTCTGCCCAACTCCGATGCCCCCAGGTCTTAGCGTGAGACAAAGCGTGAACCGAGACAGGATAATAACAAGGGGACCTCTAACTAAAACAAACAAAAGCTAGGGGCTACTAACTACCCTGAAACTTAATATATGTGCGGCACGCCGCCAAAGGAAAAGAACAACAAAAGATACCACTGTCCGTTCCCCCACACGGCACCGCCGAGTTCTGGGGAGGACAGTGAAAAGCGGAAACCTCCGCAAAAACCACCAACACAAAAGTAATACAAGGATTAAGCGGCCTAGGCCGCAACTCGCGGCAGAAGCCGCTACTCACAAACCGGGAGAGAACCCCAAGTAACGAGAACCCACGGATGACTGCAACAGGTTCGTTTTGGACAGGAAGGATTCCCAGGACCGGCTTCAGAACTCCAGGACACGGGAGCACAGGGAGCAGGATCGACCAGATACAGCTAAACCAGGAACAGACGTTACCAAGCAGGAACAGCATACAGGAAGCTATCACTAGCGTCTGTGCCAGGTAGTGAGGGAGAATTTAACAGGGAACCCTCCAATAGCTGCAGTGAAGCCTGATTAGTAATGTCGTGCAGCTGCCCTGCTGCACGACCAGAGCTAACAAGTGTAATGATTGGCAGGAAGCAACGGGGAACGCGGTAGTCAGTGGCGTCCCCGTTGCTAAGGGTCCGGCGGCTAAGCATGCACGGCGTCCTAGCGTTGCTAGGGACCCGGCGGCTCAGCGCGCACGGCGTCCTAGCGTTGCTAGGGACCCGGCGGCTCAGCGTGCACGGCGTCCCAGCGTTGCTAGGCGCCAGGCGGGCAGGGAAGGAGGTGCGGCGGCCGTGAGCGTCGCTCGGAAACAGACTGAGCGGCGCCGTGGACCGCGGCACCTAACAAAATCAAGACCTAAATATACTGTCACATTCTGCATCAGTAAAGAATCTATTCAAATCTCTTTCCCATAGAATCTGAGCTTTGAATTTAGACTGTGTGCTGTCAGTTAATTGAAATTGATACCACCACGTAATCCCATTTTTATGTGAGGGCGACTCCAGTCGGCTTTTAATGTAAGCCGGAAAAGTAGGTTTGTGAAGATGCAGAGCAAGTGAGCGTAACCAACTTCTCACCTGCAAATATTTGAAAAAGTCTTGGGTCCGAATCCCAAATCTCTCTTGAATTTGAGAAAAGGACATCGAGACATCACCTATAAAAAAATCGCCCACAGTGGAGAGGCCCTTCCGAATCCAATCTAAGAGGGATATATTAGGAATCAATGACATAAGAGCAGATAACGACAGACAGGGGGACGGTAATACAATCTCTTCCGAAGAAGACACTAGTTTATGCCATGAATCTAGGGTCGTTTTAATAGACTTGCAAGATCCGGACAAGCTTTGGGCAGAGAGGGGGGCAACCAAAACAAATCAGGAAGGGTAACAGTGTTCAAATAAGAAGCTTCCAGAATGACCCAAGGTTTCAGGCTCGAGGTGTCAAACCAGTCTCTAGACTGACTTAACAGACAAGCAGCATGGTACTTTTCTATGTCCGGGAAAGCTACCCCACCGGATTGTTTGGGCAGAATAAGAATCTTTTTAGCAATTTTCGGCCTAGAGCCTCCCCACACGTATCTAATCAGGACCTGGTTAAATTTATTATAGAAGAGTTTGGGAAGGGGTCTTGGTATGGCGCGAAACAGATACATTAATTTTGGCAATAAGACCTGTCAGCCCTGTTTTACCATCTCCTCTAGTCTATCTGAGAATGCTTGCTATTACATGTGTTTTGGATGCCAACTTATGTTGCTTGGCACCGGACAACTATATACTATACACACTTTAATAGAGGATGGTTGCGTATGAAAAAGTATTTTATGGTATTCTTTTATTTGTTTAGCATTGTTATTTCTAAACAAATTCACTCCTTACAAAAAAAGCACCATTTTCATGGCAGGTCTGGGAGTGCTGGTGGGCTCTACGATACCTCATACTTAATTTATTGTGTTTAATGAAGTAATTTAAGCATGCATTCATAACTGATGAATTAAGACAATTATGAAATGCACTTCTGCAGATGTGTTGTACACATAAAATACCTAACTTACAGTACTTTGCTAATTACTGCAATTCCAACTCAAACACACAGGCTACAGCTGATTGTTTTACAGTTTAGTACTTTCAAGCTATTGAAGTATCGGTGATAGCTATCTGAAATTATACTCTGTTCTGCCAACAAACCTGTTTTATTTATATTTCAACATAAAATGCAGGGTTTTTTCTCCAATAAAAGTGTTCATATATAATAATCAATCATAAACAAGCATAACATTTTGTTACCTAAAAAACATGCAATCAGTAATACATTGTACATTACGATAAATGTAAACATTTGAAGATAAGGCTAACTGCCGTTTCACTTAGAGACAATCTGCCTCTAAACATCCTGCAATGTTTGGTTGCACATATGTACACCTATTACAGTAGGCTCATCATTGCTAATTTTCCTGTGCACCTTCATAGTTTGCGATGAAAAACTAGCACATACCGGCTGGGCTGTTAATTGAATCGCCCCCTAAGAGTATGCACTAGTTCTCATCTGGAAGAAAGTTGCATCAAAGATTTCTGCATTACCCTTTTTATCAACATTATGGCTATTGTCTTCTACAGATTATGGTCCGGATGTAATGGCTTGTGAGACGGCCGGAGCTCTGACACTCCGGCCGAACTCGTATATTTTTTAAAGAAGCAAACGTTTACAAAGCAAAACCCGGTTGGTATTGCCTTGTAAACGTTTGCTGCTTTAAAAAAAACATATGAGGTTGGCCGGAGTCTCGGAGCTCCAGCCGTCTCGCAAGCCATTACATCCGGCCCTTTATGGAGACCCGCAGTATTAGACTCAATATATATATATATATATATATATATACACACACACAACATAATAAATTACTAGAAGTCAATAAAAAAACAAAAACACAGCAACTAAAAATTACTTAAAGAAAAAGGACCTGGGAATTGTGCGTAAGACTCAAATAACAGTCCCTGTTGGCCCTGGCTAAGAAAAGAATTCCCTGTTCGCCGATTGAAAGTGTTGGCTAATATATCATGATTATCTCTCCAGAATACTATAACTACATTCACTTCAGCAGATGGCCCTTAGTTTCACATCCCGGAAAGCAATCAGCTTTTCTTTTTTATTCACTCATAGCGCCCATGATGTGAATACACTCATACTACAGTATGTGGAAATCTTTGCACTCTCCTGGTCCTGTGGAATTATTAAAATGACAGTGAGTCAGCAGTCAGATGATTCTGCAGGAAAGCAAACATGAGGTCATGAGAAGACTTACATACTCGCATGTGGTGAACTGCTGAAACAGCAATTCAAGACCATACTGTAGCATTTAAAGTACAACATATGATTGCTATAGAAAATTAAGGACATTGGGCCTTATGTAATATTCTGTGATATGTAAGCATGGACGCGATTCCAGCTAGTCTGTCTGTATTATATCATTTAAAAGGTGAAACTGGTTTTACCTTCAGTTTATCACACACAAAAAATAGATTAGATTTCTACAATTTACCGTGGATCTCTCCAACAGTTCAGTCAGTCAGGAATGTGTTTGGAAGGCTTTGGATTTTCCTTCTAGGACACATTCTGGACACGCCCCTCCCAACTCTGGAACTGAATATAGTTGGCTGGTTGGAACAAAAATCTGGTAATGTATTGGAGCAAATGCTCAGCCATTTGCTCCCACACGCCAGAAAACAGATGAAAATGGTTGTTCAGACGAAGTGGTTTAATGCCTTTGAGTTAACCAATTTGTCTGAACAACTATTTTTGTGTGGAGGCGTGGAGCTGTAGTTCCATCCACACTATTGTTTTTCTGGCCCTGTGTGTTCCAAAGGGCAACAGTCATAAGCTAAAAAGGTTTCTGATACAGTTCTGTAATTTTTGTCATACCTCTCGCATTTGTAAACGTACTTTTGGATCTATTGCGGTAATCCCCAAACCTATGGCTTTTATTGGATATAATATTCTATCTCCACTTATATCTCACAATCTGAAAATCTGTGTTCCTAATTATCTCCAAGTTTACTAGGCCTACTCCAAACAATGGTAATATAGTGTGTATTATTGAAATAGCACATGAGAAAGGGTGTAGCTGTCTTAGCATAAAATGTGTGTGGTTCTTATAACAGAATACATACTAAATGCCAGCGTTCGGGATGCCGGTAGTCACATGACCAACCGACCGGAACTGAAGATTCCGACATCGGAGGGGGTAAGTCCCCTGTCCCCTACCCTAACCAGGTCCCTTGGGGGTGGCGGCTAGGGCTAATCGTCCAGGGGTGGCGGCTATGGGTAACCCCTAGGGCATGGCATCTATGGCTACCTACCCCCCAGTGCCTAGCCCTAACCCCTCCCCTAGTACCGAACCCTCCCACCCGGGCCCTAACTCTAACTCTGAACTCCAATACTTACCTTTGGAATGTTGACTGTCGGTGATCCGGCATTGGTCTCCTGAGTGGCATCGCACATACACAGCATATATCACTGTTAACTATTTCTTCCCTTTGCAGTTTTATTCATTGCATTGGGCAAACACCATCTTGAAATGCACTTCTCTTTTTTAAATAGAGACCCCCAATATGACCCCTTCCATCAGGTAGAGCCCTAGGGGTCATTGTCTCCTGTTCTTCCTTCTTAATTTATGATTGCCATCACCTGTGCTAAAACAACTTTCTTATTAATTAACTAGTTCAACACAGGAGATGGCAATCATAAATTAACCAATTACCTGAAAATTTTTTCCCCACATAGAGATTGTAGTTTTTTTTATTACTTATTAAAGTTTCAAAAGTATTTTTTTATTATATATTAAAATATTTTATTTAAAAAGATATAGCTAGGGGGTGTTTTGCACCCCCCTATCCAAGCCGCGTCTACAGGTGCTCATTATATAATGACTTTCCACCCCCCATTAGCAATATACCCACGCAGTGGTTTTAAATACTGATAATAGTACCCCTCACACCACCTTAGTAGCAAAAAAATAAATAAATCACATTTTGTAACCCGCATCCCCCTGGAAAAGTCCCTTTTTTGCACCTTCTTCCATAGCCTGTGATCAATGTATTTTTTATTTTATTTTACCATCTCCCTCTAGGATCATTTACTTTATATTCTCCCTCCCTCACCCCCAATTGTTATAGGTCCCCCCCACCCCCATAGGTATACATACACATACATACACACACACACACACACACACACACACACACACACACCTTCCCTGCATGGAGAGCTCAGCAAAACCATTTGTCAGGGGGGACTGATGATCAGAATGGATCTCCTCATCTACATGACGGGGGACAGTGGGGCAGCGCCTCGCATGTAATGTGACCTGGCCAAATAACGTACTCCTGGCTCTGGTCACATCACATGCGATGAAGCCAGGCATGTGGTTAAGTGGAAATTCCGGGAGCAGTGCATTTTGTACCTAATGGAAGGGATCATTTTGAAGGGTCTGGAAATAGAACTAGAAAGTACAAAATGCATCCTATTAGAAATAAGGCCAAGAGGCTAGATCTCCCCTAACTCAGAATAAGTGTAGAGAACAAGTCCTTTGTGGAATGGTTTGTCTGTATGGGATCAGTATTATATCCTGGCTGTCGGGATCCCGGTGGTGAGGAGACCGACGCCGGGATCCCCAAGCCGGAATGCCGGCGGTGAGCGGAAGGTGTCCTCTCATGGGTTTGCTGCTCTTGCCACGCTTTGTGCCCGATGGTCACCTTCGGTCACCACAGGGTTATGTTCCCCCTCGAGTGGTGGCTTAGACCACCACCCAAGTGGGGAATCCAGCCGGCGGTCGGGATTCCAACCACCGGTATTTCGACAGACGGTAAATTGACTGCCTCCGGCTGCATGCCTTTCAGCACAGTAAAGAACACAAATAAAAATGCACAATCTCCCTCATTCCAATCACTTTGTATTGTAAAAATCTTGTTTTTTCACTGCCTTGCAAAACTGCAAAGAGCACAAATTTTTTGTACATTTTTTTTTGTTAATTATTTTTATTATTAACAGTTATTTATGTAGCACCAGCATATTCTGTTAGTTCTACAATTGGGAGCAAAACAGTAATAAGACAAGACAGGGTAATAAGAAATAAAGAGGTAAGAGGTCCCTGCTCACAAGCTTTCAATCTACATTTTACTGCACAACAGTTCCCAGCCTGATCATTATTCTTTATCTAGCCATTTAATCCATCAGTGTAGACAAGATGGGTAGGTGGGACAGTGACTATAACGATCTACGATCTATGTTAACCGCGTCAGCATTACAACTGAAAACATTGGTAAAGCAGTATGTTTAAAGTAGTACTGGCGATCCAGTTAGCATGATGGAAGCAGTATGTGAGTACCTGCATTCTGTGATGGACACAGTCACTGTTGATCATGTACGTAATTCCCATATATACACAGCTATCCACTCCAGTAATTTGTTATGATCTGTGTACTAGGTGCCTCCTGTTCATTTCAGTATTGAAGTATAACATTCCTGATGCAGTTAGTTATATGAACACCTAACATCTCCTTGGTTCAAACTGTGTGGAATTCTTTTTACTAAAAGTAATATTAAAGCAAAGATTTCATTAACCCATCAAATGTATTGTAAGCAAACCTCAGCTAGCTGAGCTCATTCTATGAGCTACAGTGTAATCACTTTTGCAGATGGCTGTCTGCGGGGTTTGAAATAAGGAATCGCTGGACCAGAATATTGTCATAGGCTGCTTCTTTCATAGACATTTGGCTTTAATACTTAATTATGAAGTGTCTGCTGAGCATGTAGTAGTTGAACTTGTAGAATGTTAAATCAATAAAAAAAAAAAGCTCTTTTGTTACTGTACTATTCTGAAACCAATTCTGCCATTCACTGCATTGAATGTAGGCTACAGTTGGATAGGATAGTTGGGTTGAACATATGATATTGCAGAACACAGTTATAGCCACCTTGACTCAAGGGACCATTTGTATTTCTTGCAAGGTTTGCATATTTAACATGAAGTCAAGTATTATATTCCCAGTTTCCTTTCTCTGCTTCTATATAATATATATAACTGAAAGGTCTGGGCTACTACTGTTGGATGCTGTGCTTTGTGTTTGTGAAAAACACAGTAAGAACAAAAAGAACATTTTAATATTTCTTATAGTGAAAGTAGCCATTTCCTGCAAAGTAAATGTACAGTAACACACCCAGATCCTGTAGATTTGATAGATGATGCCTGTTATGGAGTCTACAATCTTGTTTTTGTCAGAATGCGAGAGTGCTAGTGCACAAACTCCAAAATGGCTCCTCTGGGAATGTTTCATTCCCTTACAAAAATGGCTGCGAGAGTTACTACTGCGCATGCATGGCGGCCATATTGTTACTGTGTAGAGTCAGAGACGTATGTCTCCCTCTTAGCTCTGAGAGACCTGTCTGATTTACCTTGCTACAACCTCCGCTTCATGTCTCAACCAGTGTAACAGTGAGTACCGCTGTATTTTCACTTAACAATAAACCACACAGGGCAATTTCTAGCGGCGGGTGAGCTGTGCAATCACACGGGGTGCCTGCTGCCACCATCAAGAGGAACAAACAGACATTGGGCCTGGGTGGCAGCAGCATATGATGCTTAGCTGGTGCTGTAGGCAGACATAAAGACATAGTCAGCACAGAATTTCAAATGTAGCATCAGCTGCCAGCCAATAGGAGCTCGCACCCACAGCTGACCAATGAGTTCCAAATTGGTTGGCAGCTAGTGCCACATTTGAAATGCGACCTGAGCTGTCACTCTCTCCATGGCTGCCCGGCCCACTGTCACTCCTCGACTACTGGGATCTCCATGCTACTCAGCACTGTTTGCCCACCCATCAATGCCAAGCTACGAACCTGCCAGACTGAGATCTTGGTAAGATGCCCCTCATGTGTATCTGGATGAAAAAAATAAATAAATACAGTATGTGGGTCTGGCTTTGTCAATATTTCTTTTAAATGTGTTTCTGGCTTTGTCAATGGTTTTTTATGTGGATCTGGCTTGTTCAATGTTTTATTTTTTAATGTGGATCTGGCTTTTTTATGTGGATCTGGCTTTTTTATGTGGATCCTGGGGGTGCAGGGTGCAAAACTGGGGTAAAATGCAGTCTTTTTCTGAGAGGCCACACCCCTTAAAGCAAGCCATGCTCATTGCAGTGAGGCCACACCCCTTTCTGCAAGCGTGCCTTTGGTGCACACAAATGTTTCATAGTATCCTACATTTTTCTATCCATGAGGGGAGGGGGTGCGTGTGTGTGCAATTTTTTGGTTTGTACTGGGAGCCCTATTGTCTGGAACAGCCCATAAACTACACTACTAGTTAAGCCACTGAACTTTTGATTGAGCCAAATACTGTAAATTCTGCTGGTTAGTACACTGCTCTGCTAAACCGCCGCAAGTACACAAACATTTCTAACAGGTTATGGGCCCAGGGTGCACAAATATAAAAGCGCCCAGACCCACACATGTGAAAAAGACACCCTGAGTGCTAAGAAGGGACCCAGGCATGCAAGTAAAAAAGTGTCAAGTGCATGTAAAAAAGTGTCTCAGGCACATAAGGAAGATTATCACAGACATCAAAGCAGCACAAACACACCATTTTGGTCACATGTAAAGATACATACAGCTCTAACAGTACAGAGTGAAGAGAGCACAGTGTTTTTAAAACTAAAGGTTTCACAGCAATGCCATTTTAAAGTACAAAACCTGCATGATAATGTCTTTAAGGAGCACACATGCAGGAGCTACACCTACATTATAATTGGGTTTATTAAACTAGTAGGTGCAGAAAATTATACTTTCCTATGAAAATGCAACTAAAGTGAGAAGCACTGTGGAAAGTAACAGTAGACTCTGGCGCCAGTCCAAACACAGATAATGTAGAGAGAGCCATTGGCTTAAGTGTGGAGCAACATGCATGCCCCATAATTTACACAAAAATGCCAGCTAGAGACATGTGGATGGGGGTCTAATGAGATTACATTTAAGATGTGCATTGTGTAATACCAAGTTACATGAATGCAGAAGTATGAGTGATTATAAAGACAGGATGATGTCTGTCTCTCAGCAGTTCTGTTGGTGTGCAAATAGATGAAGAAGTAGCAACATCCATGCTTCAAAATTTAACAACAAAGTTTGACTTTGAATTGTGGCAATAAAGGCAAACACTGCATAGCTAACAACAGACACAAAAAGAGCAAAGTGATTACAGTTTCTGAAGCATGTACCCTGCAAATCAAGTGCTGAGACAGCTGCATTACAATTAATGAGTGGAATATTCAGGAAGTTTAATCTCAAGTGTTATAACTGTCACTAGATCGGTCACAAAGCAATTATCTGCATGCAGACATTTTTTTTATCCTGTGCAGAACCAAAAATGTAATGAAAAAGATGAGTAGGCCTTGAGTGTTACAGATAACCACAAAAGGGATTGTTGGTATATTGATTCAGGAACACCAAAACATTTCCCCAAATTGAGTGTAACCCTATCACAATCAATGGAATTGGCAATGAAACGTTGGCAGCTACAGAACTGGATGATCACAGGAATGCCAGTGACTAACTCAGGGAAACCCATTATGTGAAAGCTGCATATTTGGGAAACAGAGCCATTTTCAAAGTCAATAAGAGCTATAGCAGCACTTGACATAGTAAATTCAGATGTGTGTGGTCCAATGAAAGTAAAGTCTGCTAGTGGATACAGGTAACTGTTATAGTTGACTTCACAAAAATGACACACATGTTCTTCATAAAAGAAAAATCTGATGTGAAAAAAGAAGACTGCAGATTACAAGAGACTTGTAGAAAAATGAAACAGGTTGCAAACTCAATGTGCTGAGATCTGATAATGGTGGAGAATACCTCAACAAAGATTTGGAACAATTTGTTAGAAAATAAGAGCATAAATTGACCATATCCTGTACTCTTGAGAAAAATGGTGATATAGGACTAGCAAACAATACACTACCGGAGAAAGTCAAATGTATGCTGAAGGATGCAGGCCTTGGGAATGTATTGAGTAGAAGTTGTGTCCACAGCAGTTCATCTGCCCTAAAAGACATAGAAAGTTTTTCAGAAATGGACACAGTTCTTGCTGCCCGCAGCAAGATCAACGTTCATCTACTAGCATGCTGGGGGCCACCCAAAACAGGGCAAGGCCGCCCAGCATGTGTGTGGTGCCACCCCACGATACATCCGCTGGCAGGCAGTTTGGCGCCATTTTTCTCACCTGTGCCTGCATTGTCTGGACCACATATACAAAATGCAGCATCGACACCCCCTACCTGATGGACACTGCTGTCAATCACCATGTGGACACATCCTTCTGGGATGCGGCCTGTGCGTGTGCGCATACTCTTTGAAGACAGCTGCTGCATACAGACGTGCAGCTGTGTTCGGGTCTGAATATACCCCATAATGCTTATTGAAGCCCTGTCAAAGAGAAAATCCAATGTGAAACATCTAAGAACATTTGGAAGTACTGCTTATGTACATACACCAAAAGAGAGAAGTTGCAAGTTGGATTCAAAATCAATAAAGTGTCTCATTCTTGGCTATTGTCATGAAAGTAAAGGCTACAGATTGTGGAATCCAATCACCAGAAAACGTGTCAAGTCAAGGGATGTTGTATTTAACGAGACAGCACAAGTTACAGAAAAGTTGGACATGCAGAACAAGTATGTGTCACTAGACATGCCAGTATCTGGAGATATATCTGAACCAGAGACTACCAGTAATCTCTTCAGGATCCCCCTGAGTTAGAGACAGTGTGACACTTCAGCAGAATCCTAATTCTTGTGAGCATTGCAGGGATTTGCTATTACAGGTTGAGTATCCCATATCCAAATATTCCGAAATACGGACTTTTTTGAGTGAGATTGAGATAGTGAAACCTTTGTTTTTTGATGGCTCAATGTACACAAACTTTGTTTAATACACAAAGTTATTAAAAATATTGTATTAAATGACCTGCGGGCTGTGTGTATAAGGTGTATATGAAACATAAATGAATTGTGTGAATGTACACACACTTTGTTTAATGCACAAAGTTATAAAAAAATATTGGCTAAAATGACCTTCAGGCTGTGTATATAAGGTGTATATGTAACATAAATGCATTCTGTGCTTAGATTTAGGTCCCATCACCATGATATCTCATTATGGTATGCAATTATTCCAAAATACGGAAAAATCCCATATCCAAAATACCTCTGGTCCCAAGCATTTTGGATAAGGGAGACTCAACCTGTACCTCTAGTTTGCATCACTGACTTCCAAAGTTTAAGCTGCTGTACAGTTTGTTTATCCTAAATCACTCATCTGATGCTATTCTCTGGCTGCTAAGTGCAGGGACGTAACTAGATATGTGAGTGTACCACTGCACATAGCGTTGCAGGGTAGAGGGCGCTGTTGATAACACTTATAAATTATATGTTTAAATGACTTTCACTAGACGCTTACCCCTTTTTGAAGCCCAGCATCTCCTGACCGCCCACTTCCTTCCCCCACCCCTTCCGTCGCTAATACCTATACAACATTCATGAACTCAACTTGAGAGCTCTTTGTTATTCATTCACTCTGTCCTCTATTACATTTCAAGATGCTGACAAACCTGGGATTTGGACCAACTGCCTGTGGCATTGCAGTCAGACACTCTATTCATTGAGCTATCTGCCCTTGCATAAAAAGCTAGAGAATTTTAAGCTAGAGAATTCCAACTATTTGAAGCTTACCATGTACTTTGTGAAAAAATTATCAGTTTTGCAGCTGAGCAGATCTATGTAGTGTATGGCTACAAGGGATTGGATGTGTGTTTGCACACTACATAGATCTGCTTAATTGCAATGCTGGTTATTTTTTTTACAATGTGCAAGTAGCTTCATATAGTTAGAAATCTCATAGTTTTTATGCAGGATCAAATAGCTCAATGATTATGGTGTTTGACTGGAATGCAACAGGTTATGTGTTTGAATCCTGGGCATGGCAGTGCATTGAAATGTGTTATTTAATAAAGGGTAGTGTAACTGAATAACAACATGCTCTCAAGTTAAGTGCATGAATGTGGTATAAAGAGGATGTGGGAAGACACATCATAGCATGGGCTTTCTGTGGGATCAATTTTGTTATGCCCCTTCCCCACGAGGGCATATAGCTTATGTCACTATTGGAAAAATGGGGAGGGGGGCACCAATTCTCTTTCTGGCACAGGGCACAGAGAAATCTAGTTACGGCTCTGGCTAAGTGAAAAGCTTTCCAGGCGACCTAGAAGACACTATTCAGTGAGAGTTCAGTAAGAGTAGGTAAGTATCTAAAGCTCTCTGCATGTTTTAAATGTGCACACCTGCAGTGCAGCATGGTTTGCCAAGGTGCACAGTTACTTGCTTTTTTTTGCAATGCTTCCAAATCAGAATCGGCCTCTGTGACTCTATTTAGACTTATTAGACAAGCTATACCTGTTCATAAATGTAAGTGTGTACATAAATATGTGTAATAAGCTGGCACAAACAATTGGTTTATTGAGTACATTAAATGGGTCAGGTTCCTGTGTCCTCTCTGCCACACCTGTCTGTGTGCTCCTCTATAACAGGTCATGGGCCTGATTTGTCAGTGTACTCAAGCTGGATATTGTTCTTGGCTTCATGGAATTAGACTCTATCTTGCTGCCCAGCGCTTTAACAGGGCTCAAACGCACTATATGCTGGCCAACCCCTTGACCACCTGACTTCATGGTATCATGCACACGATGTCATTACTTTGCGCATGACATTCTGTTTGGCTGTATTATCTGCCGGTGTTTGTGTCCGGCTAACCAGCGCAGTAACAGGGCTCAAATATAATGATCTACCCTAGATTTGCATTATGGACTTTGAACTTAACAGTATATTTTCAGCAAGTACATGTTATATTATTTACTCTTGTTATTATATAGATTTTTCTGTTATGTTCTGATTTGTATTACTTATTTACTAAAATCCGGCGGTTCTGACCATGTTTATTCCTGAAATTAAAAAAGGCAATGCTTTTACCGTCCGTATTTTTCTAGTAAAATCATTGCCGTTTTCGGCATTTTAGGGCATAAATATCGGTTTTAGAACCCAACTCTTAGGAAATAAACCCCTATTTTTTATTCTATTTTTTTGTAATCATATTTTTCTTAAGTCCTGCAGTAATGTACAGCACCATTAAGTCAGAGTGTGTATTTACTTCAATGAAATTAACTCTTAGGGGTTTATTTACAAAGCTTTGGGTTGTCAAAACAGGCACTTCTGATCGTGTTATGCCTGATATATAAAAGGCCATTGATACACTTTCTCACTTCGTAATACACTCATCCAAAGGATATTAGCAGGGATACTTTATTGTGGGTCAAACATAACTAGATGGCTCACCAGAGCAACCTTATGAAGACTAGTACCTAAGGGTTCTAGTTACTAACACTTGGATGGAGATAAAGTGGCCGGAGATAAAGTATCAGCCAATCAGCTTCTAACTGCAATGTCACAGGCTGGGTTTGAAAAATGACAGTTAGGAGCTGATTGGCTGGTACTTTATCTCCATGCATTTTATCTCCATCCAAGGCTTAGTAAATAATGTCTCTTGACTGTTCTAGTTTCTTTTATGCAGACCTGTTTGAACCAGAGTTAATGTTAGGCCATAAGTAATAATTTATAAGGCTTGCAAATCCTTTACGGAGCTAAAGCCTAGACCTCAGTATAAGCATATGAAGCCATTTCTGCAAGGGGTCATGCTTCCAGAAGCAGAGGCTTGACCCAGTTATATATAGGCTATACCAGACCACAGAAACCTGGTTATGCTGCTAGAGCTTGGGAGACTAGTGGAGTCCCATCAAATTTGACACCCAGTCTACCTGATCAAGGGGTCTATTCATGAAGCAGTGAAAAGTGAGGAGAAGTGAGCCACTGGAGAAGTTGCCTATGGCAACCAATCAGCATTGAAGCAACATTTATAATTTGCATAATATACAATTGTACGGAGCAGCTGATTGGTTGCCATGGGCAACTTCTCCACAGGCTAACTTCTCCACTCTTTTCACTGCTTCATGAATAGACCCCCAAATCCCTAAACAAGTGCTGCAGAGAGATTATGCTGTTCATTTTAGAGAGTAATTTAATAGCCAATCATATTAGAGTGATTTTGGGGTAGCTTTGTGGTGCTGATTCAGAATATGACATCAGATTTGCTAGATTGTGTCTAATGTTTTATATACACAGATGAGAAACAAGAAAAACACAATAGACGATGCAAACTGTTCAACTGCCAACTGACAGTGGCCGATCACTTATATGCAGAGAGGGAATATTCTAGAATGATCATGGAGTGAACACCTAGAATATTTGCATGTCTCACATTCTAGAATGTTCTACTAGATTCCCATATGCATGCATTAAGTCTAAATTCCTTATTAACAGAGAAAATCAATTATCTCATGAACTAGCGACAGTTCGGGAAAAAAAACTGATTTCAGCAATCCCAAAATACCCTAAATTCATTCAACTATCTTTGGCAACGAAATTATTATTTTTTGTTTAGCTGTGTTATCACAGACAAACGGGCCGGGATGTACTGAAGTCCGAGTTCGGCGGCCGTGCGGGATGCAGGCTGAACTTGGCCATTTTTTTTAAACGGGCAAACAAGGTTTAGCCTGGCTTGTACATGATTGCCCTTTTAAAAAAAATTCCGCCAAACTCGGGCTTCATCACATCCCGTCCATGGTTGTTAAAGACAATACAGTCTGTTGTCACGTTGTCATTAATTTGGTTTCTCATCAAATAGAGATTAGAGATGAGTCACTGTCTAAAAGAAATCTTACAAACAGTATGCTGCCAGAACACAAACAGAGTTGGAAAATCCATTTTTGAATGGATGACCAGCCATATTTCCCCTTTTAAAAAAAAAAATGCAAAACATATGTGCCATTCAGAGCAGTGTGAAATACATTCATGATGAACCGCTTTTCAAAACCCAAAAGACTCAGCATGGATAGTTTGCATGATGTTCCATTTTTACTACACCGGAATGGTTTCTGTGTAAAAGTATTTATCCAGGATGTCTTCCTATCCATCGTCATATACCCAAACCACAGGAATGTTATGGTTATATTGGTAAGACCCACTATACCTATCTTCTGTAATGTTATTCTGCATCTCGAACACCTCAATTACATTCTCCATGATAATGAAAGCAGTTACTGTACCTTCAATATGTGGTATACATGGATGATTTTCTATCAACAAATTCACATCTACAGACCTTAATACACCACAGGGACATTACTTTATACTGTATCTCTTAATAGAAGTTGCCTTTACCACAAACAGCCATTATAGCTTTCTCAGCAAAGCAACAGCCTCTGGAGGCAAAATGCCTAAGCTTTACAGAACTCATCTCCTTCCAGTACAAGGTTCAAATAATGGGACCTAAGAATGCCCCTTCTTTCTCACTGGGTGTTCCACCAGAAAATGGGAAGGATCAAAATACATCTTTAACTTACTTACAAAAACAACAATTTCTCTCAGTCATTTAGTCACAATAATTGGGACAATGATAACCCTTTCTTAAGCCTTCTTCCACAAGTTCTAATCAGGCTTTCTAATGCAGAAACTGCTAATAAGACTTTTCATGCAAACCTATCACAGCTGTTCAGCAATTACCTATCCACCCATCATGGGTCCCACGTCATATGGGAGATTTCCAATTGAGCTTCACTCCCTATTCCAAATATAGGCAGTGAATTATAGGCAGTGAATTGATAGAGCCGGTGGACACTAGGACCAGCTCTAATAGCGGGTGTCCTTCTAGGAATATGTGCTGCTGTGAATGTGCTGCAGCAGACACATAATGCTGAACATAATGTGAACATTTGGGAGGGAAGTATGCTCTGGACATTGAAGGGGGAGGAGTGTGCTGTACTGTGGGCAATGAGGGGCCTGGGGAGTGCTGTGCTGTGGACATTGAAGGGGCTAGGGGGAGAGTGCTGCGTACAACATTAAAGGGGAGGTGGAGTGTGATGTGAACATTAAAGGGTGGAGTATGCTGTACTATGGACATTGCAGGGGCTTGGGAGGAGAGTGTTGTGAACATTAAAGGGGGGCAGAGTGTGCTGTCAACATTAAAAAGGGTAGTTTGCTGTGCTGTGGACATTGAAGGGGCTGGGGAAGAGGGTGTTGCGAAAATTAACTGGGTAGAGTGTGCTGTCAATATTAAAGGAGGGGAATGTGGTGTGGACATTGAAGGGGAGGGGGGAGAGTGTTGTACTGTGGGGGCTGGGGAGGGGGACAGGACGCAGTAACAACATTCCAGTAACTAGCAGAGCTAACTGAAGGCTATAAAAAGAAAATCAGGTTTACCGACATCAATCAATGACTTCTGAGGTGACCTGTATAGATAAAGCCATCTCCGGATTGCAATTTACGGCCTGTACCATAGGAGAAACAGGTGCCAGGGGATCCAAAGTGGAAGAGGTAACACTGTGGTTATCAATGTATGAAAATGTAAAAATGGCAATTTTAGAAATATATGTGGACTTAGAGGCAATAGAATTAACACTGAGGCCATTGTCAACTGGATCATCAATCCCAATGTCAGCCGGTACATCCGGACAGGGAGATGATCATCCATAAGAGCTTGTTTCCTCTCTAGATAAGGTACTAGAATTTAAGACATCTCTACCACTAGCTGAGTATCAAAAGCATTAGTGTCAATCATTACCTGCATGGCTATCACCCCTAATATGACAAACAAAAAGGCGGGTAATGAAGAGCACATCCCTAAATGAGAAATGACTATGCAATGTGTTGTTGAACACACCTTACCACCAATCTATTAAAATAAACTACCACTAGATGATGCTATACACACAAAAACAGAATCTGGGCACAATAAGTATACATGTACACACAGAAACTGGTAATTAGTATCAGTGATATTAAACAGAATAGCAGTATTATATAGACAAAATATTAAAGCAATTAAAGAAAAGAATCATCAACAGTGTCACGGACCTGGCGGTCGCTTCTCCTGATACGCCAATCTGAGAAGCGCTGCCCGTGACATGTGGGTCATCTCGGACACAGGGTTATGCAAACACATTCGCTGCCACCAGCAAGAGGGATTTAGCGTTTAAACGCAAGGTAGCCTTTGCTTCTACCAGTCACACATACTGCAATACTTAGAAAAAATAGGTAGACGTGGGCCACACGATGCATTGGGTTTAAGAAACACAGAATCGACTAGAATTTCGATTTTTAATTCAAAGAATACTGCAGAGCTTTAGTTACACAAAGTGTTACAAAGATTATTAAGAATATTTTTAAAAATACACACAGAGTAAGGTACAATCTCAAACAAAAATAAAAGGAGATAAGTATTCAGAAGTCTAAACGTACACACAAATTTAGGATATAGCTGTGGGGATGATACAAGTGAGTTTATCGGTTCACTTCTAGTCGCAGCCAGGCCCGCCATCAGGGGGGTGCTGCGGGCACAGATGTCCCAAGCCCCGCCTCTCTAACAGAGGAGAGGGCCTGGGCCGCTCATGCCGCTGTCTGCCCGCCGCGCTGCTCTGCCCACTTTTCATTACTGAGTTCTGGCACTGTCATAGGTGGGGGAGAGGATGCTGCAAGCTTCTATTGTAAACGTCCCTCCAAAAATGGCCACCGCCTCAAAGGAGACAGTTATTAAAGATACTAGAGGAGGCTCCTCTAGTATCTTTAGTAACTGTCTCCTCTGAGGCGGCAGTCATTTTGGCAGAGACTTTTCAATAGAAGCTTGCAGCGTACTCTCCCCTCTCCTGTGACAGTGCCAGATCTCGGTCATGAAAAGGGGGCGGAGCTATATGGGACCAGGCTGCTACAGCTCCGGCCAGCCTGTGATAGGTAAGTTGAAGGACAGTGAGCGGTAGAGAGAAAGTGAGTGGGAGAGAGAAAGTATGTGTGTGTGTGTGTGTGTGTGTGTGTGTGTGTGTGTGTGTATACATATATATATATATATTTATTTATGTTGTACGGTTATTATATATATATATATATATATATATATATATATATAAGGAAAACAGGAAATTGGCGCCCAAAGGTTATTTTAACCTATAAATACAGGGAACCCAGTGGGTTTCACAATTATCATTACTTTTAAAACATAAACATGAACTGTTCTTTCATAAAAAATTTATTAAAATGTACAGAAGCAAAGAAGCATGTCCATCATATTACACAGGCAAAATGATGTAATTTCTCTTCGAATACTCCATCACTGAAGTTGGTAGAGAAATATCGGTAACTTAGTGCAATATCTTTATTCTTCCTCGTATGATATTCAGAGATAACATCAAATATAACAACCCAACGCGTTTCATCTAGTGACTAGACTTCATCAGGGGTATGTCTAAAGATTACAAGACAACTAACCAATATTAATAAAATACAATAAAATAATAAAATAATAGTATTGTACAAAGAACAGTCCATGAACAATAGGATGTGCGAGACATAGTAGAACAGATCAAAAAGACAATAATTGGGCTAATGTCAAAATATGGGAGCTAAATTAGATGGTAATGATCAAACTCATATATATTATCATTGGGTGTTTTACATACCTTTTGGAATTAACATCTATCAAAATGTAATCAAAGTGGACAATCAGGCTTTTTCAAATAATAACTTCAGAGCATCACAAAATACTGCCGAGGCTTCAAGCCGGTCTAATTAGAAGATAATTGATTCTTATTACTATCAAATAATGATTTATCAACTATTGTGTGGTTCATAAAATTAAAGCGTCACATACCTCATATATTCAACTGATAAGAATTCAGCTACTTCCTATGTTTCTAACTTTCAAAAGGAAGGTGAAAACAGGAAGATCCTGCCAAAAATGAACCTATCAAATCAATTAATTTTAATTATTGTATATCTGAGCCAATTAAGACCGAGAGAGAGAACAGAAAGAGGAGGGAGTGGAGGCTTGGTTATCAACCCCCTCACTAATGTCATCAATTAGGAAAACACATGTGTCTGATACATGGATCACAATATAACTATCTAATTAGTCAGTATAAACTGACTTATTGTATACAGTGACCCTACTGGTAGCCGGAAACTACGTTAATCCAGCTCTACAATTATATAGATATTTCAAGGTTTTTAAAATTATTACCGATAAAATTCTTAAAGTGTCATGACATACCACATGTGTCAAATACAAGCGTGAAATATAGATACGGGTAAGATGTCTATACAAATTCTCACAGGAAAAAAACCTAAGGGTCAATTAGATAATAACCAATGATTTTAAGTATGGTGGCAGTACTGAACTACAAACTATATCACTTGTCATCTGTGAGAGTTTAAAAATTGAGACATTACTCATTGCTCACTTGCTAACAAACTTATAATGAATCCAATTCATACTGATTAGACTTCATAGATAAGACATAATGCATGTTCAAAAATCAACCTTAAATGTCACTCCTTTTGTACAAAACACTTGGCACTATGTAAGTCTAAATTAAAGACTAAGAGGTTGAAACATTGTAGAATTAAGTGCCAATCAGTCTAACCAAGAAAATGTACATATCATAAATTAAATGAAGCCCTCTTCTAAAAGGTATGGAGAAAATCCTTACTTTCCAGACAGCCAGTGGTACTCCAGTATCCTTGCAATGAACCATGGGAGCTAAATTCAAACTTTTATAGGGGAAGTCTTGTGACAACATTTCCCTAATTAGACTAATGGGCATAAGACCTGTGTGAATCTCCTCTGGATACCAGTTAATGAATCAATTAATTAATCAATTAAATGTGTGAAACTAAATTAGTATTTGAGTCATTTTTACTGAAGTGCGATATATGAACCATAAATAGTCTGTGTGCCACTGGTGCAATGATAATATGAACCTGAATAGTTCTGAGTGACATTGTGCCCGACCAGTAAGAGTAATGAGGGGCGAGCCAAGGACCCTGCAGAAAAACTACATACAGCCGTGGACTAATTAACCAAACTTATCACCTAATCAAGTTAAGTTGTGAACAAGCGTTTCTCTGCTCGTCATTAGTGCCGCAGTCCCGGCTCCAAGGGTTGCCTGGGGGACCTTCCCCGTCTGTCCATGTCCCGTGAACCAGTCACATGGTGCAGAAGTGAGGCGGCTTGCGCTCCAGTGCCATAGCAACCAGTGCTGCGCAAAGCCGCCTATCTACTTCCTTAATAAGTGCAATCACCTATTGCTAATGTGCCAATAGGAGAACGGAAAGTTTAGTGAAGTGAAAAAACGAAACTAAACGTGTTTATTATCTATTTACAGTGCACTAGAATCAGTTAACCGAAGGAGCCTTAGATATAAAAATGACTCAAATACTAATTTAGTTTCACACATTTAATTGATTAATTAATTGATTAATTGACTGGTATCCAGAGGAGATTCACACAGGTCTTATGCCCATTAGTCTAATTAGGGAAATGATGTCACAAGACTTCCCCTATAAAAGTTTGAATTTAGCTCCCATGGTTCATTGCAAGGATACTGGAGTACCACTGGCTGTCTGTTTGGAAAGTAAGGATTTTCTCCATACCTTTTAGAAGAGGGCTTCATTTAATTTATGATATGTACATTTTCTTGGTTAGACTGATTGGCACTTAATTCTACAATGTTTCAACCTCTTGGTCTTTAATTTAGACTTACATAGTGCCAAGTGTTTTGTACAAAAGGAGTGACATTTAAGGTTGATTTTTGAACATGCATTATGTCTCATCTATGAAATCTAATCAGTATGAATTGGATTCATTATAAGTTTGTTAACAAGTGAGCAATGAGTGATGTCTCAATTTTTAAACTCTCACAGATGACAAGTGATATAGTTTGTAGTTCAGTACTGCCACCATACTTAAAATCATTGGTTATTATCTAATTGACCCTTAGGTTTTTTTCCTGTGAGAATTTGTATGGACATCTTACCCGTATCTATATTTCACGCTTGTATTTGACACATGGTATGTCATGACACTTTAAGAATTTTATCGGTAATAATTTTAAAAACATTGAAATATCTATAATTGTAGAGCTGGATTAACGTAGTTTCCTGCTACCAGTAGGGTCATTTATAGTGTATTTCTGTCAGAAGACTCTGTATACAATGTCAGTTTATACTGACTAATTAGATAGTTATATTGTGATCCATGTATCAGACACATGTGTTTTCCTAATTGATGACATTAGTGAGGGGGTTGATAACCAAGCCTCCACTCCCTCCTCTTTCTGTTCTCTCTCTCGGTCTTAATTGGCTCAGATATACAATAATTAAAATTAATTGATTTGATAGGTCCTTTTTTGGCAGGATCTTGCTGTTTTCACCTTCCTTTTGAAAGTTAGAAACATAGGAAGTAGCTGAATTCTGATCAGTTGAATATATGAGGCATGTGACGCTTTAATTTTATGAACCACACAATAGTTGATGATTGATTCTTATTACTATCAAAGAATGATTTATCTTCTAATTAGACCGGCTTGAAGCCTCGGCAGTATTTTGTGATGCTCTGAAGTTATTCTTTGAAAAAGCCTGATTGTCCACTTTGATTACATTTTGATAGATGTTAATTCCAAAAGGTATGTAAAACACCCAATGATAATATATATGAGTTTGATCATTACCATCTAATTTAGCTCTCATATTTTGACATTAGCCCAATTATTGTCTTTTTGATCTGTTCTACTATGTCTCGCACATCCTATTGTTCATGGACTGTTCTTTGTACAATACTATTTTATTATTTTATTGTATTTTATTAATATTGGTTAGTTGTCTTGTAATCTTTAGACATACCCCTGATGAAGTCTAGTCACTAGACGAAACGCGTTGGGTTGTTATATTTGATGTTATCTCTGAATATCATACAAGGAAGAATAAAGATATTGCACTAAGTTACCGATATTCCTCTACCAACTTCAGTGATGGAGTATTCGAAGATAAATTACATCATTTTGCCTGTGTAATATGATGGACATGCTTCTTTGCTTCTGTACATTTTAATAAATTTTTTATGAAAGAACAGTTCATGTTTATGTTTTAAAAGTAATGATAATTGTGAAACCCACTGGGTTCCCTGTATTTATAGGTTAAAATATCCTTTGGGCGCCAATTTCCTGTTTTCCTTTCATATTTTCTGTTACTAGTCCCTCCTAACAAGGGACTTAGTGAAATAGGCAGCCCCTTCCAAGGAATACTGTATCCTATTGTATCCAATTAGCCTCAGAACAGCGCAGAAGGAGAGTATTTGGTCTATATATATATATATATATATATATATATATATATATATTTATTATTTTTACTTTTTTTGTGGAGGAAGGGGCCCTGCCTATTTTGCGAGTCCTGGGCCCCAAAATTTCTGGCAGCTACATACCGTGAAAAATGAACATACAATGTACAGTGGAAGGGATAGTTATACCCATCAGCTGCACTCAATTCCCCCCCACCTTTGGAATTTCTAACCAGCTCAATGTTGTCTTCCAA
Source organism: Pseudophryne corroboree (assembly GCF_028390025.1). NCBI lineage: Eukaryota > Metazoa > Chordata > Amphibia > Anura > Myobatrachidae > Pseudophryne > Pseudophryne corroboree. The sequence goes on along the minus strand of NC_086449.1, from coordinate 430,586,416 downwards.
ATACATTGGAGAGGGGGGAAGGGGGGTGGACACACAGACTTTCCTCTTTGCTTTATTATCTGACCCCAGGTTGTTTGAAAATGTGAACTGACTGATGCAGTCTTCCAACCCCAAAACATTTATGATAGGATGAGAGACCGTCTGTTGCTAAACATAAATTTCTTCTCCCACTTTATTGCTGGGTTTTGATCTTGTCCCTACTAAACACATATATGGCCTCAGGACATAGTGGCCTGGTGAAATGCACTCAGCTTGCACTATTGAAATAGTATCCAGTGTGTTTGCAATACGGCTAACCACCAGCAGAGGGAGCCTGAACACTGTGAATGATCCCAGTGAGGTACAATAGAGGGAACTCCAGATAATCTGCATTCCCGGGTAAAGCACCAGCAGAGAGAGCTGGATCACGGGATCAATACAAGCATCTTGTTATTTGGAGGCGACGCAATGGCAAATTTCATATGGTAATTACCAGTTTCTTTCATCAGGTGTGTGCACACTTTTAAAACAGGAATTAAACCAAATTCGGGACTTGTGAGTATAAAAAGCTTTATAAAACATCAAGTTATATCTTATTTTAGTCCAGTGGACATTACATGTAATAGTCAAATCTATTGGATCCAAGCAAATAAGCCTCTAATCATTTCAGTATGACTAAATAAGTATTTTAAGGACTCTCTGATGGTATGTGGTGGACATATATAAAGGTCTAACACATGTGGTATTCAAGTTTATATGAATTATGAGTCTTTATGTATACTAAAATCATGTCTACTATGTATTGATCAAATGTGTTTTATTATATGCTGCAGCATTATATACATTTTTATTTTACGAATAAAATATTTTACTATATAAATTTATAAAGTTTTTCAAATTATAGTAATAATATTGAGTTGTCTCTTTTAATTGGTACAGGCAGAGCTCCGTTTTTTTGCAGGGAGTTACTTCCCTGCAATATTGTGTTTTTGTTCAACATAAGGAATGCAATTATCCTTATAATTAGGAGCAGCAGCCTTTGCCTTTATTAAACCTCTATTCTCTCAGTGGGTACTGGCGCCCGAGTATATATGCATATGCCTGTGCACCTTTAGTGTGGATGCATCTGTATATACAACGTTGTGTTTTTTTGTGATTGAGTACCTTTGTATAATTGTGACTCAGGTACAGTAGCAGGTAACATAAGGAAATATACACTATGGCAGCACTTAAGTGCATAGCAGAAGAGCTAGAAAGACGTAATTTGTATTTAAAAGGGTCTGATGAAGTGCAATTAATGGAAAGGAATGAAAGCTCGGAGGACATGCATGGGCTATTTAATAAGGTAGAAAATTTATGTTTAGAAGAAACCAGGCATTGGTGGGATCAGGTGGCATTACAGAAATATCTGGATCAAGGATTCATTCTTAGAGGACTGAGGATTCTCAAAATGTCAACCTTTAAAGAAGACAAGCAATTTTCAGAGGAATGAAACATGGTGCTAGATAACTGCTCTAAAAATCTAATGAAATTGCTTGTCAAGTATAGGGAAAATAAAGTTAATGAGAGAAAAAACACGAGTTGCTAAAGGCATTCTCTAGAGACAATGACTATAATGAGAGAGATCAAAAAGTCAACAAAAAGGTGGAAGATTTTGAAAAATCCTTAATCTTCAGGAAAAATAACAAAATGAATTGAGATAAATTAGACTATGAAAAAGGGGAGGTACATATATATAACAGAAGGAGAGATAATGGGTCTAATTTTAACCCACCCCATAAAATAGTGGGACTTATGAGAAGGGAGATACAGAATTATAAATCTAGGCCCCATAATTATAAAGGGCCAAGAACTGCATTAGAGCACAGAGAATTCTGGAGGAATAGAAATCAGGATGGGGAGAGGTCTGAACCCTTCGCCCTAAGAAATAGATATGAGACATTACCACAATATAATAGACAAAGATCCCCAATATCCAGTTCAAAGTGGAACAGAAGGGAATCAGAAAAGAATGGGTAGATAGAGATTGAAGAAGAAAATATCCAATCACCCCACAACCATGGTAGTAATAATTTTTTGGAGGACAGCCACAGATTCCAAAATCGCCAATACAGAAAACCCGAAAGAACAGGGTGGTCAGTAAAAAGACAAAGAGAACAAGAGCCAGAGGAAAGAGAGGGGGAAGGACCAAGTCAGGGAAAAAGCATGAAACTGAAGTAAAAGGGAAACGGGTATTTAACTTATCATCTAAAAAGTTAAATATGGACCAATTGCGGTTGCTGGAGAAAGGATTGAACTTTGCACCAGCTCAGAAACCAAATATTTTTGAGTTGTTCATTGACTTAAATAGATACATCAGGACCCTGAGTAGGAAGCGATATTTTGCGTTGAAAAATCTGTAAAAGAAAGACAATGAGGGTATTCCAATTTTAACAGATCAGGATGATCTTGAAATGTTAAGTATGTTGGAATCATTGAATCATTGGCAGCAGAGTCGACGAGCGATTCAAATGGGGAAGTATAAACAAAAATATTTGATGCAAAAAGAGATATAAACGAAGGGACAAGGTTCAAAAACAAGTCTGAATTTTACTCCTCTGCCTATAGGGGCCCATATATTGAGAATTTTTATAAGTCTACATTGGAGCAATTTAGGGTTTTGTGCTGTAAAACTGATAAGCAACTGTTAAAAGATAATCTTAGTGTGAAGGAAAAGCTTTAAAAGTATTGAGTGGAGATCCTTCCTTGACTATAAAACAAGCTGATGAGGGTGGTGGGATTGTAGTTATGGATACTTGATGGAGGTAAATAGACTGCTGAATGATGCCCTCCTGTATTCAAAGATGACGTGCAATCCCACCGCCCTATTTAAGATAGAATTGAAAACCTTATTGAGTAAAGCATTAGATATAGGTGCTATATCGAGAGAAACATAGTGTTTTTTGTTTTGTGATAATCCTGTGGTCCCCACATATTATTTTTTACCCAAAGTGCATAAGACACTAACAAACCCGCCGGGGAGACCCATTATTGCGGGTATCGGGTCATTGACAAGCAATTTATCTTTTTTTGTGGATAGTTATTTACAGGGGTATGTTAAGAAATTAAAATCATATATAAAGGATACTACACAATTTCTGAATCTTATTAAAACCGTTAAGTGGCAGTCTAATTATTGCTTTATCACTTGTGATGCAGAATCACTTTATTCAAATATTGAGCACCAGTTAGGGATTGAGGCAGTGGAGTTTTATCTTTTGGAGGACTCCAAAATAACTAAAGTATTAAGGTGGCTAATTATACAGGGGATAAGATTTATATTAAAACACAATTATTTTATTTTTGATAAACAATATTATTTACAAGTCAAGGAGACAGCGATGGGGACCAGGTTCGCTTCGAGTTTTGCCAACCTCTTTATGGGCCGGTTTGAGGAGCGGCACATTTGGGGTGGTGATCTCGGGGTGAGCCTGGTCCTCTATGGTCATTTCATTGACAATTAATTTTTTTATTTGGGAGGGTAGCACTGAATCAGCTGAGTTGTTTAAAAATAGTTTGAACTGTAATCAATTTGGTTTAAAATTCACAGGGCATTGCTATCCAACACACAGGGCCGGCGCGAGGCATGTAGGACTCGAGCGGGGGGCAGGGCGCCGCACGCTGGCGCCGCCATGTCGGAGCCTGGAGCCGGCCCTGTCCTGTAGCCTGCTGTCCTCCCGTGCCGCCTCCTGTACAGTGAGCTGTGCGCGCTATGCGGCGCCGGCGTCTGATGTCAGTTCTGTTTCAGGCAGCGGCTCGCACACAGACAGCGTGCTCAGCAGCACTCCCCCTCCCTCATAGTCGGCACAGCAGGTACTGGGGGCATATGTGGCACTGTGGGGGCATTTATCTGGCACTGTGGGGGGCATATCTGGACTGTGGAGGGCATTAATGTATCTAGCACTGTGTGGGCCTGGGGGCATTAATGTATCTGGCACTGTGGGGGGCATTTATCTGGCACTGTGCATTTATCTGGCACCGTGGGGGCATTTATCTGGCACTGTGGGGGTCATTAATGTATCTGGCACTGTGGGGGTCATTAATGTATCTGGCACTGTGGGGGGGCATTTATCTGGCACTGTGGGGGGGCATTTATCTGGCACTGTGGGGGGCATTTATCTGGCACTGTGGGGGGCATTAAATTATCTGGCACTGTGGGGGCATTTATCTGGCACTGTGGGGGCATTTATCTGGCACTGTGGGGGGCATTTATCTGGCACTGTGGGGGGCATTTATCTGGCACTGTGGGGGGCATTTATCTGGCACTGTGGGGGGCATTAATGTATCTGGCACTGTGGGGGCATTTCTGGCACTGTGGGGGCCTGGGGGCATTTATTTGGCACTGTGGGGGGGCATTTATCTGGCACTGTGGGGGCATTTATCTGGCACCGTGGGGGGGGGGGCATTAATGTATCTGGCACTGTGGGGGGGCATTAATGTACCTGGCACTGTGGGGGGGCATTAATGTACCTGGCACTGTGGGGTCATTTATCTATCTGGGACTGTGGGGGGCATTAATGTATCTGGCACTGTGGGGGCATTAATGTATCTGGCACTGTGGGGGCATTTCTGGCATTGTGGGGGCATTAATGTATCTGGCACTGTGGGGTCATTTATCTATCTGGGACTGTGTGGGCATATCTGGCACTGTGGGGGGCATTTATGTATCTGGCACTGGGGGGCATTTATGTATCTGGCACTGTGGGGGCATTTATGTATCTGGCACTGTGGGGGCATTTATGTATCTGGCACTGTGGGGGCATTTATGTATCTGGCACTGTGGGGGCATTTATGTATCTGGCACTGCTGGGGGGCATGTCATGTGCATTTGGCACTGCTGGGGGCATGTCATGTGCATTTGGCACTGCTGGGGGGCATGTCATGTGCATCTGGCACTGCTGGGGGACATGACATGTGCATCTGGCACGGCTGGGGGGCATATCATGTGTAGCTGGCACGGCTGGGGGGCATATCATGTAGTGTTCCCGTGTCTCAGTGCAATACCTGGTGCAATGTGTCGCAGTGCTCTGCCTGGCGCAAAGTGTCTAATGTGCTCTGCCTGGCGCAAAGTGTCTAATGTGCTCTGCCTGGCGCAAAGTGTCTAATGTGCTCTGCCTGGCGCAAAGTGTCTAACGTGCTCTGCCTGGCGTAAAGTGCCTAACGTGCTCTGCCTGGCGCAAGTGTATAATGTGCTCTACCTGTCGCAGTGTGTATAGGAGGTTCTACTTGGTGCAATGTGTATTAGCTGCACTACTGTGTGGTGTAATACAAATTGCCACTATTATGTGGCCACGCCCCTTCCCCACGAAGCAACGCCCCTAAATTTTCTCTAACGTCCTAGTGGATGCTGGGGACTCCGTAAGGACCATGGGGAATAGACGGGCTCCGCAGGAGACATGGGCACTTTAAGAAAGAATTTATATTCTGGTGTGCTCTGGCTCCTCCCTCTATGTCCCTCCTCCAGACCTCAGTTTGAATCTGTGCCCGGACGAGCTGGGTGCTGTTCAGTGAGCTCTCCTGAGCTTGCTGTAAGAAAGTATTTTGTTAGGTTTTTTTATTTTCAGGGAGCTCTGCTGGCAACAGACTCCCTGCATCGTGGGACAGAGGGGAGAGAAGCAGCCCTACTCTCTGAAGATAGGTCCTACTTCTTAGGCTACTGGACACCATTAGCTCCAGAGGGATCGTACACAGGATCTCACCCTCGTCGTCCGATCCCAGAGCCGCGCCGCCGTCCCCCTCGCAGAGCCGGAAGACAGAAGCCGGGTGAGCATAAGAAGCAAGACTTCGAAATCGGCGGCAGAAGACTCCAGTCTTCACTGAGTTAGCGCACAGCACTGCAGCTGTGCGCCATTACTCCCACACACACCTCACATACTCCGGTCACTGTAAGGGTGCAGGGCGCAGGGGGAGGGGGGGGGGGCGCGCCCTGGGCAGCAATTGGGACCTCTTTGGCAAAAAGTACACATATATACAGTTGGGCACTGTATATATGTATGAGCCCCCGCCAAAAATTGTACATTGAAGCGGGACAGAAGCCCGCCGCTGAGGGGGCGGGGCTTCTTCCTCAGCACTCACCAGCGCCATTTTTTCTCCACAGCTCCGCTGAGAGGAAGCTCCCCAGGCTCTCACCTGCAGATACACGGTAGAAGAGGGTAAAAAGAGAGGGGGGGCACATAATTAGGCGCAAAAATCATTATAAACAGCGGCTACTGGGTTAACATTAAGATACTGTGTTATTCCTGGGTTATATAGCGCTGGGGTGTGTGCTGGCATACTCTCTCTCTGTCTCTCCAAAGGGCCTTGTGGGGGAACTGTCTTCAAAAAGAGCATTCCCTGTGTGTGTGGTGTCGGTACGCTTGTGTCGGCATGTTTGACGAGGAAGGCTATGTGGAAACAGAGCGGGAGCAAATGAATGTGGTGTCTCCGCCGACGGCGCCGACACCTGATTGGATGGATATGTGGAAGGTTTTAAATGATAATGTTAATTCCTTGCATAAAAGGTTGGATAAAGCTGAAGCCTTAGGACAGTCATGGTCTCAGCCCGTGCCTGATCCTATGTCGCAGAGGCCGTCAGGGTCTCAGAAGTGCCCACTATCCCAAATTGTTGACACAGATACCAACATGGATTCTGACTCCAGTGTCGATTACGATGATGCAAAGTTACAGTCTAAATTGGCTAAATCCATCCGTTATATGATTATAGCAATTAAGGATGTGTTGCACATCACAGAGGAAACCCCAGTCCCTGACAAGAGGGTTCATATGTATGGGGAAAAAAGGCAGGTGGTGACCTTTCCCCCTTCATACGAGCTAAATGAGTTATGTGAAAAGGCTTGGGAATCTCCAGATAAAAAACAGCAGATTTCCAAACGGATGCTTATGGCGTATCCTTTCCCGCCAACAGACAGGCTACGCTGGGAATCCTCCCGTAGGGTGGACAAAGCTTTAACACGCTTATCCAAGAGGGTAGCCCTGCCGTCACAGGATACGGCCACCCTCAAAGATGCTGCGGATAGAAAGCAAGAGGGTACCCTGAAGTCCATTTATACACATTCAGGTACCTTACTGAGGCCAGCGATCGCGTCGGCCTGGGTGTGTAGTGCTGTAGCAGCATGGACAGACACCCTGTCTGAGGATCTTGATACCTTAGACAAGGATACTATATTAATGACCCTGGGGCATATAAAAGACGCTGTCCTATATATGAGAGATGCTCAAAGAGACATTAGTCTACTGGGTTCTAGAATAAATGCTATGTCGATTTCTGCCAGAAGGGTCCTGTGGACGCGGCAATGGACAGGTGATGCCGACTCAAAAAGGCACATGGAGGTTTTACCTTAGAAGGGTGAGGAATTGTTTGGGGAGGGTCTCTCGGACCTGGTCTCCACAGCTACTGCTGGAAAGTCAAATTTTTTGCCATATGTTTCCTCACAACCTAAGAAAGCACCGTATTACCAAATGCAGTCCTTTCGATCACAAAGAGGCAAGAAAGTCCGAGGTGCGTCCTTTCTTGCCAGGGGCAGGGGCAGAGGAAGGAAGCTGCACAACGTAGCTAGTTCCCAGGAACAGAAGTCCTCCCCGGCTTCCACTAAATCCACTGCATGACGCTGGGGCTCCACAGGCGGAGCTAGGCCCGGTGTGGGCGCGTCTCCGAAATTTCAGCCACAAGTGGGTTCACTCCCAGTTGGATACCTGGACAATAGATATTGTGACTCAGGGATACAAGCTGGAATCCGAAGAGATGCCCCCTCACGATACCTCAAATCGGCCCTGCCAGCTTCTCCCCTCGAGAGGGAAATAGTGTTAACTGCAATTCACAAATTGTATCTTCAACAGGTGGTGGTCAAGGTTCCCCTCCTTCAAAAAGGAAGGGGTTATTATTCGACCATGTTTGTAGTACCGAAACCGGACGGTTCGGTCAGACCCATATTGAATTTAAAATCCATGAACAAATACCTGAAAAGGTTCAAGTTCAAGATGGAATCGCTCAGAGCGGTCATCGCAAGCCTGGAAGGGGGGGATTTTATGGTGTCTCTGGACATAAAGGATGCATACCTTCATGTCCCCATTTTTCCACCTCATCAGGCGTACCTCAGATTTGTGGTACAGGATTGTCATTACCAATTTCAGACGTTGCCGTTTGGTCTCTCCACGGCACCGAGAATATTTACCAAGGTAATGGCGGAAATGATGGTACTCCTGCGGAAGCAAGGGGTCACAATTATCCCATACTTGGACGATCTCCTCATAAAAGCGAGGTCAAAAGAGCAGTTGCTGATCAGCGTAGCACGCTCTCTGGAAGTGTTACGACAACACGGCTGGATTCTAAATATTCCAAAGTCGCAGTTCATTCCTACGACTCGTCTGCCTTTCCTGGGCATGATTCTGGACACAGACCAGAAAAGGGTTTATCTCCCAATGGAGAAGGCTCAGGAACTCATGACACTGGTCAGAAACCTATTAAAACCAAAACAGGTGTCGGTGCATCACTGCACGCAAGTCCTGGGAAAGATGGTGGCATCATACGAGGCCATTCCCTTCGGCAGGTTCCATGCGAGGACCTTTCAATGGGATTTACTGGACAAATGGTCCGGATCACATCTTCAAATGCATCGGTTAATCACCCTATCCCCCAGGGCCAGGGTGTCTCTCCTGTGGTGGCTGCAGAGTGCTCACCTTCTCTAGGGCCGCAGATTCGGCATTCAGGACTGGGTCCTGATGACCATGGATGCAAGCCTCCGAGGGTGGGGGGCAGTCACACATGGAAAAATTTCCAAGGTCTGTGGTCAAGTCAGGAGTCTTGCCTTCACATCAACATCCTGGAACTAAGGGCCATATACAACGCCCTACGTCAAGCGGAGACCCTGCTTCGCGACCAACCGGTTCTGATTCAGTCAGACAACATCACCGCAGTGGCTCATGTAAACCGCCAAGGCGGCACAAGGAGCAGGGTGGCGATGGTGGAAGCCACCAGAATTCTTCGCTGGGTGGAGAATCATGTAAGCGCACTGTCAGCAGTGTTCATTCCGGGAGTGGACAACTGGGAAGCAGACTTCCTCAGCAGCCACGACCTCCACCCGGGAGAGTGGGGACTTCATCAAGAAGTCTTCACGCAGATTGCAAGTCGGTGGGAACTGCCACAGGTGGACATGATGGCATCCCGCATCAACAAAAAGCTACAGAGGTATTGCGCCAGGTCAAGAGACCCTCAGGCGATAGCTGTGGACGCACTGGTGACACCGTGGGTGTTCCAGTCGGTCTATGTATTTCCTCCTCTTCCTCTCATACCCAAGGTGCTGAGAATCATAAGAAAAAGAGGAGTGAGAACAATACTCATTGTTCCGGATTGGCCAAGAAGGACTTGGTATCCAGATCTGCAAGAAATGCTCACAGATGACCCGTGGCCTCTGCCTCTAAGACAGGACTTGTTGCAACAGGGGCCCTGTCTGTTCCAAGACTTACCGCGGCTGTGTTTGACGGCATGGCGATTGAACGCTGGATCCTAGCAGAAAAAGGCATTCCGGATGAGGTTATTCCTACGCTGATAAAGGCTAGGAAGGACGTGACGGCTCAACATTATCACCGTATATGGTGAAAATATGTTGCTTGGTGTGAGGCCAGGAATGCTCCTACGGAGGAATTCCAGCTGGGCTGTTTCCTTCACTTCCTACAGTCGGGAGTGACTTTGGGACTAAAATTGGGTTCCATTAAGGTCCAGATTTCGGCCCTGTCCATTTTCTTTCAAAAAGAACTGGCTTCTCTGCCTGAAGTTCAGACGTTTGTAAAGGGAGTGCTGCATATTCAGCCCCCTTTTGTGCCTCCAGTGGCACCTTGGGATCTTAATGTGGTGTTGAGTTTCCTGAAATCACACTGGTTTGAACCACTTAAAACGGTGGAGTTAAAATATCTCACGTGGAAGGTGGTCATGCTATTGGCCTTGGCTTCGGCTTGGCGTGTGTCAGAATTAGCGGCTTTGTCACATAAAAGCCCCTTTCTGGTTTTCCATATGGATAGAGCAGAATGGCGGACCCGTCCACAATTTCTGCCAAAAGTGGTGTCATCTTTTCATATGAACCAACCTATTGTGGTGCCTGTGGCTACTCGTGACTTGGAGGATTCTGAGTTACTGGATGTGGTCAGGGCTTTGAAGGTTTATGTAGCCAGAACGGCTAGAGTCAGGAAAACTGAGTCGCTGTTTATCCTGTATGCATCCAACAAGCTCGGTGCTCCTGCTTCAAAGCAAACTATTGCTCGCTGGATCTGTAACACGATTCAGCAGGCTCATTCTGCGGCTGGATTGCCGCTGCCAAAATCAGTTAAAGCCCATTCCACAAGGAAGGTGGGCTATTCTTGGGCAGCTGCCCGAGGGGTCTCGGCATTACAGCTTTGCCGAGCGGCTACTTGGTCAGGTTCAAACACTTTTGCAAAGTTCTACAAGTTTGATACCCTGGCTGAGGAGGACCTTGTGTTTGCTCAATCGGTGCTGCAGAGTCATCCGCACTCTCCCGCCCGTTTGGGAGCTTTGGTATAATCCCCATGGTCCTTACGGAGTCCCCAGCATCCACTAGGACGTTAGAGAAAATAAGATTTTACTTACCGGTAAATCTATTTATCGTAGTCCGTAGTGGATGCTGGGCGCCCGCCCCAAGTGCGGACTTCTTCTGCAATGCTTATATATAGTTATTGCTTGAATAAGGGTTATGTTATAGTTGCATCAGGGTTGAACTGATGCTCTGTTGTTGTTCATACTGTTAACTGGGTAAGGTTATCACAAGTTATACGGTGTGATTGGTGTGGCTGGTATGAGTCTTGCCCTGGATTATCAAAATCCTTTCCTTGTACTGTCAGCTCTTCCGGGCACAGTTTCTCTAACTGAGGTCTGGAGGAGGGACATAGAGGGAGGAGCCAGAGCACACCAGAATATAAATTCTTTCTTAAAGTGCCCATGTCTCCTGCGGAGCCCGTCTATTCCCCATGGTCCTTACGGAGTTCCCAGCATCCACTACGGACTACGAGAAATAGATTTACCGGTAAGTAAAATCTTATTTTTTAGACGCGCCTTCGGCGCGCACAGTCCATGGTTTCGAACGGAGCACCAAGCATTACGGTATGTACTTAATTTTGCCCTTCTAACTTAAAAATGTGCCCTCCCGAATGCAAAATGTGCCCTCCCCGTGATCAGCACCCTGCCCTAAAAAAATCCTAGAGAGAACACTATCATGTGTAGCTGGCACTGCTTGGGGGCATGTCATGTGTAGCTGGCACTGCTGTAGGGCATGTCTGTCTATCTGGCACTGCTGGGGTGTATATCATGTCTATCTGGCACTGCACTACTGTAGACATTATGTGTAGCTGGCACTATACTGGAGACATTGTATGTAAGGAACACTACTGTAGCTGTAATGTATAATGCTGCTAATTGTGTGCGTAGGGGGTGTGTGAAAATATATTTATTTATAGTTTGATAATATGAAGTTGTGAGGCCCCACCCACTTTTCCAGAGGCCACGCCCACTTTTCCAGGAGCGCGCGCATAGAGTATGGGAGGGGGCGCTTTGACATTTTCTCGCTCAGGGTGCTAGTAGGCCTGGAGCCGGCCCTGCCAACACAGATTACTTTCCTGGATATAGCACTAAAGATAGAAGGTGATAAAGTATTAACGGAAACCTTTATCAAGGAGGTAGATCAAAATAAGTATTTACATTATAAGAGCAGCCATCTTCAAAGATGGAAAGATAATATACCGAAAGGTCCGTTCCTTCGTATCAAAAGGAACTGTTCCACGAATAAAGCAGCTAGAAAACAGAATCAATATATGGGTCATTTATAGTACAAGGCTACCCCAAACTAATATTGGATCAGGCTCTAAGAGAAGTAGAGAATATTGAGAGGGATACCCTGTTGGACAATACTAGAACTACCTTGAAAAGAAATAAGGAAATGGGGAAAGATAGGACAACCATGTTTGTTATCAAGTATAATACTAGTGCCTATGAGATAAAGAAGATAATGAGACAACATTTCTCCATTCTAAAGTTAGCGGAAACTCTGAATTCTAATATAAAGTTGCATGAGCAAGTAATATTTAGAAAATCGGATAGCTTGAAATGGCCGCCGGGATCCAAAATGAGGCTTGGATTATTGACATCAATTTCCTTATATGAGAAAGAGGCTTGATTGGGACCCGCCGCAGTCTATTTAGGGAAGATGCTGGAAATGAGGCTTGGAACGCACGAGTGAGTGCGCATGCGCAATTTGGCGCGGGAATTTTAAATTATGGGCGCTATAAAAACGGATCCCGCTGAGCACAGTCATTTGAATTGAGGAAGCCTCTGAGGTTACTAGGAGGTGGAGAAACACATTTTCGTGGTGACTGGGCCTGGGACGATCACCTCCATACAATTGTTGGGGTGGTCTTCAGTATGCCGGCTGTCGGGATCCCGGCGCACATTATACCGGTGCCGAGATCCCGACAGCCGGGATACCAACACTTATTCTCCCTCGTGGGGGTCCACGACCCCCCTGGAGGGAGAACAAAATAGCGTAGCGCGCCACCGTGCCCGCAGCGTGGCGAGCGCAGCGAGGCTGCAAGGGGCTCATTTGCGCTCGCCACACTGTCGGTATGCCGGCGGTCGGGCTCCCGGCGCTGGTATGCTGGTTGCCGGGAGCCCGACCGCCGGCATACCATACTACACCCCAATTGTTGTCATGTACCAGCTTGCACTATTGAAATAGTATCCAGTGTGTTTGCAATACGGCTAACCACCAGCAGAGAGAGCCTGAACACTGTGAATGATCCCAGTGAGGTACAATAAAGGGAACAGCACCAGCAGAGGGAGCCGGATCACGGGATCAATACAAGCATCTTGTTATTTGGAGGTGACGCAATGGCAAATTTCATATGGTAATTACCAGCTTATTTCATCAGGTGTGTGCACACTTTTGAAACAGGAATTAAACCAAATTCGGGACTTGTGAGTATAAAGAGCTCTATAAAACAGCATCAAGTTATTTCTTATTTTAGTCCAGTGGACATTACAAGTAATAGTCAAATCTATTGGATCCAAGCAAATAAGCCTCTAATCATTTCAGTATGACTAAATAAGTCTTTTATGGACTTTCTGATGGTATGTGGTGGACATATATAAAGGTCTAACACATATGTGGTATTCAAGTTTATATGAATTATGAGTCTTCATGTATACTAAAATCATGTCTACTTTGTATCGATCAAATGTATTTTATTATATGCTGCAGCATTATATAAATTTTTCTTTTACAAATACATTTTTTTTACTATATAAATTTATAAAGTTTTTTTAAATTCTAGTAATAATATTGAGTTGTCTCTTTTAATTGGTATAGGCAGCGCTCCAGTTTTTTGCAGGGAGTTACTTCTCTGCAATTATTGTGTTTTTGTTCAACATAAGGAATGCAATTATCCTTATAATTAGGAGCAGCAGCCTTTGCCTTTATTAAACCTCTATTCTCTCAGTGGGTACTGGCGCCCGAGTGTATATGCATATGCCTGTGCACCTTTAGTGTGGAGGCATCTGTATATACAACGTTGTGTTTTTTTGTGATTGAGTATACAGGCCTCCAGCAACCAGCAGGAGAGAAAAGGGAGGACAGGCTCCTGATCAGACACCCACTGATATCGAGAGTGAGGAGAAGTGAGGCAGTCACCCGTTAGGGCAGGGCTCTGCTAAGTATCAGAGGTGAGCCGACAAGGAGGATGACATAGTGTCAGGAAAGCATAGGAAATATAGGCATATTACTGAGAATGCGCGCACACACACACACGCACTGCTCGATATCGGTAAACTGAGGCCAAGATTTTCGGTCTAGACTGACCAATCAGATAATGGAATAAGGCAGCACTGACAATTAGCTGCGGGGTAAACCCCACAGCTATTTGAATATTCCACAGAGACTGCCTCAGTAGGACACTAAATATTGAGAACCCCCAATTTTCTTTGTTCCTTTACTTTTTAAAAAGGTTTCTTTACAATATCACTTATCATCCTTATCAGTTCCTGTAATACTAAACAAATACAAAAGGGAAAGACAGCTCATTTATAATCTCCAGTTATGGCCCTACATTCTTATGTCAGCTGTTACTGCCTAATTTATAAGAAAGCTGTTTGAACTTTGTTTTGCAAGATGCTATCAGATGCTATCAGCTGTTGCTAGGTGGCAGTCCTATTCCCTAGAACAAATAAAGGCTATTATTCATAAATAGTGAAAAGAGTGGAGAAGTGAGCCAGTGGAGAAGTTGCCCATGGCAACCAATCAGTGTTCAGGTAACATTTATAAAGTGCATTCTATTAAATTATACGAAGCAGACAATTGGTTGCAATGGGGAATGTCTCTACAGGCTCACTTCTCCTCACTTTTCACTGCTTCATGAATAGACCCCAAAGTTTGCAGATCATAGATTCCTGTCTTTACAGTTTTTGGTAAAATGGTTTCAATCTCTGCTTTTTGGGATTTTTGATGTAGGCCCAGGTAGCTAACAACATCACTAGTTAAATACTTAATCTTTATTTTCCAAATATGCACAAGTAAAATTGAATGTAAATAAAATGTAAATATAATCTTGGTCATGTGTATTTAAGTCATGTTGAAAGCCTTACATTGGGGGTAATTCCAAGTTGATCGCAGCAGGAAATTTTTTAGCAGTTGGGCAAAACCATGTGCACTGCAGGGGGGGGGGGGGGGGGGGGGCAGATATAACATGTGCAGAGAGAGTTAGATTTGGGTGTGGTGTGTTCAATCTGCAATCTAATTTGCAGTGTAAAAATAAAGAAGCCAGTATTTAGCCTGCACAGAAATAAAATAACCCACCCAAATCTAACTCTTTCTGCACATGTTATATCTGCCCCCCCTGCAGTGCACATGGTTTTGCCCAACTGCTAAAAAAATTCCTGCTACGATCAACTTGGAATTACCCCCAATGTGCAGACTAAAAAAAACTAGTTTGCATTGGCGTTTCTATTATTATTATTATTATTATTATTATTATTATTATCCTTTATTTATATAGGATACATTTATTTTATTATTATTATTTATCTATAATGGGTGCAATGTGTGCGGTGCACATGGACACCTGGGTCCAGGGGGGCCCACACCATACACACTGCACCCATGTTTTATTACTTACCTTCCGGAGTCTCGCATTGGAGCTGCAGCTGCAATAAAATAAATTGCCATCAAAATGGTCTCCGCGCATGCGCAAAAAGATTTTAGTTTCTGGAACATGGTGGGCACCATGTTTCCGGAGACCTACGCATGCACAGTAGACTCTGGCACAACTGCGTCATGAAGAGGAGGGGGTCCATCCAGAGTTTGCACATGTGCCACCTCCTTAAAACCTACCCAAATGGTAGCCTTACCTTAACCCTAAACCTGTAATGTCAACATTGTGACTGTCAACATTATGTTTTTGTTGACATTCTGACTGTCAACATTTTGACTACATCACTACTCTTTTACTGTACTATCCAGTACACATCAGTCCTTAACCACTTAACTGGCATGTTGTACGGTCGCATCCTAACACCACTGCAGGAATCACGCCACAGATTGCCACTATGGGGGGACTTTACTATTACTTGACATGGGGATGAGTTGCAATGCCCGGTTTAATTCATTTGATGCTGGGGGGATAAAATATTTTCTCTAAATATTACACCAGTTGGTGGCTAGGGACATGAGGCGGTGTGAGAACCTCCTAGCATAAGTTTACAATGTGGGGGTAGGGACAAGAGGGGGTGAGAGACCCTCCCCCTCAGCATATTAGGCATGTATTTAAAAAAAATATATATATTTTCTTCTTTTTTTTACAAAAATATTTTCTGAACTTTATTGAATAACAAAAAGAGATAATTTCTGACCGGTTTTGGGGAAAAATAGTTAAGTAGTTAACATGGATTAATAAGCAGTGATGTTCTCTGCAGATGTGTAATTGTTTACAGTAGTAAACAATCAAATGTGGATAGATGATCGCTTATTACATTCATATTATTCAAGTACAGTAACTTGAAATGTGTATAAAATTGATCTTTGCCATATACAAGGAATACACAAGCGAGCATTAAACAATAGAAAATTATCAACTGAATACAGAATATTATTTTCAAGTATAACACAGAAATTCCTTTGTTCATCATAATTAAACTGGTATCTGCAGAGCAAGCTGGAAGTCCCAGTATAATTAATAAGGAGCGGGTTATCAATGGAAACAATCATCGGCTGATGGGGGTCATTCCGAGTTGTTCGCTCTCAAGCTGCTTTTAGCAGCATTGCACACGCTAAGCCGCCGCCTACTGGGAGTGAATCTTAGCATAGTAAAATTGCGAACGAAAGATTCTCTAAATTGCGAATAGACACTTCTTAGCAGTTTCTGAGTAGCTCCACACTTACTCGGCATCTGCGATCAGTTCAGTGCTTGTCGTTCCTGGTTTGACGTCATAAACACACCCAGCGTTCGCCCAGACACTCCTCCGTTTCTCCAGCCACTCCCGCGTTTTTCCCAGAAACGGTAGCGTTTTTTTCGCACACACCCATAAAACGGCCAGTTTCCGCCCAGAAACACCCACTTCCTGTCAATCACATTACGATGCCAGAACGATGAAAAAACCGTGAGTAAAATACCTAACTGCATAGCAAATTTACTTGGCGCAGTCGCAGTGCGAACATTGCGCATGCGCACTAAGCGAAAAAATGCTGCGATGCGAAGAAATTTACCGAGCGAACAACTCGGAATGACCCCCGATATTTGAACAAGAGGCGATAGAAATAAATGTTAAACAATTCTGCTTTACTATATTTTCCTATTGCCATATTCGATCAAGGCTGAAAATGATCAGCAGCTTTTATAAACCCCCCTGAGTATGTTTTTTTTTAATAGGCTATATTTACAATTAATGCTCTAGTGTGATCCTTGCTTTTGAGAATTCATTCCATCTCAGGAAAATCTAGAACAGATCAAAAAGTGCACTTACTCTGGAACCCCACCTTTTAGAGGCACAGCCTGCACGATGACTGTTTCCTAGCTTCAATGTAAGCTATATATGTGCTATTGTGTGTCTCACAATCCATTACTAAATTTCTCTTGACTGAAAATACATCATCAGCGAGATCCCGGTGGGTCTGGCCAATGTTTTACAGTGCAATCATTTAAAAGGCAAAACCAGGTTGATAATGCCTTTTATATGATTGCCACTTTAAAACATCTGCCAGACTCACCAGGATCTCGTCAATGCCTGAAAGTTGCACGCTATTACATCATTCTTTTATAGGCCTAGTTAACGTGAACATTAACAAAGTGCTGTTTGTATGAAGTGAAAAAGAATGTGCAATTGTCAGTGTTATAGGGGGTCATTCCAAGTTGATCGTAGCTGTGCTAAATTTAGCACAGCTACGATCATTCACACTGACATGCAGGGGGACGCCCAGCACAGGGCTAGGCCACCCCGCATGTCAATGCCCCCCCCCCCCCCCCCGCAGAAGTGCAAAGGCATCGCACAGCGGCGATGCCTTTGCACTTCAAAAGTAGTTCATGGCCAGCGCAGCTTTAACGTGCTGGCCGGGTGCTACTCATCGCTCCCCGGGCCACAGCGGCTGCGTATGATGTCACGCAGCCGCTGCGGCCCTTCCCCCGTTCGGTCCAGCCATGCCTGCGTTGGCCGGACCGCCCCCACGAAACGCCGCTGTTCCGCCCCCTCCCGCCCAGCGTCCACCTCTGCCTGAGAGGCGATCGCAGCCCTGCTATGGCCTTCGGCCATCTGGCATGCGCCGGCGCATGCGCAGTAGAGACCCGTTCGCTCGGCTGCGACAAACAGCAGCGAGCGAACGGGTCAGAATGACCCCCAAAGTGTACAGCCACCTGCTGTGTGTATCAATGATCAACAGTATATAAATAAAAAATCCAAAGAAAAGCACTGCGCTTAGGATATAGGTATAAAAAATATATATATAGTAATATACCATCAGTGTAATAGGCTGCACAAATATGATGCTAGGAGACGTTCTGCTTTGTATAAATGTAATGGGTTCTATTAAAATACACACACATATAACATATCTCTAGCTAGTTTAAAAATGACACATACAACATAAATTTCAGCTGCTGAAATAGCTTGTAGATAAAACCTGAGTGGAAACAATATATCAACCACTCTATAATTGTTGCTAGTGCTGGAAGTTTGCAACAATAAAAAAAATAAAGAAACATTTATGTATCCATGGGCTTTATACTGAAAGAAGTCTCTGCTGTTTTATAATAGAAACAGAGCCGGCGTCCCGGCTATATATGGTATGCTCGTGAGCGTGTTCAGTCTTACCCTCACTGAGCGGTACAAGGTAGTCTCTGTTGGCAAATAAACAGGGTCCCTGTTAAGGTGCGACCTCCGTCTCCCTCCAAATGCTGCTAGTGCTAGCGTCTCTCCCGCTAGCAGCGGCGGTAGTCACTGGATGCTCTGTGGGCTCCCTTCTTACTCCGGTGGTGGGGACGTCACCGCTCCGGGTCGGGAGAGCAGACTGGAGGGAGGAGATGATGAATATGTATAATTACCACTGCGGGTAGCTTTCCACAATCACAGTATCAGTCACATAGGCAGCGTTTCTTTGTATAGCCCACAACACATCCGATGCAGATTTTGCAAGTGAATTAGATGGCTGTCAACGCGTTTAGTCCCACAATGCACCGGGACTTTCTCAAGATTGTTGGAGTATATAAATAGTCAATAGATCATCACCAGATGGTAGACAGGGTCAAAAGGTCAACAGGGTCAAAAGGTCAACAGTTAAATGGTCGACGTGGGCTTAGGTCGGCAAGGTAAAAATGATGACAGGGCCAAAAGGTTGACACAGAAAAGGATGACACATTTTTTTATTTAACCCTAATCCTACACCCTAAATGTAAGCCTAGCCCTAGTGCCTAACTCTCACCTTAACCCTAACTCTAAAATGTAATTGACTGTCAAATTAAGTCCATATTGACCATTTAACTGTTGACCTTTCGACTGCTGACCATCTGGTGTCGACCTATTGACTATCTATTTACTGTCTATCTTCCATCTGGATACCTTGTCAGTGGACTTCCACGTGTCCTATGTAACTGGTATTGCAAGGGATCCTCCTAGTTTACACTGTTATCATTGCAAAGACAACACAAGAAAACAAAAAGTTCACAATGATCCTATTCTGCCGGATGCTGCAGAACAGGATCCGACTAGTGCCATGACGGGATTTTAAATAGAACACACACAGCCGCACTGTGTGAACACATACATCCAAATGTCTGTGTTCAACTTGAAATCCTGTTGTCCTGTCTTCCGGCTTAACTGAAGCATGCTGCGGTTGGATCCGGCGGCTATGTGTAGATGTCTGCATAGGAGTCATTGTGCAGACTCCTGGATGAGCGGGACCTGCTGTACCGCTATGTGTGGCCCCAGCCTTAGACTAACAAATACAGTAGCTGTTATCCATCAGTGCTCTTGACAAAAGAGTGTTGGCATTTGAACATTATATTGCCTCCTGCAGAGTAGGATGAAGTGCCAATGAGATGCTGGGAGATGAGCCTCAAATGGACCCAGGCATTAACCAAACACTAATAGTTGGAGGGTAGATGGGCTTCCTCTGACAAAAAGCACCAGGGTGCAAGTCTATCTTAAGTGCCATATAAAATAATTAATTATACAAATAACTGATAAGCAGTGATATACATTTCCTTTAACCTGGCCTTGAAATAGGTGACATATGTAATTTCTTTATTACATTCAACAAGCTAAAGTTTAAGCTTATTTTATTATCTAACATGCCTGACAATTGTGTACTTTCCCAGCCCCTTCTCCCTTCCACCGCCCCTGCTCCCAAACTCTGCCACTTTTTTTATCATTATCTTCTTAATTCTACAACCGTGTGCTACAGTATATAACAATTGCACAATCAAAAGTTCTTAAGAAGACTGCATCCAAAAGCTTCAAGTGAAACATCATTTGAATAAGTAAAGTATTAAAATACTGTAGGAAACATGAATTTGTCTTTTTACCCAGTGTATGTATGTATGTATGTATGTATGTATGTATGTATGTATGTAT
The DNA here is from genome assembly GCF_028390025.1 of Pseudophryne corroboree. Lineage (NCBI taxonomy): Eukaryota > Metazoa > Chordata > Amphibia > Anura > Myobatrachidae > Pseudophryne > Pseudophryne corroboree. The sequence goes on along the minus strand of NC_086449.1, from coordinate 430,566,291 downwards.
TTATTTATGCATGTGGATACAGGACTTTTTACAGCCTAGCAGTGGGTCTATCATGGTCAGCTGTTCATAATTACTCTCTAGTCCTAGGTTTTCTTACTCAGTTCATGTAATATAAATTGTTCACCCTATGACTGCCACCATCACTGTGCAATTACATGTTTAGGAATTGGATCCTAAGGGGTAATTCAGACCTGATCGCTGCTGTGCGTTTTCGCGATGGTCCGCAGCGATGGGGAGCGCCGGTCAGCGATGGGATGGTGCGAAATATCCGATCGCACCGGCGAATGTACATAGATTGACAGGAAGAGGGCATTTGTGGGTGGCAACTGACCATTTCTAGGGAGTGTCCAGAAAAATGCTGGAGGGACCCAGTGTTTTGTCGGAGGATTCCTGCCGTCAGCTCTGGCCCTGATCATCGCAGCGGGTGAGTAAGTTCTGGGCTGTGCAGCTCTCCAGCACAAGCGTTGGCACACCTGTACACATCTAATACCCTCCCTCTGTAGGCAGCAACTACCTGATCACAGGGATGCAAAAAATGCACCCTAGCAATCAGGTCTGAATTACCCCCTTAGTACAGTAAAGGGCCCCATACACTACAGCGACATGTCGGACCCTCATGTTGCATAAGATTTCCCTTTGAACCGCCCTGCAGTTTCCCAGGCGGCAGGATCGCGTAGGATACATAGTATGCGGTCCTTTTGTATACGATGTATCTTATGCGATTCCAACCATGCCTGTCGGAACCGACATATCATGAGTGCAGCACTAATGATCTAGGGGCTCCTATCCGATGCTCATGGGACCGCGCATTGGATCGGATGAAGGGGGTCATTCCAACCCGATCGCAGCGTGCTTTCATTTACATAGCTGCGACCGGGTCACTACTGCGCAAGCGCGTGGGCCGTAATGCGCACACGCATTGTTTCCCAGCGACAGCCGTCGCTGGGCAACGATGCTGACTACGAAGAAAGCGGTCGCAGCGGCGACTGCAAGAAGATTGACTGCAGGAAGGTGTTCTGGGGTGGCAACTCACCGTTTGGAGCCGTTTTCGGGGAGTGGCAAGGAAAACGCAGGTGTGTCCAGGCGAATGGAGGGCGGATGTCTGACGTCAAAACCGTGCCCATTATCGCTGGATCCGTCACACAGGGTAAGTATGTCCAGGGCTGGTCTTGTTTTGCAGGAAACTTTTTTAGCAAGCGAACGCAGCCCTGCTATGTTAAAATACATTCCCCCATAGGCAGAGATTAGTTGATCACACCAGCAGCAAAAAGTTGCTTGGTGCGATCAACTCGGAATGAGGGCCGTAAAACACATCCGATTTGCCACTTACCATCCGATTTATCGACCCAAAAGGTCGAAATAGGATGAAATCGGGCATTATCGTTCTAGTGTATGGGGCCCTTAACTGTTAAATGCAATCTGAACGGTTATTGGCAATAGCATCATAGAGGCTACTTCATTGAGTTCACAAAGAGAGAGCACATGTGACACTAGTTGCAGGTTGCTTGTTATTATGGGGCATGTTTATTAATATTATTTTTTCTAAAATAGTATGAATACGGGTGTTTTCAAACCCTTTTCACATTATTTTAGTTTCACTCAAATGTATTAAAGGGCTTTTAGAGCAGTTTCCATGAAAAAAACTGCTCCAAACCCTTTAATTCACCTTTTTTTTTTTAGTAACCCAGATACTATCACAGGACAGCACTGCGATATAATGCCCTCTGCACAGCCTTCTCTGCTCCCTGGCAGGTAAAGCTGTGATGGGAGCCGGCAGTGTGATAAGCTATGTGTGTCCATGCAGGGCCGTAACTACGTGTGTGCCAAGTGGGCTTGGCACACAGCGCAGTTGCCCTGAGGGCGCACAGCCAGCGGCATGTAATGAGTCAAATTGACTCATTACATGCCGCCTCTAAGTCTCTGCGCCGTGCGCCGCGCTGTGAAGATAGAAGACATCAGCGTCGCCGCCGGGCAGCGGAGAAGGAGGAGGGAGGGGGAGCAGGGAGCCGCAGCAGCGCTATGTTATTGGTAGTAAGCGCCGCTGCAGCATCCCCCTCTCGGGGGAAGGAGAGGGGGATGCTGCAGCGGCGCTTACTACCAATAACATAACCGCTATGTGTAAAAAATGGGACTGGCTGCCGCAATGTGTAAAAAATGGGACTGGCTGCCGCAATGTGTAAAATGGGACTGGTTGCCGCAATGTGTAAAAAATGGGACTGGCTGCCGCAATGTGTAAAATGGGACTGGCTGCCGCAATGTGTAAAAAATGGGACTGGCTGCCGCAATGTGTAAAAAATGGGACTGGCTGCTGCAATGTGTAAAAAGGGGGACTGGCTGCTGCAATGTGTAAAAAGAGGGACTGGCTGCCGCAATGTGTAAAATGGGACTGGCTGCCGCAATGTGTAAAAAATGGGACTGGCTGCTGCAATGTGTAAAAAGGGGTCCTGGCTGCCACAATGTGTAAAAAGGGGTCCTGGCTGCCGCAATGTGTAAAAAGGAGGACCGGCTGCCGCAATGTGTTAAAAGGGAGATTGGCTGCTGTAATGTGTAAAAAGGGGGACTGGCTGCCGCAATGTGTAAAAAGGGTCTATCTGCCGCAATGTGTAAAAAGGGGGACTGGCTGCCGCAATGTGTAAAAAATGGGACTGGCTGCCGCAATGTGTAAAAAATGGGACTGGCTGCTGCAATGTGTAAAAAGGGGGACTGGCTGCTGCAATGTGTAAAAAGAGGGACTGGCTGCCGCAATGTGTAAAATGGGACTGGCTGCCGCAATGTGTAAAAAATGGGACTGGCTGCTGCAATGTGTAAAAAGGGGTCCTGGCTGCCACAATGTGTAAAAAGGGGTCCTGGCTGCCGCAATGTGTAAAAAGGAGGACCGGCTGCCGCAATGTGTTAAAAGGGAGATTGGCTGCTGTAATGTGTAAAAAGGGGGACTGGCTGCCGCAATGTGTAAAAAGGGTCTATCTGCCGCAATGTGTAAAAAGGGGGACTGGCTGCCGCAATGTGTAAAAAGGGTCTATCTGCCACAATGTGTAAAAAGGGGGACTGGCTGCCGCAATGTGTAAAAAGGGTCTATCTGCCACAATGTGTAAAAAGGGGGCCTGGCTGTCGCAATGTGTAAGAAGGGGTCCTGACTGCCGCAATGTGTAAAAAGGGAGACTGGCTGCCGCAATGTGTAAAAAGGGGGACTAGCTGCCGCAATGTGTAAAAAGGGGGACACTGTCTGCTGTAATGTATAAAAGGGGCTCTACCTGGTGTAGTGGCGCTACTGTGCAGCGTAATTTGAATAATGTAGACTACTGTGCACCGTAGTATGAATTGCTATTATTTTGTGGCCACGCCCCTTCCCCGTGAAGCCACGCCCCTAGAATTTTTTTGCGCACCTGCGGCGCGCACTACCCCAATCTTTCATGGGGGGGCACCACTATCGTTTCTCGCACACAGCGCTAAAATGCCTAGTTACGGCACTGTGTCCATGGGACACACAAGCTGATCTCCTTTGAGAAAAAAAGAAGAAAAAAAAGTAAAAAAAATAATATTTACCTGTCCAGGAGCCGGTGATTGGTGCTCTGGTGAGCGCTGCTGGAAATTGGGACCACTTGCTACTGTGTTGTGACCCCTGTACAGTAAAGTGATGCTGCAAAGCAGCAGCTAGCTTTACATCACTACGGGGTCACACATAGCAGCAGGATCCTGCACCCGGCAGCCTCCTGGAAGCAGCAGTCACTGGCTCCTGGGACTGGTAAGTATAATCAGTGGGCGGGGTTTCAGCGCAGGGTTAGTTGCGACGGGGGTGGGAGTCCGGCAGCGGCAGTAGCGACGGATGGTGGCGCATGTGCAGCAGGACATCATGGTATTTTTTCAAAGAACACCCCTGATAATGCTGTGAAGGGCATTCGCAGGGACAGAGCTTTCTCGCATGCGATAATTGATACATCTAATGCAATATAGTCAATTATCGCATCGCATTTCACAAACCTGTTCTGATTTGAAAACTGTTAACTGTGCTTACAGATAATGCAGGAGCGCGCAAAAGCATTAGATATGGCAGACATTTTCTAGATTGATATTTTACCATTGTCCAGGCACTGCTCGCAGCACTTATATCTTTTGATTAACTACTGTACTTCTCAGTTGGAATTTTCATCCATATAAACTATGACTTGTGTACTGTAAGGTTCTCAAAGAACTGAACCCCCCCCCCCCCCCCCTGAACTTCACGCTCCGAGCCCGGATCCGAGTCCGGCTTGGGCTTCCCCCTAGACTCGGATGCCAGACCAAGGCAAAATGTCATCATCCCACTGTCTGATTCTTGTGGGTTTTGGATTCCGTATAAACAGCCGCGCACCACCATTTTCACTACGGACTTGGAGAGTGAAGGAGACAGACCTCTGTCTCTCTCTCTGAGTGCTGGCATCAGGTGGGGTCACTGTGTGCTCTATAGGGGTGCTGTTCCTGTCATTGTGGTGTCCCTGTGGTGTTAGGGGTGCTGTCCTGGCTGTCATTGTGTTGTACAGGGGGTAGGGGCACTGTCCTCCTGTATGCAGTGAAAATACTGGGGTGCTGGCCCTGTCTTGTATGCTGTGAAAATTCAGGGGTGCTGTTGTTAAAATGAATGTACACTGGCCCTGTTTTGAATGTGGTAAAAATTCAGGGATGCTGTTGTTAAAATAAAAGTACACTGGCCCTGTCTTGTATGCTGTATACTGGCCTTGTCTTGTATGCTGTAAAAACTCAGGGGTGCAGTGAAAATAAATGTACACTGGCCCTGTCTTGTATGCTATAGAAATTCGGGGGTGCAGTGAAAATAAATGTACACTGGCCCTGTCTTGTATGCTGTAAAATTTCAAGGGTGCTGTTGTTAAAATAAATGTACACTGGCCCTGTCTCGTATGTTGTAAAAATTCAGGGGTGCTGTTGTTAAAATAAATGTACACTGGACCTGTTTTGTATGCTGTGAAAATTCAGGGTTGCTGTTGTTAAATAAAAGTACACTGGCCCTGTCTTGTGTGCTGTAAAAATTCAGGGGTGCAGTGAAAATAAATGTACGCTGGCTCTGTCTTGTATGCTCTAAAAATTCAGGGGTGCTGTTGTTAAAATAAATGTACACTGGTCCTGTATGCTGTAAAAATACAGGGGTGTTGTTGTTAAAATAAAAGTACACTGGTCCTGTATGCTGTAAAAATACAGGGGTGCTGTTAAAATGAAAGTACACTGGTCCTGTATTCTGTAAAATTACAGGGGTGTTGTGAAAATACAGGGGTGCTGGCACTGTCCGTGGTTGCAATGTCTAGGCCTGACCTTCACAACACTGTATGGGAAGAGGAGGCTCTTACCACCATTTGCATGCCCTCTGCAAATGCTCGGAGGAGCACTGCCAGTCCAGTTGCTGATATTGAGATTGAGGATGTCACTGTAGAAGTACACCAGGATGAGGAGGATATTGGTATAGCTGGCACTGAGGAGGAAGTTAAGGATGAGGATTCTGATGGTGATATGGTTTGTTTGGATAAGGCACCAGTGGAGACAGTTGTTGTCCATGGGATGAAAAAGCCCATTGTCATGCCTGGGCAAAATACCATAAAAGCCACCTCTTCGGTGTGGAATTATTTCTCCACAAATCCGGACAACAGGTGTTAAGCCATCTGTTGCCTTTGTCAATCCATAATAAGTAGGGGTAAGGATGTTAACCACCTAGGAACATCCTCCCTTATACGTCACCTGCAGCACATTCATTATAAGTCATTGTCAAGTTCAGAAATTTTGGGTAATAGCGTAAGCAGTCCACTGACACCTAAATGATGTGGTTTGTTTGAATATTATTTCTCTGTGAGGATGTAAACACTGAAGGGGTGAGGACGACATCTTGCCTCTGTAGAGCCAGTTTGTGCAAGGAGAGATTAATTGCTTCTTTTTTGGTGGGGGCCAAAACAAACCAATCATTTCAGCCACAGTTGTGTGGCAGACCCTGTTGCTGAAATTATTGATTTGTTAAAGTGTGCATGTCCTGTTTATACAACATATGGGTGGGTGGGAGGGCCCAAGGACAATTCCATCTTGCACGTCTTTTCTTTGCTATGTCATTCCAGGGGTGCTGCCCTATATGGGGTGCTGCCCCTTTGCCCTATCAGTCCAGGGGTGCTGTCTCACTGCCGTTTAAGTCCAGGGGTGCTGTTGCCTTTCTGCTGTGCTGTGTAATTCTCCAGGGGTGCTGCCTATGCTGTATAACTCCAGGGGTGCTGCCGTATAATCCCAGAGGTGCTGCTATACTTGATCCTAGGTTTAAATTAAAGCCTAGAGCAGATATGAAACAAGCTTCAACATCACAAACAGATTTGTGAAAACATAGCCGCAGAGGTGGAAATGGAAATTGCAGTTTTGATTAAGTGTTTTCCAATGAGGCCACATTTGTGGCCAAAATCAGTCAATCTCAGAAGAGACAGAATCATAATCCAGCGCAACTGTTGGAGAGGTAAAAGAGAGATTTTCTGCCGGAGCATTAGAGACAGGTTCTTCTCAATTATTTTATGTTAGGGACTCACTAAAATGAATGGCAACAATTAGTCAACCTTAATTTTGATTTATTATTAATGTTCCACATTTTGGGATTATTTATTTTACAAAAAGTGTATTTGTTGTACAGGGTTCTTTTCCTAAGGGCTGTATATTGTTATCGCAAGACCTTGCGGTTTTAGAAGAACAGAGCTTCAGTGATCTTCCATTGCATCAGCTTTCCATTGCACTGCAGCACTAAATGGGTCAGGAGCTCCTGTGAGGCACAAACAGTTACTGAATAAGGCCCAGTATGGAGTCTCATGGTGGCTTACAGCTGCCACAAAATATGTAAATAAAAATGCAAGAAAAAAAGAAAGAAAAGAAACCCACTTGATTTTCACAAAATAAGTCTCCAGACTCAGTGGAGGGGAAAATATCCAATCTTGATCCTGTGGTATACACCAGTTTATTTGCATCCCAGCATTAAATCTGAGATTATCTTAATTCCTGAAAATGGAGAAGGGGGTACAAATTCGGAGGCTTTGACCCCTGGTTTTTCAGTTTGTCCAGTAATGTGGTAATTATATATTTGCTTGGTTGAAGATCTTTCCATTCCACACCAATATAGGATTGGAGGTGAAAGCCTGTGTGTTGTTCCTGATTGCATGTGCCTCTCTAATTTTTAATCACCTACTTGACACTGGGGGTCATTCCGAGTTGTTCGCTAGCTGCTTTCGTTCGCTCTGCAGCGATGAGGCAAAAAAAGGCACTTCTGCGCATGCGTATGCGGCGCAATGCGCACGTGCGTCGTACTATTGCAACGAACAATGTAGTTTCACACAAGGTCTAGCGATGCATTTCAGTCGCACTGCTGGCCACAGAGTGATTGACAGGAAGAGGGCGTTTCTGGGTGTAATCTGACCGTTTTCAGGGAGTATTCGAAAAAACACAGGCGTGCCAGGAAAAATGCAGGCATGGCTGGGCGAACGCAAGGCGTGTTTGTGATGTCAAAACAGGAACTGAACAGTCTGAAGTGATCGCAAGCTCTGAGTAGGTATTGAGCTACTCTAAAACTATACAAAAAAGTTTGCCACCGCTCTGCGATCCTTTCGTTCGCACTTCTGCTAAGCTAAAATACACTCCCAGTGGGAGGCGGCATAGCATTTGCACGGCTGCTAAAAACTGCTAGTGAGCGAACAACTCGGAATGACCACCACTGTCCTCTTCCTTTTGCCTCTTGTTTGTAGCTATCTATGATTCTGAGAACTTGGCAAGCTTTTTCCAAGAGGACCACCTGTCACCGAAATGATGGGTTTATTAAACTGTGCATGTCCTGTTTAAACAAAATAAGGGTGGGTGGGAGGTTTTCATCTTGAGCCTCTTTTTTTTTCTTTGCATGATGTGCTCTTTGGGGCTTATTTTTAAAAACTGCCATCCTGTCTGCCACTCCTAGATGGGCCAGGTGTTTGTGCCGCCCACTTGTGTCTCTTAGCTTAGTCATCCAGCTACCTTGGTGCAACCTATTGGCCTAAAAACAATATTGTGAGGTGTGAGGTGTTCAGAATACTCTGGAAATGATTGGAAATTAATGTTATTGAGGTTAATAATACAGTAGGATCAAAATTACCCCCAAATTCTGTGATTTTAGCTGTTTTTATGTTTTTTTAAAAAAACATCCAGATCCAAAACCAAAACCCGAAAGGGTGGTTTTGGCAAAACCAATCCAGATCCAAAACACCAACGGAGATCCATATCCAAAACCAAAACAGAAAACCCGAAAAGTGTCCGCCGCACATCTCTAATTGTAAGTGAATAATTGACCACATCACTTTACATAAAAATGAGGTTTACCAGTGATGTCTTCAAGACATTCAGCTCAGTAACTCAAAACTGTATGTATCAATAGAATGGAAAACTTATTGAATTAGTTAATTACATTGGCCACACATTTCTGTAACTAAGAATATTTTCTGATTATGAGTTATAGCCTAATAAAATTGCAAGCAAACATTTTAGCTCCGATTAGAACACGTAGCAGCAAAGGCAGCAAGCAGTAAGATCTGCCAGTGAGCTGCTATTATGTTTGCACAGTGGGGGTCATTCCAAGTTGATCGTAGCTGTGCTAAATTTAGCACAGCTACGATCAGGCACTCAGACATGCAGGGGGACGCCCAGCACAGGGCTAGTCCGCCCTGCATGTCAGTGCCGGGCCCCCCCTCCGCAGAAGTGCAAAGGCATCGCACAGCGGCGATGCCTTTGCACTTCACGAGTAGCTCCCGGCCAGTGCAGCTTTAGCGGGCTGGCCGGGAGCTACTCTTATCTCCCCGTCCCGCGCCTACGAAACGGCAGCCAAACGCTGCCATTTTGCCGCCTTCCACCTATCGACTGCCTCTGCCTGTCAATCAGGCAGAGGCGATCGTAGTGTAGCGATGAGCGGCCATACACCGGCGCACTGCGGCGCCGGCGTATGCACAGATCGGACCCGATCACTACGCTGAAAAAAACTGCAGCGTGCCATCGGGTCAGAATGACCCCCAGTATCTCCTCATTATCCCTGTTGAGGCACAGGCTGTTGAGCTGTCAGTGATAGTTCATATCTTCTGGTATGATACATTCTGTAATGTATTCAGAACAAATAACATCAACATTTTATTTTCCAATTCTGATCAGAAACAAACAGACCTTAAACTAAAGATTTGGTAAAAGAATATCTCCTTGGTTCCAGCAAACCTTCATTTTCCTCTAAGATCTCCTTCCACTGGCAGCAGCTGATGTTTTTCATGGCATTTCAGGCAATAAAATATGTTCACTTGGATCAGAGACAAGCCATTCTTTGGAAGTTTACCATTTTGAGTATACTTCATTGGAAAAGTCTATAATAAATATATGAGGGATACAGATAACCCATGACAGGCTGCCAGTTTCTCAGCACGGCCACTAAATAAACATATGTTTTGGGTTTGATTTTTTTATAACAGTTGTAGTGTTTAGTAAGTTCTAACAATAATACGCTACTAACTGCAAAAACGCCAGTGCCAAATACCATGGTCTCCAAAAAACAGTTCAGGTGGACAACTAACTTTAACAGTGTTATTATTACTGTAACATTTGGTACTGTTCAAGTGCCAGTAGGAGCAGGGTTTAAAAAGGTGGGCCTCTTGGCAGTACCACGGGTTGAGTTATGAAGGGTGAGTATTGCTGAATCATGCATACATAGGGGTGTATTCAATGCCTGTCGGAAACTGCCATGTTGTCGGAAAGACATCAGTTTCCAACTGTTTCAGGTCGGAAGGGGTTCCGACCTATTCAATGTATTGTCGGGAACGTGGCCAAACTCGACAGGTCTTAAAAAAAGTCGGATTGCCATTGTCGGGAACAGGCCAATCCTGTTGAGTTTGGCCGAGTATTGAATACTCACATGTCGGATCCTTTCCGTCGGAAAGGATCCGACATGAATTGAATATACCCCATAGTACCCTGATGCATATTTGTTAAATTGTGAGAGGGGTGAATTACCATTGCTCCAGTGACTGTGCTCATATTTATCCAACTGCACCTAGTATTCATTCACAACATAAGTGTTTAAATATCTGTGAATGATTTAGCACATACTGTACAGTAACTTATACTAAGCAGTCCAAAATATAAAAGGCTGTGATCTACTGTATTTTGCTGTCTATTTATCGATCTATCTATTGCCGGTATCCAATTACCCATGGTAATGTACTGTGGGTAATTGTATTGCCGGTCTGAGCCACGGTTTATCAGGGATTTTGTTTCACCTACCGCAGGCAGACTAAACTAAATTCCTGATAAGCGCCAGTTTGTTTAGGATGCAGATGAGAAAACTGAACCTGTGTGTTTTCATGTGAGACTGAGAATTCATTTTATTCTAGTGTCCCAGTCAGATTGCCTGGAAAAAAATATGGCAAAACATCAGGGAAAATCACAAAAAACGTATTGTTTTCGCCGGTAATTGGATACCGGAATTCTATCTATCTATCTATCTATCTATCTATCTATCTATCTATGGAAAAATAATGTCTGTGCTGATGGCGCTTGAACTAGAAAAGTACCATGGATTAGTCCATAATTATCAAATCACATTTAAGTGATCCCGATGTTCAGGGTGGCAGACGATCTTGAAATCCAGTTGTACCAGATGTGTGGCAAAAATTCATTTTAACGCTATGTACTCCCCTTCTTCATCCACACACAGCTGAATTTTCCATTAGTCAAAGCCGTGCTGCAGCTCATTATCTGTCAGCGGTCTCAACAATCCCGTCATTTTCTTGTTTACCTCAGTAACTGATACAAAATGAGTTCCCTTGAGTATAGATTTCAGATTATGGAAAATAAAGAAGTCACACGAATGCTAGATCTGGCGAATATGGAGGGTGTTCTAGCACTGCAATCTGTTTCTCGGCAAAAAGCTACTTCACAGAGATCTGTGTGGGCCAGCACGTTGACCTGATGGAGGATGAATCCATGTTTTCCACAACTGCGGCCTCTTTCTTCTGATTCTTTCCCACAAAGATTCTAGAACATTTTTGTAGTAATGTTGATTGACTGTTGCATATAGCGAGAACCCCGACGTTAATGAGTATAATTTCTCTCAGATCCTTTAAGCTGAGTGAGATAGTCTCACAAATATAAATGCATGTTTTACAACCTTCTGAAGTTGGGAGGTATGTATGTAGGAGCTTAGATGGTTATTACTACTGTCAAAGTCAGAAAAATATCTCTATGCACACTACCATATTTGCACCTCACACAGGTCCGTGCTGCGCATGCGTACGCTCTCCCGTACGTGCGCATACTCACAGTCGCGGGCACCCGCAGGCGCACGGTATGCGTATTTACGGTAGAGTTTATGTGATCGTAGCGTGCGACTCAATCATTACATATTTTCAATATATATTGTATTTTTTAGATCATGGTCCCTTTGATAGATTCTGAAAGTTTGGTTAATATAGAATGTTCATGAACAGAGAAATCCCTCTTTGTTTGATACGAAGGGTCAGACAGGAGTAATACAGTGGTGTTTAGTATCCATCGGAAGAATATTTAATTAGAAATATTCCGGTGTTGGTTTGAAGCAGATCAATCGCTCGTGCGAATAGTTATGGACATAAGAAGTTTATGAACATTTACTTTATTTGCACTTTATTACCCATGCGGCGGGAAACCCAGTTTCCCTCCCACCTGAGCTGTTGGAAATAGTCACAGCCCACCTGTATGAATCAACCTATGACCTTTTGTTATAATGCGAAGCCGAATTCCTGTGTCCAATGAACAATGAGATTGTAGGGACCATTGAATTGCATTGTGTGTGAGGCATAAATAGAAAGGCCGATCACATCCAGCTCTCACTCTTCAACGGTTATCATTGCTGAAAATCGGGAGCTGGATGTCCAGAGGCGCATGCGATCGTTTCCTTTGTGCGTAAGTTTTTCTCCGTAATCATACTGTTTCTCTCTTGTTATTATGGGCCATATCTTTCTCTCTCTTCTCTTTCTCTCATTTTCTCTTAAACTTAATTGTATTGTATTTACTGTATAGTTACCTGGTTAGTTAGTCTATGTTATATTGTAGTGTATGATTTGTATTTGTATTAATTCTTTTGCAAGTATATCATTCAAAATATATATATATTAGGCGTTGGACCCTAAGCCCAGGTATCTGTGTATTTCTTATAGAGTTAAGTATTCTCAGAGCGTCGGTGACGCTCAAACTGCTTTTAAGCTAGTAAGGTTATACTGTGTTGCATTTACACCATATCACTACACAAAGGGTTTACTGCATAATACACTGTTTATGGTTTAGATATAAAGGTTTTACATTGTGAGCGTATGCGCCGCTGGTGATCTCCTCGTGGTCTCGAGCGGTCGCATCGCTATAGCGAATCATTACGGTAGTCGGCAGCCAATAGCGTGCCTGCCAGTGATCTCTTGGCCGTGAGCGAACGTAACGCTTGAGCGTCTCGACCACGGCTAAGCGATTGTTACGCAACGTGCGTACCCTTACGGTACTTCATACGTAGTTAGCGTACAGTGTTCTTAGACCTCATAAAGGGTATTATATAAGATAAATAATCTACTTTAACAATTGCGGGCTCGTCCTGTCCTTCACATATCTGCACTAGGTAATTACAGCAGACATTATCCAGCAGCAAAGGGCGGGAGATCATATTCCTCGTAGTGCTGTTTGGATAAGCGTCTGCTTCTCTTAGTAAAGGGTGCTGCAGGAATCCGGGAACCGGAGGTAAGAACAAAACAATAGTGTCTTTTTAAAACTGTTTTTTTTTCTGTCTTGCGTACACACGCACGCACACATATATATCTGCATTTCCTTTTCATTGGTGTATTTTCGTATGTCACTCTCCTGTTTGCCAGTTCTATAGTTGATAAACGTGCTTAGAGAGATTTGTCACTATTTCATAGTTTAAGAGTAAAGGTAATATAGTTAAAGTATAGACAAACACACAGCTGTGCCTGAGAGACAAGGCGAAGTCAGTGTGGTGTGCGGTAGATGATCAAGGATCATCTACATTGATAAACATATAAATTGTGTTACGGTGGATCTTTATTTTGCGTACACGTGTCTCTAACAAGGACTGAGATTTGTGCACGCAAACCAAAGGCCGACGCACGCAGCGTATATTACGCAACGGAGCGTACGGGTACGCCCACGTAACTCAAATCACAAGTTTTTTTTCTCTCCTCTCAACGCGATAAGTAGCGCCACGCGGTAAATAACGCCAGGCGATAAATCGCGCAAATCTATTTTTTTTTTAAATTCGAAATTTAAATTAATAGATCCTTCTCCTAATTTGTAACACATCTGGTCTAAAGAGAAATTTCTGCATAGAAATAGAAACAAAAGTGTACATGTGGTGAGTGAGTGTGTTGTATACAATTTTACAGGTTGAACCACAAGAAAAGTCGAGTTCTCGTGAGGTACATGCGTGTAAGTGACGTACATGGTGGCTAGGGAGGCATCCCTGGTTAAAACATACAATTTGAGCATTAGAGTGTAGCAGACCAGAAGGTCATACTGTAACAGACCAGGAGGTCATAGCAGACCAACAGGTTCAGGTACAGCAGACAAGGAAGTCCGCTATACAGTCCACAGGCACAACACCAAGAAAGGGTTGGTGCAACACCCATATAGGCCATACAAGCTCTTGCTGAAGGAATTCGCAGCCGCAATTTTCGATTCCACTGGTCGCTCCGTACATAAGATTAGTTGCTTATGTGCTGAACGATTGTACCGCACGTAATTGTGTACATTAGTAAACCTGACCGGTACTATTTGTGTACGAAGGTCATAAACGCTATTCGTACATTCTAACGTGATTTGTGTAATTTTTTTTATTTTAAGGGAAGTTCGCTGCTCACTCAGGAACTATCCAACAACCAATAGTTACTGGAAAGAGTAAGTGTTCTTCGGATCACCCTCACAGGTTCCAGTAAATAGAGGTTCAGGTCGCAGGGGCCCTAGGTCGAGTACGCCAGCACCATATCGGTGTGATCAGGTCGTATTGGTCGGCGTGGGCGAGTGAGTGGGGTACTCTGTAAACCGCCACCGTCAGCCTATTTTGGACATTTGGTTTGCGTAAGGGTTGGCTGGATAAAGCAACACTTTCGAACTATGGGGGCCACTTGTTCAGGTAGGGGGCGATCAACCTCGGTTCGGGTTGATTCAGTGAACCGACCAATTGGGTCGGCAAGGTATGTAATGTGTGAGAAATACGGAAGTCACACAGAAGCTTTATGTGATGAATGGGAGAGAATGACAGTACATGACGGGGAGAAATTCCCAAGAGTAGGTAGCTTCAGCACAGAAGTGTTAACGAATTTAAGGAGAAGGATATGTCTCATTAAATCAGCAAAGAGACGAATCAAGCATTATGATTATTTGCAGTTGTGGCAACAGGAGGGTGACATACAGAGAGGATTGGCTCAGGCGGCGGGATCTGGCTCAATCAGAAAACTGATAGCCACGGCCCCACCGCCACCATACATATCAGGAGAGAAATTGGTTGCGGAGAATGACGCACTAAGGTGTAACACACAAACACTTAGCAACTGTGTAAATGTTAAAGATAATGTTAACCAATTAACCAATGCAAGTATTAACCCGTGCAAGTTGTACCCTGTTTTGAACTTTCCTCAGGAGTGTGATCAAGAAGACGAATCGGCAAAAATTTCAGCGCTCTCTCTAGCAGCCACCATAGCAGAGACCACAGTAGGCACAGCTCCACCCACGAGATTAGTAACAAGGGCCCCTAGCGGAGGGATAGGTGAGGTCGTATCTACAGGTAAGTACGGCACCATACACTATGCTGAAGCCATTTCACCACAGGCTGTAGAACCCACACAGAGTGATATTGTTAGAGTTAATCCTGTTAGGGTAATAGCTGTTCCAAATGGGAAAACTGACACATCAGGAGTCACCCCTGTGAGGAACATTGCCATGTATAGCCCATTTTCCAGAATGGAATTAAGGACCATAGTGTCTGAATTCCCTGACCCTAGAAAAGACTTAGGCCCTCATTCCGAGTTGTTCGCTCGGTATTTTTCATCGCATCGCAGTGAAAATCCGCTTAGTACGCATGCGCAATGTTCGCACTGCGACTGCGCCAAGTAACTTTACTATGAAGAAAGTATTTTTACTCACGGCTTTTTCTTCGCTCCGGCGATCGTAATGTGATTGACAGGAAATGGGTGTTACTGGGCGGATACACGGCGTTTCAGGGGCGTGTGGCTGAAAACGCTACCGTTTCCGGAAAAAACGCAGGAGTGGCCGGGGAAACGGTGGGAGTGCCTGGGCGAACGCTGGGTGTGTTTGTGACGTCAACCAGGAACGACAAGCACTGAAATGATCGCACAGGCAGAGTAAGTCTGGAGCTACTCAGAAACTGCTAACTCGTTTGTAATCGCAATATTGCGCGTACGTCGGTCGCAATTTTAAGAAGCTAAGATTCACTCCCAGTAGGCGGCGGCTTAGCGTGTGTAACTCTGCTACATTCGCCTTGCGAGCGAACAACTCGGAATGAGGGCCTTAGTTGCCAGCCAAAAATACATCAGAGACCTAGGTAACACTGTAGAGCCCAACAACAAAGACTGGCAGATATTGCTGAGAGCATGTTTACCCTCCAATGTTGACGCAACTCAATTTTTAGCTGATTGCGGATTAGATCAGGATGTACCTCTTACAGATGTGTACAACAAAGATAATGTGAAAAGAATAAGCTTACAGTTAAAAGAGTATTTCCCAGCGGTAGTCAGATGGAACAAGATATTCTCCATTAAACAGAAGGAGTCAGAAACAGCTGCAGAGTATTTTCACAGAGCATTATCAGAAATGGCAAAATACACAGGCATAGAGGACATTAAAACAAACATAAACCATCGAGAAGTAGCAGTATCGGTACTGATGGATGGTTTAAAATAATCATTAAAGACTAGGGTACAGACCACACAACCATGTTGGCGAGGTCTGTCTGTGGCTACTTTGAGAGAGGCTGCTATTGATCACGATAGGAACATCACCAGACACAGGGAACAACAAAGTGATAAGTTAATGGCAGTAAGTATACAGGCCCTGACCACAAAACAGCCTGTGTTAACATCACCAAACCCTGTGGGTAAGTCAAATGTGGTAACATGTTATTTTTGTCACAAACAGGGACACTTTGCACGAGACTGTAGATCGAGAAATGTACAAAAATCTTATCAACCCCCTAGACAACGACACGACACACGACATTGGGAGCAGGGTCCGCAGAAACGGAGTTATGAGCCACATGCAGGGGAAACAAAAAGATACCCCCCAAACAGAGATTGGCAAACCTCTGGTAGTTCCCAGCTAACTCCCTCACAAGTAGTTGCTGCCAGCGGGATTCAGGGAGGTCACCATACCCAATAGGGGTGTGGCCATACCTGTAATCTGCAGCCAGTAAAATTGATTGCAAGCCTTGGAAGTGAACCAGAAATTGCAATCAATGTAGCTGGTAAATCATTAAACTTTCTTGTAGACACAGGGGCGGCCAAATCAGTGATAAATTCGACAGTGGGCATGAGAACCACTGGTAAGACAATTCCAGCCATAGGGGTAACGGGAGTAGTCCAGCACTACCCTGTTAGCAAACCAGCCGAGATTACAGTAGGGCCTTTACATACCAAGCATTCCTTTTTGCTGGCTGCATCGGCACCGACTAATCTCCTGGGCAGAGACTTATTGTGTAAAATGGGGTGCGTCATTTATTGTACTCCTGAAGGTGTATTCTTGGACATACCTGAGAATCACGCTCAGGAAGTACGAGACATGTTAGACTCCCCGTCAAAATTAATGTCACATACCACTATGACAAATAGGACTCCCTCCCAAGTAGAAGAAATGACATCTCAGATACCAGAGTCACTTTGGACAAAAGATGGACAGGACACTGGATTAATGGCAAACGTAGCTCCGGTAGTTGTACAAGTAAAAGATGGTAGGATAGCTCCAAAAATCCCACAGTACCCTCTGAAGCCAGAGGTGGAGTTAGGAGTGTATCCCGTAATAGAGCGCTTGCTACAACAGGGCATTCTGGTAAGAACGTCCAGCACTGCCAATAGTCCCATCTTCCCTGTTAAAAAGAGTGGGGGGAGGGGTTACAGGCTAGTGCAGGATCTAAGGGGGATTAACAAAATAGTTGAGAGTCAGTTCCCCGTAGTGCCAAATCCAGCTGTCATCCTAATGCAAATCCCTCCCACTGCGAAATTTTTCACTGTTATTGACCTCTGCTCCGCTTTCTTTTCGGTACCTCTGCACCCTGACAGTCAATATTTGTTTGCATTTACATACAGAGGAGTCCAATACACATGGACTCGATTACCACAAGGATTCATAGATAGCCCAAGTATATTTTCTCAGGCTTTGCATGATTGTTTACAGTCTTTCCAACCAGTGAGTGGATCAGTATTAATACAGTACGTGGATGATCTACTACTGTGTTCTGATTCATTGGAAGCATCCCTGAAGGATACGAAACAGCTCCTGTTTCATCTTTCAGACACAGGACACAAGGTTTCCAAAGACAAGTTGCAATTATGCCAAACTAAGGTAAAATATTTGGGACACTGTTTAACACAAGGACTGAGACACCTGACCGCTGATAGAATTCAAGCAATTAGAGACATGACTCTGCCACAAACCCAGCAACAGATCAGAACATTTTTAGGAATGTGTGGGTATTGCCGTAATTGGATCCCAGGGTTTTCCATTTTAGCATTACCTTTGCAGGAGATGGTCTCCTCAAACAAACCTGATCGGATTTCGCATACAGACGAGTCTGACGCAGCATTTGACAGACTTAAACAGTGCCTAACGCAGGCACCAGCATTAGGTATGCCGGACTATGGGAAACCCTTTGAACTATACGGAACAGAAAGTGCTGGTTGCGCGGCAGGCGTACTAACCCAAAAGCACGGTGATGCCAGCAGGCCAGTAGCATATTACAGCGCTCAGCTAGATACGGTAGCGCGATCCCTCCCCACATGCTTGCGAAGCGTTGCTGCGATAGCATTGCTAGTAACGAAAAGCGAAGACGTCGTGCTAGGTCACAACCTCACAATTCATACACCACATGCAGTGTCAGCCTTGTTAAATTCTGCCCAAACCAGACACGTCTCATCAGCGCGGTTTACAAGATGGGAATTGGCACTAATGGCCCCCGTAAACATCACCATAAGGAGATGCAGTGCATTAAATCCGGCAACATATCTCCCAGGTGTGCCTGGACAGGCACAAAGGGTGGAGGATGAGAGTGGTGGGGAAGGAGAATTTAATACAAAGGAAGACACTCATGATTGTATGGAATATTTGACCCAAAATTTTACCGCAAGGCCTGACATCAGTGACAACCCACTGGAAGATGCAGAACTTACGTTCTACACGGACGGTAGTTGTCATAGACAGACAGACTCGGGAGACTTGTGTACTGGATACGCAGTCGTAGATGACCAAGGCACCATAGAAGCGGAACCGCTAGGCCCACCTCACTCAGCCCAGGTTGCTGAACTGGTCGCCCTAACCAGAGCATGTGAATTGGCTAAGGGCAAATCAGCCAATATCTACACCGATTCTAGATACGCATTCGGGGTAGTCCATGATTTCGGAGCCCTATGGCGCCTCAGAAATTTCATGACGGCAGCTGGTACACCGGTAGCGCATGCAGCTCACATAAAAAGGCTTCTAACAGCGATACAGGAACCCGATAGAGTGGCTGTTATCAAATGTAAAGCACACACACATAGCCAAGACCCAATATCACTTGGTAACAGCCGAGCAGACGAAGCGGCTAAATTAGCAGCTGGTACCCCCAGACAGACAGACACCACACAACTGATGGTATTTAATACCATCAACACACAGAAGTTGTGTGAGATGCAAAATTTGTGTTCCACACAGGAAAAGGCAGTCTGGAAGGCAAAGGGATATGGCCAGGAGTCCTCAGGACTCTGGACGGATGGACAAGGTAAACCGGTGGCCCCCAGAGCATATCTTCCATGTTTAGCTGAGGCAGCTCACGGGCTGACTCATCTGGGCAGGGAAGGGATGTGCAAGTTGGTAAGAGCATATTGGTGTGCCCCAGGATTCTCATCTCATGCGAGTAAAAGGGCAATGTCATGCCTTACCTGTCTGAGAAAGAACATCGGAAAGGCAATACCTACAGAACCATCCCATATCCCACCTGCCGGCGGCCCTTTCCAGGTAATACAGATTGACTTCATTCAATTACCCCCTTGTCGAAATTTGAAATATGTACTTGTTTGTATAGATGTTTTCTCAAATTGGGTCGAAGCATTTCCGGCGGCCACAAATACCGCTATGTTTACTGCTAAGAAAATTGTGCAGGAATTTGTATGTAGATATGGTATCCCTAGAATTATCGAAAGTGATAGGGGTACCCATTTTACAGGTGATGTCTTTCAAGGAATGTGTAAATTGATGGGAATTGATAGCAAGCTGCACACTCCATACCGTCCACAGGCGAGTGCGAAAGTGGAAAGAGTGAACAGCACTATTAAAAATAAACTGAGTAAAGTGATGGCAGAGACAGGATTGACATGGCCAGAAGCTTTACCTATTGTACTGTACAGCATCAGAACCACTCCCAGGTCCCCTCTTAATCTGTCTCCCTTTGAAATCTTGTTTGGTCGACAACCGCATGTTATGATTAACCCTCAGGATGATTTGAAGTGTAACAATGAAGTGACTGTAAAATACTTGATTAACATGAGTAAACAGTTAAGGAATCAAAATGATAATCTGAAGTTAGTGATTCCTGATTTACCAGATAGTAATTGTCATGACATTGAACCTGGGGATTATGTAATGATACGGAATTTTCTACGCTCAGGTTGCCTTATTGACAGATGGGAAGGACCATACCAGGTCTTATTGACTAGCACTACAGCATTGAAGGTTGCTGAGAGAGAGACTTGGGTTCATTCGTCCCACTGTAAGAAGGTCGTTGATCCAGAGAAGTCCTGTGATAAGGAACAGACGGTAGAGGTTGTATCACTAGAGTGTCTGTTCCAGGAGGACTAAGGCGGCACCTGAGCATCGAGAACCACAAGATCAAAAGCAGTTGTCGATCCCCTGTTCCCTTTTATTGTTTTTCTCCACTTCCCATCCCCTCTCCCTCAAATTATTTTTTCCCCCCTTCTCATTCTTCTTCGTCTCCTCCTAAGATGGACTTGCCTCAAGAGACTGTGATCCGGATTTTCCTGTTGACCATGATGTTGACCAGAGCAGTCTGTTCCGGCGAGAGTACCATGGAGTTCGAGAGAGGTTCTGGAATGGGTTCTGATGACAGAAATGGAGGCGTAGTTTTCCAAGAACAACTTAACCAACAAGTAAAGGCGAGTATCAGAAAACGATCCGATAGCATTGACCATAGAAGGAATTGTGAAGAATTGTTAGCTGAAGAAAACTGTATCTGTCGGCTTTGTAACAATGTCATTGAGGATGGGTGCATAAAGAAATGCCAATCCAGTTTTAATATCCATATGGACCGGCATCCCTTGAGTGACTATCACTCTTTAGTGGGTAGTGTGTTAAATAAAACAGATTGTTGGGTATGCTCTCAAGTACCTCAAGGTCATAGCAAATCAGGGCTAGTACCATTTCCTTTAACGTTAGGGGAGGTACTTGAGTTAAGTGGTGGGAGACCGGTGGACAGGAGGTTTAATATCTCCAGCCCTCCTAGTTTGAAGCTCCACCAATACCATGTGGATAGGTCCCTATTATGTTTTAACATCTCCAATCCCCGAAAGCCGGGAAATTGGGAAGTGTCATGGAGTAATCAAACCATGACCTTTTCACACAGAGCAGATAGAATGCCTACAGATACAGAGCTTATACGCCACATAGCCAGTAGAGGAAAATCTTTCCGGTATAGGTATACCTTAGGAAATAGGATTACGAGAGTTGGAGAGGTATCACCAGGATACTGTGCACATATCGTACAACCTGATACGTGTACTAAGCAGATGGAAGAATTAGGGTTAGGAGATTTCACATGGAAGGTGTGTAATATGGTTATGTCCTACTCCGTCCCATATGTTCTCCCCGATGATGCATATTTCATATGCGGGAGAAAGGCGTATAAGTGGCTTGCCCCAAACTCTGAAGGATTGTGTTATATTGGAAAAGTATTGCCTGAAGTAATGACTGTATCACATGACAAAATGAAAGACATACACCGTGTTGCCCAAACTCCTCATACTCATTACGAGCACATCGTTAAACGGCACCTGATAGAAAGAACAGAGCACCCGGCCTCTGACATGATCAGTGAATCCACCGGGATTCAATTCTTAATCGCGTTAGATATCACTCACACCGCTAGAGGAGTGTTGAATTATAAATACATTTCTGCGCTCGCCAATTTGTTAGATAATATCACTGAAATGTATGATGACACGTTTAGGTATACTGGAAGGGAACTTCAGGCTTACAAAACAGAACTAGTCCAGCATAGAATGGTTCTTAATTACCTCACAGCAGTAACAGGCGGATATTGTGTCACACTGGCAACACAATACGGCGTGAAATGTTGCACATATATTACGAATAGCACCGAGGACCCGTCGAGGTCATAGACCAAAAGATGGACGATATTCTCCAACTAAAGTGGGAATTTCGCAGAAGACACAATCTCACCCTTGCTGCTGTGAGTAATGAGCTGACTGGTTGGGTGTCATGGTTGAACCCGCGAAATTGGTTCTCCGGTTTAGGAGAATGGGCCCAAGGAGTTATAATGGATGTTGGGAAGTTTCTCCTATGTATCTTAGGTGTTATCATAACGATTGGTTTGATATTTAGATGCGGTCAGGCTTTAATGAGGTGCAATCATCGTACTAGGGTAATGAGTTTAAGGAGTGAGGAAACTGTAATTCCAATGGACTTGATTTATGACCCAAATGTAGAAACAATGATGTGATGAAAATGCGATTTCTACGGTCCGTTTCTTTCACCTGTTTTTCCGTTTCCTCCAAGGTAAAAAGACCCACTTGGACGAGGAATTTGATGAGCCGATATACAGACAACAGATGGATTAAAGAAGTTTTGACAACCTGATACACAGATTTTGATGGACTATGCCATGGATCCCCAGTTTCCCTAGAAATTTTAAAATTACGCTAGCCCAACACTTTTGTAAATCTATGGACATTGACAGCTTTGCTCGCACCTTATGAGCAAAAGCACAAAGAAGACTGCATTCAACAGACACCAAACAAGACCTCAATCGACGAATGTACATTTACCTGACATAGAATACCACCGCATTTACCGTAATTATGTCTTTTCTTCATTTCTACAACCCTCAGGTAATGACACACATAGTCGATAGGGAATACAGGCACAGATATCAGCAATCACATATCTTCCCCATTCATGTATCATCAACTACAATGTGCTCCCCCATTTTGTTACAACCAAAGCCGAAAAGAGCTCGGTAAAGTTTGACAGCCCATCCACAGACCCGTACCACGGGATAAGAAGGAATTCAAATGTATACTTCGCAATACCTCGATGCTTGATTTAAAACACGTACGGCACGATGATACATGACCCCCAAGCACGGATTCATACACACATGCTTCTGCTATCTCACTAGGTCATACCCTTTTCCTACCATCTCCTCTCCTCCCTTACCCAACCATGTAAATGTATTAACCCCTAACATATATTTTTCTCTTTTTGAAATGTTTTCAGGAAGTGGCAGTTATTGTTGACTGCCAAAGGGTGGACTGTCAAAGTCAGAAAAATATCTCTATGCACACTACCATATTTGCACCTCACACAGGTCCGTGCTGCGCATGCGTACGCTCTCCCGTACGTGCGCATACTCACAGTCGCGGGCACCCGCAGGCGCACGGTATGCGTATTTACGGTAGAGTTTATGTGATCGTAGCGTGCGACTCAATCATTACATATTTTCAATATATATTGTATTTTTTAGATCATGGTCCCTTTGATAGATTCTGAAAGTTTGGTTAATATAGAATGTTCATGAACAGAGAAATCCCTCTTTGTTTGATACGAAGGGTCAGACAGGAGTAATACAGTGGTGTTTAGTATCCATCGGAAGAATATTTAATTAGAAATATTCCGGTGTTGGTTTGAAGCAGATCAATCGCTGGTGCGAATAGTTATGGACATAAGAAGTTTATGAACATTTACTTTATTTGCACTTTATTACCCATGCGGCGGGAAACCCAGTTTCCCTCCCACCTGAGCTGTTGGAAATAGTCACAGCCCACCTGTATGAATCAACCTATGACCTTTTGTTATAATGCGAAGCCGAATTCCTGTGTCCAATGAACAATGAGATTGTAGGGACCATTGAATTGCATTGTGTGTGGGGCATAAATAGAAAGGCCGATCACATCCAGCTCTCACTCTTCAACGGTTATCATTGCTGAAAATCGGGAGCTGGATGTCCAGAGGCGCATGCGATCGTTTCCTTTGTGCGTAAGTTTTTCTCCGTAATCATACTGTTTCTCTCTTGTTATTATGGGCCATATCTTTCTCTCTCTTCTCTTTCTCTCATTTTCTCTTAAACTTAATTGTATTGTATTTACTGTATAGTTACCTGGTTAGTTAGTCTATGTTATATTGTAGTGTATGATTTGTATTTGTATTCTTTTGCAAGTATATCATTCAAAATATATATATATTAGGCGTTGGACCCTAAGCCCAGGTATCTGTGTATTTCTTATAGAGTTAAGTATTCTCAGAGCGTCGGTGACGCTCAAACTGCTTTTAAGCTAGTAAGGTTATACTGTGTTGCATTTACACCATATCACTACACAAAGGGTTTACTGCATAATACACTGTTTATGGTTTAGATATAAAGGTTTTACATTGTGAGCGTATGCGCCGCTGGTGATCTCCTCGTGGTCTCGAGCGGTCGCATCGCTATAGCGAATCATTACGGTAGTCGGCAGCCAATAGCGTGCCTGCCAGTGATCTCTTGGCCGTGAGCGAACGTAACGCTTGAGCGTCTCGACCACGGCTAAGCGATTGTTACGCAACGTGCGTACCCTTACGGTACTTCATACGTAGTTAGCGTACAGTGTTCTTAGACCTCATAAAGGGTATTATATAAGATAAATAATCTACTTTAACACTATATAGATATATTCTGTAATTACAGCCATATATGTAGAACATCCCTTTTTTTGTGGACTCATATAATTTTATACTCACCAGTGTCTCTCTTTGGCTGTCTTTGACATACCATATAGCATTTGTGCTTCATTTATTATCATTTCAGCTTATATTTTCACAAGAGCTTATTTGATTTTATATGTGATCATTTTTGCACTGTCAGTGCTCCAATAGTTCTTAGAGCATATCAATAAATATTACGTTTTAGACAGATCCACGGCATTGTAAACACAATTATCTGACGAATAGTGTTCCCCCTACCAGTGTCATTTCCCTTATTCTTTCCTGTTCTACAATTGCCCATTTCCTGCCAACAGTGTAAAATATCCCCAAAGGAGAATTCTTACTGCTCAGAAGAAATTGCCCTAATTAAGAAGTCTTTGACAAGAGGAGTGAAGAAGTAGCGGGAGACTACTCAAGATATTGTGGGTTACCATAAATATTCTGTTAAAAGAGCAAAACATATAACTTCCCTAATCCCAAGAGAGCCCCTCATCTTCTCAGAAAAAAAGAAAAACACAAAATGAAAATAAGATAAGTCTTGTTGAAAGTTTCTGTAGGGAGTGGGGGAAATGAAAGCACCATACAAAAACACTGGACCATTGTCCTCTTGGATGATGACCTAGCCTTTAGATCAACATGTCTCAACAAGGTGGAGTAGATCACAGAATCTAAGAGATGAAATTGTGAAAATCCATCTAGGACAGTAAAAATTAGTTTCTCATTCCTATGAAGTTCATGTAAGGAATGCTTACATGTGATTAAAACCAACAATATGTTTGACAAATATGGATTGGATGGATTAAATGTCAAAATCAAATGAGTGTAATTTATTGCATCATCTGCAGCTGCAATATGAACTACTTGAGTATGAGAATCTATATCTGTCTGTCTGTCTACCCCTCCCCTTTAGAATGTAAGCTCTCACGAGCAGTGCCCTCTTCTCTCATGTGCTTACCCTTTTCTTACTTTAATAATCTTCAGCTGCACCAAATCCAGCAGTCTACTGCCACCTGATACTTATTCCAGTGTTATCTGCTGATGTAGCTATGTTTATTTACCATGTACTTGTCCTATATTGTCGTCAACTGTAAGTTGCTGTTTTCCTGTTTGATTATTTGTTTATGTACTCTGTAATTGGGCGCTGCAGAACCCTTGTGGCGCCATATAAATAAAGGATAATAATAATAATAATAATAATCAGGCATTCTCAACCACGATCCTCAGCGCACACCAACAGTGCAGGTTTTAGTGATATCTAGGATGCAGCACAGATGGTTAAATCAAATAACTGAGGTGCTAATTAAGTCACCTGTGCTCAAGCCTGGATATCACTAAAACCTGCACTCTTAGTGTGCCTTGAGGACCGTGGTTGGGAATGCCCGATCTATATACTGAAGATCCTGACGTATGTAGGCTCAATCAGAAATGTGGCATCTGATATAACAAAAATGAAGAAACTGACATCTGTAGCCTGCCATTTTCACTTTATACTTTTCACGATCTCATTGATCTTTTTCAGACCAGATTCTATCTTGTAATCCATGGAGGGGATTTGATCAAATACTGTATTCTTTGTATCTGCTACAATGTTTAAATATTAGCAGCTCATGCCACACAAGTATCATTAGTGTTGCAATCTCTCAGCACACAATATCACAGGCTTCTAGTAGACTGTACTCTAGTGCTTTACTAAGATATTATTTTTCCCTTGTTAATGTATGGCGTAGATGAATGTTCAATATTTGCTGAACTCTATATTTAGCCTCAGAACTAATTGCCTCGGACCATTTCAGATATTAGTTTTTTTCGGCTATCAGATTCGAGGGATTTTTATCTATTAGGCACCTAGAAGTCCCTTCCTGCTTTCGTCTGTTTCATTCTTTCTCTATTTTTTCATGGACTCTCACCACTGATTCAGGGTCGATCCCTGTCTAACACTGGCAGCAGATCCATCTTATCTCTGACATTCCTTGATACTATGTAGTTCGTGAACTCTCATCAGTGATTCCAGTAGCATCGGATTCTCCTTTTGTCTCTACTATCATACCACACTGGTAACGCCCAAAAACCGTCTGATCTTGGAAGCTAATCAGTGTAGGGCTGGGCCAGTACTCAAGTGGGCGACCCTTGAAGAATACTCAGTTTAGTAGAGAAGAGATTGGCTTATTACGCTCAGAGTCTAACAATGACAGCAGATTCACACTGTTATCTTATTCCATACACCTTTTTTCCTGTCTTTTCCTACGATAGCTGGGTATATTACATCATCAGGCACCCTAATTACACTAGCATTTAGCTAGCGCACTTATGTGCCTTATTTGATATGTTTATTGATTGGGCTAATACACTTTTCTATGTCACAACTGAGGGCCTGAGCTGACGGGAGGCAGCCTCAGTTGTAGGGGCTGAGATGTACCGGAACCTGGGAGGTTGTATCAGACCCCTGGACATGTAAGTAACATGAAGAAGAACCGCCCGAAGGCGTGACCATGACAACTTGAATAAAAGTCAATGATGTTTATTTATGACAAACTCCATGCATCACAGTAGCAGTAAAAGAAACATAAAATCAGCAGAGAAATAATACAGTTCCTGGGTACTACAGGGTGGCAGGGGCCACAGAGCTCTGGTAGTATGAGACAGTTCTTATTATCTGCGAGTTGGAAAGTCCTTACCAGGCCTGACTGTAGCAATGAAGAAAGCCCAGGATCGTACCAGCTGGTGTTCCAGGGAAAGCTGGACTGCTGTAAATAAAATAGCTGCTGTGGGTTCTGGTTGGAACCAGACAGATGTTGGCACGGAGTGGATACTGTCTGGAACCAGTTAAATAATAAATGAAGCTTGAGAGCGATGCAATATGAATGAAATGTAGAGTTTGAGAGCGGAGAAATAATAATACCGGTGGAGAGTGGTAAACTGTAGAAAGGACACCGGCCCTTTAAGAGAAGCTGTACTCTGCTGGAAGCTGGGCTGGAAGCAGGTAATGTTGTAGCTGGAAACAGATGAATCCACAATGGATCGGAGAGTCAGGCTACACCGCAGGTGGAATGCTGGTGCGGGTCTCTATGGTGGAAGTCTTGAGACAGGAGCTGGAACCTGGAAGACAATCACAGGAGAGAGACAAACAGGAACTAGGTTTGACAACCAAAGCACTGACGCCTTCCTTGCTCAGGCACAGTGTATTTATACCTGCAGCAAGGAAGGGATTGGCTAGGCAATTATGCAGATTAACAATACTGACAACAGATTGGAGGAAATGATCAGCTGACAGAATCCAAGATGGCTGCGCCCATGCAGACACTTGGAGGGAAGTTTGGTTTGTAATCCATGTGGTAATGAAAACAGTAATGGCGGCGCCGGCCACCGGAGACAGGAGGCGCCAAGCTGACAGGTGCACATCCAACCACGCGGACACAGCGGAGGCCGCGGCTGACGTAATCGCCACTCAGACACTCTGCATGCAGAAGCTCAGGGACGGCGGCGGAGGCCGCGGGAGACGCCATGCCAGGTGTAATATGGCGTTTACTGTGACAGCGTCTCAGAGTGACAGGAGAGGATACAGGAATGTAAACATCAGGATAACAGATGGAATCCGGTCCTGGAGCGCTGAGCCAGCCTTAGGAGGCATCTGATGGGTAAGAAATGGCGTCCAGATACCCGGATCGTGACAGCACCCCCCCCTTTAGGAGTGGCCCCAGGACACTTCTTTGGCTTTTGAGGAAACTTGGAATGGAATCTCCGGACCAAGGCAGGAGCATGGACATCAGAAGCATTGGTCCATGAACGTTCCTCAGGGCCATAACCCTTCCAGTCAATAAGATATTGTAGTTGACCGTAACGGTGACGTGAGTCCAGGATCTTGGCTACTTCATACTCAACGCCTCGTTGAGTTTGGACTTTCGGAGTTGGAGGAAGTGAGGAATGAAACCGATTCAAGATCAGCGGTTTCAACAGGGAAACATGGAATGTCCTGGGTATTTTTAAGAAGGGAGGCAACTGAAGTCTGTAAGCAACAGGATTGATGACTTGTTCAATCTTGAAAGGACCGATATAGCGAGGTGCAAACTTCATACTGGGAACTCTTAACCTCAAATTCTTCGTGGATAACCATACCCGATCACCCACCTTGAGAGCAGGAACTGCTCGACGCTTCTTATCCGCAAACTTCTTGTACCTGAACGATGCCTTGAGCAGAGCTGATCGTACGCTCTTCCAGATATTGGCAAACTGATGCAAGGTGATATCCACTGCGGGAACAGAAGTTGCTGGAAGCGGTTGGAACTCAGGGACTTTAGGGTGGAATCCAAAGTTAGTGAAGAATGGTGTTGAAGCAGATGAAGAATGATACTGGTTGTTATGACAGAACTCGGCCCAGGGAAGTAATTGAACCCAGTCATCTTGAGAGGAGGACACATAGATGCGGAGGAAGGCCTCCAAGTCCTGATTCACCCTCTCGGTTTGACCATTGGTCTGAGGATGGTAAGCCGTGGAAAACTTTAGCTTGACTTGGAGGACTTGACATAAACTTCGCCAGAATTTGGCTGTGAATTGAACTCCTCGATCTGAGATAATTTCTTCAGGAAGACCGTGGAGTCGGAAGATCTCTTGTATGAATACTTGAGCCAACTTGGAAGCTGACGGAAGACCGGTGAGAGGAATGAAGTGTGCCATCTTGGTGAACCGGTCAACTACCACCCAGATGGTATTGAACTTGTTGCACATGGGTAAATCTGTAATAAAATCCATCGACAAATGGGTCCAAGGTCGACGGGGAACAGATAGTGGAACCAGTTGCCCCGCAGGCGACTGGCGGGATACCTTATGTTGAGCACACTTTGGGCAAGATGCAATAAACTCCAAGACGTCCTTTTTCAGAGTTGGCCACCAATAGGACCTAGAGATAAACTCCAGGGTTTTTTGGATACCTGTATGTCCGGCAAAACGGGAAGCATGGGCCCAATGCATGAGCTTCTTCCTTAGCATCGGTTTCACAAAACTTTTCCCTGATGGGGGCGTAGAGTCCATCCCTACCGTGGAGAATGCCAACGGATTTATAATAGGATGCTTGTCTGAAGACTCTGACTCATTTTCTTGCTCCCATGAGCGGGAAAGGGCATCGGCCTTGCGATTCTGAGAGCCCGGACAGAACTGGAGTTTAAAGTCGAACCTGGAAAAGAAAAGTGCCCATCTGGCCTGACGAGGGTTGAGACATTGTGCGCCTTTCAGATATAAAAGGTTCTTGTGGTCTGTAAGTATGGTGATTGAATGAGAAGCTCCCTCCAACAGATACCTCCACTCTTCTAGAGCGAGCTTGATGGCTAGCAACTCCTGGTCGCCAATGGCATAGTTGCGCTCAGCTGGGGAGAACTTCCGGGAGAAGAAACTGCAAGGGTGTAAATGGCCATCTTTAGCCCTCTGAGATAACACCGCTCCTACTCCAACGGAGGAGGCATCCACCTCTAAGATGAAAGGAGAGTCGATGTCAGGCTGTTTCAGAACAGGCGCAGAGATGAACCTTTGTTTTAAAAGATGAAATGCTTGCATGGCTTCTTCAGACCACTTGGACGGGTTAGCACCCTTCTTAGTGAAAGCAGTAATAGGCGCCACAATGGTGGAAAAGTCTCGTATAAACTTTCGGTAATAGTTGGCGAACCCTAAGAACCTCTGGACCCCTTTGAGGGTTAAGGGTACCGGCCAATTTTGGATTGCTTGTAGTTTCTCAGGATCCATCTCTAGTCCGGAACCGGACACAATGTACCCTAGAAACGGAATGGACTTGACTTCAAAGACGCATTTCTCTAATTTGCAATAGAGATGATTGACACGGAGACGGGACAGAACCTCTTTAACCCAAAAACGATGTTCCTCTAAATCGTTGGCAAAAATGAGGATATCGTCTAGATAGACCACGACATGACGGTATAGAATGTCTCTGAAGATCTCATTGACAAAATGCTGGAAGACAGCTGGAGCATTGCTCAATCCGAAGGGCATGACGAGGTACTCATAATGTCCGTCACGGGTGTTAAAGGCGGTCTTCCACTCGTCACCCTCACGGATCCGGATGAGATTGTATGCACCTCTCAAGTCCAGCTTTGTAAAGATGGTAGCTCCGCTAACTCTGTCAAAGAGCTCAGTAATCAGGGGTAAAGGATAACGGTTCTTGATGGTAATGTCGTTCAAACCTCTGTAGTCGATGCACAGCCGCAGACCATCATCATTCTTTTTTACAAAAAAGAAGCCTGCGCCGGCTGGGGAAGAAGAAGGTCGAATGAACCCCTTTGCTTGGTTCTCTTTAATGTATTCCTCCATAGAATGCGTCTCAGGCAGAGACAACGGATAAGTTCGGCCTCGAGGTGGAACCTTCCCTGGAACGAGATCAATCGGGCAGTCCCATTCTCTATGAGGAGGAAGGATATCAGCAGAAGCTTTACTGAACACATCCGTGAAATCTTGATATGGAGGAGGTGGAACATCAGATGACCTGGGGGAGGAAGAACAGACAGGCAATACTTTAAACAAACATGTCTCAGCACAGGAGGAACCCCATGCCAGGATTTGCGTAGTCGTCCAATCAATTGTAGGATTGTGAAGACGGAGCCATGGAAGGCCCAGTACCACAGGATGTGTGGCTCTTGGAATCACTAAAAAAGAAATAAGTTCGGAATGAAGAACTCCCACTCTCAGACGAACTGGTAGAGTCCTTAAAGAAATAACTGCATCAAAAATTTTGCTGCCATCCACGGCAGTTAAAGAAATGGACGAAGGAAGTCTCTCGGTGGGTAGGGACCACCGTTTAACATAGGCTTCAGTAATAAAGTTCCCAGCTGCTCCGGAATCAAGGAGGGCAATGACGTTCCGATAACGTTGAGCAATTTGGAGCGACACTGGGAGATTACAATCATAAGGAGATGGAGAGGAGATCATTACTCCTAGCCGGCCCTCTCCTGGGCGAGCTAGGGTTTGGAGTTTTCCCGGACGTTCGGGACAGGCATTGATGGTGTGAGACGGAGCTGCACAGTAAAGACAAAGAGACTCAGAGAGACGTCTTCGGCGCTCAGCAGGAGTTAAACGGGAACGGCCAATTTGCATGGGCTCGTCTTTAGATGGTGACAGTTGGCGAGGAGGAGGAGCAGAAGATTTTGGAGCAGATGATCTTCCACGCTCAGTTGCTCTCTCTCTGAAACGTAAATCAACTTTCGTGCAGAGTGAGATTAGCTCATCTAACTTGGAAGGTAAGTCTCTGGTAGCTAACTCATCTTTAATACGCTCAGATAAGCCATGCCAGAATGCAGCATACAGGGCCTCGTCGTTCCATGCCAGTTCGGATGCCAGGATCTGGAACTGTATAAGATATTGTCCTACAGTACGTGATCCCTGGCGTAAACGGAGAATCTCAGATGAAGCTGAAGTTACCCGGCCTGGCTCGTCGAAGATACACCTGAATGTTGACACGAATGCAGTGTAGGAGGATAGCAGGGTGTCGGACCTCTCCCATAACGGTGATGCCCAATCAAGGGCTGAGCCACTGAGAAGAGAGATAATGTAGGCAATTTTTGTACGGTCACTGGGAAAATTGCCAGGTTGTAGCTCAAACTGAATCTCACACTGGTTGAGAAATCCCCTGCAGAATCTTGGAGAGCCGTCAAATTTTGCTGGCGTTGGAAGATGAAGACGTGGAGCAGAATTGGGTAAGGTGGGTGGGGTCATAGCTGGAGTCACTGTGGTTGACGCACCGGACACGTCTGATCCACGGAGAATTGTCTGGATCCCATCCAGCCGAGTAGAGAGATCCTGGAGACAGCGGATGATGTGGCCCTGTGCAGCCTCCTGATGTTCTAGTCGGGCTGCCAGTTCTTGCATCGGCCTGGCCGCTTGATCCTGGTCTCCGGCTGGATTCATTAGGTCAGTGCTTACTGTCACAACTGAGGGCCTGAGCTGACGGGAGGCAGCCTCAGTTGTAGGGGCTGAGATGTACCGGAACCTGGGAGGTTGTATCAGACCCCTGGACATGTAAGTAACATGAAGAAGAACCGCCCGAAGGCGTGACCATGACAACTTGAATAAAAGTCAATGATGTTTATTTATGACAAACTCCATGCATCACAGTAGCAGTAAAAGAAACATAAAATCAGCAGAGAAATAATACAGTTCCTGGGTACTACAGGGTGGCAGGGGCCACAGAGCTCTGGTAGTATGAGACAGTTCTTATTATCTGCGAGTTGGAAAGTCCTTACCAGGCCTGACTGTAGCAATGAAGAAAGCCCAGGATCGTACCAGCTGGTGTTCCAGGGAAAGCTGGACTGCTGTAAATAAAATAGCTGCTGTGGGTTCTGGTTGGAACCAGACAGATGTTGGCACGGAGTGGATACTGTCTGGAACCAGTTAAATAATAAATGAAGCTTGAGAGCGATGCAATATGAATGAAATGTAGAGTTTGAGAGCGGAGAAATAATAATACCGGTGGAGAGTGGTAAACTGTAGAAAGGACACCGGCCCTTTAAGAGAAGCTGTACTCTGCTGGAAGCTGGGCTGGAAGCAGGTAATGTTGTAGCTGGAAACAGATGAATCCACAATGGATCGGAGAGTCAGGCTACACCGCAGGTGGAATGCTGGTGCGGGTCTCTATGGTGGAAGTCTTGAGACAGGAGCTGGAACCTGGAAGACAATCACAGGAGAGAGACAAACAGGAACTAGGTTTGACAACCAAAGCACTGACGCCTTCCTTGCTCAGGCACAGTGTATTTATACCTGCAGCAAGGAAGGGATTGGCTAGGCAATTATGCAGATTAACAATACTGACAACAGATTGGAGGAAATGATCAGCTGACAGAATCCAAGATGGCTGCGCCCATGCAGACACTTGGAGGGAAGTTTGGTTTGTAATCCATGTGATAATGAAAACAGTAATGGCGGCGCCGGCCACCGGAGACAGGAGGCGCCAAGCTGACAGGTGCACATCCAACCACGCGGACACAGCGGAGGCCGCGGCTGACGTAATCGCCACTCAGACACTCTGCATGCAGAAGCTCAGGGACGGCGGCGGAGGCCGCGGGAGACGCCATGCCAGGTGTAATATGGCGTTTACTGTGACAGCGTCTCAGAGTGACAGGAGAGGATACAGGAATGTAAACATCAGGATAACAGATGGAATCCGGTCCTGGAGCGCTGAGCCAGCCTTAGGAGGCATCTGATGGGTAAGAAATGGCGTCCAGATACCCGGATCATGACATTCTAGACCTGGGACATCGGCAGCGAATGTTTATCATGCGAGTTTCAGCATTTAATTACTATTTACTGTAGTACTGCACTATACTATCCAATATCAGCTTAATTATTGCTGTTAAGTTTGAATATTATCTTGATGCTTTTTTGACCACTGAATATTTTATTATTGTATTAATAAAAGTTAATTTTTAGAAGATTGTTCTGATCGTTTCATACGTTAATTTAAGACAAGAGTGCGCCCACAAAAGAGTCTCTTTTTTCTCCCTTGCTGTCTCTAGTCACTATTGACTCAGGGTGCACCACCAAATTAGAAATAAGAAATTAAGGTTTTCTTTATATCAGCCTATTTTGGTTATTATAATTATTTGTTAAATTTGTAGACCAGTGCGGTATTCCCCCCTAGACCCTAACATCCACCACCGTTGGAGCTTTTTATCGTAATGTGCATTCCATCTTTTCCTCCTCAGATTTGGCGAATGATGTTATATGCTCTTCTATTTTTAATGGCATTTATTAATTTCAAGTTATTTGTTTGAATTTACTAAACAAGGTGCCTTCCTGTCTGCTTTTTGTTGAAATTGGAAGTAACTTCACAGGAAGTTACATCTAAATTGTATTTTCTGCTGGTATTTGTCCCTATTAGTTGAGTATAAATATTGGAAAGCCCCACTGTAGTCCTGTCTAGGCTTGCCATAATATCACTCTAGTTTGGGACAAAGACAAATTATGTACTAACACTGCTGAGAGTTAGTCCGGCAGTGCAGTGTATCATTTGGACTTAAGTACCGCTTCTGGAATCTGTGTATATATATGAAAAAAGGAGATTGTTTATTCTGAAATATATTGAGTATATTTTGAAAAATAATTGCTCTCAGTTTTAAGGACAGTATTATAATCAAGAAGAAGAGTTTAAAGAAACGCCATCCATAAAGCAAAAATGCAAATAATTAAAAGGTATTTATTAGATCATACTGTGTAATATATATACCAATATATTAAAAAAAAAAAACATTCACAATAGACATAGACAACCCCCAGCTGTAAAATATAATTAATGTCCATGAAACCAATCGGTCAGTTTGTTGGTAAGTATTCTTTGGTTGATGGTAAGTATACAAAAGAAAATTCTCAACAGCTGTTGGTAAAAAAGCGTTCTTGTTATTAATGACATTTTCATACTTAATGTCAAGAAAGAGAAATTAACAACACTGCACCTAAATTGAGGTGATACAGCAGACTCCTTTGAATTTGGTATGTTAGTGAATTAATTAGTCCAAGTGCAGCAAAGTCTCCAACAGGCACTCCAATACAAGTTCTATTGTGCAATTTACTGCTTCAAAGCTCCATACAGTTTTTACATCTCACCTGTTGTTTTTAGAAGGTCCAGGTGTTTGGCAATATCGGGGTTAGATGTCTCCAGTGCGGGAGCTGTGAGCCTCTTGAGAATGGAGCTGCACTGTCCAACACCTGTGTGAGGCTGAAATAAAGGAGCCTGCTACTTCCGTCACTTGGAGCTGATAGCCGCTGGTGTCCGCTGAAGATAGCAGCTGCTGACGTCGTTCTTGTCAGCACGTTGTGTTGGAAGCCTGGTGAATCTCTTAAGTGCAGGGTACAATAGATCCGTTGAAACGGGGCACTGCTTTGACGCGTTTCTCAGCCTTGGTGCCGTGGCTGTTTCATCAGAAGTCCGTATTATAATCAACAATGTGGTACAGCGATGGGCACATCATATGCACTGAGTTTTGCTAATTTGTCTCTGAATCAATGAAGACTAATGTGGTTTAGACTAATGACCCCTTTGATAAATATATTAGGCTCTTTGAGAGGTACATAGATGATATACTGATAGTATAGTAAAGAGGAAAGGTTTTTAATGAATTTATAACATATTTGAAATGTAATAGTTATAACTTGAAGTTTATGTCTGACCTTCAAAGAAATAAAATTGAATTTCTTGATTTGGTCCATGACACAAGTGAATGGAAGAAAGACAATTCTCATCTTACCCACAATTGTGGGTATTCACAGGTCGTTTGCCACAACTAGTGTGCCAGTGGGTGTACTGGTGCAGTGTGTAAACACTCACAATAACAGGATCACATGGTGCACTTGCTCCGGCTAATGAGTCACACACAAGCACATATAATCACAACCGCAAAGCATAAGCACACGGCGGCCATAGGGAGGGACACAACTGTAGTATGATTGAATCTTATACCCACATAAAAAAGTGGATACAGATGGAGCCGCGCTCATCTGATGCGGCTCCATCGCAAATGTTCACTCCTGGCGTGACTAGGCGATCCGGCGCCTAGACAAGATACGGGAGTGCACAGAGATGCTCCAATTGCAATGAAGGGGGTACGTGCACATCTCACACGCACGCGCGTCCCAGACACTGCGATAGATACGCCTGCCAGCACAAGCGGAGCCACGATTATCGTGGCTCCATCTGTAGCAATGGTTCAAGAAGCCAACTTGCCTGAGATGAACCAGAATGACTAATCTAGTTGTGTCCCTACTGTATATCATTTGACTTGTTTTTCAGACTTGTTCTTTTTCTCCACTCCTGATTGGTGATAGATGCAAAACTATATCCAGGTTTCTATTGTTTTATACTTGTTGAATTCTGCTGGTCTATGTGATGTCTGTCTATTATTACTTTTTTAGATGGATTGCATACACCAGCCCTAGACTAGTCATATCTGATTATGTGTTTGTTTATTTGTTCTGGCTGTGAGGGACATTTTTGTAGTAGTTTTTCTCTAATTGTATGATGTTTTCTCTTTCTTTTCTTCCTTTTCCTCTCTGCCTTCTTCTAATGATCCTTTTTGGGCTTCTACATCTCTTTGCCAAAATGTTTACCAGGTATTTTGAAGACATCCTATACCCATGTTGCCCCTGTTGCTATCTCTACCTTTTCTTTTGTTTCCACAGGCTAAATGCGTTTGCTATGGGATTATGCAATCAGAGGTACTTTACATATATTTCTTTGTCATCTGCAACCGCTAACTTAATCACCCTTGATCTCCCCTAATGAGTTCCCATCTTAAGGTGCATATACACGGTGCGATTCTGCCTAAAGGCCGATTCTGACTTTGCAATTTACTTTGAACTCCCCAGAGCCAAGAACCACCGATATTGACTATACACACGGTGCAATTTTGGCTATGTATAATTTTGACTATATACAATTATGGCTATACTAGAAACTAGATTGTAAACTTTCTAGTCAAAATTGATCTGCCTGCACAGTCTATTTTTTCTTGAAAAACCGACCCAGCAGGCGTGTGCATCACCATCGCAAGCTGTATACACACGGAGCGATATGTACTATGTTTTCTACCAATATGGACTATATAGTCCATATCGGTAGTTCAAATCGCACCGTGTGTACTTTAGATTTTGCACATGGAATGTTACGGGGATTCACTCCGCAGTAAAGAGAAGATGGATCTTTACTTATCTTAATAAATTAAAAGCAGATATTACCTATCTCTAGGAAACCCATTTATCCTCTTCTGAGCATGATAAATTTAATATGTTACATCAATGGGTCTTAGCTTCTGCATCTTCCTCCACTAAAGCCCATGGAGTGGCAATAATAATCCGTAGAAACATTCCTTACATCTTATATTCTTCCGACGTAGATCCCTGTGGGAGATATATTATTGTGCATGTCACACTATATGGCACTCGATACACACTGTGTAATGTTTATGGTAATAATAGTTATGATAAAAAATTCATCTTCCATTTAACTAACAAATTGTATCCTTTCGCAGACACAAATAGTTCTGGGTGAAAACTTTCATCTAGTGGCCTCTCCGGTTTTAGATAGACTATCTGCCTCACGTGCCCGTTACTCCCATCATAAAGTCAGACTGAACCATATAGTGTCCCATTTGGGTTTGTTGGATATCTGGAGAGTTAGTAATCCAGTGAAATTAGAATGCACTTACTATTCTGCGACCCATAACACATTTTCTAGGCTTGATTACTTTTTTCTTTCTAATTCTCTCTCGCCGATGGTTTTGAATACTAATATAGAAGCTTTCTCTATTTCCGACCGTGCTCCATTCTAGGTAGATATGCATGGGAAATTTCTCTTGGGCTCCTGCTCTCAATAGCAATAGCAAAAATGACATACTCCCTTAAATTTAAGTCTATGCTAGATGCTGCTTGGGTTTCATACGAATTTATAAACCAGGCCCACAAAATTGAGCCTAGTTTATTTTGGCAGACCGCTAAAGCAGTTGTCAATGGAAATATTGTTTGTTTTTGAAAAAACTCAGATCTGAACAGGATGTTGTGTATAGGTCTACCCAGTCCTCTTTGACTGCAGCTTTCCAGACACTAAAAAACGTCCCCTCACCATCCACCAACTCCACTTATTATGAATGTAAGCTGCGTTTTGACCAAATTCTTACCCAGGTTGATGATCGTTATCTTCAATCAGGGAGATTCCATTTTTTCTGCTATGGTAATAAACCTAGCAGGCTGCTTTTCACCATGCTGAAAGGAGATAGAACCCATAATAATATAGAGGTATTTAAGGGTGAGTATTCCACCATGCACTTTAAAGCTGATGAAATCGCCAATATCTTTTACCGTTATTACCAAAAAGTATATTCTAGAACCTAGAATCAGGATATCTCCCTTCGACAAATCTCCTCCCTGCAAGCAGAGAGCTTGACTGCAAAATTCACCTCTGATGAGATGGATAGTGTTAGAAAGTTGCTAAAACCCCTGCACGGACAGTTTTAGTGGGGAATTCTACAAATCTCTCCGTCCTTGTATAGTTGACACTGTAACTCTCTTCTTTAATTCTATATTAGATGGAACTCCTCTCCCTGTGCACTTTAATTCAGCCACAATAATAGGATTTTAATTACCTACTGATAAATCCTTTTCTCGTAGTCCGTAGAGGATGCTGGCTGGGGTCCATATTAGTACCATGGGGTATAGATGGGTCCACTAGGAGCCATTGGCAATTTAAGAGTTTAACAGTGTGGGCTGGCTCCTCCCTCTATGCCCCTCCTTTCAGACTCAGTCTAGAAACTGTGCCCAAGGAGACGACATACTTCGAGAGAAGGAATTACACAGATAGTGGCGAGATTCACACCAGCTCACACAACAAGGCAAATCCGGCCAACATGCCGGAAAACTCAGCAACAGCTGAAACAGTACTGAAACAGTAAAGAACGCAGAACTTACCAAGGAACCAGGCAGTACTGAACCAAATAACCACTGCAGGATAAAGAAGCGCTGGGCGGGCAGGCGCCCAGCATCCCTTACGGACTATGAGAAAAGGATTTACCGGTAGGTAATTAAAATCCTATTTTCTCTTACGTCCTAGAGGATGCTGGGGTCCATATAAGTACCATGGGGATGTACCAAAGCTCCCAGAACGGGAGGGAGAGCATGCAGGCTCCTGCAGAACAGTTTGACCAAACTTGAGGTCATCAGAGGCCAAAGTATCGAACTTGTAAAACATAGCAAACGTGTTCGATCCAGACCAAGTAGCCGCTCGGCAAAGCTGCAAAGCCGAGACACCCCAGGCAGCCGCCCAGGAAGAACCCACCTTACGAGTAGAGTGGGCCTTAACAGATCTTGAACATGGCAATCCTGCCGTAGAATATGCACGCTGGATGGTGAACCTTATCCAGTGAGAAATCGACTGCTTAGAAGCAGGACACCCAATTTTCTTGGGATCATAGAGGACAAACAGAGGGTCCGATTTTCTTTGAGGAGAAGTCCTCCTCACATAAATCTTCAAAGCCTTCACAACATCCAAGGCCTTTGAAGCAATTGAGGAGCCAGTAGCCACTGGCACCACTATAGGTTGGTTGATATGAAAGGCCGACACAACCTTAGGAAGGAACTGTGGATGAGTCCTGAGTTCCGCCCTATCTTCATGGAAGACCAGATAGGGACTTTTACAGGACAAAGCCCCCAATTCTGACACACGTCGAGCAGAAGCCAGGGCCAACAAAGTGACCACCTTCCACGTGAAAAACTTGATTTCAGCCTCCTGCAGAGGCTCAAACCAATCCGATTGCAGGAACTGCAACACCACATCAAGATCCCATGGGGCCTTTGCGGCTACAAAAGGAGGCTGGATGTGCAGAACCCCTTTCAAAAATGTCTGATCCTCAGGGAGGACTGCCAAATGTTTTTGGAAGAAAATGGATAAGGCTGAGACCTGGACTTTGATGGAGCCCAATCTCAGGCCCATATCCACACCTGCTTGCAGGAAAAGGAGAAACCGTCCAAGTTGAAACTCCACCGCAGGAAACTTCTTGGATTCACACCAAGACACATACTTTTTCCAAATATGATGGTAATGTTTAGACGTTACTCCCTTCCTAGCCTGTATCAGGGTAGGAATAACCTCGCTCGGAATACCCTTCCGAGCTAAGATCTGGCGCTCAACCGCCATGCCATCAAACATAGCCGTGGTAAGTCTTGATAAGCTAACGGCCCCTGTAGTAGAAGATCCTCCCGAAGAGGCAGAGGCCTTGGATCTTCCAGCAGTAGATCCAGCAGATCCGCGTACCAAGCGCTCCGTGGCCAGTCTGGAGCAATGAGGATTGCCAGAACCTTTGTTCTTCTTACAAGTTGTAGAACTCTTGGGATAAGAGGAACTGGAGGGAACACATACACTGACGTGAACACCCACGGTGTTACTAGTGCGCCCACCGCCACTGCCTGTGGGTCTCTCGACCTGGAACAGTACCTCCTCACCAACCGGTTACCTCCTCGAACACCTCCGGGTGGGGGCCCCACTCTCCTGGATGGAGATCGTGTCTGCTGACGAAGTCCGCTTCCCAGTTGACTACTCCC
The DNA here is from genome assembly GCF_028390025.1 of Pseudophryne corroboree. NCBI lineage: Eukaryota > Metazoa > Chordata > Amphibia > Anura > Myobatrachidae > Pseudophryne > Pseudophryne corroboree. The sequence continues at coordinate 430,525,986 of NC_086449.1, read as the reverse complement.
AGAATGAAGATTGATGACACCGCTACAGCGTGCCTTTCTGCCCAGAGGAGGATTCTTGTCACCTCTGACATCGCAGCCCTGCTCTTTGTTCCGCCTTGTCAGTTTATGTAGGCCACTGTGGTCACATTGTCCGACTGCACACGAACAGCCCGATCCTGTAGAAGGTGTGCTGCTTGAAGAAGGCCGTTGTATACAGCTCTTAGCTTTAGGATGTTTATCGGATGAAGGGATTCCTGACTTGACCACCTTCCTTGGAAGGTTTCCCCTTGAGCGACTGCTCCCCAACCTCTTAGACTTGCATCCGTGGTTAGAAGGATCCAGTCCTGAATTCCGAACCTTCGGCCCTCCAGAAGGTGAGGTAGTTGCAGCCACCAGAGGAGCGAGATCCTTCCTTTCGGTGACAGACGTATCCTCTGGTGCATATGTAGGTGAGATCCCGACCACTGGTCTAAGAGATCCAGTTGAAAGGACCAAGCATGAAACCTTCCGTACTGCAGAGCCTCGTAGGAGGCAACCATCTTCCCCAAAAGGAGGATGCACTGATGAACCGATACCCGAGCCGGCTTCAAGACATCCCAGACCATCGTTTGAATCACCAACGCTTTCTCCACCTTTAGAAACACCCTCTGCACCTCCGTGTCGAGGATCATCCCCAGGAAAGACAACCTCCTTGTCGGCTCCAGATGAGACTTTGCAAGGTTCAGGATCCAACCGTGCTCCCTGAGCAGATGCGTCGTGAGAGCAATGGCTCTTAACAACTTCTCCCTGGATGATGCCTTGATCAGCAGGTCGTCCAGATATGGAATTATGTTCAATCCCTGCTTGCGGAGGAGAACCATCATCTCTGCCATCACCTTGGTGAAGATCCTTGGTGCCATGGAGAGACCGAATGGCAGTGCCTGAAACTGATAGTGATCATCTAACAGTGCAAACCTGAGATAAGCCTGATGCGGCGACCAAATTGGAATGTGGAGGTACGCATCCTTGATGTCCAAGGACACCAAGAGATCCCCCTCCGTCAGTCCTGAGATAACCGCTCTCAGAGACTCCATTTTGAATTTGAAGTCCCTGAGATAAGGGTTCAATGATTTCAAGTTCAGAATTGGCCTGACCGAACCATCCGGCTTCGGTACCACAGAAAGGTTCGAATAGTAACCTTTGTTCAACTGATGAGGTGGAACTGGAACAATGACCTCCGACAAAATCAATTTTCGGATAGCGTCCAGTAAAATAGCTCTGTCTGCAAGCCTTACTTGAAGAATCGGTGAGGTGGGAGAGTTTGAAACTCCAGCCTGTACCCCCGGGACGCGATATCCTGCATCCAGGGATCCAGGGCGGACGACACCCAGACGTGGCTGAAATGCCGGAGTCTCGCTCCCACCTGACACTTCCAGGCTGTGCGGTCCACCGTCATGCGGAGGTCTTGGAGGCACCAGAAGCAGGCTTTTGGTCCTGGGAACCTGCGGGAGCAGGCTTTTTGGATTTGGCACAACCACCTCTAAAGAAGGTGTGAGAGGGCTTGTTCTTTCTAGTCCTAGTGGGTCGAAAGGACTGTGACGTGTTGGTAGAAAAAGGCTTCTTCGTAGCCGGTGCAGCTGAGAGGAGAAAAAGAGACTTACCCGCTGTAGCTGTGGCAATCCACGCATCCATCGCCTCCCCAAACAGAGCCTGACCTGTATAGGGTAGGCTCTCCACACTTTTCCTGGATTCCGCGTCCGCAGACCATTGGCGCAGCCAGGGACCCCTGCGAGCCGAGACGGACATGGAGGAGATCCCCGCCACCATAGAACCCAGATCCTTCATGGATTCCACCAGAAACCCTGCAGAATCCTGTATGTTACATAAAAATAAATCAACGTCACCTTTATCCATCATATTCAAGTCCTCCTGCAGAATGATTGACCACCTGGCAATAATTTTTTAAATCCATGCACAGGCAACAGTAGGCCGCAGTATAGCCCCTGAAGCCGTGTATATGGATTTAAGCGTAGCATCCACTTTGCGATCTGCTGGGTCTTTCAACGCGGTAGATCCCGGGACAGGTAAGACCACCTGTTTAGACAGTCTGGAGACAGAGGCGTCAACTATAGGCGGGGACTCCCATTTCTTTCTATCGTCTTCCGGGAAGGGAAAAGCAACTAGGACCCTTTTAGGGATTTGGAATTTTATCTCCAGGTTTTCCCAGGCTTTTTTAAAAATAGCATTTAATTCCTTAGACGCTGGGAAGGTGAGAGGGGCTTTCTTACTATCTGTGAAAAAAGCCTCCTCAACCTGTCAGGAGGTGTGTAAGAAATATGTAACACATCCCGCATGGCCTCAATCATCAACTGCACCCCCTTAGCCAGTGTTGCCGTCCCCCGCGACACATCCCCATCACCGTCTGCTGTGTCAGAATTGGTATCCGTGTCATCCTGCATAATCTGGGCAAGAGCACGTTTGTGAAAATGTACCGCAGGGGGCCCCGGGGGAGCAGTATCTGACCATACTGCCATAGAGGATTGCAATACCTGAGTTGCATGCTCAGTCCTTGCAACCCTTTCAGAAATCTGAGAAATAGCCCCCCTAAGAGAGGCTAACCACTCCGGTTCTCTAGCTGGGATCTGCGCTACAACAGTGCAATCCTGATTACATGGGACGGGATCTTCCTGAGAAGATAAATCCTCTGCAGCATATGAGACAGAGTCTCTAGACATATTTGCTTGTACACCCCACACACCCCACAGGGTGATCTGTAAACCAGTGAAATTAATAACAGTGATGACCGGCCTTGAAGCCGATGGCAAACATCGATGGTCGACTTGGAAGTCGATGGTAACAGGATCCAATATGCAGATGATAGTAATGCAGCTGATAACAGTGAACACAGGCAATAGTAACTCCGGAGATTGGTCTGGAAACCAACAGCAATAGATTCACACAGTCTGTATATATGCACAAGTCCACAAAGCCAAGCAAGGCCAAAGCAGGAGACAGTTTGTAAATTGCAAGCTGGTTGTTTTAAGTGCCAGATGGAATAGCACAGTGCTGAACTCAGATAAACAACACACAGGTGAGAATGGTAAGTAGCACCTGGAGAGAGTCTCTTACTGCATGCAGAGGTGGAAGCTGACTGTGGAAGGAGTTGTAGCAGAGCAGGATGGCTGGAGCCTGTAGTTCCACTGAGATACTGGAGCAAGGAAATCACTGGAGACAGGAGAATGGAGCCAGGAGACGCTGTACACTGGATGTGACGCGTTGTTCAAGGCGATGAGACTGAGCCGATGTTCTGGATTTATACTCCCTGGTCAGCAGGCATTGTATGCTTGAATCATGTGTGCAGACAGCGCGGGATTGGGTGTTTGCAGGTCAGCTGACCGCAAGTGTCATGGCGGCGCCCATGCTGCACAGATGGTGGGTACACACTAGATGGACTTCAGGGGTACACAATGACAATGGGCACCGTGCCCGCGGACAGAGCATTCATGCAGCCGCAGACTGGGGCTGTGACCTCCGGAGGCCTGCACACCAGCGCGCTGATAAGTGAGATGCCACTGAACGCCGATTCCAGACAGGGTGGTGGTCATTAAAAGTATAATACAGGTTGAGTATCCCTTATCCAAAATGCTTGGGACCAGAGGTATTTTGGATATGGGATTTTTCCGTATTTTGGAATAATTAGATACCATAATGAGATATCATGGCGATGGGACCTAAATCTAAGCACAGAATGCTTTTATGTTTCATATACACCTTATACACACAGCCTGAAGGTCATTTTAGACAATATTTTGTATAACTTTGTGCATTAAACAAAGTGTGTCTACATTCACACAATTCATTTATGTTTCATATACACCTTATACACACAGCCTAAAGGTCATTTAATACAATATTTTTAATAACTTTGTGTATTAAACAAAGCTTGTGTACATTGAGCCATCAAAAAACAAAGGTTTCACTATCTCACTCTCACTCAAAAAAGTCCGTATTTCGGAATATTCCGTATTGCGGAATATTTAGATATGGGATACTCAACCTGTAGTTCCTAAATTATCGTATATGCTACAGACTTTACCTCTCATGATTACAAAAGCTTACACTTTGCACTGTAGCCACATTTTATCTAAATTTATTTGGCATCATTGTAAACCCAGGATGAGCCAGGCTCACTCTCCTTTGCCAAAAACTAAAGGAGGACTTAAGGTACCTCATATAGCTGAGTTTACCCCCAAAAACATTAATTCCATTAAGCTTTCGATCCAATATACTGTCTTGGGATAGTTTTAGGGCGTGGATTCAAATTAATAAAAGCTTCAAGAAAAACCCTTACTTATCCTCTTATATTCCTTTTTGGGGCAACCGATCTTTTACTCCTTCTTTCACTAATCTAGCGTTTAAGTCCTGGTGTCAAGCAGGTATCTTGTATCAAGGATGTCTTCAATCCTGGAGGCCATCTCCTTTCCTTTTCAGAACTGCAAGACAAATATTGTCTGCCCGTTCTCAATTTTTTATGTTCTTCCAAATGCACCATTACGTCCAATCTTGGGACACCCCCATAGCGATTTCCTGACCTTGGGATGCCCTCTCATCAGTACTGACTTCCTGTGAATTATCTAAATTTAGAATTCGATACCTCTATTCCCATTTGATTACACCACCTCCACACATACGGTCTTCCATTTCCCAGACGTGGCAGTCAGAATTGCCTGATCTCCCAGATTTCAAGTCAGTTGTAAAATGTTTGAGTTCTTCCTACCCCTAAATCAGCCCGCTTGCAAGAGGTTCATATTCATATTTTGAACCATACTTTTATTTGCCTGGCACAGAGGAAAAATGTTGTTTCTTCTGACACTGGCGCTTGCATTAAATGTGGGCAATCTGATGCTTCATTCTCTCACAACCTGTGGTATTATAAATAAATTCTGGAACAAACTATTAGAATACTTGAACACCACACTACAGTTGAGATTGACCAAAAATGCCGCAGCCCTCTTACTTGCAGAATTTTCCTCTAGGGAAGCGAACAAAGTTTTAGGCCCCCGGAAATCCATACAGTGGCCAAACATTTAATTCTTAAACATTGGATCTTTCGATCTGCACCTACTCTGTACGAGTGACACATTTTAATAGCAGTTATTGAGATTTTGAAAAAATCTCCAGAAATAAATGGCATATATCGCGTTTAGACCCCATCCTAGGTCCACAACTACGGGAGAAGCCAGAAATTATTTATAAGAAAGCTAGAAATATAAAATCCATAGTATTGAAAAGTCGACTAGAAAAAGTCATTTTAGATAATAAGGATAAGAGTTTCCTGTGTAATTTGAAAGGATTTAATGCTTGTGGGTGCTGTAAAGTATGCGATACAGCAGAGGAAGGAGCAAAATCATTTCAGGGGAATGAGGATAAAAGATCTAGATTGATAAAAACATTTATTCATTGTAACACGACATTCTGTATATACATGCTTAGTTGTCCATGTGGATTTAAATATATTGGTAAAACCAAGAGATCACTGAAAATTTGAATTTTAGTACATACAATAAATATAAAAAATCGAGTAAATAATCACAGCATCCCTCGTCACTTTGCGGAATACCGTGGATCAGCTCCAAACCTGCTGAGATTTAAGGATATAGAGCAGGTCTTGCAAGATAAGAATGGTGGTAACAGAGAACAAGTACTACTCAAGAGTGAAACATTCTGGATCTTGTCATTAGATACACTAATACCAAAAGGATTAAACGAGAGTTATGAAATTACCCCATTTATTAGAGATAATGAAGCTGGATCTTTCATTATATATAACTTCTAGTATATGTTTTTTGTCATGTACTGTGCATATTATAGATGTGTAGGGATGCACAATATATCTATCCTACATGTACTAAAAAAATGGTTTTGCTGATGTGTACTTGTATGATTCACAGCACTGAAAGACAGGACCCTTGAGTTTATTATATAGGGGGTAATTCAGACCTGATCGCTAGGCTGTGTTTTCACACAGCGGGCGATCAAGTCCAAACTGCGCATGCGTATGCACCGCAATGCCCAGGCGCGTTGCACGGGTACAAAGCAGATCGCCGCTCAGTGATGGATTTGTACGACGGATCCATTCGCACGGGCGTTTGTGGGTGGCAACTGACCATTTTCAGGGAGTGTCTGGAAAAATGCAGGCATGTCCATGCGTTTGCAGGGAGGGTTCCTGACGTCAATTCCGGTCCTGGACAGGCTGATGTGATCACAGCGGCTGAGTGAGTCCTCGGCTGCGCAGAGACTGCACAAAATCTGTTTGTACAGCTCTATAACACATGCGTTTGCACACTTGCACAGCTAAAATACACTCCCCTGTGGGCGGCGACTATTTGTTTGCAGCAGTGTAAAAAACGCTTGCTGGCGATGAGGTCTGAATTAGGCCCATTGTGTCTATGAATGTATGTGTAACATTATAATGCGCAACAATGTTACATTGATTGCTACTGTTATCTTTCTCTGTACAGTGAAGTCTCATGTTTATCCTGAGGTGACTGCAATTATGTAGTCATACTGAGATTGAATTTCTGAACACTATTTTTATATATACATATGTTTTTATGTATACATTTTATTATTTTTTTACATATTTTTCACAGATAGTGATTTTTGCATACGTGTATATATATATATATATATATATATATATATTTATTTGAAAAAATATAAGACCTTTAACGCGCTAAAGATGTGAAAGCTTCAACTTAGGGAAGATACCCACTGTTAGATGGGGTATGAACAACAGATAGTGAAAGAAGAGATTTCCCCAGGGAGCTGATGTCGTACTTTGGTATGTACAAGTTTTGTATAATAAAATAATCTTAAAAAAGAGAGATTGTTTATTTTTTTAAAAAGCAATAGATAAAACTGTTTACAATTTGCCCAGAATAACAATAAACAATGTTTGTACAGACGATAGTTGTGTTGGTAATTCAAACAACATCAAAATGATCTTCTTTGTAGAGATGTCGGAGAACAATGTGCTAACCCAACGCGTTTCGTCCTACAGACTTCATCAGGGGTGTATTAATCAAAGAATCACAATATGGACATACATCTTATCGTGTCTTCAAAAAGGCAATTTAACAATGCTTAAAATAGTATCGGACCAAATTTCACCATATGGGGTATCAATTTAAATTGAATTGGAAGTAACCCTTTTCACTGATTATCCACTGCTGCAGCTAGGAGTGTTACTTTCTGTGGAGAGGCACAATTGCAGTGGTTTGCCTTGTTCAAATTGATACCTGGACGATATCCAGTGATTAGCTGCTTCAATTGGCTTTATTTAATTGAATCGGCACTATTGCAGTGATTTGCCCTGTTCAAATAAACACTGGGACAACACTCAGTGATCAGTCACTTTATGGGCTTGATGTAATCTAATTGGTACTATTACAGTGGTCCAATTTGTCTAAATTGACATCTGGAAGATATCCAGTGATTTGCCATCTTATGGGCTTAATTGAATTAAATTGATTCAGAATTACTCTAAATTTCAAAAAGGTTATACCCAGTGGATAATCAGTGAAAAGGGTTACTTCCAATTCAATTTAAATTGATACCCCATATGGTGAAATTTGGTCCGATACTATTTTAAGCATTGTTAAATTGCCTTTTTGAAGACACGATAAGATGTATGTCCATACTGTGATTCTTTGATTAATACACCCCTGATGAAGTCTGTAGGACGATACGCGTTGGGTTAGCACATTGTTCTCTGACATCTCTACAAAGAAGATCATTTTGATGTTGTTTGAATTACCAACACAACTATCGTCTGTACAAACATTGTTTATTGTTATTCTGGGCAAATTGTAAACAGTTTTATCTATTGCTTTTAAAAAAAATAAACAATCTCTCTTTTTTAAGATTATTTTATTATACAAAACTTGTACATACCAAAGTACGACATCAGCTCCCTGGGGAAATCTCTTCTTTTTTTTTATATATATATATATATATATATATATATACAAGTCTACGATCTGTGGTGAATACCAGTTCACTTTTTATATATTTTTTAATTCTTGTAAATTTGGAGCTTTGTAAAGTTCCCTTGGTATAACTCTCAGCGTTGTTTAAAATTGTGGGGTCCCTTTAAGATAAATGTTGAGACTTCTCTTTGGGTGTATTTGTTTTGCTATATAATCTGCACACACGTCAGGACAGACCAGCTCTCTGAGGAAGTGATATACGAAATGTGTAGGGGCGTGGCCTGTCTGACGTGGACTCTCTGCCTGGGTCCAGTCTTCGCGTTGCACACGCATGAGGTGTCCAGACGAGCTTCGGTTGTTGGTGAGCCAGCAACACAGTGTATGGTCCCAGCGCAGGAGCGGTGTTCCGTTTTGCCATGGACAGTGCTTAAAGTGGTCCTAGAGAGGTGGTGGAACTCACCCCACCTCCCCCCGGCACCCATGCAACAAAGGTATTGTGCGCGCCATATGCATGCGCCCCCCAAAAGGGGCGTGGTCTCAAAGAGAATGGGGCGTGGTCAAACAGTAGTAATAATGCCTACAGTAGTAGCACCCCTAATACACATAATGCCCACAGCAGTAGCGCCCCTTATACAATGCCCACAGTAGTAGTGGGCATTAGTAGTAGTGGGCATTGCCGTACTGGTAGTAGCACTACCAATACAGCAATGTCCACTGTACCGGTAGTACCCTTTATATAGAGCCCATAGTAGTGGTGCCCCTTATGCAATGCCTCCAATAGTAGTGCCCCTTATGTACCCAGGAGTAATGCACCTTATGAAGTGCCCCCTTTACAATGCTCTCATTAGTAGTGCCCCCATTAGTAATGCCCTTAATGGTAATGCCCCTGTGTAGTATTGCCCCCAGTAGTAATGTCGCCTGTAGTAATGCCCCCATTCGTTTAGCCCCCTGTAGTTTAGCCCCAGTAGTTATGCCCCTAGTAGTTTAGCGACCAGTGATCATGTCCCTGGAGTTATGACCCCAGTAGTTTTCCCCCCGTTTAGTTTAGCCTCCTAGTGGTAATACCCCAGTAGTTTAGTCCCTGTAGTTTAGTCCTCATGTAGTTTAGCCCCCAGTGGTAATGCACCCTGTAGTTTAGCCCCTGCAGTTATGCCCCTAGTAGTTTAGCCCCCAGTAGTAATGCCCCCAGTAGTTTAGCCCCAAGTAGTAATGCCCCCAGTAATTTAGCCTCTGTAGTTATGCCCCCAGTAGTTTAGCCCCCAGTGGTAATGCACCCTGTAGTTTAGCCCCTGCAGTTATGCCCCTAGTAGTTTAGCCCCCAGTAGTAATGCCCCCAGTAGTTTAGCCCCATGTAGCTTGCCCCCAAGTAGTAATGCCCCCAGTAATTTAGCCTCTGTAGTTATGCCCCCAGTAGTTTAGCCCCCTTGTAGTTTAGCCCCCTTGTAGTTTAGCCCCCTGTAGTTTAGCCCCCCTGTAGTTTAGCCCCCAAGTAGTAATGTGCCCCTGTAGTTATGCCCCCCGTAGTAATGCCCCCAGTACTAATGCGCCCCTGTAGTTTGCTCCCAGTAGCTTACCCCCTTGTAGCTTGCCCCCAGTAGTTAGCCCCCTTGTAGCTTGCCCCCTTGTAGTTTGCCCCTGGTAGTTTGGCCCCTTGTAGTTTGCCCCCTTGTAGCTTGCCCCCAGTAGTTAGCCCCCAAGTAGTAATGCCCCCAGTAGTTTATCCCCTGTAGTTATGCCCCCAGTAGTTTGCCCCCCAAGTAGTACTGCCCATGTAGTTATGCCCCCAGTAGTAATGCCACTGTAGTTATGTCCCCAGTAGTAATGCCCCTGTAGTTATGCCCCCAGTAGTAATGCACCCCAGTAGTTAGCCCCCAGTAGTTTGCCCCCTTGTAGTATACCCCCAGTAGCTTTCCCCCATGTAGCTTGCCCCCAGTAGTTACCCCCCTTATAGTTTGCCCCCAGTAGCTTGCCCCCTTGTAGTTTGCCCCTTTGTAGCTTGCCCCCTTGTAGTTAGCCCCCTGTAGCTTGCCCCCGGTAGAAGCGCTGCTAATACACTCACTCACACATACTGTATGTTAAAAATAAACAAAAAAAACACCATACTCACCAAGCCCCACTCCCGCGTCTGACCGCTGTGGTCCTTCCGGCATCCGCTCCTCTGCACTATGGGAGAGACGTGACGTCTCTCCCATAGTGCACACTGACAGGGCCGGAAGCCGGAGCTCAGTAGTGAGCTCCCGCCGCCGGCTTCCGCTGTGGAGAGGGATCTGGGCGCCCACTGGTAATACATTCTTAGTGGGAGCCCGGCATCTCCCTGCAGAGCCGGGCACACATCGGGTTAGTTGAGCTCCATGGCTCACTTTAACCCCTGGCCATGGAGCATTTGCATACATCATGTGGTAACCAGTCCACAGGGGTGAGAAACATGGTACGAGTCCTATTTGTTGTACCTGGATCTTCCACCTGTTTGTTTTATATTGTAATAAAATTGATCCACACTATGGGCGCATTCTTTCCTTGTATTTTTTAGATATTTCCAGCTCCTGGAGTCCACAGCATTAAGGAGGTGCAGCGATTCATAAAGAAGGAATCCAGCGTATTTATGTGGACAAAATTTGTTTGAACTGAAGGGACATTCATTCAGTGATTATGGACTAGTATATATATATATATATATATATATATATATATATATATAAAAGTGTGTGTTAGCCCGGCACAGCCACTTACAATGTCCAACTGCTGGGTGCCTTCACAATAGATGGAGCATAGAAGTTGGGAGGTGCGGTACTCCAATAAAATGACAAAGGCATTAGCAGTTTAGAGTAACGTTTTAGTGCAGCATTTTCCTCAGACAACAAAAATGAAACAATGTTTAACCTTATAAGGAAACACACAATGTGAAGGCTCCAAAACCACGGCGGGACTGACACCCGGCTGGCGCCGGCGAAATCATGACATCATCAAGGAGCGCCGTAAATGGAGCAACGTCAGGCATGAACCAGTGACCATCACCATAGTAACATCTATATACAAGAGAGTGGATAAGTAGTAACAGAATAACTAACAGTGATTGCATATATATACATTATACACACATATATATATACACATTAATAGATAGCTATACACACACACACACACACACACACACACAGATATAATTTATCTACCTGCCTCTTTATTAGAGGCCACACTGTCTGAAGTGCCGTGGGCCCCCATAGCCTTATTCCAGCTCTGGCTGCAAGTGTCCATGTGAGAGGGATAATGCGCCAATTTTGTGCCTCTGGACTTGCTCAGTCTGCCGCATGCAAGTACACAAGAGGTGGGCTGAAACTAGCATTTGCATATTATTGCAGCTGCGAGTGCTGATTCTGGCCCAAAATCATTTATGCCCATTTTGTACTACAATAGTATAGTGGCAACATAGGTGTATCCAGGGGTGGATTAGGATTGAAAACCAGCTAAGCTCCGATCGCGGCAGACGGCCATCATTGGGGATGACGGCAGCCATGCAAGGGGCGTCCGGATCAGCCAAACGGAATCTGGTCCGGCGTCCCGGCGTGCCAATCCGCCGCTGGGTGTATCTATAATGGCTGCAGGGGGTGCCTGCATGGTGTGTGCACACAGGCCCTGCCTCTTTTAAAATCATCCCTGAGTGGGAACATCATACAACATACTTCCCAACAGTTGATGCAGTTGACTTGGGACTGCTGAGCCAGAGGCACACCCCAAAAGGGGCGTGTCCTCAGAAGGAGTGGCCTCGGGTGGAGGGGCGGGCCTTGTGCTGCGACCCCCTTTTTCATCATTTTGGGGTAGTGCCCAGCGCTCCCTGAGCAGCTGGGCAGCCCCTGACTGACCCTCCCTGCACTGATAGATGTCACATGGCATCTATTCAGTGATCGGCTGCTTTGCAGAGCAGAGCAGCGGTGATCGCTGACTCTCCCATTCTGCCTCCTCACCCGCTGGACACTGCGACCCGTGGGAGGGACAGTGGGACAGTGTCCAATTAACTGGACTGTCCCGCTGTATTTGGGACAGTTGGGAGGTATGATACAGTATTTTTATGTGTAATAGTAAACAGTCTAGAGTTTCATTTTTGTCCACCAGATGGCAGCAGTTCTCAAAATTGATAAGGAACAGTTGTTTCCCTCTCAGAGTTATAATGGATCAAGTCCATTTTCTCTAATCGTTGCAAACAAGCATATGCTTTTACGTGATGTATTCTGTGACTTAATCGATTTTAATGAACAGCCACTGTTTTATAAGTGTCTTACATAGTTTAAAGAGATACATGGGGAAATTTACTAACAACTACTTTGAGCTGGGGTTCGTGGTCACCCCTTATCGACAAAACATTTTGCAATGCAAGTCGCACATTTACTAATAATCGCATTGTTTTGCATATTGCCATTTAATGGTGTATCTAGTCATTTTATGTATTGTTGTGGATTGTTGTGAGGTGCGAATTTATCAGCGTGTTTTTTGCGGAGCATGCACGGATCTGTGAAATCCGTGCAGGCTTCTGTGTTGTAAGTGAAGTAAAGATTTATTTTTTTTATGACGTGGGGTCCCCCTCAAAAGCCAAATCAACTGCTCCTGGTTCAATAAATGTGGGGGAAAACTGCGTGAGGCCCCCCGTAATTCAATGAACTAGCACCGGGCTCTTGTGTGTATTCAGAAAAAGTGTTTAGCACAGCCAGGAACCTTGTGAGCGATTAGCATGCGGAAAAGCTGATGTTCATAAAAATTAAATATAAATTCTGTGAGGAAGATCTTTCCCACCAAGTACATCAAAGTACAGAGTCTTCTACAACAGTGAAACCAGTGGGGATGAGCTAGTATTGTGTGGTGATCATGATATTAACACTGATGAGGGTGAGAATAAGAATGACATCTTTCAACTGTAGAGATGATAACAACACTTAATCCCATTGGTAGCTTGTTTTGTGGGGCCCCAAACAAACCAAGCACTTCAGACACAAAAATGGCAGTCCCTGTTGTTGAAGTGTTTGATTTGTTAAACTGTGCATGTCCTTTTAAATATACAACAAAAGGGTGGGTGAGATGGCCCAAGTAGGACCATTGTTATGTATGAGCATACTTGGCAGCTAAGAATCCAGGGGCTTCAAGCAAGGGCATTTTGGTGACTTTGGAGTGGCAGCTAAGAATCCAGGGGCTTCAAGCAAGGGCATTTTGGTGACTTTGGAGCCTCGTGGCAGGCAGGTAGAGAATGCTGTCCATCCACTCTGATTGTGAATTATACACAATTGGAGCAGCATGAAGAATTCTCTACCTTCAAGTGAATAGCTGTCAGCATGCTGATTGGTGGATGGCTGGAGCTATCCGCCAATTCGAATGCTGACAGCCATTCACTGTATGGAAGCATGTGGGACTGCAGGAGGGGTAAATTATGCTTCTTTGCTTAGGGCCTACAATGCTGTTAAGGCTGTCCTGAGCCCAAAGATAATTCCATCTTGCACACCTTTCCTTTTTATTATGGGCTGTATTTTTGGGTGGTATTGGTGATGGCCAATCATTTTGCCAGCTCATGGTTCATTCTTATCATGCTGTTTTGTGTGTGCTTACCTGGTAACATATAATACATTAATTAGAAGGAATAATAATTGTATAATACTGTTTGTTGGGGGACATTGTTGATAGTCTTTTTTGCATAGACTCACATTTGCATTGGTTATTGTTCTAATACATTACTAATTTGCAATACATTTTTAACCCGATATAATGGGGTACCTCACAACCACAACAACAACAATAACAAAACTAATTAACAGACTTGGAGAAGCATATTTTGTATTATTCTCCAATATGCACAAGAGAAATTATTCACAACAGTCAACAGAAATGCTTGCAGGCTTGTAGATCATAGAAATCTCTCTGCTTGTGGATAAGATTTAGGAGAAAAAACAAGGTATTATCCCTCATACTCAAACTCTGGTGTACCTAATAGATGTACTACAGAGGTGTGTTATGCAATTAGGAAGGAGGGGGAGGGCGGTAGCATGGCCAGCAGGTCAGACCACTGCCGTAACTAGGCATTTTAGCACTGTGTGCAAGAAACGACAGTGGCGCCCCCCCCCCCCCCCCATGGAAGATAGGGGCAGTGCGCGTCGTAGGCGCGCAAAAAATATATAGGGGCGTGGCTTCACGGGGAAGGGGCGTGGCCACAAAATAATAGCAATTCATACTACGGTGCACAGTAGTCTACATTATTCAAATTACGCTGCACAGTAGCGCCACTACACCAGGTAGAGCCCCTTTTATACATTACAGCAGACAGCGTCCCCCTTTTTACACATTACAGCAGACAGTCCCCCGTTTTACACATTGCGGCAGCCAGTCCCCCTTTTTACACATTGCGGCAGCCAGGCCCCCTTTTTACACATTGCGGCAGCCAGGCCCCCTTTTTACACATTGCGGCAGCCAGGCCCCCTCTTTACACATTGCGGTAGCCAGGCCCCCTTTTTACACATTGCGGCAGCCAGTCCCCCTTTTTTCACATTGCGGCAGCCAGGCCCCCTCTTTACACATTGCGGCAGCCAGTAGAGATGAGCGGGTTCGGTTTCTCTGAATCCGAACCCGCCCGAACTTCATGTTTTTTTACACGGGTCCGAGCGACTCGGATCTTCCCGCCTTGCTCGGTTAACCCGAGCGCGCCCGAACGTCATCATCACGCTGTCGGATTCTTGCGAGGCTCGGATTCTATCGCGAGACTCGGATTCTATATAAGGAGCCGCGCGTCGCGGCCATTTTCACACGTGCATTGAGATTGATAGGGAGAGGGCGTGGCTGGCGTCCTCTCCGTTTAGAAATTAAAATAGATAGGAGAGTGAGAGTGAGACACTTCATTTACTTACTGGAGCTTAGGAGGAGTTATACTAGTGACTGATGACCACTGACCAGTGACCTGACCACCAGTGCAGTTTTATAATTTATTATTATTTAATAATCCGTTCTGTTCTTGTTCTCTGCCTGAAAAAAACGATACACAGTGACTCAGTCACACTCACATACCATATCTGTGCTCAGCCCAGTGTGCTGCATCATCTATGTATAATATCTGACTGTGCTCACACAGCTTAATTGTGGGGGAGACTGGGGAGCAGTTATAGGTTATAGCAGGAGCCAGGAGTACATATTAAACAGTGCACACTTTTGCTGCCAGAGTGCCACTGCCAGTGTGACTGACCACTGACCACTGTGACCAGTGACCTGACCACACTGACCACCAGTATAGTATATTGTGATTGAATGTCTGCCTGAAAAAGTACACTCGTCGTGTGACTTGTGTGGTGTTTTTTTATTCTATAAAAATTAAAAAACTCATTCTGCTGACAGACAGTGTCCAGCAGGTCCGTCATTATATAATATATACCTGTCCGGCTGCAGTAGTGATATATATATATATTTTATATCATTATTTATCATCCAGTCTATACTAGCAGCAGACACAGTACGGTAGTTCACGGCTGTAGCTACCTCTGTGTCGGCACTCGGCAGTCCATCCATAATTGTATACCACCTACCCGTGGTTTTTTTTTTTTTTCTTCTTTATACATACTACATCTCATTATCATCCAGTCTATATTAGCAGCAGACACAGTACAGTACGGTAGTCCACGGCTGTAGCTACCTCTGTGTCGGCACTCGGCAGTCCATCCATAATTGTATACCACCTACCCGTGGTTTTTTTTTTCTTTCTTCTTTATACATACTACATCTCATTATCATCCAGTCTATATTAGCAGCAGACACAGTACAGTACGGTAGTCCACGGCTGTAGCTACCTCTGTGTCGGCACTCGGCAGTCCATCCATAATTGTATACCACCTACCCGTGGTTTTTTTTCTCTTTCTTCTTTATACATACTACATCTCATTATCATCCAGTCTATATTAGCAGCAGACACAGTACAGTACGGTAGTCCACGGCTGTAGCTATCTCTGTGTCGTCACTCGGCAGTCCATCCATAATTGTATACCACCTACCCGTGGTTTTTTTTTTCTTTCTTCTTTATACATACTACATCTCATTATCATCCAGTCTATATTAGCAGCAGACACAGTACAGTACGGTAGTCCACGGCTGTAGCTACCTCTGTGTCGGCACTCGGCAGTCCATCCATAATTGTATACCACCTACCTGTGGTTTTTTTTTTCTTTCTTCTTTATACATACTACATCTCATTATCATCCAGTCTATATTAGCAGCAGACACAGTACAGTACGGTAGTCCACGGCTGTAGCTACCTCTGTGTCGGCACTCGGCAGTCCATCCATAATTGTATACCACCTACCCGTGTTTTTTTTTTTCTTTCTTCTTTATACATACTACATCTCATTATCATCCAGTCTATATTAGCAGCAGACACAGTACAGTACGGTAGTCCACGGCTGTAGCTACCTCTGTGTCGGCACTCGGCAGTCCATCCATAATTGTATACCACCTACCCGTGGTTTTTTTTTTCTTTCTTCTTTATACATACTACATCTCATTATCAACCAGTCTATATTAGCAGCAGACACAGTACAGTACGGTAGTCCACGGCTGTAGCTACCTCTGTGTCGGCACTCGGCAGTCCATCCATAATTGTATACCACCTACCCGTGGTTTTTTTTTCTTTCTTCTTTATACATACTACATCTCATTATCATCCAGTCTATATTAGCAGCAGACACAGTACAGTACGGTAGTCCACGGCTGTAGCTACCTCTGTGTCGGCACTCGGCAGTCCATCCATAATTGTATACCACCTACCCGTGTTTTTTTTTTCTTTCTTCTTTATACATACTACATCTCATTATCATCCAGTCTATATTAGCAGCAGACACAGTACAGTACGGTAGTCCACGGCTGTAGCTACCTCTGTGTCGGCACTCGGCAGTCCATCCATAATTGTATACCACCTACCCGTGGTTTTTTTTTTCTTTCTTCTTTATACATACTACATCTCATTATCATCCAGTCTATATTAGCAGCAGACACAGTACAGTACGGTAGTCCACGGCTGTAGCTACCTCTGTGTCGGCACTCGGCAGTCCATCCATAATTGTATACCACCTACCCGTGTTTTTTTTTTCTTTCTTCTTTATACATACTACATCTCATTATCATCCAGTCTATATTAGCAGCAGACACAGTACAGTACGGTAGTCCACGGCTGTAGCTATCTCTGTGTCGGCACTCGGCAGTCCATCCATAATTGTATACCACCTACCCGTGGTTTTTTTTTTCTTTCTTCTTTATACATACTACATCTCATTATCATCCAGTCTATATTAGCAGCAGACACAGTACAGTACGGTAGTCCACGGCTGTAGCTACCTCTGTGTCGGCACTCGGCAGTCCATCCATAATTGTATACCACCTACCCGTGGTTTTTTTTTTCTTTCTTCTTTATACATACTACATCTCATTATCAACCAGTCTATATTAGCAGCAGACACAGTACAGTACGGTAGTCCACGGCTGTAGCTACCTCTGTGTCGGCACTCGGCAGTCCATCCATAATTGTATACCACCTACCCGTGGTTTTTTTTTTCTTTCTTCTTTATACATACTACATCTCATTATCATCCAGTCTATATTAGCAGCAGACACAGTACAGTACGGTAGTCCACGGCTGTAGCTACCTCTGTGTCGGCACTCGGCAGTCCATCCATAATTGTATACCACCTACCCGTGGTTTTTTTTTTCTTTCTTCTTTATACATACTACATCTCATTATCAACCAGTCTATATTAGCAGCAGACACAGTACAGTACGGTAGTAGATGGGCCCGGTGTTTGTGTCGGCCACTAGGGTCGCTTATCTTACTCACACAGCTACCTCATTGCGCCTCTTTTTTTCTTTGCGTCATGTGCTGTTTGGGGAGGGTTTTTTGGAAGGGACATCCTGCGTGACACTGCAGTGCCACTCCTAGATGGGCCCGGTGTTTGTGTCGGCCACTAGGGTCGCTTATCTTACTCACACAGCTACCTCATTGCGCCTCTTTTTTTCTTTGCGTCATGTGCTGTTTGGGGAGGGTTTTTTGGAAGGGACATCCTGCGTGACACTGCAGTGCCACTCCTAGATGGGCCAGGTGTTTGTGTCGGCCACTAGGGTCGCTTAGCTTAGTCATCCAGCGACCTCGGTGCAAATTTTAGGACTAAAAATAATATTGTGAGGTGTGAGGTATTCAGAATAGACTGAAAATGAGTGGAAATGATGGTTTTTGAGGTTAATAATACTTTGGGATCAAAATGACCCCCAAATTCTATGATTAAAGCTGTTTTTTAGGTTTTTTGGAAAAAAACACCCGAATCCAAAACACACCCGAATCCGACAAAAAAAATTCGGTTAGGTTTTGGCAAAACGCGGTCGAACCCAAAACACGGCCGCGGAACCGAACCCAAAACCAAAACACAAAACCCGAAAAATTTCCGGCGCTCATCTCTAGCAGCCAGTCCCCCTTTTTACACATTGCGGCAGCCAGGCCCCCTTTTTACACATTGCGGCAGCCAGTCCCCCTTTTTACACATTGCGGCAGACGGTGTCCCCCTGAAAGAGAGAGAGAGAGAGACATACTTACCATCTCCCTGCTGGCAGTCAGGCTCCTCGTGCAGGCAGTGAGGTGAGAAGGAGGAGGAGGGAGGGGGAGCAGGGAGCCGCAGCAGCGCTATGTCATTGGTAGTAAGCGCCGCTGCAGCATCCCCCTCTCCTTTCGTATTGGCTGCCCGGCGCTGCTGTGGATGCTGGGATGAAGGAACCGCATCCCAGCATCCACAGCAGCGCCGGGCAGCCAATACAGAAGGAGAGGGGGATGCTGCAGCGGCGCTTACTACCAATGAAATAGCGCTGCTGCGGCTCCCTGCTCCCCCTCCCTCCTCCTCCTTTTCCGCTGCCCGGCGCTAGTCTCTTCTCCCTCCACAGCGCGGCGCGCGGCGCACACAGCAGAGGCGGCATGTAATGAGTCAATTTGACTCATTACATGCCGCTGGCCGTGCGCCCTCAGGGCAACTGCGCTGTGTGCCAAGCCCACTTGGCACACACGTAGTTACGGCCCTGGGTCAGACTCCTAATATTTTTTTAATGTCAGATAAGCTGATTTGGCATCTGCAGCTCTGCAGTGCAATTATTCATTTTCTTAGCTTCTCTTTCAACACTTGTCAGGAATCCTTGGATATTAACATTACTGTGTGTATATATATATATATATATATATATATATACACTTCACCTTCTAACTGCACTAAGTCCCTGGTCATGTGGGTCAGTTTATATACTAGTATCCCACATGACCAGGGACTTAGTGCAGTTAGAAGAATCATCACTGACAATGAAGCATATAAAGGTCCCAATGTTGAATTTTTTCTGCAGTTGTTAGAATTAACTCTTAAAAGAAATTATTTTTACTTTGACGGGAAATTTTACCTTCAACTGGCAGGGTATGCCATAGGATCTTCCGTGGCACCATCCTTCGCCAATTGCTATATGTTTATGGTAGAAAAAGATATTTTTATACTGAAGTATCAGTCAGCAGGGATCTGAAGGTCTTTCTAAGATATATAGATGACCTATTTATCATATGGTCGGGGGCTGCGGAGGATTTAAATGCAATTTTTGACAAACATAATCAAAGGCAGCATCCTATTAAATTTACCTATGACATGAGTGTGGATAAGATTAATTTTCTTGATGTAACAATTCAGAAAGTGGATAATTCAGTTGAGACAATTATCTACACCAAACCCACTGATCGCAATAACTTGTTGAAGTACCAAAGTTGCCATCCTTTGTCGTTAAAGGAAGGGTTACCTTATTTCCAGTTTTTAAGGGTTCTTCGCATTACCAGTGACAGAGGTAAAGCTCTGGCTCAACTGGATAACATGGTCTTGAAATTTCTTAATAGGGGTTATAGTCTTAGCAGTTTGTTAAAACAAAAAACTAAAGCACTTAAGAAAACTAGAAGTGAGCTGCTATCTCCCAGTGATAGGACTGATGATCAATCCAAATTTATTTGGGTTAATCATTATAACACCTCGAGCCAGATGATTAAAAAACGAACTAAATCATTGTGGCCCATTGTTAAAAGTGATCCGGATCTTAAATCACTAGCTACATGTAATATCATGCCTTGTTACACTAGAGGCCGTAGTCTCCGTGATTTATTAGTAAAAACTGATATTACGGATCCTAACCGGCTGACGGGTCATTTTCTAAGGTCCAAGAAATTGGGCTGCTTTAAATGTCCTCATTGTACTACATGTAGCTACATGCTCAGTGGTAGTTCATTTAGACATCCGCGCACGGGTAAAATTATTCCCATTAAACAAGCGGTTACATGCACCACAAAGTTTGTGGTGTATATGATTATTTGCCCTTGCAGTCTAGTGTACATCGGCAAAACCGATAGAATGTTTAAGGAAAGAATGACCATGCATCGTACTTCAATCAGACAAGCATTGGAGAAAGGTAAAGCAGATCAACCTGTTGCCAGGCATTTTTTAAATGCCAAACACAATTTAGCGTCCCTCCGCTATAGGATTATAGATCATATTCCAGCTAATCCACGTGGAGGAGATAGATCACGTCTTTTACTACAGCGGGAAGCTGAGTGGATTTTTAAACTCAATACCCTTGCTCCGAAGAGGTTAAACGAGAATCCGGGTTTACATGTATTTTTATAACTGGCTATGGGCCTGTTGTATAGCTTATCATTCTCTATGTATTGTGATTAAATTATTAAAAGGGAATGGGAGGTATATCCCTACTAGTCCCCCCTTTTTTTAGAGTTATTTTACAACTTGAGTTGCTTCTATGAGATTCTGTATATGAGTGTTAAAAAAAAAAATTCTAATTGTTTATTATGGCTTATGGGCAATCAGCGCAACAGGTATTGCTAATCATAAGAGAATCCGCTTTGATAATTGATTACAATATTTGTCTATGAGTTGAATTGAACAGTTTGTAACAGTATAGCTGGTTGTTGCTGTATTTTACAATAATGTATTCTTTATGTTTTTGTGTATATTCTAGTATCTCAGTCTGCATGTAATTATTGGTGATGGTATTCACATGTTATGTTCACGTCATTTCGGCCACGTCTGCGACGGGCTGGGGGCGTGTTTTTAACTTGATGGGTGTATTTAAGTGTGGGTTGTGTTACTTACCTTTATCCTGACGAAAATCTGTGAATAAGATTGAAACGTTGAACTCTATGCTGGGGTCCGTGTGATTCTTACAAGCCGTCCTGAGTGCCGCCTATGTTTGGTATGTTTGGTGATTGACCGTTTGTGGCCTAATACACCTGGAAGGCACCGGATGCAAGTTACCTGCTTTGGTACAGAGGGGAGTGCCGGCTTCACGTTTGCTACTATTGAATGGACAGATTATCCCATATCCGTCTTTTCTGGCAAGGCACCCAACTACTGAATTACTACATTCTCATCAGGTGATCTACTGTTTGTCTGGTACGTGGTGATTGTTTATACAGACTGAGATCATATTACGAATAACACGTTTGTGCACGCTTGTGCTATATGCTTATCTGAGGATCCAGTATGGAGATGATGGAAGGCACGGATTCTACTGTTCAATTGGAGACAGGTGCGATTTTCAGCTTCTCGGATGCGGAGGTTGAATCTATAGTGTTTAAAAAATGTCTATATGATGGTGAAAGCTTATCCTGTGAGGAGTTATACAAGGAGTGGTTTAAACTTAAGAGGCGTGAAACTGACTGTCTTTATCACTGCATCACGCTATCTGACTACTTTAAATGTAAGAAAATACCTCGGGGCTTTAGGATAAAGAACATTCCTACTATTGGTCACCACAATATAGCATTTTGTAAAAAATGGGTTGCAATCTTGAACAAATGCTCACTAGACATGATTGTGTTGGTTATTGAGGAAGCAACCCGTGAATTCAATACTACCAAAGCTAAATTGGAAACATTTGAAACAGCAAACAAGCCGACGTTAGAAGAAGCTGATTGTTCCACTAAATGGCTTGATTACCTTAAGGAGCAAATGGACAAATACACTGCTGATCTCATTAAGTTTAAGAAGTCCAAATTTTGTAAAGTTAATGAAGATTATGAAAAACAAAATGTATATACGTGGTTAACAGGTGTAAAAACAACTCAGCCTAGAAATTATAGACAACGACGATGGTTTAATTCTGCCTATTATACTGGCTCATCAGCTGAATCAGGGACTGGTAACAGTGATTCTGATCATTCGGGTATGCAATTTGGTGACAACCATAACCCTTTAGGGGTCAGCACAAGAGCTTTGACGTCCGGCCGAAGAGAACCTACACGCGCAGGTCGGGGCAGAATAAGAGGCAGAGGAGGGGCGTGGAGACCCCCGCTCCCTCAGAGGACTTGATATTCAACTTATCTGCTAGGAGCTTGACTCCAATTGAGAGTAAAGTTTTGAACTATGGTTTGTCGTTTGTGCCGACTGTCGGCTTTGATGCATTTAAGTGGAAGGTTGAAAACTTCAAACTTAATAGGAAATTACGACGTAGTTAATTTTTTTCTAAACGTAATGCTGGAGTGTCAAATTCATTGGGTGAAGTACCTACCAAACAAAGCCATTTTACTGGGCTCTCAATTTGACCCTCCATCATCGAATAGCTCTATTAAAACTTTTTCACGAATGCTTAATGATGTAGTACTTGACGATGTCTCTATGTGTAAAAAGCATTATTCCAATATGTCAGTTGAAGAGCAACAAGCTATTAAAGATTTGCAAAGTTATGATGACATTGTGATACGTCCCTCAGATAAGGGTGGTTCTATTACGGTTATGAATAAAAGTGATTATTGTACTGATATTACAGACAGCTAGCCGACAGCGAGGTTTATCGAGTACTACCAGCTGATCCATGTTCGAAATTTAAAAGGGAATTAGATTCAATTTTGGACAATGGTGTAAAGGAAGGCATAATTTCTGGTGAGGTTCAAAAAGCATTGACAGTTTGTTTTCCCGTTGCACCAGCCCTGTATACATTACCTAAAATACATAAGTCCTTAGTGAATCCACCTGGCAGACCAATTATCTCTGCCAGGGGATCACTATATCAGCCAATATCAATCTATTTGGATTTATTTTTGCAGGAGTGTGTGCAACGGGAACCGACATTTTTGAAAGATACTAATTCTTTGTTAGTTAGATTGGATACACTTTCTTCTCTGAAAGATGATACGGTTTTATGCACCGCAGATGTAACTAGTTTATATACTAGTATCCCACATGACCAGGGACTTAGTGCAGTTAGAAGAATCATCACTGACAATGAAGCATATAAAAGGTCCCAATGTTGAATTTTTTCTGCAGTTGTTAGAATTAACTCTTAAAAGAAATTATTTTTACTTTGACGGGAAATTTTACCTTCAACTGGCAGGGTGTGCCATGGGATCTTCCGTGGCACCATCCTTCGCCAATTGCTATATGTTTATGGTAGAAAAATATATTTTTTATACTGAAGTATCAGTCAGCAGGGATCTGAAGGTCTTTCTAAGATATATAGAGGACCTATTTATCATATGGTCGGGGGCTGCGGAGGATTTAAAAGCAATTTTTGACAAACATAATCAAAGGCAGCATCCTATTAAATTTACCTATGACATGAGTGTGGATAAGATTAATTTTCTTGATGTAACAATTCATAAAGTGGATAATTCAGTTGAGACAATTATCTACACCAAACCCACTGATCGCAATAACTTGTTGAAGTACCAAAGTTGCCATCCTTTGTCGTTAAAGGAAGGGTTACCTTATTCCCAGTTTTTAAGGGTTCTTCGCATTACCAGTGACAGAGGTAAAGCTCTGGCTCAACTGGATAACATGGTCTTGAAATTTCTTAATAGGGGTTATAGTCTTAGCAGTTTGTTAAAACAAAAAACTAAAGCACTTAAGAAAACTAGAAGTGAGCTGCTATCTCCCAGTGATAGGACTGATGATCAATCCAAATTTATTTGGGTTAACCATTATAACACCTCGAGCCAGATGATTAAAAAACGAACTAAATCATTGTGGCCCATTGTTAAAAGTGATCCGGATCTTAAATCACTAGCTACATGTAATATCATGCCTTGTTACACTAGAGGCCGTAGTCTCCGTGATTTATTAGTAAAAACTGATATTACGGATCCTAACCGGCTGACGGGTCATTTTCTAAGGTCCAAGAAATTGGGCTGCTTTAAATGTCCTCATTGTACTACATGTAGCTACATGCTCAGTGGTAGTTCATTTAGACATCCGCACACGGGTAAAATTATTCCCATTAAACAAGCGGTTACATGCACCACAAAGTTTGTGGTGTATATGATTATTTGCCCTTGCAGTCTAGTGTACATCGGCAAAACCGATAGAATGTTTAAGGAAAGAATGACCATGCATCGTACTTCAATCAGACAAGCATTGGAGAAAGGTAAAGCAGATCAACCTGTTGCCAGGCATTTTTTAAATGCCAAACACAATTTAGCGTCCCTCCGCTATAGGATTATAGATCATATTCCAGCTAATCCACGTGGAGGAGATAGATCACGTCTTTTACTACAGCGGGAAGCTGAGTGGATTTTTAAACTCAATACCCTTGCTCCGAAGGGGTTAAACGAGAATCCGGGTTTACATGTATTTTTATAACTGGCTATGGGCCTGTTGTATAGCTTATCATTCTCTATGTATTGTGATTAAATTATTAAAAGGGAATGGGAGGTATATCCCTACTAGTCCCCCCCTTTTTTAGAGTTATTTTACAACTTGAGTTGCTTCTATGAGATTCTGTATATGAGTGTTAAAAAAAAAAAAATTCTAATTGTTTATTATGGCTTATGGGCAATCAGCGCAACAGGTATTGCTAATCATAAGAGAATCCGCTTTGATAATTGATTACAATATTTGTCTATGAGTTGAATTGAACAGTTTGTAACAGTATAGCTGGTTGTTGCTGTATTTTACAATAATGTATTCTTTATGTTTTTGTGTATATTCTAGTATCTCAGTCTGCATGTAATTATTGGTGATGGTATTCACATGTTATGTTTACGTCATTTCGGCCACGTCTGCGACGGGCTGGGGGCGTGTTTTTCACTTGATGGGTGTATTTAAGTGTGGGTTGTGTTACTTACCTTTATCCTGACAAAAATCTGTGAATAAGATTGAAACGTTGAACTCTATGCTGGGGTCCGTGTGATTCTTACAAGCCGTCCTGAGTGCCGCCTATGTTTGGTATATATATATATATAATTTTTTTTTCTCAGTGCCTCCCCAGCCAGTGACCTCACCGCACACCACTGCATTATACAAGGGTGGCTCAGTAAGTAAGGTAACAAGACCTTTCACTTGTGTAATGTTCTCTATTTCATACTTATTTCCCATCAGAGCAGGTAGGCCACTCACAGCATTAGACTGTACCTCATATCAGTCACACTGTCCCAACATCAATATAGTGAGGCTTTTGGAATTATGGTCAAACATTCAGGTGCGTAGTGTGATCAGATTTATGTGTCTAAATGCATCAGCATCTGAAATTCATTGCCAAATTGTCGAGTTGTACGGTAATAACGTCTTGTCATGGCAACAGGTTTTGGGTTGGTGTACTGTCTTCGATAATGGCAGGATAGATGTTCAAGATGAACAGCAATCTGGCTAGCCAAGCACATGCACATGACATTATCATCATACACCTCGACAAGCTGATGATGAATTTCAACTGCTTATGTGCCCTTAAGAAACAGAAATCTGATCACACTATGCACCTCAGTATTTGACCATGTTTCCACCAGCCCGTTATCTTACAACTGATGTTGGAACAGTGTGATTCATATGAGGTACAGTCTAATGGCCCTGATGGGAAGCAGTGATCTACCTGCTCAGGCATGACAGGAAATTAGAATAAAATAGAGAACATTACATATGTCATAGGTCTTGTTACCTTACTTATTGAACCACCTTCGTATTCTTTTAAGGCCTTTTCTCTTCTTAGTTGCTGCAAAACAAGGGCCACATCTCAAATTTACGTTTCTTAATTAATTAATTAATTAATCAATCAATCAAATCAATTAATCCTGTCTTCCAATATATATTCCACCTCCATTTCCCCTCGGGCATCTGATGTAGTTCTTAAATTAATAATACATTCTTTCTATTGGGTCATATAGTTTATTACACTGCCATCCTGTCTGCCACAATGTTTTATAGATGTGCTATATTCTTTTTAACTGCCGTGTGTTTGTGCCACTGCTCTGTTGCTTAGTTTAGCCAGCCATCCTTTGGCCAATATTGGTGAACAGTATTGTGAGCTGTGAGGTGGTCAAAATTGAATAAAAATGACTGGAAATTAATGTTATTGAGGTTAATTTTACTATAGGAACTAAAAAATGCCCACATTACATGAATTTGGGTGTTTTTATCAAGTAAAAAAAATCTATATACAAAACCAAAATATGTAAGGGTTGTTTTGTAAAAAACAAAAAAACAAAAAACCCCACAATGATTAATTATAACCAAAACCAAACCACTGGGGTCCGCACACATCTGTAGTTTATATAACCCCTATAATTTTAAGCTGTTAATAAAAAATATTCTAGAAGAAGGTAAGTCCTGTAACTGTCAGGGGCAATTATTTGCACAGCTATAAAAGAGAGAAACTAGCAAAAAGTTAATTCTGACTACTTGGTTTATTTTGTACCCAAAATGTAATAGGGCAATGCTTTTACAAGCCATAACTTTGCTAGTAAAGCATTGCCCTTTTAAATTTCAGAAATAATAATGATGATAAGTGCCGGGTTTTAGAACCAGACGTGTAGTAGTAAGTAGAACCCGACTAGTCCCATAATGTTCTGGGGTGACTCATGTGCGGTTCTCAGGTGATCACTAAGCGCACTGGCAACTCAACATGTTTCAGAAAGGGTTGATGATTTGACTCTAAGGGGGATATTCAATTGTTTGAAAAGTCGGTTGGGCATCTGTTTTTCTCCTGTTGATTATATAGGAAAAAATAGACACCCAACTGACTTTTTAAACAATTGAATACCCCCCTTTAAATTAGTCCAGCATATCAGCCAGTGAGAGAGATAACAGATCCAGAAAAGTCTCTAAATCTAAGCTCCTACACCCTTTAGGGATAAAGACACATGCACAAAATACAGACATAAACACAAGCACATTGGGAAAGGGGGGAAGTTCAAAAGGAAAAGCTCCAAATAACACACATTACCCAGGAAATTATATTCATCCTTTTCTCTACACTACTAATGCCAGCAGAGACCAGTGTTTTGCATAAAGGGTTAAGTGTTGCTCCATCTAAATTTTATCCTCT
Source organism: Pseudophryne corroboree (assembly GCF_028390025.1). Lineage (NCBI taxonomy): Eukaryota > Metazoa > Chordata > Amphibia > Anura > Myobatrachidae > Pseudophryne > Pseudophryne corroboree. Next base: position 430,498,705 of record NC_086449.1, on the reverse strand, counting down.
TTGTATGGAAAACAAACATGCAAATTACAGAGACAACTTAAATTAAAAACATATGTTGCTCTACATTCAAAGGAGAGTCCTGAGAGAGAAATTCCTACACAACTACAAAAATTAACTCCTAGGTCTTAAACTGGATACTCACTATAAGATTATCTGTCCAATCTTTTTGGTTGGAATGAAAATCTGGTAATGTATGGGAGCAAATGACAACTGACCCGTTTGCTCTCAAACACTGGAAAACTGACAAAAATGGACATTCATACAAATTGGTTTAATCCATTTGATTTAACCAATTTATACAAACAACCATTTTTGCCCATTTTCTGGCTTTTGGGAGAAAATGGTTGATTATCATTTGCTCCCATACTGTACATTACCACATTTTCTTTCTAACCGGAAAGATTGGATAGATAATTTTTTAGTGTGCATCCAGCATAACTTTGACCCTGCGTCTTCAATCACTCTATAAAGATATTTATTTGATTATAGGATTCTGCAGTGGACAGTCAGGACTCACGTTTCAGGAAAATGTATCTTAATCTCATGTCTGATGAACACGTCCTTAAATCTCTGAGTAAAAAGGAAGATAACATCAATAATCACTGATCAGAAATAATTAACATGCGAGTTTCCCATCAGAAACTACTTTACACTGTGCCGATGGTGCATATGATTTTACAAGAACTACCATCTTTGCCCAGGGATCCCTTTTCCAGCCCAGAGTGTCCAATTTGGATGTGTATTTGCAGACTGAAACTCCCGACAGTCGGCATGCTGACTGTCAGGGACTTTTCCACACTACTGGGTGTCCATGACACCCATGGAGAGGGAATCACCACCGAGCCCGAAAGAGGCTTCATTGCGCTAGCCCCCCCAGTGGTATTATAATCCCTGGGATCCCGGTGTCAGTATGAGAACCAGCGGGATCCCAAGCATCGGTTATATTTTCTTAAGGATACAGCTGCATTTTTGTTAGTCTTAGATACTTTGGATACTATGCACATAGAGTGGCAAGCTACTCAATCAGATTGTGATGTCACTCAGGTGCTAAAAGGGAGGGGTAATTCTGTGCACTCCAGAGTGCCATTGGAGAAGTTAGGGGTGTCTCTAGGTAAGCTGGCTCTCAGATGCTGTAGGAGCCATTATCATGTAGCCTTACACTGGGCATTCAGACCCAGACATATTTGTAATTATTTATGGGGTGGGTGTGGGTTGCGGTGGCCCATATGTCGGTATGGCTTCAGGTCGGCACATCCTAACACTTTATTAACACTTATGATTTTCCCTATCACTTTGTATATATTTTTGTATTTTAATGACACTTCACTTACATAGCACTTATGTGCTTCTTATTAACCCTTTTTAATTTTCAACTGTGTGCTGACCTGGGTAGCTGACCTGTGCCGACGTGATGGGGTCCTGCACCCCGGACCCATACCTAGTATTAGGGACCCCCAGTGATGGAGACGCCTTGCCGATCGGCCTGGGGGCTTAACCCTATATCTGCAGATATACGCAACTAAGATCTCCGTATTATCTGATTATTATGTAGTATTATTTTTCACTCAGTGTGCATTAGGGAACACAAATTGTTTTTTCTTACACAGAATTACCCCTCCCTTTTAGCACCTGAGTGACATCACAATCTAACTGAGCAGCTTGCCACTATATGTGCATTGTATTTAGAGAGGCATGGATGGGTCAGCATTATGAGGGATTGCTGACTCCAGAGTGCCATTGGAGAAGTTAGGGGTGTCTCCAGGTAAGCTGGCTCTCATATGCTGTAGGAGCCATTATCATGTGGCTTTACACTGGGCATTCAGACCCAGACATATTTGTAATTATTTATGGGGTGGGTGTGGGGTGCGGTGGCCCCTATGTCGGTATGGCTGGGTGGCTTCAGGTCGGCACACCCTAACACTTTATTAACACTTATGATTTTCCCTATCACTTTGTATATATTTTTGTATTTTAATGACACTTCACTTACATAGCACTTATGTGCTTCTTATTAACCCTTATTAATTTTCAACTGTGTGCTGACCTGGGGTAGCCGACCTGTGCCGATGTGATGGGGTCCTGCACCCCGGACCCATACCTAGTAATAGGGACCCCCCAGAGAGGGAGACTCCTTGCCGATCAGCCTGGGGGCTTAACCCTATATCTGCAGATATACGCAACTAAGATCTCCGTATTATCTGATTATTATGTAGTATTATTTTTCATTCAGTGTGCATTAGGGAACACAAATTAATTTGGATACTATACTGCAATAATGTATTCGGTTTAATATAGGGGTTAATTCACTATACACTTGTGTATTTCTACACACTTGAATACCACACAATGTGAGCATATCTGCCAATGGAAAACATATAACTAACAATCCTACGGTTGGGGTGGCAACCATTGCAGTATACCGGCAGTCCTTGATCGGGATTCTGGCAGTCGGGATCCCAGTGCCGGCATTCCAGGCTGTGTTGGGATTCCGGCATTGGTATTCTGACCTCTGGGATCCTGGCCACCGGGATCCTGACTGCATCCCCAATCCTACATATATCGGTCCTGATGTGGATTTATTATGTGAATTATTGGAAATGATCCTTAGCAGAATTTATTTCTACAATGATGAGTAGTTCTATTTACAAACTTTGGCATGTGCAATGGTGTCATATGTGGCCCCATTGTATGAGAATGCCTTTACATTCATCTTTTTTTTTCTAATCCTGAAGTACTGCATCGAAACATGTCCTTTGTTAAACTCGTTACGTAGATGACATCTTGCTTCTGTGGACAAGTGGTAAAGACAAGATTTGTTCCATTCTTGATACATGTAACGACAATCCTGGTTTAGTGAAACTTACCCATAATACTGATGATAAATCAATCAATTTCCTGGATGTAACAATTATTAAACAGGGGATTAAACTGAACACCACCTTATTCGTTAAACCAAAAGACTGTAATATTTTACTCTCACTATCAAGTTTTCACCGAAGAACTGTACAAAGAGGCTAGCCTTTCTTACAAGTACTGCAGGTACATAGAATTTGCATTGATAAGATAGCTATGATTAACCAGATGGACAAGACGGTTACTAAATTCATCCAAAAGGGCTACAATCCTTATCTTGAAGAGATCAAACAAAACCTTCTACCTATTCCAACAAATAATATGGCCCAATAAATATAACAAAGAATGCCTTAATGTTAGGAAAGCTGTTACCACCTCTGACAAGAAGCTACCTAGTTTACAGAATAAACAAATCATGACTGCCTATACCTGGAGTAAGGATATTAGAAATTACATTGTACGCTCTGATATAACTAACCTTGGCAGCAGTGGTGGGCTGGGTCATCTAGTGTCCAGGGCCATCACCTTTTCAAGATTTGCCCTTATGGTCCAGCAGTTTATGTGGCTGCAGCCATGGCTGCAATTCAACGTAATTCACAATCTCTGTTTGACAGGTGCCCGCTGTTCTGTATGTTATACCCCTTTCACATCGCCAATGCCGGATCCCACCCGGGAATTGGAAACGGGTCCTTCCTGGGTGGGAACCGGCATTGGACACTACTGCTGGCTTCCCTGACCCGCCAATATGCCAGGCAGTTGCCATAGCGGCAGGGGGCAGGCCCAGCAGCGGGGGTGGAGGCGGCGCTGGGAGATGAGATCCTCTCCGTGCTGCCTCTCCCTGTTGTAGTGAATGAGTCCCAGGTCGCATTGACCTGGGAGCCCATTTACGCTGCCATTGACCCAGTATTCAACCCGGGAATAACACTGCTTTATTCCTGGGTTGAATTGCCGGGTCAGGTGACCCGGGATTTCGGCTATGGTGCTTTCACACTGCACGCTGACCTGTTTCTACCCAGCAATATGTTGGGTCGATTCCGGGTTATTTGTGCGGTGTGAAAGGGGTATTACTAGCGGTGAACCCGGGTCAGTCTATCGCCTTTGCCGAGCACTGGGATGTTAGCACCGGCACATTTGCATCATGGTAGGCTAGGCCCCGCCCCATGTCTGGTATAGGTGTGTAGTTATGGCTAAAACCAAGTTGGGTAAAGGACCTCTGACATCACCAGGGGGAGAAGGAAGGCCTGAACAAAGTACCCAAAATGTTTTCCGCTTCACCACCGGGTTACTAAAGAGAGTACTTGTTGGCATGGATAGTGAAAGTACTATCCCACCGGCCTTGCTCCTCCCCCTGATGTCAGAGGTCCTTTAGCCCACTTGGTTTTAGCATCTACCATAGGTGTGCTGAGACCATCCCTGTCATCAAATCCCAGCAGCAGCAGCAACTGGTAGCTTTTCCCTGCTGCTGCCATCTGCTGTTGCTGTGGTGTTTGCTGTGCCTGCAGTGTGGGGCAAGATAAACAGTGCTTGTGGAATACAATTAATTGTCAAACTTACCAGCAGCATCCTATATTGCACTTACCACAGATCGTCATAAAGGATGAGGATGATAATGTCAATCTGCCATCAGAGGGGTCCTTAAAGGCTGACACATTGAAAGCTAAAAACTACTCCAAAGAATTGGCAATAGAAAAAAGGTCAAATGACATCTTCAGGCGGGATGTAATGGCATCCAAGATCGCTGGAGGTGTGGGATGCCGACCAATCTTGGACATTTGTTTAAAGGGACAATCACTTACAAGGCAAAACCATGCCTTCTAAGTGATTGCCCCCTTAAAAAAAAGTCAGAGATCAGCCAGCATCCCACACCGCCGTCGATCTCGGACGTCATTATATCCCGCCCTTTATATTAGTGATTCCCCATTTCAAATATTATTGGTCACAGACATTCCCGATGTTAGCTCCTCAGTAGTGGTCAGGGGAGATGCAATGTGGTCACTGGTGGCTGCTGCAACAGTTGTCAGGTCGGGTTGGGTATGTGTGACCAGTGGTCAGAAGACCGCCGGTCACCATACCGACGCCGGAATCCCGGCTCACAGATGTCCACCGCGGGGGAAGGGACTGAGTAGTACAAAGCTTCTTGTGGGCTCGGTGGCAAGCTGAGCCACCGAGTGTGTGTTATGTTCTGCGTACTTGGAACCCAGGAGATTGGGTGACACCAGGAGAGTTCCAAGTACAGACGCGAGAAGCTGCAACTGGACTGAAATAAGCAATACCTAACAAAAAACCCCTGACTCCGTTGTCCTTCCAAGTGGTCGATTAATGCCTGCAAGACTATGGTTTCTTGTGCCCACGGCAGCCGCATTTGAATGGGTGAATTAGGTCCTCCCAAACTCTGGTGCCCCCCGCAAGGGGCTCATTTGCGCTCGCCACACTGTCAGTAAGCCGGCAGTCAGGCTCCCGGCGCCGGTATGCTGGTAGCCGGGAGCCCGACCGCCGGCATACCGTAGTGAACCTAGTTTATGTGCGGCATGGCTGCCTGGAACAACAGCAAATCAAGTAATGCAACCTAACTGCCAAATACGAACCCGACGTAATAAGGCGAGAACAGCAATGCGGAAACCTATGCAAAAATGACACAACCAAAAATAGATAAAGACAATACGGCTTCAGCCATAAAGTGCGGCAGAGCCGCTACTCACGACACCACGACAGGTGTGCGCAGGTAACGACCAGAACCCAGAAGCTTCGGATACCAGACCACTTTACTGGAAAGCAACTCGGAGGACAGCAGGAAATGATCCCTCAGACAGGACTCAGGAAACTGGACACAGGAAGCTGGATGCAGGAACACACCAGAGGCAGGAAGACAGGCTCCACGGAAAGCTGCTGACAGGGACCAGGAACCAGCTTGCAGGAAGCTAACCAAGAACTGGAACATGCAGGTACAATAACAAACTTCTATCACCGGCCATGGACTGCAGGGCAAGCTGGGTCATAAGGGAAGCACGCCCCAATCGGGATGGCTGGAAGCCAGGCACAAGGTAATGGCCAAAATACTGGCAGATGAGGCTACACAGACAAGAGCCACACTGCAGTACACAGACTCACCACATACAGATGGGTCCACGGTTATCTTGACTAGTTTTCTGCGCCTAGGCACAACATGATTTATTAGCATAAACCCTTCATCTACTGTTCTCAGCTGCAATACAATACAGAGAACAATACAGCAGGGGATAAAGTCATTACAGCAGGGGATTAGGTCCGACTGGCCAGTCTCAGTTAATCCTATTAAAGGTCAAGATAAACGTGGACCCATCTATAATGACCAAATTATCTGACAGGTGAGGATTATTAACACATAGAAAACAGGCTGTAGTTACACAGACTCACCACAGGCGGCCAACAAGAGTCTTCTAAACCAGTATAAGAGAAATTCTGGCATGCATACAGAGGTATAACATAAAATTCATGAACATAAAGCAAAATAGGAATGAACCACTGCTTGTGGTTCATAACAGTGTGTGTGTGTGTGTGTGTGTGTGTGTGTGTGTG